>NC_141692.1:19445828-20645828 GCF_964263255.1 Lissotriton vulgaris | reverse complement strand
CCTATTTTTCTTATTGTCAGGGTTACAAAGGAAGGGGCAGATTTAAGCCCTTGCGGCTCTTTTGCGCCGTTCTTGCGTGACTTTTGTGACGCAGCAGCTAAACAAAAAAGGGCGCCATGGTGCGGCGTATAATATTATAACAACGTGACGCATTTGGGAGATGCATCCCGTTATAAAGCCCTGCGCCATCAGGGGGCGTTCCAGCGCAAGGGAGGGCATTCCTGCGCTGGAACACATCCTAATAGTGGCTGAGGGAAATCTACAAAATATCAATCAGTCACCTTTAGGACAATGATGCGTCACACAAACCCTACACCTGCTTGAAGCAGACGTACGGCTTGACCCAGCATTGGGGAGATAGGGTACCCCAGAGCATTGATGGAGCTGCGCCATCGTTGCGACGCAACTCCAGCAGTAAAGCTTCGGTGACGTTTTGGGCCCATGGTGCGCCGCATTGCAAATACGGCGCACCATGCTTGGTGGTGGTAGCGGGCCGCACAATTAATGGCGCATCCCTGCTACTTTGCAGGGATGCGACGGTAATTGCAATTCTGCCCCTTAGGGGCATCCTTACTTACGCGTTCTGGCGCATCTCCAGAGATGCGCCAGATCAAATGCGTCACGCAAAACTACCCTTGCGACACGGCAGATGTGCCTCATTTACAATGCGGCGCGCCCTGGCGCAAGGGTAGGCACTTGCGTGACGCATCTCGTCACGTAAGAGCGGCGCATCGCTGGAGTCACGTCGCCAACGCAATGCAACTCCAGTAATGCTCAGGGCCACCCAATACTTAACATGCTGTGTCAGTCCTTTCGCCTGCTTCGAGCAGACATAAGGAATTGAATTGACGTAGCAGCGTCGCAGAAGTGCCTGCGTTAAATCTTGTACATTTCACGCAGGCAATTTTGCGAGGCGCACAGCCGCTGGACCGCCCACCCTGCGTACTAGGAACGCACCCATTGTGGTGCAGGCCCATGGCTTTATAACGTGACGCATCTCCCTAGATGCGTCATGCTGTAAATGACTGGGATCAACTTGCCCCCTTTCATTAAATTCCCCCTTCGTTTTTCACCTCTTCTTCTCTCTCGATCCTACCGAGAGACAAGATGGCGGCTGCTCCGGACTGTCACGCAGCAAAAAAAAAAAAAGCTCACGCACAGCCGCTGGAAGAGATGTATCAACATATATCAGCCTCCTCAGCCACCCTCAGGAAACATAGGGGATTAGGATACGTCTCCCGCACCCCCTTATACCTAGTAGTTTAATTAACGAAGCACAAAATGGCGAATTCCCGTTTCGCTACCAGTTTGCGGCCCAATGTGCCATTTTCCTGAAAATTTCAGCCGATTCCGTCCACAAACGCCAAAGTTATTAGACATAGAATTTTCAAAAATCCCATAGGGAAAAAATCCTAACTATATATACCTACTGGCGATAGCCAGTAGGTAATATATATATATATATATATATATATATATATATATATATATATATATATATATATATATATATATATATATATATATATATATATATATATATATATATATATATATATATATATAAATCTAAATCGAGATCTAGAGAAAGTCTGTTCCCTTCCCGACAATCTGAGTCAGAAACTAACATTGTTGATGATACTCTACATGATGGCCCTAGAATGATCACAGCCTTCAGCAGTGAAGACAGGAAATTGAAAGCAATGTTCAAAAAGAATTGGCCAATAGTGTTGAGTGACCACATATTAAATACTAGGTTACCAGCTAATCCCACTATCACCTTTAGAAGGGCCAAAAGTAAGGGATCCGCATTGGATTAGCCAGCCCCGGAATTGAAAGCAAAAACCCCTTGGTTAAAACCCTCGAGGGGTTTTTCAAATGCTCCAGCTGTCGCGCATGTAGATTTGGTGAGAATACAGCACAATATTTGACTCCATTTTCTACTGAACCCAAAAAGATCTTGGGCAATTACAATTGCAAAACAGATTTTGCTGTGTACGTCCTGACATGCACCTGTGGCTTAAAATATGTGGGTAGTACCAAGCTACAGGTGCATGTCAGGATTTTGCAGCATCTGCTCGCAATCCTACACAGTGACCCTGCCTACCCAGTGCACGCCACTTTAAAAGAGTGCACAATAAAGATCTTTCGTGCTTGAAGTACTTTGTGATAGGGTCTGTGCCACCGCTGAAAAGAGGAGGGGATAGGGAGTCACTGTTAAGACAGCTAGAAACAAGGATGATATTGGAGCTTGATACCCGTTATCCCAATGGATTGAACAACATAGATGAGTTGCACCATTTTTTATAATCAGAATGATCTTCTTTCCATGTACACTTCCTGTTGACAGTTACAGACCCAGGTCTAACTACTATCTCCCTCTTAGTTAGGTTCCCTATTTTGAGGTTGAGAATGGGTTTGTACATATTGTTCGCCAAAACTTGTAAATTATGTTGCATAATATTTTCTATTGGTCTGTAAATTTGAATGTATAGAATCCTTTGATATGTGTATGTATGTATATATGTGTATATATGGGTTTATTGTATATACATTTATGCATATGTATATAGATGAAGTGTTTTGTACTTTTGTAATTTTCTACTTTTCCAGTTCTAGAATTTTGATACTGTTTTTTACTGTTTTTCTACTGTTTTTCTATTTTTCTATTTTTCTACTCCTTTTGACTAGTTGATATGATAATGGACATGAACATTAGAAATAAGTGAGGGTTGTAAATATGTAATATAGAATTGTATATATATGCCTATAAAACTAAAATGTGGCTATATCTATATTATTAATTGATTATCACAAATCTGGGTGTATTCCATTGTCCTAGGATCCTTTTTAACTATTTATACTATTTATTATTATTAAAGTACGTGATATATACACATGAAATGTTAGGTTAATCAGAACCCACTAATAATTCATATGTGATTAGATATATTCTTATCGTACTAGATATAATGACTGGTATTGCACTTTAGCTGGTTTAGCTTTCTCTTCTCATGCACTTTTGACAATTCTGCACTTTACCTTATTCACTTAGCACTTTATCATACGACCGCTGGTATATAGACGGAAACACTCTTAGGCCTGAATTGTGAATATGAGAACTTTCCTGTCATTCACTACTTTAAAGTAGATGCATAGCTGCACTTTATATATGTGATATGATCACTAATAATTATTGGACAGTGCGGGTATGGTACATTTGTATCAAAAGTGGATTAAACCGGTGAGATCTTATGGTCTATATATATTAATATCTGGATTTAACCAGTGATGTTTTTCCGTCCTTTTGGCAATTACCATTAGATATACAGACATTCAACTGTGGAAGTATGTTGTTTATTTCTATTAAGTCACATGACTCACCATGTCACTGTGAGGGGGTGGTCACAATGTGTAATTTGCATTTATAAAAGCATTGAGTTCGATGTACGTGTTGCAGCGTGAACAAGGGCATATCTTGCCAGAAACGCGTAGCTGCTTTCTGTTGTTCAAATAAAAACAACTCTGCTGATGTGACGTGGTCCGTCTCCTTCCTGTTTGCTGGTGTGCTGCGTGGTTGCTGAAACACCGAGAGATCCAGAGGAGTCACGTGTTGAATATATATATATATATATATATATATCTGGTCGGTGCCTTAATCCCGAGCATGAGCTTGCCTCTGATTGGCTGCTAACTCTTCAAAGCAGGAAGTGTCCTCTCTGATTGGATACTAACACTTTCAACCAGAAGTGTAAGCAACAATCTTGTGCCTCGCATTGAGTGAAAATATAAAAGGAAGGTTCCAGGGGCAATTTAATATAGCAGAGCTCTGTGTACTGATGATTTGGACGCAGTGAAGTTTAAGATTTAGGTGTGCACTTCCACTCCAGGACACAAGCGACGTGGGGCGCTAGATCTAATCACCTCCGCCTTATGTTTTGCCCTCGATTTCGTCCTGCACGTACGGGAGGTAGGGCATTTGCTGTGGCCACTTCCAAACTTTGGAATCAACTACCATTGGAACTTAGATTTCTTACATCAGAGCCTTTGTTTCGAAGGAAACTTAAGACTTGGTTCTTTTCTCTGATCTAGCCCTCACTGAACCTTTTTGGCTGTCGCATGTCCACAGCGCCTGGACACCCCCGTTGGGGCTAGCTGAGCGCTTTACAAGCTTCTAAATAAATAAATAAATAAATAGTAGGAAGATAACCCTTTCACGCTCCCTGTGCCCAACATCACCACTTGGCAGGTATGCCTTTAGAAGCCAGTTCATCGGCTCGCAACTGTCCACCTTTGTGAGCTACTACGCTGCTGTTTTTGTAACTCTGTGACCTACTAGGCTGCTGTTCCTTTGGGAGCAGACGGCTCGTAGTTTTGCCTCTGTGAGTTGAGCGGATGGGCCACAATTGTCCCTCTGCGAGCCTGGGTATTAACTGTTCATAAGTCACACTATATAAGCATTGAAAAGCCATTTTGTGATTCAGTCCGTCAGCTGGCATCTGTCAGAGGCATTTCAGAAAACATACCAGAGCTATATTTGTGAGAGATACTCCTTTCACGCTGCCTCTCCCCACATCAGCAGGTAGCGCACCCTCTTCCCACATCACCATCATACCGTCAACAACCTTCTTAGGCCGCAATTCTCCCTCAGCAAAACACTGCAGCTCTTCCGGTGCCCTTCTAAGGTCCACACTTTTACGAGCCAGCCCGCCAGCTTGCAGGTCTCTGAGAAGATATGCAATAGAGGCAACAATGATGCAGGTCGTACACCCAACACTACTTCGATATCCCCCAGCAGCAGCTCCATGTCCACCATCCCTGCTCACCCCCCCAAACAAATGTGACAGGAACGTTTTTAAATGTGGAGCCTTACAAATCGGCTGGTGCTGCAGTTTTAATAAAAAAGATGCTTGTGCGGTTGGACAAATAAGAATCTTAGTCATGTGGTGATTTACATATAAAACATTTTATTTAAACAAAACAAAAATAAATAAAAGTATGTGTGTAAATTATTTTATTAAAAGAAAACAACAACAAATAAAACTATGTACAGCCATGGGTTTCATCCCTTGACAATTTGTGAATTATAGCCTGCAAGAGAAAAAGAAAAATAAGATGGTGCGTTATGAGTCCAGCAAAGGAGAGAGAGAGGAAGAGTGAGATACAAGGAAGATAGAAGGAGAGAAGCAGTGTGAGAGAGAGAGCAGAAGAGAAAGAGAGTGAGAACGACAGAAAGAAAGAGCAAAACAGAGAGGAAGACAGGGAAAGAGAGAAAGCGTGAGATAGAGGAAGAGAAAGATACAAGGAAGAGAGAAATAGAGAGATAGTGTGAGAGAGAAGAGAGAAAGAGAGAGAGAAGAAGAGAGAGAGAGAGAGAAATAGAAGAAGAGAGAGAGAGAAATAGTGAGAGAGAGGAAGAGAGAAAGAGTGAAACAGTGTGAGAGAGAGGGAGAAAGTGAGAGAGAGGAAGAGAGAAAGAAAGAATGAGAGAGTGAAGGAGAAAAGGTTTAAGAAAGAAAGAGTGAAATACATGGAAGAGAAAAAGAAACAGTGTGAGAGAGATGAAAAGAGAGACAAACAGTGTGAGAGCCAGGAAGAGAAAGAGAGAGAAGTGAGGAAGTAAGAGAAAGAAAGAATGAGAGAGAGGAAGAGACAGAGAAAGAGAGAGAAACCGTGAGAGAGAGAAAGGAAGAGATGCAGAGGGAGTGTTGAAACTGGAGAAAATCTTCGCAGCTCACCTTTGTTTCACCAGTGTGTCTCCAACCACATGCTGGGACAAACTGCACCGGCAAGTTTAGATATCTGAAAGATAGTATTGATTTAGTTATTGAAGAGTACATTCAACTGCAGACGCGTAATTTTCTGTTTCAAGGAAGAGAGAAACAGTATGAGAGAAGGGAAGAGAGATAGAGAAAGAGTGAGAGTGAGGAAGAGAGAAAGAGTGGGAGAGAGGAAGACAGAAAAAGAGAGAAAGAGTGAGAGAGAGAGGAGGTGAAAGAGTGAGAGAAAAAGAGAGAAAGAGTAAGATACAAGAAATATAGAAAGAGAGACAGTGTGAGAGAGAGGTGCAGACAGAGAAAGAATGAGACAGAGGGGGAAGGAGTGGGAGAGAGGATGAGAGAAAGAAAGAATGAGAGAGTAAGAGACAGAGAAAGAGAGAAAGTGTGAGAGAGACAAAGGAAGAGATGGAGAGGGAGTGTTGACACTGGAGAAAATCTTCCCAGCTCACCTTTGTGCCACTGGTGTGTTTCCAACTATGTGCTGGGAGATAGTACAACCCTCAATTTTAGTGATCTGAAAGGTAGGATAGAATAAGTAATTGCAGAGTACATACAACTGCACACAAGTAATTCTCTGTTTAGCTAATGCACAATGAAGCTGGTGCACCCCATCCACTCCCACTGCTCGGAGGTGTCTGTGCGCTCTTGTGCGCCCAGACTGCTGCACACTATCCACTCCCACTGCCCAGAGGTAACTGCCCGCTGCTGTGGTAAGAAGTCTCTTCGCTCACCTTATGCCACCGGCGTGTGTGTAAGAGAGTCCACCACATGACGAAGCAACTTTCTTTTGCGTTTAGGATGGCCACGCATCATCGCAAATTTTTTGCGCGTTCAGCTTAGTGGTGTTTGGGGGGGCGGGGTGAATGTTGTTTCATAGCCTGTTAGATAAAAAGCAAGATAAGATTGTGCGTCATGCGTCCATGAAAGGAGAGAGGAAGAGAGAGAGACAGAAAGAAAGAGTGAGCAGAAGACAGAGACAAACAGTGAGAGTGAGACAATGAGAGAGAGAAAAAGAAAAAAAGTAAGAAGACAGAGAGAAAGAGTAAGAAAGACAAAGAGAGAGAGAAAAAGAGAGTGAGAGAAAAAAACAGTGTACGTAAGAGGAACAGAGAAACAGAGGGAGACAAAGAGAGAGAGAGAAAGAGACAAACAGTGCAAGAGGAAGAGGGACATAGAAAGAGTGTGAGGGAGAGAAAGGAAGAGATGTGGAGAGACACTGAGTACCCACACTGTGTACAAAACCGCCACAGCTAACCTTTACGCCACCGCTCTGTGTCCAAACCACGTGAAGCAACGTAGTGGTACTCTCAATCTCCCCATCTGAAAGATAGTATAGAATTAGTAATGCAAGAGCAGGGTTGGATTAGGATTCAAAATCGGCCTGAGAAGGAAAAAAAAAAGTGGCACACATTTGCATGTTGTCTTGCTCAAAACACTGCTTCAGCATAATGTTATTAAAAAAAGGGGGGTTGGGGAGATACAAAAAAATGCACGGATTTGTTTACACTGGTGACTTAAAAACAAGTGAGGCCACTTCTGACCCTGCCCTGCTAGGTATGCATACATTAATTTGGGCCCTCCGAACGAAAGAATGTGATACTTCTGCCTGTTGTTAAAGGTGAGGTAATGACGCCCATCTGCCTCCATAAAGGCCATTCAGACACCCGCTGGGCCGCTGGCTGTATCCAAATACCAGCGACACTGCCCAATCTGCCCCTAGACTGTTTCAAAAAGCAGCCCACAGTTGGAACTCAGCACTGGCACCTCGGGCATTGCACCAGTGCTCGTGTTGCCAATCTGACTCTGTGGCAGAGTATATACGAGTGCGGATGCCTAAATCGCGCTGCCGTCTTTCTGCATTCAAGGTGCTTTACCCCATTCACTCCCGCCGCTCAGAGTTATCTGCCCGACGCTGTGCACCAAGGCCTCACTGCTCAACTTTTTGCAGTCGCGGCACCTTCCACATCATTCAGCTCCATTATTCTTGGTAATAGGTCTCACATTTGGTACTGAGTCTTGATATGGCCATGGCAGAGGACATACTAGCGCAGCTATCATCATTGCAGGTTGTACACACGCTCAGTGCTTGCGGTGCTACTAACTCAGTTAGAGGTGAGACCACGCACTCTAAACTTTAATATGGCATAGAGCATGTTTTTTTATATTAGTAGGGTCAAGTGTCCAGTGACGCCTGTGCTGGATGGGTGGGGTATGGGTGTATACCAGCCATGAGGGAGAGGCTGTGGCATCAGTGTTGCCAGAGTGGGTTAGAGTGCCAGAGTGGGTTAGATCATGCACAATTGGGCTATATTTATCCGGTTGTGTGGTAACATTTTGGTTTGTGCTAGTTGCCAGATTCTATATATAAATACAACGCTCCAGCAAAGTAGTATGTTAAAGCGCTCTATTAGACAAATATTTACTTGGCATACTGCTGCAACGCCAATTCCAATGCTTTCACCGCCTGTTTGATGCTGTCTCTGCCCCTCCTTCCCTAAATTAGCAATATTGGGCTAGTTTGGGCTACCTTTTAGTTTGCTTTGGGCTATAGAAAGCTTAAACAATCTGACAACACTGGATGCGGTGTCCATGTTGAAGTGCTACCGTCACCCGGGTTGCAAAAGCCAAAGTGTCGCTCTGTGAGCCAAGTCCCACAATATGTCCAACATGGGAGGTACGGGGAATTACTGACCTCATATTCATCCGTAGTTCCACACAAGAAAGATGGTGGACATGAGACATCTGAGTGGATATGAATATTTATTGCACAGTCAGTGGAGTGTTGCAGCTGTAGCTATACAGGGCAATGCAAAGTTGAAGTTTCAGTTTTTGGCACATGGAGGGCAGCCAATAAGAGACAAGGTCGTTGTCGGAGTTAGACTGCGCCAACATATGTACTTATACAATCACTCCAATGATCCTCACACACTTATAAATTCAGCAGACACTCTCCTTGCAGTACTCCAATGATGCAGTCTCTACGTACGTACTTGTGCAATGACTGTTACAAAGTTACATAACTAAAGTTTTCCCCCACTGTCAAAGGTAAGATGGTTGCATACGCTGCCTAGAGCATTATGTAATGTTAGAGGGTCTAGGGGCAGCATTTTGCATACATAATGAACACATGGACACAAATAGATAGTGGAACTGGGAAAGGGCACCTGGTCTCCACTCCTTTTTATTAACAGCGGCACATGTCCAGTGACGTCTGTGGTGGATGCGTGTGTGGTGATTGTAAGCCAACCTTGAATGGTTGGTGGTGGCAACAAGTAGAACAGTATTCATTGGATCAGACACAGAGATTCAATCATAAAGGGTCAATGATTTGTGCTGCACTAAGGTACGGGTACTAGATATGAAACCGTTCAGAAAAGATTCTATGGTAAAGGGTTCATGACTTGTGATAAACTGAGGTAGGACAGATTTGAAATTATACAAAAACTATTGTATCAGAAATGGTACATGAGTTGTTCTGCACTGAGGTAGGGGCATCAGAAGCATTCAGCATGTGCCCAGCCAGCGATAATGCGTGGTCTGGGTGGCCGCACTGGGAGCAATGTCTCTTGCCTATTGGACTACGTCATCTACTATTGCGACTCGATGTAAATTGTGAGCCCTGCTGTTCGCAGTGTAGGTGGATGAACAAAAGATAAAACATTTATTAAATACACAGTCGAAATATGTAGGTTTCAGGGACGTTATAGTGCGAATTGTGAGCTCTGCTGTCTGCAGTGTAGACTGCCATTCAGTGTTAGTTTGGACTTGCAAAATGAATTTGGTCATTATAGTAAAGCTATAACTGACATAAAACATGTTCTTGAAGCTAGGATACTAAAAGGATATTGTGTAGATTTGGGGGATGTTATACTTAGTTGGGATTTTCACCAGAAACTACTTTAAACTTTGTTATTTCTTTTTGAAACTTCACATCACTATTATCTTCCATCTCTTTTTCAACAAGTACACTCAAACTGTTATTTTCTGTACACTTCTCTTGACTACCAAAGAAGCATAACTCTATATCATCAAAAAGTTTGTTTATATCATTTATATTAAAACTAAATTTCGTGCCACAGCAAGACCTAGAATTATACAGATGATTCCTCTTGACTTTGAATATAAACTTGCAGAAGTCTATTGATGCGAACATTCGTAGAATCTAATTTCTCGATGTTAAAGCATCTTCAAGCTGAAGCTATACAATTTTTTGCTAAGTGTCTTTTCCTGTGAAATTTCTTCCCACATTTCTTTCAATTCTGCCTTCTCAGACTTGGTAATATATGATGTAATATAGCGAGAAACAGCAATTCAATTATCTGCAGCATGTTGTATGTCCATATTTGCATTCCACATGTTCAAAATCACCGGATTGTTATCAATAATGTACTTCAATTGTTCTGTTCTTTTTATATTAGAAGTATTTTTGGTTGATTTTCGAGTGACAGTATGCCTCACTGCTGATATAAAACTGTTCCTCTTCCTTGCGATTATTATGGTGCACTGAATTAATCATACCTTTGGCGATCATCGTGTATGTACCCTGCGATGATGCGTGGTCCAGGGGGGCCGCCTTCCGACCAATGTCATTTGTCTATTGAATTCTGCCTTAATAAGGTCAAGTAGCAATGAGTTATGATGCACTGAGTTAGTAGTATCTTTGGTACTGAGCGTGTATGCATCCTGCGATGATGCGTGGTCCGGAGGGGCCGCACTCAGAGCTATGTTTTGTCTGTTGAATTCTGCTTCAATATGGCCATGTGGTGATGACTTATGGTGCACTGAATTAGTAGTACCTTTGGCGCTTAGTGTGTACGTACCCTGCGATGATGCGTGGTCCGGGGAATCCGCATCCGAAGCAATGTTTTGTCTATTGAATTCGGCCTCAGTTCGATTTTCGAGTGATAGTATGCCTCACTGCCCTCATAAAATTGTTTACTCTTCCTTGCAATGACTTACGGTGCACTGACTTAGTAGTACCTGTGGAGCTCAGCGTGTACATACTCTGCGATGATGCATGGTCCAGGGGTGCCGCACTCAGACCAATGTATTTTGTCCATTGAATTCTTCCTCAATACGGCCACGTGGGGATGACTTATCATGCACTGAGTTAGTAGTACCTTTGGCACTGAGCGTGTACATAATCTGCGATGATGCGTGGTCTACGGGGGCCGCATTGGGAGCAATGTATCTTAAATACTGTACTACGTCATCTGCAATCGCTACTCCGTCTGAATTATGAGGCCTGCTCTACGCAGTGTAGATCAAAGGCAGTAGTCTGTACAGAAATAGGTCTGCGGTGCTGTGCAGCTGGGTTCGCAGCGGGCCTGTGTCGAGGATGCCCGCGTTCATGGTGGCAGCCACATGGCAGGGTGAGGCCCGCCGCTTTGGCAGACACGATGGCTTTCACAGTTCACCAATGAACCATGCCCAGAGCCCCAGCTTATTTATTCATATTCTTACGCTGGAGTGGTGTACGTTGGATGAATCCACTGCGCTTTTGCTTCCAGGGGAGGACAACACATATAGATGTGCAAGATCTTACCGCTGCCTGAGGTAACATGGTTGTGTCTATTGTGCACAACACTACAAGCACCAGCAGTATATATACAGATGGAGAGGTTTATGATCTGTATAGTGAAGTTTGTCCAGCACATCACCGCTACAATTGGTATTGTGAGCATTATTATTATTGATGGATGAGTTGCGTCCTTCACACATACTTGCTTGCCATATCTGGCAACATTCAAGTATTGTATTGTTGGGGGACCATGCCGTTTTTGGAGGGTCTGCTGTCCTATTCTGCACTGCCTCAATGGTAGTAGGGGGGGTAGTCTGGGGAGGACGTCCTGAGGCTGGGGGCAGTGCGTGTTGTGGCCTTCATAGCTGTTTAAGCTGCGTGATTAGTAACTCTATGGCATATGTTGCGCTTCAGATGTGATTCTGGGCTAAGATCCCTTTCACATTGTAGGTAATCGTCACTGGTTTACACCAGTAAAATGCAGATGTTATATTCCTACTGTAAATGTGGCTTAATCCCTGTTTTTGGATCGCACCCCAGATTTGGCTGCTCATTGAAAATATCGGGAACTGATGCTTTTGTGTTAATTCTTGTACTGGGTCGTCAATTCTGTATATTATAACTGTTATTTGTTGTTCTCATTTGTGACAAATTCTTATTTGTGGAAGCTATTGCTGGAAAACTGTAGATATTGGCTGTTTTCACTAAGTTGACAATAAACTGATAATTTAAAATCACTGAAAATACTATAGGTTTAAAGAAGAAAATAATTAGAAATTCGCATTTAAAAAAACATTGAAATTCACTGGAAAAAAAACATAGGTTTCAGGGAAGTTATAGTTACAAATTAGCATTTAAAAAACCTTTGAAATTCACTGAAAAAAAACGTAAGTTTCAGGGACGTTATAGTTACAAATTAGCATTTAAAAAACCTTTCAAATTCTCTGAAAAAACCATAGGTTTCAGGGACATTATAGTTAGTTGGACATTTCACTCATACAAACCATAGAAATTCTGCCGTTACAGTTAGTTGAGCTAACTGTAACTCGCGCCCCTGCAATGCACTGCTAATGATGTCACATATTACATCATTCATGACATGGTCAGTGACATCACTGATGACATCTCAAATGACATCACTGAAGACATCACTAATGACATCTCAAATGACATCACTGATGACATCCTTCAGTGAATGTGTCTTACTGTAAAGTTTAAATATGGTATATATAACATATGCTGCACATAGTGTATCCAAACCAAGGTGCAATGTTGTTCCAGTAAACGCTGTTGTATGCCAAGTAATGTAGAGGGGGGCCGTGTAGCAGCTGCTGGTCGCGCAATGATGGTGCCAAGCGTTCCCTCCAGTCCCCAATGCCCCAACCCCAACGTAGAGTCAGCCGGGCCGTGAAGCTAGTAGAAGTCCTATATATATATATATATATATATATATTCACAGAAAAAAAAACAAAAGTTTCACACCAGTTATAGTTAGGAATTAGCAATTAAAAAACCTTTGGAATTCACAGACAAAACCATAGGTTTCACACCAGTTATAGTTAGGAATTAGCATTTAAAAAACCTATTAAATTCACTGAAAAAACCATAGGTTTCACAACAGTTATAGTTATCCGGAAATTTTACTGACATAAAACCATTGAAATTCCCACGTTATAGTTAGTTGAACTCACTATAACTTGCGCGTGTAATGCACTGCTGATGACATCACATATTACATCACTCATGACTTGGTCAGTGACATCACTCATGACATCACTAATGACACCATCCAGTGAATGTGTGTCTTTCTGAAAAATAAATATGTTTTATATATTTATATGTAAAGGTCGATGGAAGAATAAATGTTTAAATAAGTGTCTAAAAGGATGTTTTTTTAAATAAAAATTGATTGGTTAACTGGCTTATTAAGTGTATCTTAGTGAATACATATATTAGCGAGTAATGTTTAAATATTTAAGTATATGTATCAGTGTTTCACTTTGTGTATAAGTGGCTGCATGGGTTGGTAAGTAGCTACATGTGTGTGTATATGGGTTATTAGATGTTTTTTTAGTAACAGTATGAGTGTCTGTATGGTTTGGTGGGGGTATTACTTAGTACATAGATGCATCAATGACTGACTCACTGTTTGTATGTGTTTTGAAGACAGCATATGTGCAGGACTGTATGGGTGGATGAGTGTGTATATGTGTGTGTTAGTGAGTGAATGACACTAGTGTATTTATCAGTAACGACATATGTTTTAATCTAGTATATCTGAGTAGTGATGTATATAAGTGAGTATATGTGAGAGTGAGAGACTGTAAGAGTTCCTGTTTAAATAAGTATGTGTTTCTATAAGTGATTGTTTAAGAGAGTAAGTATGTTTAAGTTTCCTTAGAAGTAAGGTGGTAGTGTGTGTATAGCTGTATATGCAAATAAATGGATGTTCAATAGTTTATTTGCATGTGTGAGTATGTGTGTGAGCAACTTTTGGAAGACTGTCTGTATGTTAACGGATGTATAGGTGTCTCACTACATATGATGAGTGAGTATATGTATGAGTGACTATATAGAAGTGTTGGTGAGTGAGTGGATGTGTATATAAATGGTGGAATTACTAAATTGGTTGTTGTAACTGGTATAGGTATGTCCACTTTTTTTTTAAATGTTAGTGTTTATTTTTCAAAATGTGTTTCAAGGGTTACTTTATAGTGAAAGTAGGTCAGTTTCTCTGTCACAAGGATGGTGTCATCAGTGATGTCATCAGTGATGTCACTGACCATGTCATGAGTGATGTAATATGTGATGTCATCAGCAGTACATTACACGCGCAAGCTATAGTGAGTCCAACTAACTATAACGTGGGAATTTCAATGGTTTTATGTCAGTAAAATTTCCAGGTAACTATAACTGGTGTGAAACCTATGGTTTTTTCAGTGAATTTACTAGGTTTTTTAAATGCTAATTCCTAACTATAACTGGTGTGAAACCTATGGTTTTTTCTGTGAATTTCAAAGGTTTTTTAACTGCTAATTCCTAACTATTACTGGTGTGAAACCTTTTTGTCTTTTCTGTGAATTTCATAGGCTTTTTAACTGCTAATTCTTAACTTTTTATAGGGCTTCATACTTATGTACTTTTTAGTGAATTTCTAAGGTTATTTTTTTGCAAATGTCTATAGCTGAGAAAGGTATGTTTTTATAAAAATGAACCCTATATTGTATAATAATATAATTTTTTTTTTAAAGTATATTCATTTTTCTAAAAAATTCACTTTGGTGCGCTTTCGGTGCGCGTACCAATGAGCGCCCCGGTTCGCGTACCGGGGCGCGTTCCGTCAGCGCACTTTTAAAAAAAATTTTTTTTTTTAAATAATGAGAAAAGGAAAATGAATAAGGGAGCAAAAAAAGAGAAGAAAGAGGAAGAAGACTAAAGTTGAAGTTCTGGGAGAATGTGAATGGGTGATGAAAGTAAAAGGAAGGAGAGTAAAGGATGGGGAATGACAGGTAGTGACAGAACTAGAGAAAAGGAACAGCGGTGACAGAGGGAAACAAAATAGCAGTGAGTGTAAGTAAAGAGGAATGAAAGAGGGTGGATAAAAGTGAATAAGGCTAAGACATGGGGAGTGATAGAGAGAAAGAACAGAGAGAGTAAAGGAAGGAGTGTCAGAAAGGGACTAAGTGAATCAGAAAAAAAGGTAAGTGAAGGAGTTCAAATGATCAGGGACACTAAAAGAAGTTGAATGTGGTAGGAAAGTAAGAAAAAGAAATGTTCATAATAAGTATCATCAAAAAGCAAAAAACAATCAACAGCCAACAAACTCAGGGCCTTATTTATGAAGGCCTTGCGCCACAAGAGCGTCACTTATTTCCCATGTTTAAAGTGATGCACTGGCTGCACAAGGCAATCATAAATAAGGGCCAAATAAAAATACCATTCATTTGCACCCAAAATCGTTTTTTGAATAACATTTTAGAAACACTGCGCAGAACCTATATACAACTACTCAATATCTCTTTTGAAACCTCACTGTTTCCCAAAATACAAATCCACTATCTTGCAAATGTTCATAATAAGTATTATCAAAAAGCAAAAAACAAATCAACAGCCAACAAACTCAGGGCCTTATTTATGAAGGCCTTGCGCCACAAGAGCGTCACTTATTTCCCATGTTTAAAGTGATGCACCGGCTGCACAAGGCAATCATAAATAAGGGCCAAATGAAAATACTATTGATTTGCCCCCAAAATCGTTTTTTGAATTACATTTTAGAAACACTGCGCAGAACCTATGTACAACCACTGATTATCACTTTTGAAACCTCACTGTTTCCCAAAATACAAATCCTCTATTTTGCAAATGTTCATATCAAGTATTATCCAAAAGCAAGACACAAACCAACAACAAAAAAAATCAGGGCCTTATTTATGAAGGCCTTGCGCCGCAAGAGCGTCACTTATTTCCCATGTTGAAAGTGATGCACAGGCTGCACAAGGCAATCATGAATAAGGGCCAAATGAAAATACCATTGATTTGCACCCAAAATCGTTTTTTGAATAACATTTTAGAAACACAACACAGGACCTATGTACAAGCATACAATTTCACTACTGAAACATAACTATCTGCTTCCAAATATTCTCCATAGAGCAAGCAAGTCTCTATCTAAATTAAATAAATCATTACTTACCTTTACAAATGCTTTGGAAGATTAAGAACAGTGTCAGACACACACACCAATGTTTCTTTAGCAGAGCAAAAGGTGTGCACTTAATACACTGAAACCAAGACTGGCATAGAAAATCTCTAACTTTACACACATATGCCTTATTTCAATCAATCAAAAGTCTTCCCTCACTATTTTCAAACCAACACCCTTCCCCCCCTCTGACCTTTCTATCTGTTACCATAGCAACTCTCTCCTAACTGAACTCTCAGGTTCAAAAGTGTATTCTACAATGTTGCAAATTAAGTCAGCAAGGATGTTTGACCTCTCAATACACCAGCTTATCTAGGGCATTATTGCTTTTAGTGACTTTTTCCTAACCATTCAAATAGCTTCTTACACACAACACAACCATGCACCCTAACTTTCTGTTTTCAACTAACTGAATCCACCAATCATTGCTTGTGAGTCAACAGCAGGGAAACTCCACAATTATTTTTTTGTAAACTCATACTGTTCCAACTGCCATTTCATTCCCACACTTCATCTGACTGCACCAGAACCTTCTCACATCATGTATTCTGTATGGATTATTGGACATAGCTGCATCCACTGGGCTCAAAGGTATGCAGCAAGCAGAAATTATCACAACCTTGATTTATCAAATGTGGAAATTAAGTGGATTGGCCAGAGAGGATTGAGATGTCATCAATTGATATAATTGGTGAAAACCTTTTTACATCTGCCAAACCCTGACCTCTTAATAGTGCACTGTGGTGGAAATGATTTGGGCACTATGACTGGGGTTGGTCTGGAAATGCTTTTAAAGGACACCTTTGATCAATTGATGACACTTTTTCCACAAACTGCCTTGGTATATTCCAATATATGCCAAAGACAGAAATGGAACTGGTCCAACCAATTTTGTCCACAATTTGAGAAAGCACGGAAACATGTGAATAAATCTGTTTCTGCTTACATGAGAGACTGTGGAATGGGTTCAATATACAATAATAACTTGCGTTACAACATGCAAGACATCTACAGAGGAGATGGTGTGCACTTCTCAGATGAGGGGAATAGAATATTCCTCCTGAATTTAAGACTGTGCATTGGAACCTACTTGTAGGTACCTAAATCAGCCACAGAACCCAAAAGCTCTTTTCAGAGCTACCCTTCCTCTGATCATTCAAAACGTTTATCTTTTTCTAACTTTTTTCACTATTTTTCACCAAAGTACGCTCCCCGGTACACTTACCGGTGCGCGTACCAAGCGCTCCCCCGGCGAAATTTTTCAATTTTATTTTTTATTTTTGCCTATATGAGCGTCCTAAGCCCCCCTCAGAAAACCTAGAGGGTCAAAAAGTGTCTACCGTGCCCCCTTCTACCTATTCCCAACATTGTTTGTCCTCCATCTTCTGTCTCTATTGTACCGAAACACAAAATGGAGGACTCCCGTAACGCTGCCAGTGCGCGTACCGGAGCGCGCACCGGTAAGCGCTCCATAAAAAAAGTGGGAAAGTAATTTACAAAAAAACATTGGAGACACTTTCATCAAATATAGAATAGGCCCTACTACATAGCAGTCCCTACCATTTGCCCAAATTTGGTGAAATTCCATTGAGACATTTAGGCTGCAGACCTGTCTAAATATCCTGAGGCAAATTACATGACCAAAACCCATATGAAGTGTTAGAATTGACAACCAATTAAAAAGTTTCTTACATTTTCTACGATTATTTCCTGACATTTGATTGGTTATGTACATGAATATATATAAAAAAAGAGAAGGAAACACAGCCATTTTGACTACTACTTCCTGAAGTACATTTGAAAAGAAATTGCACTGACAACTTCAACTGCTTTCTTAAAGGTAAGTTGTTATTTGGAAAAGTGAAGTATGTTGTGAACTTTCAGTTAATTTGAGAAAAAATATTCTGTTAGTTATATACTATCCCACTGTAATAGATATAGATTGAGATAGGCTTCTCTGTTATAGTTATGGTTTGAGTTAGGCTTCCCTTATATTATTATACATTTACTTAGGCTTTATCACATACACTTTTATATATTTCTAATTCCAGCCTAATACCATACACTACCCAAAGATAGCTTCACTATTAAAAAATCCAAACTGCCTGTCTAAACTTAAACAGAACAGTGCCCTAACTCTACTGATATATTTTTTTATGCAATTTACAGCAACAAAATGGAAGGAGAACAGGATATTTCTTTTGAAATTGTTTTTGACAACAACACGGAAGAAACAATTGCTGAAAATGATGACTTTGATTTTATGGAAGAGTCTCTGGACCATGAATTAGTTCAGTGTGTGGAATCAATGGAATCACAGAATACAAATGAGGACATTCCAGACAATATATTATTAGAAGTTTTATTAAATTATGAAAAAGAATCAGAAGAATACATTTATATTTAATAATCAAAAATTGTTCGAGCCATCATTCATTTTTATATGTAATTCATCAAGTAGATCAAAAATGTTTAAAATATAAAGAGAGACTTATAGTATACTGTGCAACTTTTTTGTGTTACATAGTAAGTTTGCTCATAGTTACTTCCTTTCTCCCACTATATTATCTCCAATGTGTATTTAAGATCTCTTTATCATCTCCTGCCTCCATGTTGTTTCTGCTTTCCTGACAGACTATGCTATGAATTCCATATACCACAATAACTTCTGTAACAACATGCAAGATATCTACAAAGGAAACTGTGTATATTAAATTATAGACTCTGCATTGGTACTTAAATAAAAAAAAAACAACAAAAAGAACAAATAATTAACATCCAATTTTTGAAAGTCTGTCATTCTTTTTTCCCCATAGTACGCTTCCCGGACCGCTCCCCGGTGCGCGTACCGGGCGCTTCCCCCGCAAAAATCAGAAAAAAAAATATTTTTTTTGGGCCCTCCTATTAAAGCCCCCACATCAAACCTAAGGGGCCATGGAGGGTCTACTCTGCCCCCTTATGATAATTTCCCCCTTTGTTTTGGCCACCTCTTATGTCTCGATCCTACCGGGACACAAAATGGCGGCCGCTCCAGACTGTTTACAATGTTTACAGACACCCGAGAGCCAATCAGCTTTCCGTGCGTAAGTCGCGTGGCGCGCCCGGTGCGCTCCCCGGTGCATGTACCGGGGCGCGCTTATAGATATATATATTTTTTTTAACCTAAATTACTCCAAATCCACTGGAGCACATATCTTGAGACATAGCAAAGGCACATCGGGCAACCAGTCCCTACAATTTTGTCAAGTTTGGTGGAAATCCATTCAGCCGTTCGGGCTAAAAGTGAGGTCGACCGCTGTATGGAAATTAACATGGGGAAAACGCATTTTGGTAACCCCCTTTTATCTCGGCCCCCGCTTGACGAATCCCCCCCGCTTGACGAATCCCCCCAAACTTTCAGGGAAGAACCGGAGCTCGAAGAGGTCATTTTGAGGAAATTTTCAGGCAGATTCGTCAACCGGCGCCAAAGTTATTCCAAAATAGAATTTTGAGATTTAACATTGAAAAAAATCCTAACTATAACAACCTACTGGCGACCGCCAGTGGGTAATATATATATATATATATATATATGAAGAAAACGCCATTCTTTTCCGCAAGTAGATCTAGAATAACGAGAGTGAGCCCAGATTTAGTGCTAAATTTTTCGGTGATTTATTCAGTAATCACACCAGCCATCCGCCATAACGCGTTTCACCTCCAAACGAGGCTTGATCACATGACGTTGATTGAAACTGACAAGGGTCTTAAATACACCAAAACATGGGAGCGGCTTTGCGCTTAAAGTGATATGTGCATAAACAAACTTTCCTAATGCCGCTAGACAAGTACCATAACGGCAATAGTACAGAATTGAGGGACAGTGCCCAACATTTTCAAATTCAATTAATTGCTGTTAAACGGCATAGTGCATATCTATCAGTATTTAGTAATACATGAAAAGGAGCATCTCATATCCAAACACAGTTCACTGAGAAAATAAAAATAAGTTACCCAATCTTATCAAAAATATATCTATATACAAATGGCAATATTACACTGTATATATACAATCTATTTATACGATGGTGTTCTCTAAGAAATATCACAAAATATATATGATTTTATCTCTTAATTCATCTATATACACCAATTCAATATTTACATATTTACACATTGGACAGATTCCCCATTAAATATAGAATCTATAAAAGCATGTGCATTTATGTGTTACTCCAAAAGTATAAGCCCATAAATTGTTACAATTAATGCTGGATAGGAGTCGCTTCATCAATCAAGAAATTAATGCCGTTACATTTTGAAAAAATATATCCAGAAGCACTACACTTCTAAGTGATGTGTAAGACCCTTGCAGGCAGCTGTGAACTCAAAAATACATAAAATCCTATATAAAGTGCTCGTGTTGCATAATGAATTAAATAAAGTGTAGAAAAGAAATAAGGATAAATGTTTCACAGAAAAGAACGGAGGGATTTCCAGGTTGCCCAGAGGGGAATTTCCACTTAAATGTGAATGGTGATAGGATGTACTGAGATACCAATCATACAGTTACATTTGAATAAGTGGAGAAAAACCTACTACAACTGGGAATGATTAAGGAGGCCCTATAAGTTATAAGTATGGGATCAGGTCAGGAGTACCCCTAATTTTCATGACAAAGCACACGTGGATATTGAATCTCAAAGGTGAAGAAAGGGCCTTTATAGATCCTTAAGACAGGTGTAAAGATCCTCTCGATCATTCAGTCCAGTTGGGCTCTTAGTGTTCATTTCGAGAATGTATCTTGTCTCTAGGAGACGCAATCTGCCCTCCCTGTCACCCCCCCATTTGAGTGGCATAACCGTGTCTACTAGATAATATTGCAGATCACTGGGGTCACTGTTGTGCACAGCCTCAAAATGGCGTGCCACCGGGTATGCCTGATCCTTGCTGACTATAGCCCTGATATTTTGGAGAATCCGCTTATGTGCTGCTGGACGGGTGCTGCCCACATAACGCAAGCCACATGGGCATTGCAGCCAATAAAGGACGAACTCCATCTTGCATGTTAGTCTTTTTGTAATTGGAATTGGATTTTCTCTAAAGGGACTGGTGTAATGGGTTTTATTTACTCCAATTTTGCACGCTTTGCAGAAAGCGCATTTCCTAAAACCCGTGCTCAATGCTTCCCATGTTCCTGAGATTACGGGCTCTAGAGTGCTGCTAGTTAATGCATTCTCCATTGAGGGGGATTTTCGGAAAGTGATCTCCGGTCTGAGTGAGACATCACTCCCAATTATGGGATCTCCCCTTATCAGATTCCAATTTTTTGAAAAAATCTTTTTGATTGCGGAATGCTGTTGGCAATATGGAACTATGACCCTCGAATTAACATGCATGAGGTAATTGAAATTTTTATGGTCAAGTATGTCCCCTAACGTGTACCCCAACGGCTCCATGTACGAGTTAAAGTGCATGTAATTTCCCTCCACAACCGAATCTGAAGACGCAAATACATTTGCGTCCAACGTTAACATGTCCTCCATCAGATCCACCATGAATGGATTGATAATTCAGTTCCTAACCATGCCATGCCAACGTCTTTACATGGTGCACTTTCACGTTTTCCTGGCTCTGCCGAGCTAGGCCCTGATTTCTGCCTTCAAGCCACTTCTGTCTCTGCCTCTGAAAGCTGCAGCATGGAGATGCATCCCTGACCTTTGCCTTACTTCCTGCCAAGCGAAGCGGTGCCTGGCTCGGCCTGGCCTGCCTGCCAAAACAGTATTTTGCCTTCAAGTTATCTGTTCAGCCTCCTCGAAAACACATTCCTGTCTAGTGATTTAGGTAAACATATCCCCGGCTGCAGAGCAAAGGGCCAAGCCTTCCTGTCTCCTTCATGTAATTCATTGCTCCCGTTACCATGGTAGGCCCATGGCCCCGTGCATTGCACTTAGACACATATGCATTCAGTATAGAATAGCCTCTGCCCGAAAGACCTTTTACTTCAGATTAAACATCCCCCAAATACAAGATATCAGACATGTTATAGGAACAGGTCATTCTGACATGCCAGACTTCTGTCTCTTCTACTAGTGCTAAAAGTCAGACCCTCAGATTTCTCCAGATACACGTCAATCACACGTCATATTAACTGCGCGCGCATCCAGGTCATAGGTTTCAGGTGACCCTCCAGAATCCTCCACGCACCCACCCACTTATGACACGCTTCTGTGACGTTTCCAGTACACGCCTCCGTGCACACCCTTGTACACGCCTTTTTGCTACGCACATGTGCTCTTATCATATACTTTTCACTTGTCACGCCTACTGTATCCATTGCCATTATGTGTTTTACTATATATGTCATGTACTGTTAATAAATCGTTGACATCTTTCTGCCATCATTGCATATCCCCCGAACCCTTGTATTGATGGAATTGATTTCCATGGCTCGAGCCATCCTGATTAAAGCCCATATGACTCAGACATCACAGACTCTGCCTCTCATTTGATTGAGCTATTCTTTTACCTGTCTGTAATTATATGGAAAAACTTATACGGTAAAATATATTTACCACATAATTTGGCGCCCGAACAGGGACCCCTCCCCCACCCCACGCGCCGGCGATGCGTCGCAGGCCTTGCCCCCTACCACAGCCGTGACGGACTTCTATGCGCATCTGCAGGTTTTCCTGTATCTCCCTCAGGCCTACGGTGGAGACGGAGACTGCGGGACAGCATCCAGACGAGGCGGTGAGGAGTGTGGAGGATCCCGACCAGAGCCCAGCCGAGAGAGCAGTGTCCGAGGTGTCGAGAGGCCCACCTGTCCGAAGCGTCGAGGCGCATGCGTAGTGCGCAGCAGCAGTGACGTCGTAGCGGTCCAGTCCAGTCGAGTTTCCGAGGCCTTCCGTTCCGTGCTTCCCGGTGAGTACCGTTGCTGGGGACGCATCAAGACGGGTGCATTAATTTGTATCCGGTCAAGACGGGTTTGGGTACACAGATCCGGTCTGCACTGTTTTAGCAGTGTATCTGTACTGTTTAGCAGTATATCTAGTAATTCAGTTATTCAGTGATTCAGTAATTTTGTGAAGTCAGTATCTGTTCGAAATGTTTCAATGTGTTTAATGTCGTGGTATGAGTGATTGTTTCCATTTCCTTACTGTGTTTATCGTGTTTGCGTCTAGATCGAGGTAGAAATGCCTTTGTTTTCGAAATTACGACAGATAGGAACTAGGAAAGGGATACTTGAAGAAGCAGTTCCCATCCCACCTAGGGACACTCCTGGACATTTTATGTACCATAAGCATGGCTTAGATGCCATACTGTACCTAGACTTATGGGTGGATTATACGAAAGACTTGGAAGAGAAACAGAGATGGCCCGTTACAGGGACATGGGATGCCGAGTGCATCATGAGAGTAGAAGCATTATGGAAAAAGAAAGCCAGACAATCACAGAAAGATGCCATAGAATTATGGAGTAAAGAATCACATAGACGGACAGAGAAAGCACTCAGAAAAGCAGAGAAAAGTAGAGAGGATTCCGAAAAGGCTAGAGAAAAAGAACTACTAGAAGAAGGACAGCGAGTCAGAATGGAACAACACGACAGACAGAGTAATGCCCTTATAACAGGACTGTATCCAGTCCTGGCCGAGGGCCTGCCCAAGGCGACCCCGGACATACCGAACGATCTGCCACCTCCATTGGTTCCGACTAAATTACGTCATAAAAAGACCGCAGCAGACATTTTCCTTTCTTCCTATTTAGATGATGTAGCTCCCGCATATACCAATGTACCCGTACAACCTGCTAATAATAATCTGCCACAGCATATTCCTGCTGATCAAGCCACGACCCCTCCACGTCAGCATATTCCTGCACCTGGAATTACTTCCCCTACTGTTCCCCCTACTAATCCTTTTTCGACAGATACAACCCAGGTTTCAATCCCGTTACATATGCCTGCCCCACAGTCAGGTTATGCTCATGCTTCCGCCTCAGGAGGTGCTACAGGAGGTCCCTATCACACCCCGCCACAATTACATCGAGTGACAATGAGAGAATTAGCAATGCAGCGTACACCAAAAGCGAGCACATCTGAAAAACTTAAACAGTTTCTTACAGATTGTAGATATGATCCAGTACCTGGCAAGACAGGATCCATGATGTTAGCCTCATTACGTTTACGCCGTGTTACAGATTATCTGATGTTATTACCAGAAATGCCAGAACATCTAGACAACATATATCATTTTATTAGAACAGGAGAGAGGCCAGGTTGTGTTCGTGAAGCCATGGCACATAAGAAAGTTGAGACACAAGGTTTAATATGGCGATTTCTGATTAATTGTTTGATAAGGGAACACGACCAGCCAGGCTTTTCACATGAAGAGATGGAGGGATTGTCAAAATGGAGTCAGAATATTGCAGATTGTAAACATGATAAACAGAATTGTATAGATGTCATGTCCAGAAAGATCCGTAAAGAAATAGTAGCAATACATGCCCGACGGGAGGCTGATAGGCCTCCCGAGTCAGACGATAAAGATACCTCAGAGGAGGAAGAACCAGAGAATCCAGCAGAGACTCAAGACCTGATAGCGTACGTAGGTAGAGAAAGACTCCCTAAACCGTATCCTTTTGATAGACCTTTCGATAGACCCATTCATCCAGAAAGCAAGAAACGTTACCTTTCCCCGATACCAGAGCAATGTTCCTGATAAAATCCTGAAAGAAAGAGTAGGTTATCATGAACTCAATACCTTACGTGATCAGGAAGTAGCCCGGTCAGCAGTCCAATGGGCCGGGGATGATAGTATATATAAAGATGATTCAGTAGTGCAAACATTTTTAAGTCTTACTCCAGAAGAACAGCGATTAGCTGGTATATACATGACTCAACATCTTATTGTACAGTATGAAAACCAACAATCTGACCCAGGTCCGTTATATAATCTATTGCAAGACTCACTCCTGAGAAGATGGAGAGGTCTAGGTACTGATTTAATTGACATCATTTTAGAACAACGTCACAAATACAGAACTTTCCTGACTCCACGTCTTGTTTCCGTTCCACCCTCTGTAAGACAACCATATCACCTAGATAGACAGAACCCTTTACGAGAAGTACATCCAATCCGGAAACCGGATGATACACTTGAACGCGTATTTGTATACACGCCCATAACTAAGATGGAATTATTGGAAATGAAGAAAATAGTGCCGAGTCATGATAAAGATCCTGCAGGGTTTCACCGTGAAATAAAAGACATGTTACTCATCGGAGATTACACATATCCCGATATTATGAAAATATTAAAAGTATTATTGCCTGCCGGTATTTACGAGAAACTTAAAGAAAAAGAATGGGAGGTGGGAGATAAAAAGTTTAATTGGACTGAATTTGAAAACAAAGAAGCCGGTCGAACCCCAGGTTTAGGACTTGGGGATAAAACTAAAGCATTACCAGGATTATTAGTACAGGTTTTGCCAAGATTATTGACAACTAAAAAGGAGGACTGGGATGCCATCTCAGCCTGCAAACAGAAACACGATGAAGACACTAGTGATTTTTATTCCCGATTTGAGAAATGTTTTATTATTAATAGTGGCCTAAAAACAAGTAGCGAGTCATACCCACATCTTTTTGTGACCAAATTAGTCGAGAATTCCTTGCCCCAGGTTAAGAACCGTGTATTGAAAATCGAGAGCACATGGCAAGCAAATACACCTTCCCAAATGTTACAAATGCTACAGTACCACCAGAACAGAATCAGGGAGGAACATGATCACGAACAAAGACGTATGAAAGACACGAAAATGAAAGTATTAGTTGCTCAGTCAGTCCCAGCTGATGGTCAGAAAAGGGGTACGACACAGTCCAATAATTCAGCAGCTCCTGTTAAAGGGACATGCAACTATTGTAAACAGCCAGGTCACTATGTGAACGATTGTGCAGTTTTGAAACACAATATAGCCACAGGTAAAACTAAAGAGAGACCACATCCACCTAGACAGGACCAGGTCCAACAACATATTCCGCAGAATATACAGCCTATGCAGATTCCACAACAGACCGTAGCGGTACCACAGCCCCAGCCCATTGCCGCGACACAACATGTCACACAGCAGATGTACCAGTATGCCCAATCCGATTACCCTGATTATCAGCAGTATACATGAAACAGCCTAGAGAGGGAGGTTGGCTTGCCTCTTATTGAGGTTCCTGTAGATCAAGAGGGTCCTTATGTACATAGTCAGGTATTAGGAAAGGATAGGGGGCAAGCAGAACTACCTTTAGTCATGACGAGGTTCCAGGGGCACCCCTCTCAGGCTCACAGAATGTTTCCCTTGGATTTTCAGGAAAGCCTATTGTTAATGAAGTATCAAAACCAGTTCCCCTTGCTGTTGGTCCATTATCCCGTACTACAGATTTACTGCTCACGAAATCATGTCCAGAAAACTTGCTTGGTATAAAGACACTGAAAGCTCTAGGAGCTGTAATTTGTTGTTCTCCGGAAGGAGTGAGGCTGTTCCTTCGTGATTTTAAGGGACATTATGTATTGAGAGATTTTGATCCTAGGTTACAGAATGTTCCTGCACATTTATGGGCACAAGGCTCCACTGATGTAGGTTGTATGCACATTACTCCATACCGTGTCACACTCAAGCCAGGAGTTGTACTACCACGAATCCGACAATACAAGTTACCACCTGATGCTGTAGTGGCTTTACTGAAAATCATTGATGAGCTCATTGCACAAGGAGTGGTTGTAGAAACCGACTCCAATGTTTGTAATTCCCCTATCATTCCAATTCTTAAACGCACTGATCCGAATGCACCTCCAGTCTATTGATTAGTGATCGATTTGCGAGAGTTAAATAAATGCATTGTACCCCAGTATCCAGAGGTCCCAGACATTTCGTCACTATTGACAGCTATTGATTCAGAAGCGACGTTCTTTACTGTAATCGATCTCAAGAACGCCTTCTTTAGTGTCATCATTGATCCGGAAAGCCAGTACCTTTTCGGATTCTGTTTAAATGGCCGTAGCTTCAAATTTGCACGCGCCCCTCAAGGATTCACAGAAAGCCCCAGCATCTACAGCCAAGCTTTGAAACGACAACTTGACAGTATTCACATGCCTGCCAATACTGCTCTACTCCAATACGTCGATGATCTATTGATCACCGCCCGTAGTGAACCAGAATGTGAACAAGCATCACTGACAGTTTTGTATTTCCTGGCGGACAAGGGACACAAGGTGTCTCCTTCGAAGCTACAATTCTGTGCCCAGCAAGTGGTGTACCTTGGGCACTTGCTGTCCAAGTGGGGTAGGCAGCTGACACCTGATCGCATTCAGTTAATTGCACATCTTCCACAACCCAAGACACAGAAAGAAGTACGAGCCTTTATTGGACTCACTTCTTATTGCAGACAATGGATTCCACAATATGCATTTCTAGCTAAACCACTTATACAGTTGACAACACAGGAGGCAGCGTCTTCGTCTGTTCTCCCATGGACTCAGGAACATACACAAGCTTTTGATGAATTAAAGAAAGCCTTATGTCAAGCACCTGTTTTAGCGACACCATGTTACAGCAAACCTTTTACACTTTTTGCCACAGAACGCGATGGCACAGCGTTATCAGTTCTCACTCAGGTTCAAGCAGACAAACACAGACTGTGTGCTTATTTCTTGAGTACATTGGATCCAGTAGCCCAGGCCTTGCCTGCGTGCTTAAAATCAGTTGCAGCAAGAGCTCTAGCAATCAGACAAAGTGACTCCATTGTATTAGGACATCAATTGACAGTACAGGTTCCACACTCTGTGGAAGTTCTCCTGAACAGAACACAGACTCAACACTTGACTATAGCACGACTGACAGGTTATGAATTGACATTATTCCAACCACACATAGAAATCAGACGCTGCAATACACTAAATCCTGCTACACTTTTACCATCGAGCACAACAGATCCTACTCCACATGACTGCGTGGATGTCATTAACACAATCACGAAGCCCAGACAAGACTTGACAGATGTAGCATTACCCAATCCAGACCTGACACTTTATGTGGATGGTTCATGTTTGAGAACAGGCACAGGAGAGTTAGTGGCGGCATATGCAGTGTCATAGAAACACATCGCATTGACACCCTGTCAGCCCAAGCAGCAGAGCTCATTGCTCTGACCCAAGCCTGTATACGAGCCAAGAACCTGAAAGTAAACATATACACAGATTCACGTTATGCATTTGGAGTCGTACACGACTTCGGTGTCCTCTGGCAAGAAAGAGGGTTTTTGACCTCTCACGGAGCCAAGATCCAGCATGCTCCCCTCATTCAAGCTCTGTTGGAAGCAATACATTTGCCTACAGCCATAGCTATCATGAAGTGTAAAGCACATACAAAGGTTACAGACACTATTTCCCAGGGTAACGACTTTGCAGATCGAACAGCTAAACATACAGCACTGTCTCATACTCAAACGACTGATATGACAAAGACTGATGTATCTTCACTGACACATTGCATGACAGTCAGAGATCCTACACAAGATGTCATCGACATACAGACGCATGCTACTCCAGATGAAATAGAGAAATGGACTGAACAGGGAGGGGTCCAGACAGAACAGGGATGGATGACGAGGGGAAAGACCACATGGTTTCTCCCCGACTCTATGGTTCAAGTTATCATCAACACAGCACATAGTCCAGCACATTTAGGAGAAAAAGCCATGTTAGACAGTTTACAGAACCTCTGGTTCAACAAACATTTACGTGCAGCAGCAAAACAGAAAGTGCGTAAATGCATGATCTGTTGTCAGTTCAATCCAGGAAAAGGTATTCCCGTGGAGCGAGGTGGATTCCATCCTCCCGACCATCCTTTTGAAGTTCTCCAGATGGATTATATCCAGATGGAAAGATGCCGAGGATTAAAATATTTCCTCGTAGTTGTATGTGCCCTATCCCGATGGACAGAAGCATATCCCGTCCCAGATTACACTGCCCCGACCACTGCCAAGCAGTTGGTTCGTGAATTTTTCCCACGGTACGGTTTGCCCCGTGTCATGTATTCAGATAACGGTCAGCCATTCTCGTCTGAACTCATGAAGCAGGTTTCACTTCTGTTAGGATATCAATGAAAGTTTCACTGTGTCCGACATCCCGAGGCAGCAGGCCTCGTGGAGAGACACAATCAGACTCTGAAAACTCGTCTTGCCAAAGTGTGTAAAGAGAAAAGAGTAGATTGGATAGTAGCTTTGCCAGTTGCCCTTTTTTATATGCGAATGGTAGCCCATTCTAGGACAGGGCTATCCCCGTATGAGGTGGTCTTCGGTAGGCCTCCTAATATGTGGGGGACGCCTATGCCACGAAAAATAACCGATGTCGACAGTACTGTGCTGACAGATTACCTTGCTTCCTTGATGTCTGCACTACTATCATGTCGTTCACAGGTTGCGGCAGCCTTTCCAGACAACACCGAGGTGAAGCCGCATGAACTGGTCACAGGAGATGTCGTCGTAGTCCGCAACTTCGATCGGTCAAGCCCTCTGGAGCCCCGCTGGAAAGAACCAAAGATCGTTTTGTTAACCACCAGGACTGCGGTGAAGTTAGAGGGGAGGAAAGGCTGGATCCACTCCAGCCATGTGAAAAAATTTTATGGACTTCCGCCAAAGACTGATTCCCAGGACTTTCGCATTCCAGACACTGATACTAAACTCCCCCTGGTAGAGAAAACTCCTCAGCAGGAGTATCGAATGAAATTGAGGTCTAGTAAGTCAGACAGTTTAATTGTTTAAGTCCCCTCCTGGGTGAAGCGGTTAGACAGTTTCTTGACATGTATAAGTTAGACCCCAATAGAGAGAGAGATAGACAGGAGACCAAGAAACAGAAATATTGTAAAAGTCTCCCAAGCCGTTGCATCTGCACATTGCTTATTATGTTTTTTCTGAGTCTTACGATTATTGTTATGAGTTGGATGTTATATATGTACTTTCCTATTGCACATTCTTTTTCTAGTGACACGGCAGAGCACACGTTTAGTACTCTGCCTCCACACGAATTGTCTTATCGACTTGCGCTGCGCAACAATACATTCATCCGTATGTTACATCATTCTCACCAGATCAACAATGCTACTAATTGTTGGATATGTGGCCGACTCCCTCCCTATCAGAACTACAAGGGAGCTCTGCCCCTCTTTCCTTACCCGTTTACACATAATGGTTCCTGTGGTGCATGGTTTAGTTTAATATCCTCTTTAGACACTGAATCCCGAGTTTCCCAAGGCAATTGGATATGGGGAAATCTAAACACTGTCATGAATAAAGCATGTTTCCCAAACGAGGAGGGTCTTCCACAAATGACAGGGACCGATCTAGAAAATGAAGTGTATGGATTAGGCAATTTCACACTTAACCTCATGATTCTAAATGTTCAGTCCGAGACTAGTCCAGACTTGCCATCTATATCAGTTCTACCAGCAAAGGGTGTATTATGTGTCAGAAAGAATGGTTCAGTACATCTAGGCCATAGTGACTGTACTACTGTAGTCGAATTCAGTGATAAAGGCAAGTCTACATTCAAAGCTTCCCGACATTCCTACTTCATTTGTGGTCAGACAGCTTATGTCCGTTTACCTCTAGACTGGGATGGTACCTGTTTCATTGCATTTCTATTGCCACCAGTTTTTCTAGCCCCATCTGACTATCACAGGAATTCCCGCCTCAATCTCGTTAGGCACAGGAGAGGTCTCCCAATAGTCGATCAGACTGAAAATACATGGGAACAATATACAGATTTCAATAAAGGATTCTTTCCCTATCTAGGCACTGTCTCCAACAGTAAACTGATACGCAAATTAACCAGAATACTCGAAGCAGTAGTGAATGAGACTACTTCTGCTCTGGGCAACTTAACAGAGGAGCAGTATGCTATGAGACTTGTTGTTCTTCAGAACCGCCTTGTCCTTGACGTCATCCTGGCCGACAGGGGCGGAGCTTGTAGAGTCATCAGATCCAGTTGTTGCGTGTTTATTCCTAATAACGCGCCATCAGTCTATAAGGCCATCACCCGACTTCACGAAATTGCCCATCAGATACATCAGAACCCAGGCTCCTGGACTTGGTCTGGTGTCAGAAGCTTCAAGGAACACTGGAGTCAACACTAATTCTATGCCCACCACCTCTGAAAAGAAACTCAAGATACACTCTGGACAATTTGCTGTGATTTAATTGGAAAATAACAGGCGAAGTCTCTTACCCTCAGGATGTCTGCACAAGCCCCCAGGAGGTGATTGATGACAGGCAATATTCTGTTTTATCCTCGCAAGAGCCAAGCGAAGGAATATCGTAGGATGGTTGACAACCCTCTTGAGGAATTAATGAAGCAAGTCCCGACTCAATGGAATGAACTGAAGTAGGCACTAAAATGACTAAAACCCTAGCTATGAGTAAACTAATATAATCCTATAGAACAGGCTGAACTGTGAAGGAGGTCGGACCCCAATTCTGATAACAGAGGCAATTAACTTGGATTTCGTGAAGTGGCACCAACTAAATACAACCACGAATTCTTCAAAAATAAAGTCACTTGCCAGAATCCCACGTTGCGCATGCGATATGAACAAACCAAACAGAAGCGCTGACAGGAAATTTCCTCAGAACAAGAACTTCACTCAGAGCTGCGCCGTGACTCCGGTGAAGAGGTCAGTTGAAGTGCGCAGATTCCTGAGCGGCAGTGCGCCTCATCTCCACAGCTGCTCGCGCGCTCTCGAAGACTAGAGCGCTCACTCCTCGCTGTTTCTAATACCCTACGGCGGCCATGTTGGGATACTCGCATCTTCAGATTCTGCACACAGCGCCGCAGGAACAACGTGGTGACTCTATGCTGCCTTCGCCAACGTGGATACTTGGAGCTCTGCTTTAATGACCGTTGAGGTTTTGCAGGCACTGATCCAATGCTGGCTATGGTTCTGGAAGTCTTGACATCTGGTTGGCTCTGGAGTGTAATAACAGCCTGGGGATGGAAGCTACTGTCATTCCTAGGGATTATATTGGCCATAGTATTCAGTTGTTGTCTATGTCTACAATGTGGGCCAGCGGTCGCGGCTTGTGCGCCACAGCTTGTATTTCCCCATCCAAGTCCACGTTCCCATTCCCGAATAAAGAAAGAAGAACAGATGATGTTATATGAACAAATAGATGGTCTCATGAAAATTGACATATCCTGAAGGGTCCGTAGGGGACAAGGAGGGAATGAGGTAATTGAAATTTTTATGGTCAAGTATGTCCCCTAACGTTTACCCCAACGGCTCCACGTACGAGTTAAAGTGCATGTAATTTCCCTCCACAACCGAATCTGAAGACGCAAATACATCTGCGTCCAACGTTAACATGTCCTCTATCAGATCCACCATGAATGGATTGATAATTCAGTTCCTAACCATGCCATGCCAACGTCTTTACATGGTGCACTTTCACGTTTTCCTGGCTCTGCCGAGCTAGGCCCTGATTTCTGCCTTCGAGACACTTCTGTCTCTGCCTCTGCAAGCTGCAGCATGGAGATGCATCCCTGACCTCTGCCTTACTTCCTGCCAAGTGAAGCGGTGCCTGGCTCGGCCTGGCCTGCCTGCCAAAACAGTATTTTGCCTTCAAGTTATCTGTTCAGCGTCCTCGAAAACACATTCCTGTCTAGTGATTTAGGTAAACATATCCCCGGCTGCAGAGCAAAGGGCCAAGCCTTCCTGTCTCCTTCATGTAATTCATTGCTCCCGTTACCATGGTAGGCCCATGGCCCCGTGCATTGCACTTAGACACATATGCATTCAGATTAGAATAGCCTCTGCCCGAAAGACCTTTTACTTCAAATTAAACATCCCCCAAATACAAGATATCAGACATGTTATAGGAACAGGTCAATCTAACATGCCAGACTTCTGTCTCTTCTACTAGTGCTAAAAGTCAGACCCTCAGCTTTCTCCAGATACACGTCAATCACACGTCATATTAACTGCGCGCGCATCCAGGTCATAGGTTTCAGCTGACCCTGCAGAATCCTCTACGCACCCACCCACTTATGACACGTTTCTGTGACGTTTCCAGTACACGCCTCCGTGCACACCCTTGTACACGCCTTTTTGCTACGCACATGTGTTCTTATCATATACTTTTCACTTGTCACGCCTACTGTATCCATTGCCATTATGTGTTTTACTATATATGTCATGTACTGTTAATAAATCGTTGACATCTTTCTGCCATCATTGCATATCCTCCGAACCCTTGTATTGATGGAATTGATTTCCATGGCTCGAGCCATCCTGATTAAAGCCCGTATGACTCAGACATCACGGACTCTGCCTCTCATTTGATTGAGCTATTCTTTTACCTGTCTGTAATTATATGGAAAAACTTATACGGTAAAATATATTTACCACATGCATGTTATCCAGATTATCAGTAGGGTCTTTGCTCCTAGGTGTTAATGCCTCCTCTCTGGTGATGGAATTAGTTTTTCTTATGGCTATCTCAAGAATTCTATCACTGTAGCCCCTTTCCAGAAAACGTTTCCTACACTCCTGTTATGCTACTTGGAAGTCAGATTCCGTGCTGCAAATCCTTCTCATTCTTAGCATCTCCCCATAGGGGATGCTATTGATTAGGTGACGGGGATGCTGACTGGTGGCGTGAAGCACTGTATTGCCAGCTGTGTCCTTTCTGTGTAACCTGGTTTGTACTTTATGATTATCAATATAGACTTGGACATCAAGAAAATTTACAGTGGTTTCATCTGCATGAGAAGTAAAATGCAAATTATACGAGTTGACATTCAATTGTTCTACAAATCGCTCAGCATCTGAGTTACCACCTTTCCAAACAACAAAGAGGTCGTCGATGTAACGCAAATATAATGGCACATGTGATTTCATGATGTCACCGTATGTGCCCATCAGGAATATATATATATATATATATATATATTCACTAAAAAACCTTAGGTTTTAGGCCTTATATAGTTAGGAATTAACATATAAAAAACCATTGAAATTCCTCCCATATAGTTAGCTGGACATTTTATTGATATAAAACCAATGAAATTCCACATATAGTTAGTTGCTCTAACTATATATTTCGCGCATCCGCAATCTAATGCTGATGATGTCACATATTACATCATTCATGACATGGTCAGTGACATCACTGATGACATCTCAAATGACATCACTGATGACATCACTAATGACATCATCCAGTGTCTGTGTGTTTTTGTAAAGTTTAAATATGTTTTACATATTGAAGAATGAGTGGATGTATAAGAGTATGGATGAAGGATTTGATTGTATAAGTAAGTAAGTATGTGTTAGTATATCTGTGAAAATGTAAGCTGTTTTGTGTTTAACTGTATAGATGAAGAAATCAAAGTGTGATTGATTCTTTACAGGACTGAGTAGGTGTGTGAGTAACTCCATGGATGAGTGGAAGTGTGTGAGTGTCTGCATAGGTGTATGAGTGCATATGATAGTGTTGTAATGATGAGTGACTGTATGTACGAGTGACCTTATGGGTGAATGAATGAATGTGCATGTAGGAATCAGTGAGTGCGTATGTAGTAAATGGTATTGGTGTGTCAATAGTTTCAAAAATGATACTCTGTATTTTACACTAGGTGTAACAGAGGTTATATTAGAGTGTAAGGAGGTGCATTGTATTATCACTTGAAGTATGTCATCAGTGGTGTGATCATTGATGTTAAATGAGCTGTCATCAGTGATGTCATCAGTGATGTCGCTGACCTTGTCATGAATGATGTAATATGTGACATCATCAGCATTGGATTGCGGATGCGCGAAATATATAGTTAGTGCAACTAACTATATGTGGAATTTCATTGGTTTTATATCAATAAAATGTCCAGCTAACTATATAGGAGGAATTTCAATGTTTTTTTATATGTTAATTCCTAACTATATAAGGCCTAAAACCTATGGTTTTTTTGTGAATTTCCAAGGTTTTTTAAAGGCTAATTCCTAACTATATATAGTCTATAACCTAGGGTTTTTTCAGTGAATTTCATTGTTTTTTTAAAAGCTGATAATATATATATATATATATATATATATATATTACCTACTGCTGGAACTTTTCAAAATTCTATGTCTAATAACTTTGGCGTTTGTGGACGGAATCGGTTGAAAATTTCAGGAAAATGGCACATTTTGTTTATGAGCAGCCCCTGAAAATTTGGGGGCGTTCCGTCAAGGGGGGGGGCCGAGAAAAAAGGGGGTCCCAAAACGCGTTTTTCCCATTCATTTTTCTATAGGGCGTTTGGCCTCACTTTTAGCTCGAACGGCTGAATGGATTTGCACGAAACTTGGCAAAATTGTAGGGACTGTTAGCCCGATGTGCCTTTGCTGGGTCTCAATATATGTGCTCCAGTGGATTTTGAGAAATTAATGTTTAAAAAAACAGATATATCTGTGACAGCGTCCCGGATAGCGCACCAGATCGCGTACTTTTCGTGTAACGGAGCTTTGCGAAGCGAAGCTGATTGGCTCTCCGGTGTCTGTCAACATTCTAAACAGTCCGGTGCGGCCGCCATCTTGTCTCTCGGTAGGATCGAGAGACAAGAGGAGGAGAAAAACGAAGGGGGAATTTAATGAAAGGGGGCAAGATGGAGGAAAAACAATGTGAGTATTGGGTATAAGGGGGTATGGGAGACGTATCCTGACCCCCTATGTTTTCTGAGGGTGGTTGAGGAGGCTCATATATGTTGATACTTGTCTTCCAGCGGTTTGCTGCGTGACTTCTGTTAACGTTTGATTCGAAGGAAATCAGGAAGTGTTGACCGCCATTTTGACACTGCGAGTAAATATATTGTTAAAAATAATGGTTATAAATTAATCCGTATTGATAAACATTGTCTGCGCCATCTTGCTTTTTTTCCAATGCCACACTTTTGTCGTGCACGGCAGCCATTTTAGATGGCTTGACCAGACCCACTCTCTGCACGCCGCCGATCCTCAGCATGGCTCCCCACCCTCGCAAGCATCTCCCCCATGCACTGGTCACCCACGCTCTCTCTCTCATGCATGGGCCATAAACCTCCTCCCATATGAGCTGCTCTTCCCTGAGAATCACACCCCGTGCTGAGGAAAATTCGGCCCAGATTACAACTGATGCCCAGGTTGCTGGCACAAGACGCCACTTAGTTCCCATCTTGAACGGTTACCAAATAAAGAGACGGGCACTGGAAGCAGGAACACAAGAACTGAGTTTTATTTCTCATGAGGAGAGCCTGTCATTTCAAAACATACATACATACACACAAACTCGGGCGGGGGGAGACAGTACATGTATAATATACAAAAACCCAAGACAAAACATAGAACAGTTGCTGGCCAAAAAGATCTCTTCCTGCATGCTGCGCATCCTTAGCATCCTACTTAATTCATCTGGGGGCTGAGCTCTTTTTACTTTTTTCTTCTCTCTTATCGTCGGCTGCCTTCGCTGGTGCCTTTGGTTGCAAATACTTACACCTTTGCCAATTGGTCGGGAACTAACCTGGTCGGGCTAATACTCAGGGGGGATCTTCAAATCATTTTTAGCGAATGGGTTTCCAGGCTGAGGCAACGGTAGGTGTCAGTTGGGAGAACAATGGGGCAGCTTTGAGTTTCATGTCTATGAGGGTGCGAGAAGGAGGTGGTAAATCTTAAACATTGGCAACATTCCTAGTCCTCCAGACGGAGGGTACTTGGGTAAACCTCACCTCGGAATATTCCTTAAACTTTCCCTATTTAGTTAAACGTAGGAATTTATTCATTGTTGCACGTCATTCTTGGTTGTATTATTCGGGGTGCCAAGCGAAGTCATATTTTGTCATCCTGTAATAACCCGTCAAGTTTCTGCTTCCGGCTGCCCTCCCAAGCGATGGGTTCAGAGAGAGACATAGTCATTGTTTGCTCGTCGTGTATAGGCACCATATTCAAACCCTTTTTCTCATCCCATTGGCCGTTAAGTCACCATTTTTCCGTACTATAATCGACGTTCCGAAGTGACCTGCAGAAAAGAGGGAAAAAGAAGGGGCGGGGGCAGCGTTTAAAACACATCAGCGCGCATAAACCCGAAAAGGCTTTTACTTACTACATACTCGGCCTATCTCCACGGGATGCAGTCCCTACCATCTCGGCGTTTAAGCCCAGGGGGGACCGGTAATGTGGGAGAGATAATTATCGGAGGCCTGTGGATAGCATAGGTCACCCAAGTGTGGCATTACGGATCGTGTGCAGGGGAGGGTCAAAACAAAGGGCAGTCGGTGTAAAGTGGGGGCGAGCTCGTGCTCTCCTTTGGGGAAGAGAGATAACATACAGTGGTACGGGGTCGTTTTCGTTCGTACTAGGGGGGCCAGGTGACATTCCTTCGGGGTGGCTTAGGGGCATTTAAAACAACTTCCCTGATACAGGTAGCATATAAAGTAGAGGCTAAATACCAGGATCTTTATCGATTGCTTTATGCTGTACAAAAATGAAAAAAAACATACAACAAACCTGGACCATTCATATTTGCAATGTTTCTGCGTACTATACTTTTTAACCCTTAACTAATCGAGCTGCTTCATTTCACCTGGTTTTTTTTTTAAATCGGAAACAGTGGCCATTTATTCGAAACTTACCAATCTACGCGTTACAACAACGTTTGCTTTTTCAAAAACCTTTAATAAGAATGTTGGTGCACAAATACGGGACTACAACCCCGTGGGCCGGCCACGGAGCAGGCTGGAACTGTAAATGGGGGGGGGGAGGGTATTTATTTGTGGAAAACATAACAGAGTCAGTGGTCGTTGATTTCATAGTAAAAAGTGCGACAAGTGCAACAAAATCATATCGATAATTCATTGTGAGCAAGTACCAAAAGTGTTGACAATTTGAACCTTCAATAAATACAGTAATCAATGATGCATTAGAACTTAATATCAATTCATTGTCCGAACGTGTAATCAGTACCCGTCCCATGTCAATTCATTGTTCGAACGTATAATCAATACCCATCCCGGATCAATTCATTGTCCGAACATATAATCAGTCTTATCCCATATCAATTCATGTGCTAAAAACTGCATACATATCTCATGATATCAAGGCTGAGCAATCGGGGCACAACAAGGAGTTGAGAGTTTCATTTGTACCGGCGCCATTTTGGGTGAGGTCAGGAAGGTCCAAGTATAGTCAAAATGTCTCCACCAACTTGTGGTTGGACCAGGACCTCTTTCGGCAGTCCAAAAGTTTTCGTTGAAGGGTAGCAGAGGGGACTGGCGACATGAACCATCAGTCAAAGTGGGGTGGGAGGCAACAATCTCTCCTACCAGGTCATACTGGTGTCCCACCGGAACTGATCAAGTTGGTAGTCTTGCAGGATTTTGGTCAGTTCAAGACTGAGGCCGGCGACGGCATGAGCGCGCCGACGTCCCTCGGCTACGTCGTGGTCGTTCCGTGGGTGATCATGGCAGTCATTCCCCATCGGGGGTGTCTACGGGGGTCGGGGGCCCCCGTGGCTCTTATAGAATCTTCAAAGTTGAGGAGAACGTTTCTGGACGCAGGACTCATTTTCTAGCTGAACTCAAAAGCGTCGTTGTACCGCAAAAGTAAACGAGACCCCCGCTGGGTGAGCGGAGACATCATTGCCTCGCAATAGTGGACGAGACCTTTTGTTGGGTGAGTGGTAAGCATGGGCGAATTTTGCGAATCTCGCGTTCGCAAATTTTGCGGATTTGCGAACGCAAAATCCGCGAATTCTCGCGAATTTGCGGATTTTTTTTTTTTGTGTTTGCGCGGGTTTCTGCCAGTTCGCGAGGGTTTTGTACAATGTCGCAAATTGCGAACTTACCTGTCGGGTCGCAAGTTTCGCGAACTTGTTGTTTCTACGTGTCCAGCCTGTTTGGGACACTCTTCTTCATCACTGCCACTCTCTGTCACCACTGCCACTCTCTGACTACTCATGCCACCCTCTGGCCCACCCATGCCACCCTCTGTTTCATCACAGCACCCTCTGGTTGTCCAGTCAGTGTACATTATTGTGGCAACGCAAGCACACCTTCCCTGCCTCAAGTGACCTGAATTAATTTGGGGCTGATTAATGTGTCACAGAATATTTTTTTAGCTGGCACCTGCTTCCTTAGTGCTTCCTGATTAGTGAACTTTTGCACTTGCTAAGTGCTTTCATTGTTGCAAAATTAGTTACAACACCTGCCCTGCCCCAACTGACAATAATGAATTAGGGGCTGATTAATGGATTTGAACTGCCAGCCTGGCTCCTGCTTGTCTCCCTTAGCTGTAATTCAGGACCTTTGTGGCATATGTGTAACTATTCTGAGGTTCAGAGCAGGGTCACATAATAGTTGCAACTGGCAACTGAACTCTGGAGGGGCCCCTAAGCAAGCACTACAGGAAATGGCTACTAATGATGAGCCTGAACTTTTGAACCTGGTAAGTAGTTTCAGTTTTGATTAGATCGTATTTCTGCAATTTTGCACTTATTCGCGGGGCGCGAAGTTGTACTGGGAAGCCGCGAACTCACGCGAACAGTGCGAGCAGTGCGAGCAAAATCCGCTGCTCGCGGATTTGCGGATTTTGCGGGAGATTCGCGAATCTCGCGGATTGCGAATTTCCCGAAAATCCGCAAAATCCGCGAGCGAAACGGATTTTCCGCCCACACCTAGTGAGTGGAGCGTTAGGGGTGCAGCTGAGGGGCCCCCACCTGGGGGGGTGGGAGAGGCTCGTTCGCGCCGCCTCTCCCTCCCAGCGCACCCCACGCCGACACCTGGCGTTGATATCCGTGATGTCCGGACCAGGCGATAAGAGGGGGGGGGGTCGGAGGCAGAGGCAAGACATCCCCCCCGTGGCCTGCAGGGCTCCGCTTCAGGACCTTTTGTTGGGTGAGTGGAGCGTTGGGGGTGCAGCTGAGGGGCCCCCACCGGGGGGGGTGGGATAGGCTTGTTCGCGCCGCCTCTCCCTCCCAGCGCACTCCGCGCCGACACCTGGCGTTGATATCCGTGATGTCCGGACCAGGCGATAAGAGGGGGGGGTCGGAGGCAGAGGCAAGACATCCCCCCCGTGGCCTGCAGGGCGCCAGAAGAGAATGGGAGGACCAGTACATTCCGGGCCGACCATCCCACGACTTCTCCGGCTGATGGCGGCTAGTCGGGCCCCGCTCTGCACGTGTCGAGGCCTTGTCATCCGGATGGGCGTAACCGTGGACCTGTTGCACTTCGGGAGTTTCCGGAATGGGGGTAGGTATCTGCTGATTTGTGTCTATTTCATGTTACCGTTATTGGGCGTGGCGGGCGGTGGGACAGACATGCTTGGAGCAGTGGGGGGGGTGGCGGAGGTTAGCTACCTCGTGGCTGCCGCAACGTCAAGCTTGGCTTCTCTCACCACTTTCATGTTTCTTATTTCTAGCGAAGTCAAAAACTCATCAGTGGCCTACTGATTTTGTTCGATTTCTTTCCCTTCCTTTTCAAGTGTGTTTCATGCTAAAGTTTCTGTTTAACAGGATACAGTGATTACTTCGTATTTTACATATGTCTTCTTTATTAGGGGTACCCTCCGGTTGAGCCAGATGATGTACCTCTAATAAATGGTCCGGGTGGAACTAGTTTATCAATCAGTGGGGAGTAGATAGTCCAAGTCAAAGTCAAAAGATTTATATAGCGCGCTACATACCCATAGGGTCTCAAGGCGCTTGAGGAGGGGTGAGGAGTTACTTGTCGAATATCCAAGTTTTAAGTTGCTTTCTGAATGCTATGTGGTTCTGAGTAAGGCGGAGGTGAGTAGGAAGAGAGTTCCAAGTTTTAGCTGCCAGGTAGGAGAAGGATCTGCCTCCCATGGTGGTTTTGTTGATGCGAGGTACAGTGGCAAGAGCTTGGTTGGAGGATCGTAGCTGACGGGAGGGGGTGAAGAAGGACAGTTGTGTGTTGAGGCATTCAGGTCCAAGTTCGTAAAGTGCTTTGTGTGCATGGGTTAGGAGGCGGAAAGTAATCCTCTTATTTATGGGGAGCCAGTGTAGGTTTTTCAGGTAACCAGAGATGTGTTCTTTACGCAGGATGTCTAGTATGAGCCTGGCAGAAGCGTTCTGGATGCGTTGGATTTTTTTCTGGAGTTTTGCGGTGGTACCGGCGTAAAGGGTGTTTCCGTAGTCCAGCCGGCTAGTGACCAGTGCGTGGGTGACCGTTTTACGAGTTTCGGTGGGGATCCAGCGAAATGTTTTTTTGAGCATGCGAAGAATGTTGAAACAAGATGATGAAACGGCGTTGACTTGTCTGGTCATCGAGAGTGAGGAGTCCAGGATGACGCCCAGGTTCCGTGCGAGGTCTGTCGGGATGGGTGCCTTTCCAAAGGCCTCTGGCCACCAAGAGTCGTCCCAGGCGGAGGGGGAGGTGCCTAAGATGAGGACTTCTGTTTTGTCGGAGTTCAGTTTCAGACGGCTGTGCTTCATCCACTCGGCTACTTCTTTCATTCCTTCGTGTAAGTTGGTTTTGGCGGTGTTAGGGTCTTTGGTGAGTGAGAGGATCAGTTGAGTGTCGTCAGCGTAGGAGATGATGTTGAGGTTGTGTTGGCGAGCGATGGTCGGAAGGGGGCTCATGTATACGTTGAAGAGGGTGGGGCTGAGAGAGGATCCTTGTGGCACGCCACAAATGACTTCAGTGGCCTCTGACTTGAATGGTGGGAGGCGGACTCTCTGGGTTCTTCCGGTGAGGAACGAAGTGATCCATTCCAGTGCTTTTCCTTGGATTCCAACGTTTCTGAGGCGCTGTAGAAGGGTGCTATGACAGACCTTGTCGAAGGCAGCGGAGAGGTCGAGGAGGATGAGGGCGACTGTGTCTCCGTTGTCCAGTAGAGTTCGAATGTCGTCAGTTGCAGCAATGAGTGCGGTCTCAGTGCTGTGTTTGGCTCGGAAGCCGGACTGTGAGGAGTCAAGGGATTTGTTGGTTTCGAGGAAGGCGGCGAGTTGGTTGTTGACAGCTTTCTCGATGACTTTGGCCGGGAATGCAAGAAGCGAGATGGGGCAGTAGTTTTTGAGTTCGGAGGGGTCAGCTGTGGGTTTTTTCAGAAGGGCGCTGAGTTCTGCGTGTTTCCAGCTTTCCGGGAAGGTGGCGGAGTTGAGGGAGCAGTTGATGACATCTCGGAGGTGTGGTGCTATGATGGAGTCTGCTTTGTTGAAGATGTGGTGAGGGCATGGGTCAGTTGGGGATCCTGAGTGGATGGAGTTCATCAGGCGGATGGTGTCCTCAGTGGAGATTGGGTTCCAGTCGTTGAGGGTGTTCAGGGGGGGTGAAGATCCTGCAGAAGGTTGGGTGGGATGGTCTCCGGGTCGATTGTCGAAGCTGTTGTGGATGTCTGCGATTTTGTTGTGGAAGAAGGAAGCTAGGGAGTCGCATAGGGCTTGGGAAGGGATGATGTCGTTGGAGTTGGCTGATGGGTTGGTGAATTCTTTGACGATGTTGAATAGTTCCTTGCTGTTGTGGGCGTTGTTGTCTAGTCGGTCTTTGAATGCGGCTTTCTTGGCAGACCGGATTAGTTGGTGGTGTATGCGGGTGGCGTTTTTGAAGGCGCCCCTGGTGCTGGTGTTTGGGTCTTTTTTCCAGGACTTCTCGAGGGAGCGACAAAGTTTCTTCTATTTCTTAAGATCATCGTTGAACCATGAGGCGTTTTTGCTGCCTGGTTTGCTTTGACGTTTTTTCAACGGGGCTAGAATGTCGGCGCTGTTGGATATCCATTGGGTGAGTTAGTGGCTGCTTGGTCGGGGTTTGAGGAGTGGACAGGGGGGTTTTGAAGAAGCGAAGAGGAGATCTGGTCGATGGTAATTTTGTTCCAGTCTCTTCGCATGGTGGGTTGAGGATGGTTGTGGATTGTGGACTTGTTGTATGTGAAGTGAACGCAGCTGTGGTCCGTCCAGTGAAGAGCTGTGGTGTGACTGAAGGAGACATGTTTGCTGGAAGTGAAGATAGGGTCTAGTGTGTGGCCAGCAATGTGGCTGGGGGTAGTGACCAGTTGTTTGAGTCCGAGGTTGGCAAGATTGTCCAGAAGGGTGGTGGTGCTGCCGTCGTTGCTCTTTTCCAGGTGAAAATTGAGGTCTCCCAATAGAATGTAATCCTCGGAGGGGAGGGCGTGTGGGGTGATAAAGTCAGTAATGTCGTCACTGAATTGTGCACGGGGTCCTGGACGCCGGTAGACGAGGGTGCCTCTGAGTGTGGTTTTGGGGTCGATGTGGATCTGGAAGTGGAGGTGTTCGGCGTTGGCGAGGTGGGCGTTGGAGCTGGTTGAGATGCGGATGGAGTTCTTATGGACGATCGCGATGCCTCCTCCTGTTTGCTCGAAGCGGTCCTTACGGATGATCTTGTATCCTTCCGGGATGGCAATGGTGATGTCTGGGGCTGATGAGGCATTCATCCATGTTTCTGTTAGGAAAGAGACGTCCGTTGAGATGGAGTCGAGTAGATTCCAGAGGTCGATGGCGTGTCTGTGGACCAAGCGGGTGTTGAGCAGGATGCATTTTAGGTGGTTGGTGTCAGGACTCTGAGTGGTGATGGTGGGTGAGGAGCTGGTTTTGGTGCCGTCAAACTTGCAGGAGTTGCAAGAGAAGGGTCCATGGGTGAGTCCAGGAGCGGCTTAGACGCAGTTGGGGGAGCGGCCGGGGTTAAGGGCTAGGAGGGTGGAGGCGTCGTAAGTGATGCGGGAGGGCTGGGCAATGCGAGGGCCAGGGGGTATGGCGCTGGGCGCGGTCCAGGCGCGGACGGGCGTAGACGGGCTTACCTTTGGCGCACCTTCAGCGCGGCCGTAGCGCGTGGACGCTGCGCGTGGGACCATCAGACATAAATGGACAGTGGAGGGGGAGGAGCGTGGGAGGGGGAGCTGGGAGGCGTGGGCGTAGGGGGAGGGACGGGCTGCAGGCACAACAAAATGGTGTCCAAACAACAACAAGAAGGACAGCACTACGCTATGGGAGCAATCAGGCAGCAATTGACCTCAGGGGGCAGTGCGGGAAGAGCGGACTAGCGGTGTAATACAAGATAAAAATAACAATACTTTAAATCACCACACAAAGCGATGCGGAGCACTACGCCACCGATCGGGTTCTAATTCTATGTCCTTAAAGCTATGGCAGAGGAGAGGAGCAGCGCTACGCACACAGCCACAATGTTGATGAAATATGCAAAGAAAGCAGGGCGGAGCGCTACGTTACAGCTCGAATGCTAAAGCAATTTAGATGAAATATAAGGCAATGTGGAGCGCTACGTTACAGCTCGAATGCGAAAGCAATTTAGATGAAATATAAGGCAATGTGGAGCGCTACGTTACAGCTCGAATGCGAAAGCAATTTAGATGAAATATAAAGCAATGAGAAGCAGCGCTACGATACCACAGCCGCGCTATGATGTTGGGAGGAAGGCTGGAGCGACCGCTTTCCAAGGAGTCAAGCAAGGCATGACAGATTACAACGGGGGACAAAAGTCTGCATTACCTATCCTTCACTATCTGCAAAGGGAGACAGAATATTCCTATTCTTCTCTGTTTGTAGACAGGGAATATCTCAAAGAGCAATAATCGATAAAAAATTAGTAGGATTATAACACTTTAATACCTTATAAATATATACATCGCAACAAAAACAGTAAACACCTTAAAACATTTTTTATTAAAACAGAAGCTACAATGACAACTAACAGTGATATCCTGGGCGGGTGATGGAACTGGGATTGGTAATGGAAAAAGATCTACAGAGAAAGCTATTGGTGAATTATACTTCTCCGGAAATTTAAAACTCACAAATGTTTAATTTGTGTAATCGTTTCAGGTCAAACGGATTGTGGGACAATGTTCAGAATGGAAGAGTCACCAAAAGGCAAAAAGTTCCGCTTGACCCCGGGAGCCGGCCGCCTATGTCGGGGCGATCTCAGGCCACACCAGGGCAACAAGACTTGGGGAGGGGGTCGGAGCCAAGCGCCCCCTCCGAGTCCGCGCCATCACACCGCCCCTCGAGGGCCTCCATCAAGCGGTTTAGGGAGGCACCGTATCACATTGTTTTCAAATGCAGTCAGGTCCACAAACGGCCCCCACTTACTTTGAGAATAGTGAAGCTGCAGCAGGTGCAAATAAGCTTCAGACAGTGTTATAAGTGCTGCTCAGAACTCTGAACTATGGCTCCCAACATCCAGGACTTATGCCATTTGTGCAAGGCAGTGACATCGAAGCAACTCAGGGACCAAAACCATGAACGTACACTCATGTATGAAAATCTTACTATTGATGCTTGACTGAGGCCAAGGAGATCAGAGTGCATGAGTCTCATGCTTGATCGATTGAGCTAGCCGGATCGGGCAACAAAAAGTATAAAATAGTTATGTAAATAGTTATTTAATAAAATATTTTACCCTGTTACTTTGCTGGTGTGTTGTATATATTTATAATATTTGAATAGGGTTTGTCGTTATTTTGGGTGGGGTGGGTGGCAAAGCCGAGCTGTCTTGCAGCCATCATCGTGTGGAGCTCAGTTCATCTCACTAGTTTCGTATTTCTCATGAGGGGTTGTTCTTAATGTTTCTATTTTAGCGAGGTCAAAAAGAGATCCCATTAGTGGCCTACTGATTTTGCTCGATTCCTTTTGTTTTTTTAAACGATTTTTCACTATCTGCAAAGACTAAACAGAGTATTGCGACTCTGTGCTTGTTTGTAAATAGAGAATGAACCAAAGAGAACTAATTCTAAAACAGTAAATGCTTGGATAACAATCAATCAAATGGAGAGAGAAGCAGGCACGACGGATTACAACGGGGGCAAAGGCCTGTGTTAACTACCCTTCACTATCTGCAAGGAGAGAGTACTCCTAAGAGAAAAGAGGGAGGGGGAGGGAGGGCAGCGTTCAAAGCACATCAGCGTGCATAAACACGAAAATGTTTTTACCTATCACGTACTTGACATTTGACAGCTTTTGAGATTTGCTATTAAAAAACCATTGAAATTCACTGAAAAAACCATAGGTTATAGACCATATATAGTTAGGAATTAGCATTTACAAAACCTAGAAAATTCACTGAAAAAACCATAGGTTATAAACTATATATAGTTAGGAATTAGCATTTACAAAACCTTAATTTACTCGCACTAAACCATAGAAATTCGCATATATAGTTAGTTGCAATAACTATATATCGCGCACCCGCAATCCACTGCTGATGATGTCACATATTACATCATTCATGACATGGTCAGTGACATCAGTGATGTCATTTGAGATGTCATCAGTGATGTCATCAGTGATGTCACTGACTCATGATGCATCGCATAACCGTGACGTATCGTCTCTGCAGCGCAAACAAAACCCGTAACGTAAGCGCGCCAGAGCACGCTTAAAGATATATATATATTTTTTTAACCTTAATTAGACAAAATCCACACGTGCGCATATCACAAACGTTCCAAAAACACAATATGTCTCCCGTTACGCTGCCGGTTAGCTGCCCGGTTAACGTACCGGGAAGCACCTCTACCGCGAAAAATCGCAATTTTTTTTTTCTTTTGCCCCGCGGGGAACTTTAATATTCCCCTCATCAATCCTAGGGGGTCAGAAGGGGTCTACCTTGCCCCCTTTCCTTCATTTCCCCCTTTGTTTTGGCCTCCTCTTGTCTCTCGATCCTACCGAGAGACAATATGGCGGCCGCTCCGGACTGTTTAGAATGTTGACAGACACCGGAGAGCCAATCAGCTTCGCTTCGCAAAGTTCCGTTACGCGAAAAGTACGCGAACCGGAGAGCTGCCCGGAGCGCTGTCACAGATATATATCTTATTTTGAACGTTAATTTCTCAAAATCCACTGGAGCACATATATTGAGACCTAGCAAAGGCACATCGGGCTAACAGTCCCTACAATTTTGCCAAGTTTTGTGCAAATCCATTCAGCCGTTCGAGCTAAAAGTGAGGCCAACCGCCCTATGGAAAAATGAATGGGAAAAACGCGTTTTGGGACCCCCCTTTTTTCTCGCCCCCCCCTTGACAAACCCCCCCCCAAATTTTCAGGGGCTGCTCAAAAACAGAATGTGCCATTTTCCTGAAAATTTCAGCCAATTCCGTCCACAAACGCCAAAGTTATTAGACATAGAATTTTCAAAAATCCCATAGAAAAAAAATCCTAACTATATATACCTACTGGCGACCGCCAGTAGGTAATATATATATATATATATATATATATATATATATATATATATATATATATATATATTACCTACTGGCGATAGCCAGTAGGTATATATAGTTAGGATTTTTTTCCTATGGGACTTTTGAAAATTCTATGTCTAATAACTTTGGCGTTTGTGGACGGAATCGGCTGAAATTTTCAGGAAAATGGCACATTTTGTTTCTGAGCAGCTCCTGAAAATTTGGGGGGGGTTCGTCAAGGGGGGGCCGAGAAAAAAGGGGGGTCCCAAAACGCGTTTTTCCCATGTTAATTTCCATAGGGCGGTTGGACTCACTTTTAGCCCGAACGGCTGAATGGATTTCCACGAAACTTGGCAAAATTGTAGGGACTGGTACCCCGATGTGCCTTTGCTAGGTCTCAATATATGTGCTTCAGTGGATTTTGAGAAATTAACGTTTAAATCAAGATATATATCTGTAACAGCGCTCCGGGCAGCTAACCGGTTCGCGAACTTTTCGCGTATCGGAACTTTGCAAAGCGAAGCTGATTGGCTCTCCGGTGTCTGTCAACATTCTAAACAGTCCGGTGCGGCCGCCATCTTGTCTCTCGGTAGGATCGAGAGACAAGAGGAGGCCAAAACAAAGGGGGAAATGAAGGAAAGGGGGCAAGGTAGACCCCTCCTGACCCCCTAGGATTGATGAGGGGGATATTATAGAGCCACGCCGGGCCCAAAAAAAAAAAAAAAAAAATCCGATTTTTTCGCCGTAGAGACGCGTCTTGGTTCGCGAACCGGGCAGCTAACCGGGCAGCTAACCGGGAAGCTAACCGGCAGTGTAACCAAAAAAAAAAAAAAATCAGATTTTTTCGCCGTAGAGACGCGTCTTGGTACGCGAACCGGGCAGCTAACCGGGCAGCTAACCGGGAAGCTAACCGGCAGTGTAACGGGAGTCTGAGGAGTAGCTGATTGGCTGTCAATATTGTAAACAGTCCGGAGCGGCCGCCATCTTGTCTCTCGGTAGGATCGAGAGACAAGAGGAGGCCAAAACAAAGGGGGAAATGAAGGAAACAGGGCAAGGTAGACCCCTTCTGACCCCCTAGGATTTATGAGAGGGATATTATAAAGCCACGTGGGGCCAAAAAAAAACAAACGCCGTAGAGACGCGTCTTGGTACGCAAACTGGGCAGCTAACCGGGCAGCTACCGGGAAGCTAATCGGCAGTGTAACGGGAGTCTGAGGAGAAGCTGATTGGCTGTTATCATTGTAAACAGTCTGGAGCGGCCGCCATCTTGTCTCTCTGTGGGATCGAGAGACAAGAGGTGGAAAAAAAAAAGGTGTAAATGAATGAAAGGGGTAAGGCAGACCCCTCCTGAACCCCTAGGATTGATGAGGGGGCTATTAAAGTTCCCTGGGGGGTGAAAAAAAAAATTTGCGATTTTCGCGGTAAAGGTGCTTCCTGGTACGTTAACCGGGCAGCTAACCGGCAGCGTAACGGTAGTCCGACATATTGTGTTTTTTGAACGTTTGTGATATGTGCACGTGTGGATTTTGTCTAATTAAGGTTAAAAAAAAATATATATATCTTTAAGCGTGTTCTGGCGCGCTTACGTTTTGGGTTTGGTTTGCGCTGCAGAGACGATACGTCACGGTTATGCGATGCATCATGAGGCGTCTCACGGGCTACGTGATACGTCACTTAATAAAGAATATATTTTACAGCTATAGATATTAGCTTTTAAAAAACCAATGAAATTCACAGAAAAAACCATAGGTTATAGACCATATATAGTTAGGAATTAGCATTTACAAAACCTTGAAAATTCACTGAAAAAACCATAGGTTATAGACCATATATAGTTAGGGATTAGCATTTAAAAAACCTTATTTTATTTGCACAAAACCATTGAAATTCCATATATAGTTAGTTGCACTAACTATATATCGCGGACCCGCAATCCACTGCTAATGATGTCACATATTACATCATTCATGACATGGTCAGTGACATCACTGATGACATCACTGATGACATCTCAAATGACATCACTGATGACATCACTGATGACAACACCCAGTGACTGTATGTTTCTGTAAAGTTAAAATATGTCTTACATATTGAAGAATGAGTGGATGTATAAGTGTCTGGATGAAGGATTTAGTAGGTGCATGACTGACTGTATGAGAGAATGATTAAATGTGTCTCACTGAGTGCATGGGTTAGTGATTAAAGTGTCTTAATTTGGCAATCAATATTTATGTTCTTCTGTAAACTGCTGCATGTTTAAATCAGTAGCTATATCAGTAACTATATGGGTTATTGAATGGTTGCCCAAGTATTTGTATGGGAGACTGAGTGTGTGTGTGGGTGGCTGGGAGGTGTATAACTCTGTGCATAGATGTGTGAGCGGTTGATTCCCTAGGTGTATGGGTTCAAAAGTGCATGTAGAAACAGCTGTATGGACAGTTGACTGTGTGCATGAGTATATTGGTGAGTGAATGGATATCTCAGTTCTACATGTCAAAGTAAGTACATATGTAAAACACACTCCATGTGAGAGTTGACATATATAAATAACTGAACATAAGAGTCAGTGAATGTGAGAGTGGCTGTATGAATCATTGTGAAGTTGTATCAAGGATTGTATAAGAGAGTAAATATGTGTTAGTATATGTTTGAATAAGTAAGGTGTGTATAACTGTATAGTTAAGGAAATGGAGATGTGATTGATTTTTGGCATAACTGACTAGGTGTGTGAGTAACTCCATGGATGTGTGACAGTCTGTGAGTGTCTGTTTACACTGATTGTATCTAAGGTTATATTAGAGCCTGAAGAGGTTCATCGTATTATCACATGAATGATATCATCAGTGATGTGATCAGTAATGTCAAATGAGATGTCATCAGTGATGTCATCAGTGATGTCATTTGAGATGTCATCAGTGATGTCATCAGTGATGTCACTGACCATGTCATGAATGATGTAATATGTGACATCATTAGCAGTGGATTGCGGGTCCGCGATATATAGTTAGTGCAACTAACTATATATGGAATTTCAATGGTTTTGTGCAAATAAAATAAGGTTTTTTAAATGCTAATCCCTAACTATATATGGTCTATAACCTATGGTTTTTTCAGTGAATATATATATATATATATATTCACTGAAAAAACCATAGGTTATAGACCATATATAGTTAGGAATTAGCATTTACAAAAACCTTGAAAATTCACTGAAAAAACCATAGGTTATAGACCATATATAGTTAGGGATTAGCATTTACAAAACCTTATTTTACTCGCACAAAACCATTGAAATTCCATATATAGTTAGTTGCACTAACTATATATCGCGCACCCGCAATCCACTGCTGATGATGTCACATATTACATCATTCATGACATGGTCAGTGACATCACTGATGACATCACTGATGACATCTCAAATGACATCACTGATGACATCACTGATGACAACATCCAGTGACTGTATGTTTCTGTAAAGTTAAAATATGTCTTACATATTGAAGAATGAGTGGATGTATAAGTGTCTGGATGAAGGATATAGTAGGTGCATGACTGACTGTATGAGTGAGTGATTAAATGTGTCTCACTGAGTGCATGGGTTAGTGACTAAACTGTCTTAATTTGTGCATCATTATGTCTGTTGTTCTGTAAACTGTTGCATGTGTTGATAAGTAGCTATATGAGTAAGTTTATGGGTTATTGATTGGTTGCCCAAGTATTTGTATGGGAGACTGAGTGTGTGTGTGGGTGGCTGGGAGGTGTATGACTCTGTGCATAGATGTGTGAGCAGTTGATTCACTAGATGTATGGTTTCAAAAGTGCATGTGGAAACAGCTGTATGGGCGGTTGACTGTGTGCATGAGTGTATTGGTGAGTGAATGGATATCTCAGTGCTACATGTCAAAGTAAGTACATATGTAAAACACAGTACATGTAAGAGTTGACATATATAAATAACTGTGCATAAGAGCCAGTGAATGTCTGAGTGGCTGTATGGATCATTGTGAACTTGTATCAGGGATTGTATAAGAGAGTAAATATGTGTTAGTATATGTTTGAATAAGTAAAGTTTGTATAACTGTATAGTTGAGGAAATGGAGGTGTGATTGATTCTTTGCATGACTGACTAGGTGTGTGAGTAACTCCATGGATGAGTGACAGTCTGTGAGTGTCTGTTTACACTGATTGTATCTAAGGTTATATTAGAGTCTGAAGAGGTTCATCGTATTATCACATGAATGATATCATCAGTGATGTGATCAGTAATGTCAAATGAGATGTCATCAGTGATGTCATCAGTGATGTCATTTGAGATGTCATCAGTGATGTCATTTGAGATGTCATCAGTGATGTCATCAGTGATGTCACTGACCATGTCATGAATGATGTAATATGTGACATCATCAGCAGTGGATTGCGGGTGCGCGATATATAGTTAGTGCAACTAACTATATATGGAATTTCAATGGTTTTGTGCGAGTAAAATAAGGTTTTGTAAATGCTAATCCCTAACTATATATGGTCTATAACCTATGGTTTTTTCAGTGAATATATATATATATATATATATATATATATATATATATATATATATATATATATATATATATATATATATGTGCCAAGATGTATTGAAGAATGAGTATGTGTATAATTGTCTGAATGGATGATTCAGTAGGTGCGTGACTGATTGTATAAGTGAGTGATTAAATGTGTCCTACTGAATGTATGGATTAGTGACTTAACTGAATCAGAATCATAAACTTTTATTCGATTATCAAAAATTTACATAATCATAAAAAGTACAGTTTAAAAAGAACCATCATTTTTGTACTGGGGTTTACATTTTTAGAGTTTACATCTTTATAAAACAATTTTCAGTCGGATTCTTGTTACTATTTTTAAAAAAGTCGCTATCATTTTGGCTTCATGCGGGTTTGCCGGTGACTGTAGATAGGCAAGCGCTGGATATGTGTTTCTATGGCCGCTTAGTCGCAGAAGGGGAAGGATCCATTTTTTCCTAGCAACACTGTAGAATTTGCAGAATAGTGTGACATGGACCGTTGACTGCTTAGAGACCCCATCACAAGGACAACAATTCATGATCCGTGACCAGTTATTCTGTTCTGGGAATGAGACCAGGCGAAAAAAGAGATCGAACCGGAGTCTAGTCAATAAGAACTTTTCATGGTTCGAGAGAAAGAATGTGAGGTAAGGCTGTATCAGCTTCTCTGATTGCAATTTGGAGATTTTTTCATTTTGTGATTTCACTATCTCCGCTTGATTCCGGAGTTCTCTCAGGTGGCCTATACACAGTTCTTTCAGCTGTTTCTTGGATATATCTTCGATCGAAGATGGGTCAGAAAAGTATTGCTCACGGTTAAGATCTTGGAAGAATTTAAAAACATAATTGAGCCAGGGAATTTTTCTCCAATGAGTTAAGCTAAGACAGTCTGTGATGAGGGCGCGTGATACGTGGCTTTCTGGGTTGCACCATATGCGATGCCATAGGATGAGAGGTTGGCAGCGTATGGTGTCAGTCACGAATTCCATCCCTAGCTCTCGATGAGATGCTAATATCGGGGAGCTTTGGGGGAGAGCCAATACGTATTTGATAAAGGCATTCTCCGTAACCTGTAGTTGCTTAATGCGCCCGTAACCCCAGATGCCTGCTCCGTAGCTCGCCACACTGTGGCATTTTGCATAGTATAAAGTTATGAGTTCTGACGGAGCAGGTTTGCCTAGTTTTCTGGAGAAAGCGCAAAGTGCAGATGTTGCTCGGCGAAAATTAAGGTTTCTGGCTTCTATGGCTTTTCGCCAGGTCATTGAATCGTCAACAAGTATACCCAGATATGGATATACTGACGTTTTTTCCAGCTTACTGTCATTTATGTATATGGATTTTGTTTTCCCTGGTTTGGATCCTATGGACATTGTAAATGTTTTCTTTGTATTTACTTTTAGTCCCAATGAGTCCATAAACGTCACATATTTGGCCAGCTGTCGTTGTAGTTGGTTGGCTGTACGGGCCAGGATGACCGAGTCATCGGCGTAGAGTAAGATGGGTATAGGGCGGCGAGCTATTTGCGGGAGGTCCTGGCTCCCTGCCAACATTGCTTTTTCAATCCCGTTGGTGTATAGATTGAATAGGAAGGGAGCCAATACACACCCCTGCCTTACGCCTTGCGTAATTTTGAAAGGGCGCGATATGTCGCCGCCAATGCCGTAACGCACTCGGCCTTCTGCGTTGGTGTATAGGCCCCTGAGAAAGGCCAGTATCTCTGGATCTACTCCGAGATTCGACATTACTTCCCACAATTTGGCATGCTGAACACAATCGAAAGCCGAGCTCAGGTCTACATAGACTAGATAGATCTTCCCTTCTTTTGCGTGGGCATATTTTCCTGCCAGGAGCGTCAGGTTTAGGGCTTGCTCCACCGTACCGAGTCCCTTCTGGAAGCCGTATTGCAGATCAGTGAAGATGTTATTTACCTTGGCCCAAGTTTGTAAACGGTCCAAAAGTAGTCGACCTGCAATTTTACCCGTAGAATCCAGAAGGGAGATCGGCCGGTAGCACGCTGGGTCATTTCGGTCCCCTTTCTTGAATATCGGCAAAAGGGTGGATGAAGACCATGAGGGAAGGAGACCGACTTGAGCGACTGCGGTCATTACCCGGGTTATTATTAATGACCAGTAGTCACTGTTGTGCAAGAACACGTCCATGGGTACCCCGTCCGGGCCAGGGGCCTTGCCAGCTTTTGACGCTCGAATTGCTTTTCTGACCTCGGTGACTGTAAAGCGTAAGTTGATTGGAAGAGGATGGGTTTCTACCTCGTCCACACGCTCTGTTTGGGGTGTGTCGGATGCCGGGCCGAAAATTTTTGTGAAGTGGAGGACCCATTCATTCTCTGACACTGCCACGTCGAGGTGGTTTGGATCGGAGTCATTTTCCAAGAAAGGTGACCTAATGGTCTGCCAAAAAATGGTGCTGTCCTTTTTTAATGCGCTCTCGTGCAGTTGGCACCAAAGGTCTCTCTTGATCTGACGCCTACGTTCTTTCCTTGTTTCGTTATACAGTTTCCTCCGGGATGAGATTAGTTGGGCGTCTCTTGGTTTCTGCCGAAGAGCTTCTTTTAAGGCTGAAAGGGCTTTTGTACAATCCGAGTTAAACCATCTGCTGGTTTGGGATGAAGGTTTATTTGCCCTGTATTTGACTAGTTCGTCTCTTATGGCCCCTTGTATGTTGTGAAAGGAGGCGATAATTAGTTCAGGAGAGGCTTCTGCGGACAGACAGTCCCTTTGCCAGGGGAGCGTTTTTTCAAGTATCCTTTGCGTAGTCGTCTCAGGGTCAACTTTGGCCCATTTAATTGCGAAACCGTTCTTTTTCTTTAGTGTTATTGTTTGCTGATCGAGGGAACTAGTTCTCGCTGTGGGAGGACCAGCTTTCTCCATTGTGATCTCCATGCTTAAAGGATAGTGGTCGCTGATCGGGCTGGGCCCTACTTTGTAATTTGTTATCGTGTTCTTACACGTATTTGAGGCTAGGATGAAGTCGATGGTGGATATGCAACCTCTCCCATGGAAGGTGGGTTGAAATTCCTGTACCGGGTCCACTAGCTCATTTACAAAGTCTAAGTCCAGGGTAAATAAAATTTCGTTCAGCTTATTTCCACTTTGTGAGTGTGCAAAGTGAGGGACCGGGTTACCGGATACGGATAGTAGGCCACAGATTCCGGTTTTATGGTTTAGACATAATGGCTGGTTAAAATCTCCTCCCCAAATGTATTTTATTGTTGCACTTGGATTCGAATTTTGCAGTGTGGATATATAGGCCACCATTTCATCCAGGTGTGTGCAGCAGTCCTGGGTGCCTGTGTTATTGTAGTAGTTGATGAGTATATAGATGTTCCTTGATGCAGTGGTGAGATGTGTGATTTGAATGACCTGGAAGGCAGATGTTTCTTTTATTAGTTTTACCGTGGATGCTAGAGTGTTAGAGAAGTAGGTCGTAAGACCACCTTTGGGTCTTCCCATTGTGCTTGGCGTTGCTTTGGTGAAAAGTGTCTTGTATCCCGGTAGATGGAGGGGGGATAGACGCCAGGTCTCTTGTAAGCACAAGATTTGATGGCTTCGTGCTGTTTCCAGCCATTGAGGACATGTTATTTTGCTGGCTAAGCCAGCAACATTCCAAAAAGCTATACCTACGGCAGTGGCCTCGTTAGTTGTCGCAATGGCGAGAGTGGTTTTGCCACTGGTTGTGATTTCAGTGGTTACAGATTGCTCAGTGAGTGGTCTTGCACTCGTGACCGAGATCTCTGAGGGACAGAGAGTTGAGAAATTATTTTGTTGAGTCATAGAAGACTCTGCTAGCTCGGGCTGTTCAGGTGAAATTTTCTGATACTTATCAGGGGCTAGGGAATGTGAAACATCAGCTAAATGGTGAGAGGCAGCTGTAAGTTGATTCAGATCGACCGTGGATGGTCAATCGATCATGTCGAGACACTCGTAGCGGTTGTGAGTTGGAAAGCCCTGCCAACCTTCATATGCGGAATAAGGTCTATCCTGCCAATATGGAACTTGGGTGTCAACATACTTTTCTCTTGGTCCTCCCCTATCTAGGTACTCACAAGGGAAGTCCCGCCGATTCCACGGTGTTTGACGCCATGGATCCTGATTTCGTCGGGCTTTGGAAAGATGGTGCCATTCCCAGGGAGGGGGGTTGAGTTGTTGTTTCATTGGGGGGTAAAACAGAGAAAGGTGGCAGGCGTCTACTCCTCCTTTTTTCTCGAGTTGTGGCCAGGCGCATATATAATCAACCGTTGCGGGATCTTTGCATGTTACTATGATGCAATCGCCACGTATTGATTTCTTGGTTTTGCCTATCCAGGCTACCCTACGTGCTGATACGATCCCTCCTGATAGGTGGGATTCAAGAGGTCTATTTATGCTAAGCCACTGCATGGCCTTGTTTTTAAGTGACCATGCAGTTTCTGGGGTGTCGTCTACTAACTCGGGTACTCCTGTTAAAACTATTGTGTAGGGAGTAGCTTCAGGGGGCAGATGGGCAGGGCGTCTAACTGCAAAATGTTTTTTCGGGGTGGTTACCGATGTGATCTTTGGTGTTTTTTGGAGGGGTAGGGAATTCGTGGGCTGAGAGGCAGGTTTCTCCTGGGGGATTCTACTAGAATCTAAATTTTGAGCTGGACATGAGCTTTGTGTCTCAGCCTTACTTTTAGTATCTATCTGTTGCCCTTTACTTTGTTGTATTGACTTCTGTTGTATTGGTTTCTCCTGCTGGGGGTGGGATACATTTATTGTTGGTTTGGGTGTGATTATCGGTGGATTGGGGTTCATTTGTACTGCATGTATTGTAATTGTAGGATTAGCTACTTTCTGATTTTGTTTCTGGTTTTGCTTTTTTGATGGGTGTGTGGTATTTCGCTGTCCCTTTACATCTATCCTGGTATTTGTATCTAAGAGAGTAGCTGATATTATCGTTAATTGAGCCTCGAGATTTCTTATGCTCAGCTGGATGGGTTTCAGATATTGATAAAGTAGGTCTTTGGTGGTAGTTAACACTTGAGTTGTAATACTACAGGTCTTACATTGCTCAGTTTGGTTGTTGATGTTGGATATTGGCTTGTGCGGGAGAGTGCAGTCAGGAATATGTAGAATACTATTAGAACATGGGGAGTTTGAGTTATTCACCAGTGAGTTTTGGGTTTTTTCGCTACGTGGTAATTGGGTTTCTGATGTTGCCCTTTCCCGTGCATCGTGCTGGGATAGGTTGTCGTGAGTTAGGATGTCTCCTTGAGATTGACAGCCAGCTAGGTCTGGGGTTGCTTCCAAATCTTCTGATGATAATGATGAGGATTCCAACTCGGAATGGGTAACTGACAGGTCAACTACAGAGGGAACAGTGTTAAATTCTGTGGTTAAAGGGAGTACTGGGAGTGAGCTGTTTTGGGAGGTCAAATTAATTGGGGAAGCAGCATTCGCTATGGCGCCGAGTGATGAGCGCTTGGCGTTTGCGCTCATGAGGTCCAATGAGACCCTCTTTTCCATTAGGGCTATACTTTGGTTTATTGTTTCATGGACCCGCGATATAAACAGGTCAATGGGGCCTGTTACCTGTGCCACCTCCTGCGCGTGTTTAGACTTCGATTTGGATTTAGAAGCACTTCTGGTTTTGGGAGGCATGATGGTTGTTACCGGGTTGTCGATGTAAGTGAGATGGCCCGGTCCGGTCTCTATCGGGCACTAACGGGCAACAACGGGCCCGCCCTTGGCCCGGGCTTCGCCCCGGGCTTCGGCCCGCGCGCGTCCCGCGTGGCGCGTAGAGGGGCTTGCTTAAGTTACTAAGCTTTGAAAGGGGGCGGGCACTGGGAGGGGGCGCGGCTCACTCGGGAAGAGGAAACAGCTGATGGATTTTAGCGCTGTTCCTCGCAGTCCCGGGGCCGCGCCTCTCACCTCCTCTGCGGCCTCGCGTTGGCTTCCTCCTCCCTCTTGGCAGTTGTAAGTGGCGGATTTCTGTTGCTACTCCTGTAGCACTGGGCTGGGAACAGCTAGGACGTTGAACCAAAGAAAACCTCAATGCGAGCGGCACCCGCGAAGCGGGGGCCGCGAGAGGTTATAGGCTGATGGGGGCGGGCACTGGGAGGGGGCGCGGCTCACTCGGGAAGAGGAAACAGCTGATGGATTTTAGCGCTGTTCCTCGCAGTCCCGGGGCCGCGCCTCTCACCTCCTCTGCGGCCTCGCGTTGGCTTCCTCCTCCCTCTTGGCAGTTGTAAGTGGCGGATTTCTGTTGCTACTCCTGTAGCACTGGGCTGGGAACAGCTAGGACGTTGAACCAAAGAAAACCTCAATGCGAGCGGCTCCCGCGAAGCGGGGGCCGCGAGAGGTTATAGGCTGATGGGGGCGGGCACTGGGAGGGGGCGCGGCTCACTCGGGAAGAGGAAACAGCTGATGGATTTTAGCGCTGTTCCTCGCAGTCCCGGGGCCGCGCCTCTCACCTCCTCTGCGGCCTCGCGTTGGCTTCCTCCTCCCTCTTGGCAGTTGTAAGTGGCGGATTTCTGTTGCTACTCCTGTAGCACTGGGCTGGGAACAGCTAGGACGTTGAACCAAAGAAAACCTCAATGCGAGCGGCCTGTATAAATGTCTGTATCAGTCTGTCAGTTGGTGTGTAAGCGGCTGCATGGGTTGGTGAGTACCTACTTCAAGTTCTATATGGATTATTGGTTGATTGTCTGAGTATCTGTATCAGTACCTGAGTGTCTCTGTTTGTCTGACTCTGTGCATAGATATGTGAGTAGATGATTCACTGGGTGTATGGTTTCAAGAGTGCATCTGTGAAGGGCTGTAATGATGGGTGAATATGTGTATGGGTGTGATGGAAAATGAATGGGTATCTCAGTAGTACATGTGTGAGTAATTACATTTGTGACAGGCAGTAAATGTGAGCGTAGGAGTATGTAAATGACTATATGTGAGAGTAAATGATTGTGAGAGTGGCTGTATGCATGAGTTTGTTCTTGTATCAGTGATTGTATAAGAGAGTAAGTATGTGTTAGTATTGATATGAATAAGTGAGGCGTGTGTATAGCTAAATAGGCAAGTAAATGGGAGTGTGATTGAGTCTTTCCATGACTTACTAGGTGTTTAAGTAACTCTACGGATGAGTGGCGGTGTGTGAGAGTCTGCATAGGTGTATACATGCAAATGATAGTGCTGTACTGATTAGTGACTGCATGATGGGTGACTGTATTGTTGAATGAGGGGATTTGTAGGTAGACCTGGGAATCAGTGAGTGAGTATATAGTAACTGGTATTGGTGTGCCTATGGTTTCGAAAATGGTAGTATGTATTTTAGATTGGGTTTATCAAAGGTTATGGTATGGTGAGGAGGTACATCAGACTATCATGTGGAAGATGTAATCAGTAAAGTCATCAGTGAGGTCATTTAAGATGTTATCAGTGAAGTCATCAGTGTTGTCACAGACAATGTCATGAATGATGTAAAATGTGACATCATCAGCAGTGCATTGCGGGGGCACGAGTTATAGATAGCTCAACTAACTATAATGGCCGAATTTCTCTGGTTTTGTGTGAGTGAAATGTCCAAGTAACTATAACGTCCCTGAAACCAGTGTTTTTTCAGTGCATTTCTAAGGTTTTTTAAATGCTAATTTCTAACTATAATGTCTCTGAAACCGATGTTTTTTTCAGTGAATTTCAAAGGTTTTTAAATGTCCATTTCTAACTATAACTTCCCTGAAATCTATATTTTTTTCTGTGAATTTCAAAGGTTTTTCAAATGCTATTTTCTAACTGAAACAGCCGTGAAACCTATCATTTTTCAGTAAATTTCAAAGGTTTCTAAAATGCTACTTTCTATCTCAAAAATATATATTTTTAAAGTAAATTTCAAAGGATTTTTAAATGCTAATTTCTAACTATGACTACAGAGGTAGGACATGTGCAGAAAGAGGAAGAAGTGTGCAGAAAGAAGCAAAAGAAATGCAGAAAGAGGCAACCGAAGTCCAGAAAGATGAAGAAAGGTTCTGTAAGAAGCGATAGATATGCTGAAAGAACCAACAGAGGTGCAGAAAGAGGCCTTGTTGCTAAGTCATCCTCTGCGCCCCACATTCTGCTGACTGGTACTGGTGATAACTGACACTGACTAACCAGGCCCAGAGCCAGTGCTATGCTGAAAGACACGTAGAAGACAGTGAAAACACCTACATATACTTGGGTACACTATGGGTTGGGGTACGCCAATGATTGGCATGACCTCCCCTATAAGGCCCTAGTACATAACTGGGCAGCAGGATTAAAACTACCTCTAAGTCAGAGGTGCAGAAAGAAGCAAGAGCAGTGCAGAAAGGACTGACAGGGTGCAGAAAGAGGCAATAGGGCCACAGAAAGAGGCAAGATAAGTGCAAAATGAAGCAAAAGAGGTGCAGAAAGAGGCAAGAGAACTGCAGAAAATGGCAAGAGAGGTACTGGAAGAGGCAGGAGAGGTTTAAAAGAGGGACAAGGGGTACAGAAAGAGGGGACAGGGATGCAGATAGAGGCATGAGTAGTGCGGAAAGAAGCAACTCGGAGCAGAAAGAGGCAAGAGAAGTGCAGAAACAGGCAATTAAGGTGCAGAAAGAGGTAAGAGGGATATATAAATGTGCAAGTGAGGTGCCGAAAGAAGCAAGAGCAGTGCAGAAAGAAGCAAGAGAAGTGCAGACAGAAGCAAGAGAGGTAGAGAAAGAGGGGTGCAGAAAGATGCATGAGGGATGCATACATTTGGAGGTGTAGAAAGAAGCAAAAGCAGTGAATAAAGACCTAACATAGGTGCAAAAGAGGCAAGAGGGTTGCAGAAAGAGGTATGAGAGATGCACACATTGATTGGCAAGAGAGGTAAAGAAAGAGGCAGGAGGGGTGGAGAAAAAAGGAAGAAAAGTGCAGAAAGAAGCAACAGAGGTGCTGAAAGAGGCGCAAAGGGTCCAGAAAGAGGCAAGAGAAGTGCAGAAAAAAGCAACCGAGGGGCTGAAAGAGGTGCAAAGGGTGCAGAAAGAGCAAAAGAAATGCAGAAAGAAGCAACAGAGGTACAGAAAGAGGCAAGAGAGGTATGGAAACAGGCAGGAAATGTACAGAAAGAGTGAACAGGGACACAGACAGACTCAAGAGAGGTGCAGAAAGAGAAAAGAGGGGTGCAAAAAGAAGCAAGTGGGGTACAGAAAGAAGCCAGTAAGTTGCAGAAAGAGGCAACAGATGTGCAGAGACACGCAAGAGAGTTGCAGAAACAAGCATGAGAAGTGCAGAAAGAGGCACAAGAATTGCAGAATGAAGCAGCAGGGGTGAGGAAAGAAGCACAAGAAATGAATAAAGAGGCAAGTTGGGTAAAGAAAGAGGCAGGAGAGGTAGAGAAAATGGTGAGAGAACAGCAGAAAGAGAAATGAGGGATCAAAAAAAGGAAGAAATGTGCAGAAATAAGCAAGAGAGGTGAGAAAGAAGCAAGAGAGGTCAGAAAGATGGAAGACGAATGCAGAAAGAGACAACAGGGGTGTAGAAAAATACAAACAGAGTGCAGAAAGAAGCAAGACAGGTGCATAAAGAGGCAATAGAAGTGCAGAAAGAGGCAAGTTAGGTGCAGAAGGGGGCAAGAATACTGCAGCTAGAAGAACAGGTAAAAGGGGTGCAGAAAGAAGGAACATATGTACAGAGAGGGGCAAGAGAAGTACAGAAAGGGGGAGGAGGGGTACAGAAAGAAGCCAGAGAGATACATCAATTTGCAAAAGAGATGCTGAAAGAAGCAAGAGAAATGCAGAAAGAACCAACAGAGGTGCAGAAAGAGGCAAGAAGGGTGCTAAAAGAGGTAGCAAGGGTGCACAAAGCGGCAAGAGGGATGCAGAAAAAAGGAAGAAAAGTGCAGAAAGAAGCAACAGAGATGCTGAAAAAGACATGAAGGGTAAAGAAAGAGGCAAGAGAATTGCAGAAAGAAGTAATAGAGTTGCAGGAAGAGGCAATAGAGGCACAGAAAGTGGCTAAAGAGATGCAGAAAGAAGCAAGTGACGTGCAGAAAGAGGCAAGAGAGGTACAGAAAGAAGAGAGTGAGGTTCAGAAAGTGACAAGAGTAGAGCAGAAAGTGGCAAATGAGATGCACAAACAGGCAAGAGATGTATGGAAAGAGGTAAGATAAGTGCAGAAAGGGGCAGGAGAGTGGCAGAAGGAAAAGAGTGAGGTGCAGAAAGAGGCAAGTGATGTACAGAAAGAGGCAAGGGAAGTGCAGAAACAGGCTAGGGAAATTCACAACAAGGCAAGAGAGGAGCAGAGAGAAGTAAGAGAGGTGTAGAAAGAAATAAGAGAAGTGCAGAAAGAGGCAAGTGAGGTGCAGAAAGAGGCAAGAAAGGTGCAGAAAGAGGCAAGAGAGGTAAAGAAAGAGGCTCGAGAAGTGCAGAAAGAGGCAAGGGAAGTGCAGAAAGAGGCAAGAGAGAGGCAGAAGGAAGAGAGGGAGGTGCAGAAAGAGGCAAGTGAGAAGCAGGAAGATGCAAAAGAGGTACAGAAAGAGGCAAGGAAAGTGCAGAAACAGGCAAGAGAATTTCACAACAAGGCAAGAGAGGAGCAGAAAGAGACAAGATAGGTGTATAAAGAAGCAGGAGATCTGGAGAAAAAAACAGCTGAGGTGCTGAAAGAGGCAAGTGAGGTGCAGAAATAAGACCGTGAGGTTCAGAAAGAGTAAGAAAGGTGCAAAAAGATGCAAGAGAAATGCAAAAACAGGCAAAAGAGGCACAGCAAGAAGAGAGGTTTGTGTACCATTAGTACCAATGTAACAGCCACATTTAGCAATAAGTAACACATGACCATTCCAGCTTTGCAAAGGTCCTTCCACCACTCTGTAACATGTGAAGCTGCATTTTTGGGACAATTCGAGCCGTTTGAGCTAGAAACAAGGCTTTTTTTGTTCAAATCTGTGGATTAGGCAGCAGATGGTGGAATATTTGACAAATGTTTGATTATTTGAAAATCGGTGCAGCGGAACAGTCACATTCATAGTCATAGTCATAATTCCGGCAGCTCTGCTCACACCTCTGACTCGGTCCTGAAGTGCTCCTCAGTGGTTTCTTCTTTTTTGTGTCTCATTGAGTTTATACTTTAGCTTCTATGGAAACGAGGAAGACAAAACTTTAGGTTACCACTCCACAACACAGACTACTGCGGATCTCGCGTTCGCGAATTTTGCGGATTTGCGGATTCGCAATCTGCAAAATCCGCGAATTCCCCCGAATTTGCGGATTTTTTTTTTTTGTGTTCGCCCGTGTTTCTGCCAGTTCGCGAGGGTTTTTACAATTTCGCAATTTGCGAACTTACCTGTCGGGTCGCAAGTTTTGCGAACTTGTTGTTTCTACGTGTCCAGCCTGTTTGGGACACTCTTCTTCATCACTGCCACTCTCTGTCACCACTGCCACTCTCTGACTACTCATGCCACCCTCTGGCCCACCCATGCCACCCTCTGTTTCATCACCACACCCTCTGGTTGTCCAGTGTACATTATTTTCGGCAAAGCAAAGCACACCTTCCCTGCCTCAAGTGACCTGAATTAATTTGGGGCTGATTAATGTGTCACAGAATATTTTTTTAGCTGGCACCTGCTTCCTTAGTGCGCCCTGATTAGTGATCTTTTGCACTTGCTAAGTGCTTTCATTGTTGCAAAATTAGTTACAACACCTGCCCTGCCCCAACTGACAATAATGAATTAGGGGCTGATTAATGGATTTTAACTTCCAGCCTGGCTCCTGCTTGTCTCCCTTAGCTGTAATTCAGGACCTTTGTGGCATATGTGTAACTATTCTGAGGTTCAGAGCAGGGTCACATAATAGTTTCAACTGGCAACTGAACTCTGGAGGGGCCCCTCAGGAAGCACTACAGGAAATGGCTACTAATGATGAGCCTGAACTTTTGAACCTGGTAAGTAGTTACTTTCAGTTTTGCTAAGATCGTATTTCTGCAATTTTGCACTTATTCGCGGGGCGCGAACTCACGCGAACAGTGCGAGCAGTGCAAACAAAATCCGCTGCTCGCGGATTTGCGGATTTTGCGGGAGATTCGCGAATCTCGCGGATTGCGGATTTCCCGAAAATCCGCAAAATCCGCGAGCGGAACGGATTTTCCGCCCATGCCTATCCAAAACACATAATCCCACTCCACATAATTCCTATACATTAAATACCACAATATTTCTATTCACATAATTTTACTGCACAACATGCCACATAATTCCACTACACACAACATACCTCCATTGTACACCAAAAAACATTATTGAAAAAAGTTTACATTTACAACACCAATAGCTCTAACTCTTGCAAATGCAAAATCTATTACATTGCCAATAGTTATTTAATTAGTAGCCGTGTTTGCAGAGTGGTGGAGAAAGGGTGCTGGGACTTTGAGCAGCGCTCCAGAATTCCGCTGCGTAGGACTAACAGACGATACCAGGTGGGCTTTCTGGCCCCCAAAGTCCCTTAGGCTAAATTGGACTTCATCCCCCATCCCATAGTCTGCCAGGAGGCACATTTGCGGAGTGGTGGAGAAAGAGGGTGTGCCTCCAAAGATGTCTTAGCAATCCCACTGTGTGGGACTTACTGGATGTAACAAGAGGGTTAGATGGCCCCCAAGAACATCCTTGGGGGCCAACGACCACCCCTATTACCTTCAGTAAGCCCCACACAGCAGGATTGCTAAGTTCTCATAGCAGGCCATGCCCCCTTTGCCTACCACTCTGCAAATAGGTGTGGGCGGAAAATCCGTTCCGCTCGCGGATTTTGCGGATTTTCGGGAAATCCGCAATCCGCGAGATTTGCGAATTTCCCGCAAAATCCGCAAATCCGCGAGCAGCGGATTTTGCTCGCACTGCTCGCACTGTTCGCGTGAGTTCGCGCCCCGCGAATAAGTGCAAAATTGCAGAAATACGATCTTAGCAAAACAAGTAACTACTTACCAGGTTCAAAAGTTCAGGCACATCATTAGTAGCCATTTCCTGTAGTGCTTCCTGAGGGGCCCCTCCAGAGTTCAGTTGCCAGTTGAAACTATTATGTGACCCTGCTCTGAACCTCAGAATAGTTACACATATGCCACAAAGGTCCTGAATTACAGCTAAGGGAGACAAGCAGGAGCCAGGCTGGAAGTTAAAATCCATTAATCAGCCCCTAATTCATTATTGTCAGTTGGGGCAGGGCAGGTGTTGTAACTAATTTTGCAACAATGAAAGCATTTAGCAAGTGCAAAAGATCACTAATCAGGGCGCACTAAGGAAGCAGGTGCCAGCTAAAAAAATATTCTGTGACACATTAATCAGCCCCAAATTAATTCAGGTCACTTGAGGCAGGGAAGGTGTGCTTTGCTTTGCCGAAAATAATGTACACTGGACAACCAGAGGGTGTGGTGATGAAACAGAGGGTGGCATGGGTGGGCCAGAGGGTGGCATGAGTAGTCAGAGAGTGGCAGTGGTGACAGAGAGTGGCAGTGATGAAGAAGAGTGTCCCAAACAGGCTGGACACGTAGAAACAACAAGTTCGCAAAACTTGCGACCCGACAGGTAAGTTCGCAAATTGCGAAATTGTAAAAACCCTCGCGAACTGGCAGAAACACGGGCGAACACAAAAAAAAAAAAATCCGCAAATTCGCGGGAATTCGCGGATTTTGCGGATTGCGAATCCGCAAATCCGCAAAATTCGCGAACGCGAGATCCGCAAAATTCGCTCATGCTTATCTGCAAACACACTCCCTGGCACGCTCTTGGATGCAGAGTAAAGTCCACTTCACTGCTGGGGTCCTTAGGGACCAACTAGCCTACCTCTTACCTCCAGTAAGCCCCACACAGTGGGATTGCTGAAGGTAGACACAGGCCATGTCCCAGTTCACTACCTTTCTGCAAACGTGCCTCCTGGCACACTCTTGGTTGGGTGATGAAGTCCTCTCTCCTCCTGCAGGTCCCTGGAGGTCACCTAACCCTCCTGTTAGCTTCAGTAAGCCCCATACAGCTGAAAGGCCACACCCCTTTTTTACACCACTATGCAAACGTGGCCCCTGATGCACTGCTGCTCTGGGGATGAATTCCACTTGTGTCCTGAGGTTCTCAGGACACAAGAGGACCTCAGCGGCATAACAGCAGTGTGCCAAGAGGTGGGTTTGCAGAGTGGTGTAAAAAGGGGCATGGCCTCGGACCACCTCTCAACAAACCAATTGGGTGGGCTTACTGGAGGGTCCTGGTGGGCTAGTTGGCCCCAGGGACCCTTAGGAATGAAGGGAACTGAATCCCACAACTTAGAACGAGCCAGGGGGTGCGCTTGCAGAGTGGTGCAGGGTGGGGACTGGGCCTCCAGCGAAATGCTGCCTTTTCTTTTTTTTGGTTTTGTTAGAAGGGGGCAGTGTGGCCCCCATTCTCATACTATGTGTGGGGCCCTGGGGACCCCACTCCCAATGGCCTGGCCAGCCTTTTCTTTTTTTTGCGTGGGCCCTGCTACCCCCTTTTGAGGCCCTGTGGACCCTATTCCCTGGGGCCTGGCCAGTTTTGTTTAATTTATTATTTTTTGGGGGAGGGAGCCACGTTGCCCCTCTCTTGAGGCAATTAAGGCCCCAGGGAGACCATCCCCTGGGGTTGGCCCTCAACACTTGGGACCGCAGGGGGAGTCCCAATACCCCCACAGTCCCAGCCGGCTCCCTGCCTCCTGTGGGAGCGGATTGCTTTTGGGGAAGGGGAGCTGATAACATGCAGCTCCCCTTGCCCAAAAGCAGTTCTGATTTGCTTTTTGGAAGGAAGAGCAGGTTTCCTGCTCTCACTTCTAAGAAGCAAAGCAGTGTTTGCTATGGTGGGATGAGAGCTGTGCTCCCACCCTAGCAAATGGCAATGTCCCGGAAATGAGCATCCCGGGACATTGCAGGAGCAGGCACTGGGGGGGGGGGGGTGGCAGTCACCAGAGCCATCGAGGTCCCCAAACTGTTTAAATCCCCAGGAGGTGGTGGTCCCCGTGGGTCTGCAACAGACCCCCGTATTTAAATATTTAGTGCCCCGGGAGGTGGTGGTCCCCGGGGCAGTGTGGGGGGAGCAGGAGCCCCCGACACTCCTCTAATTAGATTGGAGCCCCGGGGAGGTGGCAGTCCCTGGGTCTTGGGGGGGCCACGAGACCCCGCCCCTATTAAATTAAAGCCCCTTGGCGGGGTGGGGGTCAGAAGCCCCCCCCATGCATTCTTTTAAAAAAAAGCCCCGGGGAGGTGGCGGTCCCATGGGCTATGGGAGGGCCACGAGCCTCCCGCAAATTATGAGCAAGGCCCTGTGGAGGTGGTGATCCCAGGGCCTGCACTTAAACAATAATTTTTTTAATGCTGTTTTGCAACTTCCATGTGTACTGCATTAAGCAGCACATATAGAGGTTACAAAATGGCATTCCAAGATTGTTTATGGGCAGGAAAGGGGAGCTTCCTGCACATAAACAATCTTCCCTTCAACTCAGGCACACTTGCACTATGGTGCAATGGTGCCTGTGTTGGCACTAGGCAGATAAAGTTATTGCCAGCACAGGGGGAAATGCAGAACTGCACCATATTCTTGTGAATATGGTGCAGCCCTGCGTTTCTAAAGTGAAGGTGCATGACGTTAGCCTTCTAGGTTTAACAACCTGCTCTGCTACTTTCTTTGTAAAGATGCCCCTTCGTGTTTTCTGTTTATTGGTGCATTTCCTTTCATATTCACTTATATTGCCTCCTTCGGTTTGCTCAGGTGTGAGGCTTTAAGGCCTTCTATGCAAGGCCACTGACATTATGTGGCAGTGAAAAATGTAATTCTGCATTGAGGCTTGAAAGGCAAATAAGACATCATAATGTGAGCATGTTCTTTGGTAGGGTTATTAGTTCATTTTGTAATTTTAAACTAGGTTCAGCAATATTTTATTGTAATTGCAATTACAAAGCATTTGTATACCTGTTGAGGAGCCGAAGCACATTAGTGGATGGATAGTATACTACACATTGTAGGAGAACTTGATTGAAACAGAGGTCAATTACCATGTGAAAGCCTTCTATGGGGCTGGCCCTGGGTGAAGGATGTACATGACAAAGGGTTGGCATAGTTAGAATATATATATATTCACTGAAAAAATGAAAGGATAATGAAACTTAATAGTACCCCAAGATACAATTATACATTTAAAGCTGGTTGTGCAGATAGAATTTAATTTTGTCCTATATTTTATTGTTATTTTCTTATTGAATACAAATACCACCATTTTTTTATTCCTCTCCATGCCATTTACAAATATATGATGATGTAGTATGTAAATTAGCCACTGGAGCTCAGTTATAGCTTAATTAAAGAGGATTATGTCACCCTCATACAGCAGGTTTGAAATGTGCATGGCATGTGAAACCCTCATAGTTTTGACAGGTGTCAATTTAGTACACCCTGTGCCGAGGTCATTGCCAGCAAAGATTAATGAAATAGCTATTGCACCACTGAAAAGCTGTATGAAATCTTTGGAGCACAGATGCAATGGCTGTCTCTTTTTTAACATGTGGTATGTTATAAGAGAGAGCACCATATTAGTTGGTGTTCTGGTTCTTTGAGTGAAGCCTATTTTATTCATCAGTGGGATTGTTTCTTCATCTGCCAATATGTTAATATCCTTAGTACAAGTCCTGCAAATTAATCATCTTCATTACCAGGGAGGGCTATTAGCCATAGGTGTTGGGTTGTAGCAATGGACATCAATTCACAAAAATGCAGGGGTTAGCGGAAGTGATATCATGTAGCTTTGATCCAGTATTCCCAGGAAGTGACATCACCCCACCTTTAACATTGAACTTCAAACACCGCTGAGAGAGAGCTCCATTCTGGTTACACACCCACAGAACATAAAAACACTTAATGTAATCAAGAAATTTTCATTATACCTAATTGTAACATTAAATTAACCTTTGTTTACTTCAGTGAATTTCTCATTTATTTAAATATAAAATGATATTTTATTAGCCTGTCTAACTATGCTAATCATCTATCATGTACATCCTTCACTCTAAAGCCCCCATCAAAAGCTGTACACAGAGTGCTGGTGGGCACAGGGGATAACCTATGGTGGGCAGCCAACCCCAAAGGACTTTTCCGATACTACATGAATTGATGCCCAGTCAGTGCTTTTTCTTGTGAAAATGAAAAGTGCAGTTATTATTCAGACACCAAAATACTACTCACTACTGGTGGATAGAAATACCTTGTGACACCCACAAATCACTTTAAACCACTAGTGGGTCCTGAACCCCATCATCACAATACCCCCCATCTCTATCAGATGCAAGCAATATCACAGTGTTAGAAAATGGTCCTCTCTGAAGGGTCAGGAAAAACCTTTTGCCTATCTCCTCCTCTTCTTTTTCTGCCCTTCATTTTGTTGGTTTTAGGACTCGGGGCACCTTAACACTACTGACCAGCGCAACACTGCACATGGTCTCTCCTCTAAACATGATAGAATTGGTTTACACCTGTGAGGCATATTTGATTTACTTATAGGTCCCTTTTAAAGTGGTTTACCATATTCCCCGGGACTGTAAATTAAATGCTACTAGTGGGCCTGAAAAAGCGAAACAAAAAATGATGATGGAGGGAGCATTTAAGCAAATTAAACACTCACCCCCAGTCAACTGATCTGGGTTTAATCCATCACCATTCTTTAGCTCACTCAGCCACCCCAGTTCAGACATGGCTATATGCCAATAAGTCTGACCCTGTGCCTCATGGGAACAGTCCAGCCCGAACTGCCAAGCCATGTCTTCCCTGGACTGGACACAAGCATCCTGGGACCAGTTTCAGATTCACAATCCTCATCAGCCAGGCTATCTTGAATCCAGTGGCGAAGTGAGCAAGGGACTCACGTCTGAGCATACCCTGCCAACTTAGGACGAACAGAGCGAAACAAAAGGGAATGATGGACGGAGCGTTTGAGCAAATCAAACACTCACCCCCAGTCAACTGATCTGGGTTTAATCCATCACCATTCTTTAGCTCACTCAGCCACCCCAGTTCAGACATGGCCATATGCAAATCAGTCTGACCCTGTGCCTCATGGGAACAGTCCAGCGTGAACTGCCAAGCCATGTCTTCCCTGGACCGGAAACAAGCATCCTGGGACCGGTTTCGGATTCATAATCCTCATCAGCCAGGCTATCTTGTATCCAGTGGCCAAGTGAGCAAGGGACTCACATCTGAGCATACCGTGCCAACGTAGGGCGAACAAAGCAAAACAAAAGGGGATGATGGACAGAGCGTTTGAGCAAATCAAACACTCACCCCCAGTCAACTGATCTGGGTTTAATCCATCACCATTCTTTAGCTCACTCAGCCACCCCAGTTCAGACTTGGCCATATGCAAATCAGTCTGACCCAGTGCCTGGAGTACCGGGTTTTTATGGACCCGGCGGTGCCAGGGAGTACACCTGAAAACTCCTGAGTCCTTCCTGTTTCAGACTACAGAAACACAGAGTCTTCTAGGTGAAGTCAAAGATCGTATTTATTGGCTGCAGCCGGTAACAGATATCCTAGAAGTACAACAGCATGAAGCGCATGTATGTTCTCAGGAGACTGCTCTCTTTTACGGAGCCAGCCTTCTTCTTTTATACAAAATAATGTGCTTTAGGCAAACATTCCTTATTTTACAGTTGACCATCCAAATATTTTTACTACAAAGGGAAAGCAAAGTCATGATGACAAGCCCACATTTCTGTTCGTCCAGCTCATAATTGATTACCCGGCAAGGCCCAGTATTTTCATCAGATATCGACAGACCCCCAATAAAATCGGGCACCTCCTCCTCGTAAAGCGAGTCATAAAGCAAGAAACAGGGACAGGTGTGTGTAAGATTAGGCATGGCTTGTATGCGATGAAAGGTTTATGACATGCTGTGACTTGATTCTGATCTCACCCGGCCACTGGGAAAGGAACTGCCTGAACAGGTTTGGCTTCAGGCAGTGGAGGTAGCTTGCCCAGGTCACAGCGGAGTCAGCAAAGGTGTACGTGTCTTTCAGGTCGGTTTCGGCCTTTAGTCATTGCCGTATGTGAGGGCAATCACAAAATGGCTGCCGATCACAAAATGGAACCCGTGGGTTCTGGACGAGAAATCCGATTTTCGAGTGATTCCATCACTCGAACATGACGGAAATGCTTGTGCATAGTATTCGAACCATTACCGGTCTGCTGATACCAAAATCGTCATGATACGACCATGTATCTGACACGGGTCCAACATTTTCAGTACCACAGACCCTCCTTTTGCCCTTACATAGGCAATAACCTATACTCACGCTAATCTGAGTCCAGGTCTATAATCGCAAAGTCATTGAGATGTTGCTGTAGCATCATCCTATTACTTAGCTCGTTTCTTGATACACGTTTCCCTACACATGATGTAGCACAGAGGCCACATATTGCAGGAGCACATTGTATACACAGACAGAACAGAAAAAGAATGGCTAAGATCATCCCAACGACTATCAGAATTTTTCATCCCAAGGCAGATATCAGTTCCCAGAACCACCCCATCAAAGACCAGTCTCCCTTATCCACGTGAATGGGTTCGTAGATCTTATGCAGTTTGGAGATGGCCTGGTATACTGTTGGAGCGTTATCGGGGATGAAAATGCAGCAACTTGATTGGATCACCTTACATACCCCACCTCGGTCTGCAAGTATGACGTCTAAGGCGACCCTGTTCTGAAGAGTCATAAGGCGGTCCGACTGGATCTTCGCAGTCAAGTCACTATGGGCACAGGCAGTTTCGACTATGGTAGATTCAACTACCCTCGTCAATTGGCGAATGTTCCTGCTGTTCACCATAGGCCCCCAGAACGGCAGAAAACCTTTTACGAAGTCTCCAAATTCTTGCCCCGTAGTGTCGTCTTTACTCATAACACCTCTAACTGTCCTTTTCCTATGGTAATCTGCCACTGCCGTGTAGGTGGGAGGCAAACACAACAGGTGATGGACCGAATGTGGATCAATGTCACACACTCACCCCAGTCCAAAGATCTGGGCCCAAATCCATAGTTTTTTTGCACTCCACACCACCCTGGGTTAGACAATGGCGATATGCAAATCAGCTCTGACCCTGTGCCCCATGGGAACAGTCCAGTCCGAACTACAAAAGCCATGTCCTTCCCAGAACGGAATCAAGCATCCGAGGACCGGACCGGTTTTGAGGTAACACCTCTCATCAGCCCGTCTAGCTTGACTCCAGTGGTGTGGAGTGCCTGGGACCTACGTCTGGGCATCCCCAGCGCACTTAGGGCGGAATATGCAAACACAACAGGTGATGGACCGAATGTGGATCAATGTCACACACTCACCCCAGTCCAAAGATCTGGGCCCAAATCCATCATTTGGGCCCATCCATCAGACTGGGGTGAATGTGTAACATTGATCCACACTCTGTCCATCACCTGTTTTGTTTGCAATTGCCGCCATAAGTGCGCTGGGGATGCTCAGACGTGGGTCCCAGGCACTCCACACCACTGGAGTCAAGCTAGCCGGGCTGATGAGAGGTGTTACCTCGAAACCGGTCCGGTCCTCGGATGCTTGATTCCGTTCTGGGAAGGACATGGCTTTTGTAGTTCGGACTGGACTGTTCCCATGGGGCACAGGGTCAGAGCTGATTTGCATATCGCCATTGTCTAACCCAGGGTGGTGTGGAGTGCAAAAAAACGATGGATTTGGGCCCAGATCTTTGGACTGGGGTGAATGTGTGACATTGATCCACATTCTGTCCATCACCTGTTTTGTTTGCAATTGCCGCCATAAGTGCGCTGGGGATGCTCCGACGTGGGTCCCAGGCACTCCACACCACTGGAGTCAAGCTAGCCGGGCTGATGAGAGGTGTTACCTCGAAACTGGTCCAGTCCTTGGATGCTTGATTCCGTTCTGGGAAGGACATGGCTTTTGTAGTTCGGACTGGACTGTTCCCATGGGGCACAGGGTCGGAGCTGATTTGCATATCGCCATTGTCTAACCCAGGGTGGTGTGGAGTGCAAAAAAACGATGGATTTGGGCCAAGATCTTTGGACTGGGGTGAATGTGTGACATTGATCCACATTCTGTCCATCACCTGTTTTGTTTGCAATTGCCGCCATAAGTGCGCTGGGGATGCTCAGACGTGGGTCCCAGGCACTCCACAACACTGAAGTCAAGCTAGCCGGGCTGATGAGAGGTGTTACCACAAAACCGGTCCGGTCCTCGGATGCTTGATTCCGTTCTGGGAAGGACATGGCTTTTGTAGTTCAGACTGGACTGTTCCCATGGGGCACAGGGTCAGAGCTGATTTGCATATCGCCATTGTCTAACCCAGGGTGGTGTGGAGTGCAAAAAAACCATGGATTTGGGCCCAGATCTTTGGACTGGGGTGAATGTGTGACATTGATCCACATTCTGTCCATCACCTGTTTTTTTTCACAATTGCCGCCATAAGTGCGCTGGGGATGCTCAGACGTGGGTCCCAGGCACTCCACACCACTGGAGTCAAGCTAGCCGGGCTGATGAGAGGTGTTACCTCGAAACCGGTCCGGTCCTCGGATGCTTGATTCAGTTCTGGGAAGGACATGGCTTTTGTAGTTCGGACTGGACTGTTCCCATGGGGCACAGGGTCAGAGCTGATTTGCATATCGCCATTGTCTAACCCAGGGTGGTGTGGAGTGCAAATAAATGATGGATTTGGGCCCAGATCTTCGGACTGGGGTGAATGTGTGACATTGATCCACATTCTGTCCATCACCTGTTTTGTTTGCAATTGCCGCCATAAGTGCGCTGGGGATGCTCAGACGTGGGTCCCAGGCACTCCACACCACTGGAGTCAAGCTAGCCGGGCTGATGAGAGGTGTTACCTCGAAACCGGTCCGGTCCTCGGATGCTTGATTCCGTTCTGGGAAGGACATGGCTTTTGTAGTTCGGACTGGACTGTTCCCATGGGGCACAGGGTCAGAGCTGATTTGCATATCACCATTGTCTAACCCAGGGTGGTGTGGAGTGCAAAAAAACGATGGATTTGGGCCCAGATCTTTGGACTGGGGTGAATGTGTGACATTGATCCACATTCTGTCCATCACCTGTTTTGTTTGCAATTGCCGGAATAAGTGCGCTGGGGATGCTCAGACGTGGGTCCCAGGCACTCCACACCACTGGAGTCAAGCTAGCCGGGCTGATGAGAGGTGTTACCTCGAAACCGGTCCGGTCCTCGGATGCTTGATTCCGTTCTGGGAAGGACATTGCTTTTGTAGTTCGGACTGGACTGTTCCCATGGGGCACAGGGTCAGAGCTGATTTGCATATCTCCATTGTCTAACCCAGGGTGGTGTGGAGTGCAAAAAAACGATAGATTTGGGCCCAGATCTTTGGACTGGGGTGAATGTGTGACATTGATCTACATTCTGTCCATCACCTGTTTTGTTTGCAATTGCCGCCATAAGTGCGCTGGGGATGCTCAGACGTGGGTCCCAGGCACTCCACACCACTGGAGTCAAGCTAGCCGGGCTGATGAGAGGTGTTACCTCGAAACCGGTCCGGTCCTTGGATGCTTGATTCCATTCTGGGAAGGACATGGCTTTTGTAGTTCGGACTGGACTGTTCCCATGGGGCACAGGGTAAGAGCTGATTTGCATATCTCCATTGTCTAACCCAGGGTGGTGTGGAGTGCAAAAAAACGATGGATTTGGGCCCAGATCTTTGAACTGGGGTGAATGTGTGACATTGATCCACATTCTGTCCATCACCTGTTTTGCTTGCAATTGCCGCCATAAGTGCGCTGGGGATGCTCAGACGTGGGTCCCAGGCACTCCACACCACTGGAGTCAAGCTAGCCGGGCTGATGAGAGGTGTTACCTCGAAACCGGTCCGGTCCTCAGATGCTTGATTCCGTTCTGGGAAGGACATGGCTTTTGTAGTTCGGACTGGACTGTTCCCATGGGGCACATGGTCAGAGCTGATTTGCATATCGCCATTGTCTAACCCAGGGTGGTGTGGAGTGCAAAAAAACGATGGATTTGGGCCCAGATCTTTGGACTGGGGTGAATGTGTGACATTGATCCACATTCTGTCCATCACCTGTTTTGTTTGCAATTGCCGCCATAAGTGCGCTGGGGATGCTCAGACGTGGGTCCCAGGCACTCCACACCACTGGAGTCAAGCTAGCTGGGCTGATGAGAGGTGTTACCTCGAAACCGGTCCGGTCCTTGGATGCTTGATTCCGTTCTGGGAAGGACATGGCTTTTGTAGTTCGGACTGGACTGTTCCCATGGGGCACAGGGTAAGAGCTGATTTGCATATCTCCATTGTCTAACCAAGGGTGGTGTGGAGTGCAAAAAAACGATGGATTTGGGCCCAGATCTTTGAACTGGGGTGAATGTGTGACATTGATCCACATTCTGTCCATCACCTGTTTTGTTTGCAATTGCCGCCATAAGTGCGCTGGGGATGCTCAGACGTGGGTCCCAGGCACTCCACACCACTGGAGTCAAGCTAGCCGGGCTGATGAGAGGTGTTACCTCGAAACCGGTCCGGTCCTCAGATGCTTGATTCCGTTCTGGGAAGGACATGGCTTTTGTAGTTCGGACTGGACTGTTCCCATGGGGCACATGGTCAGAGCTGATTTGCATATCACCATTGTCTAACCCAGGGTGGTGTGGAGTGCAAAAAAACGATGGATTTGGGCCCAGATCTTTGGACTGGGGTGAATGTGTGACATTGATCCACATTCTGTCCATCACCTGTTTTGTTTTCAATTGCCGCCATAAGTGCGCTGGGGATGCTCAGACGTGGGTCCCAGGCACTCCACACCACTGGAGTCAAGCTAGCCGGGCTGATGAGAGGTGTTACCTCGAAACCGGTCCGGTCCTCGGATGCTTGATTCCGTTCTGGGAAGGACATGGCTTTTGTAGTTCGGACTGGACTGTTCCCATGGGGCAAAGGGTCAGAGCTGATTTGCATATCGCCATTGTCTAACCCAGGGTGGTGTGGAGTGCAAAAAAACGATGGATTTGGGCCCAGATCTTCGGACTGGGGTGAATGTGTGACATTGATCCACATTCTGTCCATCACCTGTTTTGTTTGCAATTGCCGCCATAAGTGCGCTGGGGATGCTCAGACGTGGGTCCCAGGCACTCCACACCACTGGAGTCAAGTTAGTTGGGCTGATGAGAGGTGTTACCTCGAAACCGGTCCGGTCCTCGGATGCTTGATTCCGTTCTGGGAAGGACATGGCTTTTGTAGTTCGGACTGGACTGTTCCTATGGGGCACAGGGTCAGAGCTGATTTGCATATCGCCATTGTCTAACCCTGGGTGGTGTGGAGTGCAAAAAAACGATGGATTTGGGCCCAGATCTTTGGACTGGGGTGAATGTGTGACATTGATCCACATTCTGTCCATCACCTGTTTTGTTTGCAATTGCCGCCATAAGTGCGCTGGGGATGCTCAGACGTGGGTCCCAGGCACTCCACACCACTGGAGTCAAGCTAGCCGGGCTGATGAGAGGTGTTACCTCGAAACCGGTCCGGTCCTCGGATGCTTGATTCCGTTCTGGGAAGGACGTGGCTTTTGTAGTTCGGACTGGACTGTTCCCATGGGGCACAGGGTCAGAGCTGATTTACATATCTCCATTGTCTAACCCAGGGTGGTGTGGAGTGCAAAATAACAATGGATTTGGGCCCAGATCTTTGGACTGGGGTGAATGTGTGACATTGATCCACATTCTGTCCATCACCTGTTTTGTTTGCAATTGCCGCCATAAGTGCGCTGGGGATGCTCGGACGTGGGTCCCAGGCACTCCACACCACTGGAGTCAAGCTAGCCGGGCTGATGAGAGGTGTTACCTCGAAACCGGTCCGGTCCTCGGATGCTTGATTCCGTTCTGGGAAGGACATGGCTTTTGTAGTTTGGACTGGACTGTTCCCATGGGGCACAGGGTCAGAGCTGATTTGCATATCGCCATTGTCTAACCCAGGGTGGTGTGGAGTGCAAAAAAACGATGGATTTGGGCCCAGATCTTTGGACTGGGGTGAATGTGTGACATTGATCCACATTCTGTCCATCACCTGTTTTGTTTGCAATTGCTGCCAGAAGTGCGCTGGGGATGCTCAGACGTGGGTCCCAGGCACTCCACACCACTGGAGTCAAGCTAGCCGGGCTGATGAGAGGTGTTACCTCGAATCCGGTCCGGTCCTCGGATGCTTGATTCCGTTCTGGGAAGGACATGGCTTTTGTAGTTCGGACTGGACTGTTCCCATGGGGCACAGGGTCAGAGCTGATTTGCATATCGCCATTGTCTAACCCAGGGTGGCGTGGAGTGCAAAAAAACGATGGATTTGGGCCCAGATCTTTGGACTGGGGTGAATGTGTGACATTGATCCACATTCTGTCCATCACCTGTTTTGTTTGCAAGTGTAGGTGGGAGGCAGCAGGAACAAAATAAAACATGTGCCCAAGAAGTCAGGGGTAGCCATGTATATGCTCTATCATGGCAGATGAAGTAGGTGCCCTTAGCTGCTAGGAATGAAGGGGAGGTCTGAGACGAAAAGACATACGTTTCAGTACAGACACTCTTCCCTCACTGGGCTCTGGGATTCCTGCCATTACCTTGCAGACAAAGGTTACCCTTATGGGGTACAATCCAAATCGGGGAGGATCTCTTTGCTAGTTTGTTCTCATTCAGAGCAACTCTATACCCGGTCATGTTCCATCTAGTGTACGCTTGCAACTCATCTCCAGGAATGGTTTTATACGAGTCAATGTCTCTACTCATATTCGTGATTCCTACCACTAATGCCTTGTTGGCCGAGTCACTTCTCGTGGGACGTGGTGGATATGGTTCGATGGCAAATAGGAACATCGTCTGAAATGCCCACAAAGAACCATAGTAGCTGAATGGCAAGACAAAATATGGCATACCTTTATCCGTTGTATGTGGCATAAGACCGCACACCCAACAATTAGTCGTGTTCATTACTAACTGGTGTTGGTGTAAGAGCTGAACGAAAGAGTTATTTGCAAATTCTGATCTTCTAGCAGTCTCGTGTTCAGTCAGAGGGTGAAAAGAATGTGAGGAAACAGTAGGAGGAGGTATGGGCTGTGTAGTGGGTGTAAATGTCACTTGAAAAGTGAATAAAACATATCCTATAAAAAATGTCATCACACTAAGCAACATACAAATACATAATATCAGAAATCGTGTTCCCGTCATTAATGTACACATTCTGGCTTTAAAGTTCATTCGTTCAGCAGGTCTCTCCATCTTAGAACACTCCATCTTTTCTAAGTTGCTGCCCGCGGTGGTAGGGTGTTTCTGCTAAAGAGTGCTTCTGTCAGTCCAGGGTGACTCCCTTAAACCAACAGAACTGTCGACCTAATGTCTTCAGCTGCACTCCAGAGACTTGGGCAACCGCGACCCTAGCAGCAGAACCGGATGGCGGTTCGAAAAACAAAAATGAGCAAGTTTCTCAGATGAGAGAGCTGCACAATCAAAAATAGTCAAAAAGTAAATTTTTATTTGTCCGTAGTCATAGTTCTCGGCTTCAAATTGTACCGTGTTTTTCCGGGGATTGTGTGGTTTTCAAACAACAGTTCAGGTCCTGTAATATTCAATCGCATTGACGGTGGTACAGGTCCTTGCAGAATGTCGTCGCTCTCGCGTACAGAGTTTGTTCCTTTTACCTGTGCATCACTGAAGAGAAGGAAGCGAGGCAAAGTTTCAGTCTCAGAATCAGCAATCCCCTCCTGGACCCACAGGTTGTGAGGCAGGGGTAGAGGGACCCTTTTGCAATGGGCCCCGTGGATACAGTGTTTTTTCCCTTCTACGCGAACGGCCGATCTCGTGGAGAGAAGTACTAGGTGGGGACCGGTCAAGCAGGGCTCATCATTCTTTGTCCACTGAAAATTCTTCATGAGTACATAGGTTCCAGGGTCGATAGGATGTCCTGGAGCTTCAGTAGCTTAGGGTAGAGTATCATGTACCTGATGGTGTAAAACACGCAATTTAGCCGTCAATTCGTACAAATAATCAAGCAGTACAGGGTGCTCTAAGTCGCTGAACCTGGCTGGCCTTGGCACTCCCCATATGTTGGCCGGACGGCCGAACACTATTTCGTAGGGACTAAGTCCCACTCTCGAGTGCACAGTCGTTCTTGTGGATAGGAGTGCCAAGGGCAGAGCGTCAGGCCAAGTAAGACCAGAACTCGCTTGAATTTTGGCCCATTTTAATTTTAGCGTGCCGGTATAGCACTCTACTAATCCAGCTGATTAGGGGTGATTTGCAGCGTGGAATTTTTGATGAATGCCTAACCCTTCACACACTTCTTCATCACTCGACCGACAAATTCACTCCCATTATCACTCCAAACCATTCTCGGTATTCTGAATCTGGGGAAGAACTCCTTGATAAGGGCTTTGGCTGTTGATAAGGCACTATTGTCTTTCAGGGGGTATGCTTCTATCCATCTTGAGAAGGCACATCTCCATGTGGATGAAATCTAGCTGCAAAACCTCGAACGGGTACGTAGGAGGAGCGAAATGACCAGCAGGAGTTAGGGTCCCCCTACCAGGATTGTATTTCAGACACACCATACAGTTCTTGACTATATTCTCTGCATACTTAGGGATTCTGGTGTTCTGCCATACTGGAACCAGTACCTTGCAAATTCCTTTCACACTGATGTGCGCCATTCCATGCGCCATTGTAACCACTGCAGGCACATACGCATCGGGTAGCAACCAACGCTGATGCTCCGACAATTCAACCCAACAACCATTCGCGTCCAGTTTACCCGTGCTTTCTCTCCACACCTTCAGTTCTCTCTCTGTAGCTTCAGCTTGGATGGACTTCACACTCTCAATCGTATCTTCACACATTCCAACGTCACCCACCCATCGTGCAGGGCCTGCAACATACATTCGACTCATTATATTCCTTGCCGTTTCTTACGCAACCTCATCCGCAAACGCATTTCCACGACCAACATCATCTGTAATCTTTTTGTGTGCCCTGCATTTCACAATCGCCACTTGCAACGGCAAAGTCAGTGACTCAAGAAGCTCATTCACCAACTGACCGTGCTGGATCTTAGCATCATGCGAAGTCAAGAAACCTCATTCACGCCACAAACATCCAAAACTATGGGCAACACCAAAGGCATACTGACTGTCAGTGTACACATTCACTCGTTTTCCTTTTGCCAACACACACGCTCTTGTTAATGCAATCAACTCTGCTGCTTGCGCTGAGTTATGTGGGATACGTGCAGTTTCAACAATCGTATGCAGGGTCGTAACAGCATATGCCGTAGCCGTATCGCCATAAGGCAACTTGAAACATGAACCATCGACCCACTTAGTGCCATCACATTCTGCTAGGGGAGTGTCCCTAAGGTCTAATCTCCCTTTAGTTTCTTCCTCAGTTCTGAGGAAACAATCATGTGACTCTTCAACATTCTCTGTCTCAGCTGGGATCGGCAACAACGTAGCTGGGTTTAATGTATTACACCTTTTCATGTGCACATGACTCGCTAGGAGTGTTAATTCATAGCCTGACAATCGAGCACTAGTTAAGTGCTGTGTCTTGGTTCTGTTTAACAAGGTGTCCACTGCATGCGGGACCATCACGGTTAACATGTTATTCATTACTATCCCAGCAGACTGTCGAATAGAAACAGCTGCTGCGGCTGTGGATTTTAGACAACTTGGCAGCGCTTTAGCTACCGGATCCAGAGTCGACGAGAAATACGCGCATGGACGTTGCTTGTCCCCAAAAGACTGTGTCAACACTGACAATGCACAACCTTCTTTCTCATGGACGTACAATGTAAAAGGCTTACTGTGTTCGGGGGTAGCCAATGCAGGAGCCGAACACAATGCGTCACGCAATTCTGAAAAAAAATTCTGACACTCTTTAGACCATGGGATGGTGTATCTTTACAAGTTAATGCCACCAATGGTTTGGCCAATAAGGAAAAATTCGGTATCCATTTCCTACAATAGGATGTAATACCTAAGAAATCACGCACTTCTTTCTGTGTTCTTGGCACATTCAACTTTGCAATTGCCTGAATTCTTTCTGGGGACAGTCTCCTTCCCTCCTTCGATAAGAGGTGACCTAGGTAGGTCACTTCTTGTCGGCAATATTGCAGCTTCGAGAGAGACACCTTGTGATGCAAATCAGACAAATGATGCAACAACGACAAGGTGGCTTCTTTACAACCCTCCTCAGTATCTGTGGCAACTAACAAATCATCGACGTACTGAATAAGGGTAGCGCCATCAGGAAAAATGATTGTATCAAGCTGTGTTTTCAAAGCCTGGCTGTATATTGATGGACTTTCACAGAAGCCTTGAGGAGCGCGTTTGAAGTGGAAGCTTCGGCCTCCTAAACTGAAGCCAAAAATATCCCTGCTCTCCTCAGCAATTGGGATGCTGAAGAAAGCGTTCTTCAAGTCGATCACTGAGAACCAAGCAGCTGAAGCTGGAATCATAGTCAATAGGGCAGTTATATCAGGGACAACCGGGAACTGTTGCACAACGATCTTATTCACCTCTCTAAGATCAATCACCAACCTGTAAACAGGTGGCTGGGAAGGATCAGTGCGCTTCAGAACAGGCGGAACAGGACTGTTACAAACATTGCCTTTCATCTCTTCAATTACATCTTTATCAATCAGGTCATATATGATTGCTAACAATGCCTTTTCACCTTCGCTAGATATTTTGTACTGGGGAATGCACGGCATTCTAGCATTGGCTTTCAATGTCACAACGTATGGTGATATTTCCAAGAGACCTACATCGTTAGGACCAGTAGCCCAAAGAGTATCCGGGAGAGAAGACAATTCTGTCGGAAGTTTAACCTTCGACAAATACATCGGAGAAACCACTCTCTTACCCAGTGTAAGTTGTACTCCCGAAGGAGAACAGTACAAAGTCGCATACAATCTTTTCAACAGATCCAATCCCATCAAATTTTCACCAAAACCTGTTGTCAGAATGAGGGGTGCTTCCAATTCACAAGGTCCAATAGAAAGTGACATAGGACTAGAAATCGGGTTCCTTACCGGGGCGCCAGAAACACCTACAGAAACATTCATTTCGCCAGACAATGGTGCGCCAGGGAGTTTTGAGTGCATAATAGAACTCTTTGTAGCACCAGTATCCAACAGAAAAGGCTCTGACACACCTGATGTAATCACCTCAACATAAGGTCCACTTTGATCTATTGGAACTGAAACAACTCCCTCTCTCTGTCCATGGCTGTCCTAGCAACCATTACCTACCATATTCTCATCTTCTGCATAGTAGTCATCAGCATAGTACTGAGCTGTTCTACCAGACGAGTTATTTCTCCTGGTCAAAACTATTCATTGAACTCTGAGGTGGAAACGAACGTGCGTTTTGTGGGAATGCACCGCGTCCCCTACCTCTAGGTGTTTGTTGAACACCACGACCTCGTTTACCAGAAGCGCCATTCGTACGTTGCAACAAAACCGGACAACTACTTTTAAAATGGCCTTCCTCTTTACAATACGCACACTGATTGGGTCCATACGGTAAAGGCTGTTGAGAAGACTCATTTCTTTGCGAGTTTCTCGAATATTGCGGAGGTTGCTGATAATCGCTCTGACTATTAGTACGGGGTGGATAAGCTTGCTGCAGGAGGACTTTAGTTTTCAATTCCTTAGTCTTTTTATCCGCTCTTTCCAATTCATCTTTGCGCCTATTCTCATAGTACTGGGCCGTCGCTCAAATTTGTGCTGACGTGGAAACAGCCCAAGCACTCTCGGAATCCTTCAACTTAGCACACAACTCGGGAAGTAAATTATACACAAATTTGTCGACGAACAATCTCTGGCCACCTTCAGTAGCCATATCCTGACCGCTATGATCTACAAAAGTCTCTCCAAACCGCGTGAAAAAGTCAGACACAGTCTCGTCCGTCTTCTGCTTACACGCAGACAACTTGTCCCAGTTGATACGTAATTCAGGCATTAGAGTCTTCATATAAGTTTTTATTCTACCAGGGAGTTCCGCAATTAAAGGTTCGGGTTTAGCACCACCAATTTGTCTGCTGTCTACAGCGGCAATGTTAACCCATGTATCACCTAACTCTTGATCGTGATCGGCGTGGCAAATCTTTCCCCATAAAGGCTGTGGAACCACATTCCCAAACAACATGTCTATATCGGCTAAGTTCATAATGCATGAGCTTACGGTCTGTGATAACTCCTTATAATACCCTGCAGGGTTTTTACGGGGGTCAGATAATGTCTGTTTGAGAGCCAAAACTTCCGATCTCTTCCAAGGAACATGCACCCATACACGCTGAAAATGCGGCAGAATGGCTGGATTGGCATTTGCGTCCCCTTCCATCCATACCGGCGGAACCTCTCTCATGGGATATTGTCGCGCCTTTTTATCTACCGGGTGTGTCACACTCAAATAGTGATCGAGAAGTGCCCCCTTTACTTCGATACGACAGCAATGTCGCAACCGCTCTCTCAACATCGGCGCCTACGATCATGCCCACCGAGAACTTGAACCGCACACGGCATAAATAGGGCATATCGTGTTCCGGATCATTTCCCACCAAATCTTCACAGAGAAATACACACATTTGCTCAAAAGCATAACTTTGCTTCGATGCTTCCCATTGACGAAAGACTTCCACAACAGACTGTACATCATATCTCACAGTATCCACAACCCATTTACGCGATAACCGATTCAGTAATTCTCTCTCTTGATAGTCAGGCAGTTGGCTCCACAACTGTCTCCATTCTATGCTAGGGATCGTATTAGGAGACCCAAAGAAAGGTGAGAAAAGACCAGCAACGGTGTTGGCCATTCTCTGTCGAACAGAAGGAGAAACTGACGGGAGGACAGAAACACCAGGAAAGACGTGTTGAGGTAAAGCAGGGGTGAAGGCAGTAGCAGAGGTAATGTTAGGATAAGTAGTCGGAGCAGTAGGCGAAGTCGTAGGGAACACAGATGGAGTAGGTAGCAAAGGCGGCGGCCCTTGAGGGGGCTGCGCCGGAGGAGTAGGAACCAGCTGAAGAGGAACTGGTGATTGCGGTAGAACCTGTGGCCCATCAATGGGGGGTTGCACAACCAAAGGTTGCTGGGGTGCTGTAGCATTCTGTGCATAAGGAGGTGGTGAACTCAGTAAATGAGACATTAAAGGATCTTTATCAAGTCTTTCCTCTGATTCTTGTCCTTTAAGTGGCAAAACTGGGTCGCACTTATCTACCGCTAACTTCCTACTTCTAAGAATTTGTTCACTCTCTCGCTCTTCCTCATTATCTCGGAACGCAACGGCAGCTTGTACCATTGACATACCTCGTTTATTTTTCTTCGCTAATTTCATTTCTTTCTGTTTTGCTTCTTTGCGCCATAGGTGAAAAGAGTCAAACATTGCCGGCCGGGCTTTCTTCTTAAAAAGTTTTACCTCTAGATTATCTAAAATCTCTGTGTCAAAACTACCATATTGGGGCCATTTTAGAACACCATCGTTTCTGGTGTATCGGATCCATGCTTCATTATATGTGATGGGGCCTACGCCGCGTTTCACATAGAGCTCATATATTGGAGTTCCAATCGGAGGAACCGGACACGAATCCTCCAACCGGGAATCCCTATTACAACCAAGGCAAAACAAATTTCCAAGTCTGCTAAGACCAGGCATCTTCGCTCTTTAGTCTAGCTTCAAACTTCAAAGGATTATCGAATACGATAGTCTCGTGAATACACGAGTCCTTCAGTTTTGGCACTTGCAAGTTCCAAACAAAATGATCCCGAAGGATACCCAAAAACTAAGAACCAAACTAAGGACTGGGAGACGCTCCATTTATATTTAACTGAGGTATCGATGACGTCACCAGAAGACTCGTTTATCGTTTCGTCCTACAAATCATCAAGGGTCCAAAACAGGGTGATAGTCAGGGCAGCAGTCTTTCGTAGCCGTCGGGACGTGGGGAACCTCGCAGCAAAGACCTTCGGACCACGTCGACATGCAGGGGTCGCTGAAGTTGTTGGGCATCCCCTGGAATTTTCACACAAAGCTCCTCACGAACCTCTGGCTTGGACCGGTACCGCTGATACCGCCCCACGAGGGGCGCCAACTGGAGTACTGGGTTTTTATGGACCCGGCGGTGCCAGGGAGAACACCTGAAAACTGCTGAGTCCTTCCTGTTTCAGACTACAGAAACACAGAGTCTTCTAGGTTAAGTCAAAGATCGTATTTATTGGCTGCAGCCAGTAACAGATATCCTAGAAGTACAACAGCATGAAGCGCATGTATGTTCTCAGAAGACTGCTCTCTTTTACGGAGCCAGCCTTCTTCTTTTATACGAAATAATGTGCTTTAGGCAAACATTCCTTATTTTACAGTTGACCATCCAAATTTTTTTACGAGTAAGGGAAAGCAAAGTCATGATGACAAGCCCACATTTCTGTTCGTCCAGCTCATAATTGATTACCCGGCAAGGCCCAGTATTTTCATCAGATATCGACGGACCCCCAATAAAATCGGAACCTCCTCCTCGTAAAGCGAGTCATAAACCAAGAAAAAGGGACAGGTGTGTGTAAGATTAGGCATGGCTTGTATGCGATGAAAGGTTTATGACGTGTTGTGCCTTGATTCTGATCTCGCCCGGCCACTAGGAAAGGAACTGCCCAAACAGGTTTGACTTCAGGCAGTGGAGTTAGCTTGCCCAGGTCACAGCGGAGTCAGCAAAGGTGTACGTGTCCTTCAGGTCGGTTTCGGCCTTTAGTCATTGCCTTATGTGAGGGCAATCACAAAATGGCTGCCGATCACAAAATGGAACCCGTGGGTTCTGGACGAGAAATCCGATTTTCGAGTGATTCCATCACTCGAACATGACGGAAATGCTTGTGCATAGTATTCGAAACATTACCGGTCTGCTGATACAAAAATAGTCATGATACGACCATGTATCTGACACGGGTCCAGAATTTTCAGTACCACATGCCTCATGGGACTGGGGTGGCTGAGTGAGCTAAAGAATGGTGATGGATTAAACCCAGATCAGTTGACTGGGGGTGAGTGTTTGATGTGCTCAAACGCTCCGTCTCTCATCCCCTTTTGTATCACTAGTGGGCCTGAAGCACTGATTGTGCCTCCTACAGACATAGCCCTTCAAACCTCTCAGGCGTGCCTCTGTGGGGCATATGTGTGCACTTTAGTGCCACTTTGACTTAGCATTGAAAACTACTTGCCAAGCTTGCAACACCCCTTTTATTATACATTAGTTACCCCTATTGTAGAACCTAGGTAGCCCTAAGGATGGGGTGCTGTATAATGATAACGTAGGACATGTATCGGTATGTTTTGCATGTCCTGGTAGTGACAAACAGATTATTTCATTTTTCACTACAGTGATGTCTACTCCCCTCATTGGCCAGCATTGGGGATTAATTGGTACACTTTTAAGCTGTAACTCCTTATCGGAGAAGAGTAGCTTCTTCGTGTTTTATCAATTGTAAAGATGGATTTGGCATTACTATTTTAGAAATGGCACTTTTAGTCCCTGTGCTTATAAATCTGTGGGCTTTGCAGCCTGTCCTCAATACACTTCTGGGCTAGATGACAGCTACACTTTGTGCATTCCATCTAGCCAGCCGCAACACAGAAAGAATAGGTGTGTCTGAGTACACATCTACATACATCTGCATTCTGATGTCTTTGCCTGGGATGGATGAGAGGGAGCTACTAACACTACATCTGAATAGTATGTGTCCTATCGACACACAAGGGACTGATTACCTCCCCACAGACAGCGAGGCAGGAAGGGTTGGAATGAAAGGGGACCAGTGCAAGTCAAGAAGCTGCTTGGAGGTCACCCCCAACTTCAAAGGCACATTTGGGTATAAGTACTGGGGCTCTGACCCTACCAAGAGCGTACACACCTGGACCTTGGAAAAACTCTGCTGGAGTAAAGACTGCTGTGCTGTAAGGATTGCCACTGCTCTGACTGATTGTTCTGATGAACTACTTCTCTGCTTTTCTGAGTTGCCCTGCTGCCCACAGATCTCTGCCATGCTCAGAACAAGGACTGGACCCTTTTCCCTAAACCCTTGAGTGACCCCAAGAGCTTGCTGGCATGCATCCTATTTTCTGAAGTCTCAGGGATACAAAATACTTCTTGCAGTCCTTCTGGGTTCTGCAATCTGTGAGTCCTACCCTTGTCTGAGGTGTCCCCTCCCGTCCTGGACCTCAGCAGTGGGTTCTGCAGCTGATTTTCTACAAAATTGGCGCATCATCTTTACTGCGCCGGTCTGACCTATGCATTGCCCTTCACCGCTGACACAGTGGCTGTTTGATGACAGTGGTTCTACAGCTTGCACGGCCCGACAAACACACTCTCTGTGGCTCAATGATGACCAGACTGTGTGGAAAAAGGTTGATGCATTCTGCCCTCATCATCAACAATTTGCACCATCCAAGGTTCTTTCTCAGCGGGCTCTGCGTGGGTCCTGTAGGCGGCCTACCCTCTATCTCAGTCAGCCTGAGCTTTGGATTCATCATAGCACAGCCTCAAATAACCTTTAAAATTTCATATTTCGATTTTTACTGATTGGATATTTGTCATTTTTGGTTTGTTTTAATCAGATACATATTCACTATTTTTCTAAACCTGTGTGGAGTCTGTTTGTGGTGTATTCATTGATTTACTGTACGTGTGTGTGTTGCACAAGTACTTGAGAAATTCCCTCTTAAGTTAAGCCTACTTGCTTTGTGCCAAGCTACCAGAAAGTGAGCATAGGCTCATTAAAACATGTATCTAGTTTACTCAGACTAGGATTGTGAGCCTTACTTGGACATGGTACAAACATCTGCCAACTAGAGACCCAATTTCTAACACCCCCGTGTATTGATATTAGAGGCATGCCTACTGGCTCACCAAATGAATATATAAGGCACCCCTTTTTGATTTGTCATGGGATTACTACATTAATATCAACAGTACCCACATGTTAGGATCCATCATTATACCAATGAAATAAATAAATGTATTAAAATATTGCTCATTAATATTTGTTCAGTTCAGTTCAGTAACCTTTATTCGATTATTTAAAACAATCATAAAAGCACAGAAGCATTTAAGACATGTACAGTACATTATATGAAATAGCAGCAATCAGGACAACAAGTATTAAAATAGGATACTCTTTCTAGCAGCAACTGATTTTAGGATGTAAGTTGCAGTAAAAAAACAAATATTCGGCTCGTGTAATAAAAACAGGAGATTCATAACAGTATTTACAGATAAAATGCCTTATTTTTCAAAAAGAGGTTTAAGAAAAGCAATGCAGAGGTGCAAATATAAATCACAAATGAGAAGAAAGTGCATAGTGCTCTGTTTTGTGACACTGTCACATGGACATGGGACCGTGGGGTACTTTTTAATACATGGGAATGCCACCAGATGGTGTACAATGCCTAGTCTCATTCTAGTGAGTATAAACCGGTGTGATGTTCTAGTAACCGTGGTTAGATATTTTTGAAAACCAACGGAATCCACATGAAAAGTATAAAACTTAAAGGTTAGCAACTGCCCACTTGCGCGTTTGCGGTCAGAAGCTTTCTTCCTCAAATAAGTCTGTTTAATTTCACTCTTCAATATATCTGTGGCACTACTAGGATCTTCCATAATATTTATATTGAGTATGTCCTTAAATGTTGATACTACATATTTGAGCCATGGGATCTGTAAGCATTTGTCCAGGCGGAGGCAGTCATTATTATTACTTCTATTAAAAATGGTTTCATCCTTCAACCATATAGATTTCCAGACCATCAAGGGACTTAGCCCAATTAAATTTATCAAATGTTCCATCCCCACTTCTTTATGTATGAGTTCGGTGGAGGCCGACATAGGTAAACTTAGTAACTTTTTTAAAAACCCTTTTTTCCTCTGTTTGTAGATCTACATGGTGACAATAGCCCCAGACCCCAGCTCCATGGAGCGCTATCAACATGCATCTAGATTGATATATGTGTAGCATATCGTGGATACGGCGATCCCCAAGTTTTGCCGCAAATTAAAAAACCCAAAATGCGCTTTTGGTTATTTTAGCCCTAACATTGGTTACCTCCTGTGTCCACATTCCGTTACTGGTAAAAGTTATACCCAGGTAACAGAACTTCTCTACTAGTGAGATTTTTTGGTGGTCTAAATAAAAGGATTTTGTTTTTTCTGCTCTATTGCCACAGATCGTAGCATAGGTTTTAGTTTTATTTATCTGCAGCTTTCTGCCCTTGATGAATCTGAGAACTTATCCATAAGTCTCTGGAGGCCTAAAGGTGTCCTAGAAAGAAGTACTGCATCATCCGCATATAGCTGTACCGGTACATCAAGGCCCTCCACCTGTGGTGCGTCACATTTAACCATTTTAAGTTTAGCATCGATGGCATTAATAAAAAGGGAAAAGAAGAGGCGCAAGAACACAGCCTTGTCTAATGCCTAGGTTGACCTTAAATTTAGCAGTGCATTCTCCGGCTTGTCCATAGCGCACACGGGCAGATAATTTAGTGAATAGTGTAGCCAAAAAGAAAATATTTGGCTGTGGAGCACCTACGCCCAGTAAAATCGGCCATAGTAGGCCATGGTCTACTAGGTCGAATGCACTACTTAGATCTGCAAAGCAAAGGTATAGGGATCCTTGCTTTGCACACGTATATTTCCCTATTAAAAGGTCTAAGTTAATTCATTGTTCCATGGTCCCTCACCCTTTCCTGAACCCATATTGTGACTGAGCCAGAATCTTATTATCCTCAGACCATTCTTCTAGCCTTACTAGCAAGACCCTGCTCATGATCTTGACTGATGAGTCTAGAAGAGAGATAGGTTGGTAATTGTTTGCTACAGATCTGCTTCCCTTCTTAAATATGGGAATGATTGTGGACTCGCCCCAGGTTAACGGCGAATTTTCCATTACAGCAGCATTAAAAACTCTGGTCATCACCGGTCCCCAGGGTGCCGGTGCCATATAAGTCGACTGGCACACCATCCGGCCCTGGTGCTTTCCCCCCCTTACTACTGCTAATACTGTGTTCTACCTCTGGGAGTGTGATGTTGAGTGGGAGAGTTGGCCAGATGTTTACGTCCCCACTAGTTTCCCCCGGGTCAAAAATGCTGGAAAAATGTGCAGCCCATGCTTCCTCACTAACATGGGATGTTAAATCAGGGGCATCCTCATTTTTTAAAAATGGGGAATTAACTGTGTCCCAGAACAACTTGGTATTGGATATCTCTACTGCGATAGTCAATTTGTCCCAGACTTCTTCCTGTAACTCGTTCTTCCTTCGCTTTAACTGTTCTTTATATGCAGATCTCAGGTTGGTAACTATTGTCCTGTCCCTCGGTCTACCTGACAGGGCTTGCTTTAGCTGCAATAGGGATTGCGTACAGGCATGATCGAACCACCCTTTATTCTGCGCTGACCTATTCACCTTAGTTACAGTTAGGATGTTATGAATTTTACCATTAATCTTGCTAAATCACTTTATAGTATGCAAGGAGTCAACATTGGAATCCAGACAATCCTATAACTCAGCTTGACATGCTGTGACAATACTTTTTAAAAACGAATCCGAATTTTCCGCTTTCCACTTAATCCTTGGGCCATTCGGTCTACATGGGGTAATATCATCTCCAGTTATTTGGGGAGTCTGACTTCTAGTGCCCCAAATCCAAAGTGTTAGAATAATACAGTTATGGTCGCTAATGGCTAAGTCTATTCCTGCCTGTAAATGTCGGTAAAGGGTTACCATCCCCATCTTTGGCACACTGCAACACCTCCATATCAAATATGGCCATAACAGAATTCAACACCTCTCCGTAGATGGTATGTAGAAAATGGACGCATTCATCGCCTACATCGTTATTAAACCCACTGACTTTCTTTAAAGAGAGGGGACACATGGATATATTAAAATCTCCCCCAAGATAAAATCAAAATTAACATGATTATCAAGGCACAATTTATCTAGTACATTCTCTAGTTCATTAACTGCTTTGTGTCACGTGGAATCAAACACGTTGTTGTAAAAATTAATATTCCAGGTAATAAGGCTGAACCCGCTACCATTACTATATATTCCTGCCCTCGGGTCAACTACTTCACGCAACCGGGATTTACAGTCCCGATTTCCTTAGGTGTGCTAACCACTTCATTAGGTAGACAATTAACAGGGCTGTCGGGTTCTATATCTAGTGGATTGTATTGATTATACTCCCTGTTAACCTATTATCCCCTGTGCTTGGGTCAACCTGGGTAGGGTTGTCCGACTGTCTTACATCCCCTGGAGGTATCAAACTTTCTTGTTCCAACATGCATATGCTATGGCGGTCGGGGTAATGTCATTCTATTTCCTCTAATGATGTCAATGGGAGATATCTATTAGACGTTGGGACATCGGTGTAATGTAGTACCGGGATATGAGGGTTTGGTCTCTTCCGGTTCCATTCTTGTACCATAGAGCTGTCTGTTTTTAGATGTCTGTAAAAATACCCCAGCGGTAACAGAGAGACACTTCCACCATTAGGGGGCCTGGTAGGACCTTTCTCTAGAGCTGTTTGTGCATAATGAGGATTTTTAAAATAAATAATTATGCAGTCTCCCTTAAAGGATTTATTTGATGGACCAATCCAGTTTACTCTCGTAGTTGTAAGGATTTGATCCACGCAAGCTATGGGGAAACCACAGTTGCAGTGGACCCAATCAACAACCTTGTTTTTGAGTGTGTCATGCGATTCTATGGCATCAGGAGGGACATTCGCCAATACAGTTATGTATGGGCATCATCCTGGAGGGAGGTCAATTGTCCTAGATCTTATGACCTTCTGCAGCGCTTTACCTAATTTATTTATATCTACCTGATTTGTCTTTTTATTTCTCCCCAGGAGACTGTTTCCTGTTGCTGCCTTGCGCTGTTCCTTGGTAATTTGGGCATTACTAATGATTTGAAAACCATGAGTCAGGCTGTTAGATAGTCCCTCCTCTTCTGTTAGTATACCGGAACCTTCATTGCCTTGGGCAGCTATATGTCCTTCTGAGCGAACTGGATTCTCAGTACTAACCACTAGCTTGCTTTTTCCCAGCGTTGTAATTGCATCCTGTAATCTACACACTTCTGTTTTAAGTTCCTCTATTCTATCCTCAAGGGGCTTGATGTGTATTACCAGAGAGCTTGTTACTTTATCAATGATCATATTAACCTGCTCACTGGTAAGGGTATCTGGTATCATTTGTACTTCCACTGGGGATGTATGCGTGGGTACGTTAGAACCTTTCTTAGCAGGTCCCTGCTTTGGTAATTTTGGCAGGGCCCTCCTACAATTTCGCTTTCTTTTGGGGGATGGGGAACCATTATTTAGAGGAGTACAGGGTGAACCCTCTAGCTTAGAGTTACTAATAATATCTGGGAGTAGTAGGTTAGTATTTTGTGTAATAGAAATAGGCATGTTAGTGGTAAGGTCAGACTCAGCTTGGGTGGCAATAATACGTAAAGGGTCAGGTAAAGCACCTAGGCCCAACGAGAGTCTACGTTCTGCCTTATCAATCTCCTGGTTAATAGCGCTAACCGCTTTCACCAAGTAGCAGTCTATTGATTTTCCGGGTGTCTCAGAGACATCAGTGACCCCTTTATTTAACTTATGTTTTGTCATGGTTAGGAGTTACAACACTTGCCTTGTTATAGCTATGAACTCCAATTAATGTAGAAGAGAAATGTACTTTAGGTTGGAGTCCTAATACTGTGTTTGGCATATAGAATGCTATTGAATTAAGCTTACGAAATAGAAGCAATACAGTTAAAATATGTGTTTAAAACATTTATCAGAATGTGAATATATTACAATATTACAATACCCAAATCTAATGTCCACAATAGGCAAATGTTCCAGGTCTAGCCTTCTTGGGTCAGCAACAAGGGGGGTGGCCAGCTCAGCCTCTATCGGCCCCGGACGGCCACAGACGGTCCCGCCCTTGTCCCAGGCTTCTCCCGGCGTCGCCCGCGCGCGTCCCGCGAACGGGAGGAGCAACTCTCTTTTAAGCGCCTCCAGGCGCGAATGTGGGCGGAAGTGGGCGTGCCAACAGGGGAAGCTGGGATCTGAAGTCCCCCCTCTCAGCAGCCGCTTGATGGTTCCGATGGCGGTGAGGGAGACCAGCAGCAAGTGTTCCCCAGGCTCCTGAAGGGCGTATGGTAGGTAGAACGCCGTGTCAGTTTTTCCCCCAAGTTTACAATGCCCCCGCTCCACCGCAGGAGCAACTCTCTTTTAATCGCCTCCGGGTGCGGGTGTAGGCGGAAGTGAGCGTGCCAACAGGGGAAGCTGGGATCTGAAGTCCCCCGTCTCAGTGGCTGCTTGATGGTTCTGGCGGCGGCGAGGGAGACCAGCAGAAAGTGTTCTCCGGGCTCCTGTAGGGCGTATGGTATGTAGAACGCCGCGTCAGTGTCTACCCCAAGTTTACAATGCCCCCAATGCACATCAATATTAACTTTTAAGTGCTAGTTAATAAAGGATGTATGTTCGCAACAATCATCAACATAGGTCATGGTCTTTCTTTACACTCTCCACACCAGATAATGTAGCCAAAAGACCATCAACTAGGAGTTTACACACTACAGATCCCAAGCACAAAACTTTCATTTCTGGAAGCTTTTAAACATAATGCAAAACATCTACTGGGGTCATGTAGTCAATGACCAAGCAGAGTTAGTGTAAGTTGTTACAGCCTATTTCTGTGGGGGCTGCTGTGCTCCCTGCAGCCCCTCACAGTGCTTAGATCAAACATTGGGGGAACCCCTCCGATTCCTTGGGACAGCCCTATAAGTAAAATTGTTCAAACTAACCCCATGCAGGGCATCATGGGGCTTCCAGTCACAGTGCAGTGAATATTTAATGAGAGGCTGATTCCACTTTCTATACTCAAAAAACAAAAGGGGGTCGTGGCTCTCGACCAGCACGGCTGAGCCTGTTTGTAACAAAAACGACAGAAATGCCAATACTGGAATGCAATTCTTACCTTGTAACCCGGTGCATTAAAATGAAACAATGCTATCAAAACACTTCTTTTTCAGTCTGACTTAATCAAAATATATTATAGACTTTACATAAATAAATCTCTAACAAAGTACATAATATTTAAAAGTTCTGTGAATAACCAAGCTCCCCTTACCCACACACTTTCCTATCAACAGATAACGATGTGTACTGTACATGTATTTTTGATATTATTTTGGCCCGCAGTTTATATACTCAAGCAGTGAGGACAAGACTTTTTTCCTTTCCATTCTCATATTATTGGTGGCCTAGTCCTGTTATATTTCATATTGGTACCCTGATATAAGTCTAGGGAACATCGTACACTTTCCCCACATCATCGCCTCATCATTTCATATGAACAAGCCTTAAAAGGCCATAACTTCAAATAAGGACAGAATAAATTGTATAGACATAACGCCATATAAGAACTGCAGCCTTTTATTGACTAAACCTTTCACATATTTCCTTGCCGAGGGTGGGTTTTTCCCAGTAGATATTGCTAAGACGTCATCCTTAGCACATATGAAGAATTTGTGAGTACACTCTCCAGGAGGTACACTTCAACTCTCCCATCGACACACATGGTTTAATCCCCAACGTCATCCTCTTACTGAAAAAATGTGGTAAACACGCTCTATAAATACAGCACATCTGTGCTTGCATCAGGCAGGAGGATTACACCAGAATGCACTCATCCACCCACAGTCATTGGCAAGGCGGCAGGTGAGCACCCTAAACGTACACTATTGAGCTCTTTGTTCATGTATTGGGGAATGGTTTCTCCAGGACAGGACTAAGTTCCCGAGTCCTGTAATGGCTGCCAGAAACGGATCACTGACAGAATATCGGAGGACAAAATATCGACCTACAGAAAAATCGACACTGGAATATTGAAGGCAAGAATATCGACATTCTATCTAGAACATGGTAGGTACAAACATTTTGAAACCAAAATATGAAGTGTAAAATAAAGTAAATAATACTTATAAACCAAATAAACATAGTTAAACATATTTAATAATGTTTAAAATGATTAAATAATACATATACAATAACATTTATTAAACATATACATAAGATATGTACTATATACTTACTTATTAATAAATATTAATAATTATTTTAATAACCTATAAATTATTAACAAAATTATAAATTACAAATATATCTACACACATCAAATAGCATAAATAAAAAGTAAATATTTATCTTTAATATATTAAAGCAATTAAATATACTTTCAATATTTTTTAAATTATCAAAAATACTAAATATTAAATAGCTAAACAAAAAAAACTATTATTCAAAGTCCCAAAAAAACTACAGTAATGATAACATTGGATAGCGTAACACTTAAAATTACTATTCCAACTTCAGAAAATGCAACAGTAGGGAAAGCATTTTATAGCACAGGGATAAAAATTACTAATCCAACTCCAGAGGGTGCAGCAGTAGGGAAAGTGTTGGATAGCGTAGTGGTAAAAATTACTATTCCAACTCCAGACATTGAAGCAGTAGGGAAAACTTTGGATAGCATAGGGGTAGAAATTACTATTCCAACTCCAGAGGATACTACAGTAGAGAAAGCGTTGGATAGCGTAGGGGTAAAAATTAATATTCCAACTCCAGAGGGAGCAACAGTAGGGAAAGCGTTGGATAGAGTAGGGGTAAAACTTACTATTCCAACTTGACGGGGTGCAACAGTAGGGAAAGCGTTGGATAGCGTAGGGGTAAAAATTACTATTCCAACTCCAGAGGGGACAACAGTAGTGAAAGCGTTGGATAATGTAGGGGTAAACATTTCTATTCCAACACCAGAGAGTGAAACAGTAGGGAAAGCATTGGATAGGGTAGGGGTAAAAAATACTATTCCAACTCCAGAGGGTGCTACAGTAGGGAAAGCGTTGGATAGCGTAGGGGTAAAAATTACTATTCCAACTCCAGAGGGTGAAACAGTAGGGAAAGCATTGGATAGGGTAGTGTCTTGTGTTTTGGTTGCACCTTTGCACTGTGTTAAGTTAGCATGAGCTAGTTAGAAACTTAAACGCCATCCTTTCTTTTCTGCTACCTCTGCACACGATACGTTTTGTTATTACAGCTTTTTGCCTAGTTAGGTATTTTGCTTTACACGAGAATAACATGTTTGCTTATAATATCAGCCTTGCTTGGTAAGCTATGTCTGTAAAGTGAGTGCCATGGCCTTCAAGGTTATTTTAACACAGCGCTTATTGTTTGGATTGATCTGCGCACAGAGAAGACATAATATGGATGCAGCTGTGGCCAACTTTAGGTTTAGGCGCGTTTAATAATGCACTGCGTAAAGCAGGAGACACACACTTGATGAATATCCTTATGCTGAGAGTTGGTGCAGGAGATGATGTGATCTATTTCGGCTGAACCCAAAGGTATGGGCGCGCCCTTCTAAACCCAAAGAGACCTTCTGTAGATATATTATAATATACTAGCTAGGGAGGGTAAACTGAGGTTCTATTTAGACCTTTTTCCTTTAGCATTTTAATATGCTTTTACCCTTTGAATTTTATGGAATAGTAACCATGCTGTTAACCTTGTTCCTTATAATATGTTTGCTTGTATTAGCTAAGATACTGCGTTTGAGAACACTGCATTAGAAATAAACATTTCAAACTTGCACGTGTTCTCATTGACTCCTCGTTTTGGGTTGATATGTTAGTATAACGAAAGAGTGTTCATGTGTTCCACGTTACCTGAGGTGTTCTAAGTCCATGTTATGGGTTGTCTAATCATTGGGGGTCGGTAAGGACCAATGAGACACTGATTGCTAGTCTGGTAGGGGATTTTAGATACTAAGGTGAGTTTTGGTTCATCCTAATTCACTGAGGGTCTAAGTCTCTATGCACAGTTCTGTGTGAGAGCAGAATCCCTGCTACATGGCGCCCGATCGTTGGTGGTCTTATTACATGACACTTGAGTAGTACTTATATTGGTCCTTAACACCCTTCGCTATTGTTTCCGGAAAACAGTGGTATCGGACAAACCAACCTATATTTACATAGGTCTTTTCAAGCTTGATTCTTTCAAAAAGGTATCCTTGAATTACTACCAAGTTGTGCTACGTACTTTTAGTTGTACCTTTTTCTCACTGTGTCACTATGGCCGTGGTGGACATTCCGCAACATAGTCGCATTGCAGTGCGCAATCATTTGCAGACTTAAATGTCTCCGTGGATGGCATGGCTGTGATCATGGTGGTGAATGCGGAAGTGGCTTACCCTTACAAGATATTTTTTTCGTGGGTGACCTTCCCGGCTGTGAACGCAAATATTACTGTGTTTGACGCGTACACTGTCACGGCTGTGCCACAGGAATATGCTCCCTATAGGACCCAGGAGGCTCCGATTAACGCTTGGCAGCACCAAGTTTGCTTTAATGGCGCCCCACTCTTTGACAGCTCTGAGGTTAGGTCCCTTGCCTATTCCAGGCGCGACTTGGCCTGTTTTGGCTGGATTTACACCTCCTCCTCAGCACGGGGCGTGTTCCGTTGCTGAGTTAAGACGACTACAATACATTACACACAATCTCCCGGGCGGGACCCCAGGAGGTGTGGCGCTTCCTGCTGGACAGGGCGGAATTAAACTCAGTCCTGTGATGGTCAACGCTGTGATGGGCAAGCGCCCCCAGGATAAGGATGAATTTCCTTTCTGGCTTACCGAGACGTTTGACCAGCTGGAAGCTGTATTTCCTAACACGACTCCTGGTGAAAAACACAGGATTCTGACAATTAGCCTGCCAAAACACTTGACCCCAGAAATTGGTGACTGTGAGTCGTGGGGAAAGATCTTTGTGGCAGTTTATGCGAGTTGCTTTGGCACTCCGTCCTTGACTGTCCTTCCAACGGTCATTAAACGTGTTCAAGATGAACACGGACCTGAGGCAGCATTTGAATTGGGTATTCGCCTTTGCGGCTCCATTGACGTAGTTTCCGATCTCATACTTGCGAATGTCAAAGGGCATGCCGTGAACTTTCAGGTGTCCAATGCTTTTCTGGCGGTTCCCAATGCCGACAAACCCCGACAGATACCAAGGATTATTGTGGCAGCTTATAAAACCGTGGGCCGCAATAGCGTGGGAGTCAAGCCATTTTCCACTAAGGAATTGATGCAACCTAAAGGGCTGAAGTCAGAGACTGACGAACAGCCCAAGACCAAAAAACAAAAATCGCAAAAGAAACAAAAACAGGGTAAACAACAGCAGCAGAACCAGGAGTCTCGTCCTGCACCACCAGTGCCTGCGTCTACAAAACGTATTTATGACTTGCGCGATCGCACAACGATAAAATCACCTGATCGTTTTCAGGTTTCTGAACAACGCTCTCCTCATTCCTTTCATGACTCATCAGCCTCATTGTCCGGTGGTTGAGGAGGCGGCAGAGGTTGGGGTGGCTAGCAGGGACGCGACCAGCCCCGCCCGAAAGACAGTAAAGGCAAGCACGATGATTCAACACCGAAGAGACCTCAGTTTCAGAAGAAGAAAGTTGCCGTTTTAACAGCGAGATATGCCACAGATAGTGAGAACGCAGCTTCGGAATCAGACATGGGCTCTGACCTTGCTGGACATCGTGGCGGAGATTATCATAGTGCGAGAGGCCCTGCGTCCGCTACTGAAGGTGACAGCGACTGATCGTTATGGTGTTGTGGAGACAGCTGATACTAGAGTAACTCCCCCTGATAGAATTTATAACATAGTCCGTTTAATTGAAGGTGACATTCAACGTACCATCAAAGGGGTATTTTGGGAAACTCTTACGACTACATATAACAATTTGTTAGCGGAGGCTGACTGCCCCCCACCATTTGTGCTTGCTGCTCCGAGAGGGGAGGAGGTGATCCTCCATAGTTTTGCGCACACAGTCTCGAAAGAGCATGCGCTGAATTTTGCAGAAGAGTGGGCTAAGGCTCTTGCGCCGGCTCTGTACCGTACACAGTGTGGTTGGAATACATTTTCTCCACACCACGAAATATCTTTACGGTCTACGCCACAGCCTCAACCTCAATATCCCAGTTGCCTTACGGAGTTGACAGAGAGAAGCCTTCGAGTAATATGAATTGGTCACACGAGCATTTTTTCAAATATCAGCCTCAGCGGGTAATTTGTGCCCTTGATTGAAGCATCTTACTAGTTTGTGACCTCGCCAACGACTTCACGTATTTGCCTCACAGAGTCGACAGAGATAAGCCTCCGAGTAATGTGATTCTGTCACAGGAGCAGGTTTCCAAATAACAGCATTAGCGTGTAACTCGAGCTCCTAATTCAACCACCGTTGAAGTTTGTCAAACACGGAAATGGCTATTTCACGTGTTATTCAATTAACATGATGTTCTAACAAATCAGTCCAAAGACAATATTCGGCCTGCGTCACAGACGGAATAGGCTATTTGAGAATAATCAAAAAAAATTTAGCGCAATGCCATAAATTTTGACTTCTAATCACTTTAGAGTGACCCAACAAGTTGTCACCTTTCACGACGCCCTTAGTGCCAAGTGGAACAGCGCCACTCACCTGTGTGTCTATTATAGTATTGCCCCTCCCCACTTCTCCCCGTCCCGCACACATCCTGATGAAGACCCCGTATAAGGATTTAATGTAACCTACGGCTAGGGGTCGAAACTTCGACCAGAAAAGGTGTCCGTTGAATGTCTGCCATATAACAGTTTCCTAAAGGATGCCTTTAAACATTTTGGATTTTTGTATCAGATTTGTTTTGATTTCCATTTGCAGACTGTTATAACTCATAATTCTTTATGACTGTGTGTACTTTTCCTTTGACTTGACACCGCCCTGAGCACATCCTCCCTCCCCTCCTTTCCTTTTCTTACTGGGGTTATTGATTAGAGATGAAATTTTCCAAATTGATTGTAACTCGGTATTGTTAAATAAAGGACAATACTTGTAATTCATCTGATTTATATCCCTTGATTAATGGTTGTGTTATTCAGTGTTAGTGTGTGTTGTACATAACACGCTCTCCTTGCGGGGGCCCTCCTTTACACATACCAATAGCGCCCAGGTCCCCGCGACTGCATGGGTAAAACCCCCCTTTTGTAACGTCAATATCCCATCCGGCGTGAAGGTAAGGCTTCCGTCGCGGAAATCCTTGATCAATTGGAATATCAAGGTGTGATTGAAACTTGCGTGTCACCAATGAATAACCCTCTTTTTACTGTGACTAAGCCTGATGGCTCATAACGTTTGGTATTGGTTTACCTGCATTTGAACTCACATTGCCGTACCTGTGCAGTACGGAATACTAACGGCTCTGCTCTAGGGGATAGTCTTGTGCATAAACGGTTTAAAACCACACTAGAAATATCCAAAGTTTTTTTTGCCTACAATTTGGACGGTCTGAGTTCCCAGTGGACCGGCTTTACCTGTGGCGGCAAACAACTAAACTTTTACCTATGGGATATAAGAATAGTCCAGGCGAGTTTGCTGCCCGTATAGTCTCTCTTTTAGAGAGGATAGACACTGATGCGTGTTCATATGTGGATGACATTTATCTCACAGACGACAAGCTTTGACCGCATAATTTGTAACTTTGCGGACTTCGGTTACAAATTCAACTTTGCAAAGTCCCACATTGCAGAGTACACAGTGTTGTTCCTGGGCTATGAGCTCAACAATGAAGGTAGAGGATTGGCTCCTCACTTTTTGGAGAAATGCGCACAACTGCACGCTTCTACAACTCTGAAAAAATTACAGTCCTTGCTGGGATTTTTGAATTTTGGGTATACTTATATTCCCGAATATGCTCAGCGTATCAAGTCTTTGTATGCTTTGATACAACCAACTTTTACCAAATCTTTCTGGCTGCCGGAACATTCAGCTATTTTGCAATCTTTGCAGGCTGATCTTCTAGAATCTAAATTCTTACTGACTCATGATAACCACACCAACCTGGTGATAAGAATCATCCCTGGAGCGGTTGGTTTTACGTACCTTCCTTTTAACGAAGGAGACACAGTACCTATTGCTTACAAGTCACACTTGTACACTTCAGCTGAAATGCGTTTTTCTTCTGTGGAAAAGTTTTGACAGCAGTGCAAATGGCGATTCTCAAGGAGCGTGCGCTGTCGCAGGGAAAACGCATGTTAGTTGTAACCCAGTTTCCTGCATTAGAGGCAGTAACGAAAGCCAGTGTGCCTAATTCTAAAGCTTTGCACCCTTTGATACAATGGGCAGCATCATTGACGTCTCCGGATGTCACGTTTATTTTTGATGCCTCCTTACAGTCGCAGGAGTTATTGCAGTATGAATTTGTTCATCCTGCCCCTTTGGCTATGCGACCTTTGTAGGACTTCCTTTGCATCATATACACTGATGGTTCAGCGCAGGTTGCGCATGGGTTTAAACACTCATACATTTCCGCTTGCACTATTGTGGTAGGTGCCATGGTGAATGATGGATTCAAGTCCAGAGCCGTGCACACGCAGACTCTAGGGGACTGCACCGCACATCTTTGCAGGCTGATCTTCTAGAATCTAAATTCTTACTAACTCGTGATAACCACACCAACCTGGTGATAAAAATCATCCCTGGAGCGGTTGGTTTTACGTACCTTCCTTTTAACGAAGGAGACACAGTACCTATTGCTTACAAGTCACACTTGTACACTTCAGCTGAAATGCGTTTTTCTTCTGTGGAAAAGTTTTGACAGCAGTGCAAATGGCGATTCTCAAGGAACATGCGCTGTCGCAGGGAAAAAGCATGTTGGTTGTAACCCAGTTTCCTGCATTAGAGGCAGTAACGAAAGCCAGCGTGCCTAATTCTAAAGCTTTGCACCCTTTGATACAATGGGCAGCATCATTGACGTCTCCGGATGTCACGTTTATTTTTGATGCCTCCTTACAGTCGCAGGAGTTATTGCAGTATGAATTTGTTCATTCTGCCCCTTTGGCTATGCGACCTTTGCAGGACTTCCTTTGCATCATATACACTGACGGTTCAGCGCAGGTTGCGCATGGGTCTAAACACTCATACGTTTCCACTTGTACTATTGTGGTAGGTGCCATGGTGAATGATGAATTCAAGTCCGGAGTCGTGCACACGCAGACTCTAGGGGACTGCACCGCACAATTGGCTGAGCTTCGTGCTCTGATGCTTGCGTTGGAGTACGCTGATCCTCATGTGACAACTCCTATTATGAGTGATTCATACTACTGTGTCCAGTATTACAATGAAAACCTGTTCTTTTGGATTCAGAATGATTTTCGTGATTCCAAGGGTAGTACAATAAAACATAAAATGATCTGGGTCCAACCTGGGTCCAAGTGGCTGAGCTGAAAGAGCAATTGCCCCTTGTGTTTGTGATTCATACTCTCGGGCATCAGCGCGTGGGAGTCCACGCTGTTGGCAATTCACTTGCCGATGAGGCGGTATCAACATATTTGGTTGCAGCTGTTACTCGTTCCAAAAGATGATGATATCTTGGCAGCAACTGAGAAGGGAGGTAAATATCCAAAAGGATTCCCTTTGAAATATTCATACCACTTAAGTCCTGATAAAGTTCCTTATGTGAAAATACCTGACGTTGGTGAGAAGTTACGTCCCAACGCAGACCGCTGGCCCACACTGATTACCGCAGCCCATGAAGGTGTTGCGTCTGCGCAAGCGGGCGCTTCGGCTACTGTAGCTCAGTTACAACAACTTTTCTGGTGGCGGGTCTGTACAGGCGCGCAACAATTTCCTTCAATGTGACATTTGCCAGCAGATTAAGCCTTCAACTGCTGCGCGTCTGCCCCAGACTCAATTGCACATTTCTAATAAACCCCTTGGGTGTGTTTATTTAGATCACTTCGGTCCCTTTTTTTCTGATACTGTGTATAAGTACATCTTAGTAGCAGTTGATTCATGCACACACTTTGTGTGGGTCTGGCCTCACTGCAGCGCTGATTCATGGACTGTCATAAGAGACTTGCGTATCTTTGTAGGGATTTTTGCCTGTGGTACCTTCCATTCGGATCAGATTCCGGCTTTCGCCTCTAAGGAGTATAAGGATGCCATGACTTCGTTGGGGGTCCAAGTCAAGTTTCGTCTCTATACAGACCTAAGGGTAATAGTGTTGTGGAACGGATGAACAAAGATTTAAAGCAGTCTTTGACGGCTCGAGTTATAGGCACTGGCAGGAATTGGCTGGCCCATCTTATTGGTATGCAGCATGCTCTAAAAAATCTCCCAAGAAGGTCTCTAGGTGGCCGGACCCCATACGAAATGCTCTTTGGTATCAAGATGTATGTACCGGACCTTGACAGTCTAGACTCGGTGGCTCAAGCTGCCTCCTTTGACGTAGATGAACATTGCAATGTTTTACAGGATCTACAAAAGACCAGAGACAGTCTTGCAAAGGAACATTTGCCCTCCACCTTGGATGATGCGTTGCAGATCCCGGTAGTTGGCTGGCTACCCCAAGTTGGAGAACTGGTTCGTAAGAAGATCGAGAACAAGAAAGAATTTGGTCCCTCTTATCGAGTTCCGGTTCCAGTGCTTGGTGTGAAGGGCACAAGAACAGTCATTTTACAACCACTTCCAGGTCGTAAGGAGAACAGGTATATCTCCACAGACAATGTCAAGATACACAGAGTGGCCGATTCCTTTTAGTATGACACCGGCACTCTCATGTCCTTCGATTCTGTTTTGGCCCCGGTTTCAAATCCTGTGCCTGATGTTGCTCTCGAGTTACCTGCAATTTCCAGTCCTTTATTGAGTATACTGCCTTGTACTCAACATGATGAAACTGACTATACTTATCCTACTGACTTATCGATGCCTGATTTGCAAACTCGCTTGGCTACAGAATCCAGATTTTCATTTGACACCGTTTCCCACACATCTAAAAAGGCCTAGAAGACTTCTGTTTTGGCAAGACTGTTTAAAAAGCATTTTTTGATTCCCCCTTGGACTTATATTTGGATGGTGCTTTTTTCGATTTACCTATTTATATCAATTGGTTTTGTGTTTTATTTTTTCCGTCTCGTCAATGGACACTATGTCGAGGAGAGAATTTGCATTCGACATATCAATGGAACTTTGGCTCCCCATTCCTCATCACACAGATTGAAGAGAGACTTGGCCTTTGTTAACATCACTGCTTGGCCTGTCTTGGATGGGATGCAGTTCGATTTCAAATCCATTGGCCCATAAGGTTATTAATGTCCCTAATGTGCTTAGAGTATCTATGGGGGATGTAGTTAAACAAAATATATGGTCTGATGATTGGGATGTTCAGGCCGTTGAATCATTGTTTTCTGATTTGAAATATTATGCTGCCTTTGATGCTGAAGATTTGTACTTGGAGTCTGCTAATTACGGTGATTTGTATTGTTATCAACATTTTGGCAATCACTACCTGCATAAAGCTAACATCAGGAGGCTCACTGTATATTACACCCAGTGGGAACACTGTCCAGCTCCTGTACAAGGCAGTTCTGCTACCTTTTTGAAAAGGTTCACTTATTATACAGATTTTAATCAATCTAATCCAAATGCCTTTTATTTTAAAATGGGTGAAAAATCAATATCCAAAGTTAGACTTACTGATACTAAATTATTGTATTCAAAGTCCTTTCTAGACCAGTTGGCTGTTGGGGGCTACGAGTTGAGGAAGGATACGATTGACCTTAAATCAGTTTGGGGTTTTAAAAGCTGGCAATTGCAAGGCACTGAAACTTTGCACCGTGCATGCCTCATCCCGAACCATATGCTGTTTCTGAATTCTACGATTTCACAGACAACATGCTTTGTATTGGCTACTCCTAAAAAATTAAATGCTCCTTCTTTTCCTGATTTAGAGGAATATTCCAGTTGGGTAATACTGCTAAATTTTCCGTGAAGGAGTTACAAACTCTATTATTGAATTCCTCCTTTAACATATCCAGTTTGGATCCCGAAGGCTGGTTGCTCTGGCACAGAAGTGCTGATTCATGCCAGCATCGTTTTCTGGGTTTAGCTCCAGGCTTTCCACAGGTCAGGGTAGATTCCCATTTTGAAAGTGGCCATTCTGTGACTACCTATTCTGTAGGCAAATTGTGTCAGAACTGGCTCAGACATTCTACCTTGGCGTCAGTTAAACTGCATTTATTTAAACTGACTGATTATGTTGATCTGAATGATTTTATTAAAGGCCCGGCTAAAGGTAGATCTAAAAGACGGATATATGCTGTTTATAACAAGTTCTGTTAAAATTCCCAGATTGAGGCGGCTACCCGCCTTAGAGCTATAGATCAAGCTAATTTAGAAAAAGTGATATCAGTTGTAGATAACAGCATTAACACGCTCTCTTCTGGCATTTACACGTTAGATAATATTGTGTCATCTGTTGTGGATATTGTGCAAGATGACTTGTCTGCTTTGTACCACGGTCAAAATCAGTTGCGTTCCATTATGCAGTTTGCATGGATATTGCAGACCTGTAAGGCAGGTAAAGTGCTGTGGCATTACATGAATACATCATCCTTGTTTGCCCCTTTTAATTTGACTGACAAGCAACGCTTAATATCGATGAAGGATGCTTCTTTTTCCATGTTACACATTAAGAGGTTAGAGCCTTTACCGTTTTTCTGTGGCAGAAGACAATGCTGCAACGTGGCTTTTTCACGGTTTAATAACTCTGCCGTTTCCTTTGTTCAAGTTTAAAAATTGTGTGAAGTACTTTGCCATTGGTAGATACGAGCCTCCTGGAAGTTCTTATATCCATGAAGCCTGGTCGCTTCCTGTTACATAAAGATGCCTTAGGGAGGTAAGAGAAGTTTATTTAAATGGTGAAGAATGCACTAAAACACCAAATCATTCCTTAATGTACAACAGCACAGGTGCACCACAATTTTTAAACATTCAGTTCACAAATTTCAATAAGTCACGAATAGTGTGGTTCCTCATTTTCATTTCTTTATTTCAATTCAAGTGAAATGAAGCACCAAACAGCCATACAGCCGACGCGTTTCGTCCCATACAAAGGCGACTTCTTCAGGGCTTCTATAAGTATCTCGATGTTTCAAGGCGAAGGTAATAGATGGTGACTTGGACAGAGTGGCCCCGCAGATCGAGTAACAGTTGATCAAATAGAGTAAAAGTCAGAGCTTCCAAATAAGTATATCTGGTCAATATAGTTTTAGGTTCACTGATGGATAAGAACGGTCCTGAGGCTCAATAACGCATATGACGCATATGACAGGACTTTGATCCAACCGTAAATCTTTGCAGTTGTACACTTCAAAAGCACATCCTCTGTGATTGAATATGATGAATAAAGTACCCCAATCGGTATTTGATAAAACCGAGCAATCCAATGACTTCCAGCAGTATCCACAGCGCTTCCTCCGGCACTGTAAGGTCTTTTTAACCCATATCAATCCTTAATGTGTCGACATTAGGCATGGGCGGAAAATCCGTTCCGCTCGCGGATTTTGCGGATTTTCGGGAAATCCGCAATCCGCGAGATTTGCGAATTTCCTGCAAAATCCGCAAATCCGCGAGCAGCGGATTTTGCTCGCACTGCTCGCACTGTTCGCGTGAGTTCGCGCCCCGCGAATAAGTGCGAAATTGCAGAAATATGATCTAAGCAAAACTGAAAGTAACTACTTACCAGGTTCAAAAGTTCAGGCACATCATTAGTAGCCATTTCCTGTAGTGCTTCCTGAGGGGCCCCTCCAGAGTTCAGTTGCCAGTTGAAACTATTATGTGACCCTGCTCTGAACCTCAGAATAGTTACACATATGCCACAAAGGTCATGAATTACAGCTAAGGGAGACAAGCAGGAGCCAGGCTGGAAGTTAAAATCCATTAATCAGCCCCTAATTCATTATTGTCAGTTGGGGCAGGGCAGGTGTTGTAACTAATTTTGCAACAATGAAAGCACTTAGCAAGTGCAAAAGATCACTAATCAGGGCGCACTAAGGAAGCAGGTGCCAGCTAAAAAAATATTCTGTGACACATTAATCAGCCCCAAATTAATTCAGGTCACTTGAGGCAGGGAAGGTGTGCTTTGCTTTGCCGAAAATAATGTACACTGGACAACCAGAGGGTGTGGTGATGAAACAGAGGGTGGCATGGGTGGGCCAGAGGGTGGCATGAGTAGTCAGAGAGTGGCAGTGGTGACAGAGAGTGGCAGTGATGAAGAAGAGTGTCCCAAACAGGTTGGACACGTAGAAACAACAAGTTCGCAAAACTTGCGACCCGACAGGTAAGTTCGCAAATTGCGAAATTGTAAAAACCCTCGCGAACTGGCAGAAACACGGGCGAACACAAAAAAAAAAAAAAATCCGCAAATTCGCGGGAATTCGCGGATTTTGCGGATTGCGAGTTCGCAAATCCGCAAATTCGCGGATTGCCAATCCGCAAAATCCGCTCATGCCTAGTCGACATATCTAATTAAATGGCTCTTGCAATCAAAATGAGCCTAACTTAGCCTGTGTTTTGAAAGGTACACCGGTGCCTGCATTAGTTCCCACATTCACATTGCTGGCAAATGGGAGTTATTTACTTTTAAACAATGAGGATTGTTGTGGGTTAATAAAAGGGATTGCTTATGTCGTTACAGTCAGTGAGCGTGTAGTTTGTTGCAAAAAATGTAATGTATCCAACCCCGCATGGGAAACTTGATGTTTCCATCTGGCCTAAGATTCCGACCTTGAAAGCAGAGTTCAATAAGATGAGTCGCATAAGAGCTCTATTGTCCCAGAAAGAAGTTGCCCTCACATCTGCTCGTGAAACATTTGTCCTTCACATGGCTAACACCCGCACAGACGTGCATGCCTTATTAAATACTGATTTGCCCTTGCACTTCGGTGAGTTAATTCACACAATCTTCAATGCGTCCTCCACTTCGGGGCTGGCTCACTTTTTTTAAGTTGTAAGGAATGGTTTAGTGACTTCGTTCCAAAAGATTTTCGGAGTCATTCCAGCTTTCTTTCATTCTATTTTCTCCAGCCTGTTTGATGGATTTCTCTGGCTACTGGCTCTTGCTTCTGGCATCCTTTTGCAGTTTTGCTTATTTCAAAATGGATGCACATCCTGTGTTATTTGGAAAAGAGAGGGGGCACCGGGTACCATGCTGGTTAGTTCAGTTGAAGCTCCTGACCAAAACGACTGTAACACAATAAAAATACATAAAACAATGTATATAAGAAATATATATATTTTTTAATAATTTATTATTATTATATCTTGTAAATCAATTTATCAAAAAAATGTGCAACAAACAGTTATTTGAATGGAAAAAGCATGATATACATATATACAAATCACAACATGATTATCCATAAGTTATCAAACCACCGATTAATGGATTTTTGTTTTGGATACTGTAAAGCATGGCCTTAATCTTGAAATTCCCTGGGATCAGGCAATTAAATAGATTTAACTATACTATATGCTCCCCCATCCTCTCTATCTGAGATAACTGTATGTAGTGATTTTACATGATTATGGACTCCTGTTCAGGCTTAATTGTGTGATTGAGCCTATGTTATCAAAAGTATACTCTGTTATTCGATTGTGGTAATACTAAAGAGAGCTGTACCCGCTCACTTTCACATTTAATATCATGTATCCAGCATATAATTCTAATTGTTGGATGTCGGTTTAAATAGTAGTGCGTTTTTAGATGTTTTGCGATTGGCGCCTTATATAACATATCTGTAAGCTGACCATTGGAATATTCGAGCGATGTTTAAACAGATCACCTTTAAGATATATGTGACTCGTGTGCTATTTAGTGTATCAGTTTGGTGAGTACTTATCGACACACAAGTAGACTCACCTGACGCACAAATTGTGCTTCCGTTTTTACTATCATGCCACATATATCGTCCTAATATGGGGCCAGCGACATGGTATCGAGCATTCTAGCTCTCCTTTCAGTCTACTTTCAGCCACATATATCCTCCTAACATGGGAGCTTGCAACATGGTTTTGAGAATTTTAGTTTCCCTTTCAGCCGTATTTCCAGCGCAATTGGATGACGTCACCATGTTTTGCATATGTTAGTGACACCCATAAATAGTGCCTTTCTAACACTGTTGAAACGCTTGCCGGATATCGCCGGAGACTGCATTTGGACGGCTTTTGCTGCCAGTTAAGGTGAGTTTCGTTTAGTATCAGACCCTTGTGAGGCAAAAACATGTTAGTTTAAACTTCGGCGGTCTGTTCACAGACTCTCGTATATATAATTTTAACATGGGAAAGTTAGTTTTACTCCTCGTGTTTGTGGCTTTGTTCACCTCTCGCATGCATCTTTGGATTTTACCCAGTACTGCCCCTGGTACAGGCATTTGCTGTCTGATAGGTGGGTACCGATTAGGATTAGATCCACGTTAAGAAATAGAAAGCCGGTTTTATATTAGTGGTTTTACAACATGTTTGCTACCCACTTATAGGCATTGGTATTGATCTGCACATATAATTCTAACACATGAGAAGTACTTTTTGACTCTTCGTATATGTGGGTTTAGGACACTTATGGTACATATTTTTGGATACTATATATTATTGCCTCTTACCGCCTTTCTGAAGCAACTTTTGTGATCTTGTCTCTGATGTTAGAGACATAGTCAAAATAATGTGCAGTATTGGGTTAATTGTAATATAGATTATCTATACCAATGGGGTTGTTACCTTGTAATCAGTTAGGGTATAACATCCACGTTTTGATTTTAGAAGAATTCTCAGAGCCTCATATTTTATATGGCCATTAATAGTCGCTCTAGAATTTATTGACATACAAGTTATATAAATTCTCCTTGTGTTTCCTTTTCATCTCACCTGTCTAGGTTTTTGTCTGCTTCTTATATCGGATGCTAAAAAGTTATAAAGAGTATGGTGGAGTTGTATATTGCAGATTAAGCAACAACATTCTGAAGGTTAGTATGTATGTGACATACAATTGGAACAGCTCGAGTACACTAATTGAGCATGGATCTAAGACATTACATCTATCTTTACAGAGTTTTTATCCTTATGTATCCATTGATTCTCAATTGTATGGAGCAGCTCTGATATCCCTCAAGTATTATTCTGATCTATACTTCACCCAAATGTAGTATGTCCTTTTTTGTTATACTTGAGCTCATCTGAGTTGAGTCCATTATTAAATATCATCTAAATATTATAGCCCTTCTCTTTTTTACATTTCCTTAGGTAGCTCTTTAGCTAAGACTGATGATTTCCATTTTTTATACATGCTAATGATAAGGAGTGAAGACAAAGGTCTAATCAAGGTACGAGCAGTCCTGATACTTTATATTACCTAATTGGTAGAGGTGTCCTGATTTAAAAATAGAAACCTATGAACACTAACCTATAAACCTATGATCTTTGCCCTAGTACAGATTGGTTATGTGCAATAGATATATTTAATTTAACTGACACCAGCTAAAGTGGCAAATGGCGCTATGCTAGATATTTGTATGAATCTAGGTGATAAAAATAACGGTGCCCATGAAGTAGTTTAGATAATATGGAATAGCCACACATGTATAGTTGATTTAACCTATAATGGTCATTTACAAATAAGTGACATCTGTATACTTATGTCCTCGTTTTCTTAAATCCAAATATAATTTCTCGTGACAGAGGAGAATTCAGATTTGTCCAGATAGGGTCCATATAATATAGAAGAGTTAAGATTGGGTGAGTGCGGTCAGCAGATATAGGATTTATTCTGAGTTTTTTTTATTCGCCAATGAATTGGATCATATATATTGGTTTGAACTAATGAAGCTATTAAAAAAAATGTTTTATTGTGTCAGGATTTCATTTATTTATGGGGGTTAACAAATGGTGGTTTATATCTTTCCTTTGTATTTTATATCTCTTTTTCGTGTCATATAGTATTTGATGTTGTTGAGCACTTTTCAACGTTTGATGTTTAGCTCAATTGACCATGTTATCAATTTATCTTTAGTTAGAGGTGTCAGTTCTCCCAAGTCTATATTTAGGCATATAGTTGTAAGCTCTTTGACCTAATGTTATTGTGCTCTTTTTGACCGTTTGAGTAGGAATGTTATTAAATAAAAGCTTTTTTGTTTTTATAGCAACCACTGTAAAGAAAACCCTGATGAAGGCTCTGCCGAAACGAGTTGGTAGCCAACTATGACCAATGTCAAGAGATTGGATTTAATAAATTGTTGATTTCCTTCTCTTTGTAAAATTGAGTGCTAAATTAACAACATATGTATCTCAAGTGCAGACATAGATTCAAGTAGGGTCTCTATTGTTATTTATTAATCAGTGGTTTGATAACTTATGGATAATCATGTTTTGATTTGTATATATGTATATCATGCTTTTTCCATTCAATTAACTGTTTGTTGCAAATTTTTTTGATAAATAGATTTACAAGATTTAATAATAATACATTGTTAAAAAATATATATATTTCTTATATACATTGTTTTATGTATTTTTATTGTGTTACGGTCGTTTTGTTCGGGAACTTCAACTGAAATAACCAGCACTGTACCCAGTGCCCCCTCTCTTTTCCAAATAGTATTGTTTTCCTTGACAGGGTTATATCCGTTAGTCAGGGGCCCCTTTGTTCTTTCCAAACTATGCACATCCTGTGTTACAAGACGACCTGTCTCAGCTAGGGCTCCTTCGTGCCCGGATGCTTGAGTACTATGGTGCGCTGCCTCTTGCTACACTGTGTGCAGCTTATGGATTATCTTTTTGATTTTCCTACTTTATATGCGTCCAGCCAAGCAAAAACTTGGAGGAAGAGCACCCAAAGGCTGTCAGGTCCAGCATATGTCCTCCCCCAGCTGAAAGTGTGGAGGGCTACCCAACCTCTTGGGTGCTCTCATCACTGAGGCAGAAAATTCAGGAGAGACCATCGGCATTGGCGTGGTCAGTCCCCAGGTGATGCTGCAGCATAAGTCCACTCCCTATAGGAAGATGGACCACCGCAAGAGTTCTGGATGGTCACCCCTCATCTGCATGAGCCATTGTTCAGCAGGGGTGAAGTGCCCAGTCCTAAAACCAGCAAAAACTAGTATAGGAAAATGGAGGATGTCATGTCTAACAAGAGTGCACCAGTCATGTGATTCACAAAACACGTGATGGGGTAAAAATGTTTAGCCAATACCATATTTTTCAAGACGGTCTTCACAGCAATATATTTATTTTGGGCAGAATCTCCTAACCACGTGTTGGGACCAAACATGCTTCTTCTGAAACAGATGCTTCTATTAATGCTTCTTTAGTGTGCTTGCACCAGTGTTTGAAACAGGGCATTTGTGAGAAAAGTAAATGTACTTCTAAGAACTCTCATGGGTGCAGTTTTATATACCTTTATATAGAGCATATATACTTCATATGTAGTGCATATTTACTTGGCTGCATGTGTTTGTACTCTCTAGGTTAATTTGGGGTTAACTTCTTTAGTTAACCTCTTTAGTGGTCACAAGGTGTGCCCCAGATTCCCTTGGGGGCAGAGCACGGATCGTACCAGTCCTGACCAGTGGCGTAACTTTAGCTCCCGCAGCCTCTGTGGTGTGGGGGAGGCTAGATTTCCAGCACCCCCGTTCAGGCAGCTGAGAACTCCTGACTGGGTCTAGAGTATGGGGCCCCCTCCATGTACTTTTCAGGGGTTCCCCCTTAGGTTTGCTTATGCCACTGCCCGGTGACCTCAGAAACAAACCTACCACTCTTCGGGTTACAGCAGCTACAACAGGCTCCCTGGGTGGGCCACCTCCCCTGGCCTCGGATTTAAAATACACTGCATACCGACAAGGCGACTTCTTGTGAATGTTCACCCGAGCTGTGCACCCCCCAGGGTGTAAAGACCTCCACCGAAGTAATGAATCCATACATGAAGTCCTGTTCACCATGGACCAGCCGGAAGGTCTTTTGAGAGAGAAGAGGTGCAATACATTGTATTTTAAATGAAAAGGTGCAATGAAGTGTCTTTTAACTGCTGAATTCATGAAAACATCAGTGTCTGCCTCGCCTTCTTTGCTGTGATTAACCTGCTCATCAAGGCAGCCAGGCCCTTTCTGTGCTGCTCATTAAACTATGCATTCCTTCATAGCCTGGGCGTTGCCTTGATGGCGCCTTCCTGAGGCACATTTCAAAGGAAACCCCATCAAACTGGTTCACAAGAACATATTTCAGCACCCTCCTCATTTCTACACCTGTTGCTATATAAACCCAGTGACTCAGAGACATTAGCCAGATACCCCGCCAGATTGGAAGCCATCACACTAGGACATCATACGAAAAGGGTCCCACACTGACCTCACTCAGAACCCTTCCACAAACACCACACAGGAAGGGCCCTATACTGACCTCACTCAGAACCCTACCACAGACACCACACAAGCAGGAACCCATACTGACTTCACTCACAACCCTGCCACAAACACCACACAGGAAGGACCCTATACTGACCTCACTCACAACCCTGCCACAAACACACATTTAATCAGATTTGTGCTGCTCCGTCTTGAGGCGATGAAGGCTGTGGTGGTCTCCCTCCTGGCTGCTGCCCTCCTCTTTGGAACAGGTAAGGGTGCCCACCAGATTGTATGGTATGACTCTACCCAGGGGGACTGATTATAGGGGTTCACATACAGAAGTTCATATGTTTGCTGGGCAGAACTGAACACCTAGTGTAGCATGTATGTGGGATGGGAAGAATTCATCACCAATAGAGTCACCTGTGCTTGGCTATGTATGACTACTCACCAACGTGTCCTCCTGTGTGGGACTGTCGTTGACTGGTCACCTATGGATCCACCTGATTTATTCACTATAGAAACCTGTGCAGGTGCTCTATCACTTATCTGATGTAGATCAGCCTATGGAGCTCTACAGAACTCATCACTTATAAGTCTAACCCGGTAGTGTTTGCATGTCTGATCAATCACCTATGGATATATCTGTGTGGCTGTGCAGAATTGATCAACTACTGAACAAGCTGTTTTTGAATGGTCAGCTCTGGATATACTAGTGAGGGCTGTGCTAAGTGCATCACCTATAGATCGAACCCTATAGTGTCCGTCTTACTGGTTGCCTGTTGATCTATTTGTGTATGATATGCAGAAATAATCAACTACAGAACTAGCTGTGTGAAGTTGTGTATGAAAAGGAAGCTCTGAATCTAATAGTTAGGGCTGTGCGGAGCACATCACCTATAGATTTTAACTTATAGTGTCTGCATGATTGGCCGCCTGTGGATTATATCTGTATATGCTGTGCAGAAATAATGAACTACAGAACTGGTTGTGTGATGTTATATTGAACGGTCAGCTCTGAATCTACTTGTGAGGGTTGTGCTAAGCGCATCACCTATAGATTTTACCCTATAGTGTCTGAATGACTGGCCCACTGTGGTATCTATTGTGTAGACTATGCAGAAATCGTCAACTACAGGAGTAGCAATGTATGAAGGGTCAGCTCTGGTTCCTTTGAGGGCTGAGATGAGCTCATTATCGATAGGACCCTATAGTGTCTGTATGACTGGTCCCCTGTGGAGGAATATTTGTGTAGGCTGTGAAGAATTGATCATATGCAGAACTAGCTGTGTGAAGCATTGTAAGAACAGTCAGCCCAGCATCTTCCTGTGCATGCTGCATCAATATCATTACTAATACTTCTGTATCTGTGGGTTTTGTGTGACTGGTCATATATTGATATATCCCCTCTGCAGTGTGTGCAACACTCATCCCTACAAATATACCTGTATGTGCTTTGTAGGACTAGTCACCAATTGATATACCTGTGGAGGATGTATAGAAGTGGTTGCCCCATAGCTCTAGCTGTGTGTGCTTTCTATAACTAGTCATATATGGATATACCTGTGTAGGATGTGCAGCTCTCATCCCTACAGGTTTATCTGTGTGTGTTTTGTATGACTGGCCATCTATGAACATACCTGTGTATGCTGTGTAGAATGTATCCATACAGACTTACATGTGTGTACTTTGTATGACTGGTAACCAATGGATATATATGGGTAAATTGTGCAGAATGTGTCCCCTACAGGTCCAGCAATGGGCAGGTGTGTCAGATTTGGTGGGCTAAGGATCCAGAAAAGGGGGCCCTGCAGAACTCTACACAGTGTGGAATGTATCACCTATAGATATCCTTGCACTAGAGTGTGCCAAATATAAATTTACCTATGTGGCTCTGCATAGAATTCACCAGCTAAAGCCCTATTTCATTTGGAAATGTGGTGTGCAGAACTCCTCTTTTATAGCTACACAACTGTGGGACTTCATAGAGCTGATCACTCACAGATTTAGCAGTGTGGGGCTCTGCAGAATTTATAGCATATACTTGTACAAGTATGAAGCTGTACAGAGTGCTTCACCTATATCCTTACCTTTTAATGGGGCTCATCATCTATTGATGTCCTTGTGTGGCACTCTGCAGAGCTTGTCACCTACAGATTATACTGTGTGAGACATTGGAGAGCAGATCATCTATACACGATCCTGTGTGGGGCTGTGTCGATTCATCACCTGTAAATGATCTTGTGTGGGGTTGTGCAGAGCTCATCACCTACATATGTTCTTGTGTGGGGCTGTGCCGAGCTCATCACATATAACAGATCTTGTGTGGGGATGTGCCAAGCTCATCACCTGCAGATGATCTTGCGTGGGCTGTGCCCAGCTCATCATCTATAACAGATCTTGTGTGGGGCTGTGCAAATCTCATCATGTGCAGATGATCTCATCATTCATATATGATCTTATGTGGGGCTGTGCAGATCTCATCATTTTATAGATGATCTTGTGTGGGGCTGTGCAGAGCCTATCACCTACAGAGGATCTTGTGTGGGGCAGTGCCGAGCTCATCACCTGCAGATGATATTGTGTGGGACTGAGCCAAGCTCATCACCTGCAGATGATCTTATGTGGGGCTGTGCTGACTCATCACCTGTAGATGTTCTTGTGTGGGGCTGAGCAGAGCTCATCACCTGTAGATGATATTGTGTGGGACTGTGCCAAGGTCATCACCTGCAGATGATCTTCTGTGGGGCTGTGCAGAGCTCATCACCTGTAGATGATCTTGTGTGGGGCTGTGCAGATCTCATCACCTTCAGATGATCTTGTGTGGGGCTGTGAAGATCTCATCATTTATAGATTATTTTGTGTGGGGCTGTGTAGAGCCTATCACCTACAGATGTCCTTGTGTGGGGCTGTGTCCAGCTCATCATCTATAACAGATCTTGTGTGGGGCTGTGCCAAGCTTATCACCTGCAGATAATCTTGTGTGGGGCTGTGCCCAGCTCATCATCTATAACAGATCTTGTGTGGGGCTGTGCCAAGCTTATCACCTGCAGATGATCGTGTGTGGGGATGTGCCCAGCTCATCATATGTAACAGATCTTGTATGGGGCTGTGCAGATCTCATCATGTGTAGATTATCTTGTGTGAGGCTGTGTGGAGCCTATCACCTATAGATCATCTTGTGTGGGGCTGTACAGATCTCATCATTTATGGATGTTCTTGTGTGGGGCTGTGCAGAGCTCATCACCTGCAGATGAACCCTCCCACACCCCTGCTATCCTCAACTCAGATACTGAAACAGCCCCGGGGTTAGACTAGTATTAGGAGCTGTATACCCCCTTCCTCCTCACCCACATAACAGCAAGGATTTGAAGACAAGCTCCGCCCAGCCCTGCCTGCAGTCATTAGGTCTCGTCTAGCAATGCAGTACATGTGCTGCTCGCTTTGCGAGGCATGCAGTATCCAGTATAGCGAAGGAATCACTGCCCACTTTCCACCTATCTTTTTGATTGGCCGAAATCCTAGATGCTGCATTCTGATTGGTTTTCAGCAACTTAGTCCCGCCTCCTGGTGGCCATGTTGTCATTTTTCTCCTTTCTTGATTATCAGTCCCTTTACCTTCAAAGCTGTTTTGTTCCCCTGCCTCCCTCGCTCCCTCCCACAGTCCGTAACTTCTCATATCACCACCACCCCCCTCCCATTCGTGCCTTCTTCGACGGCCGCATTTCCACTTCTAATGCAAAAGGTCTTGTGTAAATATGAGTCCTATTGCATTTTAAATGCTTGCTTGGTCCTGGGATTGGCTGGGTGAATTCAAAAGTGTAAATACAAAATATATCCTAGTGTCTAAGAAGCAGAGAAAGATAGGGAAAAACTCACCAGAGCCCAAGATTCATAAGAAAAACATATGGTTTATGTGTATGAATTCCCATCACTCACCATACCTGGTGATTAGCTTCATCATTTTGGTATCCTTTTGTAAAGACTGACATTCTTGCTCCATTGATATCGGAGCTCCAGGATATATGGTATAGTTGCCAAGATGAGCAGAATATAAATTGTGGAGTGTATGGGACAGAAATAGAAGTGCAGTGCGAAAAAGTGAAGTGAAAAATAAAATTGATGCGTAGACAGACTGTAAATTTTATTGATGTCTGCTACGATCAAAAGTTAAAAACAGTGTTAAGGACTGGTTTTAAAAAATAGCCGTCCTTTACAAAAGCGGTCAACATGTTTCAGCACTTAGCGGTCAAGATAAACCTTGTGCTTTCATCAGGACCTCTATATACAATGACGCTACTGCTGTTAGTGTAAGCTAAATAAAAATGTTTACAAACGTAAAAAGGATACAGTGTGAGTTAAAATACCCACAGTCCAGAATTCCTTGTTGGTTCACAAGTGGTCTGGAAAAATAAATAAATAAAGAGACAAAATGTACAACAGAATCTTAGGACAGAGTCTTCCCATTCATTCTCTAATAAATGTGTGGTAACAGGTTAAACCATCTCACTCACGCCCAAGAATTGAGCTATGACCACCATCTTACCTCATGAGTATGGAGGTAAAGGCCTCACCTCACCTGGCAACAGCTCAGGGCAAAGGAGGCACCGCTCTAGAAGGAAAAGTACACCAAACTAAAATTTCTGCGGTGTAACAAACAACCTTCAACATTAAAAACAGTTCAAATACCAAAGGTATATGGTAGAGCACTCCTGGCTCATGCAACTCCCCACTCTCCCATGTGGAACAACACTATCCCTCCTTGAGGGTATTTAATGTATTGTCCATGAAAAACACATTTCTCCTCAAACAGTAATGTAGTCACAGGCGTAGTAATAGTCACTATAAGCCTCATCAAGGTGTCTTAATACCAAGAAGTTAATGTATGGTCACAACCTTCAGTTCGCAACAAATCTGATAGTAATAGTTTTACGATGAAAACGCGAATCATTTGGTCCGTAAGTACAGATAAAATTACAGAGAAATATTGCGGTACTTTAATGACCAAGGTAACTATTGGTAATAGTGTGTGCTACTGTCAGCCAAATCACAGCCCTTTTAATCAAATTTGATTTGTCCCCTTATAGATACTTCGTAGTTAGATAGCCCAATACAGAATATCGCATTCATCACAACTCACGTTCGAGATCTCTGGAGTTAAAGGTGAAAATAAGAAAGTCAGCGGGAAATATCCTTTAAACGTGCTGCCTCTTACCCATCCGTCGGTACCTCTGACGGTCTTCAGAATCCATACACATAAACCATATGTATTTCTTATGAATCTTGGGCTCTGGTGAGTTTTTCCCTATCTTTCTCTGCTTCTTAGACACTGGGATATATTTTGGATTTACACGTTAATTTGGGGCTGCATATCCCAGTTAGTCTCTAAAATGTTGGCCTCTGACCCTATTTAAAACTTTGTATGTGCTTTGGGTGAATTCAAACTCTATTTTGCCTAACCTGTCCAGGTGGCTATCTTACGCATGCATCGACATTTTGTCAGAAGGTCTTGTTAACTGGCATAAAGATCCATTTATTGACTCCCTGACCTTTCTGTCCCCTCATGGTCAGGGGGTTCTCTCCAGAGACAACACAGCAACAAATGTCCCCGCAGCAGCCCTCCCACCCTCCAGCAGCTGCTCCGGGATATCTGCTCTGCTTATATAGCAGCCTACACATAGGCGCAGGCCACAACACTGAACCGGGCATTAAAACACGATAAATACCCAGCACTCTGTCAGGCTGCCTGGAGTCTACATAGGGGACCCTCCTAACAGGGCAACCGCCTAAGTGCCCCCGGAAGGCACACTAGTCAGCTTACTAGTGCCCCCTGGTTGTGAGGGTGGCCACCCCCAGAGCTGTGGAGGAGGTGCAGGGCAATCCAGAGTCTGCAAGGTACAGAAGGGCACTATATGCAGCAGCACAACAAGGGTGCTAATCCAAGGATACCCAGGGATGTCTTAGCGTTGTACCCTGGAAGAGCGATGGCGCCTTGTTAGTCCTACGGGTGGTTGTGGGCCTGAGCCACCGGGGGCTGCCCTGAACGCTCCTCCCACCTTTTGGGGGGCATGAGTAAGTGCATGGACTGGCGGTCAACTGATAGGAGTGGTGGCCGCTCCTGAAATTGGTAACCACCGATTGGCGACGGTCACAGTGTAATTTGGCTCATTAGGCGGGTAGGCGGAAGAGGGTCTTGCCTGCCCTTGGTTCGCCCATAAGATAACCCACCATGTTGGCATATTTGTTATGCAAATAAACCTGCATGTTGCTGTGTGTGAACTGAGAAGTGTTGCCGATATTGACACTGAGCCACAGCTCCTCCAGAGGTACCCCGTCTGCAAGCTCTGTGCTCCTCGACAACAGCCGGTGACGGGATCCGGTGTAAGCCAGTGGCACCGCCAGGCTCTCCCTGTGGTTCTTTCACCGGCACTGACGCGTCACCGGCTCCTGTCTACATTTAGTCCCAGGCCCAGGCTGGCTACTCAGATGTTCTGCCAGTGTACAAAATTATGTATAAATATAAATAAACAATCACAATCGCTACCAGACTATTTTTCACAGAAGTTACAATCGTGAGCAGTCCTTTTAGATGTATTCATAATCTGCAGAAGTATAGAGATTATTCAAGGTTCAATTACTTTGTTCTATGGGTGCACCCACTCATATTTCACCTCCCACCAGAAGACAGTTTCCAAAATAATGAAAATGTATCTTCTAAACGTGGTCTGGCACTTTGTGCAATAACTGCTATTAAATCCAACATTTTAATCCCTGTCTGAATGTTTGAGCATCAAAATGCATGTGTTTTAAAACCAAGCTGGTCTACTGACCTCACAGTTGAGAACTTTGTCACTAACCCACACCTCTCACTAAGAAACATGACTACTCCTAAACCAGCTGATTGATCATGGGGAGATAAAAATAACTACCTTTGTGTTGGCTCGATGAATAAACTCTGAACTGGATTCATCAAAAAGCATATTCAGACCTGGTCTATTTATTGCCCTTCTTTGTACTTTTGTGTAGATAAAGCGCCGGGTCGGTTAATTAATCCAAACAATGTCTTTCCTCATCTCGTAAACATTCTCATACTTAAGACAATAAACGAGACAACAAAGAACCAGCCATGTTGTTGTTCATTAATAATTGTATTTCGTGAAATTAAAATACTCGTTATTTTAGCGACAACTAATTGTTTTTATTCCTCCTAGTATCCTAGTAGCAATGTATGAAGGGTCAGCTCTGGTTCCTTTGAGGGCTGAGATGAGCTCATTATCGATAGGACCCTATAGTGTCTGTATGACTGGTCCCCTGTGGAGGAATATTTGTGTAGGCTGTGAAGAATTGATCATATGCAGAACTAGCTGTGTGAAGCATTGTAAGAACAGTCAGCCCAGCATCTTCCTGTGCATGCTGCATCAATATCATTACTAATACTTCTGTATCTGTGGGTGTTGTGTGACTGGTCATATATTGATATATCCCCTCTGCAGTGTGTGCAACACTCATCCCTACAAATATACCTGTATGTGCTTTGTAGGACTAGTCACCAATTGATATACCTGTGGAGGATGTATAGAAGTGGTTGCCCCATAGCTCTAGCTGTGTGTGCTTTCTATAACTAGTCATATATGGATATACCTGTGTAGGATGTGCAGCTCTCATCCCTACAGGTTTATCTGTGTGTGTTTTGTATGACTGGCCATCTATGAACATACCTGTGTATGCTGTGTAGAATGTATCCATACAGACTTACATGTGTGTACTTTGTATGACTGGTAACCAATGGATATATATGGGTAAATTGTGCAGAATGTGTCCCCTACAGGTCCAGCGATGGGCAGGTGTGTCAGATTTGGTGGGCTAAGGATCCAGAAAAGGGGGCCCTGCAGAACTCTACACAGTGTGGAATGTATCACCTATAGATATCCTTGCACTAGAGTGTGCCAAATATAAATTTACCTATGTGGCTCTGCATAGAATTCACCAGCTAAAGCCCTATTTCATTTGGAAATGTGGTGTGCAGAACTCCTCTTTTATAGCTACACAACTGTGGGACTTCATAGAGCTGATCACTCACAGATTTAGCAGTGTGGGGCTCTGCAGAATTTATAGCATATACTTGTACAAGTATGAAGCTGTACAGAGTGCTTCACCTATATCCTTACCTTTTAATGGGGCTCATCATCTATTGATGTCCTTGTGTGGCACTCTGCAGAGCCTGTCACCTACAGATTATACTGTGTGAGACATTGGAGAGCAGATCATCTATACACGATCCTGTGTGGGGCTGTGTCGATTCATCACCTGTAAATGATCTTGTGTGGGGTTGTGCAGAGCTCATCACCTACATATGTTCTTGTGTGGGGCTGTGCCGAGCTCATCACATATAACAGATCTTGTGTGGGGATGTGCCAAGCTCATCACCTGCAGATGATCTTGCGTGGGGCTGTGCCCAGCTCATCATCTATAACAGATCTTGTGTGGGGCTGTGCAAATCTCATCATGTGCAGATGATCTCATCATTCATATATGATCTTATGTGGGGCTGTGCAGATCTCATCATTTTATAGATGATCTTGTGTGGGGCTGTGCAGAGCCTATCACCTACAGAGGATCTTGTGTGGGGCAGTGCCGAGCTCATCACCTGCAGATGATATTGTGTGGGACTGAGCCAAGCTCATCACCTGCAGATGATCTTATGTGGGGCTGTGCTGACTCATCACCTGTAGATGTTCTTGTGTGGGGCTGAGCAGAGCTCATCACCTGTAGATGATATTGTGTGGGACTGTGCCAAGGTCATCACCTGCAGATGATCTTCTGTGGGGCTGTGCAGAGCTCATCACCTGTAGATGATCTTGTGTGGGGCTGTGCAGATCTCATCACCTTCAGATGATCTTGTGTGGGGCTGTGAAGATCTCATCATTTATAGATTATTTTGTGTGGGGCTGTGTAGAGCCTATCACCTACAGATGTCCTTGTGTGGGGCTGTGTCCAGCTCATCATCTATAACAGATCTTGTGTGGGGCTGTGCCAAGCTTATCACCTGCAGATAATCTTGTGTGGGGCTGTGCCCAGCTCATCATCTATAACAGATCTTGTGTGGGGCTGTGCCAAGCTTATCACCTGCAGATGATCGTGTGTGGGGATGTGCCCAGCTCATCATATGTAACAGATCTTGTATGGGGCTGTGCAGATCTCATCATGTGTAGATTATCTTGTGTGAGGCTGTGTGGAGCCTATCACCTATAGATCATCTTGTGTGGGGCTGTACAGATCTCATCATTTATGGATGTTCTTGTGTGGGGCTGTGCAGAGCTCATCACCTGCAGATGAACCCTCCCACACCCCTGCTATCCTCAACTCAGATACTGAAACAGCCCCGGGGTTAGACTAGTATTAGGAGCTGTATACCCCCTTCCTCCTCACCCACATAACAGCAAGGATTTGAAGACAAGCTCCGCCCAGCCCTGCCTGCAGTCATTAGGTCTCGTCTAGCAATGCAGTACATGTGCTGCTCGCTTTGCGAGGCATGCAGTATCCAGTATAGCGAAGGAATCACTGCCCACTTTCCACCTATCTTTTTGATTGGCCGAAATCCTAGATGCTGCATTCTGATTGGTTTTCAGCAACTTAGTCCCGCCTCCTGGTGGCCATGTTGTCATTTTTCTCCTTTCTTGATTATCAGTCCCTTTACCTTCAAAGCTGTTTTGTTCCCCTGCCTCCCTCGCTCCCTCCCACAGTCCGTAACTTCTCATATCACCACCACCCCCCTCCCATTCGTGCCTTCTTCGACGGCCGCATTTCCACTTCTAATGCAAAAGGTCTTGTGTAAATATGAGTCCTATTGCATTTTAAATGCTTGCTTGGTCCTGGGATTGGCTGGGTGAATTCAAAAGTGTAAATACAAAATATATCCTAGTGTCTAAGAAGCAGAGAAAGATAGGGAAAAACTCACCAGAGCCCAAGATTCATAAGAAAAACATATGGTTTATGTGTATGAATTCCCATCACTCACCATACCTGGTGATTAGCTTCATCATTTTGGTATCCTTTTGTAAAGACTGACATTCTTGCTCCATTGATATCGGAGCTCCAGGATATATGGTATAGTTGCCAAGATGAGCAGAATATAAATTGTGGAGTGTATGGGACAGAAATAGAAGTGCAGTGCGAAAAAGTGAAGTGAAAAATAAAATTGATGCGTAGACAGACTGTAAATTTTATTGATGTCTGCTACGATCAAAAGTTAAAAACAGTGTTAAGGACTGGTTTTAAAAAATAGCCGTCCTTTACAAAAGCGGTCAACATGTTTCAGCACTTAGCGGTCAAGATAAACCTTGTGCTTTCATCAGGACCTCTATATACAATGACGCTACTGCTGTTAGTGTAAGCTAAATAAAAATGTTTACAAACGTAAAAAGGATACAGTGTGAGTTAAAATACCCACAGTCCAGAATTCCTTGTTGGTTCACAAGTGGTCTGGAAAAATAAATAAATAAAGAGACAAAATGTACAACAGAATCTTAGGACAGAGTCTTCCCATTCATTCTCTAATAAATGTGTGGTAACAGGTTAAACCATCTCACTCACGCCCAAGAATTGAGCTATGACCACCATCTTACCTCATGAGTATGGAGGTAAAGGCCTCACCTCACCTGGCAACAGCTCAGGGCAAAGGAGGCACCGCTCTAGAAGGAAAAGTACACCAAACTAAAATTTCTGCGGTGTAACAAACAACCTTCAACATTAAAAACAGTTCAAATACCAAAGGTATATGGTAGAGCACTCCTGGCTCATGCAACTCCCCACTCTCCCATGTGGAACAACACTATCCCTCCTTGAGGGTATTTAATGTATTGTCCATGAAAAACACATTTCTCCTCAAACAGTAATGTAGTCACAGGCGTAGTAATAGTCACTATAAGCCTCATCAAGGTGTCTTAATACCAAGAAGTTAATGTATGGTCACAACCTTCAGTTCGCAACAAATCTGATAGTAATAGTTTTACGATGAAAACGCGAATCATTTGGTCCGTAAGTACAGATAAAATTACAGAGAAATATTGCGGTACTTTAATGACCAAGGTAACTATTGGTAATAGTGTGTGCTACTGTCAGCCAAATCACAGCCCTTTTAATCAAATTTGATTTGTCCCCTTATAGATACTTCGTAGTTAGATAGCCCAATACAGAATATCGCATTCATCACAACTCACGTTCGAGATCTCTGGAGTTAAAGGTGAAAATAAGAAAGTCAGCGGGAAATATCCTTTAAACGTGCTGCCTCTTACCCATCCGTCGGTACCTCTGACGGTCTTCAGAATCCATACACATAAACCATATGTATTTCTTATGAATCTTGGGCTCTGGTGAGTTTTTCCCTATCTTTCTCTGCTTCTTAGACACTGGGATATATTTTGGATTTACACGTTAATTTGGGGCTGCATATCCCAGTTAGTCTCTAAAATGTTGGCCTCTGACCCTATTTAAAACTTTGTATGTGCTTTGGGTGAATTCAAACTCTATTTTGCCTAACCTGTCCAGGTGGCTATCTTACGCATGCATCGACATTTTGTCAGAAGGTCTTGTTAACTGGCATAAAGATCCATTTATTGACTCCCTGACCTTTCTGTCCCCTCATGGTCAGGGGGTTCTCTCCAGAGACAACACAGCAACAAATGTCCCCGCAGCAGCCCTCCCACCCTCCAGCAGCTGCTCCGGGATATCTGCTCTGCTTATATAGCAGCCTACACATAGGCGCAGGCCACAACACTGAACTGGGCATTAAAACATGATAAATACCCAGCACTCTGTCAGGCTGCCTGGAGTCTACATAGGGGACCCTCCTAACAGGGCAACCGCCTAAGTGCCCCCGGAAGGCACACTAGTCAGCTTACTAGTGCCCCCTGGTTGTGAGGGTGGCCACCCCCAGAGCTGTGGAGGAGGTGCAGGGCAATCCAGAGTCTGCAAGGTACAGAAGGGCACTATATGCAGCAGCACAACAAGGGTGCTAATCCAAGGATACCCAGGGATGTCTTAGCGTTGTACCCTGGAAGAGCGATGGCGCCTTGTTAGTCCTACGGGTGGTTGTGGGCCTGAGCCACCGGGGGCTGCCCTGAACGCTCCTCCCACCTTTTGGGGGGCATGAGTAAGTGCATGGACTGGCGGTCAACTGATAGGAGTGGTGGCCGCTCCTGAAATTGGTAACCACCGATTGGCGACGGTCACAGTGTAATTTGGCTCATTAGGCGGGTAGGCGGAAGAGGGTCTTGCCTGCCCTTGGTTCGCCCATAAGATAACCCACCATGTTGGCATATTTGTTATGCAAATAAACCTGCATGTTGCTGTGTGTGAACTGAGAAGTGTTGCCGATATTGACACTGAGCCACAGCTCCTCCAGAGGTACCCCGTCTGCAAGCTCTGTGCTCCTCGACAACAGCCGGTGACGGGATCCGGTGTAAGCCAGTGGCACCGCCAGGCTCTCCCTGTGGTTCTTTCACCGGCACTGACGCGTCACCGGCTCCTGTCTACATTTAGTCCCAGGCCCAGGCTGGCTACTCAGATGTTCTGCCAGTGTACAAAATTATGTATAAATATAAATAAACAATCACAATCGCTACCAGACTATTTTTCACAGAAGTTACAATCGTGAGCAGTCCTTTTAGATGTATTCATAATCTGCAGAAGTATAGAGATTATTCAAGGTTCAATTACTTTGTTCTATGGGTGCACCCACTCATATTTCACCTCCCACCAGAAGACAGTTTCCAAAATAATGAAAATGTATCTTCTAAACGTGGTCTGGCACTTTGTGCAATAACTGCTATTAAATCCAACATTTTAATCCCTGTCTGAATGTTTGAGCATCAAAATGCATGTGTTTTAAAACCAAGCTGGTCTACTGACCTCACAGTTGAGAACTTTGTCACTAACCCACACCTCTCACTAAGAAACATGACTACTCCTAAACCAGCTGATTGATCATGGGGAGATAAAAATAACTACCTTTGTGTTGGCTCGATGAATAAACTCTGAACTGGATTCATCAAAAAGCATATTCAGACCTGGTCTATTTATTGCCCTTCTTTGTACTTTTGTGTAGATAAAGCGCCGGGTCGGTTAATTAATCCAAACAATGTCTTTCCTCATCTCGTAAACATTCTCATACTTAAGACAATAAACGAGACAACAAAGAACCAGCCATGTTGTTGTTCATTAATAATTGTATTTCGTGAAATTAAAATACTCGTTATTTTAGCGACAACTAATTGTTTTTATTCCTCCTAGTATTTCTTATTCACACGGTTATCGCATTGAATTCTTCTGCTTCATGGCAGCTGAAAGTAGTAACACTTCCCTTTCTTTTCCGCTGAGAATAGAACATATTACTTTTACGTCTTTAAATTCCCCCAAATATTCTCTAACATACTTAGCTGCTCCTTGCCTGCCCTTTCTTAAAGCAGCATTCTGAATAATACCTTTAGGATGGGTAATTACTTTGGGAGTGGATTGATTGCATTTGTCCTTCTGTTCCCATACTTGGCGTGTCAGTTTGGTGCTCACTTTCCCTCCATGTTAAAGAACAGTAGATGTTTCAGCCCCCAGTCTAACGTGCTGCAGAGCTAAATACATATAAGATCCCAATGGCGAGACCGATTGGCCTTGCCAATGCTTGTTTACCCCTCCTGCCCCAGCTCTCCACTCCTGACTCCAGGACCTCCCTGAAGCTAGGCCCCTGGCCTTGCTTGGCCACTGATGCTGGGCGGTATACTATCCCCTGCGGTGGCCGGTGTTCATGGGGTGGACAGTCATTTTCCATTCTGGGGGTAAAACTTGACACCAAATTCTTCTAAACTCATAATGAGCCCCTAAAGCCAGTTATCTGTGAACAATATGTGAGGCAAAATGAAGGATGGAACGAATGGAAGAGGAACAAATAAGACTAGAAGCAAGAAAGGGAAATCTAAAAAGAAACACTAAAAAAGACCATCATGGGTGGGGGTGAAATGATGGGAGACGGGAATGTAGATCCCATACCAGAAAACATCACCAGCCTGAAAAAATGAAGAGACAGCAGTGATCTGTAATGAGCTGTAAATCTGCTAGGACCCTCTGTTTTTATTTTAGTGATGCATGTTGAATATTGTGATTAGATTTTTGCAAATATACAGACTGCATTAAGTAAAGCTATCAGGCATGTGCAAACCATGAATAGATTTATCCATCCATGCTTAGAAGGCACTGTGGGAGCTCAGCACTTTTGCATATGTCACTTTTGTTTGGTTTCTTTCCTTTTTCAGCTCACTCCTTGAAGTGCTATGTGTGTGCTGCCACCACTGCGAGCTGCACCAATCAGGAAACCTGTGCAGCGGGGACAGATAAGTACTGCACCTCAGTGACCACCACAGCAGGTAAGTGAGATCTCCCCCACCATGTTTACTTCCAGCAGCTAACAACATGTGGGGACGCAATGTTAACCCTGCCAACAACTTGATAAAATGTTTCCTTGTAATCACCTTAGATGACAAACTCAACATGGCCGCAAATGTGAGCGCAGTCGGCTCCTCCCACTTACTCATGCTACGCATCCTCACAAAAATCTTCTGATAGATTACAAGGGGCACTAAATGTACTGCCACTCAAGCCCTGGTCACCAACACACTTGACTACGGCAACGCACTGTATGCCAGAATCCCCAACCACCTCCTCCACCATCTTGTGACCACCCAGATCGCGGCTGCTAGTCAGGTCCTAGAGCCCCCACGCCTCACCTCACCTCCGAAATCTCCACCACCTGCTGATACACAAACAATGCCAATTCAAACTCCAAACACACGCATACAAGGCACTGCACAACACTGGACCAGCCTACCTGAACTACCACTGCTACTTCCACCAGCCCAGCAGACACCTACACTCTGCCTCACTCGCTTTCGCACACACACCTCGCATCCGCAAAAGCATGGCATAGCTAGAGCTTTTGACACCCAGGGTGACCCTTTAGTTTGCCAACCAGTGGCGGCCAGAGCACGTAAGCATGGGGGGGGCGATGGTGGGGTGAGTGCTGGTGACAGACGACGAGCAGGGGGAGGCCACAGCAGATAAGAAAGAAAACTTACTTTCTGCTTGCCACAGCCCCTAAAAACAGTGCAACACGGGGCGGACCGGCCTCTGCCCCCCTAGCCACGTCACTGCACAAAAGCAGAACAGAAGGCCTTGCCTTGTCCTACCTCACACCCTTTGGAACACCACCCTCTACAGACAAGGACCTGCTCCACGCTTCTTGAAGTCTGCAGGAAGCTGACGACCTGGCTCCTCAACTAACACCCAGCAGGAGACCTCCACAGGTGCTCCAGCACCTGGACACCCCTCGGACGATAAGCCACACTTCACAAATCCTCATAAAATAACATAATTTTGTAATATTCAGATAAAACAAATCTATATACATATCTTTCAAATATGCCTGAAGTGACAGCTTCTCATTTTTGCACAAACATTCTACTGAAAAAAAGTTTTTTAGCAAAATAATTTTATTTGCAATCACCTATTTTCCTTTTTTTACACTAATGAACAAAATAAAATCAAGAAATAACAAGGCATTTATTAGGTTTTTGTAGAAGTGTAGGTAATTAACGAAAATAAACAGGTGCAGTTTGAGACAATCAAAAACATACAGATCGTTTAGCAATAATTTTCCATGTATGACCAGAAACAAATATGTCAGCGCACATCTGCTGAAGAACATCTTTCTTTAGGTTTTGAAGTCAAAATTTGCCCAGCAAAATTGAATCTCGATTTTTCAAAGTAGCGATGTTTCCAGTGTTTTATTTGACTTTGCTAAAGTAAATGTAAATGTATTTGAGTTTATATAGCGCACAGCTACCCACAAAGGGTTTCCCGGCGCTTGCTTAGGGAACCTGTCCTGGTATTCCCCTGTGAGATAACCCCAGCAGGGTATCCACAAGGTGAAAGCCAGGCATCACGCCGCGAGGGGCCGTTGTGGAGATTAAGCAAGCTATTGCCCAGAGTCGCAGAATGTGAACCCGTGAGTTGAACAGGCACCGGAGCGAGAATTATCGAGTCCGTGGAATTTTTGAGCCCAAGACCCACCGAGGCGGGGAATTGAACCCTGGTCCAGGGCCGATCTCAGCTTCCGGGTCTGCCACCTCTAACCCTTGAGCCACACTTCTCCACTCCTCCACTTCTAACAAAGTTAGCCTGTTATCCCACTGACCAGCTCAGTGTGTTTATGTTCGAGCTGACAGAAACCACCCAAAGCCCAAGACAAGCCACAAAGTGAAATTCACGCTACCTATGTAATTCCTTCCTCATCTTGCACTGGAAAAACTCTGGGGCATATTTACAAAGGCATTCCGCCACCAGAGCGTCACTTATTAGGATGTTCCGGTGGTGTAATTTCCTGCTCCATATTTACAAACCATCGTTAATCTACTTTACGTGACTTAAAGGCACTTTGTAAATATGATATCCTTTCACGCAGGTATCAATCTAACGCCTCAGAAAAGCAGGCGTCAGTTTGGTGCTGTTATGTTTGGTGAGCTGCCCCACCTTGCTGAAATATGAGGGGTGTGCCACTGTCAGCACCCGCTGACTGTCGGAGTGACAATGTGGTGGAGGCCAGAAAAAGGAGGGGCCAGAAAACGTGAGCCAAATAAAGGGACCTTGACCCAGACCTCTAGGTCAGAGCCCACAAAAGCATTCCAAGTGGGTGTCCCTCATTTCAGTTCACCAAGGGCATAGGCCCCCGACTGTTTCGCCGATACCCCTTAATCCTTTCTGCTTCCCCAACAGAACAGGTGCAACATAGTGAAATAGTTTTATTTGTCCCCATTTTTAGCTCTTTCAATGTGTGTTTTGCTCTCTGCATAACACACAAGGAGCAAGTCGCATTTTTGTTTGTTTATGTGCAGAGGATGTCCCTTCCCGCATATAAACAAGCATCCCTACAACACATGCTCCCTTGCACCATGGTGCAAGGCTATCTGTGTTGGTGCTGGGCAGCCTTTATTAGCTCCAGCACAAGGGATTCTTGAGAATACGGCGCATCCCTGAGGTTTTTGAAATGATGCAGCATGGCTCTGCTAAACTGCTTGCGGCGCCACACTACGCCATTTCTATGTGATTATTTATGCCCCTGAGGCCATTATTGTGCGGTGCCTGGTAATTCTGTTGTCAGAGGTGTAACGCAGGCCCTGGCAGCTCTGAGGGCCCCAATGCTTCATTGAGACCAAGAACAATGAAAATCTGCTGCATATGGGAGACTCAGGGGCCCCTCTTTACAAACTGCTGGGGGGCCCGCCATTGTGCGTTATGCCACTGACCAATGTGGCCAGTAACCAGAGCTGCCACTGCCATGGAAATTTACCTACCTCTATGGATGCGGTGCCTTTTATCCGACACTCCGCCTGCTACAAAAGAAGGAAGAGTCCCCGGGTTAAGTATTGTTTTGGGAAATTAGTATTAACGGAGGGAACTGGTATAGGTATTGGAAACAGAAGCTCTGATTGTCATCAATGATGTCATTTGAGGCGTCTTTAGTGATGTCATTAATTATATAATAATAATAATAATAATAAAGATCTTTATTCGGCTTATTCACAATGGAAAAACCATAAAAGAGACAGATAATATCATACATTGCATATTTGCATAATAAAAAAGTAGACGCGTTACATGACATTTCATATAAAATTCACTGATCAGTTAAAAAAGAATTAGTTAAAATATAGGGAACCGCTCGAAGTGGACTTAATGAGGGCATTTACAGGTTTTTTCTATGTTTCATAATGCATTTTAAAAAATTACTAACAAAATAACAGACATTTTCAGTTTCCAACATTTGGAGTCTTAAGAGGGCAGGTCTGCATTGTCTCAACCCCCAGGTTCTTAGTATTGGTAGTAGCCAGATCTTTCTATGGGCTTGATGGAATTTACAGAGCATGATCACATGCAAATTGGACTGTGTTGATAAACCATCACATGGGCAGGGCGGGAGTGTAGCATTCCAACAGTTTTTCAGCGGAAAGGTGACCAGTCTAAAAAAAGTGTTTAGCCTGAATCTTGTTATTAGCATTCTTTCGTAACTTGATATTTGTAGTGCCAGATACGGGTGAATGCCATAGGCTATTTGAATCATGTTCGCATGTACAACTGCCGTTTTTGATGAGTTGGATGCAAGTCTAAAAGATTCCAAATGTCTTAGTGCTGATTGTTTAAGGTCTCTTTTAGAGATGTCTGTTATGGATTCTGGGTCCAAGTAATAGTTCTCAAATCCTAGGTCTTTAAAAAAGTTTCTTACATAAAGGAGCCACTTTATTTTTGATGAATTGTCCAGGTTCATTGAATCAGCAATAATGGATTGAGTCAGTGCGTTTGTATCTGATTTCCAGATACGACGCCACAACATCACTGGTTCTATTTTGATTAGGTCCTCTATGTAGGGTATGCCTAGTTCTAGATGCATTGCATAAGTTGAGGTACCTTTGGGAGTAGCTAATAAGAATCTCAAGAAGACATTTTCTGCCTTCTGGATAGAGCTAGTGTCAGTGTAGCCCCAGACTCCCGCGCCATATGTTGCGATTGCCTGGCATTTAGCGTTGTAGATCTTTAGTAGCTCCACTGGAGGCCTTTTTCCTAGTCTCTGAGAAAAGCTCGTTAGAGCGGCAATTGATCTCTTGAATAGATGTGCCCTTGTGTTCACTGCTGGCTTCCAGGTCAGTTGGTCATCTATCATAACACCCAGATAAGGGTATTGAGGGGTAGCTTCAAGCTTTTGGTTGTCGAGGTGAATGGGTTTTATTCTTTTCTGCCCCCTGCCAGCCGTCATTACGAACGTTTTCTTCACGTTCACCTTTAGATCGAGATTGCCCATAAAGGTCGTGTACCTATTCAATGATTGCTGGAGCTCACGGGGAGTTCGTGCGAGGATGACAGCGTCATCCGCATAGAGCAGGGCGGGAATCAGGCGTCGGTTTATGCGTGGGAGGTCCTGAGCCCCCCTCAACATCTCCCCCTCCAGACCGTTAGTGTAGAGTGAGAAGAGGAAGGGGGCCAGGACACATCCCTGCCTGACTCCACGCCCTACGCTAAACGGGGGCGTCAGCTCTCCGTTTAAGCCAAAACGCACTCTGGCCGATGCCCCGGTATAGAGCTCTCTTAGAAAGTCCAAAAGAGGGAGGTCTACTCCCAGTTGGGCTAGGACTTTCCACAGCTTTGCGTGCGAGACGCAGTCGAAAGCTGCGGATAGGTTGACAAAGACCATATAGATCTTAGTTGGGATGGCCTGCGTATATTTGCCCATTATTAGGGTAAGATTCAGGACCTGCTCTAATGTACCGAAGCCCTCGCGGAAACCAAATTGAATGTCGGAGATAATGCCTCGGTCCTCACTCCACTGCTGGAGACGCTCTAGGATGACTCTCCCCACTACTTTCCCTAGCGAGTCCAGCAGTGAGATTGGCCGGTAACATTTCGCATCTTGGCGGTCCCCTTTTTTGAAGATAGGGACCATTATTGATTTAGTCCAAGAGCTTAAATTCGCGGTCGCTGTACAGACTCTCGTTAAAATGGGGGCCCAGAGGTCTAGGTTATTTTTAAAGAAGTCCACTGGGACCCCATCGGGGCCTGGAGCTTTGCCTGGTTTACTTTTCTGCAAAGCCTCCAAGAGGTCTGGAATGTCAAAGAGAAGCGGGATGGGGTACTGGGCTTTTAAGGGCAATGGGTCTGTGGATGAAGTGTTTTTAAAGATCTCCGAGAAATGTGTAACCCAGGTGTTTTCATCAATGGCGACTTCTATTTTCGGGATGCCAGTGTCTGAGAGATAAGGAGTTCTGACTGTGCGCCAAAAAAGCTCACTATTTTTTGAGATGGCGCCCTTATGGAGGTCGTCCCAAAGTTTCTGCTTAAGTTGGGCGGTTCTCAGTTTTCGTTCCCCTATATATTGGCGCCTTAAGAGTTGAATTTGGGCTGCGTCTCGCGGTTTATTGTGGAGTGCTAATTTTAATTTTGTTAGTGCAACTGTGCAGTTATGATTAAACCATTTCTGTTTTACGGTGCGGTTCACTTTAGGTTTTGAGGTAAGTAAGTCCTTTGTGAAATCTAGAATTTGTTTAAAATTTATTAGGACTTCCTTGTGACTTGATGAAAGGTCCAGACATTTTACGATATTTGGATAGGCCAGAGTTATTAATTTTTTTGTAATTTCAGTAGGATTAATTTTTGCCCATTTAATTGTAAATCCATTGTGTTTACCAACCTCTATTTTGTTCTGTGCGAGGGTGGTCGCTATGTCCAATTTATGGGAGGTGGTTGCTGGCATATATAGCTTGATCGTTAAGGCTGAATGATCACTGAGAGGATTAACAATGACCCCGAAATCCTTAACTATGTTTGTTAGGCCAGGGGAAAGAAATATAAAATCAACTGTTGTTTGATGGCCTCTACCCACGTAGGTCAGGCTGAATGTGTTAGGATCTGCGTCATGATGATTAACAATATGCAGATCCAAATCCGAAAAGACAGCATTAAGGGTGTTTCCCAATTTGTTATGTACAAAGTGCGCTAACGGGGCACCAAATTCGTCCGCCATCCCACAACACAGTGGGTTAGTCGTTGAACAGGGATGGAGGTTGAAATCTCCTCCCCAGATTAAGTGGGTTGCCTCTTTGCCAGATCTCCATTGGTAGAATTGTTTTAAGTTCTCATGTATACTTATGAGGAGAGTTGTGAAATTTTCTTCCGATAGATTATTATATACGTTGGTCAAGATAATGGTTTCTTTATTCGCAAAGGTTAATGAGAGAATTTGGTGGTTGGAATCCTGGGAAAGTGTGACCACTTTGTTAAGGATTAGGGTGTTCGCTATATAAGTTACTAGCCCACCTTTGGGTCTTCCCATTAGGCTAGTTAATGCTGGTACAAAATGGGTTTTATAACCTTGTAAGTGTAGTTCTTCTGTTAACCATGTCTCTTGGAGACAGATTATTTGGTAAGGTTTTAGGAAATTTTGCGCAGACCCATCCTCGATTTTGGACCGAAGGCCTGCGATGTTCCAATAAAGTGTAGAGATTGGGGAGGGCTCATCATTAAGTTGTTCTGTTAAAGCTATGGCTTCAACAATCATGGGACCTGAAGGAATATTCGAGGTCTGCGAAGAAAGGGATATGTGGAGGTCATTGGGTAGGGTTTCTGTTAGTGGTCAGTCGACCATTTCTAGGCCACTATACCTGTTGTACAACGGGATGTTATGCCAAGGATCCCACCGGGATTGGTCTCTGATTAACGGCCATTGTGTGTGGGGTCTTCTATCTTCCCATCGTCCACCCTGATGGCGTGGTCTTACTGTGTGCCAGGAAAAATCTGGGTCATAAATGCTGGGGGGACCATGATATCTGGGGTTTGGTAAATCCTCCTGCCTGGGGAATGGAACGGTCCAGGGAGGCTCTTGTTCCTGGATGAATCCGTCCACTTGCCTAAAGGGATAGAAAAAGGAAAGTGACTTGATCTTAATACCTCCATTTGAGGCAATATCTTCCCAAGCGCAGACATAGTCTGCTATAGGTGGGTCCTCAAAAGTAATCACTATACAGTCCCCGGGGATCGTCTTTCTAGTATTACCCACCCATGGAACTCTAGCAACAGATCTAATCCTTCCACGCCAGGTAGATGGAATCGGGCGATTGGTCTGGAGCCAATGCTGGGCCTTATTTTTTAGGGACCAGCCAGGTTCCGAGCTAAGATCAGTTAACTCAGGGACACCAGCCATGACCACCACATACGGTGAAGCATCAGGAGGAAAATCTGCTGGGAGTCTTGGAGGATCAAAATTCTTTGCAGTGTTTCTCTTGGGCCTATCCGAGGGGGTTTTTGGAGCTGGGGCCTGAGGAACCGGTGTTTTAGGTAAAGGTTTATTTCTGTTTTTACCAAGAGTTTTGTTCACAGATTTATTGGGTGCCACTGGATTTGGGGCAGATGTAAGTGCCGCACCTGGGGAGGTCAGTATGATGGTCTGTTTTGAGTTATTAGTAGTACTCGGGGCAGTAGCTATTTCTGATGTTTTTGCTAAATTTGGTGTATTGTTGGTAATGGGCACATTGGGCGTTGTTATCCGAAGTGTCTTTTGTTGGAGATTAAGCGAGGGTGGGTTTACATTGGCAGTTTTAGTGATAACTGGTTTTTTAATGTTATTTCCTCCTGCTTTTTGTGGACCTGGTAAGAGGATCGAGTGTTGGGTTTTTATAAGTTTAGAGATTTGTGACTCCAAGTGTGCTAATCGCTGTTCTAGGGGTTGTAGTGCTTGTTTGAGTATACTGGCTATATTGATCAATGTTAGTTCAGGAACCTCCATATCACTCAAGTCCACATGGGTTTGTGTGAAAGTGGGAGGGTCCAGAACTCTCGAGATCGGTGTTTCTTTCTCTGATTGATGGACTGACACTGAGACTTCTATTTGATCTAGTCTATCCTGGCGATCTTGTGGGACGCTAGGTGGCTGCGTCAGGTTGTTTAGTGTTTTAAGATTGGGGGACACCCTTTTCTTACTTATGGCTCCCTCCCTCCTACCCCTTTCTATCCTTTTGTCTGTGGAGGAGATTTGTGGAGATGTTTGCGGAACTAAGTCCGGTGTTTTTTCTAAGTCAAAGCTAAGCTGTGAGTCCGCAAGCTGTGACACTGATAAATCTACTATGTTTGGTAAACTGCGTCTCTCTCGTGTTGGAACTACCTCAGCATTTGAAGCTCCCATGGCTGGGGATCTGGCTTCCGCCAGGATCCCTAATGAGGATCTTTTGGCGAATGCCAGATCCAAGGAGAGCCTTTCTTCCATCATTGAAATGCTTTGGTCTATGAACGTGTTGGCCTTCGTTAGGAAGTCGTCCATAGGGCCAAGCAATTTACCCACCGAGCTCGGGGCTTTAGTTTTTGTTTTGGATCCTCTTGTAAGAACCATTATTATTAAGCTGTGATTCAGATGATGTTACTAGGAAAGGAATGAGGTGTATCCAGATGAAGATGACAGAGTAGTGGCCCAGTCCAGTCTCTTACGTCCTCTAACGGCCTCAAAAGGCCCGCTCTTTGCCCGGTCTTCGCCCCGGGCTCCGACCCGCGCGCGTCCCGCATCGCGTTGGAGGTTGTTTGCTTAATTGGGAAAGTTGATGGGGCGTGGCCGCCGGGGGAAGAGGCGCCAGCTGCAAGGTGCGTTGGTTTCTGGGCCTCGCAGTCCCCCGGTAGGCTCTTCCAAGAGACAGCCTTTCAATACACTGCAACCTGGGCGCGGTCGCGCTGAGAGCGGATGGTCTTACCGCCGAATGCGGTAGCGCTCCCACCAGCCGACCCCTGCCTCAGGGAGTGCGCTGCAAGCCAAAGATTAGAAGCAGATCCTCTGGTGAGTTAGATTCCGGGACAGTGAGCGGCACCCGCGCAGCGGGTGTCGCGAAAAGTTATAGCGGATGGCCAATTAGATGGGCGTGGCCGCCGGGGGAAGAGGCGCCAGCTGCAAGGTGCTTTGGTTTCTGGGCCTCGCAGTCCCCCGGTAGGCTCTTCCAAGAGACAGCCTTTCAATACACTGCAACCTGGGCGCGGTCGCGCTGAGAGCGGATGGTCTTACCGCCGAATGCGGTAGCGCTCCCACCAGCCGACCCCTGCCTTAGGGAGTGCGCTGCAAGCCAAAGATTAGAAGCAGATCCTCTGGTGAGTTAGATTCCGGGACAGTGCAAAATCCAAAGGTGTGCATGTCACCGTAATTCCACAGAGAATAAGAAAAGAAGTACCTTTAAAATGCTGATATTTCGAAATAACAGAAGGATATTGCTTCAAAACGATGAAAAATGCGGTGATAAATGAAGAAATCCGAAATGATAATTATATAGTTCATGTCTAAGGTTATAAACATTGTGTGAGTAGATTCACGTTATGATTAGTTTACCTAACCATAAATGATGAATTTCTGTGTTTTTTAGGTTTTGTTTGGTAACCATGTGGCACATGCATCAAGCATTTTACCAGTCGCAAACGGGCCGATTCACATAATCGACCCGTTTGCGACCAGTAAAATGCAATCTGTGATGCACCAAGCGAAATGAATTCGTAAAATAGGTAAACACAATTATTTTAGATCACCTAAATTGCAAATGCATTTGGAGAATCACAAATTGCGTTTTCACAATTTGGAATCGAAAATGACCATCAATTTTAAGTTGATGGTAATTTGCAATTTCTTAGAAAAATACACAAAATTTCATTTTTCCAAAAATGCCTGGCCATGCTGCGGGGACAATTAATGTGAACAACAGGGGTTAGGTCCTTTACGTGGTGGAGGCTAGACCCTATATAAATCGCAATCAACACACAGTGCCCACACCACAATTACTCAATACCTGTTTTTAAAGGGTAAGAAACCGATTTAATGTCGCTTCCCTAGACAGCGTTACTTTGTGTCCATTATTTTATATCTTTTTCATATTTTCAGAAAAATAATATCAGAAAAAAGACAATAAATTCAAATATTTACAAGGCTAAATAAACTTTGTACATACATTAAAGACAAACATTATTTACACATTAGAAAACATTTCGACATCAAACATTACAAATAAATGATAATAGTTTTGTCACAAACAACAATTTTTACAAACAATTAATGAAAGAAACTAAGTAGTAAGCATTTAACTTGCGCCTCCATACACTTCAACATATCGCTAAGGGCACGTTTTGTTTCCAATAGGACGGTGATAGTGACACTCCTTTCCTTTGAGAATAAGAAAACGAACGAAGGTAGGCTACCTTCCTTGATTGTCAGATTCTATCCAACGTGCACGCTGCCTCGCTAATAACGCAAATCTCCCCCACATTGTAGATCCAACCTTGATGGTTACGCCGCACAATTGATCCCGCCGCAATCCGGCAGTTCTTAAAGAACAAGGTACGCTCCCCCCCTCGACTTTTAATCTGTTCTTGTAACTAGCGAAACGAACGGATAAATATTGCAACTTAAACACACTCTAAAAAATCTTTTTAGGCATCTCTGTCTGGCCACATTAATTAGCAACAGGACCACAACAAGACCCTTCACGAAGTCCTCCTTCAAACAAAATTGGTATGTAGCTTACAACTGTTTGTAGCTACTGTATGGAAATAAGGAATCCACATGCTAGGTTAAGTAAACCAATGTCTTTGCATCTTGCAGATACACAAGATATACAGCTCTGATGACAGACCAGTGACTTTGCACCTGGTCTTGAAACGCGTCGGCAGTGTTGTTTGGGAGAAATAAATCACCATTTTAAAAATACTAGGACCGGCTGGTCCAGTATTCAAACGTTTATAAGTTATTGAGTTACTTATATTTTCTTCCCCCCAAACTTAGTTTCTCTCATTAATTGTTTGTAAAAATTGTTGTTTGTGACAAAACTATTATCATTTATTTGTAATGCTTGATGTCGAAATGTTTTCTAATGTGTAAATAATGTTTGTCTTTAATGTATGTACAAAGTTTATTTAGCCTTGTAAATATTTGAATTTATTGTCTTTTTTCTGTTATGATTTTTCTGAAAATATGAAAAAGATATAAAATAATGGACACAAAGTAACGCTGTCTAGGTAAGCGACAATAATCAGTTTCTTACCCTTTGAAAACAGGTAATTGTGGTGTGGTCACTGTGTGTTGATTGCGGGGACAATTAAGGCTCCATCGAACTAACAGAGGGGAGCAAACACTCATGACACTTAAACAAAAAATTCTTTGTATGGGTGGCAAGGTTGGTTCGTTGCTGGCATGCTGACTCCAGGCCCAATGCAGCAAAGCTCATATCTCTAAAATTAAACTCTCAGATAACGAGCATTAAAACAAAATCTCAATAGGTAAAACACCGGGGCAGAAAGGCCTCACAGTCGGCTTTTACTGCATTTTCCTTCCCCAGATCCCCGATGATGTCCGAAGAAGAGGTAGTACCCCTTCCCAAACCCGGTAAGGACCCCTCCCTCTGCACCGCTTACCACCCCATCGCCCTACTTAGCATGGATTTCAAAATCCATACTAAGATACTGGCAAATCGTCTTGAGCCCTACCTCCCTGATCTGATAGACCCGGAACAAGTGGGGTTTATTTGACACCAAAAGGGCGCTGATATCATCCACCGCACCGTCCACCTCATCGAAAAAACCCAAAGAAGGGATATTCCAGACTTTGTGTTGTCCGTCGATGCAAAGAAAGCCTTTGCCCATGTGCAAAGGCACTTTTTACGCTTAGTGCTTCATAAAATAGGCCTTTGTCCGGGAATGATCTTTAAATTGATGGCGCCATAGGTATCTCCTGTAGTGCAGATTCATATCAATGGTCAACTTACACCTCCCTTTTCCGTGCACAGGGGCACCAGTAAGGGATGCCCGCTTTCCGCCCTCCGTTTTGCCCTTGCTGTGGAACCTCTTGCTATTGCCATATGACGGTCAGTGGATATGGTGGGCCTACCCTTTGGAGGCCGGGACCACAAAGCGTTGCTCTTTGCGGATGATCTCACACTCCTGCTTATGACACCTACCCCCTCCCTCCTGGCATTAACCATCCTCCTTCACTCCTTCAAACTCGCCTCAGGCTTTAAGATCAACATGACCAAGTACCAAGCCCTAAACCTCACCCTTCCCAGTGAGGACCTTCAATGGCTCCAATCCTTTACCCCGTTGCAATGGACTGGGAAGTCAATCCGATACCTAGGCATTAACTTGACCCTTTCTGTCTCCACCTGGACCCAGGCCTGCTGGCCAGGGTGCCAGCGGGAAATACAGGAAGAAATACGAAGGTGGAAAAAACTCCCTCTCTTTTTGATGGACCGCCTTAACGCGGTCAAAATGACACTTCTCCCCAAAATATTGCACCTACTCCAAACCCTGCCAACACCTTTTCCCCAAACAGACATCAGAACCTTCAGCGTGACCTAACCTCCTTCATATGGCGTAAGGACCGCCGCCGATTTTCAAATAAACTGCTTATGATGCCAAGGGATCGTTGCGGCCTTGCTCGCCCTAACGTCCTGGACTACTATCGGGTCTCCCACCTCCGGTATCTTTCAGAATGGGTGGTTCGGGAGAGAGAGAAACATTGGTACCACGTTGACCGGGCAGATACATGCAGGGCCCTGTGGGGCCTGGCCTGGCTCCCTAGAATGGCACCGCCCTGTCCCCTCTATATAGCGACCTCCACGAAAACAGTCCTGGATATTTGGGACAAAATTGCAATCACCAGAGGCCTCACATCATTTCCCTCCCACAACACGACCAGTGCACGGAACACCGTGTTCCAACCAGCCCTACAGCTGCATCCATTCTCATCTTGGCAGCAGGGAGAATGCTGCGTAATTCAAGACATTTTTGAATGGAACAAATGCAAATCCTTTGAACAATGAAAAACATTGTACCATGTGATGGAAGCCGATAGGCTACAATACTATCAGCTTCGCCACTGACTCCTTGCCCCCAAATATATCCAGGGAGCCACCAGACCACTCACTCCCTTTGAAACCTTTGTCCAATGGTATGAGGGCACTCTGGGCTTAATCTCGCGTACATACAAGGTGTTGCAACACTCTCAACCCACACAGCTACACACCGATCAGAAGCAATAGGCCGAGGACACCGGGAAAGAGGTGACCTCCAAGGATTGGGAACAATTAAGGCGAGACATCCCTAGAATCTACAGGAGCATCCCGCAATGGGAATCAGCATACAAATTAATGATGCGCTAGCATTATAATCCCACACGACTTCAGGAAAATGCTCCCTTCCCTTTCCACCCTCAAATTTGACAAACCTTACCATGTTTAGTTGTCTGTTGGCATGCCAAGTTTTGTGATGATCAGTGAAGGGAGTACCAATTTAAAGAAGGGAAAAAATAACCTGGATATGCTGGAGATGCTAGTCAGTGACAGGAGACTTTATACAAATCTGGTGGACATGTCCCCCCGTTAGCAATATTTTGGAAGGAGGTTCTAAGCCACATCAGGGACACGGTAGGCTTTCCTATACCACATTCCTCCATAGTAACTCTTTTGTGTATCAGACTGACTCACCTGGTGGCTATGACACACTTTGATTGGGGCATCATCGTGCAGATGTTATGAGCAGCAAATCAATCCATTGCCTTCAATGGAAGAGCCCTTCTCCTCTGATCTCCATATGGCTCCAACACCTTTGGCACGTCATGGCCCTGGAGCTACAGATGGCTCCCGTCACCCACACAGATACCACATTCACCTGCATCTGCCTACCCCTAATCCACCACCTTTCCAAAATAGAAAATGCCCCCTACGCCCCTCCCAGATTACGCGCCATCAAACTCTTTGAGGATTCCCTCTTGCCTTACTCCCGAGACACTCATTGACCAGGCCCGGGACACATGGATCAGACAGCAGATCCCCCCCTCGTAGAGACTCTATTTATAGTCAACACGAATACCTTTGCGTCCGCCCTCCCTTCACTCTATCCTCTTTAGGGTGATTCCCCTAATACACCCCTTGTGCTCCAATGGGTTCTCTTGTTCAGACACCAGAGAAGTCTGTATATCAGGGGCTGCAAGGCTTCCCCGGTCTCCCTGGGGCTCCTCGGTCACCTCACCCTATTGTATCTTATAATGTATGGAAACATGCATCAGCTGTTTTGTAATTTTATTATTCTAACTCATAAGTAATGTGTGAAAGATGATCATCTTATGCTGATCATTTTGCATTGACTGTTTGATGCTTTGTACACTCACATTGCCTTCCAAGGGATTTAAGTTGCATACACTGCTGCTTGTCTGTGTTTTTACGAAAAGTTTCAATAAACACATATGACAAAAAAGGGTAGATCACAAATTGTGCTCATTTACTAATAACTGTGATTCTCTTTCAGAAATCCCCACCAAATTTGGCAAACCTTACCATGTTTAGTTGTCTGTTGGCATGTCAAGTTTTGTGATGATCAGTGAAGGAAGAACAAATTTAAAGAGGGGGTAAAATATTCTTGATATGCTGATTATTCTGGAGTCTTATGACCGATCTTCAGGACATTTGGCAGACCATTATTATGTTTAGATTCCTCTCCATACATTGAGGATCTTACAGATCCATCAAGAAGTGGCTGAGTTAAATGGGGTGGGTCAAAAACCGTTCATTTGCTCAGTGCAGGAAACTCGGGTCTCAGACAGATCTGGCAAATGGAGCAATGTTAAAGGGGGTCAAAACAGCTTGATTCCAAATATCTTTTTTGCTGTCAAAATGTGACATGCAAATTCATCAAGAGCAGGCACAATAACATGTACATTTTAAAATAACTTATGTCCTTCTTAGTTTGCACAATATTTGAAAGGCTGCAGGTGAGTTAAGTTAAGTTGCAATGCAATAGGTCTTGCAGTTGCAAGAGTTTAAGCTATTTGCATTGTAAATGAGAATGCCTTTTATTTGCTTAAAAAACCAACACCTAAATAAAAGGCACTGTCATTTGTCAATGCCAATAGCTCAAAGTCTCGTAAATGCAAGACCATTTGCATTGTAAATGCTTCTTGTGCTTCCAGCTGCTGCCTGCCTCTCACCTGTGCTGCTCCTCAGGTTTCGGAGCATAGTGTGAGGGGGAGGAGCGGAGGCTGAGCCTGAGTCTTCTTACAGCGCCGCTGCTCAGTTTCTATGCTAAAGACTTCGTGAAACAGAGTCATTTTTAGGTGAGCATTCAAGACTTCTTGTATATATTTTAGTATATACTTATATGTGCATGTACATTGTGGGCTTTAGAGATCAGCCCTAGGACTTGTCTGCTTCCACTTAGGGACTTTTTTTCTGTTCAACTGCCTCTATTTAACTGTCTTAATAAAAAAGCCAGTAAAGGTCAGTAAAATACCAAAATTGCTTTCTGCTGAGGGACTTTCTTTTTAAAAAAATTCTTGCACCTGCCTCTATTTAACTTTATTGATAGGAAACGACCAGCAGAGGTCAGTAAAAAATCAGAATCACTTTAGCATTCTCTAGATTCCAGTCAATCAATCAATAAAGACTTTATTTCGGATATATTTCAATCCATAAAAGTGCACAAGTAAAATACATTAGACATTTCATAATTAAAATCACGGTTACTAAAAAACATATTATACATATTTCATTAATGAGTAAGTAGGCAAAATCATAGTTAAAGTGCAAATAGTACTGGATTTACAGCAAGATACATAATCATTCAGTAGGAAGTTCATCATCCTTCAGAAATATATAATCACTCGTCTAGGCACTTTCTCAGTTTGACAGTCAATGTTTCAGAATTCTATCACATGAAGAACACTATCACTGTGCAAAAGCTGTAGATACATAAGTGCTGGTATTATTTGATTAAAATTTAGTTTCTTTAAAAGGGTAACAAGATAATGTTTTCGTGGGTATTCGTACAACCTACATAAAAAATATAAAATGCAGCATATCCTGTGGAGACTTCCCGTCGCAGCCACAGGGAGCAGCAGTTTTATTAAAAATGTCCGACTTTGGTCTAATTAAAAGATGATGGAAAATGTTAAACCTGAACCTCGTCAGCAGAAATTTTTCATGAGAAGTGAAGGAGCATGTTAGATATATTTCCATAGTGTCACAGGTTTTTAACATGACATATTTCCTAACATTTGGTTTCATGAGCTCAACCTCTTCTCTTTGGGCCCTCCTGTCCATGTAAAAAGCCCGCTTAATTGCTGCCACATCACCCTTTACTATCCCACTGGGGTTTTCAAACAGGTTCAGACATCCAAGTCTCACGAAATGAGATTTCAGGTATTTTAGCCAGGGCACACACATTGAGTTATCATGAGATACAAGGTCTTTCACAATCAGGTGGGTTAGCGGAATGTCTTGGTTTAACCATAATTTTACCCAGCATGTCAGTGGTCTTAGCGCAAATACATCAGATAGGTACTGACTTCCCAATTCTTCGTGTACCGCTAGGTTCGATGTACTAGCTGGGACACAGAGGAGACGTTTTAAAAAATTGTTTTCAATAACCTGTAGCTGTTCACCACTTACATAGCCCCATAGCTCACTGCCATATACAGCGGTAGCTATCGATTTAGCATTATAGAGTTTCATCATTGCAGTATTTGGCTTTTTACCCAATTTAGTGGCAAAGTTAAAGATAGAGGCATTTACCCTTGTCATTTCCCCTTTCATTCTTGCCACGTGAGGGCCCCAGCTGAGCTTTGTGTCAAATACAACACCAAGATATGAGAATGTATGAGTGATGGGGATCAGAACATCATCTAGTTTAAAAATAAAGTTCTTTTTCGGTTGACTGCCAACATGCATTATATAGGATTTGGAATTGTTGACCAAAAGCTCTCTATTTGTCATAAAGTTATTAAAAGCATTCAAAAGTGCCGGGAGACCCTTTTCGGTTCTAGAAATTAAAACCGCATCATCTGCGTATAAAAGTACAGGAATACCCCGCCTGCCGACTCTGGGGCAGTCTTATTTTACCTCCTGTAGTGCAGCATCTAAGTCATTAATGTAAAAATTGAAAAGAAATGGGGCCAGGATGCAACCTTGACGCACTCCCTTTTTGATGTTAAAATTACCAGTGGTTTCCCCATTAGTTGAGAACCTAACATTAGCACTGGTGTCACTGTGCAAGTCCATCAGAAAATCCACAATCCCTATGTCCACACCTTTCTCCCTCATGGTCTGCCACAGCCTTCCTCTGTTAACACAGTCGAAGGCCGATGACAGATCCATGAAGGCGAGGTGGACGGCTCCCTTCTGCACGACAGTATATTTGCTCAATATGAGGAACAGGTTGAGGCACTGTGTTATGGTAGAACGGCCTTCACAGAAGCCATATTGGGAAATGGACATATTATTTTTGTCAGATGTCCAACTTGATAAACGCTGCAGTAAGATTCTCCCCATAATCTTGACCATAGAGTCTATTAATGAAATTGGACGATAGCAAAGGGGGCTGCCCTTGTCTCCTTTCTTAAACACAGGGACAATTGTTGACAATCCCCAGGACAAGGGACAGCCCACTGTGGCAGCAGCGTTAAATACAGTTACCAAGATAGGTGCCCAAAAACGTGGATCTGATTTATAAAGATCCGGTGGAATTCCATCAGGTCCAGGGGCTTTCCTAGCTGTGAGTCCCTCTATGGCGTCCATTACCTCACTTTTATCAAATTTAATTTTGCCTCCCCTGGCATAAGGTAAAGCATCAACTGTTACAGGGTCCGCTGAATAATACAGTTTTTTAAAATGAAGTTCCCACTCCTCCTTGGTCATGCAGCAATCTAGTCCATCACCCGGTTCTTCTACCAAGAATGGTCTTTTAACTAGCGCCCAAAATCTAGTGCTACAATTTAAGGTGGAGGGGTCAAGTATTTCATCCCAAGCCTCTTTTCTTAAAAACTCCTTACGGGATGCGATGACAGCCTTATATTCTTTTCTACACAGTTTTACACCCTCCCGATTTCTCGGGGTGGCTGACAAAGCAAACCTAAGTTTTCGTGCAGCTTTGGTACAGTCGTGGTTAAACCACCTGGGATCCCCTTTCACCATGTTCTTGACAGGGACTGACAGTAATTCTGACACCTTCTCCGATAAGTTTTGATAAGCAGCTAGGACCTGCCTAGGATCTCCCCCTCAAGGGTACAGTTTTTAATATCCTCAGTGCATTTATCAGCGATATTTTTATAGCGAAGATCCGGGGTGACCATTGACTATTTAAGTCGCCTCCTCCCATCTGTTGTGCACAGCCTACATGTGCTACCGCTCTGGTTTACCTTTTTAACCCAGGGTCCCTTAAAACAAATTGTTAGGGGGTTATGGTCACTAAATTCGCTCAATACTGAACGAATTCAGAAAAATCTGCATCGTCAGAGAGACTAACATATGATCTATAAAGGTGCCCCTGCCATGTCCTTTGAAAGTAGGAATATCAAAGCATTTTGACGGGTCCCTGAGTGACATAGCTAATGAGAGGGCAAAGTTATTCATCAGATCATTACATAGTTCCCCATCCACAGTATGTTCCATGTGTATGCCTCCCATACGTTCACAATGCAAATCTGTTAAGAATTTCTTCAGTAGATCACCGCAAGGGTGCACATTAAAATCCCCCATGATCATAAGATTATGACCAAGATCTTTCAAGAAAGTAGTGATGAAAGAATTCAATACAGAAATTTGATAAGAGCCTGCACTATCATGAGTTGCATTATAAAAATTCACCAAACCAGCCCGACAGTTTTCTCCATATAGAACTAAGCCCATCACTCCGGTGTGCTGTGATTCAATTCTACGCATTTTACATGGTACTAAAATAGAAACAAAATTTACAAGTCCCCCCTTTGGCCTACCCCTTGTTGATGGAGTAGCTGGCACATAGAAGGCCTTGTACCCTTCCAGATAGAGATCACACCCCACCAACCAAGTTTCTTGTAGACAGATGATCTTAAATTGCTTAATGTAATTAACCCAATTTCCATCAGCCATTTTGGCAGCCAAGCCTGCAATATTCCATGAAACAACATAACATCTAGATGCTATATCCTGTGGGTTCTCGATGTGTATAGGTTCACCTGAAGCCACAGTGCCCTGAGCCGCAGGTACCTCCCGTCAATCACACATCTCAAGTCCAGACAGGGGTTCATACCTGTTCTGTGTGTTAACATTAGACCCATGGTGATAGCGTCCAGCGCTATTAGTCCTATTGTAGGTTTCATCCATACTTCCAGGCCCGCATGGATTAGTGATGATATATATGAATTGTGTGTCCATGACTGGGGTCTGTAGTTCAAACACCCGCCTAGTTATCCTTTGTTGGGGAGTGGGTTTGCACAAGTGTGCGTAAAAGTACCCCAGTGGGCGCACACAGATACTGTTTTCATTGTAAACTAGTGAGGATGCTCTTAAAAGGACAGTTGCCACATGCTGGGGATGTTTAAAATTTATGACAATGCAATACCCACTGCCCATCTTTTTAGACGGGCCTACCCAGTTCACCCTCCTTACTGCCATTATCTGATCTGAATAAGAAATGGGAAAACCGCAATTTTTATTAAGCCATGCCACTGTCTTATTTTTCAATGATGCATGAGATTCATCATATGGTGAGGCGGGATGAGTACCACAAGATGGAACATTAGTCAATACTGCCACAAACGGTGCACAGTCAGGTGGTAAGTTCAGGTATCGATTGTTCCTGGGGGGTCTTGGGACTGGACCACTTCATGGGGCTATATTGGGTTGTGTCAACAAAGCAGGTACCACTGGAACGACTGGTGTACTCAATGCCTCATTCCTAGTGTTGCGAGTATTCTGATGGTCTTTTGCCTTTGTCACATCCTGCCCTTTTCCACCCGCTTAACCCTGCCACTAATTGGTACAGCCAGGTGTGCAGATACCAGGCCGCCCAGCCTAGCCACTTCCGTGACCAGGGTATCAATCTGACAGGTCAGTGGTTTGATCATCTCCTCTATTTTCATTACAAATTTTGCTTTTAGATTTTTAATAAGAGAAGCAAACTGATCAGAGTTTAAATTAAGACCACTATCATTATTTCCAGTGAACACAAAAGGGTTTATGACAGGGTTATGTGCTTCTTTCCCATCAAGATCCCTTCTTTTAGTACTATGCTCCCCCCCCCCGTTTTTGATATGCTATCCTGCAGGTTCGCATCGGCCTAATAACAGGTGGAGCTTTACCTGTTTCCTCACTTGACAGGACGTGTTGGTCTGAGTGAACCGCAACACTCACTGTAATGGGCGTCGGCGGTTCTACTCTGGTATACCGCTCGTATTTGCCTCAGCGTCTATAGTCATCCTGAGGGGAGACAGCTCTGGCAAATCCGGTATCGAAGTGCCCTTCCCTAGAGAGGCACGTCTTTCATTATTTATCTGGCTAACTTTCTTCACCATATAGTTCTCAATGGTGCCGGGGCCCATTGCAGGTTTATCACTTTTAGATTTAGACATCCTAAATAGCTATGGTACGAAATGTAAACTCGGGTAAAAACAACTACTTACTCATATAAAATAAAACAAAGTACGAAATAAAGTCTCACGTGAATAATACACAATGGAGGTCCAGTCTCCTCAGGCCTCTGAGGGCCACAGAGGGCCCGCCCTTTGCCCGGGCTTCGCCCGGCGCATCCCGCGCGCGTCCCGCGCGCGTCCCGCGTGCGTCCCGCGGGACGAGGGACTGGCGTTGCCTTTATGCGCCTCCTGACTCTCTTCTGGGTGTCGCTGGTGGTGGGAGGGGCCCGGCGGAGCCAAGCCCAGCCGGAAAACAGGCGGAGCAAGGCCCGGCCCTTAGTGGCTGGTGCGGCGCTTCGGCGGAGCAAAGCCCGGCCATGAAGTCTCCACAAGCAAACAGGTACCCCCGCTGAACTCTGGCCTGGCGCAGCCTTTATGCACCTCCTGGCGCTCTTCTGGGCGTCGCTGGTGGTGGGAGGGGCCTGGCGGAGCCAAGCCCAGCCGGGAAACAGGAGGAGCAAGGCCCGGCCCTTAGTGGCTGGTGCGGCACTTCGGTGGAGCAAAGCCCGGCCGTGAAGTCTTCACAAGCAAACAGGTACCCCATAGAAATTGTCAGAAATTGTCAGCAACACCGGACTCCAAGGAGTGGCACTGGAGTGGATCATCTCGTTCCTCGCCGGAAGAACACAGAGTCCCCCTCCCCCCGTTCCGATCCGAGGCCACCGAAGTCATCTGCGGCGTTCCGCAAGGATCCTCACTCAGCCCCACCCTCTTCAACGTCTACATGAGCCCTCTCCCAGCCATCGCACGCCAACACAACCTCAACATCATCTCCTATGCCGACGACACCCAGCTGATCCTCTCCCTCACCAACGACCCCGCCACTGCCAAAGCCAACCTCCAGGAAGGAATGAAAGACGTTGCAGAATGGATAAAGATCAGCCATCTGAAACTGAACTCAGACAAGACGGAAGTCCTCATCCTTGGGCCATCTCCTTCGGCCTGGGACGACTCCTGGTGGCCCCCTGCCCTGGGCACCGCACCCAAGCCAACGGACCACACACGCAACCTGGGCTTCATCCTGGACTCCTCCCTCACGATGACCAAGCAAGTCAACACCGTCTCATCCTCCTGCTGCATGCTCTGAAAGATCTTCCGATGGTTCCCCACCAAAACCAGGAAGACGGTCACCCAGGCCCTCATCACCAGCCATCTGTACTACGGAAACACCCTCTACGCTGGCACCACAGCCTAAATCCAAAAAATACTCCAGCGCATACAGAACGCCTCTGCACGACTAATCCTGAACATCCCTCGCCACAGCCACATCTCTGCACACCTGAAAGACTTGCACTACCTACCCGTCAGCAAGAGGATCACGTTCAGACTCCTCACCCACGCTCACAAGGCTCTACATGACACGGGCCCGAAGTACCTCAACAACCGCCTCACATTCTGCACACCCACCTGCCAGCTCCGATCCGCCAGTCTCGCCCTCGCCTCCGTACCACGAATTCGCAAATCCACCGTCGGAGGAAGATCCTTCTCCTACCTGGCGGCCAAGACATGGAACTCCCTCCCCACTCACCTACGGCTGACCCTGGACCATCTGACCTTCAGGAAACAACTCAAGACCTGGCTGTTCGAGCAGTAGCAACTCCCCCCCCCTCAGCGCCTTGAGACCCTTGCAGGTGAGTAGGCGCTATACAAATTTTGTTGATTGATTGATTGACGCAGGCTAAGGTGTTGCATAGCTAAATACATATAGGGGCCCAAAGGCGAGACTGATTGCATTGCAAATGCTTGTTCCTAGAGGTTTTCAATTTCAGGAAAAAATTCTGTAAAAATCTACATAGTCATGGATGCTGAGAAAATACATTCACATGACATTATCACCCAGTATGTGTGATGCTACTAAAACTACGCTGTATAAAAGAATGACCCAGCCTGAGATAACATATCCCCCAGAGACCTAGCTTGTCTTGTGATTGCCAATATTAACTCAACTTTGTATGGGGTACTCCTTGAGGCAAATCTGGAGGGACAGGATGTTCAGCGGTTAGAGCTTCCAACGTGGGAGCTGGGAACCAGTGTTCAAGCCTCTGCACCAGCTCACTTAATGATATAAACAATTTAAATTAGAAAATAAATAAAAAGCAGTAGGTGGGGAGAGACAAAAATAAAATATGTGAACTAGATCTTACATTTACCAGCATTTAAGCTATTGTAAATTATAATGCCACTAGCTCCAACTCTCCTAAATGCAAGACCTATTTCACTGAAAAAGGCGACCGCAATTGTCCGGGCTTTTTTGAAAGTGAAAGCACACATGGCGCACTGAATGTTGCAGGAAAACAAGTCCTGCTGCACTACCAGAAACTCATTGAAGGAAATAGCTTACAGACTAAATACGACATACTGTGTAACAACTGAAGCAAAATGGCCAGTCCTCATGTAAGGTTATAAATGAAGACAAAGTGGTGCTAAGGAGGGACTAACAAGCCTGTTAACGAAACAGAAGCGAGCATTTATGAAGGACAATGGCCCAAGCCAATGACAAATATGGACGGAGCGTGGGCGGGGCTTCAAGTACATACTCCAATACATCATCATCATCATCAAAGCTTTATTTCAATATAAATATATCATAAAAGCATTTAGCATTTTATTAAAAGGGTACAAATATAAAAAATTTAAAACATTTTGAACACGGGTACCAGATTAACAGGAAATTAAAAAACACATTAAGGTGAAGCAGCTTTTCCTTTTCCTTTCTCCATATCTCACATACTTGATTATACAATCAATAAATAATAGTTCATCAGGAAAGGGGCACACAATGCACACTTTAAAAAAAAAATTGATTCAACTGACTCAGCTTTGAGACAAATTTTTAAAAAACTTCATCCGGAACCTAACTTCTTCGATTTAATCACCCATGCCCAACTGAGAAATTTGGCCACACCAGAGGCCAGAGTGGTATTAGTGTCTGTTCGTAATATTCTCAGCGCTTCATGGTGATGCCTTGTTCCCAGTTGACAACAAACAGGATTCAACCATTTTCCCCTTGGTTTAACATAAGCAGCACATGCAAAAACAAGGTACAGGACACTTTCAACCACTCCAACGCAATGTGGAAAGAGCGGGTGTGTCTGGTAGGGAGGTTTCCAACTACTGGTGTATTCGCGAACTGGGAGTGTGCCCAATCTTAACTGGATGTAGAGAGCCCTGTCTCTGGGTTTCTGAATAAAATCTAGATAGAGTTCTAGGCTTGGGATTTGCTTATGCAAGAAACATTCAGCAGTCAGCTTACCTAGGCCATGGTTTCTAGTCTTCTGACTGTCGACCCAAGCCCAGTAGGCACTTGTGATCGCTGTCTTGTTCAACGGGGACCCTGATTCCCAGGCTTCTCCGAGCCCCAATGCTATAAGGACTGCAAAAAGTAAGGCGGGCACCTTATCTTCCGTCAGAACTGGAACATCTGCATTTATTTCTAAGAGATATTAGATCACCCCATTTACAAAAAGAGAAAAGAGGGTTGGGGCCATAACACAACCCTGACAAACTCCTCTTTCTACTGTAATTTTCTCAGTTTTCTGATCCTGTGTACCCCACCTAACTCGGGCGTAATTGCCCTCATGCATACAAACCAGAAGATTCAGGATGGCCGAGGGAATCCCCATCTCCAGTAGGACCAGTCATAGACGGTCTCGGGGACCAGGTCAAAGGCAGTCTTTAGATCGATAAAAGCGAGGTAAAGACTGCCCTCTCCGATGGTCACCACCTTCCAATATAGGAGGGCAAGCCTAAGGACCTGATCGATCACACCTGTGCAAGCCCTAAACCCTGCCTGATAATCCGTTAGAATGATATTCGCCCCGGCTAAGGAGAGAATCCTCTCCAGTAAGACCCAGCCAACCACCTTCTGGCCAGCATCTATAAGGCTGATGGGGAGGTAGTTGGCAGGGTCTCCCCTGGGACCCTTCTTTTACATGGGGATTACCTCTGCCCCTTCCAAGAAGCAGGGATGGGGGCCCCCTCCAAGAGGACATTGATCAACAGGGCAAAATATATAGCCCATTCTTTAGGATTCGCTCGATATAGGTCGCCTGGTAGGCCATCTGGGTAGGAAATGGCACAAGGTCACGCATAATGCCTTGGAACACACCTTGGTTAACAGGATAGGCTCGTGCTCGGGGGACCTCAATGCGAATGCACATAAATTTAATAAGGATCTTTCTGCTGCCATTGAGCAAATTGCCCCGCTTCAGACTCTTACCTCCCTAAGATCTAAACCTTCGGCTCCATGGTTTTCCATGGAATTACGGGAGAAAAGAAGCAGATTCAAAAAACTAGAGCGTGCCTGGCGCCGGACCTACGATTCGGTGGCCAAAGCCCTCTATATGTGGAGTGGTGTGGCTCACTGGTTAGAGGCGGTAGACCCGGAAGCAGAGAACGGCCCGGGACCAGGGTTCAATTCCCAACGCGGCAGGGTCGTGGACCAGGGTCAGTGGACTTGATAATTCTCGCCTCGGTGCCTACTCTAACCAGGGATCACACTCGGCAACTCTGGGCATTAGCTTTCTTCATCTCTACAACGGCCCCCCACATTCGACGGGGATGCCTGGTTTCACCTTGGAGATACCCAGTAGGGTCCATCTCACAGGGATAGCCAGGACGGGTTCCCCAGCGGTCTACAGCGCCACGACGCCTCAGGGCAGCAGTGCGTTTTACAAGACCACATACATTACACAGAATGGCCTTGAAGAATTTCCATAAACTTAAGCACTCCAGGATGAAGGATCATTTCATTGGAAAAATTAAGACAGCGGAAAAACTCTACTAAAATGCTATTTAATATTGTTAGAGAATTTGCCAATCCTCCTGCTTTCACATGCCCTAATGAGCCGAGTCAATCTTTTTGTGATGACCTGTCAGATTTTTTCCATGAGAAGATTGTAAACATCATGGCAATTATTAATCAGAATAAGAGGAAGCCATTACTAAATAATAACATTATGCATGTTGAACGGTTCACCTCATTTAAACCGTTAACTTTAGAATACGCGCTGTCCTTACTTTATAACTGTAAATCAGGTTCTCCTCTTGACCCGGCTCCTGCTCAGATCTTGAGTGATCTGGCCCGCTATTAATTAATCCTTTGTTGGAAATTTGGAACGCCTCACTGCGCTCCGGCCTGTTCCCCGCATTGTGGAAACAGGCTATGCTGATTTCTATTTTGAAGAAGGCGGACGCTGATCCTCTATGTCTCTGTAATTACCACCCTATCTCTCTTCTCGCTAAACCAGCAAAAGTCTTGGAGAAGGTGGTACAGGAGCAATTATCTGAATATTTGGAACTACATCATTTGTTGCATGACTCTCAGTCTGGTTTTAGGCCAGGCTTTAGCACTGAGTCTGCATTACTGGAGGTGTCTGAGTCGATTCATGAGTGTGTGGATAGGGGAGAGGAGGCCATGCTGGTCCTCCTCGACCTATCCGCAGCTTTCGATACGGTCTCCCATGACATCCTCCTGGATCGCCTCCAGGAGGTGGGCATTGGGGGGACACCGCTGGCTTGGGTGAAATCCTTTTTGAAGGATAGATCGCAACAGGTCTTCCTCAGGCCATATGTCTCTACTGAGAAACCTCTGGAATGGGGGGTTCCACAGGGCTCAGCGCTCAGTCCTCTATTTTTCAATGTTAAATGTCACCATTAGCGAAGCTGGTGGAATCTTGGGGTGTCAGAGTGATCTCTTATGCTGACGATACTCAGCTTGTATTTTCCTTTAGAGATCACTCTGATGATTATATGGCTAATTTCCGCCATTGCCTGGTTGACATCGCATCCTGGATGACCTCCAATAACCTCAAATTGAATACTGATAAGACGGAGGTCTTATTCTTTAATCAAAAAGCTCCCATACCATCCAACATATGGTGGCCTACAGAACTGAATCCCCCACCTGCTCCAGTACTATCTGCCCGTAATTTAGGCTTCCTATTTGATTCGGCACTGTCCTGTAAAACACAAATCAATAAGGTCTCGGCAGCTTGCTTCGGAAAGCTCTGCATGATTAAGAAGATCGTTCCCTTTCTCCCCCTTGACTCACGAAGGAAGGTGGTCCACGCCTTGATCACGTCCCACTTGGACTATGCTAACCATCTGTATGTGGGAGCCCCGGCCTATCTCATCAAGCGCTTACAGATAGTGCAGAATGCCGCTGCCAGGCTAATCTGTAATATCCCATATCGCCACTCTATTACACCATTCCTGGCCACACTGCATTGGCTACCAGTGAGTCAACGTATACAATTCAAGTCTCTAGTCATTGCCTTTAGGGTTCCCAATGGTCGAGGCCCGGTATACCTAAGGCACAGACTTAAGGTCACGCAATCAGTACGCGACCTGAGATCAAACCACCTTCGCTTGATGTATTCCCCTCGATTCCTTCTTGCACAAACGGGGGGTCGAGCCTTTGCGGTGGCCACATCCAAACCTTGAAATAGCCTCCTGCTGGAGCTCAGATCACTCCCTACCGATTCCTTGTTTCGGAAGAAACTTAAGACCTGGCTCTTTTCCAAGTACTAGCTTCCACTTAATCCCTCCGGTATCGGCTGTCTGCAGCGCCGGTACACCCCCGTCGGGGGTAGCGGTGCGCTTTATAAGCTTCAAAAATAAATAAAAAATAAATCTTGGCCCGGGGCCTTCGCTGGGATAATCTTTTCTATGACTATCTCTACCTCTCTTGCCACTATTGGCTGAAATTGTTCGGGAGGAGATAAAAGGGGTGGGCAGCTAAGGAATTTTTGATACTCCAGGACAGGAACTCCCTCATAATTTATTTTTTTAAATGATCGTACCACTCCTGATTGGTGATATGGTTTGGAATCTGGTCAGGGTCCCGACCATTAGTTCTCCTACCAGGCTCCAAAACAGGTCGCCATTTTTAGACAGACTAGCCGCCTTCAGGTCTGCCCAATGGGATTCCTCCCAGGCCCTCTTGGCTCCGGCCAGAGCACGTCTGTAATCCTTTCTAGTCCGTTGGACCTCACTAGTATTGTGGTTCTTGATTGCGAATATCAGAGAGGACTTTTTCCGTCTACACTCCCTATTGTACCATACTTCTGATAGTTTGCGAACCATGGGTTTCCTATTAGAAGGAGAAGATATCAAGAAGAGGGAGCTCAACTAGTCGGTAGTGTTTACATAAACGTCCCCGACAGCTGGGACCCCGTCTTTTTCTGTGCATGCTTCGAACAATTTGGGCGTCTGAACACTCAAGATTTCCCCAAGGGCCAGCATTTTTCACTCATTAATAGCAATTTTTGGCCGAAATCCCTTGCAATTTGATGGTAAGACCTCTTCAGTTGTCATCATTGGGCTAATATTAGAGCTGCATGCCTCACTGGGCAATACATCTGCCATAGAGAGGGAAAGTGAATTGTGATCACTATCAGTTTACGGGATATTATTATTATTATTATTATTGACATTTGTTAAGCGCACGGCTACCCCCAATGGGGTTTTCCCGGCGCTAAGATTGCAGATTTGGGAGAGAGTTAACAAAGGAGAGTTAACAGCCAGAAAATAGGAGGGTCTTTAGTTTACCCCTGAATTGGGATTCGGTGTCGATGACACGGAGGCTGATGGGGAGGGCATTCCATAATTTTGAAGCAATTACAGCAAAAGCTCTACCACCTTTCCTTACCCGGCGAAATCTGGGAGGGAGTAGGAGACGGAGGTGGTTGGATCTGAGATTGAGGGAAGAGTGGACTGGGCTATTTAGGACCCTTTCCATTCAGAGCCCTGAAAACAAGTACCAGGGCCTTGAAATTAACGCGAGCAGAGATCGGAAGCCAATGTAGTTTCCTCAGGAAGTGTGAGATGGAATTATGAAAGGGGACTTTACAAATCAGTCTGGCCGCGGTATTTTGCACGATCTACAGCCGATGCAGGAGATAGGCTGGTAGTCCCACATATAGGCTATTCGCATAGTCCAAGTGCGAAGTGATTAAAGCGTGCGTCACCGTCTTCAGTGATTCCGTAGGGAGAAAGGGAGCAATTTCTTTTAACATATGGAGCTTACCAAAACATGCTGAGGTGACTTTCTGGATCTGAGGTTTAAAAGAGAGATCGTTATCGAATTGAACTCCCAGATTGCGTGCTACCGTGACTGGGGAAGGTGCTGGGTTGAGTTCAGGCGGCCACCAAGTGGTCGAAGACATGGGACTCATTTGATTAAAAAATAGCACCTCAGTTTTGTCCGTATTGAGTTTTAACGTATTACAGGTCATCCAGGCTACAATATTGGCAAGACAAGTTCTAAAATTTGTAAGACCAAGGGGCGAGTGATCTTTAAAGGAGAAAATCAGCTGTGTATCGTCAGCGTAGGAGAGCACTCTCACCCCGGATGACTCAATCAATTTCGCGAGAGGGGCAACGTAAACGTTGAAAAACAGATGACTGAGGGCAGATCCTTGGGGCACCCCGCAACCACGCGTTTTTTTGTCTTTAGACCAGAATGGGCGACACCATACTTGTTGTGTCCGATCCGTTAGGAACAAGGTGATCCAGGCTAACGGGGTGTCACCGATCCCCAACTCTCGGAGTCTTGTCAGGAGGATGTCGTGGGAGACCGTGTCGAAGGCCGCGGACAGGTCGAGAAGCACAAGCATGGCTGTCTCGCCCCTGTCCACCGCCTCCCGCACGGTCTCCAACACCTCCAAAAGTGCTGTCTTCGTGCTATACCCGGTCCTAAATCCGGATTGCGAGTCATGCAGGAGATCATTGCTTTCAAAATAGTCCGTGAGTTGTTCTTGGACTATTTTTTCCAAGATTTTTGCTGGTTTGGGTAGCAGTGATATCGGACGGAAATTGCTGAGAATGGCAGGGTCTGCCCCAGCTTTTTTCAGAAGGGGGATAAGGATGGCCTGCTTCCAAGTCTCCGGAAACTGGCCTGAAAGGAGGGAGGAATTCCAGATTGATAGAAGCGGGGGTAGGTATACACCTGTTACAACGCATTCGTTACTCCGCACTACCATTACAACGCGACTTTTACAACGCATACCATTACAATGCATTGCGCTGGGGGGCGCTCTAGGATAGGGAATAAGTATAATTTACTATCCAACACCTTCCCTAGGGTCCACGGGGACTGGAGTTAGAATAGTAAATTATACTTACCACTATCCAGCACCTCAAAGCGCTATGCGTTGTAATGGTATGCGTTGTAATGGTCGCGTTGTAACGGTAGGTAGTTGTAATAGTATGCGTTGTAACATGGTACATCCGCGGGGGTAGAATCGCCGGAGCCTCTACGGAAAATACATGAGCGGGCATGGGATCAAGAGGAAAGCCTGATTTGCAAAGCTTAAGTTTAATGAGAGCGGTGTCCAGGGTGATAGGTTTAAACGCATTTAACCTTATGTCCTTGGAAATAGTATGTGACATAGATGTAGCCTCTACGTCAGAGCTGTCGACTGCCCTAAAAGAAGCATAGATTAGGTTGATCTTATCATAGAAGAAATTTGATAGATTATCACACAGATGTTGGCAGGGCTCTGGCTTGTGCATGAGGGCGGCGGGGTCAGTGAAGTCTTTCACAATTTGAAAGAGCGTCTTAGTTGAATTATCCGCATCTTTAATTTTGCTTGCAAAGTACTCCCTCATGGTGTTTTGTTTGATCTTGTGGAAGTTTTTTAATGCCGTTCTGTAGGTGATTTTAGCAACTGGGCCGTAGGTCCGACGCCAGAGATGTTCTAATCGTTGGCATTTGCTTTTTTCTTCTCGCAGCAGCTGGGAGAACCAGGGTGCAGAGGGTTTGGTTCTGGCCGACGAGAGAACGGGATAATGATCATATTACCCACCTGTCTCCAGAGACTCTTGTCGACTAAAATATAGTCTATTCTGGAGGAGCATGAGATCCTATTAAATGTATTCGCTCCCATGGTGTCCGATGTGGTACGCCCGTTGACAGCCCTTAGTCCAAATTCTAATGCTAGAGTATTTAATTGAATGACCAACGGTGACCATTTCTTGACAGGTGGTAATGACAATGATGGTATGCCCCAACTGGCATCCTCATCTTCCATTCTTATAGGATCGTCAGAAGCCAGTGGCTCGAATGTACAATTCAAGTCACCGGTCATCTTGACCTGGGCACTAGTGGGACAGGAGAGGAGTTTGTTAGATAATATGGAAATGATTGGAGAATTAGCTCCTCCTCTTGTGCCTCTAGCATAAACATTGAATAGTTTGATGGTAATACCTCCGATAGGCCCCCTCAAGGTTAACCTCATAAGATCTGGAATTGGACAGGGGTGATGGGTAACCCTGCAGTTAAGAGCTATGGTGACCCAGACCATCAGCCCCCCCAAAGGGCGGCCACGCCCTGTAGTAATTGCAGGTATAAAGAAACACGAGTAGCCAGATTTATATAGTGGCACTACACTCCATATTTCTTGAAATATACATAAATACATAAATCATAGCCATTTATGAAACTATTCCAGTCTGGTAATGATAACTTGTTTCGAAGACCAGCTATGTTCCATGAGATTATTTTAAGATTTACTGAAGTCGCCATTAGAGGATTTACACTACTACTAGGGACCAAGACAGGGGGGAAGAGAACGCCATCTCCAACTAAAACATCCAAGTCAATGTTGTTAGGTTGCATGGTTTCATTCTTTTGTTGGTCTGTGGTAAATAATTTTACCGTATCATTTTTCCATACAATTATCAATAAAAGACAGCTCATTCAAATGAGAGGCAGAGTCCGTGGGATCTGAGTCATACGGGCTTTAATGAAGGATCCTCGAGAATCGGATATCATGTTCCATCACCACTAAGGTTCAGGAAGGGACATTCAACGTTTTATTAGCATTACACATTATATATAGTAAAACAGTACGATTGAAACCAATACAGTAGGCGTAACAGGTGAAAAGAGAGAGATAAGAACACATGTGCGTAACAGGAGGCGTGAAAAAAGGCGTACACATGGGCGTGCACTGGACATGTCAGAGAAACGTCACAAGAAACGTCACATGTGGGTGGATGCAAAGAGAAAGTTGCAGGATCAGCAGAAACCTATGACCTGAATGCGCGCGCAACTGAGCATGACGTGGAACTGGGGAGAACTGGGGGCTTTGACTTTAGCACTAGTGGAGGAGACTGGTGTCTGGAATGTCAGGGCAACCTGTACCTATAACATATCTGGTATCTCATGTTTGGAGGATGTAGTGTCTGAAGTAAAAGGTCTCTCGGGCAGAGGCCATTCAATACTGAATGCTAGTGCGTGCATACGTGTCTTGCTGCAATGCGCGGAGCCATGGGCCTACCATGGCAACGGGTTCAGTAAATCACTTGCAAGGAGGACAGGAAGGCCGGGCCCTTTGCTCTGTAGCCGGGAATATGTTTACCTATTTCACTAGACTGGAATGTGTTTTCGAGGAGGCTGAGCAGATAACTGTAGGCAAAATACGATTTTGGCAGGCAAGCAGGCCGAGCCGGGCACCGCTTCGCTGGCAGGAAGTAAGGCAGGGGTCAGGGATGCATACAGATTTTGGAGACAGGAGGATGAGACTCGGGGCCTCGTTTAAGGGCCTAGCTCGACTGGGCCAGGAAACATGGAGAAAATGTGTGCGAGATTCAAAAGTGCACCATATAAAGACGTTGGCACCATAGGCCTAGAAGCCTAATTAACGGGATTATCTTGCAGGAATGGATAGCTGACATGTTAAGGATGGACGCAAATGTATTTGCGTCTTTCTGGCATGTACGGAACAGAAGTTACACGACATACAAGGAACATGGGTGCATGGATAGGGTGCTAGTGGGGGACACATTAGCTACCTGAAAATTTCTATTACCTCATTCCCTCCTTGGACCCTACTACACCCTTTAGGATATATCTATATTCATGAGACCATCTATCTGTTCGTAAAGCATCATTTGTTCTTCTGTCTTTATTCGGGAACGGGAACGTGTACTTGGACGGGGAATACAAGCTGTGGCGCATAAGCCGCAAATCGCTGGCCCACATTGCAGACAGAGACAACAACTGAATACTATGACCAATATTATTCCGAGGAATGATAACAATTTCCATCCCCAAGCGGATATCACACTCCAGAGCCAACCGGACCAAGTCCAGGTGTCCGGATTCTGGTGCATCTGATGAGCTATGTTATGGAGCCTTGCTATAGCTTTATACACGGATGGCGCGTTATTAGGAATAAACACGCAACAACTGGATCCGATGACTCTACAAGCCCCACCCCTATCGGCCAGGATGACGTCAAGGACAAGGCGATTTTGAAGAACAACAAGTCTCATAGCAGACTGCTCCTCGGTCAGGTTACCTAAAGCAAAAGTAGTCTCGTTCACTACTGCTTCCAAAGTTCTGGTCAATCTTCGAATTATCTTACTATTTTGGACAGGACCTATGAACCAAAAATATCCTTTAATATAATCTTTTTACTGATCCCATGATGATTCAGAATAATCGATAACGGGAGGAAGGTCTCTCTTATGTCTCACATGTACAAGGTTTGGATTTCGATGATAATCAGGCGGGGCTAGGAAAACAGGTGGCAATAGGAACGCAATATAACACGTCCCATCCCAATCTAATGGCAGACGTACATAGGCTGTCTGACCACATATAAAATAAGAATGGCGGGAAGCTTTGAAAGTAGACTTTCCTTTATCACTGAATTCGACAACAGTATTACAATCACTGTGTCCTAGATGTACTGAACCATTCTTTCTGACGCATAATTCACCTTTCACTGGCAAAACTGTAATAAACGGCAAGTCCGAATTAGTCTCAGACTGCACATTCAGGATCATAAGGTTAAGTGTAAAATTACCTAATCCATACACTTCATTTTCTAGATCGGTCCCTGTCCTTTGGGGAAGACCTTCTTTGTCTGGGAAACATATTTTATTCATAAATGTATTCAGGTTCCCCCAAATCCAATTGCCTTGGGAAACCTTGGACTTACTATCTAGGGAAGACATTAAAGTAAACCATGCACCACACAAACCATTATGTGTGAACGGATAAGGAAAGAGGGGCAGAGCTCCCTTGTACTTCTGATAGGGAGGGAGTCGACCGCATACCCAGCAATTGGTGGCATTGCTGGTCTGGTGAGAATGGTGTAACATACGGATGAATGTATTGTTGCGCATTGCTAAACGATAGGATCATTCGTGGGGAGGCAGGTCACTAAAAGTGTGCTCTACAGTATCATTAGTCAGTCAGGATATCTTTATTCGACTTATTACAAGTCATACAAAGAAAAAAAAAAAACGATAAAACATAACATAGGGTACATATGTACATGCATAACCCAGCGTTTCCATAAAAACATTAAAACTACAAATACATGTTAAATACTATATACAAAATTTTTACAATACAAATTATTTCATAAGAAGCAAGCATAATAACCCTTAAAAATTGCTAAAAGGCGAATTTTGACCAGCAGCTTTCACCCTAGCTGCAGCTACTAAGAAATTCGCAATGCAAAAGGTAGTGCGGGGATTTGACAGAAGCTGTAAATAAAGCAATGCTGGGCGAACCTGAGTGAAACCCGCTTCTTTTAGAATAGGAAGCAGATATTTTTTCCTCTGCTCATGAAAGAAGCTGCAAAACATAACGAAGTGCATTGTGTCCTGCACCGAGAAGTCATCGCATCTACAAGGTGGAGCTTCATCTGGCTTCTGCCAGCCCTTAAATGAACCAAGATGGTAGTGTATCAGGTTGAACCTGAACTTGGTTAACAGGAACCTATGATAGGGAAAGGTTACAAAAATAAGATAAGGTGCGATGGAGGGGGCACTGACCAAAAGGTTATGTGACCTGACTGATGGCTTCAATAGTTCAGCATCCTCGCGATGTGCTTCCTTACTTTCCATGAATGCCTTTTTTATGTGACCTATATCCAGGGCCCTGATTTTGTCTGGGCATGAAAAGAGCTCAGGGCGACCCAGGTCAGTAAAAGATTTAATTAGATAGGCCATCCATGGAATACTACTATGTTTATCTAAGGATAAAACATCCTTCAGTATTTTGTGATTTAGTGGGAGGTCATTTAACCACATTTTTAACCAGAGAATCAGGGGTGCTAAGCTCAATAGATCTGACAAATACGGTAAACCCACCTCTCGATGGATTGAATAGGTTGGGGTAGACTGAGATACGGAGAGAAGGGATCTAATAAACCTGTTTTCCGCTCTCTGTATAGGGTCAAGATTGACATAGCCCCACAAAGGTGAACCGTAAAGTGCGATGGCCACTGGCTTGCTCTTATAGATCTTTAAAAGGGCTTCCATGGGCCTAGCTCCCAACTTGCCTGCAAAACCCAGGATCGCTGAGGAGGATCTAGTTACCGCCAACTTTTTAGCTCTTATCTGTGGCCCTCATGTTCCCTTTTGGTCAAATAGTACACCCAAGTATGGGAATGTCGTTACCATTGAAACGGAGACCCCTCTACAAAAGAAAGATTTATGCCTTTTTTTGAAACGCTCACGCCCCATTACCATTGTGTGAGATTTTGAGACATTTACCTTCAAATCCAAATTATTCATAAAGGTGCCAAATGCGTCCAAAAGAATCTGAAGGCCAACACCAGTTCGAGCAATCAACACGGCGTCGTCCGCGTACAGGAGTGCTGGGATTTGTACATCGCCTGCACGTGGGACGTCAGCGTTCTGGCCGCGCAGATGTGCCCCCAGGCCGTTGATATAGATGGTGAAAAGCGTGGGGGCTAAGATGCAGCCTTGCCGTACCCCCTTTCAGGATTTAAACAGTGGGGTACATCTACCATTGTTTGACACTCGAACGGCTGCAAACAGCTCCTGATGCATAGTGGCCATAAACGAGACCAATGCTTCTTCGATGCCCAGCTCCAACAGGATCGCCCACAGTTTTGATCTATTAACAAGGTCGAACGCCGATGAAAGGTCCATAAAAGCAAGAAACACAGAACCCTCCTTGGCTACCGTATACTTGGATATGAGTAAGTGCAAGTTAATACATTGTTCAATGGTACCTTTTCTCTCTCTAAAACCATATTGCAGGTCAGATAGGCCACCACAATCCTCGATGTTCTCCCTCAATCTGGCTAACAGAACTCTGCCCAGGATTTTTATGGTCGAGTCCAAAAGGGATATGGGCCTGTAGAATGCGGGATCGTCCCTCCGACCTTTGTTTTTGAAAATGGGGACGATCGTAGATATGGCCCATGAGGCAGGGGCTGGGTTGCCGTTTACTGCGTTAAACAAATTTGACATAACCTCAGCCCAAAGTTTAGGTGAAAACATGAAGAAATCGGCCGGTACTCCATCCGGACCAGGTGCCTTGTGTTTGGTGGTTGCCAGGAGTGCTTTTTCCACTTCTTGCGAGTTGAAGATGATGGAATGTGCGTGGTTGCTGGGCAGCTGACCCCTATTCGTGCCTTCGTCATCAGCTCCCCCATATACGTTTTTGAAAAAGGACAGCCATGTTTCATCAGTAATCACACAGTCCAGGGGTGCGTTGTTATCTTCTGCAAATAGGGACTGCTTCATGATCTCCCAAAATCTCCTACTGTCCTTTAGTACAGCCGCGGAAAGGAGATTGTCCCATGTTTCGCGTTTGATGGCGTCTTTGCGTATTTTTGTGGCCGCTTTATAGATCTTCCTTTTTCTTGAAATATCAGCTTTATCCCTGGGGACAGATTTTAGTGCCACAAGCAATTCTCTGTGTGCTTTCGAGCATTTATGGTCAAACCACCGCTTGTGGTCTTGTGCACCCGGGGTGGGTTTGGCCAGGAGATCCTTAGAGACCTGAACGCATATTGCCTCGTAGGCTGCAACTATGGTATGCCCTTGAGTGCCCGGATTTCTACAGAGCTCGACTTGAGCTTTGATTTTGGGGAAGCATTTTTTATAGAAGTTTTCCGGGATCACTTTGGCCCACTTCACTCGTCTATCTTGATCAGCGGTCCTCAGGGGTTGTGCCACTTTCTCGGTTGCTGGAGGTGCCCCCATGTAGGCCCCCCAGGCCACTTCAAGAAGAACTGGGTTATGGTCACTGAAGTGAGTGGGTACAGTGCGATAGGTCATAGACCGGCTTAAAATGCCCCATGTGACAAAAATATAGTCAATCACTGTACCATGTAGGGTGCCAATAAAAGTTGGGGTTCTCTGGGCGCAGTCAGGTTCGTTTAGATCAAAGTTGGCCAGGAGTTCCTCAAGCTCCTGCCCCTCTGCAGAGTGCTCGAAATGAGGGCCCTGTATGGCTACGTCCTCCACCTCCTTTACGTCACTACCCTTGCAGGCTAATTCGCACAAATGAATATTAAAATCGCCTAATAAAATTATCTCATATACTAGGTTGATATCCTGAAGTACTGTGTTTAAAATATTATCTAGACTAGCGATATTGCGACCATTGTAATCGCTGTTCCCAGAGTTATAAAAATTGACATATAATGTCTTACAATCTTTACTGATCACCCTCTCAACCATTAAAATGTTATCGGAATCAGAGCTGATCTGCCTATAGCTGCCTTTTAGAGCCAGTGAGAACAAGGTCACCAAGCCCCCCTTGGCTCTACCTGCTCTGCTCGGAACTGCAGGTTTGGTAAAACTGGTGTACCCATCCCACCAAAGGTTATTGGATGTATCCCAAGTTTCTTGCAGGGCGATAATATGATGTTTAGAAATGAAACTTAGCCATGCATGGTCCTGACGTTTGGCGTTTAGGCCCGCCACGTTCCAACTTATTATCTTGCAGGAGTCAGTGGGTGACCTTAAATCTTCTTTCACGTTCTCAACTGCTCTATCAGCTGTTGGTAGTTGCGATGCCTGACCACCACTTGTTGGTAATGAATCAATCGGCTCCTCCCGTTCTTGAGCTACTCCTGGTTCAAGTCAGTCGCAGGAATTTAAGTCTGACAAGGGAGCAAATCTATTGCCAGTACCAAATCCCCACTCAAAAGGAGTAGCTACCTGGGCCTGGCCAAATGGAGCTAAGTTCCACATAGGTTGCGGGGTTATTGGGTGTACCGGGAACTGATCGTTTCCCAACCATTGTGTTGGCCTAATACCCCTGGTGCTATAATCATAGGCCCGTATGCCAGAACCCCAAACATTTCCTCTTGGCTCTTGTACCAAGGGTGGCCTGGTATTTAAGTCGTTTGGGCGATAGAGTCTTCCTGGCTCCCTATATGCTATGGGCTGATCCTAATCCATACACTTCATTTTCTAGATCGGTCCCTGTCCTTTGGGGAAGACCTTCTTTGTCTGGGAAACATATTTTATTCATAACTGTATTCAGGTTCCCCCAAATCCAATTGCCTTGGGAAACCTTGGACTTACTATCTAGGGAACACATTAAAGTAAACCATGCACCACACAAACCATTATGTGTGAACGGATAAGGAAAGAGGGGCAGAGCTCCCTTGTACTTCTGATAGGGAGGGAGTCGGCCGCATACCCAGCAATTGGTGGCATTGCTGGTCTGGTGAGAATGGTGTAACATACGGATGAATGTATTGTTGCGCATTGCTAAACGATAGGATCATTCGTGGGGAGGCAGGTCACTAAAAGTGTGCTCTACAGTATCATTAGAGGAAGCATGTACATGAGAATCAAGAGGAAAGAAAACATGTAGCATTAAACTTATGCATATAATCGTAAGACTCAGAAGAAACATAGAAATTAATGCGATAATGCATCTGCTGTGCAAAACTTTACAGTATTGTTTTCTCTTTTCACTACGCCTATCTCTCTGACTACTTGGGTCTATCTTATACATGTCAGAAACCTGTCTAACCGCTTCACCCGAGGGGGACTTAAACAATTAAACGCTGTCTGACTTACTAGACCTCAACTTGGAACGATACTCCTGTTGGGGAGTTTTCTCTAGCAGGGGCAGTTTAGAGTCAGTATCTAAAAGTGGGCAGTCCTTAATCGGAGTCTCTGGACACAGTCCGTGAAATTTCTTAATGTGGCTGGAGTGCAGCCATCCCTTGCGACCTTCCAGCTTGACTGCGGTCCTCGTTGACATCAACACCAACTTTGGCTGCTTCCATCTGGGTTCCAGCGGATTTTTCCTGTCGAAATTCCTCACATAAACATATTCTCCTGGAACGACTTCATGCGGTTTTACTTGGGTGTTGTCCGGGAAGGCAGCCGCGACCTGTGAACGACAAGATTGTAGTGCAGACATCAAGGCAGCCAAGTAATCTGTCAGCATAGTACTTTCAACATCAGTAATTCGTCTGGGCATAGGCGTACCCCACATGTTTGGGGGACGACCAAAAATAATCTCATACGGAGACAATCCTGTTCTAGAATGGGCTACCATTCGCATATAAAAGAGGGCAACTGGCAGGGCTACTATCCAATCTACACCTTTTTCTGCACAGACTTTTGCTAGGCATGTTTTCAGGGTTTGATTATGTCTCTCAATGAGACCTGCGGCTTCGGGATGTCGGACGCAGTGGAACTTCCACTGGTAGCCTAACAGGAGTGATACCTGTTTCATAAGCTCGGACGAGAATGGCTGTCCATTATCAGAGTACACGACACGGGGCAAACCATATCGTGGGAAAAACTCACGGACCAGCTGTTTGGCAGTGGTTACAGCAGTGTAATCAGGGACTGGATATGCTTCTGTCCATCGGGAAAGAGCACATACGACTACGAGGACATAGTTGAATCCTCGGCATCTGTCCATCTGGATATAATCCATCTGGAGGACTTCAAAAGGATGGTCAGGAGGATGAAATCCACCTTGTTCCACGGGAACACCTTTGCCTGGATTGAACTGACAACAGATCATGCAAGTACGCACTTTCTGTTTCGCTGCTGCTCTTAAATGTTTGTTGAACCAAAGATTCTGTAAACTGTCTAACATGGCTTTCTCTCCTAAGTGTGCTGGACTATGTGCTGTGTTAATGATAACTTGAAACATAGAGTCGGGGAGGAACCATGTGGCTCTCCCCTTCGTCATCCATCCCTGATCTGTCTGACTCCCTCCTTGTTCAGTCCATTTCCTGATTTCATCTGGGGTTGCATGTGTCTGTATGTCGAGTACATCTAGTGTGGGATCCTTAACTGTCAGGCAATGTGTCAGTGAAGGTACTTCAGTCTTTGTCATGTTAATCGGTATGTCTGTCTGAGCTGTGAGTTTGGCTGTTCAATCTGCCAGGTCGTTACCCTGGGAAATAGTGTCGGTGACTTTGGTATGTGCTTTGCACTTCATAATGGCTATGGCTGTAGGCAAGTGTATTGCTTCTAACAGAGCTTGAATAAGGGGACCGTGCTGAATCTTGGTACCGTGAGAAGTTAAAAAACCTCTCTCTTCCCAAAGAACACCGAAGTCGTGAACGACTCCGAATGCGTACTGTGAATCTGTGTATATGTTTACTTTCTTGTTCTTGGCTAGTATACAGGCTTGGGTCAGAGCAATGAGCTCTGCAGCTTGAGCAGATAGTGTGTCAATACGGTGAGTTTCTATGAATTCAGTTTCAGTGGTCACTGCGTATGCGGCCACTAACTCTCCTGTGCTTGTTCTCATACATGAACCATCCACGTAAAGTGTCAGGTCTGGGTCAGGCAATGCAATGTCTGTCAAGTCTTGTCGGGGCTTTGTCACTGTATTAATGACTTCTACACAGTCATGTGGTGCTGGATCAATTGTACTCGAGGGTAACAATGTGGCAGGGTTAAGTATATTGCAGCGTCTGATTTCTATGTGTGGCTGGAACAGTGTCAGTTCATAACCTGTCAGTCGTGTTATGGTCAAGTGTTGAGTCTGGGTTCGGTTCAGAAGAACTTCTACGGAATGTGGAACCTGTACTGTCAAGGGATGTCCTAACACTATTGAGTCGCTTTGTCTGATAGCTAGAGCTGTTGCTGCAACTGATTTCAGGCACGCAGGCAAAGCCTGGGCTACTGGATCCAATGTACTAGAAAAATAAGCACAAGGCTTATGGTGTCCTGCTTGATCTTGTGTGAGAACAGATAATGCTGTGCCATCGCGTTCTGTGACAAAAAGTGTAAAAGGTTTGTTGTAACATGGTGTCGCTAAAACTGGTGCTTGACATAAAGCTTTCTTCAAGTCATTAAAAGCTTGTGTATGTTCCTGAGTCCAAGGGAGGACAGTTGAAGTCGCTGCCTCCTGTGTTGTCAACTGTATGAGTGGCTTGGCTAGATATGCATATTTGGGAATCCATTGTCTGCAGTAAGAAGTGAGGCCAATAAAGGCCCGTACTTGCTTTTGTGTCTTGGGTTGTGGCAGATGTGCAATTAACTGGATACGATCGGGTGTCAACTGTCTACCTCTCTTGGACAGCAAGTGTCCAAGGTATACCACTTGCTGGGCACAGAATTGTAGCTTCGAAGGGGACACCTTATGCCCCTTTTCGGCCAGAAAATACAAGACTGTCAGTGACGCGCGTTCGCAATCACGTTCGGTCTGTACTGTGATTAACAAATCATCAACATATTGCAGCAGGGCAGTGTCAGTAGGCATGTGAATACTGTCTAGTTGTCTTTTCAGTGCTTGGCTGTAAATACTAGGACTCTCTGTGAACCCTTGAGGTGCACGTGCAAATTTGAAGCTTCGGCCATTTAAACAGAACCCGAAAAGGTATTGGCTATCGGGATGAATGGGGACACTAAAGAAGGCGTTCTTGAGATCGATTACAGTAAAGAACGCAGCTTCTGAATCAATGGCAGTCAATAGTGATGAAATATCTGGGACTACTGAGTACTGAGGTATAATACATTTATTGAGTTCTCGAAGATCAATCACCAATCTGTAGACTGGAGGTGCATTTGGGTCAGTTCGTTTAAGAATCGGAATGATTGGAGAATTACATACATTGGAGTCAGTTTCTACAACTACTCCTTGGGCAATGAGCTCGTCAATAATTTTCAGTAAGGCTGCTACAGCCTCAGGGGGTAATTTATATTGTCGGATTCGGGGCAGTACAACACCTTGCTTGAGTGTGACACGATAGGGTGTAATATGCATACAACCTACATCAGTTGGACCTTGCGCCCATAAATGCCGTGGAACATTCTGCAATCTTGGATCAAAATCTCTCAACACATAATGACCCTTAAAGTCATGTAAGAATAATCTCACTCCTTCCGGAGAACAACATATTACTGCTCCTAGAGCTTTTAACGTTTTAATACCAAGCAAGTTTTCTGGACATGATACCGTAAGTAACAAATCAGTAGTTCGAGACAATGGACCAACTGCAAGGGGAACTGGCTTTGATACTTCGTTAACAATAAGCTTTCCTGAAAATCCAAGGGAAACATTCTGTGAGCCTGAGAGGGCTGCCCCTGGAACCTCGTCATGACTAATGGTAGTTCTGCTCGCCCCTGTGTCAATCAAAAATTTTCTGTCTTTCCCTAATACCTGACTATGTACATAGGGACCATCTTGATCTACCTGTAACCTCGATAAGGGGCAAGCCAACCTCCCTCTCTAGGCTGTTTCATGTATACTGCTGATTATCGGGGTAATCTGACTGTGCATACTGGTACATTTGCTGTGTGACATGTTGTGTTGCGGCAATGAGTTGGGGTTGGGGTACAGCTACTGTCTGTTGCTGTGCATTCTGTGGAGGTTGCGTATTCTGTGGAATATTCTGTTGAACGTGTTCTGGTCTAGGTGGGCGCGGTCTTTCTTTCGTTTTGCCTGTAGCAATATTGTGTCTTAGAACGGCACATTCATTTATGAAGTGACCTGGCTGTTTACAATAATTGCAATTCCCTTTAACAGGAGCTGCAGAATGACTAGTCTGTGTGTTACCTCTCTTCTGACCATCTGCTGGGACGCACTGGGCAACTAGTACTTTCATTTTCGTGTCTTTCATACGTCTCTGTTCATGATCGTGTTCCTCTCTAATTCTGTTCTGGTGATACTGTAACATTTGTAACATTTGGGAAGGCGTATTTGCTTGCCATGTGCTTTCGACTTTCAATAATCTGTTCTTAACCTGGGGTAAGGAATTCTCGACTAATTTGGTCACAAAAAGATGTGGATATGACCCGCTACTTGTTTTCAGGCCACTATTAATAACGAAACATTTCTCGAATCTAGAATAAAAATCACTAGTGTCTTCGTCTTGTTTCTGTTTACAGGCTGAGATTGCATCCCAGTCTTCCTTTTTAACTGTCAATAACCTAGGCAAAACCTGTACTAGTAATCCTGGTAATGCTTTAGTTTTGGTCCCGAGACCAGTACCTGGAATACGTGTGTTTTCTTCGTCTTCTAATTCAGTCCAAATAATCTTTTTATCTCCCACCTCCCATTCTTTCTCTTTAAGTTTTTCGTAAATACCAGCCGGCAACAATACTTTTAACATTTTAAGGATGTCGGAATACGTATAGTCTCCCATGAGTAACATGTCTTTTAATTCACGGTGAAAACCTGCTGGATCTTTATCATGACTGGGCACTATTTTCTTCATTTCCAATAATTCCATTTTGGTCAAAGGAGTGTATACGAATACGCGTTGAAGCGTACCCCCTGGAATCTGGACGGGATGAACTTCTTGTAAGGGATTCTGTCTGTCTATGTAATATGGCTGTCTTACTGGGGGTGGAACAGAAACAAAATGTGGAGTCAGGAAAGTTCTGTATTTTTTACGTTGTTCTAGGATGGTATTAATTAAATCGGTACCTAGGCCTCTCCATCTTTTTAGGAGTAATTCTTCCAATATATTATAAAGGGACCTGGATCAGAATGCTGGCTTTCATATAGGTTAATGAGATGTTGGATCATGTACATACCAGCTAGTCGCTGTTCGTCTGGAGTGAGGCTCAAAAATGTTTGCGCTACTGAATCATCTTTATATATACTTTCATTCCCAGCCCATTGGACTGCTGACCGGGCTAGTTCCTGATCACGCATCGTATTAAGTTCATGGTAACCTATTCTTTCTTTCAGTACTTTATCAGTGTCTTGAAATACATGTTCAAGAGAACATTGTTCAGGTATGGGAGAAAGGAAACGTTTCTTGTTTTCTAGACGAATGGGTCTGTCAAAAGGTCTGTCAAAAGAATACTGTTTAGGAAGCTTCACTCTACCTACGTACGCTATTGTGCCTTGGTTTTCTGCTGTATCATCTAAATTCTCCTCCTCTGAGGATTCATTCTTGTCGGACTCGGCTTCCCTTTCAGCCTTCTTTCTGTCATGCATTGTTACGATTTCTTTACGGATCTTTCTGTACATGGCGTCTATGCAATTTTGTTTATTATGTTTACCATCGGCTATATTATTACTCCATTTCATCAGTACATCCATCTCTTCTTTACTAGCACCTGGCCGATCTCATTCCCTTATCAAACAATTAATCAAAAATCGTAAGATCATACTTTGTGTTTCAACCTTCTGATATGCCATGGCCTCGCGAATACATTCTGGTCTCTCCCCTGTTCTAATAAAATGATATATATTGTCTAGATGGTTAGTCATTTCTGGTAATAGAATCAAATAATCTGTAACGCGTCGTAGACGTAACGAAAATAACATCATGTCTCCTACACCCGGTACTGGGTCATATCTACAATCTGTAATGTACCGTCTAAGGTTTTCGTATGTAGCCGCTTTCGGCGTACGTTGCAATGCTAATTCTCTGATTGTCATTCGTTTTACTTGAGGCGGGGTGATAGGCTGACCTCCTACGGCGCCTCCTGAAGCGGAAGCGTAACTATCAACTAGCTGTGTTGAGACTGCTGGTGTCATAATTTGAAATACAGGTGCAGGTAATGTAAGCGGACCCTGGGTTGTCGGTACAGCGAAAGGGTTATAAGGACTGGTAGTAGGAAGAACAGCAGTAGTAGTAGTAGTAACAGGTATAGTTGTGACAGGGACAGTGGTGACAGGATAGGAAGTGGCAACGGATGGGGAAGTCGAGTCTTGAGCGGGTTGGGGTAACGTGTCTTGAACAGACTGAACTGGCTGAATAGGCTGCTGTACATTATTAACAGGTGGTACGTGTACATTAGTATATGCTGGAGCTACATCATCTAAATAGGAAGAAAGGAAAATGTCTGCGGCGGTCTGTTTGTGACGAAGTTTAGTCGGAACCAATGGTGGTGGCAAGTTACGGGGTACTTCCGGGGTCGCCTTGGGCAGGCCCTCGGCAAGAACAGGATACATGCCTGTAATGAGTGCGTTTCTTTGACGGTCTAATTGTTCTATTCTGACTTGTTCTCCTTCTTCTAGTAACTCTTTTTCTCTGGCTTTTTCAGATTCATCTCTACTTCTCTCTGCTTTCCTGATTTCTTTCTCTGTTCTTCTATGCGATTCTTTACGCCACAATTCTATGGCATCTTTCTGGGATTGTCTGGCTTTCTTTTTCCACAATGCTTCTTCTACTCTCATGATGCATTCAGCATCCCATGTCCCTGAGACAGGCCATCTAAACTTCTCTTCCAGATCCTTATTGTAGTCCACCCACAAATCTAGATACAGTACGGCATCTAAGCCGTGTTTATGGTACATAAAATATCCTGGAGTGTCCCTAGGCGGGACAGGAACTGCTTCTTCGAGTATCCCTTTCCTAGTTCCTATCTGACGTAATTTCGAGAACAGTGGCATGATTGGAGTGATTCGGTCGTGAACACAATAAACACAGTAATGAATAGCAAACAATCATTCATACCACGACATTAAAACATTAAAACACATTGAAACATGTTCAGACTGAATTTACCTGGTACATAGAAAACACAATATACTGAAAATCTCGAGATACCACACTAGAATACTGGATTACTAGATGCACTGCTAAACAGTACAGACAATACCGGTCCCATAAAGAGACACGTCGGACCGTATCCACCTAAGTGAACACGTCTGGACCAGGTCTGTGTACCCAGACCTGTCTTGACCGGGCACAAATTAATGAACCCGTCTAGATGCGTTCCCGACAACGGTACTCACCGGGAAGCAAGAAACTGAAGGCCTCGGAAACTGGACTGGACTGGACTGGACTGCTACGACATCTGACTGCTACGCATCACGCTACCACGCATGCGCTTCGGAACAGGTGGGCCTCTGGATACCTCGGACCTTGCTCTCTCGACTTGGGCTCTGGTCGGGATTCTCCGCATTCCTCACCGCCTCGTCTGGACGCCGGACCGCAGTCTCCGTCTCCCCCGTGGGCCCGAGGGAAGATAGCAGGAAAACCCGCAGACGTGCACGGTTTCTGTCGCGGCTGTAGAAGGGGTCAAAGCCTGCATAACATCGCCGGCGAGTGAGGAAGGGGGGTCACTGTTCGGGCGCCAAATTATGTGGTAAATAATTTTACCGTATCATTTTTCCATACAATTATCAATAAAAGACAGCTCATTCAAATGAGAGGCAGAGTCCGTGGGATCTGAGTCATACGGGCTTTAATGAAGGATCCTCGAGAATCGGATATCATGTTCCATCACCACTAAGGTTCAGGAAGGGACATTCAACGTTTTATTAGCATTACACATTATATATAGTAAAACAGTACGATTGAAACCAATACAGTAGGCGTAACAGGTGAAAAGAGAGAGATAAGAACACATGTGCGTAACAGGAGGCGTGAAAAAAAGCGTACACATGGGCGTGCACTGGACATGTCAGAGAAACGTCACAAGAAACGTCACATGTGGGTGGATGCAAAGAGAAAGTTGCAGGATCAGCAGAAACCTATGACCTGAATGCGCACGCAACTGAGCATGACGTGGAACTGGGGAGAACTGGGGGCTTTGACTTTAGCACTAGTGGAGGAGACTGGTGTCTGGAATGTCAGGGCAACCTGTACCTATAACATATCTGGTATCTCATGTTTGGAGGATGTAGTGTCTGAAGTAAAAGGTCTCTCGGGCAGAGGCCGTTCAATACTGAATGCTAGTGCGTGCATACGTGTCTTGGTGCAATGCGCGGAGCCATGGGCCTACCATGGTAACGGGTTCAGTAAATCACTTGCAAGGAGGACAGGAAGGCCGGGCCCTTTGCTCTGTAGCCGGGAATATGTTTACCTATTTCACTAGACTGGAATGTGTTTTCGAGGAGGCTGAGCAGATAACTGTAGGCAAAATACGATTTTGGCAGGCAAGCAGGCCGAGCCGGGCACCGCTTCGCTGGCAGGAAGTAAGGCAGGGGTCAGGGATGCATAGAGCTTTTGGAGACAGGAGGATGAGACTCGGGGCCTCGTTTAAGGGCCTAGCTCGACTGGGTCAGGAAACATGGAGAAAACGTGTGCGAGATTCAAAAGTGCACCATGTAAAGACGTTGGCACCATAGGCCTAGAAGCCTAATTAACGGGATTATCTTGCAGGAATGGATAGCTGACATGTTAAGGATGGACGCAAATGTATTTGCATCTTTCTGGCATGTACGGAACAGAAGTTACACGACATACAAGGAACATGGGTGCATGGATAGGGTGCGAGTGGGGGACACATTAGCTACCTGAAAATTTCTATTACCTCAGGTCAATCAGATTGAGATAAGTTATATTTGGGTTTCGGGCTTCACCTGGAATGCTAGCAGAATTAGGACTAGTAGGTAGTCAATCAATTGCATCAAGTGCGGAATGACCCACCACTCCAATAGAGCAGTCTCGCAGTGCAGCACATACGCTGCCCAGGCTCGACCTAAAAAGGGATGGGCAAAGGTGCAGAGCATGTTCAGAGAAGCAGTTGGACAGGCACTGTGCAGCACTTGCGGGGCCACAGGCAGTGAGTTATCCACACCCTGTGGAACACCTGTTGGGTTGAACGCCATGTGCAGCAGGATTAGGCATGGGCTGGCCGTGGGACTTGGCATGTACCAATAACGTTGGTACTGATATTTGATAGGCAGTTAGCAAGTTTAGTACAGAGAGTGAAACTCAGGTTTCAGATAGATGTATTCAACCATATCCAGGGGCATAACGAAAGTTGAGAGGCCCCCCTGCAAGTTACAAGGGGGCCCTGCTCTGGATTTAATCCTGAGTTCTCAGAAATTTTGGTAAGACATCTATGACCATCGTTAGACTTCTACCGTGGTATACAATTTGGTTACTAGTACTTATGATATGCATTGCTCTATCTATCCACAACAGCGTCCGGTCATTATACTGCTAAATTGTTTGTACTCTGGAAGGATTTTTATTAAAATCTAAAAGTCAACACCACCACAGATGTGTCATGAAAAAAACAGTACAAGAGTTTGGACCAGAAAAAGAGCACCACTGGAAGTGAACAAATAACTCAATATAAGAGAATGGACAGCATTTTATATATATACAGGATAGACGCTCCTCTGTTGTACTTACTACTAATATTGCTTCACCAGAGTTCTGTAATCACCTCTAGGAAATCTTTTTCTAAGTACTGTGGAGGGACTCTGTTGTGGGTAGATAGAGCAATGCATATCTTAAGTACTAGTAACCAAATTGTATACCACGCTAGAAGTCTAGCGATGGTCATAGATGTCTTACCAAGATTTCTCTTCTGTGCCGTGCATTGGGTGAGGCATCAAATGCAAAGGTATTATCAATAAAACAATGTATCCTATGAGAGGAATATGAAAAGAATATTAAGTCCAAAGCTATAGAGAGCCCCGTCCACTCGATGTTAAATAGTATTCCACTGGGTTAAAACACATTGGTGTACCTCATAGAGTCACTTCAGTAGGGTCTATGATTCCTACGTTATAATACTGCGCCAATCCATTGCGGCCGAATGGCGAACAAAATATGCACAAGGGTGTATTAATCTCAGTCCAGGAATGCTACAAAAAAGATAACACAATATTGGTGTTCGAGGTCGTAGGCTAAATGTTGAAAAGCACGCCATTGATAGTACTCGACGGACATATGTATATCCCTCATAAAGATTCGATAACGTTGAAGATGATGTAAGTCCGTGAGGCAAGTCCTATTTATCTTCTCTACACAAACATTTTTAATAGCGGTTCACTAAGGACCAACATCCCTCAGTGTGGTACTAACTCAGATATATCTGCCTCTACTCATAAAAACGGGGAGTCAGATGTATTATGAGAGGATATGGACATTGTAATTAGAGTTCAGTATTTTCCAAAGTGATCGAACTCCAATGTAACCCATTGCACCCACCACAGCACTGTCCAATCACAATGAACACCAGTAGAAAGACCCTGAAAACATGCATCACCTCCCACAATCGCAAATGTCCCGCTTGATAACACAATAAGAAAGAGCAAATGATGCATCGTGATGAAGGCTAAAGCTGGAGACCGTGGACGACTATAGCCAAATATCAGAGTGAATGGGCAAGGAGATCCCTGCCTACTGTATGCTTCTCTGTCTCCATGCAAAAGATTCTACTGGAAACCTGAACACATTTTCTAAATACAACTTCCTGTCTTTGTGTCTTTGTTTACAGGCTCAGTTACATCCGTCATCAAGGCCTGTGCTCCCACCTGCACCCCAGGCGCTGTTACTCTAGCAGGAGGAGCTACTGGTACCGCTTCTTGTTGCCAAACGGAGCTCTGCAATGGAGCAACCAGCGTGAAGATTAGCTACACAATGCTCTCCCTTGCGGCTGTCATCAGTGCCCTTCTTCTCAAAGGAGGACTCTAAGGTGAGAATTTGAGAGTGATACCTCTTTCCATCCTCTTTCACAGGTTCTGTATGGGGCCTGGGCTTCATGATGTGTTCCCAGAGGACCTTTAGGTCAATCTACGTGAGCGAATTCCCTGCCGCTAGATGTGAATGTTCTCCTCAAAGCCAGGGTCTGGATGGTGGTACCCGATACCCGTTACTTGGCTAAAGTGTGGCATCCAGTGAGGATATGAAGATTCAGGGTTAATAGCGAGACATCTTGTGCCTTTCAGCTTGAATGTTTTCTGTGGCTGCGCTGAGCTTGGTCTCAGTGCTGCGGTTGGGATGGAAACCAGATTGCCTGGTGTCCAGGAGTTGCTGTACAGTGAGGTAGTGACCAAGCTGCTTATTGCTGACTTTCTCCATGACCTTGGCTGGGTAGGGTAACAGGGAGATGGGGTAGTCTGATACTTGAGTGGGGTTGGCTAAAGTTTTCCTTTGCAGTGCATTGGCCCTTGTGTGTTTCCAGGCATTCATGAACATTTCGGAGGTTCTTCATGTGGGTGAGGACTTTGCTGATAGGGGAGGCAGCTATATTATAGATGTGATGGGTGCAGATATCTGTTGGAGAACCAAATTGGATGGTCCTCATGAGGTTGGCTGTTTCTTAGATGGTCACATTTTCCCAAGTAGTAAAGGTTTTTCAATGAGTGTTTATGGGTATGCTCAGTGTGAATGAACAGGGGTCTAGTTGTGAGGTTGAAGTTTTTATAGATGGCTTTGAGGTTGACACATACTTCATGCTAGGAGATGTTGTAATTTGTGGTGAATGCTCTTGAGGTGGAATCTTTGATGATTCCAATGCTTTATTTGTCACCGTTGAAGCTGTTTTCTATGCGTTCTGCTCGGGACTCTCTTATTTGGGAAACAACATTTATTTATATCGAGGATTTTACTCGGCAATACAATCCCAACGTGGGATTTACAACGACCACGTTGTAACCATGCAGTGCCATTACTAAGCAAATCTTTAGATCGACTTGCTGTAGATGGCGCTCTAACATAAGGAATAGTATAATTTACTATTTCAAGACCTTCCCTACTGTGACGTAGGCTAGAGTTGGAATACTAAATTATAAACTTCTAATGTTATGATGTCATCTACTGCAAGTCGATGTAATGACTTGCATAGTAATGGCATTGAGTTGTTACAACGCGTTCATTGTGATGACTGCGTTGTGATTGTATTGCGGAGTAAAAGTCTCGTTGTAAAGGTATATATTGCAGTATCAGAAGGTTGCTCTGCATGTTTGTTATTTTCTCAATGGTTTGTTCTCCATTTTCTTCTCAATTGTTTGCAGTGTTGTTTTTGCATGGAGTTCATCTGTATACCAACTCACCTGCTTTTGTGTCTTTCTCTGTGTTTTGTGTTAATGATGTGCCAGAGACTTAGCAGATCCTGTGATCCATTTGTCGAGAAGTTTGATATTGCCATTGAGGTCATTGATAGATTTTGGCAGGTTTGGGTGCAGGGTGTTGAGCAAATTGGATTCTGACATGCTGCTCTAGCTGTGTCTGGACAGGCACTGGGTGGCACACATTGTTTGACAAGGAATGCTGATTGGACACTGTATGAAGCTATGGTCGGTCCATGTGAGAGGCTTGGCTGTGGTGATTTTAATGTTGTTGAAAATGGTGAAGACAGGGTCAAGATTGCTCTAGTTAGGGAGTGTGTTTGATGACGTGTTGTGCCGATGCCAAGTTCTCCGGGCTCCCAAGGAGTGCAGTGATGTTGGTGTCTTTCTTATCTTTCAGATGGAAGTTAAAATCTCTATGTAAGAAGTACTTTTTAGTGTTGATGGATAGGTGGTAACAAGGTCAGTGGTAGTGTGTGAAAGTGGCTTAGGGACCCGGTGGTCAGTAGACAACAGTTCCACTCAGGATCTAGGATGGTGTGATTTGTAGTTCGAAGTGTAGGTGCTCCATTTAGGTGGTATTGTTCTCAGTGGTTGTAATGCAGTTTAAGGAATCTTTGAATATTATTGCAATTCTCCTTCTTTTTGGTGGTCCTGTTGGTGGTCCAGTTGTGCAATGTTGTTCTCAGTTGGGAAGGCTGTGGCAATGCTGGGTGCCAACTCAGAGGTCAGCCAGTTTTCCATAAGGAAGAAAAGGTCTGGGGTGTCTGTGTCCTGTGTGTCCCAGATTTCCATGGTGTGACTAGGTGTTGTTGAGGATGCGTGAAATGTTGTCCTGGGGTGTGTGTTTGTTGATGGGTGCTGCGGGTGTGCTGTGTGTGGATCTGGGTGATGTAGGCATGGTGTGTGTGACATGGCATTTTAGGCGGCACTCAGTGTTAGCACATGCTTCCTCTGTATAGTGTGGTGTTGCAGAGCAGCCTTGAGTGGAAAGACACCACTGCGGCTCTTTCACACCTGCCCCTCTCCAACCACAGCACCACTGCATTGCAGGCTATGTGAGTATTGGGAAAATGAGACAATGACTCTATAACCAATCTATTTGATGTTAGAAAGTGAGTGGATGCTACGTCAAGACAAAGGTCACACCACAAGACATGTTAACAGACGCTATTAAGGAAGTCTTTTCTCTAAACACCTTTTATCTCTGCATTTTGAAAACTGGATTGTGGAGGAGGTGATGTGTGACAAGATTATGTGTTCATATATGTTTTGTAGCAGTTTGCTGTGCTGCTGGTGTGTACTGTTATTTTTAAGCCGCATTATTAAAATTTAATATTTTTTTATTGCTCTGAAGTTTTTGTGTTGTCTTGTCTTTTGAATGTTTTGTTTTGTTTTGCCAGGTTAAGTTTTAATTGTGGTGTTATGTTGCTTTATTGCTATTATTCCACTGTGTCTAATTGTTTACATTACATAGGTAAACAAATGCAGATACATTACCCGCCAAAAGAAGTACATGCTTTGAAATGTCCTGTAACAAGCGCAATTTACCACTAAGGTGGAGAAGTTGTGGCTCACTGGTTAGAGCAGGCAGACCCTGAAGCAGAGGTCAGACCCGGGACCAGGGTTCAATTCCCGACGCGGCAGGGTCTTGAGCTCAAATGTCCATGGACTCGATAATTCTCGCTTCGGTGCTTGACCTAATCATCAGTTCACACTCAGCAACTCTGGGCATTAAGCTTGCTTAATCTCCACAACGGCCCCCCGCGGCGGGATGCCTGGCTTTCACCTTGGGGATGCCCTGTACGGGCTATCTCACAGGGAAAAGCCAGGACGGGTTCCCAAGGCAAGCTCGGAGATACCCCTTCGGGGGTCGATTCAGGTGCTATATAAGAAACATAATAATAATAATAATAATAATAATAAGGTGGCAAAACCACGCTGCTGCAGCTTTTCAACCACTTAGGACACCAGCTAGTCTAAAACTGTGACTGCAACAATGCTCACTTTATGTGATGTGTCGCACATTATCTACCAGTTTTTATCTGAATAAGTTGTAAAATAGTTGAAATGCTGCAGCATCACCAAAGTTAGTATAGTATCCTTCAATTGTAGATTGAGGCATTGTCAATTTTAGCCTGCGGTTCTTGAGCAGTAGACTAGCCCATTACCATTGAAGTCCCTTAGGCTAATGGTGGATAGACTATGGCATTGGTTATGGTAGCCCAGGGTCTTTTGGTGATTGCCCAATATGGTGATTCTAGAATTAAGTCTGAGGAATCCCTATAGCCAATGAAGAGTGGACCCAACACATTCCACAGTTATACGCCTCCAGTTCTAGCTGTAGGGCTCAATGGAGTTTAACGCTGCGACTGCTCCTTTGGATATATACAGTCCGCCCTCTTGTGAGAGGAAAGAGGGTTTTATTAGGGCGCATGGTCCTCCGCGGTGCTGAGCCCAAGCAAACCTCTGATATCTCACATCAAACATGAAGCTTCTGCGTGGGCTATCTTTCTGGTTCCTGTGTTTCAACACAGTTACCTAACCGGAGTTATACCATCTTCCTGGATGAAAAGTGTTGTTGTACCCTTATATAAAATAGGTGTAAAACCTCTCCTGCCAGTTTTAGGCAGATTGCACTATTGGATGCGATTGGGAAATTGCTTGCCAGGAGTGTTCCTCTTCACCTTCAGGAATGGGCATTTGGTAATAATATTGTTCTTGTTGAGCAGGCCGTTTTTCGCAAAAACTGTGGAACCTTAGATAATATCATGGCCCTTCAAAGGCTGAATGAAAAGTACCCTGTGGGTAAGGGGATGGCTTTATATTCTTACTTTATCGACTTTTCCACATTGTTTGATAGGGTTGACTGTAGGGTGCTGCGGAGGACACTGTCCGCAGTGGGAATCCCCACTCATCTTCCTATGCTGATCATTGCCCTGCACTCTTCCACTTGGACCCAGGTCCTGATGGGAGGAAATCAGGGTTTGTCCAGCAAAGTGGAGACACATGATGGCTTAAAGCAGGGGTACCGACTTGCGCCCCTTCTTTCCTCTCTTCACACCCATGTCTTAACAAGCAGAGTTGGGCGGTCTGAAGGGAATCCACCTGAACTAGGATTCATGAATGTTGGTCGTCTACTCTACGCTGATGACGTTCTTTTCTTGAATTTAACCCCAATAGGATTACAAAAGCATATCGCTGCTATTTCCAAGAGCAAAGTTATGGGTTTCAAGTCTCTGGGATGTAGAGTTAGGAAAGATTTATATTTGTTCCTGGGGAATGATAAGTTTGAAGTGGTGAAGATTTACTCATATGTGCTTTAATACTAGTGGCATGGGATAAATTGCATTTGTGATACTCAAAAGTGATCCACATAAACACAGGCAGATTAATGCAAGGAGCAATGCAGAGACTCATACAATAAAATGTATGCCAATGTATAAATGCAAATAGATGCCATACAGCTTAGTATCATGCTCTACCCAAAAACATATGAAGTACAAATGGGACGTAAAGTTTGGAAAGATTTATATTGGTTCTTGGGGAATGACAATGCAGGAAACGATACATCCTCAATACGATACAGTGGATAAAAAGAGCAAAAAGGCAGAGAACAAGCTCAACTTTATGAAGCACTACTGATACCATACTTCTGTTACGAAATCCCTTATCTTTCAAGTGAGAAACAAATAAAACGCTATAAGATCAAGGGGTGTGAAAAGTGTAAAAAAACAATGCTACACCCGGCACTCTTTATACCGAACAAGCAACCTACTTAATACATATCATATAAGCGTTATTTCAAGGTATCATTCCATAGTATCTATAATAACCTATTCAAACAGGCACAAAACCAGAAGCAGTAAGTACTAATTTTACTGCATACAAACATATTTAAAAATATATTAAAACATGTTTAACAATGTTGTACAACCTATTTGTACAACCTATTTCAGATAGAAGGGCAAAGAGACATTGGCATGGTCTTAATAATTGACGTCGCAATGTAAGTAGCAAAGGACAAACAACAATCACTTGATTTAAGTCTTGTACATGGTTCAAACAAAGTTCCCAAAGACTCTCATCCCTCGGTATAACTTCTCAAGATCCAGAAACAACTCGTAGCTGCAGCAATTCCAACCTTAGAAATAAAGTTGTTCTACGCACCTCATGGGGAACGTTCCATAAAACATGCAGTTGAGGTTTTGTACTAATGCTGCTTTCAACTACAATTCCAGTACAAGCATACAGAGCGCACAGTGGAATGTCCCTTTTCCAGCTCACTTCATAAATAGATTTTTTGATCAGGTTTTTTAAAACAAACTTTGGCAGAGGTGCCCCTCATTCTGACCAACTTCGAATATATCCAGGGCCTTCGAATAATTTGTAAAAAGGGCACTTCTTCCCTCTAAGCTATAACATATTTCATGTTTTAGTGCAGCATGGTTAGGGCTGAGTCACTATATAATACATTGTTTGTTAATGTTTTTTGTACTCTTATAGCACACTGCTACCCGCAGTGGGTTGCCCGGCGCTTGTACAAATACCACAAGGGAACCCTTCCTGGCTTTCCCTGCGAGGCGCCCACTCCTGGGCACCCGCATGGTGCATACCAGGCATCCCTCGCGTTGTGGGGGCCGTTGTGGAGACTAACCAAGCTATTGCCCAGAGTTGCAGCGTGGACCCATGATCAGAATAGGCACTGAGGCGAGAATATCCAGTCAGGGGAATTAATGAGCCCAAGCCCTGCCGGGGCAGGAATCGAACCCTGGTCCCTGGCCAGAGCTCTGCATCGAGGTCTGCCTTCTCTAACCATTGAGCCACACTTCTCCATTGTTCCTCCACCTTAAAACGGCTGCCATTGCAAACGCATTAAAGCAGACAGGACAGCCACCACTTTTAAGATGGCATAGACCTGTTTGCAAACTCTAAATCACGCCCTATGGCATTTCCGAACATAGCCTAGGTTATTGATCTTGAGTTAGAGCACTGCTAAGAAAGCTCAGTAGTAGGTAAGGGCACTGCCTCTGGTGCCTAGGGTATGTCAGTGGTAGACTATGGCATTGCTGATAGGAGCCTGGGTTCTTCAGTGGTAGACTAGGGCATTGCTGATAGGAGCCTGGGTTTTTCAGTGGTAGACTAGGGCATTGCTGATAGGAGCCTGGGTTCTTCAGTGGTAGACTAGGGCATTGCTGATAGTAGCCTGGGTTCTTCAGTGGTAGACTAGGGCATTGCTGATAGGAGCCTGGGTTCTTCAGTGGTAGACTAGGGCATTGCTGATAGGAGCCTGGGTCCCTCAGTGGTAGACTAGGGCATTGCTGATAGGAGCCTGGGTTCCTCAGTGGTAGACCATGTCATTGCCTAATTTTGATTTGGGGCATTCAAAAGACTAGAACATTACCCAGGCTATCCTTGAGGCCTTCTGTGGTAGACTAGGGCATCGCCAGGGGTAGCCTAGAGACCTTTAGTAGCAGTCCAGGGCATTTTCTACCATAGCCTGGGGTCTTTCAATAGTAGAATAAGACATTACATCACATAGTCTGAAGTCCTTCAATAGAAGGATAGGGCATTGCCTACCATTCTTTGAGGTGCTTCAGTAGTAGAAAGGGGCATTGATAGGTAGCTTACGATTCTTAAATGATAGACTATATTATTGCCTATGGTACTGTGGTGCCCCTCAGAGGTAGAGTAGGGTATTGGTAGTGGCAGCCTGGGGTTCCTCACTGGTTTCTAGGGCGTTGCCAACAAAACCCATGAGTCCTTGAGGAGTTGAGTTGGGCATTGCATATGGTAGCCTGGTGTTCTTCAATAGTCACCTGGAGCATTTCATGTGGTAAGCTGGGGGTCTTTGTGATAGAGTAGTGCATTGCATTCACTAGTCCAGGGCCTTTCAATGGCTGAGTAGCCCGGGGTTATACAAGCTGTTTCCGGTGGGAGTTTGAATGTGCAATCTGACAGAAACAAGTCTTCAGAAAGGTGGTAAGTGGACAGGTTCAGAAGAAGATTGTTTGAGTGGGGAATATTTGAAAAATATGTGCAAACTAAATTGAAAAAAATGTAGTACCTACATTTTACCATTTGGTGAAACTTATGTTTTAGTAAATCAATGATTTTTATTGTTGGTCTATAAAGTAACACATTTTCCTTTGTGTGCTTTCTTTCTTGCTAAGGTGGAGATGTTCCAGGCCGTCCTTCATAGACTGACCATCACCAGCCCTGCCAGGTCCCCAGCTCTGGAACCACTATCCAGAGAGAGTGAATGGGCCATGGGAAGATTATCTAACCTCCAAAGTCCAGGCTAACCTTGTTATCCAATGTCTCTCTAATTATTTGTCCTTATGCTTTACCTGGTGTTGTATTAAAAATTAACAAGACCCTCTGTGTATTTGTTGAATAAAGGTTATTACACGGTTGGCACACATTCAATAAATGCCGAATACATTTTCCAGCTCATGCTTCCCTGCCTCTACATTGATTCCTGCATACATGTTTTGGCCATTTTTTTTACCTTGGTGTATTCTTTTCCAGTGCACTGTTACATCTGGAACTACTTACCTTCAGTGAGAAAGTTGTGATATGTGTCAGTCATAATGCTGATTCTGCAAGATGAATCTCTTGACAAGGAGTGCGTTGAGATCCGGACCCTGATTAAATAGAGAGTTTGGTCCCTCAGCACACTGCAAAGAGGCTTTTGTCTTTTTTTTCAAAATCTATATTGATGAATATCTCATACATCTTATTGATCCTGATAAGCTGAACTGCAAACCCCTCAATGCACACAACCATTGCTCACACTGTTTCTCAGTGTCCTGCTGTGACCTGTCAGTCTGATCTAGTGCAGCCAATAGCAGCATCTGTGGCAGACCTTTGCACTTTAGGGACATGCGCACTGGCATTGTTCTCTGCTGCCATCTGGTGGCAGTGATTGTGACAAAACGTACAATTGTCACTTCCCTCTTCTATATTTTCCTTTTTGAATCGATCAAGTGCATATTTCATGCACAGTTTTCCATAGTGATGTGTGCTTTAGCACAATTTGTCAAAGTTCTGTACAAGAAAACAAGCATTTGCAGAAATAATAATGAGGAAATAGCTGGGTGACCAGGCATCCCGGATTCGCCCAAACGGTCCCGGTTTTTCACCAGCTGTGCTGGCAGATTTCAGGAAATTTAGCAGATTGAGTTCTATCTGGAAAATGAAGTGGAATGGCATTCTAACCGATGGCGCCATTATATGAAAAGGAGCGCGCACCACATCTGGCTTTCCCTATTCTGGGTTGTAGAGCCAGAGGATAGGCAGTTGACCAAAGGTCTCTCCTTGGTTGATAAGGGGTGATCAAAGATTGGAGAATGGGCGGGCCATTCTTCCAGAAGGCTTTATGGGCCAAGCACATAATCTTAAACTGAATCCTTTCCCTGATCGACAGCCAGTGCAAGCTCCTTAGAGCTTGTTTAGTGGAATGCCATCGTGAAATCTGGAGGAGTCTCCCAAAGGCACAGTTTTGAATACTTTGGGACTTATTCATGGTGTACTGTGGAGCTCCCAGATATAAGGCATTCCCATAATCCAAGCAGGAGAAGCTTAGAGCTTGGACCATGATCTTTCTGGCGTGAAAAGGGAGAAGAGGAAGGTCTTTCTGGCGTCAAAAGGGAGAAGAGGAAGGACCTTGCGAAGCATCTTTAATAGGCCGAAGCAAGTTGCTGAAAGCTTCGCTGCCTGATGATTAAAAGTAAGGGAATGGTCAAGCCAGACACCGAGTCTCCTAATCTGGTCCCTAGGGACTGGGACCGGGCCTAGACAATCGGGTCAAAAAGATTGCGGGTTGAAGAAGGGGGAGTTGCCCAGGAGCATAAGCTCTGTCTTGTTCCTGTTAAGTTTAAGGCATATGAGTTCCATCCACTTAGCAATCTCCTCTAGGCAGCAGCCTAGGGTGCTAGATGACCTCTCGGGGTGGTTAAGCGCCACCACAAGTTGTGTATCATCTGCATAGGTGATGATTTTTGTGCCAAATGGATGGACAATCTCTGCCAAGGGTCTCATATATAGATTAAACAGTGTGAGGCTCAGGGTAGATCCCTGGGGGACCCTACAGCTTAGAGGCAGCTGGTTAGAGACAACATCTCCCTCAAAAACCTTAAAGGAGCATTTGCTGAGAAAAGACTGCAGCCAGGCTACCGCTGAGCTGTACACTCTCAAGTTCATGAGTCTGAGGATCAGTGTATTATGGTTAACAGTGTCAAATGCGGCACAGTGTTTCGGTGGAAGAGAGATGCTTACCAATGTAAAAAGGCCTGCTGTAAAAAACACATACGAGATGCTCACAGATGACAGGTATAGTCATATATGCAGAATAAGGTGTGTGGGCAAAGCTGTGATATGAGGTGCTAGTGATGAACACCAGAAACATAGGGGCCCATTACGATGTCGGGCTGATTGCCTCCGCCAGGCTGGCGGTGGCCACCGCCGGCCTGGCGGAGGTAATCCGCCCGACATCGCAAGCCGAAATGCCCTACGCCATATTAGGATGGCGGCGGTGAAAAACACCGCCCGCCTGTTTTCCACCCCGGTCGCCTTGCGACCGCGGTGGAAAGGGAATAATATGGTGGCGGTGGGGGATGGCGGCGGTGAAAAACACCGCCCGCCTGTTTTCCGCCCCGGTCGCCTTGCGACCGCGGCAGAAAGGGAATAATATGGTGGCGGTGTCCAATGGACACCTCCAGCCATATTACGATGCACAGCTATAGGTGCCTTTCCGCGGCGGCAATGTCACCACAGAAAGGCAGGCGGTGTTTGCTGCGGGGGCCCCCTGCGGGCCCCCCTGGTGTAGGCAGAGGTGGGGGAAGACAGTAGGTACCCCCCCACATTTGCATATGCAAAGCGGCAGGCACTGCGCGGTTCCTGCCGCTTTGCATATGCAAATGCGAAAAAGCATTTTTAGCATTGTGGCGGGTGGTGCAGAGTACACCGCCCGCCACAATGCTAAAACTACAGGATGTGCCCGCCACTGTGGCGGGCACATCCTAATTCCCCCCACGGGACCCCCGCCCTTATTGCGGGCGGTCCCGTTCTCCGATAGGGTGGCGGGCGGACATTGTTCGCCCGTCATCCTAATGGGGCCCATAGTGTTTGTTTGTGAAGCTTACAAGTGAATTCAGAGGGTGGAATGCTACAAAGGAGCAGTGTGTGGTATGCACTGAAACACAAAAACCTTGTTATATGGGAGGCTCACAAAAACTATAAAATGGTCAAAACAAGCAAATATGCATTGTGCTAGGATTATTTAAGCCAAAATATTGAGCATTTAAGTGAAACAATGACTGAAGGTGTGGAGGCCTTGCTCAAGACTATGATGATTTATTTACAACTGACATTTGGAGAGTTGCTTATTAACAGTGAAGTAATCTTAGGGGAATAGTTATTGCGGGCAATTTAAATGTCAGATGAGCAGGATAACTTGGATATGGGGGTGATGCTTCGAGGATGGGCCAGGGGTGTCCAACATCAATAGCTCTGCTTCTGAGCATGTCCAGGAGGAGTCTGAAGACCCTTTACTTGAGAACGCGAGTCCCCCGGGAATAGTTCTTGTGACACAGAGGGAGGCCTTAGAGATCTGATTGCCTTTATTTCTCCTGGGAGGGTACAAAGTGTTCAGGGGAGGTCCAGGTCCCCTCCAGTTAATTCAGCATCCTCTCTCACTTAAATAGGGACATCTATCTGTAGCAAGAGAGAGGATTCCACATAAAGGGAATACCACATACTCAAACTTGAGAGAGCCAAGCTCAGAATCACGAAGGAACAATTGGCCCTAGATAAGGAAACCTAAAAGTACAGAGGGCTAGGTAGATTTTGAGATTGGAATCCCATGGTGCAGCACTAGTGAACCTAGAGTTAGAGAACTCTCCTTTGACACTGGTAATTTGAGCAGGATAATCCTTCCCTACCAGCAGGGTGATGACATGCATAAGTGGATTACTGCTTTAAAGAGGGCCTGTATAGTTCAGAAGGTTCCTCAGGGCCAACTGGCAGCTATCCTATGGCTCTCCTTTGCTAACAAAGGTAGAGACACACTCTTGCCTTTGAAGGAATAAGATACAGACAATGATATTGTCTTTAAGAGTGCCCTTATAGATGGGTTTGGGTTATCCCACTGAGCAATACAGGGTTAAGTTTAGGGACACACATGAGGCAAACACTCAAGACTTATTGATTTTGTAGATAGTGATATTAGGGATCTGGAAGGCTGGCTTCATGGAAGTAATGTGCATGATTATGAGGGACTGTACAATTTACTTGTGAGGAAGGACATCTTCAACAAATGTCAAAATCAGCAATTGCGCCAGTACATGGAAGACTCAGATCTGACTTGTTCCCAAGAACTGGAAAAGAAGGCAGACAAGTTGAACTGCACCAGGGTGAAACAAAAGTCTCCTGGACCAGAAGAACCAAGAATCTTCTAAGGAAAAGAGAAAGGTTGGGAGAAATCTAAAGAAAAGAAAGTGTCTTTTGAACTTTCTCAAAAATCTTCCTCTGGGTGTAGGTTCCATTCCTCTCCCTCCTCTAACAAGAAAGCTTGGTGCTATTTGTGTAAGGAAAAGGCCAAAGGGCAAAGGATGCTGATTTCTTGAAGTCTAGCACCAATACTGCTACTACTACTCCTAAACCTCCTGGTGCCCCTAGCAATTGCACTGGTGGTATTAGTGCCTCCAAGAGTTTAGCTGGGTTGACCTTGTGTATGCAAGTGGGTTCTGGCTTTGTTGGGACACCAACTCAGGCTATTTTAGACTGTGATGGTGGCACTCAGCTTGCCACCCTGATTGTAAGTCCAACTAACTTAGTCAAATACAGTCAACAGCCTCTCATCAATCGTCCAGAAGCTGTGGCATACAGAGACACAGGGGCCAGTGTCACTATGGTGACCAAAGAAACGTGTGTCTCTCGAGCAGATTCTACTTGGTCATATTTACGAAGAGACCAATGCTAACAATACCAGGACAGATCATTCCATGGCAGTTGTCAAGCGCTGCTGAGGAAAGGTAACTTGTCCAAAGAGAATTGTGGTACAAAAGGGGGTGGTGATGGACGGAGCATCTGAACCAATCAAACACTCACACCCAGTCAACAGATGTGGGTTTAATCCATCACCGTTCTTTAGCCCACTCTGCCACCCATGTTCAGACATGGCCATATGCAAATCAGTCTGACCCTGTGCCTCATGGGAACAGTCCAGCCCGAACTGCCAAGCCATGCCTTTGACTGGGTGTGAGTGTTTGATTGGTTCAGATGCTCCGTCCATGACCACCCCCTTTTGTACCCCCAAAGAGAATTGTGGCATCCCCCCGACCTACCCATGGGTTGTCTACTGGGCAATCACTTGGAAACTTCAGCAAAGGCCTACTTGGATTTCTAAAGGAGCCTTGACTCCTCCCTTCCGACTTCGGTGCCTAGGTCTCCACTTCTGGAATGTCAGCAATACACTTTCACTGTCTCATAAAGCATCCTCATATCAAGGCTAGAGGCATCCCAAAATGCAATACTTTGGTTCAATTACACATGCAATGCATATACCATACATTTACCATGCATACACTTGGGATGTTAGTACTAAGGTCTGGGGTAGCGCACAGAAGTGTAACTTTACACGAGTGGGCCAACAGACCTGCAATCAGTGTACTAAACCCATTATAAGGACAAATGTCCGCTATCTGTGCATTTAGTGTACACTCGGTGCACCCCTCCAGGACACACACCAGGGGCCTTCTTATGTAAATAAAAAGGTGCACTGGGCGCAAACAGGAAATGTGCGCCCTATCAAGTGCAATGTGCTGCCCCCAGGGCAGCAACAAACTCACGATGCCCTGGGGGTAGCGCATTCCTTTGAAAAGCAGAGCGGCTGCATTAAAGCTGCTTTGTGTTTTTGCTGTGTAGATTGCACCCGCCTGCAAGGGGATGTCTGGGGGAGGCCGTAGGACACCCTTTCCCCCCCTCCAAGGGGCTGCTCTCAGGGGAACAGTGCGCCTTCTGAGAGCTTCTTTGCCTCAGCGCCTGCCTCTGTAATACAGTGCACCCCTATGCAAATGAGGGAACAACTGCTGCAGAGAGCGCTGGCCCTTAATGTGTGTCGTTGGTATTGGTATTACAGAAGGGACCGCACAATCATCTGCGGCCCCTTTAATACCAAACTTCCCCTGGGGCACACAAAAGGGGCGCAAATGCCTGTTATGCCCCCGGGGCACTCTCTGTAATACAGCCCCAGGTCTAGAACCTTTCTCATGTCAATGGACAAGCTGACCCTTTAGCAGAATCCTATGTTAGTGAGAGGTGAAGCCAGAATTCCAGGATAAGGAGACCAGATACAGCCAGTTGGGTAATCAATTCAATTCAATTCAATATTTATTTATGATTTTGGAACTCACATGAGATCCACCTAAAATAATAACATAAAAGCAAAGTACGGTTACATGCAAATGTGGAAGAGAAAAAAAAAGAAAGAAGCAACTTCATATCCACTAATATATATCTAGAAAGCTTTTAAAAAAGTTAAAAATTTTGTAACAAAACATTTCGCTGGGCGGATTATGAATGGCACCCATTAAAGAGCTGGCAGACAAAATACTTAATTTTAAGCAAATTGGTCTCAACCACTTCGTCGGGCATACAAAAAGAACATGAGCAATGTCCTGGATCGAATTATTGCACTGGTTGCACTTTGCTGAGGACCCATACCATCTGGATAATAAATTGCTCAAAGGGAGAAGGTCCTGCCTCAAAAGGAACCAAAAGCGCTGTGTACCATGAAAAAGGTTCCAGGAGACATAAGGTTGCATGTTTCTAATTAGATAGGAATCAATGACCGGAGAAACACTTTTCTTAAAAGTAAGGGTATCCCTATTCCATGAGGCCAGTTTTAGGGTGGACTTCAACTGGTGTGTAGATAACGTAAAGAGAGTTGATTCTTCCAATTGCAATAAAGCAACAGCCCTTCTAAAAATAATTATGATTAAAGAATGTTCTTTTAGGGATCCCAATAGTTCTGTTTTTTATAAGGTTTCTTAAAGTATCCGGTTTTCCCTTTGCCAGACATGAGACCCATCGTACTATCCCAGCAAGGCCCTGGACCCAGCTGCTACGCAAACCAAATTCTAGTCTAAGGGTAGCCACAGAATAAGCAGTGTTAACCGTAGTTAAATACCGTAGGAGTCTACCCTCAGTAGTATGTAAAAAACCCCATTGCCCCAATTGAAATAGTTCAATACCATAAAGTAAAGAGGCCAGGATTTTAGCACGGAAGGCCTCTAACAAATAGACAAAACTCTTGCCTTGTGCCATTGCCTTCCGAGTGTTATTATCTATATGGGCCTTATTACTAAAATTACCAGATACTGTTTTCCCTAGGAAGACATAAGATTTTACAACTTCTAACTTATGTCCACCTACCGACCACATAAGATTCCCATATATCGTTTTTTTTTTCCTGTCATACACATGACTTTACTTTTTGAGACATTAATCTTCAAATGATGAGTCTCTGCATATACATGTAGTGCCTGCAGACGTTTATTTAATCCTTTTGGAGTTAGGTCCAATATTAATATGTCGTCTAGATACAACAAACATATAATTGGTTTATCCCCCAAAACAGGGGCAATACCTTCACTTAAAGATAAGGTCTGCGGAAGAATAGATATGTATAGGGAGAATAGTAAAGGAGCTAATAAACAACCTTGTTTTAGTCCATTGGCAGAAAAAATGGCTTGAGATAGGCCTCTTTCCCCACCCTGAAGAACTCTACACCAGGTATCAGAATGAAGATCCTGAACTAGATCCAATAGCAATGATGGCATGCCAAGGTCCAATAGTTTCCTCCACAGCAAAGGACGATCAACTTTGTAAAAAGCTGTGGAGAAATCTATAAAGGCTGCATAAACTCTCCTACCTCGGACCTTGATATATTTGTTGGATATTAATTGTAGGGCGTTTAGTTGTCCATAGTACCATGCCCTTTGCGAAAACCCATCTGCTCAAAGGGTAGTACATTACTCTTATCCACCCAATCCTGAATTAACTTCAGGAGACACTTTGCAAAAACTTTACCAATTGCGTCTAAAAGGGCGATTTGGCAATAGTTTTGTGGGGCCGTCGGGTCTCCCTTCTTGAAAAAGGGAACCAGTATACTCCCTTTCCAAGAGGGAAGAACAGTTCTACTCAAAAAACGAAGTTTGAACACCGGGTGAAGAATTTTGCTCCACAGTATGCTATTTTGCTTTAAGACCGAAATAGGAAGCTCATCTGGTCCCATTGCCCCGGAGGAACGCAATTCCCTGATGGCCAATTCAATGGCTTTTTCAGATGGAGGATCTATAGCATGACTATCCGCATTAATTCTTTTACTGGGGACCACCATTCCATTACTTGCGTATAAGTTTGTAATGTAGTCCACCCAAATTTGCTCTTCAATGGGAATTGGGACGGGACTTGACCTAATGCCACATCCCTCCCCTATGAATGACCAAAATAGTCTTACTTGGCCTTTAGTAGTAGCCTCCCTCAGTTTAATCCATAAGGAATCCTCCCTGTCTTTTTTCAATTTAGCCTTCAACCTTCTCCTCCTTCTTTTTAATAAAGATATTCTGCGAGATCTTTCAGGAGAATTATTCAAATATTGTTCTCTTACTAGCTTATTTATTTCTATAATGAGTAATCGGAGGAAGTGGGGAAGTATTTTAGTATTTCTTTTCCAATTGGATTTATTAGATTTATTAGCAACAGAAATCACAACCTTCATAAAATCTAAAAAACGCACTATTTCTAAGCCTTTGCAATTATTTAAGTCGTGTACTGCAGCATCAAGGATGCTGTCCAAACCCCTCAGTCCTAGCATTTCAATAACATCTCCCTGATTTGTCCCCAAAACTGACTAGGTCGCTATTTAAAGACCAACAATCAGTTTTAGGAGGATTTACATTTACAATGAGAGCTAATACTTTATGGTCACTATAAGGTGTATGGGAGACCTGAAGATCTTTCAGTAAGGAAAAGGCAGAATTTTCCACCATTACATAATCTATTCACTCTGGTTAGATTTATGGGTATAGTTCGCCGGAGAATCTGAAGGGAGCATTGCATTCACAATAATCCCATCCATTTCCACCAATTCTTCAAGGAGCATTTTCCCTCTTCTATTTGTCTTATTATTCCCAGGAAAGAGGGCTTGGGGAATCTGCAAAGATTCCTCTTTATGCTTATTTCTAAACAAGGACAAACTAAAATTAGAGATTGTACAATTGAAATCCCCTACCAAGATTATATGAGGAGCAGGTACTTTCTCAGTAATTTTCTTTACATAAGAAAATACCTTCTTTAAGATTATATTAAAGCAGGCATCTGGGGGAATGTAGGCATTTATCAAAACAATAGGACTACAAACTTCAGCATTGTCAGAGTTAAACAGCGTTACTGCCTGGAAAAGATTACTAGGATCTAAATAATGGGAAAAAGTCCAATTTATCCGGTTAGACAGTAGGCATGCTATACCCCCTCTTGCGCGACCTCTCCTTGAGGGAGATGCTCTACCCTCCAGTACAAAATAATCCCTTCCTGCCGAAATTTTCTCAGCGCACCACGTCTCTTGGAGACAGATCACACTGGCCTCTAATGAGTAAAGAAATTGTAATTTTTCAGAATTGTTTTTCATATCAGCGGCATTCCAGGATAATATTTTTAGGTCATTGCTAAAGACGGGGATATGTTTCAAAATTATTTATAGGTTTCCTCGAAAGAACTCAAGGCAACCAATTCCAATAGAGACTCTCTTCAACCGTGTTTCTTTGGAGAGAAGAAGGATGGGTATTGATATGGGACACATGACGGATATCTTTAGAAATGCAAATTTTTAGAACATCATAACCGCCTGGCCGGTCAGTACTACCAGAGGTTGCCTGGAGGAGCGAAAACTTATTAATAAGTCTACCAGAGCGGAAGTTCTCCAAGAAAGGCATAATATCAATCCCTTTACTTTGAAGGCATTCTGACCGCTGAAGGATGTGATTTACAATAAGTTTAGAATAAAACTTTACCCTTGTTAAACTTCCAACCTCTGTTTTCAGAATCATTACTTTATCTATATCAGAGGATTGTATTAATTTCAGACTTGCGATCTCCTGAAAACATTTAAGAAGCAGGGATCTATTTAATGTACAATCTGGAACAAACAAAGGGAAAAAATCTAAAGTAAGTGTGTCAGTGCTTTCCTCTTTAAGGATCTCAGCTGGTCTCTTAGGAACCCCTTCTCTTCCCACCATATCCGAGAATGATTTAGCTTGAGGGTTAAGGGCCAGCTTGTTTCCTCAGTTCCCCAGGGGGAATAGAGTTGGAAGGCCCCCCTGTTTCAATATTTGGGACACCAGATAAGAGGGGAATAATGTTAGTGTGACCATCGGTTTGAATCGTTGTTGGGACTGCCTCTTGTTCTGTGGATATTAGAGTTTCTTGAACTAATTTTACTTCCTGGATCTCGTTTTGGGGGGAATTAACTAGGGATACTTGACAAGGCACTTTATTAATAGAAATGTTCAACTGTTCATCAAAGCTGATTTTCCTCCGCCTCTTTTTTCCAAATCTGTGAATTGGTTTCCTCTTTTTTCCCCCATTCATTTTAGAGTTCCCTTTTTTTCCCTTTTTTCTCTTATCTTCTAGGTCCGGTACACCCTCATCTCCATCTTTTTTCTGCAGTTTAAAAATGGGAAATAACTCTTTATCTACCCTTTTGTTGGAATCATCCATAACTTCAATTACTTGATCAAGCTCTGCGGGGACTCTCAAGGGAGATTCTAACTTCTTTCTATCAATAGAGGGGAGATCTTCATCCAGTCCTGTTCGGACCAGAACTTGAAGGGCATTCGAAGACTCATTCTCTATCATCGTATGTTTCATTACTTTGGGCCCTAGAGAACTAGATCCCAAGTTAGGGCTAGATTCCTTCCCCTGCTTATTGTTCAATAGAACCTTCAGTATTTGAGTTACTGTTTCCAGAACACAATCTGATCAACCGACAAATGTTTCCAGTAATTTTAAAATAGAAGAAAGTAAATGTTCTAATGAGGATAAAGAGTCAGAGATGGGTTTATCTGACCTGATTGGTTGAATAGGATCTATACCGGTTATATTGAGGTCAGGACTCATGGAAGTGTTTGACTGAGAAATGTTGAATAGAGATTTATTAGATGGAGTGCTACTATATAGTTGAAGCCCAGAGGGGGCAAATGCTGCCGGAGTCTTTATAGGATCAAGAATCTTGCTGGATTCCTCAACAATGTACCTCCTGCAGAGCTCCATATCTAAGTCTGATGAGATAAAATCATTACTTTGCACTTCCCTCAGCAAAGATGAGCCAAGGGCATCTTTTAAAAGAAATTCACTGAGATTAGATGGATGGTTATGCACTGTAACACCCACTATTTTATAACTGGACTCTGGTGGACCATGGGGGGGCTGGGTAGCATATATATTTTTATCCCCAAACACTAGCGGAGAAGGTGCCAACATTTCAAAGAATTAGGAAGACCTTCTCTCTCTTTAATGGGGGAATTAACACCCTTTTCCTTATTACCTTGTTCAATTACACCAACAGTATTTTGGAGCCCCCTCATAGTGGTGTAATCCTTAACAATATCACCTCTTTCGGCATTGCCATCAGCCTTAGGCCCTACTGTGGCAGCTTTATTCTTTCCCCTTTCCCATAGACTAAATAACTGACAATTTCCTTTTAACTGCATAGCATGACCGTCCTTGTTCCGTAAAGGATTAGATTTGGTCTTAGAGCAGGTTCTTCCCACTAACAGTCTACCCGACCTTAATTTTTTTGCAGTCATTTCAGAAATAGAAAACAAACTCAATAAGATATTAAAAATTACAGTATCAGCTTTTGCTCCTATACTAGAGTACCAAAGCTTGACGACAGCTAAAGACTATACAAGAAATAAAATTAGATGAACACCTTCACGATTATACTGAAAAAAACTTTTTTGAAAAGAATGGGCCCAGCCCAGCCTACTTCAGCCTCTGAGGGCCTAAGTGGGCCCGCCCTTTGACCGGGCTTAGCCCCGGGCTAAGACCCGCGCGCGTCCCGCGATGCGCGAGAGACACTGTGGTTTTAAAGTAGAAGGAGGGGGCGGAAAGAGGACCCAGCTGCAGCAAAGGTGATAACGCTGTGCAGGCTGGTCCTCGCAGTCCGGCCCGCGGTGAAACACAGTTCCTAAATTCGCCCTCAGTCGGCGTTCACAAAGGTAGTATCGCCGAGGCAATGGAGATTCTGCTTTTCCAAATCCGCTTTAAAAATGGCACAAAGAAGGCAAGTCCTTTCACACGGCTATGAGCGGCTCCCGCGAAGCAGGGGCCGCCGTTTTGAAGTGCAGGAAAGAGGGGGCGGGAAGAGGACCCAGCTGCAGCAAAGGTGATAACGCTGTGCAGGCTGGTCCTCGTATTCCGGCCCGCGGTGAAACACAGTTCCTGAATTCGCCCTCAGTCGGCGTTCACAAAGGTAGTATTCCCGAGGCAATGGAGATTCTGCTTTTTCCAAATCCGCTTTAAAAATGGCACAAAGAAGGCAAGTCCTTTCACACGGCTACGAGTGGGTAATCAGGTCAAGTAACTTGCACTGTAGGGGGCACCCTGGCACCAAAAGGGCCAAAACGACATTTCTACTCTTAAAATACATATATTATTAGGGTCTCCACCTGGCTCTTGAGCTAGGAACCTACATGTTCAACGGGGTAATTGTTGTAAATAAGTAGGTCCATTCCATGTAGTTTCTTTATTTAGATTTATTTCAAGTCAAGATCTTATGTGGAGCCCCACCAGGAGCAGCCTCCCCGCTGCTCAGACGTTCCTCCAACTCGCACTCTCTCTCATCCAACATTCCATAACCAGCTCTCACTCCAACATTCCACTACACAGCCACACTGGCTGAACAGCAGGTATAACACATCTCCCTTTCTTAACCCCTTCCACGCTGATGACGAGCTGGGCTCGTCATGGCGTAGCCTCCTCGCACGCTGATGACGAGCCCAGCTCGTCACGTAACATGCGATTTAAAAAATCTCAGTGTGCGAGCGGAATTCCACTAGCGCGCATGAGGTTAATACCAATAAAAATCAACAGCAAAAGAATCATGTATAAGATGGCAATAATAATTACATGCAAGAGTGAGGCAACAAGCAACACATGTAGATGGCGAAATACATGCATACAAAATAGCAAAAAGATAAATATTTGGAAGAAGTAAAAGAATACGCAATCCAGCAATTCTAACACTCACCACTTCTCCCTTTCTCATACAAAAAAAACAAAATCCACGCTCCCTTAAAACCAAACCAAAGCAACACATACACTATCATGTCAGCTAGAGGTAGGAAGGGCCCCAACTAAAAGGTGAAACAATAAACCATACTTGCAAGAAATTCACTGATATTCAACGCTTCCCCCACCAAAAGACAGGGTGTGACGTGTAGGAAAAACTACACACAGAACTATGCAATTGCACACACTTCACTCAACATGTAAGTACTTCCCCCAAGAAAAGATGGGTTGCATTATGTAGAAAACTGCGCTCCACACAGAACCAGATTAAAACCAAGCAAAAACTACACCCAAACCAAAATATGGGTTGTGACTTGTGGAAATGTATGTACCACAGTGAACCTGTAAGAAAACCAGGCAAAAACTGCACCCAAACTAAAATCTGGATTGTGACATGTTGAAATGTATGCTCCACACGGAACCTGTACGGGTGTAACACCCTGCACCAAAAATAACAACAATCTTGAATAAACCTTTCACCCAAAAATATATCCTGGAGTACAAGACCAGAAACTCCACCCAAAACAAAATCTGGGTTGTGACGTGTAGAAAACTACGCTCAACACGGAACCAGAAGAAAAGCGAGCAAAAACTCCACCCAAACCAAAAACTGGGCTGTGACTTGTGGAAAAGTATGCTCCACATGGAACCTGTTAGGGTGTAACACCATCACAAACCATGATGTGCGAGAGAAGTAAAAGGATAAAACAGCATAAAAACAGCGATCAAATATTTTTCAAAAAACATTCACTATACGAAATGTGCACTAAATGAAGTGGTATTCGGCAGGAACCCACAAACACGTAAAAGTGGGAAACAGGAAGACAATTAAACACTAACTTCTACTCATATCCTTACAAATGCCAGAAAACATAACTCAAGGGACCTTAGGGAAACATGAAACAAGAATAAACAGTAAGCAAAGAACAACAACATGTAGATGGCATAAGACATTAGCCCTCAGTAACACTCTGGAACACTGGTGAGCGACCTCTCCTCGAAACTCCTCTTGAAATGCAATAGTACAGAAGGAAGTCACTGCAGCAACATAAACATCAGAGTAATCCATGACACAAAAATCTCAAACCGAAGTAAAGTAGAGTCACAAACGCAGCAGATACAAAGCAGTAGTGACAGGACCAGAGATTAATTTAAATGTGAATAACGTAGCTCCAATGAACAGAAAAGAAGAAAATAAAAATAAAAAAAAATAAAAAATTGAAGAGCTTTTTAAGTCTTGAAGAAAGGGATAGGCACACAACTTCCATAATGTTTCCATGACAAGATTTATTGCTTGTATACACATGGCAAAAGGCAGAAAAAAAAAAAAAGTAACTTTATTAGGAAGATTACCCTTTGAGAACTTGCCAAAGTCCAGAGTCTTACAACGAACAAAAAGCAGGATAAGAGACTCAAGCAGAACTCCTCCATACTAGGATCATAAGAACTGGGAAAGCGGTCAGGGAACTGAAGCACTGGTAGACTGGTGAGGAAACGCACTGAAATACACCATACTCTTGGCTTCTGCCACAGCAAATCTCTCTAGGAGGAGCAGGAGTTTTCCTCTCGCGCCGTATCAAACAAATTGAGAAGGTGGCTGGCAAAAGAGAAAAAAATAACAGAGCAGCAACATATTCAATCAGCCACTGCCAACCGAAAGATGGCGGCACGCCGTCAACGTGGTTTGCGAATGAGAAAAACAAGCATTGGCCATGCCAACTGGTTTCGCCATATTAGTGTATTATGAAAATACAGCATCTTTCACCAAGACTGCACATGCGCTGCCTAGGCGAAACCTAAAAATAACAGAGCAGCAACATATTGACTCAGCCACCGCCAACCTTATCATGGCGGCACGCCGTCAACATGGTTGCAGGGTGGCTCTCGATGCGCTTGTTCACCAAAACGTCCCAGAGCCGGCCGAGAGAGTCACAAAAGGTCCCACGGAGCTGCACACGCCTTCATGCAGGTAAGAGTGCACGCGCTGGGTGTGTGTGCGCTGTAGACAGCTCGTGCCATATTTTGAAAGTCTCAAAACAGTTCAACTGCCATGGTGAAGACAACATTGCAGTAGTAAGCAGATTTGGCATCAAAATCAGCAATAAGCCAACGTACTCACAGCCACAAGCCATACACAGCAGGCAAGGGATACAACTGCCAAAGTCCTACTCTGATTTGGAAGAGTGAAGTCCTCCTCAGCAAAGTAAAAATGACACAGCCAAGGTGCCAAAACAAAGTGCTGGAAATGTTCTCACATGAAAATCCACAAGTAATGACAACCGGTAGAAGCGTGTAGAAATGCACAACTCTTGTATAATTCAAAATGAAAGTAGTTATCTCAAACAGTTAACTTGTCATCAACAGGCTGGCACAAAGTCCAATAGAAACTGGCACTCACGGGTTGGGACGACCCATGGGGTGGTCACTGGTGGGGCTCGGGGTGCCAGGTTGTTCAAGAACCAGTTACATTTCTTCTGCTTAAGTGAGTTGTTTCACACTTGATAATGAAAATACTTTCAGGTAACACACGTAGGTTTGTAGTATTCTGGAAACCATCTTCAATGTCTATTGCACATGGAACTATACTGTGTCATGTTCATTACTATGGTAATAGAATGCTGTGCTTTTGAAACTGTGCTTGGGACTCTGGTTTGGCAGTCCCTAGCAGCTCCTGTGACTAATGGTCGATAAACATCATCTAACCCTATGTTTGTGGTTGTGTGGGCTCACTTCAAATTGGCGACGAGGACGGGACCATTAGTCACCTAACCCACGTGTGTCCAATCTCTTGAACTGTCTCAGGATTGGAAATGGAAGCTGCATTTTGAAATAATGGAAAATTTCAATTCTGGCGCTGATGGGATCAGTGATCTCAGCGTGTAGTAAGGAGCTAAAGGGAACGTGTTTTCTACATCTGTTGGAGTATTGAAAGTCAAAGAAATTCACTTTTCTGCTGTTTTGCTGGTGTTGTTGTGAATTTCAAAACAACTGCTGCAGTCAAAAAGTTAATCCAGCTGGATTTATAGTCAAGACAAACTGTGGGTAAAACGAGTTTTTTTTTGGGCTGTGAAAAAAGACATAAGGAAAGGTCCTGCTGTTACTTCAACAGAAAAGCAAAAGAAACAGTTGTGCAGGTTGTGCTTCAGCTTTTAACAGGTGCTGGTCGAAGGGAAAATTAGGAGAAAGTCGGCGGCATTCCAAAGCACACTGTTTTCGAGGAGAAGACTATCGGGAAGATTTATGGTGTCTGAGCGAAGAAAACACTGTTTTTTCTACCTGACAAGCCGTGCATCTAAGCACAGTGGGCCAACGGTTTTTCAACGGGAGATCTTCTCCTTGCATATGATGACGTCTGAGAACGTTGTGGAGGTATTGGTGATTGTTCCCACTTCGTAACACGTCACACGACAACGTAAGTTCAGAGGGGGACGGCGCCTCTGTAAAACGTCAGTGCAGATTGAGAACGTCAGTTGGCATTGTTATTTTCAACTGTTACCAGGCAACGGCGATAATTAAAACGGAGGCAGACGGCGAAATTGGTGCACGCCTTACGCTTTTGGATGTTCCTTCATATTTTAGAAAAAGCAACAGTTGCTAATGCCTCGTGAGTACTTTGCGTAGTGAATTGCCTTTCAAAGCCACATATCGTTTTTCACCGTCAGGGGGTTTTCATCTCCACAAGTCTGGCGGAAGTAACGCTTTCCCGAGTGTTGTTTATTCAAGAGAGAACCTTTGAAGGGTGTTTGGAAGACGGACTGTTTTCATGATTCATTAAGCCAAATTTATATTCTACAGCAAGAGAACGTGTGGTTTTACCTTGCAAGGCAATCTACAACAAAACAACGAGTGGCTTTGCTTTGCAGGGCTTTACCTTGTTTCTTTTGTTTCGCATTTTGAGTCATCATCACTCTTTTCTCGAACAAGTTCTAGTAAAGCAAGTTGTTATATGGATAACAGTGCCATCTAGTGGTTCAGTGGCACATTGACATTTAGGTGTTTGGGTTTAATCTGTATTTTCTTTTGGTTCAGGAGGTGAATCTTACAAACATATCATCTTCTGCATCTTTAGCAATCTTTTGGAGTAGTTTTTTTGCTTTAGTCAAAGTTTACATTCATTTATTTTGTGAATCTGTACAATTTGATAGAGAAAGGACATTTTTTCTTTCATCTGGCAATCGCTCTATTTTAGTGCAGTTATTCTAATAAGTGAATAGTGAAAGTTTTGTTTTTACCTAGTGAAAATGCAGAATGTACAGGCTCCTCCCCCATTTTTGCAACTCCCAGGCGATCCTCCTGTCAAATGGAAGGTATGGTATAGGGCTTTTGAGAAGTACTTAGGAGCAATTGGAGGGAGTAGATTTCAAAATTTGCAAACATTCGTGACAAGAATTTTCAATTCTATTAAGGACAAGGAGGCGAGGATTATGCTTTCTCATTTCTTTAATGTAATGCTCAGCAGCCAATAAAAACAACCAAAAAACTACATTTCCCATGAACACCAGGGAATGACCATAGATGGTAGTGTATAAAAGGTCCCAACATTAGTCTGTCTTCCTCTTTCTTTGTGGAAATATATCCAAATTAAGGTAAAATCCCAAATAGAACAGGAACAACAATTCCAAACAAGCCGCTGTCATCCACAGAATCCGGAAGTAGGCAGCTGACGAACCATGGGTCCAGACGACAGGAGGAGAGACAGATCCCGGCAAAGCAGGAGCGACATCACTTCTGATCTGAGCCTGAAACAAGATACAGAGCCATAATATCCAAACCCAACAAGACTGTCAAGAGTCAATCAGGGAAGGGAACAGGGAGAGAGATATTTGCAAATGCATGTATATAGTCATAATACATAAGCATACAAATATGGAAAAAACCTGGGTGGGATAATCCTCGCCTCCTTGTCCTTAATAGAATTGAAAATTCTTGTCACGAATGTTTGCAAATTTTGAATTCTATGTCAGGACAGGAGGCTCAGATTATGCTTGTTTAAAGCTTATCCACCACCACAGAAGCAACACAATCAATCGGCTTGTAATAAAACGTTTTAAATACAGAATCAGATGACCAATCTGCAGCCTTCATTATATCAAACAAAGTAACACCCATGGAGAAGGCTTTGGACGCCATAGCCCCACGTGCCGAATGTGCGCCAAACACAGAAACATCAATACCTGCTTCAGACATAAGACCCCGCACCCAGCGCGCCAAAGTAGCAGGAGTGACAGGGCGAAAGGGCTTTTGCAAAGCAATCAGCAATTGACCCTGCATGTCAGAACGCACAGAAGCAGTACTCACCTCGTAATCTTTCAAGCATTGCACAACGCAAAGGTTGGGATGCGAGGGAAAAGAAGGATAGAAAATAGAAGGTGTATTAGATTTTGTTCGTCGAGAAAGACGAAAGGAAACCCCTTCAGGAGTATAACTTCGACCAGCAAGGTCCAAAGCGTGGACATCAGACACACGCTTACAGGAGACTAAGCACAGCAACATAGTCAACTTCGCCGACAATTGCTTGCGGGAAAGCAAAGAGTTCAAAGGCCAGGACTCCAAGAAACGGAAAACAACCGAAACGTCCCACAAAGTGACATACTTCGGAGTGGGAGGTTTCGCAAACCGAATACCCTTAAGGACCCTGGAAACGAAAGGATGTTCACCCGCAGGTTTCCCATCAATGTGGGCATGGCCTGCCGAAATAGCAGAGCGGAAGCCATTGATAGTGGAGTAAGCCAGTCCCGAAGTGGCTAAAGAAGCCAAAAAGTTAACAATCATACTGACATCCGCCGAAACGGGATTAACTTGTTGTTGATCACACCAATCGCACCATCGCTTCCAAGACCCCTTGTATCGTTTGTGAGTATTGGGGGCCCATGCCTCACGAAGGTACTTGGAAGCGTCACTTGAAATGCCCGGGATCGCTCAACGGTCCCCGAGATCTTCCACGCGAGCAACTGGAGGGAGCCCGAGGAGATCAGGGGATGTGGATCTCCGAGGGGATCCAACAAGAGATTCCACAACTGGGGAAGGAGCAACGGCGGAGCGGAGCACATTTCCAGAAGCACCGGAAACCAAGCTTGAGCCCTCCAGAGAGGGGCAATCAGAATCAGATCCGTCTGGAAACGTTTGGAAAAAGCCAAGACCCTGGGAATCATCAGAAACGGTGGAAAGGCATAGCAAAGGGTCGACGGCCACTGCTGGAGAAACGCATCCGTGGCCAGAGCCTGAGGGTCCGGCCTCCAACTGTAAAAACGCGGGAGTTGCGCATTCAGACGCGAGGCAAACAGATCCAGTTGACAAGGACCCCAATGCCGTTGGAGAGCACGGAAGACTCGAGGGTGAAGCCTCCAATCGCTGTAATCCCGGAGATGTCGGGAGTGCCAGTCCGCAATTTGATTGTGGCATCCCGGAAGATACTCCGCAATAACAGTGATCTTGTTCTGTAGACAAAAGTGCCAGAAATGTTTGGCGATTTCCGCCAAGATCTTGGAACGGGTCCCGCCCAGCTTGTTCACGTAGCGGACTGCCGAGATATTGTCCATCCGAAGAAGGACACAACAACTCGGGCTCGGGGGAGAGAAACACTTGATCGCAAATGAACCCGCTAGGAGTTCCAGACAATTGATATGCAGAGTCAGTTCCTGAGGTGACCAGCGACCCCCTGTCGAAACAGACCCGCAACGGGCTCCCCAACCCCACCGACTGGCATCGGACTCTATCACTAGATCCGGGGAAGACCCGAAGAGGGCTCGACCATTCCAGGCCTCCATGTGGTCCAACCACCACTGCATCTCCCAGCGGACCTCCTCCGTAAGAGGAATCTGGTCTGAATACCCGAGACCTTTCCGGAGATGCAGAATTTTCAGGCGTTGCATGGCCCGATAATGTAGAGGGCCCGGAAAGATCGCCTGAATGGAGGATGCTAGAAGCCCCACTACTCTCGCCAACGACCTCAACGACACAGTCGGTCTGGAAATAACAGACGTCAACTCCCTCTTGATGTAACGCATCTTTTGCTTGGGCAAGAGAAGTTGACAGGACACCGAATCTATCTGGAAGCCCAGGAAGTCTACAGACTGGGAGGGAACCAAAACCGACTTCTGAACATTGATCAGAAAGCCCAGAGATTGTAACAGATCTACAGACCAGTCCAGATGACGCATAAGTTGAAGAGGACAATCCGCCATCAGTAGGATATCGTCCAGATAAATTATCAATCGCACACCCCGAGAACGTAGATGTTCTACTACAGGTCTCAACAGTTTCGTGAAACACCACGGTGCCGATGACAGACCGAAGGGGAGAACCTGATACTCGTACCAAACCCCTAGCCACAGAAACTGAAGGAAACGGCGATGGGGTTGAAAAATCGGAATCGAGAGGTATGCATCCTTGAGATCCAGACGGACCATCCAGTCTCCCTCTCGCAAGAGATCCCTCAAAAGATGGATGCCCTCCATCTTGAAATGCCGGTAGACTACCACCCCGTTGAAATCTTTCAGATTGAGAACAAGGCGAGAGCCGCCTCCCTTCTTCTCGACCAGAAAGACAGAACTCGCAAACCCCAAGGGATGACGAGTCGTGGGAACAATCGCCCCTTTCTTGAGGAGGGTGGCTATTTCCTCGGAGAGACACTCTTGGTCCTTTAGAGGAAAATGCAAACAAGGGGGAGGACGAGTTTGATGCACTGGATGATAAAACTCTATTCGAAACCCTTGAACAGTTTGCAGAACCCATGCATCGCTTGAGATCATGCGCCAATTGTGCAGGAAAAATTGAATGCGACCCCCCAACATCACATCGCATGCATTGATTAGGCTCACCTGTAGAGGAGGCATCATGGTACTGTCCCTGCTGACCACCAGATCGGCCTTTTCCATACTGTCCTTTTCCCTTTCTGGAGGGGTAAAAGTTGGCTCGGGTGGAGTAACCGGAGTCGTAGGAGCCTCTCTGCTGAGAGGAATTCCCCTTCTGGGACTGGTTCGCAGAGCCTCGGCCGAACGAGCGTCCCCTTCCACGCCCGGCCTTAGCAAAAACCGGGCGCATGGCCCGTCTCAAAGAGGCCTGCGCCTTGTCAATGCCACTAAATGTAGATACAAATCGAGTGAGCTCCTTCAGGAAAGGCTGTCCGAACAACAATCCTTGAGCCTCAGGGCCGGACTCAGACGTCGCCAGTTCTGAAAGTTTAGGATCCAACTTTAAGAGGATAGACCTGCGACGTTCAGTCGACATCGCGCAATTCGCATTGCCTAGATAACAAATTGCTCGCTGGGCCCACTCAATTAATTCTTTAGGATTCACCAGAGCCGAAGCCTCGTCAGCCCTGTAACCAAGGTCCAAGAGTTTGGTGAGGGGAGCTAATAAATCGAGCATTTTGTCCTGACAGGACTTCCAGGACCTGTCCAAACCTTTCTTTGGGTCTTTCGCGTACTTTTTCAAGTACGTGACCATCATGGGGTCAACCTCCGGGGTGTCGGAGAGATGGTCCGCCAAGTCCGGTCTCGGGCACTCCGAACGCAGACGCGCCCGAACCGAGGCCTCAAAAGGCTGGCGAATGTGGGATTCAATATAAGCCGCCACCGCAGGTGAAGGCGTCCACGATGAAGAGTTTGGGTGGACAATGTCCGCTGGCTCGAAATTCAGGACTGAAGGACGCTCAGGTGCGTCCACAAAGTGTTCTTTACAGACCCTCTTCCGAGGGGGAGGTGAAGCGTGGTCAGAAGAAGCTGAAGAGTGGGCATTATCCGACTCCGACTCATGAGGAGCTGAGGAAGTGGAAGGAGCGGCCGCCAAACTCTTCGCCAAGCGCTGGAAGTCAGCCTTATGAGGATTCATCGGCGACTTAGCCGACTTCTTAGCAGCAGGCAACCAACCCTGCTGTTGGGCGTATTGAGAAAGATGACGCTTCAGGGGGTTAATTGCACGCACCAGTGCCTTGTTAACCGACTGTTGGACCCCCTTGTCCAACTGCTCCACCAAATTCTGCTCCAAGGAGTCCTCCTCCTCGCCATCATAGTAGTAGTCGTCGTCAGCGTCATAGTATTCCGCCATTCTACGAAGTAGAAAATTAATGCCCACCAGACGACTAAAAATCAGAGTGTCGAAACACCAGTCAAGGGGGAGTGTGTGACCCCAAAGCAGGCTGTGAAGGAAGTAGGAACCGGGTCCGGACTTCCAGAAAGCAATTCAAGCGTGGAGGGAGCCAAAGCCTGCACAACAATACACTCTAGGCAGAGCCTATGCCACAATGTTGCAACCGCAGTCCTCTAGAAACCACGGCGTCTGACGGGGTTAAAGTTGGTAGACAGGTCGTGGGCAGTACGCCAAAGACGTCTTCACTCAACCAGTTCTGAGGAGAAACCCCGAAACCGGAAATAGGACAGCGCGCATGCGCGACTGTCGCCTGCCGCCAAACACCGTCTCGAGAGCGCTCGCGCTCCCCCAAGGAAACGGAAACCCCTGCTCCCACTCCACAAGAGGACACGAGCGCGTGACAGCGCACGGGACAACGGAGGTGACCACACGCTCCAACGGAAGAGAACGTAAGCAAGACGGAGACAAAGCCCCAACACGCGAACCTCAAATGCGCAAAGCACAACAGGTAAGCAAAGCAATAAGTCAACAGAGTAACAATATGCTCGTAAGAGAAGAAAAATATGCACTTAACTGGCTGCGGAGCAGCAAAGAAAGAGGAAGACAGACTAATGTTGGGACCTTTTATACACTACCATCTATGGTCATTCCCTGGTGTTCATGGGAAATGTAGTTTTTTGGTTGTTTTTATTGGCTGCTGAGCATTTCATTAAAGAAATGAGAAAGCATAATCTGAGCCTCCTGTCCTGACATAGAATTAGTGCTCAAAGAAAATGTTTTATTCTTGAACATAATCTGGGGTTTCAAGGGCAAGCGGTGTTAGAACACCTACCTATAACGCAGGTGGGGGAAAATGGGGAAGAACTGGATGAATTTGAGAAAGTGGTGAGAAGTTTACAGAAACAATTTGGTGTTGAAAGTAGTTTAGTTGTCGCAAGGCATACGTTTTTCACACGGAAACAGGAGGAAAGTGAAAGCATTATAACTTATGTTGCGGCATTGAGAATTCTAGTGTCAGAGTGTGAATTTGAACAATTCACTGAACAGTTGATTAGAGACCAAATTGTGGTTCACACTAATTCTGGTAAAGTACAAGAGAAATTATTAACTCTAAAAAATCCATCATTAGATGAGACAATTTCTATTGTAAAGAGTATTGAACTTTCACAGAAATCAAAGCGTGAGTTGAAAACAGAGAAAGACTCTGTTAATGTGGTTAAAGAGTCAGAAAACCAAAAAAGTAGTAAAAGTCAGGTTAAAGTGCCTGTAAAAGTAGAACAAAAGGGGTTTAATGAGCCAAAATGTCCAAAATATGTACAGACTAGATACAAACAAAAGAGTGTATGTATAAAGTGTGGGTTCGCTGAACATTTTCCGAATGCAAAAATGTGCCCGGCTAGGAATGCTTCTTGCCATAAGTGTGGTAAACAAGGACATTTTGCGAAGGTTTGTAACTCAAAGAGCAGTGTTAATATGGTTTATGGGGAAAAGACAAAGGATGATGAAAGTGAAGAAGAAGTGGTGAGCTCCTTATCTGACTTGGTTGTAGTGGTGAAGGATGAGTCTGATGATTGTGAAGACCCCATTGTGGAGGTTTTGGTGGATGGAAAACCTTTAGATCTGTTAGTTGATTCAGGGGCACGCATTACAATGATAACTGACGAATTGTTGGAAAAGACATGGAAGGGAAGATCACTTTTTCCACCTGACAGGAGACAAGTGTCATATGAAGGAAGGCGTATAGAGTTGATGGGTTTCTTTGAGGCTACTTTGGTGTTTAGGGCAAGAACAATTCAGGGCAAAGTCTATGTTGCCAAGAAAGGACTTAATATCCTTGGCTGGTATCATCAAGGGCTATTCAAAATGGAGCTTAGACCGGGTACTAGTGAGCAGGTTTCAGTGGTTGAGGATTGTGATGAAGAGGACGTGCCTAGTTCTTGGTTTGATAGATTCCCAAAAGTGTTTGGGGATGGGTTAGGTTGCATTTTGGGTTTCAAACATTTAATCATATTGAAAGAGGGTGCTGTCCCTGTGAAGCATAAACTACGATCTGTACCCCATAGTGTCAGAGATGACTTGGCTAATGAACTCAGGAAAATGGTTGAGTCTGGGGCAATTGAGCCCATAGAGTCTTCTCTTTGGTTATCCCCTTTGGTCGTCAGACGCAAACCGAATGGTAGCTTGAGGGTTTGCATTGATCTTCGCAGTGTGAATAATGAAATTTGGATAGACTCACATCCTCTGCCACGTATAGATGACATCCTTTCGAAGTTTGCGGGGGCTAGATACTTTACAAAGATTGATTTGGCTTCGGCGTATCACCAGGTGCAGTTGGATCCATCTTGTAGACACATCACAGCATTTGTTTCTCCCATTGGGTCTTTTCAGTTTAGGAGAATGCCTTTTGGTTTGGCCAGTGCGGCCTCAGTATTTCAACGTGTCATGGAGAGGGTGTTACTAGGTTTGCGGGAGACTGTTGATTACCAAGATGACATATTGATTGCTGGTAAGACTAAGGTACAACATGATCGGAATGTGTCTAAAGTTTTGGAGAAACTTGAGGAGAATGGCATTGTGGCAAATAACTTGAAATGTATTTTTGGTGTGCAGTCAATTGAGTATTTGGGCCATCAAATCTCGGGGGCAGGTATTGTTCCTAGGGAAGGTTTGATACAAGCCATTGTAGATGCCCCTTGTCCAACCACGAAAGATATGGTCTCTTCTTTCCTGGGAATGTGTGAATTTTATTCAAAATGTATTCCCAATTTTTCGATGAAGACAGTTCACATGAGAGATTTGCTAAAGAAAAGAATGATTTTTAAGTGGGATGACACTTGTGATGTAGAATTTCAAAATTTAAAAAAAGAATTAGGATCATGCAATATTTTAACACCTTTTGATCCAAGCATCAAATGTACTGTGTCAGTGGATGCGAGTTTGTATGGTTTAGGTTGAATGATTTCTCAAGAGAAAGAAGGGAAGGAGTTCACTGTTGGTTTTGCGTCACGGGCTCTAAGACCAAGTGAGAAGAATTACTCTGTGATTGAGAGAGAATTGTTGGCATGTTGTTGGGCCATTGAGAGATTTAAATGTTTTGTGTGGGGCAGGAACTTTAACCTTCTGACAGATCACAAACCTTTGGTCCCCATTCTCCAAGGGAAGGTCGTAAAAGGTCATACACCCCGTATAGCAAGGCTTAGTAGCAAACTTCTTCAGTATAGTTTTCAGGTTGCGCACATACCTGGTGGGAAGAATACTCGTGCGGATTTTTTATCAAGATTTCCTGTTCCCATGACTAAGAATGATTTTCAAGAAGACGTAGAAGAAGACTGTTTGATTGCTGCTGTGGATGCTTGTTTGGATGGTTGTTTCTCTGAAAATGAATGGTTTGCTGCTATGGAGCAGGATATTGTTTTGAAGAGAGTAAAACATTATGTTGTCAATGGTTGGCCTAAAGAGAATTTGTTAGAAAAAAAATTACATCCTTTTGCAAAAGTTGGTGATGATTTAACTGTGGAGGGGGGCAGCATGATCATGAGGGGGGAGAAATTTGTACCACCTGAGAAATTAAGATCTGTCATAATAAATTTTGGACATGATGGACATTTGGGGCAGACCAATACAAAGAAGAGGATACGAAATTTTTATTGGTGGCCCTCTATGGACAAAGAAATCACTTCTGTTGTGGAAGATTGCTTAATTTGCAATTCGAGTGATAAAGTTATCAAGATTGTTTCTCCTCCTACTCAACATGTGGTATTGCCGGATGGTCCATGGTTGAAGTTAGCAGTGGATTTTGTGGGTCCATTCAATATTTTACCTAATAAGTGTAAATTTGCATTGGTAGTGGCAGATTACTTCAGCAAGTGGTGGGAGGTTCACTTCATGTCAGATCCCAATTCATTTGAGGTAATCAAATTCTTTCAAAGCCTATTTGCAAGGGAAGGGTTTCCTAAAGAGATTGTATCGGATAATGGGGTTCAGTTTACCTCAAAAGAGATGTCTGACTTTTTGACTCAATCAGGGATTGTCCACAAGAGGGTGGCTCTTTATCATCCTCAAGCAAATGGTTTTATTGAGAGGAACAACCAAATTTTGGTGGAATGTATATACAATGGGCAGTGTCCTCTAACTTTAATATTAAGGAGGCTGTCCAGAGTATGTTATGGGCACATAGAACAACTCCAAGTGCAGTTACAGGTTTTAGTCCATTCAAGCTTTTAAGAGGAAGGGAAGCTTCATTTCATATGTGTCCGGCTTGGATGAGGAAATGGGGTTCTCTTATGCAGTGTAAGTCAACACAGGAGGGTGTTTCGACAGATCAATCTGTTTTGAATGGAAGTAAAAAACAAAAAGTTGAGGACAGTGATAGTCATCAAATCACAAATCACAAAGAGTTTTTGTCTCAGATTAAGATTGGTGATTGGGTCAGAATCAAGTCACCACATAACATTCCAAAGGGGTTGTCTAAATTTGGTAAACCACTCCAAGTTGATGCTGTCACTATATTTGCTGTGAGAGTCAATGGCAAGAATTGGTGGAATCTTGCTCGTGTGTACAAGGTGCCTAAGAAGGTTGTACAACAGATGAGTTTAGATGGTAGAGGGGAAACATCTGAGGGTGAACAAACAAGGAGAACAGATTCAAAGCTGATTTATGTTCCTCCTAGGAGGGGTAGTAGGATTCGGGTATCTCCAAAACGTATGGATTTGTAGTCTGCTTAATTTGAATTTAGTCTGAACTTAATGGCTGTGTTTGTTTAGAACAAAAATATGCATGCTCTTTTATGTATTATTGCAATTCTTTGTATGCTATTATTGTTTTTATCTATTTCATTTTTCTTTTTGGGTTTGCACGTTTCTTTTATCTCATGATATTTTCTCTTATCTCTATTTCTGTTCTTTAATTGTGTTTGTTACTGCAGGAGGATTTCTTTTTATTCACAGGTATATGTTGTGGGATGGGTTTTGTGAAAGAAGGGAAATGTTGTAGTATTCTGGAAACCATCTTCAATGTCTATTGCACATGGAACTATACTGTGTCATGTTCATTACTATGGTAATAGAATGCTGTGCTTTTGAAACTGTGCTTGGGACTCTGGTTTGGCAGTTCCTAGCAGCTCCTGTGACTAATGGTCAATAAACATCATCTAACCCTATGTTTGTGGTTGTGTGGGCTCATTTCAAGGTTCTTCTTTGAATTGTTGCCAACATATTTTGTAAATAAGTGGGTCCATTCCATGTGGTTTCCTTATGAAGATCTTATGTAGAGCCCCACCAGGAGCAGCCTCCCTGCTGCTCCGCCCAAACACTCCCGTCCCCGGTTTTCACCTGCTGTCCCGGCAGATTTTAGGAAATATAGCTACTGTCCCGGTTTTTAGAGTGGGGCGCCTGAAAACTGTGGGAGGTGCTTTTTGTACTTTTCAAAGCAGAGCGAGTTAGCAGTTGTTTCATCTGCACATTGCACTGTGTTTAACACGTAAATTAAGTAATGTAGGTGTGCCAGATTCCCCCGAGGGAAGATGTTGGATCCCTGTCAGTGGCCGCCCCAATATCTGTGGGTGTCTGCTCGATGAGGGGGGTCTGATGAGGCCTTAAGGGGGCAGACAGCACCTGTGAGTCCCCCCCCCCCTCGCCCAGGCTGTTCCCACCACAGATCCCCTGCCCTGATGGCGTCCCTAGCGCTGGAACGAGAGAGCCCTGCAGGTGAGGGGCTGTGTATGGGGACACTCCAGCTGTGGAGGTGGGGTGCAGCCCCCCCATTGCGGTGAGGGAGTGTCCGGGAGGTGCAATAATGCTTCAAACTCTCGTCAAGCCCCAAGGCACCTTCTCTGATAATCTCTTTACTGTAGACCTGCCCCGGCTTTTCAGAACTTTAAGGAAATACCCCCACCTGGAGGCAGCAAGGCGATATAACACCGTTCTCACTAAGCGCCAGGACACCTCCTGGTGAGGTAGCTGTTGCGCTATATAAACTTCAGTATTATTATTATTATTCTCAGCAGCTCTTTCATTACAGTGCCAGGATTGATTCATACATAACCACAAGAGGTTTACAAGCCTGGCGGGCTCTAGTATAAAGTGTTAGTGGAGTGATACACGTGGATTCGTTCTTGTTAGACGCATAAGACCCTGATGGGAATACTGACATCTAGAGGCCACAATACAGCACAGCATCCTCCTCAACAGCCCTTAAATGAAGGACCAGCTACTTCACACTTTTACCTCCACGAACACTGCTGGCATAACTTTAAGCGTATTGCCCCCTCGAGAATTATTTTGTTTATCTAGTAATAAATGTCTGGAAATAAGGCTCCAAGGCAGGCCTTGGCTAGCACAAAAGGGGGCAATAAAGTGCCAGGACACCTCCTGGTAAGGTAGCTGTTGCGCTATATAAACTTCAGTATTATTATTATTATTCTCAGCAGTTCTTTCATTACAGTGCCAGGATTGATTGGTTGATTCAGATGCTCCGCCCATCACCACCCCCTTTTGTACAGGGCTTGTAAATAAGCAGCTTCATTTCCTATAGTTCCTGCATGAGGGTGTCTAGAGTTCGTGCCTTTTTCTGGGATCAAATATTGCTCCACTAACACTTTATACTAGAGCCCGCCAGGCTGGTAAACCTCTTGTTGTTATGTCTCACTGAAACATTAGCATTGAATGAGTTTCTATTGCATAAAAAAAGAGATTGGTAACAAAATAAAGTAGGGTATATGTCAGTGTACTGCAGTACAACAGCACCTGATAGCCCATGCCCCTTCCACCTCTGAATAAAAAACACTGTTACCAATCGTACTCATCGAATCTTTGCATCCAGGTACCGTCATATGATTTACGTGGCTTTTGGATCAACAGCGGAGTAATGATTCAATAAAGATGCTGTCTGATAGGATTCACAGCTCACTTGTGCTCGCTGTGGCTTCACATCATCATTCTTATTGCCTCTTCTGAGAAAGAGAAGAGCTTCTTTGCTAGTGCTTCGTACAGTGACAGAGTTGGAAGCGCTATCAGAGATGCTCCTTTCCCAAAGACAGCCTGCTTCATAGCTGGGAACACCACAGTCAGTAAAAAATATTGACTTAAATACAACTTCAGACAAGACTTGTGGAGTTTGGGTGAGATTCTTTTTCTTTTTATTGAAATATAAAAACAAGCAAGGCATAAAACATGTTTTACAAAGTGCCAGTTCAATTAAGGAAGGAAGAAATACAATGAGCAGCAGTCGACATAAGGAAAGGGGAGGAGGGGGACAGGGGCCAAATGTAATAACAATACAATAGAGTGGTCAAAATGCATGGATCAGGGGTAAGGTGGAACATCTATATCATCAACTGCAGGCGGTATACATATGTTTCCACAATAACTTCCAAGGCCCCCATACTCTACACCACTTCCGGGGACGGCCCCTGACTAGGTACACTGTCTTTTCCCTGAACATACACCAATCCATGTTTTCCTTCCATAAGTCTACTGTAGGAGGCCTCTGGGACCCCCACAAGTGAGCGATATCTCGCTTGGCGATCATGGCCCTTATGGATGCCCACTGAGTCTGAGCTACATTATAATCCGTAGGTTCCCAAACGTTTAACAAGCAGCGTCTGGACTCCGGCAAGAGAGCTATACCAGTCACTTCCTTCATGACTTCATGGACCCCACTCCAAAAAGCAGCAATCTCACGACATTCCAAAATAATATGAAGAAAAGTAGCAACCTGCCCACACCCTCACTTGCATGATCCCTCCTCAAAAAAGCCCATTCGGACCAATCGGGGGCCCATGACGTAAATCCTGTGGAGGATCTTAAGTTGTACCAGTCAGAGTGGAGCTGGAAATGCGACCTCCTTGGGAGAGGAGATCGCAGATTGCCAGTCCTCGTCATCCAATTCAAGGCCATCACGGGTCCACAAGTCCCGGCGATGTACCAGGAGATCAGGCCTATTATTAATTAATTTCTTGTAAACAAAGGAGATAGTGCTGTCGGGTACATGGCCATCCATCAGCCTATCTTCAAGTGGGGACGATTCCGGAATCACCTCACCCGAAGGGAAGACCGACATTAAGGCATGGCGAACCTGAACATAGCGAAAGTACTCTGTGTCACCAAGTTCAAACTCCATCTTTAACATCTCAAACGATTTCACCTGGCCCTTAACCCAGAGGTCACCCACCTTACTGATACCGATAAGGTCCCATCTATCGAACCCCTTGGTTTTCCACAACTTCCCAAACCTGTTCGAACCAAAGAGCGGGGTCGCTAAAGTCAAGCGATCTTTCCACCCCAGGGAAGTATTAGCGTCCTGGCATGTACGCACTGCCATTTTCGTAGGCCCTGACAGAGTCTTGACCACCGATTTTGAGTAGAGCGCCCCGGGCAACAGCCATCTATACATAGCAAAAGCAGGATTCAACTCAGGACCATACATACCATGGTTGATGGCCCCCAGTTGAGAAGCCCAATAATAATATTTGATGTCAGGGAGAGCGATTCCCCCGTCATACCAGGGGAGCGTCAATTTGGCAAGAGCAATACGAGGCCTACCGTCCCATATCAACTTCCTCTGAAGGTCTTCGACAGCACGAAAATAGCTAGCGGGAACTATATCAAGAGTGTTCTGGAGAGCATACACAAAATGAGGCAGAGACCTCATTTTAAATAGGGCCGCACGACCAAGCAGGGAAAGAGGAAGTTTACGCCAACTTGCAACGTCCTGTTTCAATCTAGCCAGGGAGAAGGTTCTGTTCATAACGGGCCATCGGATCCAATGATATAAAGATACCAAGGTACTTAAACCCCGCCAGAGTCACTTGAATAGGGCAGGTACGTGGGAGAAGAGGGACATCACCAGAAAGAATGTATGAGTAGGATTTCGTCCAATTGATAATCAAACCAGAGTTCATACCAAGGGAGGCCAAGACATCGCACAAATCCATCAATGACTTCCGGGGTGAGGTCAAATATATAAGACAGCCCTGACGAGTGCCTCTCCCAAGACTAAACTGGGTAGAAACACGACCATTCACGACAATTTGCGCAAGGGGGTCCTCGTAGAGAAACCGCACCCAGCCAATAAAACCGGGTCCAATCCCGAATTTAGCCAACGCAGCCCATAAGTATGTTCAATTTCAAGTTCAGGATTTTGTATAGCGCACTACTCACCCAGAGGGTCTCAAGGCGCTTGGGGGAGGGGGTGCATTATTTATCGAATAGCCAGGTTTTAAGTTCCTTCCTGAAGGAAATGTGGCTCTGGGTAAGGCAGAGGTGAGTGGGGAGAGAATTCCAGGTTTTGGCCGCCAAGTAGGAGAATGATCTTCCTACCATGGTGAATCTGTGGATGCGCGGAACTGCGGCGAGGGCTTGATTGGAGGATCTTAGTTGGCGGGTCGGAGTGTAGAAGGACAATCGTGTGTTGAGGCATTCGGGTCCTAGTTTGTAGAGGGCCTTGTGTGCGTGGGTGAGGAGACGGAACGTTATTCTCTTGTTGACGGGAAGCCAGTGGAGGTCTTTCAGGTGACCGGTAATGTGAGCTTGGCGCGGGATGTCCAATATGAGTCTGGCTGATGCGTTTTGGATGCGTTGGAGTTTTTTCTGTAATTTGGATGTGGTTCCGGCATAGAGGGTGTTTCCATAGTCCAGTCGGCTAGTGACCATATCGTGGGTGACAGTCTTTCTTGTTTCGGTGGGGATCCAACAAAAGATTATTTTGAGCATACGAAGTACGTTAAAGCAAGAGGATGAGACGGCGTTGACTTGTCTGGTCATCGAGATGGAGGAGTCTAGGATAAAGCCTAGGTTACGTGCGTGGTCTGTGGGTATGGGTGCCGTGCCCAGGGCCGATGGCCACCATGAGTCGTCCCAGGCAGAGTGGGATGATCCTAGGATGAGGACTTCCGTTTTGTCTGAGTTAAGTTTTAGGCGGCTGTTTTTCATCCATTCGGCTACTTCTTTCATGCCTTCACGAAGATTGGTTTTGGCGGTGTTAGGGTCTTTGGTAAGGGAAAGGATCAGCTGGGTGTGGTCAGCATAAGAGACGATGTTGAGGTTGTGTTGTCGCGCGATGGATGCGAGGGGACTCATGTAAACGTTGAAGAGGGTGGGACTGAGTGATGATCCTTGTGGTACTCCGCAGATGACTTCGGTGGCCTCTGATTTGAATGGGGGGAGTCGGACTCTCTGGGTTCTCCCGGCGAGGAACGAGATGATCCAGTCCAAGGCTTTTCCTTGTATGCCGATGTTGCTGAGGCGTTGTATGAGGGTGCTATGACAGACTGTGTCGAAGGCGGAGGAGAGGTCGAGTAGGATGAGGGCAATTGTTTCTCCATTGTCCAGTAGTGTTCGGATGTCGTCTGTCGCTGCAATAAGGGCGGTTTCGGTGCTGTGTTTGGCCCGAAAGCCGGACTGTGAGGAGTCGAGGGAGTTGTTGGATTCAAGGAAGGCGGCGAGCTGTCTATTGACGTCTTTCTCAATGACTTTGGCAGGGAATGGGAGGAGGGAGATGGGACGGTAGTTCTTAAGTTCAGAGGGGTCCGCTGTGGGTTTCTTCAAGAGGGCGTTGAGTTCGGTGTGTTTCCAGCTTTCTGGGAAGGTAGCGGAGTTGAAGGAGCAGTTGATGACATCACGGAGATGGGGTGCGATGATGGAGTCTGCTTTGTTGAAGATGTGGTGGAGACAGGGGTCAGTTGGCAAGCCTGAATGGATGGAGTTCATTAGGCGGATGGTGTCTTCAGTGGTGATTGGGTTCCAGGCATTAAGGATGTTAGAGGGCGGTTTAGGTTCGGAGGTGGGTGGAGTGGACTGTTCTTTGGAAATGTTCTCAAAGCTGTTATGTATGTCGGCGATTTTGTTGTAGAAGAAAGAGGATACCGAGTCGCAGAGTTCTTGGGAGGGAGTAATGTCGTTTGAGGCTGTGGTGGGGTTGGTAAATTCTTTGACGTTGTTGAATAGTTCCTTGCTGTTTTGGGCGTTGTTGTCGAGTCGATCCTTGAATGCTGACTTCTTGGTGGATCGGATCAGTTGGTGGTGTTTGCGGGTGGCTGTCTTGAAGGTGGTCAGGTTGTCAGTGGTTGGGTTTTTTCTCCATGTTTTCTCGAGAGTACGGCATAGTTTCTTGGATTTCTTAAGGTCCTCGTTGAACCAGGGGGCCTTTTTGCTACCCTGTTTGGTTTGGTGGTTTTTCAAGGGTGCTAGTTCGTCAGCGCTGTTAGTGATCCATTGTTTGAGTTTGGTGGCCGCTTGGTTTGGGTCCGATGAGAGGGTGGGAGGGTTTTGTTTGAGCGATGTGAGGAGTTGGTCGGTGGTGATTTTGTTCCAGTTTCTTCGTGGAATAGGTTGTGGGGGGTTTTGGGTCGAGGTAGTTTTGTAGCTGAAGTTAACACAGCTGTGGTCCGTCCAATGGAGAGCTGTGGTGTGATCGAAGGAAATGTGCTTGCTGGAGGTGAAGATTGGGTCGAGCGTATGTCCGGCTATATGGGTGGGGGTGTCAACAAGTTGTTTGAGACCAAGATTGGCCAGGTTGTCCAGAAGGGTGGTGGTGTTGCTGTCGTTTTTCTTTTCCAGGTGGAAGTTGAGGTCTCCCAGTAGCATGTAGTTCTCGTAGGAGAGGGCATGTGGGCTGATGAAGTCAGTGATGTCTTCGCTAAACTGTTTACGGGTTCCTGGTGGTCTGTAGATGAGGGTGCCTCTAAGTGTGGTCCTGGGGTCGGTGTGGATCTGAAAGTGGAGGTGTTCGGCGGTTGCAAGGTTATCGTCGAGGCTGGTCGTGATTCTGATCGTGTTCTTATGGACGATGGCGATGCCTCCTCCTGTTTGGTTGGTGCGGTCTTTTCGGATGATCTTGAAAGCGTCCGGGATGGCTATGGCGATGTCGGGCGCTGAAGAGGCGTTCATCCAGGTTTCTGTAAGGAAGGCGATGTCTGGTGAAGCAGTATCGAGTAGGTCCCAGAGTTCAGTGGCGTGTCTCTGGATCGAGCGGGTGTTTAGCAGGATGCACTTCAGGGGGTTAGGGTCGGAGCTGTGTTTGGAGTCAGTGGATTTGGTGGGGGTCTTGATGCAGGCGAACTTGCAGGAGTGGCAGGCGAAGGGACCGTGGGTACATCCTGGGGCAGCTTCGTAGCATTGTGATGTGCGTCCGGGGTTAAGGGCTAGGAGGGTGGCGGCGTCATACGTTATGCGGGATGAGTGCGGTTTGCGAGGGCCAGAGGGTCTGGCGCTGGGTGCAGTCCAGGTGCGGACGGGCGTAGACAGGCCTACCCTTGGCGCACCTTCGGCGCGCATGGGGCGCGACCACTGCGCGTGAACGCTGCTCGAAAAATAATCTGTCATATGTGGATAGTGGAAGGAGAGGGGCGAGGGAGGAGCAGCTGGGAGGCGGGAGGCGGGGTGGAGAGCCGGGGAGGGAAGGCAAAACAAAAACAAACAAACCAAAATGGCAGTCAGCCAAAAGCGATGCAGGGTTGGGACACAAAAATGGTAAAACGCTAATATAATGACACAGTCAGGCCCACAGTGAAAATAAAGGCAGCACAAATAACAAGAGCGTTGCAGCACGCTATGGGCGACTCACGCTACGGTGATATGCTAATTAGTCTGATTCAACAGGTTTAAAGGCGATGTATAGCGATCTGGCGCACAATGCTAATTAAAATATTATATGCGTCTGCAATGCAGGCGGTGGACTTGCAATAACGATACCCGTCTGGAGTCAGGTCAGGGAGCAGCGTGAGGAGGAGCGACCGTGTCTGAGGAATTCCACGGTATCAAAAGCCATCGTGGCATCTAGCGACGCCAAGATGGCTGGCTCACGCAACGTCGCAGCTCTCGCGAGAACGCAGTGCAGACGCCTGAGATTCAGGGCAGTATTTCTATGTGGAATGAAACCGGATTGATCCGGATGTATCAACTCACCAATATCAGTGATCAAGCGGTTAGCCAGCAGTTTTGCAAGGATCTTAGGTTCGGCGTTCAAAAGAGAAATCGGCCAGTATGATGTGCACCTATCCCTCGGTTTCCCCTCCTCATGGATTGGGTGAGATTCTGAAACTCGCACACTGTTAGAATGAAGCATGCATTCATGGAATCAGCGCACGGATATCTCTGCAAATAATCCAGGCTGCTCTGCAGCTATCAAAGATAGAGGCAAAGAGAATATGACCTTCTCTTACACTCAAACACAAGTATTGCTGTTTAATATAGCAGAGAATCAACCTGAAGGTACAGGCACTTTAGATGAGCACCAGTTACTTACCACAAGGGCACTGTTTTTATTCTTTATGCGTAGGGATATTGAGAGATTTGCCCAGGATCACAGGATGGTGAGGGCATGCTGAGACTTGAACCTGGCACCCAAGTTGGCAGTTCTGGGCGTTACGCTAATGGAGGAGTGTTAAAAAGTCGTACAAGCAATCCTCTTGCAGACTATATATTCACAATGGACTATAACAAAAATAAATACAGCAAAATGATTGTATTTTGAAGAAGGTAGAATGAACAAGGAGTAGGGGGTCACATTTAGTTGTCGCAGCGCGGTCATCAAGATCTTGGACAGCAACCCCTAGCACTGTACCCTGTCCCGGCAATCCTAGCGCACTTGCTTTCCCATGAGGAGCGACCTTACCAAGCAGTACAGAGAGAGCTTGCAGCTGTGAAGCACGGAGGACAGTCGTAGAAGGAACCAGGGCAGATGCGAAGGAAAGAGTAGGGGAGAGGAGGGGTGGGATAGGAGGGCTGCTAGGAATCTCCCGTCGCTCACCACTGCCGTCTCCGTCTCTGATGAGGTCCTCGTTTGGGCCCTATTTGAAGAAATAAAAACCTTGTAAGGGGTTAACTAATACACCTGATCCTTTAAACCAACAAAGAAGATGTTGGCACAGAAGCTGTTATATAAAAACAATGCATTTATTAACCTCACATGTTGAGATTGCTTCACACAGTACCCTCAGGCCACTGTAGGAGGCATTCTAAGGAGTACAGAGAGCAGGGGCCTTATATATGAATAGGTTACATAGTCAGCATAAAACCAAGGGCAGGTCCTGGCACATACAAGCATTTTGTCTGGCTAATATGGGTATACAAGATTTGCTTGCTCAACAAAGTGGGAGGGGAGACTTAACTGAACAGTTCTATACTAGGAGCAGATGCATTCTACCAGCTAGGCCTTTCTGAGCATGTGCAAGGCTTTGGACGATGGAGAAAGGACATGGCGAGCACATGGCTAACTAAGATGACTGCCAAGTACAAAATGGCTTTCAGCTCATGCTAACAGCGATTCTGGTAATTTTTAACAGAGTGTAGGTGTGATTTTGAATGACGTGAAAATTAGAAAGCTGGCAACTAAAGTAGATAAACTCTCTGTGAATACGACCCAAATCTTACTACTTGTGGATGGGGAGATGGTTTCGCTAAGGGCTATGATTCTTCAAAATCAACTTGCTTTAGACATTCTCCTAGCAAAGGCTGGAGGAGTCTGTAGATTATTGAAAGTGCAGCAATGCTGCACATATATTCCTGACAATAGTCGGGATATACGTAAATATATCAGTAACATCTCAGAAATCCATCAAGATCTGCATGATTTGGCTGCAGATGGCCTATGGGAACAAATTGGCAAGGGTTTTGGAAAGATTGGAAGTTGGTTTGGAAGTCTTGGACAAGGGAAAGTGGGATATATCCTGAAACCCATCATTATAGCAGTCATTTCTATCATCGTGGTATTGGGAGCCATCAAGGCATACAAGTGGCAAAAGGCACATCATATTGAAAACTCCTTAAAGAAACAAGAGCAGCAGTTAGATCAACTGCAGCGAAGTAATTATCTGAAACTTAAGGAGTTGGAGACCTTCAGACAGGGACAGCAAGCTACAACTTCTATTTAGGCTGATCTCTTCTACAGGAAAAGACCTGTATGAGAAAGTAAGATGTTGGTATTATGATGCTAGTCATAAGAGGGGGAACTGACAGAGCACATATTGCACTATAATTGTAGGGGTTCACTATACTCATGATTTAAATGCACCTGCAGATGTGTTAGTATCATTCTATGTTATGTTTTAAATGCATTTGTTTCACACGTTAACCAAGCAATGTAATGGGCACGTTATACAGAACTGGCATGTAATTGAAGACATCAGTATGTCCATATGCACCTGTGTAGTGATACCTTATATTCATATTAATGTAATCGTGTGTGTTAAAGTTGCCTGTAGTCTAGGCCCAAAGTTAGAATCTTTTTATAGTTTCAATTCTTCAGCTACTAAATACATAATCAAATGTATCTTTGAATGTGCCAGAACAGTATGTTTGCATCCCATTGTAGGTAGAAGGAATGCATTCTCATTATTTTTAGTTTTAGGGTGATAACTGAAATGTCTTTGAACAAGTTTGAGAAGCGAAAGGGGGGATATTGTCTGTGCCTGGCCTAACTACTCTCCAAGGTCAAAATAAGCTAAGAAGATTTAATTGAAGACCTAATGAAAAACTACTGGTGTATTAAAGAAGTGAATAATTTGTCATGTGATACTTTTGGGAGGTGGCTGAATTTATCCTTTTTGTATTATGCGCAGGGACAGAAACAGCAGATTTTTTTCGGAGAAGAGAGAGCCCCTTAAGAATGAGCTCCATAGCCTTAAGCTATTTGACCCATTTGACGTGAGTACTTCTAAGGTAGTCTACATGTACTGACACCTTTGAGGACTGAGACAGGGGAGCCAACTAGAAACATAATTTATGAGAGTAGTGTAGGGAAAGATATTTCATGCTTTCTTTCCTAATGAAAAGGGATTTGGACTTAGCCTCCATTTTGGGTTGTGTATTAATCTTGGAGTTTATAGTCTTATGTCTCTTTTGCTGAATCAATTGTATGCGCAGATTTGGCTCCGTATTGATTTTCCTGCACCTATACTCACTGATTTTGAGGTGTGTAAATAACCAACTGTTTTTGGCCTTATCATAAAATCCATAAAGAGAATTCAGAGTCTGTGGTCTTTAGAGCATGACTATATTGGAAATATAATTTGGATGCGTTTATTCCCCTCAAAAACCTTTAGCAGGCAAATAAAAGACCATCATAGCTGAACTTGGATAGCAAAGCAAGGCCCAAGTTTGGCTTAACCATCCTAAAGAACAGGAACAATTTACAAGTTGATGCTAATGATGACTCTTGGGTCCAGTTTCACGGAAAGCAGCTGTACGAGGATTTTAATGTTATCTAAGTTTAGAATAAACAAGGAGCAGCAGTTGTGTATTCACTTCACCCTGAATCTGAAAACAAAAGGCTTGAGGCACACTAGAACAGACTCTTTATAGAGCTGTCCCTAAGGATAGAAGAGTGGGCAGCCCCTACCCCTGGGGTGACACGTGGTACCCCTGGGGTGCCACCAGGTACCCCTGGTTCACATCTTGTGAAATATTCAAACAAGACTACGCGATGTGCAAATTCTGAATTATACATGAAATCCTTATGTGGAAAAAGGAAATGTTTTTACTATGACATATGAAATAAAACATCAGGGAAAGATAACACAGCTTCTTGAAGTGGTCTGTGCTTTGCTTCAGTCTGCCAGAGTGATTGTGCAAACTGATCTTTTGTTTGTTTACACATCCTGGGCATACAACTTGTTCATACTTTCAGCTGTGTTGTGGTGACAGTGCAGGGTTGATGTTTAGTGTAAATTAAATTTACACACATCAAACTTGGAGATGGACAATATAATCTTTAACCAGGAAATAGTACATACATTTTGAAGTACTGATTCTACTCACATGAAATGACATTGCTTTGTACATAATGACCATTAACCGGCCAGGACAGTCTCTACCTGTGTCTTTGTACACATTGCAGTCCTTTCCTAGGACAGATGTGCCCCAACCTCTGGTCTAGTCATGGGCAGGCCTGTCTTTGTTCACCAGTGGTACCAGCTGTCACCAAGGGCATGGATAAGGCTGCTTACCTCACACTGATGATCGGTGCCATTGATGGGCGAGTATTTAATTTGTGTTAGGAAAGCACTTTTCACTCCAGGCACAAAGACACACTGACCAGGGGGCACTAGCAGAGGGGCTGAGGGATCATACATCGGATTTGTCCCCTCACAGAAATCCCTACCACATCTGGAGTTTGTGTTGCATTAAACAAATGTCACTAGATACTTTTTCAAAGTCCACACACTCCCTGTGAGAATACCTGCAACAAATGTTACTTTTCAATGTCTTCAGGGTGATAGGGCACACGAGGTCACTTCCTGTGATGACATGGTAAAGATAAATGGTATGTCACGCCACGCCTGCTACCCCTGACTTGCTACACAGTAAAAATCCAATTCTTCCAATCACTCGCTGAGCTGAAAAAGAACTTAATATTAACAACAAGTCAGTAAAAGTGCAGAACCAGTTTGATTTCCCAGCACCAATCAAGGCTCTTGGATCAGACTGCACAGAGACCAACCTGCTGTGCTTTTGACGTCATTGCAGCTCTAATCTTAGTTATGAACAAGGACCAACGATTCTCTCTTCAATCCAGGCTTCATCTGAAAACAACTGAGACCTAAAATGCACCAAACATGTTTTTCTCAAAGAGCTTTCACTGCAGAGTTTTACAAAGTCCAGATTGTGTATTTGTAAGGTAACTGATCATCAGATCCAATTAAGTGTCTTTTTAAGTTCTAGGCATAGTCCAACACCCAGGCCAGTCTTCTCACACATGATAGAGCTCCCACAGGCTGGGACTGCTTCTGTAGCTCAGAGGCTGGCAGGACCCAAATCCCATGCCCTGTTGTAGCTCCCAGAGGCTGGAACTGCTGCTGTAGCTCAGAGGCCACCAGGGCCCACATCCCATACCCTGCTGTAGCTCCTAGAGGCTAGATCTGCTTCTGTATTTTAGAGGCCTTGCAGGGCCCACATCCCAAACCCTGCTGTAGCTCCTATAGGCTAGATCCACTTCTGTAGCGCGGAGGCATGCAGGTCCCACATTCTGCACCCTGCTGTAGCTCCCAGAGGCTTGATCTGCTTCTGTAGCTCGAAGAGGCCGGCAGGGCCCACATCATACGTCCTGCTGTAGCACCCAGAGGATGGAACTGCTTCTGTATATCAAATAGGCTGAAAGGGCCCATATCCCATGCCCTGCTGTAGCTCCCAGAGGCTGGTCCTCTTCTGTAGCTCAGAGGCTGGCAGAGCCCATATCCCATGCCCTGATATAGCTCTTAGGGGCTGGAACTGCTTTTGTAGCTCGGAGGGCAGCAGGCCCACATCCCACACACTTTTGTAGCTCCTAGAGGCTGTGTCTGCTACTGCAGCTCTGAGGCCAGCAGGGCCCACATCCTACGCCCTGCTGTAGCTCCCAGAGTCTGGAAATACTTCTGTAGGTCAAAGAGTCTGGCAGGGACCACATCCCACGCTCAGCTATAGCTCTTATTTTATTTATTTATTTTATGTAGCTTATAAAGCGCACAGCTACCCCCGGAGGGGTGTCCCGGCGCTGGAACCTGAGTCTCAGAGGGGAAAAAGGGAACAGACAGGGGAAATGACAAGATAGATCAGAGTCTAGAAAAGAGCCAGGTTTTGAGTCTGGCCCGGAAGACAGATTCAGAGGAGCAGAATCTGAGATCGACTGGCAGGGAGTTCCATAGTTTTGCAGCAATGACGCTGAATCCTCTGCCACCCATTCTGGAAAGTCTGAAGCGGGGAGAGATCAGGAGGCATAGGTCATTGGATCTTAGAGATCTGATGGACCGGGATATTAAGACTCGTTTTTTTAGATAGTTTGGTCCGCGATCATTAATGGCTCGATGAGTCAGAGTGAGGATCTTAAACTGAATTCGGCTAGCCACAGGAAGCCAGTGCAGTTCCCTACGATATGCGGCAACTGACTGACGATAAGAAATGTTACCAATCAGCCTCGCTGCCGCATTCTGGACAATCTGAAGCCGGTCAGTCAGGTATTGGGGAGCTCCGGCATAGAGACTATTAGCATAGTCCAGGTGGGACGTGATGAGAGCGTGGGTGACTGTCCGGCGGGAATCCAAAGGGAGATAGGGAAGGATTTTCCGGATCATGCGTAGCTTTAGGAAGCAAGCCGAGGTCACTTTTTGAATCTGGGTCTTACAAGATAGAGAGTCATTGAAATGGAAGCCCAGGTTGCGGGCTGAATGGACGGGAGAGGGAGCGGGATCCAATGCCGTGGGCCACCACCAGGAGGAGGGGATGGAATTTTTCTGGTTAAAAAACAGCACCTCTGTTTTGTCAGCGTTGAGTCTTAGATGGTTTTCAGACATCCAATCACTGATGTTGTTAAGACACCGGCGGAAGTTGGAGAACGCGGAGTCAGAGTGGCCCCTAAAGGAGAACACTAGCTGAGTGTCATCAGCATAAGAGACCACCCTGACTCCATAGGACTCCACCACGCCGGCCAGAGGGGCAAGATATATGTTAAAAAACAGAGGGCTGAGGGCCGAGCCCTGTGGCACACCGCAAGATAAGGGTTTTTCCTCCGATCTAAAGGGCCGCAACAGCACTCTTTGACTTCTTCCAGAGAGGAAGGACTCGATCCAACTGATGGCAGTGCCGCCAATGCCCATCTGCCGTAGTCGGTCAAGGAGGATGGAGTGGGATACCGTATCGAATGCCGCGGACAGGTCGAGGAGGACCAGCATGGCCTCCTCGCCTCTGTCCACGCACTCTCGAATGGTCTCCGAGACCTCCAGCAGAGCCGTCTCCGTACTGTATCCTGCCCGAAATCCAGATTGCGAGTCGTGCAATAGTAAGTTGTTCTCCAGGTACTCCGTGAGTTGCAGCTGCACGGCTTTTTCCAGAACCTTAGCAGGTTTGGGGAGGAGGGATATAGGGCGGTAGTTGGAGAATACAGTGGGATCGGCATCTGCCTTTTTTAGAATTGGGATCACCAAGGCTTCCTTCCAGGTGGTAGGGAAAAAGCCATGGTGCAGAGAGGCATTCCAGATGGAGAGGAACGGGTCGGCTAGCAGGGGAGCCAATTCACCCATAGTTTTGGCCGGAACGGGGTCAGTGGGTGCGCCAGACTTGCAGTGAATGAGTAGTCTGAGAGCATCCTCCTGGGCAAGTTTATTGAAAGCATGAAGGGACGGAGAGTTAGGGGGATCGGTAGACGCAGTCCGAGGCATTGGCTCTTTAGGGAAGGAGACGCAGAGTTTATCAATCTTTTCGAGAAAGAAGTCCGAGAGTCCTTCACATAGTTTCTGGCTAGCTGAGACCTGAGTGGTCCTAGCCGGAGGGGTAATAAAATTTTTTACAATGGAGAAGAGGGTTTTAGAAGAATTTTGGGCCTTGGCAATTTGGAGCGAGAAGTGGTCTTTCATGGCTGTTTTTTTATGTTTGAGAAATTTTTTCAAGGCCGCCTTGTAGGCAAGCTTAGCTTCAGGATCGTAATTTAACCTCCACTTCCGTTCGAGTGCTTTACAGCAACTTTTTTCCTCGCGGAGGGAGGTGGAGAACCAGGGAGAGGAAGGACGGGATCTAGAGGAAGTAATGAGTTTCTGGGGGGCAATGTGGTCAATAGCGTTGATAAGGGCGGAGTTGAGCCTGGCGATATTAAAATCGATATCCGGGGATAGATGGTCCGTCTGGAAATGGAATATCGGGTCAAGGGAAGCGCAAGTGACTTTGTGCCACTTCCTCCCCAGCTCTTTCCTGGGCGCAGGAGGGATAGGTTTGCGGTCTAAGGTCAGAGAAAAAGGGATAAGGTAATGGTCCGACCATGTAAGAGGAAGGGAGGGAGAAACAGTAATAGTGGGGAAATTGGCGAAAATAAGGTCCAGGGTGTGACCCGCCACATGAGTAGGACCGGTAACAAGTTGAGTAAGATTAATGCTATCCATGATTTCCAGTAAATTATTCGCTTTTGCGCAGAGGGAATTATCAATATGAAGGTTAAAATCACCTAGAGCCAAAAAGTATTGATGTTTCAAGGCTAGATCAGCTAACTGGTGGGTGAGAGCGGTAAGAGAAAGGGAAGCCGCCGTGGGGGGGTTATAGATTAGAGAGCCGGCTAGAATGACAGCCGAGGAATCGGATACTGAGAAGTAGAGGGCTTCAATGATACCAATGTTGGTGAGTTTGGTAATGGTCAGCTGGAAATAGGATTTAAAGATAATAGCTAATCCGCCTCCCGATTTTCCCCCTGCACGATTGACACATTTTATGTCATAGCCAGATGGAATGGCTAAATAAATGTCCGGGGAGGATGAGTCAGTCATCCAAGACTCAGTGAGGAATAAAATATCCCACTCCTCGGAGGAAATCAACAACCAGATGTCATTGGCATGGCGGGGGAGAGACCGGCAGTTGAGTAAGCCTGCTTTCAACGTCCGATGATTAGACGTTGAGAGCTGCGGCGTGGGCTCAGGAAGCGAATGGGAAAGGAAGGGCGGGAGAGTGAAGTTGCACTGGGGGCAGTGAAATGGAGCTGATTCAAGATGGATAGGATTGCAGGGGGTAGTGGCCGCACAGAGGGAGGGATTCAGAGAGTGGAGCTGGGAGTTGGACCAGCACATACGAACAGAATCAGCAGCATGGACAGGGGGACAGGCCCTGGGCCCGGTCCAGGCCCGGACGGGCCCAGACGGGCTTGCCTTTGGCGCGCCTTCGGCGCGCAAACGGCGCGCCCGCTGCACCCGTCCGCTGCGCCTCCTAGCGAGGCACATGATTTATACCCAAGCGAGAGGGCGTCACGGGGGCGTGGCCAGCTGAGGTGGGCGTGTCTAAGGACGCGTCTCGCCCTCAGTGATGGCGGAGAAGAATCGTTGCAGCGCTGAGAAACGCTGTTCAATGCAGGGGTGAGTAGGTCTTAGAGTTAAAACAGAGCACAACAAAGTATTTTAAAAACAGAGGGTTCACTCCCGGCTTCCGCCTCAGGAGACTCACAATTCGTCAATGCCGCGCTGTCAGCTGTGCGCGCAATTTAAACAGATTTCAGGGGGCGTGGCCAGCTGAGGTGGGCGTGTCTAAGGACGCGTCTCGCCCTCAGTGATGGCGGAGAAGAATCGTTGCAGCGCTGAGAAACGCTGTTCAATGCAGGGGTGAGTAGGTCTTAGAGTTAAAACAGAGCACAACAAAGTATTTTAAAAACAGAGGGTTCACTCCCGGCTTCCGCCTCAGGAGACTCACAATTCGTCAATGCCGCGCTGTCAGCTGTGCGCGCAATTTAAACAGATTTCAGGGGGCGTGGCCAGCTGAGGTGGGCGTGTCTAAGGACGCGTCTCGCCCTCAGTGATGGCGGAGAAGAATCGTTGCAGCGCTGAGAAACGCTGTTCAATGCAGGGGTGAGTAGGTCTTAGAGTTAAAACAGAGCACAACAAAGTATTTTAAAAACAGAGGGTTCACTCCCGGCTTCCGCCTCAGGAGACTCACAATTCGTCAATGCCGAACTGATTCTGTAGCTCAAAGAGGCCTGCAGGGCCCACATCCCATGCCCTGCTGTAAATCCCAGAGGCTGTCTCTTCTTCTGTAGCTCAGGGGCCATCAGGGCCCACATCCCAGGCCCTACTTTTACTCCCAGAGGCTAGTATTGCTTCTGTAGCTCACAGGCCCACCACACACACATCCCATGCCCTGGTGTAGCTCCCAGAGGCTGGATCTGCTTCTGTAGGTCAAAGAGGCTGGCCGGGACCACATCCCATGCCCTGGTGTAGCTCCCAGAGGCTGGATCTGCTTCTGTAGGTTAAAGAGGCTGGTAGGGACCACATCCCATGCCCTGGTGTAGCTCCCAGAGGCTGGATCTGCTTTTGTATCTCAGAGGCCGGCAGGGCACACATCACATGCCCTGCAGTAGCTCGTAGAGGCTGGATCTGCTTCTGTAGCTCAGAAGTCCAAACACCCACATCCCACATCCTGCTGTAGCTCCTAGAGGCCAGATCTGCTTCTTTCTCCCAAAGAGGCCCACAAGTCCCACATCCCACACCCTTCTGTAGCTTTTAGAAGCTGGCTCTGCTTCAACCCTAGCAAAGCAAGAGATTGCTAGGAACTGGCAAATGCCAGTGAGACCGCAGATAGGCACATGGAAGAAGGAATTGGAAAAATGGGCGGGCGGAGTGTAGACCACTACTCAGAAAAGCCAAACAAGGAATAGGTAAAATAGACCAGGCAAGCGCCTGGGAACACCATGTAGGTAACTTAGCAGCTGACAAGGAGGGATCCAGCAGGGCAGACTCCCCACAACCTGCAGTGCAGGAGCAAGAGAGGAGGGGAGGCAAACAGGCGGGTCAGGAATAATTGGCACCTAGGCGCTCTGAAACAAGACACGACCTACAGAGACCAGGTGGCACCATCAACACAACTACTTTAACTCAATAGCAACTCAAGGGGGTGGGGGAGTTTAGTTACAGAGGACTTTGGCTAACTATACTAGAGGGCAAATGTATTCATTACTTGCATAATGTATAATCTGAATGTAATTTATGTAAGCTGAAGATGTTTGAAAACCCAATAACATTTGATTGGAAAAACAAAACAGTAGGGAAAGTGTTGGATAGCGAAGGGGAAAAAATAAATTACTATTACAACACCAAAGAATTCAACAGTAGGGAAAGTACTGGATGATGGAAGAGTAAGAATTACTATTCCCACTCCAAAGAGTGCAACATAGGGAAAGGGTTGGATAGCGGACGGGTAAAAATTACAATTCCCACTCCACTAAATGCAACAGTAGAATAACTGTTGGATAGCAGAGGGTAAACAAATGTATTCCCACTCCAGTGAATGCAACAGTAGGGAAAGTGTTGGATAGCTGAGAGGTATGACATACTATTCCCAATCCAATAAGGAAGTGATAAAGCTGGAAATCATACACCCATTGTTAAAAATGTTTTACATACACTTTTGTATTTAGTATTTGATGCGGTAATATTGCAATGGTTTTTAGTAACTATGCAGGAAATAAAGAACTTTGAACCCCTATTCCCAATCCAGTGAGTGCAACAGTAGGGAAAGTGTTGGATAGTGAAGAGATAAAAAATACTATTCAAACACTTAAAACAAAAATAAAAAACAATAAAAATTATAAAACAATAATTAAAAAAGTCAACAATATTTAGAAATTAAAAATCAAATATATTAATATATAAAAATGTAAAATATTATAATATTAATTAAATATCAAAAACCTACAAATAATATAATATTAAATAATAAACACATTTATAAAATAAAAGTCTTTTAAACTAGGAAATGTTTACAAACAAATACATTAATAAATACATTTATTTATTGTATTTCCTACCCTATAACCCCACATCAATAACAAACACTTCAACGTTTCTAATACACTGTCTTCCCAAAATTAACATAATTAATAATAAATTAAAAAATTATTATTGATGAAGAAAATGAAAAACATTAATGGACTACAGATACTGTAACACTATGATATCCACAATGACACCTAAATGAAACTCTAAAATAATAAAATACAATTAAAACGTTTGTATATTTTAAAATGTATTGCTATTAACAATTAATAATAAAAATTAAAATGTATTTAATACCCACCCTTTACTCCTTTAAAACTAAAAAGAACACACAAAAAAATTCAACAAGTACCCACAATGCATTTCAAATAATTACAATTAATTAAAAACGATGTATTAGTTAATTAAATACAAATTACTTCCCACCCTTTTCTTCTATAAACATCAAAACAAACACTTAAAATTAATTACACAATTACCATAATTATATAGCATTTTTTTACTCAAATTTAATTAACATCCAATAAGTAATTAATCAATTCCAAGTACATTACTTCCCACTCAACACCTATGAACACCACAACACACACCTAAAATAAATTACACGATTAGCATAATTAATTACAAAATAATTAATTAAAACTCATTAAGTCAATTATAAATTCATCAATTAAAATATTACTTTCCACCCTTAACACCTATGAACACTACAACACACACCTAAAATTAATTACACAATTAGCATAAATAATTACCAAATAATTCATGGAAATTAATTAGGCAATTATTATTAATTAATAATAAATTACTTTACACATTTAACACAACACTACTAACATCATAATTATACAAATATTATTAAATAGAAAAAAAGAATACATTTGATATAATTATATTACGTCCCACCCTATTCCCCTATAAGCACACAACCCACTACCGAACTAAAAACGCAAAATTCAAATAAAATAAAAAAGAATAACTACTCAAAATTTAACACATATATTAAAAATAGAAACAATTCCTATAAAAAAACCATTCAACACATACATATAAAATAAATAGTAAAACACATAACATTAATAAACAAACAATATTTATAAGAATAATTTTCTTGCAAACGATATTAAACACATGAATATTTTCAAAATCAATATTATTTTTCTAAAAATCAATTTTCTTGACCACAAGAGTCTGCATGTGGATATTTTTGACCCATGATATTTGCAGCTCGATATTTGTGCAAGTTGATATTTTTGATTCGATATTCTGCCTCTGCACAGTATTTTTTTTATTATTTTCATGCCTGCATTCGCCGTGCTTCAATTGCAGCATTTATGTCTTATTGATTTGAAAAGAATAACCAAGACAAACTTGTCACTTCTTGTCTAAGTATGGTTAGTGACTCAACCACACATTCTGTCTCTGTTTATGCTTAAGAACTTGAATTCACAATTTTCTGTGCCTATTTACAAAATACTGTTTTACATTAGTAAACAACTTATATCTCCTTGTCAATTATTACAGGTATTCGTCAGATTGCCCTGCTACTGGTCTGAAAAATAAGAACATTTCAAGGTAAGAATAGTTGCTAAAAAGTTAAGTGAAACTCATATTTTAAAACTAAGTGAGTAGCAGCAACTTTGACCACATATCCCAAAACACCCAATTCTCGGCACTTTTCCTTTGTACTCCTCTCCTGCATATCTCAGAAATTAGTTTCTGTTTACCAAATGCAGACCCTTATAAAAAAGAAGAAGAAACGCCTACTGCATTGTAGGCCAGTTGAAGTACTAAACTGCAGTCATTAACAAAACCACTCAAAATCCCTCTCAGTTTTGCCAGACCCTACTCAAAGCCACTGTGCTTTTTTCTCACTATACCATCACCCACTCACAACACATCCTAGTGACACTACTCGCCACTAAAAAAAATTCTTCTTATTCGCTGCTGCTGGTAAATATTTGAGAACCAACAGGCTCCTGCATACCTCAGAAATTAGTTTCTGTTTACCAAATGCAGACCCTTATAAAAAAGAAGAAGAAACGCCTACTGCATTGTAGGCCAGTTGAAGTACTAAACTGCAGTCATTAACAAAACCACTCAAAATCCCTCTCAGTTTTGCCAGACCCTACTCAAAGCCACTGTGCTTTTTTCTCACTATACCATCACCCACTCACAACACATCCTAGTGACACTACTCGCCACTAAAAAAAATTCTTCTTATTCGCTGCTGCTGGTAAATATTTGAGAACCAACAGGCAACTGTATTTCCATTATCTCAAGAAATTGTCAATCTATGTAAGGGCCACTGGAATTATGCAGCTGTAGAGGACCAAATAATGGGCATAGTTGACTAAATTATGTGGTTAGAAAAGATAGATGAATGCAGCACATTTTGTTACATATTTTCGCATTTATTATTTTGGCATTGGTATTGTAGTTGACACTGGTTTAGTCGAGGTTTTACTCCATTAGTACTACTTTATAACCCAATTACAGCTATAGGCTACAGAAAGGTGACCAAGCAACCTTCACAAAAGGACTTCCACCTGTTACTCTGGTCATTAATGTATAGTTAAGGGCTCGCTTTGTATATTTGGCTTACTTCTTATTACAATGCACTTCTAGGGTGTGGACATGCTAAAGATATGCTCTGCTAGCCAAAACCATAGCAAACCCTAGAAGTGCCGTGCAAGCTGTGCCAAGCTGTGCCTGAGCTGCTGTTGTGCCGCAGAGCCGGAGGAGGCGGTCAGAGTTGGAGGAGTCCGTAGTGCGACCGCCGGCGTTCCTGCCCACCCACCCACTTCCTTGCTCTTCACAGGAGGCGCGGGTGACTCGGCTCAGCCGCGAGGCGGTGGCACCAGCGGCAGGGAAGAGCCACGAGCCAGGGGAGGCAGCCAGAGTCGGGGGAGTGCGTGATGAATACGCAGTGAGTCCGCCAGCAATCCTGTCCGCCCGCTCGCTTCCTTGCTCTTCACGGGAGGCGTGAGCCGCGGGAGAACCGGCCCAGCCTTGAGGCTCTGGGCGGCAGCAGCAGGGAGGAGCCGCGAGCTGCGTGGTTCCATTGTTCCACAGGTGACCCAGCCCAGCCGCGGCGGGCAGTAGGCAGCGGGCGGTGGGCAGAAGTGGCAGTGAGGAGCTGCATGGAGCCGTGGCTGCTACAAGCCAAGGGCCGCGAAGCCTAGAAGCTGAGGGACCCTACCTCAAGAGGAGACGAGAGTAGCAGGACACACAAGCCAACTGCGTGTGGAGGTGAGCAGCGGCAGGCAGCAGCAGTCACTGCAGTGAGCAGCTGTGAGTGATACAAGCCTGTGATACAAGCCTGAGCCGCGAGTGGTGGTGAAAACAGTGAGGCCTCAACTTACAACTTTTTTCCCGGTGGGAGACAATTCTTCCGAGCCCCTACAAGAAACGGCGGGGCTCGTTCACTTTGCTCACTTTTCTCACTCTTTCTGTGCCACGCGCAGTTTAAAGTATTTCACTTTTGTGACTTCTCTTTGCAACTGTTCATTGGAGTGAGCTAAAAAGCCAGACCAGAAGCACACCCCACTGCTGATCCCACAAAATTGTGGCTATTATTACACATAAAAAAATAGGCATGTGGAAATATAAAAGACCAACACTGAACTTCTTGCGTCTGTTAGATACTCCAATCCCCCATGGGTGCGCTCACCAGTGACTGTAGCTACCCCCTCCCATCATTGGGTGAGCGCATGCTGACTCAGTTTCAGAGCTTCAGTTATTATTTCTTTTTTTTTATCAAGACGTGGTGAGCAAGAAGATCACCATAAGTTCCGGGTTAGAAGTTTATGTGTGATCAAAGGAGTGCTAAGGAACAAAACTAGAAATGAGATCAGGGAAAATTCGTCAAGTGGTGACAGACAAAAAAAAAAAAGCACTTGAGAAAGGCTCTCCAACAAACCAGAGAGGGAAGCACCCAAGCTCAAGAGAGAGGCGGTTCTCAGCACTGACTACCAAAACAACAATGCAGAGTTCAAGAAGGAAAACCAGATTATATAAAATCATTTATTTAAAAGACCCTATGGCGGCTATCTATGCACCAACAGCCGAGGCCTCCAAATTGCCAAGCTCCATCTTTCTGGATACCTCAGTGGCCCTTTTGGCACAAGTCGCGATTAAAACCAATGATGCCCTAACAGGGACCCCACTTCCACAGAACCGAATGACATATCAACGTCAGAATAAGTCGGTAATAGTAACAGCACTAGTCCACCAACTTAAAACCCCAATAATTACAAGGGAAACAACAAGAAGCACAGTAGATAAGGGAAGTACAGAGGACTCCCTGCTATAACTAAAGAACTCAAGCACAAGTATAAAACTCTGAGACTTAGCAACGGAGGGAACTACAAACGTAAAGGTCCCTACAAAGGTAGCAATGGAAAAAATTTAAAACTTAGTGATTCATCCAAGCCGCTAGCACAAGAGGAGGTGCCATGGCTAAATTTATTTTCCTTATCAAATGACTCCAATTTTATAGAAATTATGGATACAATAACTCAGAATAAAGATCTCCAAGGGAAGGCCTCACTAGAAGCAACTGGCAATAAAGCTCAACAGAGTAGCCTGGGAATGGTGGTTTCTACTCCGCAAAACCCCTTGGCTAATAAAGACCAACAACAGCTTATACTGAACGATAGCGGAGGTATTCCAACTAAATTGAATCATTCTAACATCTCAGCACCTATAACAATTTCTACCGTTAGTACGATTGACCAGAAATCAAAGGTTTTGCAAAAGCCCCAAGAACAACAGCCAAGCACACAATGGAGCCAGTCCTTGCTAGGCACCCTAGATCAAGCAATAAGGGTGCTGAATTATCAATCTGACAAAATGGAAGTCCAAATAGACCGCATAAACCTAATTGCTAGCCATATCTCAGGCATTAACGCCAAGATGGACTCACTTATGTCACTCCTAACCAACAGGGGAAAACCGGAGCTCTATACTTACAAAGACAAACAACAGTCTTACTGTTGCTGCGGGAGCATAATCAAGAAATTGGCAAGTCTTCTGGACATTTTAAATGACATCTTAGGGGCTGTAAAATTAACCCATAACAGCCAGCAGAATAAAGAAACGCAATATAATCTGGACCTGCCGGTAATTTCAAAATGCAATAATGTAATAGAGGATCTAAGAAGAACAGCAAAAGATGATCTAGAGCAAGCGGTACCGGACGAGCAACCTGAAATAATAGTTAAGTCAATGGGAGCAACACAGTCCTCCAACAAGTCCATGACCGATGTAAAACCAACAAAGAGGCAAAGAAAATGGGCAAGGAAGGCTAGGCTTAACTATAAAAGCAACAAAGCATAGATCGAGGAAAAAACCTTCCAATATTTAAAAAGAATACTTTCCGTGGAGGCAAAAGTAAATCATTGAATACGTCTCTATGTGGAGAGGTAGAAATCAACGCACCACAACGGAAGTATACTTCAGATCCCATTCCTAAGGAAGGAAGCCCTGTCTCTGGAGTAACCATCATCTCCCCAACTCAAAAAACCAAGACGATCCATTTCCCCTCCGTGGATCAAGGTCGTCGAAGGATAAAAGAAATTGAACCTGAAAGCAGACAGGAAACGCGACACGATAAAAGTGAAAAATCTGAGCAAATTAAAGGTGCAGGCCAAACAGGATCAATTCAAACGATAGAGACTCTCGCCCATGTGGATAACACGCGTCCAAAAAGTGCAATGGGAGTGGATTCCCCACTGGGGGTCGCAAAATACAGCATGCAACCAGATTACAGGAAGTCATAAAAAACAAAATGCACCTGGAAAAAATAACATCTGAAATTACAACCAAGCCATATCCCTTGAAAGTCACAATAACTGGTAAGGACCGCAGATACACGCTACCCTCCATGGATGCTGTCCTCGAACCAACAATGATAAGGAAAAGAAGCACTCTGGAAAAAACAGAGGTCAAAAATTAAGAGGATAACGAAGAATGAGAGCAACAAGAATCACTTGCAAGGTGCAACTCATTCATAATTCACAATTCTGCAGCTTTTAAAGATGATTCTTCACAACTGCCCAAAGACCATCCTTACTATACAGAGGCATTTGAATCAAAATTGACATTTGTGCCCGAATATCCAACAAAAGGAAGGCAGGATATCCTTAATCAAGGGAACCTGTTAAAATTGTTCAAGGAAATCCCAGAATTGAAAGGGATAACCTCGCACGATTTAATAGCTGTGGAATTTCAACAAAAAAGACAAAATCCGGACACTGAGGAATCTGTGACAACCTGGGCTACAAAGGACCTTGTGGACAAGATATATTCTGCAAGACCAAGATTCGGTGCATGGGGAATTACTTTATTGCTACATAAACGTCCAAGGTATCACTATCCCCTATTAGATAGTTTAAGAAATCTAAAAAGGAAGATAAAGACGGTAAAAGACAGAGCACATGCATTCGAAGTGCCCGTGCCACCACGCCAGCATCCTCAATCAGCGGGAATAGGGTCAACGCATTAGTTAGCAAGTAACCCATGGGACGTCGAACACTAGACAGGAAGGACTGTTCATGGGTACCAACGGCATTAAGCAAAAAACATACCTAACGAATATCCTAATATTCCCACGGCATTGGAGAAGCAGAACCAAATCCAGAAGGAAAAAAAGCCGTACAGCGTCTCGTTTTGTTCTTGGAATGTCCATGGTTTTCGAGAAATGGCCCAGGACCATGAAACCCTAGCCTTCTTTCAGCAACAAGATGTAATCTTGCTCCAGGAAACATGGAAATTGACGCCGACTTCAATCCCAGGATTTAAATAACATCACATTTTTGCAGAAAGATTTTATCCTTTTGGGCATCCACAAGGCGGATTATCAATATATGTAGCCCGGGGGCTTCATGGCGCTATAGGAAGGAACACAACGCACCGGTTAGAAATAGAGATGAAGCGGCTCAGCAATACTCCTGGGAGAAAAGCCAGGTTTTAAGGGAGTGTCTGAAACTCAGAATGTTATCGCTCAGTTGTAATTGAAGAGGAAGGGAGTTACAGAAGGTGGCTGCAAGATGGTCAAAGCAGCAGCCTCCGAGACGCTTCCTCTTATAAGAGGGGACGATCAGAAGGGATTTGTGAGTGGACCGGAGATTGCGGGAAGGGTCATATATGTTGAATAGATCTCTGATAAACTGAGGGCCAGAGTCATGTAGGGACTTAAATAAAATGCACCCAGTTTTAAAAGCTACTCGCTGCTCGACAGGCAGCCAGTGTAGCTGTTTCAGCCCTGATCGGACAGACTGCCTTTTAGATAGATTCAGAATAAGTCTGGCAGCCTGGTTTTGAACCAGCTGGAGGCGTTTTAACTCTCCAGCTTGGAGCCCAAAGTAAAGGCTGTTGGAAAAGTCTAGTCTAGACAGGACCAGGGCAATGACGATCTGAGTAAGGGCAGCCGGAGAAAAAAAACGGGCAATTTTCTTAATTTTCTTCAGTTGAAAGAAGCTGGATGACACAACTGCGCCTACCTGTCTTTTCAGGGAGAGATCCTCGCTGATAAAAATTCCCAAGCTCTTAACTGAAGATGACTTGGACGGAGGGGCTCCCATGCTAGTTGGCCAGAAGCTAGGGTTCCAACTAAGTGCACTCTGCCCAGGCAAGACCAGTTCAGTCTTGCCTGGGTTAAGTTTCAAATGATTGCAGCTCATCCAACTCAGGATGTGAGACATGGTGTTTTGGAAATCTTCCACTGAGTCCTTGGTGTTTAAGGGGAAGATGAGCTGCAAATCATCTGCATAGTTGAAGATGGTAACTTTCCCTTTCCTAAGAGAATACAGAAGGGGGCGTAGGTATAAATTAAAAAGCAAAGGTGACAGTGATGAGCCCTGAGGTACTCCACAGGTGGTAGGTATAGTGGGAGCTGTAAAAGAACCCAATCTAACAGATTGAGTGCGGCCAGTAATGAATGAGCGAATCCAGCTCAGCGCAGGGCCCCTGAGACCTGCTTGCTCGACACGGTTGACCAAGATGGTATAGTCAACCGTGTCGAACGCAGCCGAAAGGTCCAGTAGCACCAGAGCCTGGTGAATCCCCTCATCCGCATTCCGCCTCAAAGTATTTTGTACCGAAAGGATAACTGCCTCAGTTGAATGACATGGGCGGAAACCCACTTGGTTGGGTGCGAGATATTCTGATTCTTCAACAAATTTGGAGATACTGTCGCAGACGTGAGCCTCCAATAATTTGGCACAGTAAGGCAGCAGTGATATGGGCCTATAGTTGAGCGGGTCCAGCGGGTTAGCTCCGACTTTTTTTATCAGGGAATGAGGAGGGCTTTTTTAAGGTTGTCAGGGACTTTACCCTGTGAGAGAGATCCATTCAGCATGGAAAGCATGCCCTCAGGAATAGCAGTTCCCACCTCTCTCAAAATATGTGGGGGGCAGATATCATCAGGTGAACCTGATTTGACCCTGGCGAGAAGCTTAGATAGAGTGGCGCCGTCAATAAGGGGAAAAGATTCCAGGGTTGAAGGGTTGTAATAGGTGTCAACCAAAAGGGAAGGGGACAGAGTGGTGAGGATACTTTGTTTTATAGTGCAGATTTTATTAAAGAAAAAAGAATTCAATGAATTGCAGAGGTCCTGAGTGGGGGCCACAGGTCGAGAAGTTCTGTCACTGCCACTAAGACTTTCTACGATGTTGAACAATTCTTTTGATTTATTGCGGGAATTAAGGATTTTTTCCAAAAAATAATCAGTTTTGAAGAAACTGAAGAACGCATCGCGGTCGGAGGTTTGGGAGATCTTATCTGCTCTCCATATTGTTTGTATGGAACTCTCGGGAGCTTAGGCGAGACTCGCTCCTCCTTTTCATTAGATTTGAGCTTAGGAAGTTATGGCTTGTGTATATATTTGTTTGTCCATCATCTTTGATTGGGGACAGTACATTAGAATTGTATCCCCTTTCTGACATGTGTAGAGGTCTATAGGGCCATCGCTTACAGGTTCTTGCTTGTGTATTACTGAATGTCTTTGCACTATATGATATATATGTTTACCCTATTAGATACATTTTGTTTATTTATGACCAAGACATTACTAGGTCATTAGATTATGGCTCCCTCTCTTTTGGCCTGTTCATATCGATGGACAATTAAGCATACCGTCTATCTTTTATTTACACTTAACTCATAGCCGTCCGATTGTATCTCTTACAGATAGCATTTCATCTGTCACCAACTCCTCAGCATCGTGAGACAACATTTCTTCATGACCTTGGATTGCCCGTCTATTATTGATATAAGGTGGGTAGTTATTCGTTGCCACTTTTGAAGATTTTACTCCTTTCCAAATAATTATGTAAATATAAGGCTTATATACGCTGGAAATATGATGATAGAACATTATATTAGGGTGCATTTCCTGTTCATCATTGTCATCGGACAATAAGAGCTATGGGGGCTGTATTTTACCTCCCAGTTCTATATGTTTACATGCATATATTCTATCTAATTATTCTATTGATTCATAACATTGACATTCAATTATATGTCTAACCGTATTCATTATCTCTCAATAGGGAACCTTCCCAGTTTGATCCGAACCTTCACAGTGATATACATCTTTTTATATAATTGGATATAAACCTGCATACAAATAGAGTCACATTCCAAGGTTAGTTGCTCTAGATCTGACTAGTATTGGGGATTCTTGGAGCGGTATTACCATTTTCTCTCTTTGGTTGGCAGATTAATACTGTTTTTCATCACTTATAGCTTACATACTAGGATACAAACGGACGTCAAATGGGCCATACTCACCATCTTGGCTGATCTATAAACATCATAAAATCATCAAAACATCCAAAAACATCATCTGCGATAAAGTATATATACTCATATGAACATTTATCTTTAGTGATCTCCTCTTCTTACATGACGCAACTTACTAGACTCTTTTCCGCCCTGTTCATTCCCTTTTCTTCCTTTCTTCATTCTTCCTTTATTTTGCTTCTTATTTTTTTTTCTTCTCTTTCTCCTTGGCCTTTGGCTCCCAATTATGTTTGGACATCATGTCCTCCAATACGGGGTAACCTACCTCTTGAGTATTCAAACACATAAAACTGTCCAAAAAATTGCTCAAAATGCAAATAGATTGTTATTATACGTATACTATGTTCTTGCTAAATCCTGTCCCAAGCTGTTTGTTAAGCATCTCTTTTTGCTCATAACTCAAGCAATCTTTTTTGTAAGACAAACATTTTGTAATTCACAAGGAAATTTATAGAAAACTTCTTACTAAGTGTTGCTTTTAAACTTTTTAATATGTCTATGTGTTTATATGTATATTATTATTAATATATTTAAGTTTATAGAGTGCACAGCTACCCGGAGGTTTCCCATGCTAGGAACCGGAAGAGGGGAGTGTACCAGCAGAATAGTGACTCTGGATAAGGGATGCCTGTGAGAAGTTGGCCTGGTATATAATGCTCACTAATTCTAGTGATCACTTTGTACCATGCCAAGCAACCCTTATGATGATGGTTGTAATTCAACCTTGTAGACCAGTTATCCTAGTGGTAACGTGGACAAAGCAGTCTTAGGCTAAACTCTGAAAGACATGTGAAGCCAGCTGTTATACCATACACAACCCCCTTGAATACCAAATGAAAGGGACACCACACAGATATATATTAAAAATATATATTGATTTATTAACTATAAAATCCCCTGGACTCTTTATGAGCACAGAAGCACAAGCGTTAAATCACAAGACAGTTTAAAATACACAAAAGTTGCACAATATGGATGAGCCCTAGGGGCCACCTAAACCATATACTAAGAAAGTGGTATAAGAGATACCAGGAGGAAAGTGAAGAGGCCTAGGGCCTTGGGAATCGCTGGAGCTATTCGAGACTAGCAATGACTAAGTCGGGAGAGGCCCACGGGACTCGGGTGCAGTGTTCAAAGTGCACGCACTTTCCAATACAAAGTCTATGGTGCGTAAAAAGTACAAAGTTAGAAAGTTAGGAACCTTCCGAGTGACCTACGGAGTTAAAACTTTAGACACAGGCCCTTGAGATGTGTACCAGTGCAGGAGCACCGGCGGAGCAGAGTTACCTCACTCACAGGAAGCGGGTGCACAGGGTCGAAGTAGTGTCGGGTTTCGTCACGCTGGTCGATGGTGCTTGGAGCTGAAGATGCTGCAGGCGGCTCGATGAGAAGAGTTCCGGTGGATCCAAGGGTGGATCTGAAGATGTGAAGACCTGAAAGCAGAGGGGACAGTGTTCAAAGTCACTAGCCAGTGACTACCGTGGAACCAGATCGGAACCAGGCGATGTCGGGTGCAAACAGGCGTTGTCGGGTAGCTTCTTTCTGCAGCCACGTGGATACCCGGGGTCGAGGACGTCCAGGAGTCGGTCACGAGCTGTCCCACGTAGGCTTCTCGCTGTCGGCGGTGTCGGTGACCTGATCGGAGCAAACAGGCCTTGGCAAATGCAAGCCACGCAGAAGTTGAAAGATGCTGTTCACTCGGACCAGCAAGGTCAGAGCGGGTGCTCCTTTTTACAGGAGCTTGGGTAGGTCTGGAGCAACCAGACCTGCTGTGTAAATCTTCGGGTTCGTCGCCAAGATGGCCGCTGACCACGTGGCTAGTGGCCGGGATGGCGTGTCGAGTGGCACAATGCAAAAGGGCCCCACGCAGATCGTGGAGATGCTGGAGGGCTGATCTTCGGTGCAAGGGCTGCTCGGTGGTGGGGGTTCTCAGTCCCCAAAGCACAACGTCGAGGATGCCTCAGAAGCTGCGCAGTCAGCTTTTCGAGTGTCTTCCAAGAGGTCCGGTCCCACGTCACTCGGTGCCTCCACGGGTCCCTTCTTTGCAGGGACTGTGGATCGGGCTCTGAGAGGTCTGGGAGTCTGGTTCTTGTCGGGCTCTGGGCTTGGTCTCCGGCGGGAGGCGGCGGCAAAGCAGACGTCGAGTCGCTGGTTGGTACCTGTGTTCACAGGGTGGCCACTCCTAGGCCACAAGGGAGATTCTTCTTCAGTCTTCTGTGCAGCAGAATGTCGAAGTCCAGTCGTCTTCTTAGTTTTAAGTTGATTCAGGATGATCTGCTGTGCAATGGCACTGCTCCCGCTCTTATTCCCAATCTGAGGGGTGGATCACCTACTAGGTCCCTCCTCTGGGAGGAACCAGGAAGGGGGGCCGTTACACCCCCTTTCCTTTGTCCAGTTCCGCGCCAGGCCTGGGTCTGGAAAGTCCCAGGACCGGTTTGGACTGGCCTATGCACAGGGACACCTTGTGTGCCCCGGGCATGTCTGATTCTATTCAGCCCTGTCCTACCCAATACACAAAATCCTGTCTGGGGTGGTGCTCGCACCTCCCAAGGCAGGAAACCCTTTGTCCAGGCCACCATCTGCCGAGTTTCGGTCAGCAGCAGGAGGCCAGACTTGTGTCTGTGGTGGCAGCGTCCATTTTGTGATGCTGAGGCTCTGTTTAACTTTAACCGGGGTTAAGGCTACACACATGTCGTGTCCCTCTAGAAGGGTGGAATGCTATCCCCGTCGCCAGAATTGGCGAGGGGATAGTATTCCAATTCGTATGACACCTTACTCGACATGTTTTGATAAAGCCAAACCAAAGATAGCATTTAACCGCGAGGATTATAATGCACTTAAGAGTATATGGTATGGCAATATCCCGGAACAGCTTAGGGAGTTGTTCCCGACAGCTGCAGACAGGCTCAGCTCATGCTAGAGCACCATCTCACATATTTCCAAGCACTCTACCTCCAGGATTGATGAGGCCTTCCATAGGAGTGGCTGATAGGAACATATGTGTCCAGTTTAGGGTTAGGCACAGACATACTGTACCTAAGTAAGAGGTGGTTACACCGACTTACCCCAGCTGAGTGATCAGCCAGTTGTGTCAAATATGGAGGCCAGGCCAGGGGTGGCACAATACATCCTGCAGCCCCTGGCAGGCCTTGGATACACCTATGCCCTGGGCACCTAGGGTGCACTTATACAGGGGCTCATAAGGTGGATCAGTTCCAATTCGTAATGCACCTAGAGTGCATTGGCAGTAATTTAGAGAGAGAACAGCAGGCTGTGGGTCTGATTAGCAGGCCCACAGCCACATTAAGTCAGAAACCAGTGAAGCAAAAAGCAAAAATTTGGGGTGACCATAGGATAGCAGACCCTACTCTCCAACATAACCCCCCCCCCCAAACGCAGGGACATTAGACTAACCTTGACCAGTTGTGTCTTCATGTTCTAAGTGGAAGTACCTGGAGAGACCATCTGCGTTGTCATGGTCAGTCCCTGGGCGGTGCTCCACTGTAAAGTCCATCCCCTGTAGGGAAATGGACTACCTGAGTAGTTTGGGGTTTTCACCCTTCATCTGATTAAGCCATAGGAGGGGCTTATGGTCGGTCTGAATCTTGAAGTGAGTACCAAATAAGTATGGCCTCAACTTCTTCAGGGCCCACACCACAGCAAAGGCCTCCCTCTCTATAGCTGACCAACGTTTCTCTCTGGGGTCAGCCTTCTGCTAATGAAAGCAATGGGCTGGTCCTGGCCATCTACATTAAGCTGTGAAAGCACTGCTCCCACTCCCAACTCAGAAGCATCTGTTTGGACAATGAACTCTCTTGAGTAGTCAGGACTCTTCAGGATAGGTGCAGAGCACATGGCCTTCTTCAGGTCATCAAATGCCTTTTGACAGATTTCTGTCCACTGAACCTTTTTGGGCATCTTCTTAGATGTCAGATCATTAAGAGGAGTCACAATGGACCCATAGTTCTTAACAAACTTCCTGTAGTACCCAGTCAGGCCCAAGAAAGCTCTGACCTGAGTCTGGGTAGTTGGAGGGGACCAGTCCTGGATGGTCTGGATCTTACTCTCCAGTGGTTGAACTTGGCCTCCACCTACAAGGTGGCCCAGGTATACAACCTTGCTCTGCCCTATCTGGCACTTTGTTGCCTTGATAGTGAGGCCTGCCTTCTGCAGAGCCTCAAGCACTTCCTTCAGGTGGACCAGGTGATCCTCCCAGGTGGAGCTAAAGACAGCAATATCGTCCAGATAAGCTGCACAAAAGTCATCCAACCCAGTGAGGACTTGATTCACCAACCTTTGGAAGGTGGCAGGTGCATTTTTCAAACCAAAGGGCATCACCACAAACTGATAATGCCCACTAGGGGTAGAAAATGCTGTCTTGGCTTTAGACTCCTCAGCTAACCTGATTTGCCAGTAGCCAGCTGTCAAGTCAAATGTGCTCAAATATTTGGCAGAAGCCAACTTGTCAATGAGCTCATCTGCCCTTGGAATAGGGTGTGCATCTGTCCTGGTGACAGCATTGAGTCCTCTGTAATCCACACAGAACCTCATCTCTCTCTTGCCATTTTTGGTGTGAGGTTTGGGGACCAGAACCACTGGGCTAGCCCAGGGGCTCTCTGAAGGCTCAATGACACCTAATTCCAGCATCTTTTGCACCTCAGTCTTTATACAGTCCCTGACGTGGTCAGGTTGCCTGTAAATTTTGCTCTTTACAGGAAGACTGTTACCAGTGTCCACCACATGTGTACACCAGTTAGTCTGACTGGGTGTCAATGAGAACATATGCCTGTATGCCTGTAGAACTTGTCTGCAGTCATGTTGCTGACGTTCAGTCAGGCTGCCACCTAAGGCCACACCATCAACTGAGCAATCCTCAGGGTTCTGAGTGAGCAGGTCTGGGAGAGGGTCACTCTCTTCCTCCTGCCCCTCATCTGTAGCCATGAGCAAGCCCATGTCTGTTCTGCTGACATATGCCTTCCATCTGTTCACATGGAGCACCCTGTGGGGGCTCCTGGGAGTTCCTAGGTCCACCAAGTAGGTAACCTCTCCCTTTTTCTCCAGAATTGTATGGGGTCCAGACCATTTGTCTTGGAGTGCTGCTGGGGCCACTGGCACCAACACCCATACTTTCTGTCCAGGCTGAAACTCAACAAGGACAGCCTTTTGGTCATGCCAAGCTTTTTGTAATTCTTGGCTAGCCTCAAGGTTTATGGATGCCTTTTCCATGTACTCTGCCATCCTGGAGCGGAGACCAAGTACATAGTCCACTATGTCTTGCTTAGGCTTTTTGAGAGGTAACTCCCATCCTTCCTTCACCAGACATAGGGGTCCTCTTACAGGGTGCCCAAACAACAATTCAAAGGGGCTGAAGCCAACCCCCTTTTGAGGGACCTCTCTGTAAGCGAACAAAAGGCAGGGCAGAAGGATGTCCCATCTTCGCCTGAGCTTTTCAGGTAATCCTTTAATCAAGCCCTTTAGGGTCTTGTTAAATCTCTCAACAAGCCCATTGCATTGTGGGTGATAAGGAGTGGTTAACTTGTAGTTGACACCACATTCCTTCCACATAGCTGTCAAATATCCAGACATGAAGTTGGCACCTCTATCTGATATTACCTCCTTAGGAAACCCCACTCTGGAGAAAACTCCAAGTAAGGCCCTGGCCACAACAGGAGCTGTTGTGGTCCTAAGTGGAATTGCCTCTGGGTACCTGGTGGCATGATCCACTACCACCAGTATGAATCTGTGCCCAGATGCTGTAGGGGGATCCATTGGACCAACAATATCAATCCCCACTCTTTCAAAGGGAACCCCCACCACAGGTAGTGGTATCAGGGGGACCTTTGTTGTTCCACCTGCTTTACCACTGGCTTGGCAGGTTTCACAGGAGCGAAAAAACTCCTTGGTGTCTTCAGACATGTGAGGCCAGTGAAAGTGAGGGACAAGACTGTCCCAGGTCTTGTTCTGGCCTAGGTGTCCTGCTAAAGGAATATCATGGGCCAAGGTGAGTAGGAAGCCCCTAAATTGCAGAGGTATAACCAACCTCCTGGTAGCACCAGGCTTGGGGTCTCTAGCCTCTGAATAAAGGAGTCCATCGTCCCAATATACTTTATGGGCACCTTGAGCATTCCCAGCAGCCTCAGCAGCAGCCTGCTGTCTGAGGGGTTCAAGAGAAGGACAGGTTAACTGAGCCTGCCCCAAGTCTGCCCTAGAAGGTCCCCCTGTCCCCAGAAACTCAACCTGATCAGGTTCAAGTTCTTCAGAGACAGTTCCTTCAGGGGTCTCAAGATCAGTTTCCTGTGAAGCCTGATCCTCACTTGCAGGCAGTTGGGAAGGCACAGCCTTAACCCTCCTGTTCTTTCTCTTGGGAGGTGCTTGGTCCATTGTTCCAGGATCCAAGACCTGAGGTTCAGAGAGGCACTTTTTGGCCTGTGACCTGGTCACAGCAAGGACATGTGATGATATCCCTAACATCTCTGCATGAGTCCTGTACTCAACTTCTGACCATAGAGAGTTCTCCAGGTCATTGCCCAACAAACATTCTACTGGGAGATCAGCACTAACCACAACTTTCTTTAGGCCAGTTACCCCTCCCCAGGAAAAGTTAACAAGTGCCACACTATGTGTAGTAGTGACATTGCTGGCATTGGTCACCAGGTAATCATCGCCTGGCATGTATTGTCCAGGGTCCACAAAGTTAGGTGTCACCATGGTGGCACTGGCACATGTGTCCCTGTAAGCTTGAGCCACTTTGTTGTTGATCAAAGGTGTCTGTCTGTATTTGCCCAGGTTACTGGGACTTATGTCAGGGGTCAAATCTATGTCCCCTTCACAAACCAGAACAGCCTGTGTAAGGGTTCTGACTAGGTCAGAATCTCCCTCAGTTCCCAAAGTGATACCCACTAATCCCTTGGCTTGAGGACCAGCACTGCTAACTGTACTAGTGGGTGCAGGTGCCTTAGGGGCTGCAGTGCTGGGGGCTCCACCCTTTTTACACTCACTTGTCCAGTGAGAGGTGTTTTTACAAGTTTTACACCAGGGTTTCTTCTGACCTTCTTTCTTCTTCTTCTTGGAAGTTTGGGACCCACCCTCTGTCTCAGTTTGGGGCCCTGTTGAAGACTTCTGGTCTTTAGCTTTCTGCTCCCCACCCTTCTGGTCTGTTTTCTTCTGGTCACCACCCTGGTTCTGGTTCTGGTTCTTTTGCTTAACTCTGGTTCTTACCCATTTATCTGCCCTCTTTCCCAATTCTTTGGGAGAGATCAAATCTGAGTCAACCAAATGTTGATGCAACTGCTGGTTCTGACAATTATTTAAAATTTGTTCTCTCATCAGCAAATTATACAATCCTTCATAGTCTGTAACCTTGCTTCCCAGCAACCATCCCTCCAGAGCCTTAGTGGCACACTCAACAAATTCAGACCAGTCCTGAGTCTGTGTCTTCTGGGTATCTCTGAACATTAACCTGTACTGTTCAGTGGTTAAGCCTAACCCATCAATCAGAGCACTCTTCAGGACCAGGTAGTTTCTAGAATCCCCATCACTAACTGTGAGGAGTCTGTCTCGGCCTCTACCTTCAAAGGAGAGCCACAAGATTGCTGCCCACTGCTCCTGAGGAATCTGCTGTACTCTGCAGGCTCTCTCCATTGCAGTAATCCATTTATGGATGTCATCCCCAGCTTTGTAGGGGGGCACAATCTTACTCAGGTTTCTATTATCAAAAGACCTGTCTTTATCCTTGTGGATATTGCTGCCACCAGTGGGTTCTATTACCCCACTCTCTCTAGGCTGTCTTGCTCTAGCAAGTTTCTCTTGGGCCAGGGCAATCTCTAACTCTTGTCTCTGGACTCTCAATTCAGCCTCTCTAATTTGAGATTCTCTCAATTTGGTCTCATGTTCCCTTCTCTGAGGGCTAGTCATCTCCCTTCTGGAGTGACCATGAGAGCCTCTAGAGACATGGGAGGTATTGGATTCACCTGAGTGATTCCTCCTCCTCCTATGCCCCTGGTTAAGTCCATTTGGGTGGCTGGGCAAGGTCAGCCTTGCTTCAGTCCCAAACACACTTAAGTTAGCCTGGTTCAGTCTACTGACCAGCACCTGACTATCTCTGTCATCATCTGACTCACTGCTTTCCACCTCCTCCTCCTCTTCCTCTTCCTCTACATCTACCTGAGGAGCTCCAGTGATGGAGGCTTCCTCATCTACCAGGATGATAGGGGCAGGGGGGTCTACAGTGTCATCCTCTGAAGGATGGCCTCCTTCAGCATCCCCTGTGGGGTTTGCTTTAGAGGGCTTTAGAGTCTCAGACTGGTCTAAGAGCTCTCTTAGGTGGTCTGTAGTAGGGGAAGGCCCTGTCTTCAGACCCCTTAAGACACAAAGCTGTCTTAATTCCTTAAAGGAAAAAATAGCAAATTTGGATGGTGCCCTTGGAGGGTCACTCTCAACAGGAGTAAGTCCACTGGACCCTTCTGCTCCAGACATTGCTCTAGTGTGGGTGGATGTGTTGCAATCTACCTACACTGGTGTTTACCTACTAAACCTATCTAGTAGTTGTAGCTAGGGTGTGCTACTCCCTTTGCTCTACAACAACTAAGTTCAGTAAAACTTAAGTATACTAGTCTTGTTTTATATGTACCTAGCAGGTACCTGTATGATCTTTCAAATGATAATCTCAAAGATTGTAATGGTAAAACAACAGCAAGCTCGGATCCCACCGCTGCCACCAATGTGAGAAGTTGGCCTGGTATATAATGCTCACTAATTCTAGTGATCACTTTGTACCATGCCAAGCAACCCTTATGATGATGGTTGTAATTCAACCTTGTAGACCAGTTATCCTAGTGGTAACGTGGACAAAGCAGTCTTAGGCTAAACTCTGAAAGACATGTGAAGCCAGCTGTTATACCATACACAACCCCCTTGAATACCAAATGAAAGGGACACCACACAGATATATATTGAAAATATATATTGATTTATTAACTATAAAATCCCCTGGACTCTTTATGAGCACAGAAGCACAAGCGTTAAATCACAAGACAGTTTAAAATACACAAAAGTTGCACAATATGGATGAGCCCTAGGGGCCACCTTAACCATATACTAAGAAAGTGGTATAAGAGATACCAGGAGGAAAGTGAAGAGGCCTAGGGCCTTGGGAATCGCTGGAGCTATTCGAGACTAGCAATGACTAAGTCGGGAGAGGCCCACGGGACTCGGGTGCAGTGTTCAAAGTGCACGCACTTTCCAATACAAAGTCTAAGGTGCGTAAAAAGTACAAAGTTAGAAAGTTAGGAACTTTCCGAGTGACCTACGGAGTTAAAACTTTAGACACAGGCCCTTGAGATGTGTACCAGTGCAGGAGCACCGGCGGAGCTGAGTTACCTCACCCACAGGAAGCGGGTGCACAGGGTCGAAGTAGTGTCGGGTTTCGTCACGCTGGTCGATGGTGCTTGGAGCTGAAGATGCTGCAGGCGGCTCGATGAGAAGAGTTCCGGTGGATCCAAGGGTGGATCTGAAGATGTGAAGACCTGAAAGCAGAGGGGACAGTGTTCAAAGTCACTAGCCAGTGACTACCGTGGAACCAGATCGGAACCAGGCGATGTCGGGTGCAAACAGGCGTTGTCGGGTAGCTTCTTTCTGCAGCCACGTGGATACCCAGGGTCGAGGACGTCCAGGAGTCGGTCACGAGCTGTCCCACGTAGGCTTCTCGCTGTCGGCGGTGTCGGTGACCTGATCGGAGCAAACAGGCCTTGGCAAATGCAAGCCACGCAGAAGTTGAAAGATGCTGTTCACTCGGACCAGCAAGGTCAGAGCGGGTGCTCCTTTTTACAGGAGCTTGGGTAGGTCTGGAGCAACCAGACCTGCTGTGTAAATCTTCGGGTTCGTCGCCAAGATGGCCGCTGACCACGTGGCTAGTGGCCGGGATGGCGCGTCAAGTGGCACAATGCAAAAGGGCCCCACGCAGATCGTGGAGATGCTGGAGGGCTGATCTTCGGTGCAAGGGCTGCTCGGTGGTGGGGGTTCTCAGTCCCCAAAGCACAACGTCGAGGATGCCTCAGAAGCTGCGCAGTCAGCTTTTTGAGTGTCTTCCAAGAGGTCCGGTCCCACGTCACTCGGTGCCTCCACGGGTCCCTTCTTTGCAGGGACTGTGGATCGGGCTCTGCGAGGTCTGGGAGTCTGGTTCTTGTTGGGCTCTGGGCTCGGTCTCCGGCGGGAGGCGGCGGCAAAGCAGACATCGAGTCGCTGGTTGGTACCTGTGTTCACAGGGTGGCCACTCCTAGGCCACAAGGGAGATTCTTCTTCAGTCTTCTGTGCAGCAGAATGTCGAAGTCCAGTCGTCTTCTTAGTTTTAAGTTGATTCAGGATTATCTGCTGTGCAATGGCACTGCTCCCGCTCTTATTCCCAATCTGAGGGGTGGATCACCTACTAGGTCCCTCCTCTGGGAGGAACCAGGAAGGGGGGCGGTTACACCCCCTTTCCTTTGTCCAGTTCCGCGCCAGGCCTGGGTCTGGAAAGTCCCAGGACCGGTTTGGACTGGCCTATGCACGGGGACACCTTGTGTGCCCCGGGCATGTCTGATTCTATTCAGCCCTGTCCTACCCAATACACAAAATCCTGTCTGGGGTGGTGCTCGCACCTCCCAAGGCAGGAAACCCTTTGTCCAGGCCACCATCTGCCGAGTTTCGGTCAGCAGCAGGAGGCCAGACTTGTGTCTGTGGTGGCAGCGTCCATTTTGTGATGCTGAGGCTCTGTTTAACTTTAACCGGGGTTAAGGCTACACACATGTCGTGTCCCTCTAGAAGGGTGGAATGCTATCCCCGTCGCTAGAATTGGCGAGGGGATAGTATTCCAATTCGTATGACACCTTACTCGACATGTTTTGATAAAGCCAAACCAAAGATAGCATTGAACCGCGAGGATTATAATGCACTTAAGAGTATATGGTATGGCAATATCCCGGAACAGCTTAGGGAGTTGTTCCCGACAGCTGCAGACAGGCTCAGCTCATGCTAGAGCACCATCTCACATATTTCCAAGCACTCTACCTCCAGGATTGATGAGGCCTTCCATAGGAGTGGCTGATAGGAACATATGTGTCCAGTTTAGGGTTAGGCACAGACATACTGTACCTAAGTAAGAGGTGGTTACACCGACTTACCCCAGCTGAGTGATCAGCCAGTTGTGTCAAATATGGAGGCCAGGCCAGGGGTGGCACAATACATGCTGCAGCCCCTGGTAGGCCTTGGATACACCTATGCCCTGGGCACCTAGGGTGCACTTATACAGGGGCTCATAAGGTGAACCAGTTCCAATTCGTAATGCACCTAGAGTGCATTGGCAGTAATTTAGAGAGAGAACAGCAGGCTGTGGGTCTGATTAGCAGGCCCACAGCCACATTAAGTCAGAAACCAGTGAAGCAAAAAGCAAAAATTTGGGGTGACCATAGGATAGCAGACCCTACTCTCCTACAATGCCTACTGGTAAAATAACCATGTTTACACATCCCTGCAGAAAGTAAGGTAACTAGGTTCAGTGCACAGGGAAAGAGGAGGAAGAGAATTCCAAAGGGAGGGGGCCAAAAAAGCAAAAGAGCGGCCACCCATTCTGGCTCTCTAAATTCTAGGGACCTGAAACCTGTGCTGGTTGGATGATCGGAGGGTGCGAGAGGGGCAGTATTGATGAACTAAGGTTCTAAGATAATGTGGGCCCTACCTGCGTTGATTCTATGCATAAAGCAGAGGGCCTTGAACTTAGTATGACTTTCAATACGGAGCCAATGAAGGCTTCGTAGAGGAGTGGATGTGGAGGACTTGTTAGGTAATTTGCAGAGTAGGCGGACTGCCATGTTCTGCACAGTCTGTAGTTTCTGAGTCACCTCCTTGCAAGCCCCCAGGAAAAGAACGTTGCCATAGTCCAGTCTGGATGTAATTAAAGCCTGGACCACGGTTTTCTGTGTTTCCTGAGGTAGCATCCAGATGATCTTTCTAAGCCACTTAATGATAGTGATACAAGTGGAGGAGATTTTGACCACATGTTGCTTCATGGACAACTGGTCGTCAAAAATGATGCCAAGGTTGCGTGCTGTTTTGGAGCGGACAGGGAGGGTACCCATTTATAGCGGCCAGGGATGGGGCCCCCATAAGGTGGTATTGTGGCCAAACAGAAGGAGTTCGGTTTTTCCCCTATTCAGTTGTAGTTTATTGACATGCATCCAGGTGGCAATGTTGTTAAGTCCTGCGCAAAGGGATAATGGAGTGGAGTAATGGCCCATGGAAAGTGAGTAGATGATCTGAGCGTCATCAGCGTATGAGTAAATGGTGAGCCCAGCTTGCTCAGCGATGGTGGCTAGAGGATAAACATATAGATTAAAAAGTATGGGGCTCAGGATGGAGCCCTGGGGTACGCCGTATGCAGATTTATAGATTTTGGAGGAAGATGAAGAGGAAAAAACTTGGAAGGTACGATCAGAGAGGAAGCTGGCGAGCCACTTGAGGGCTGAGCCAGTGATGCCGGATGACTTAAGAGCCTCAAGAAGGATGGAATGGATAACCGTATCGAATGCGGCACTTAAATCAAGCAATATAAGTGCCACGGTCTCCCCATTGTCCACCCGGCAACGAATGGTCTCAGAAACCCCCAGTAGTGTTGATTCTGTCGAAAAACCTGACCTAATGCCCGATTGGGATTGATGTAAAATATTCCTAGATTCAACATGTTTGGTCAGTTGAGTATTGATGTGTTTTTCCAGAATCTTAGAGCAAACTGGAAGGAGTGAGATGGGACGGAAATCGGATGGGTTGTTGGGGTCAGCATTAGCCTTTTTCAGTAGGGGCACTATCATGGCGTTTTTCCATGCATTGGGGACCTTGGCTTCTCTGAGGGAGGTGTTAAGCAGTTCTACAATTAGATTAAGGGAAGGAGGATGTAGGGTTTGTAGTATTTGTGGAGGGATAGGGTCCATTGGAGCGCCAGATTTAATATTTCCGATGATATCAAGGAGTGTAGTTATGTTGAGAGGGTTCCAGGCAAGGATCTGCTGCGAGGGAGAGGGGGGTATATGCTCAGGTGCCACAGGTTCACAAGAGATGGCTGGCATCGGCTGCACAGTAGATGGGTGGATGGGGGTTGGGTATACGTTTGTAAGTGCGCATTTGTGTGTGTTTATACAAAGTTTTTACAATTTGTCTATTTCTTTGTATATTTGCTTGACAGCCCTGAAGAAGTCCCCCTGTTGGGACGAAACGCATCGGCTGTAGGGTGCCTCAATTGGTTTTTGAAATAAAGAATAGCAAATCGAAGAAAGTTACCCTTCGTGATTTATTACCATTGAACACTAAATGTGGTGGTGCACCTTTGCTGTTGTAATTAATGGTTGTAGCAAACACTATACCATCAGGCTTAAAGAGAAAGTTGTGTGGATTGCTTCCAGTTATTGTTACTTGTTGGAATTCAATGCCAGTGTTACTTGTAAGGGCTTGCCTATTTTCAGAAGGTATACCTAGAAAAATGTTTATAGGTGTGAAAGAAAAGTGAGAGTGAAAGATTACATTGATTTGAGACCATACTTTCAACCAGAACTGGTGAGGGTAGGGGCAAGAGAAAAGCTTGAGATGTAAGTCAGCATTTAGAGAGTTACATGTCCAAAAATTTGAGGTGTTTGTAGACTTGCATTTTTTGTAAGGAGATTAGAGTAAACTTACGTCGATTGTATAAAAAGAAAAGTGTTTGTGTCATACTATCTGATCATGAAGTTTTACAAACATTTAGCCATCAATTATCCCACAATTTACTGAACCATTGTGAGAAGTTTGCCTGGCATATGCTGTCCACTAGTTATAGTGGGCACCTTGCACCAGTCCAAACAACCCCTTAGATGTGATGGGTTATAGACAACCTTATTTGGAAGCTATCCTAGTGGCATCTATGGAGAGCCACCTTCAGACTAAGTCTTGAAGGAATGTAAAGCAGCTTGTTTTACCAGTCTATAATTTCTTGAATGACCAAATGAAAGGAGAACCACACCAGGTATATATATAAAATATAAGTGTTTTTTCTAAACACACCCTACTAGTCTCTTTATGTGGCTAGAGGTCAAAGCACATACGTTATATTTAATATATCACAGTAAATTAGTACAATATACGTTGAGCCCTAGGGGCGTATCAAACCATATATTAAAAAAGTGGTATAAGAACCACGACTTGACAAGACACAATGCCTAGAGCCTGTAGAAACGCTTGGATCACATGGAACCACCCAAAGTATTGACACAGGGGACCCACGGGGATGCGTACAGTGTGAGAACAAGACGCTGTCAGTTCCATGGGGAAAGTCGCGGTCGGAAATTTAAAGATTAAAGACTCCTAGGAGAGGACTTTGAGCAAACCGCTTTAGACTTAAGGGGTTCTAGGGCCAACTCCCACGGACGCACTAGAGTACTTGAGCTACCTCACCCAGGGAAGCTGGATGCAAAGGTGTCTTTTGATGTAGGTAATCGTTGTTGATTTCAATGGTGATCTGCTGCAAAGCGCTGCTGCAGTCGAAGTGGAATGTGTCCTGTGTGATCCAAACCTGGATCAAAGATGAGAAGAACTGTAGTGTAGTTCCTTTATCCCTAATAGGCTCTGTGCATTGGAATAATATACACTATAGATTTGACATAGGACTTAGGTCAGTATGTCTCTATCAAGTACATTAAACTTAATTGTGTGTGCCAGCTAACTCAGAGGTCACTAGAACCTTTCTCGAATAAACAAGAAGGGATTAGTCTCTGACAACCGCATAAACATGACAACTTTGTTTCCCTTAAAGTCGGAACAATATCTTCAGAGTCGTGGAAACAATAGATATCTATTTCACTCAGTCAATCGTGCATGCTTCATTTCTACAGAGTTTTCACAGAAATAGAGAGACTGTGTTTCAATAAAAAGGGTTTATTGAACAGTCTTCTTTTTCATGCAGGAGAGGTGAACTGCTACAATCGCTAGACAGAATGCGAAGTATAATGCATACAGTGTAAACAGTAAGATAAAATAATACTGTAATAGCATTGTCTGTTCCCCTGACATATATAAAAATACACACATAAATAACCAAAATACTCAACTGGTGCTTCTAAAATACACCTACCCCGGTGTACCTAACCTAGGTCTAGTACGAGGGAAGAAGTAAGTGCTGTCTTAGCTATACTTTAGTTTTGCCAAGAATTGCTAAAGGTTTCTCTAGGTTTTAATCAGCTCCATACCTTAGAATGAGAGAGGTTTGTATCTCTTTCCCGGGACTCGATTTCCCAACACCCCGCAAGGGGAGTCAGAAACACTGGAGCTGGACTCTCGGCAGGAAGATGACAGCTTCTGGTCAGTGCGTCAGCTGGGGGGTTGGCTTCCTTCGGTACTAGCTGTGGCGAGCTGCATCGTGCAAGTAGGTAGTCAAACTGCATCGAACCACACTGTGCTTTGCCATTGCAAGTGAAGGTATATTTATACCTTGAAGGTGTTTAGGAATGCCAGTATTGATGTAAATGTCAGGCATATGAACGTTTTGAATGAACCCCTAAATAATAGATGTTCATGCATAATAAATGAATTCTTGGAGAAATCAATATCCAGGCAAGAGGAAGTCCCTAAAGCTTAAGAGTCCTGTTTTCCCAGTAGTCGTTGTGATGGAGATGAATGGATGTAAGTAGCCATGCTTGAATATGGGTATCATGGGCTATGCCTAAAGAAGGACTGGATTTCTATGCCTTTATAAGGGCAATGTGAATTATACCTGTATAAGGGCATGAATCGGGAAATGCATACGGAATCTAAATCGAAACACAACACCCACCCCACTTTCGTATGTATGACATTACTAAATTCTAAACATGATAACATATCTAAAATGTATCTGCACACAAAGTGTTAAAAGCATGTTTCAAACACATTGTACACAATGTATCAAAACTAGTTGTAAGCATAACATTGCATTGGTGCTCTACACATTAAAGCAATGTTTCATTCTAATCAAATGTAGACACTTGAAATGCAAATTCAATGAATCATAAAAATATACATTTATGAAACGGCTCGTAAATATATAAGAAAAAGGTCCGAAACCATTTCAAGTCAAATTACATAAAACTGTTTGTTTGTGGACAAGGTCATATATTGTCTCTGGAAGTATTCAAAGAATTCTTGTTCTCTATGAATAGTTCTACTATAAGCAGATTACTTGTGCCAAAAAATGAAAAATACTAATTTTGAAAAAATGAAGGTCAAATTCAAAGTCTCTCAGAACACTATGTGTCAAAATCAAAAGTCAGTGTTCGGGGGCGTGGACAAATTGGCGGCAGAGTAGGACGTGCTTTTGAGTCCCTCCGGCACCGGGCCTTCTATAGCCTTGTAAAGCGTCCGGCCCGGGCTAGTTTACGGCTCTCCGGACACCCCTGCATGTCCTGGGGTCGTGTCCAACTATCGGCCCCGAACTGGCTGCGGAGGCGCCCCGGGAACGGCGCCAGGACTGGAGCGGGTGTACCGCGCAGATGAGCGGTAGCGCTGTGTGGCCCCTGGGGTTTACGGCCTGATCGGAGGGAGTTGTGGAACGAGGCTGCCCTGGAGGTGTCGATTGAGGTCGCCCGGAGAGACAAGAAATCTCCGGGTCACATCTACGAATCCTGGCCGAAGTGCGGCGAGAGGGGGACTGCGCCTTCCGGCCTGCTGCTTACGCGACCCCGAGGCTTGCGGCCTGGACACAGCAGCGGCACGGAACGTGCCGTGGGGCGTGCAAGAGGCGATTTCAACTGCCCGGAATAGCGGAGACTTGGCCGGGATATCTCGACGGCTCCTGGCGGGAGCAAGGGGGCACAGCCCAGAGTGTTGGGGACTGCGCCACCCGGCCTTACAAACTACGTGAGTCTGAGGACTGCGGCCTGGTTGCCGCGACGGAAAGGAGCGTGCGTTTCGGCCCACCCTGCTGCCTTACACCCACGGAGAGTTTGTAAGGTGCTCCACAGAGACGCGAGTGCTCACAGAAGAACCCCTGGGCCACGTGGCGGACTGCTGACGGGCCGGTCGGCCCTCTTGGAGTGAACCTCGTCCCCCCCGCTGTGGAAGGAGAGACGGCTCGGTGCACTGGGGTTACTACAGGGCTGAAGCTCGTTGCGGGAGACGACTACTCAAGCTTCGGAACTGGGGCCTACGGACCTACGGCAATGAGGGACCGAGTTGGTTGCGCCGCGTGGCGTAGAGGGCCCCTGGACATTGTGCTTTTCCCTGCACCGAAGTACTACTAGCTCATGAGCAACTGTGCAGCTGAGGCCTTGGGATTGCGACTGTAGGCCCGGGACCGCCTTTTCCAGGGTCCTGCTCGGCAAACCGCAGAGGGTGCGAGGTGGTGACGCTATATGCCGCCTGGGTCTTCCGAACCTGCCGAAGGGCCATTGGAATAGACTGTGAGCGCTTGGGCGGTGACCTGAATTTGGAAAGTGTGCCGTCGCCTCGACGGAGCTGCGTACTATTGAAAGGCGATCTCCTGCCCTGAATACTCGACAGAACAGGGGTGCCGCGATGTCTTCCACACTGCGCAAGGGGAAGCCAGGCAAGGATGGCCCACCCAAAGGATCCCAACAACCGGCATCCCCTGGTCCTAGGGCATCGCCCGGGCAGAAAGATGATGAGGCCCCTGCAACCAAGGCCTTTATGACGGAACTTTTTGCCTCTATTAAAGAGGACATCTCTGAGCTCCGCTCTCAACTGGCGTCGGATCTCCGCGAGGTGCGAAGGGACGTGGATGGCATCGGAGAGCGAGTGGCTACCCTGGAGGATCACGATTTGAGCATGGCGAATGATGTCCACCTATTGCAGCAGGATGTAATTCGGCTCACGGAGCAGAACTTAGACCTCCAGGCCCACGCGGAGCATCTGGAGAACTGTTCCCGCCAGAACAACATCCGCATACGTGCGATGCCATGGGACGGTGAAGCAGGTGACCTACGAGGATATGTGCAGGCACTTTTCTTGCAGATACTGGGCGAGGAGGACATACATGATATCAAGATGGCCAGGGTCCACTGGGTTGGTCTACCTAAACGGGGAGGAGGGCCACCCCCTGACATTTTAGTCTGCTTGCATGACTTTCAGTTAAAGGAGCATATCCTGCGGAAAGCGCGGGACATTCCGTCCTTGAAATTCCGAGAGCACCGTCCTCAACTTTACCAGGACTTAGCAGCTTCGACATTCCAAAAGAGACGCGAGTTCCGCCCAGTGACCGTCTTTCTGCGAGAACGTAACATTTCCTATTCGTGGGATCACCCCTTTCACATCATCTTTAGGTGGCAAAATAGACTGGTGCAAATCCGTTCTCTCCAGGTGGCGAAAGAACTTCTGGGCCTTGATGACTCGACTCCTTCACCAGAGGCTGGCAGTTCACCATCGCGGAGGCGACGACGGTCCTCCTCATGGCACAGAGTGGGTCCGGAGACGGATCGTAGAAGGCCTGACCGCACAACTAGCTTGCAGGAGAGGGGAGAGGCGGTGGCATCTGTGGCCTCCGCGACGTTGGCGTCTTCCCAGCAGAGCTCCGGAGCGGCCTGACCCTTGAGCTGATGGCCGTATGGTGCCGGAGGGGAACGTGAACTCAGGTACCGTGGGTATACTTGTACTTTTTGAGAAGACACCCCGGACCGTGGCCCTGGGGGACCCATCAGTGGTGTCCCGACCCCAGCCCAGGGAGAACTCTACGAACTACTATCCAATGGGACTGCTATGTACATTGTTCTTGTTTGTTTGCTTGTTGGGGGGGTGGGGACTGGAGGGCTTTGGGGGAGGACTGGGTGGTGGGGTAGTTGGGGACTGGGTTGGGGTGAACAGGGTGGTAGTGGCGACCGATGTGTGCTTGCTATGAGTCTTATCCCCTCTGGAGGTGTGTCACATAGGCCTTTGGACACCGGGTTATTAAGCGGACGCAACCACTGGGTTTGTGCTATGGCTGAAAATACTTTCCTGCTGCTGTGGGACCGGTATTTGAGGGTCTTTTGGGCTTAGTCCCGGGCGTGGGGGTGTGGAGGGGAGGGGCTGGATAGGGACATGCCGAGAGGGAATGGGGAACGAGGGGACGCCTGGTTGCCTTTGGCGGGGAGGGGGCAAGGGCAGGTTAACAGAACGAGTGCAAAGCGATGGGACCTAATGTTTCCTCATGCCTCTTAGTATCGGCACATGGAATGTGAAGGGTCTCAACTCCCCACAGAAACGCCAAAAACTTTGGAAATACTTGTCTGACCATCAATTAGATGTAGTGGGTCTCCAGGAGACCCACCTGGCGCGAAGAGATGAGCTCCGGCTCTGACACAAACACTTCCCCCTCATCTACAGGTCTTTTGCCTCCAGCAAACACAGGGGGGTGGCTCTTCTTTTTCGGGCATCCCTTCACTTCCAGCCTCTGGGGGTATGTTGTGATAAGGAAGGTCGCTGGTTAATAGTTAAGGGGTTGCTATACGGCCGATTGTGCACTTTTGTGGTGGTGTATGTTCCCAATGCTAGGCAGAATAGCTTTCTCCAGGACTTGTTGGATAAAGTGGGGAATTTGTGGAGGGGCATCTGTTCTTAATGGGTGATTTCAACATGGTCTGGGACAAGAACCTAGACAGGTCCCGAGCCCAGAGGGCAGACACCGGTGTCTTCTCCGCCGAAACGCAGCACCAGGTGGGTGATTTGGGGTTGATTGACGGCTGGCGCTCCCTGCATCCCCAGGCCCGAGATTATACCTTCTTTTCCTACTGGACGGTTTGCGAAAATGGTACTTCCCAGCTGCGCTTGTCCGGGATGATACATCCTGTAAGGAGCTAAGGAAAGCCATCAGGGAGTTCCTGACTCTTAACCCGGCATCGGACACGTCAGTGTTCAACACGTGGGACGCATGCAAAGCCTCGCTGAGGGGCACTTGCTTAGGTCTCAATGCAAACCTCAATAAATTGAGGAGGAAGGAACGGGAGGACTTAGAGGCAGAACTTGCTATCTTGTAACAAGCGCAAAAATCGAACCCGTCTAGGGCGACCCTTCGGCCTCTAATGGCTGTGCAGGGAAAATTAAAGGCCTATTACAACAATCGAGCCGAATTCACCCTCCTGAGGCTTCGGCGTGTTTCATACTCACAGGGGAACAAGGTAGGAAGGCACTTGGCCCGTCGGCTCCGGGACAAGAGAGAGAAGGAATACATCGGAGGGATCCAGGACCCGCCGGGGTCCCTGCAGCATCGGGATGAGGACAAGGCAGACATCTTTGGCCGCTTTTATGCTGCACTCTACGAGGGCGACTCTTTGGATCAGGAAGCTCAAGGCAGGTTCCTGGCTGACCTCCCCATACCGCAGGTCTCTAAAGAGTGGAATGAGCTTTTGGCTGCCCCCATCTCCAAAACGGAGGTGCTGGACGCTATTAAGGCCCTGAAGCTCCAAAGGCGCCGGGCCCAGACGGCTACACTGCCCTTTTTAATAAATCATTTGCGACGGAACTGTGCGACTATCTGGTCTCCCTTTTCAATGAAATGGCTGTCACTGGGAAGACCTCTGGGACTATGGCCGAAGCCATGACAACCGTGCTCCCCAAGCCGGAGAAAGATCTCTCCAAATGCTCGTCGTACCGCCCGATAGCTCTTCTCAATATTGATGCTAAATTATACTCTTCTATCATCGCCCGCAGGACTTGATGCCGGCCCTCATTCACCCGGACCAATCGGGGTTCATTAAGGGACTACAGACACATGACAACTTAAGGTGGGTGATACACCTGATAGAGAAGGCCATCAAGTTCCGCATCTCGGCGATACTGGTGGGGCTTGACGCGGAAAAAGCTTTTGACCTCGTTGATTGGGGATTCCTGTTCTGCACCCTGGACGCCTTCGGCTTTTCGCACCAGTTCATAACAATGATCCGTGCAAATTACAGCAGCCCCAGCTCTAGGGTGGTGATTAACGGTGAAGGACTGGGCTATTTAAGGCCCAGCGGTGCCAGGGGACAACACCTGAAACCTTCGTGGGTTACCTGTTCCGGCGTACAAATCACAGAGACACGGGACACTTCCTTCGGCGTCAAAGATCAGCGTTTATTTACTGCAGGGATACAGAGATCGCTAGAAGTACAACATAGTGTAGGTTCTGAGAGTCTGCTTCGAATTGCAAAAGTGGATCGCTCCTTTTATACACATTTTCGCCATTGCACAACATATGAACAAAAGGTTACAACTCAGTTCCCACAGTAAACTTCAAAAGGGTCGCATTCATGTTTTCAGAAGCCCGGAACATAATTACAGTAGCATTGCCGGTTCCCAACTGTAAAAGCACGCTATCTCACCATTAGGCACATTCCATTCTGGTTGTAAACGAGCGAAGAGAAGGGACAGAAACAGGTGCAAGGAAAACAAAGACAGACAACAGATTGAAAAGAGTGTGGGGGCAATATCGGAAGGATGATCACAGGATCAAAGGATTCGAGCCTAGCGCATGCAAGGCTGAAACAATAGACCGGCACGGCAAGATGAGCCTCGAGCAGAGCCATCTGCCTCTGCCGTGTCATTGCCCTAGTCATAAAGACACACTCAAAGGGGGTATGCATCTTCCGCAAGAGCTTGGGAGTCCCAGGGTCATCAGGCGGACATTGGTCGTTCACCGACTACGTGAGGGCAAGAAACAAAATGGATGCTGTATCTAAAATGGAACCCGAGGGTTCAGATGAAGAAACCCGTAAATAAGACAAACCCTTTCAAGTAGTGTAGCGAAAACGCGTACACCCACTAAACTCGTCATTTGCGGTTAATTGATACCAAACTCATCCATATCCGATCAAACCCAAAACGTCATTACGATTCTTTACGGAACCTCAACGGGCATAGATCTGCATGTTTCCCTCACTCACGGGGAACGAGGCAGGGATGTCTCCTTTCCCCTCTCTTCTTTGCCCTGAGTATCGAGCCTCTAGCTCTTGCGGTACGGGAGAGGGAACAGATCAAGGGTCTTCCCTTTATGGGTGAGCAGCACAAAATATCCCTCTTTGCGGACGATGTGCTATTATCGGTGGGGGATCCAGCTCATTCATTGCCGCATATTCAAATGGTGCTATCCGAATTTGAAGCAGTGGCCGGGTTCAAGGTCAACTTTGACAAATCATACATATTGAACCTGACTCTCCCTCCGGCGGAAGTGGAGCGAGTGCGCTTGCTCACGCCTTTGTCATGGGCGTCTATCTCTCTGTTATACCTGGGAGTTCGGCTGACCCTTACCATAAGATCATTGTTCTCAGCTAACTTCCCCCCAATGCTAGCAGCGGTGCAAGCGGACCTAGGTTGTTGCTGAAACTTGGTTGTTTGCATGGTTCCATTGCATTTGTGGTTCTTAGTTGTTGATTCTTAGTTGTTGGGTTTTTCTTTGACGATTGCAATTGCCAAAAACCGAGGGTCTCGTATTTTTGCGAGGATATCGTAATTCGATAACCCTTGAAGTTTGTAAACTCGGTTAGTGTGCACGATGCCTGGCCGTAGTATTTTGTTTGGTTTCCTTAAGTGTTGCAGCACGGATTCCCGGTTGGAGGACTCGTGTCCGATACCTCCAGTTGGAACTCCGATTTATGAGCTCTATAGTCGACATGGAGTAGGCCCCATTGTCTATAATGAATTCTGGATCCATTATACGAAGAAAGATGGTGTCCTTAGTTGGCCACCCCATGGTAGTTTTGAAACTGAGATTTTAGATAATCTCGAAACCAAAGTATATCTCATGGCTTGGCAGGATCCAGGCTCTCAAGATGGTCCTCCTCTCTAAATTCCTATATCTTTTCCAGGCCCTCCCCATCCCAATAGAGGTGGATTTTTCCGGCGTCTTAAAACCTTGATGCTGAGATTTGTTTGGCAGGGTGGGCGAGCACGCTTCTCCTTCATGACGCTGCGACGTCCGCGGAAGGAGGGAGGAGTAGGGCTCCCTGACATGCACCTGTATTATAAAGCCGCGCAGCTACGAGTACTGGTGGAATGGTCCCAGCAGCTCTCAGAGAAACACTGGCTGCATATGGATAGGAGTGTGGCTGGGAGATCGATCTGGGATCTGGCCTGGAAGCCCAAGGTGGACAGGCCCAAGAACGCCTACATCAGCACGCCCACTAGCACTGTCCTGAAGGTGTGGGATACGGTCACCGGTGATGACCGCTGGACCACGTTTCCGTCCCCCTTTACCCCCATACACTTCAACCCGGCCTTCCCGCCGGCGATGCAGGAGGGACACTTCCGACAATGGAGAGCTCTCACGCATTTGTTCCATGGATCGGCACCTCTCACATTTCATAGCTGCATGCGAGACTATGGGATCCCGGCCACTGAACACTTCCACCACATCCAGCTCCTCCACTGGGCAACCTCAGCGGGAATAGGAGATGCCGCTACGAGACCACTTTCAACATTTGAGGCCTTCATTCTACGCACCTCCACTATGAAGGGGACGATTTCCTTCTTGTATGGGCTGCTGCTTGCCACCGCGGTATCTCCCCGTCCCCGCTACATGGAACACTGGGAGGTCCTTCAGGCCCGAGACGTTACCCACGAAGAATGGAAAGGTCTCTGGTGAGATATCGCGGCGCACAACCATTTGGTAGATCTCAGAGAGGCTCACCTAAAAACCATGCTAGATTGGTACCTCTACCCGTCCAAGCTACATCAAATACTTCCAGCCTCCTCGGACAGGTGTTGGAGGGGCTGTGGTCTGCTGGGGGACTTCCGCCACATTTGCTGGGACTGCCTGATCATCCGCTCGTTCTGGGCTGAAATTCTGTCCCACATCAAGGACATCCTAGGTTAGGAGGCAAGATGGCCGATGCTGGATTGCTGTGAGCAGTCGCATCTTTCCCCTCTCCAGCCTTAAGGACTCTAGAAGCATGATTTTAAGAAGCTGAATACCCTGAATACCCTGAATGGCGCCTGAATGGACATTACACGCTGACTCTAACCTGCTTGGTGTGTTTAATACAGGGTCCGCCGTAAAATATATTCAGAGTTGTTTTCGGGTTATTGCCTGGTTCAAGAGAGGTGCTAGGGGCCTGATGAGCGTGCTCGGGCTCAAGAAGAAACAGCAGGCACAGCAGGCACAAGCGAATAGGATGCCAGCTAGGACTCCAAAGCAAGAAAAGGAGAAAGAAAAACGATGCCGGGAGGAGTATCTGCGAGTGCCGAGGATGTGAACAAACCCCCTCGCAACCCCGGTGCCATCCCAAAGATAGGAATCCCAGCTAGGCGGAAAAAGAAACCAGGGCAGAAACCCAAATCGGCTCCTATGGTGCAAGTGAACACTGCATCACAACGAGCGGCGACTTCCAGTAAAGCGGGGAGAAATGAAGAAAAGCAGAAAAGCAAGGAGTCGATGCTGCGACAGCCTACCGTCACAGAGGCCTTTTCACCGAGATTATCCTTGCAGCACATGGAGGATACCGCAGGCGGCAGAGGCAGACGGGACAGCGGCATCAGCGGCATCAGCGGTATCAGCGGAGCCAGTAAAGGAGGCGAGAAGCAGGATCATTGGGAGAGCGTCTTCGAGGACGCTGTGGACGCTGATTGTGAGGTTGCTAGGCAACGCCGCAAGCTCGACCCAGGGAGTGAGCCGGAGCACGATTCTATCACGGGCATTTCCACTGTAGTCCTGACAGAGCAAGCATACCAGACGCCACGGCCAGAAGGTAATACTATCGACCCTGCTCCCACTGTGAAATGTAGAGCAAAAACTGTTGAGAGCTCGGGGCAGGCTGTGTTTGAGTTCGGTAACACTGGCATGCTGGGGGCCCTGATGCTAGTAGAAAAGGAGATGAATCTAGCAAAGGGGGAGTCTTCCAAAACATGGGGAAGTACCCTTAGCCTTGCAAGTAAAGATGGAGTGAGTGAGGGAGCAGAAAAGGCTGAAGGAGGGTCTGCTGAGGGAGATTGTTTTTATTCCCTAAACGAGGAATCGGAGCTAGAGCAAACCAGTGTTGGGAGCTCAGAGGAGTTCTCTGGCTCTGGCTCTGAGTTCAGCACAGATAAAGACACTACCCAGAAAAAGAAATCGCTAAAGTTATCCAGGCAGCTGACAGGGGGTTTCAAGGGGACCCAGAGAAAATTAGTATGGGACTACTCAGCGACCTCACAGTCATACCGGGAAGAGGATGGTAATAACCCAGAAATCCCCCCTGGGGGTACAACGCAACGGATCTATGACGTTACAACGCGTTATTTTACAACGCAGACCGTTACATCGGAATTTTTACAACGCAGGAACCATTACAATGCATGCCTTTACAACGCATGTCATTACATAGCAGATACTATTACAACGCATGCCATTACAATGTAAGTATAGGTAAGTATATCTTTTAAAAAAAAATGTAATTAAGTTAATTTAATTTATTTAATTTAATTAATTTAATTTTATTAATTTAAAAAAAGTAATTATTTTAATTTAAATTAATTATTGTAATTTAATTTATATTAACATTGTAATTGATTTAATGTATTTAATTTTATTTAATTAATGTAATTTAATTAATTTATAAATTTAAATAATATAATTTAATTTATTATAATAAATTTAATGTAAATAATTTTAAAATAATAAATAATTTAATTTAATTAATGTAATTTAAATAATTTATAAATTGTAAATAATATAATTTTATTTTATTAATTTTCAAATTCAAATTCAAATTCAAAGATAGCTTTATTCGGTATTTAACAAACACCATATAAGCAAACACTACAAAATGCAATCAAAAACACAACATTAGACACTTAGGTATTAAAAAAGAAATCACTGCAACAAATTACTCTTCGTTACGCTTGTCAATCAATTAATCTAGTCTTAAAAGCCATAAAATCTTTTCATAAAATACGTTTGGTACAAAAATGAATTCATTGGATTGATAAAACGGTTGAGGTAAATATAACATATTTATGTATTATGTGGTGTTATTAGGCACAGAATAATACTCCTACAAACCCTCAGCCTTCTAATCGCTTCTCATGGTTCCTCTACATTTTATAATGAACGACAAAAATGTTATCACCACTACAATAGTAAGCTCATCTTGGAGCAAATACAATCTATGGAGGGCAGTTTTACAACTTCTCAAACCCCACAGCTTTAATAGTGGCAACAGGTGTTTTTTCCTCCCCCACTGATAATACTTGCAGAATAGGATACAATGTATATTAGACTGGGTGGCTACTCCATCACACGGACATTTTATCAATTTCTCAGACCAATCATTTGGAACAGGGAACGTTATTAGCCTGAAAAAAGAATCCGTCCTCAATCGTGCTAAAAGCATTCTGTGATAACATGAAAAATTTGGCGCCAAATAAGGATGAAGGCCATGATCATGGAGGATCTGGCGATGGGCTATGATGGTAGACTTCTTGCTGCGAATAGCACTCCTACCTGCACACAAGAGGGTCGAAACGTGGACAATTATCCGTTTTCAACGTCAACTCTACGCCCTATTGTTTACATTTATTGAACTTTGTGGAGTATGCTCATTTGTAATATTTGTACGAACCTGATGGTCATGGTCTATGTACAAAACGTGTAACATGGACGAATGAGATATATGTGTTGATTATACTGCTTTGCAAGAATCTTTCTTCTTCCTTAACTATATCCTCACACGATCACCCACTTTCATCACCCCCCTCTTCCCCTAGTTGGGGCACTGTGAAACCACTAAAATTGTTTGGATAACTTGTATATAATTTTTTATACACTTTCCCATTGTGATTAAAACAATGTGGACAAAAAAATTGTTTATTCGGTTTATTTTCAAATTGTGTATTATTGTGTATATGTAACTGGGACCCCTTCCTTTCACCCCTAATATCAAGGGTAAAGTCTGATCTGGAAAGATTAAACAGCTTGCATTTATCCTTGGTAGGTACTACTAATATTATTAAGATGTTAATCCTCCCCAAGTTCCTTTACTTATTTAGATCTATCCCACTTTTTTTTTAAATTAAATGGTTCAACTCATTAGAGATTATTCTGAATAGATTCATCTGGGCGCAGGGTAAGACCAGGAGGGCATACAGATTCATGGCTCTACCGAGAGAGAGAGGGGGGTGGGGGGTACCTGATTTTAGAATGTACTATTTTGCGGCTGCCGTACAATATATGCAGGGGTTAATAGGGGGGGTGGTAATGAGCAAAAAGTGACAACCATGTCTACAGAAGTCTACGCGTCTGTTTTAGGAGAGGAAGCAGAAAACTGCTTCTTAAACTGCACGGATTATGGGTACTACAAGAGGACCAGATTTAAAACACTTAATGCAGCAGTTAGGATCTGGAATGCTTTTTTAAAAAGGGCAAGTCTTGGAAGATTTAATAGATATACTAGGCTATATAAGAATAGGTCATTCCCTGCGGCAGTTTTTGCTGATGGTACAATGGCTAGATGGGCTGAACGGGGAATAGTACAGATTGGGGATTTGAGGGACACGGAAGAGATAGTACAGTTTGCAGACCTTACGGCGAAATATGGTATTGATAGGAGGTCGTTTTTTAAATACCTGCAGGTCAGGAGCTTTTTGAGTAATAAACAAGGAGGGCCCGCAGGGTATCAAAGAAACGAAATTATGGAGAAAATACAGGTATCTGCGGATTGTACAATTAGGTCTTTGTATGCATGTTTGGTGAAAGGGAAAGTTGATGATATGGAAAAGTACTGCAATTAATGTGTAGATAAATTGAGCATTCCGATTGAAATATTCCAGGAGTCACTTGAACTGGCGCGTATGGTATTGTGCTCTGCTCCCCTTCAATCCCAGCACTACAAAACTCTGTACCTATTATATTTTACCCCAGCGAGAATAGCCAAATGGGGAGGTACTACTGGTACCACCTGCCCGAGGTTTAATTTTCTGGAGGCAGATATTGTGCATGTATTTGCTACTTGCCCCCAACTGCATACCTTGATTGGAAATATAGAACGCTTTTTAAATGGATCATTGGATATTCAAATAACTCTTACCCCCTCATTGTTGTTGTTGGGGATAGGCCCAGATTGGGGGAATACGCAGAGAGAATTTATCTTTGTGGCCGCTGCAGTATACAGATTGACTATAGCCAGGGCATGGCTCGATAGAAATCCACCTGCTGTGCAAAACTGGCTGGCTAATTTACTAGCGGCTTATAATTTGGAAAAATCTATATATGCTCGGAAAGGGGTAAGGGGAAAGATGAGGGGATTGAAAATTTGGGAACCTATATCCAGATGGAAAGAGAGTATGGGTTCGCATTTATATTAAGATTGCTATTGTAATGTAGAGCTAAAAGATGTACTGTATATATATAATATAATGATTTACTTCTTTGTTTTTGTAACTTATGATTGATATGAAATGTTTAATTGTACAATGTGCAATGAGCATAGTTTGGAAAAAATAAAAAGATATTTAAAAAAAAAAAAAAAAGGACATCCTAGGTTATCCAATCTCGGAATCGATGGCTCATGTCCTATTGGGGCTCCGCAACCCGATGTTAGAACATCAGACAAAAGCGGATACACATATCCTGTGGCTCTGCCTTGGAGCCGCCAAACTCACGCTAGCTGCAGCATGGAAGAAACCGACTACCCCAGCTATATCACTATGGCACGCGAGACTATGGAGACTACCGAGCATGGAGAGAATGGTGGACATCTTCCTTGGCAACTTTAAGAATTTCCTGTTCTGATGTGGTCCCGTAGTCCGCTTCTTATCACAAGAGCTGCCCTCTGCGGTCTGCCCATCCGCGTTTCGCACTATTCACCTTTTCCAGATTTGATCAGATTGTATGACTGAGGGGTTTAAAACTAATGTGTGTTGTCGCCACCACCGGGGGGCGGGAGGAGTGGGGAGTGGGGGGGACTCAGTTGGGTATGTTAGTTTGTTACCTGTTGCAGCACCGCATAGTCTGTGGAGGTTGACAGATTTTTGAGCATTATGCAGCACCATTTCCCCATGTGGGCTTCGCCACCCCTCTTTGCAAGACTATTACCGGTCGGCTGACTGAGAAGGGGTTTGAGCTTGTTTTCCTTTCTGCTCTTCGGAATGCACTGACTCTGAGAACTGAACTTTATTGGCATACTATGCTGCCTCCCTTTTCCTCCTTTTTAAGCCAACTACAGCAACCCCTGTGTGGGGAATATTGTGGGACTGTCGCTTGTATAATTTTTTTGCTTTCCTCTCTTCTTTTTTTCTGCAAAATACTAAAAACATTTTTTTTTAAAAGTCAGTGTTAGGGCTTGGAGAAAACATGAAATATTCTTTGTCTGTTGACAAAAAAATTGTCTATCATTGTAGGCAAAAGTTGGATTACCTTGTTTAGAAGATTAACATCACATAGAGCTATCTGAAGCAGCACTAATGCAGCTACAAACAAAACAGGCCACTTAGATCAGGCTCCTTAAACTTATTGTGCGTCCCTAGGTTCAAGAAAGCATGCATTGGTGGGAGATCCTCTGTGGCTATGGCTACTAAGCTTTGGAACGCTCTGCCCAACTTCTTGCGACAGATCAAATCTGAGCCTACCTTCAGGAAAGTCTTGAAAACTTGTCTCTTTCGCCTTGACCCATAGAATAGAATAGAATAGAAATAGATTTATTGAGCGCGGTTGCTGCCCGGGGGCGTCCAAGCGCTGAGGTGAGACGGAGAGACGAGCCAGAGCGCCGGGTTTAGAGCTGGGAGGTTTTGGCAAATAGAGTGTAGATAGCGTTTGTCGATCTAGTGGTTCGCATTTCTGTCTTGCTCTTACCACCAGGACACCTCTGTTTGAGGTAGCTGTTTGCACTCTTATAAATTATGTTATTATTATTATTATAGATGTGAAGCATCGCCTTCAGCATTGGTCGCATCAGCAATGTTCGTAACAGATGTTACCTGCACGCCTGATGTTTCCTCTCGTACTTCAGCATCATCAATTTGCATCTGTGAGATCTCAATGAATGCCGTTATCAGAATTGGTAGCCACTGGGGACAACACAGAGCATGGGCCATTACCCGTTCAAGCACAGTATCAACATCCATTGGCATGACTGATGGGAGTGTTAGACAGATGTCTAGCATGCATTCTTCTCCGCAGATTGGTCTGAATGACAGAAACCATATAGTATTTAATTCTCGTAGACTAGGTAACCCCAAAATTTGGACAATGTGCTCACAACACTTCATGGAGAACAGGTTGTCTCTGATGATATGGCTTGCCATATCGTAGCAGAAGGGGAAACTAGTATTGCTGCAAAGATTCCTAAAAGGAGGGGCAGTCCGTCAAACACAGAGCACAAAGTTTTGAAATATTCCGAGGACTGCTTGAAAAGGTGCTAACAGTCCAGAAAATACGTTCTTAAATAGATGTAAAATACCCCACGTATCAGACATGTTTAAGATACGACTTAACATTTCTGAGAAATGTATAGGGCAGTTTGTATTCAAAAGGGAATGTATCTTAGCAGAAGTCCTTGCAACATGTAGGTCAAAGGTCTCTTTGGCCGAGGTCAGTGGCACAATTTTTTGCAAAAAAATGGCTTTCATTCTGCTTAGAGTATCAATTTCTATAGAAGACATGTTCAGTGAAGGCCATAGAAGCAACTCCCTAACTGTCTTGGTTTGTGGAAACAATACTTGCATACAGCAAGTGACCCTGAATGAAACAGTTACCAGATATGGTATACCTGGTAACATGCCACAGCAGCTGTGATCGTTCAACATGAGGTAACTCCCATTCAAAAGTTGTCCAAAAATTGGATCAATCACTACAGCTGGTGAACCTTGCAGGTGACAGGATAAGTTGTTAGAGGAACCATAATGGGCTTGTGTAAATTAATTCCCTGACAAAGAGAGAAATGCTTACACATCTCCAACTCTCCCTGGTGGAACAAAGTGAGGACCTTCATGGCCTTCTTCCTCATTTCCAGGAGAAGCTGCATTTTCCAGGTTAAGGTCATTGTCACCTTCCTGGTCAGCTTCAGAGGTCAGGTCTTGGTCATTTTCAGCCCTGGGCCTTTCCTCCTCTGCTGCCCCACCCACTCTGTCTATCCCTCCAGGCCCTGAGGCTTTTCTGATATCATCCAACAGTATTACCTCTATGAGGCGTTGGGTGTTTTCACTATTGCCTGTCTTTAATCTCCTAGTAGTACACAAGGGTCTCAATTCCAAGAATGGGAGTCTGTCATTCTTGTATGACAGTAGAATATGTGATGTTACAACGCAATCAAAATGATAGCAGTATGTATCATCACAATTTTTACAACGCAAGTCTTTACAACGACTTGCGGTGGAGGACGCTGGACTTAGGAATAGTAAGATTTACCATTCCAACACCAGTCTACGTACAGTAGGGAAGGTGTTGGAATAATAAATCTTACTGTTCCTTAGGTTATAGCACCATCCAGCGCAAGTCGATGTAACTCTTGCGTTATAATGACTGCGTTCTAAATTCATTGAATTGAAATGAAATGAAATGAAAATGAGTTTTGTAGAGCGCAGATAGCTGCCCGGAGGCGTCCAAGCGCTGTGACTAAAAGGTGATCCAACAGATGGGCGAGTAGCACGAGAGGATGGGGAAGGCCTATTTATTGAACACAAATGTTTTCAGTTGTTTCCTGAAAGAGGTTAGGTCAGGATTGGACCTTAAGTAAGGTGGGAGAGTCTTCCACAACCTGGCCAGGTTTAAGTTGAAATAGCGGCCCCCATCTCTGGTCTGTTTGACCCTGGGCACGATAGCAAGAAATGCATTAGCTGAATGCAGCTGTCTGCCAGGGAGATACGGAGTGATTAAAGGGAGATTAATTGCTGGACCTGTTTCCCAGAATGACTGGTGGGCAATACAGAGGGATTTAAAGCTAATCCTGTCCCTAACAGGGAGCCAGTGCAGTGTTTTCAGTCCAGGTCTAGCAGAAAGTCTACGGGGAATTTGCAGTAGGGTGCAGGCTGCACAGTTTTGAATAACTTGCAGTTTCCGCAATGTGGTGTCGGGGGGTCCAAGATAAAGTGCGTTTCCGAAATCTAACCTGGAGTGGATCAGTCCCTGTACAACAGTTTGTTTGGCCTTGAATGGTAACAGGGGAAGTATCCTCCTTAACATTCTGAGAAGGCCAAAACAGGTGGCTGATAGCTTGGTGGCCTGATAATCTAAGGTCAGGGACCTGTCCAGCCAGATGCCCAAGCTCTTAATGGCATTCTTGGGGGCTGGAGGGGTGCCCAGACAGGCTGGCCAGAACGAGTCCACCGAAGATGGAGCCGAGCGTCCCAACAGCATGACCTCTGTCTTGTCCCCATTAAGCTTGAGACAAGACAGGGTCATCCAGCTGTTCACTTCACTCAGGTAGCCTGCCAGATCTACCATGTCAGCAGAGCCCTCGGTCCCCGTCAGAGAGACCACTAGCTGGGTATCATCTGCATAGGTAACAATCTTAATACCATATGGACGGACGAGCCCAGCCAGCGGCCTCATGTAGACGTTAAACAACGTCGGGGTAAGCGAGGAGCCCTGCGGGACCCCGCAGCCCAAAGGTCTGCTGGTGGATGTGGTATTTCCCTCAAAAACCTGAAAGGTTCTGTCACTCAGGAAAGACCCAATCCATTTCAACGCTCCCCCTCAGATTCCAATATCATAGAGACGCTGCCATAAGATTTCATGATTCACAGTGTCAAAAGCAGCGCTTAGATCGAGGAGGATGACAGCCACCGATCCCCCTCGATCCAAGATTCCTCTAGTTTTCTCCAGAACTGCCAGCAAAGCAGATTCCGTCCCATGTTTGGGGCGGAAACCCGTTTCTAGAAAATTAGTCAAAAGACTGTTGATATATTTCTCTAGAATCTTGCTGATCCAGGGGAGCAGGGAAATGGGACGATAGTTACTAAAGTTGTTTATGTCCATGTTAGGTTTCTTCACGAGTGCCTTCACTCTAGCCTCTTTCCATGCAGGTGGAACCGTGTTAGTGGAGATTGAGGCATTAAGTACCTCCAACATAACAGGAAGGATGGTGTGGCTAACGGCCATTAGGGAACTCGGCGGTGCAGGATCACAGGGAGAGCCTGATTTTACTTGCCTCATTAAAGTGGCAAGCAAGTCCAGGCATAGTAGAGGGAGCTCAACTAGCATAGATAACGAATTTCCTAGTATATCCTGCTTAGAGCTTGTCAGGATGTCTACTGGGGCATTTGAAATGGAATTCGAGAATGATGAGTAGATGAGATCCACTTTGTTGTAGAAAAAGTCCGCTAGATCATTGCAGCGAGCTTCACTATTTACGGGGGGCTGAGGTAGTTTGGTACGACTCTTTATTGCGGTATAATCACTGTGATGAAAAGGATGTTTTCCTGCCAGTAACCTACTGACATCTGGTAGGGACCCACTGGTTCCTGGCCTTGAAGACATCACTAGTGTTGTGGGGTGTATGCACCTACCTACTCTAGTGTGGCCCACTAAACTCTCTTGAGTTGTAGAAAGGGTGTTCTATGCCCTCGATACACAACTCTAAGTTCAGTAGAACTTACTGTAGTTTAAGCTTTTACCATATGTACCTCAGGTACCAATAATGGTTTTCAGTTAGTGACTCACTTGAGATTATCTGGTAAAACAATGGCAAGCTTGAATCCGAAACGCTGCACACCAATTTGAGAAGTTGGCCTGGCATATGCTGTCCACTATTTCTAGTGGGCACCTTGCACCAGTCCAAACAACCTCTTAGAGGTGATAGGTTAAAGACAACCTTATTTGAAAGCCATCCTAGTGGTAGTTACGGAGAGCAGCCTTCAGGCTAAGTCTTGAAGGAATCTAAAGTGGCTTGTTTTACCAGTCTATAATCTCTTGAATGACCCAATGAAAGGAAAACTACACCAGGTAGATATATAAAATATATACATTTATACTAAACACACCCTACTAGACTCTTTATGGGGATAGAGGTCAAAGCACATATGTTACACTTAATATATCACTGTAAATTAGCACAATATGCATTGAGTCCTAGGGGCGTACCAAACCATATATTAAGAAAGTGGTATAAGAACCATGACTTGACTAGACACAAGGCTTAGAGCCTGTAGAATCGCTGGGACCACAAGGAAACACCCAAGGTAGTAACACAGGGGACCCACGGGGGACGTGTGCAGCATGAGAACACAGCCGCAAGACGCCGCTAGTTTCCATTTGGAAAGTCGCGGGTGGTAATTTAAAGATTAAGGACACTTAGAAGAGGACTTTGAGCAAACACCTTGGGACTTAAGGAGTACTAGGGCCAAAACCCAAGGGAGCACCAGAGATCTCGGGTTACCTCACCCAGGGAAGCCGGGTGCATAGGTGTCTTTTGGTGTCCGGAATCGTTGTTAATTTCATTGACGATCTACTGCAAAGTGGTGCTGCTGTCAAAGTGGAAAGTGGCCTGTGTGATCCAAGCCTGGATTTAAGATGAGCTAAACATGAAAGCAGAGGGGACAGAGTCTGGGTCACTTGCCAGTGACCAGGGACACAATAGACGAATGTTCACCGATGTTGGGTGATTTCACGTTGAAGAGTGAAGCTTGACTCAGCAGCCACGAGAACTAGAAGGCATTGATGATAACCAGGAGCTGGAATCAAGCTATCCTACAGAGGATGTCGAGTGCTGCAGTGTTGGTGACCGGACTTGACCCAACAAACCTTGGCAACAGCAACCCATGCAGAAAGAGAAGAAATGCTTTGGTGCGGACCAGCAAGGTTCTAGGGACTTCCCAAGTGGTGCAGAGTCAGGTCCCCTCTGGAGCAACCAAAAAAACTCTATTAAAGTCAAATTTGCCTTCTCAGGGACCCACCAGTCAAGAGACCAGGGATCACACATGTACCTTGACCGAAAACACAAAGGGTCGGCTCACTGAACACTCATGGGGTGCAGGCTAGCAATCTTTGGCGGAAAAGGTGCTCGGGGTCTGGGCTACAAGTAACTCAATGCACAACCTCCAGGAGCGTCAAGAAGCTAATGCACTTGCAAATGTGCACGGTGTCCAGTGGTTACGGTTACACAGTACTCACGTGGGCTGCAGGACTCAGGACGGCCTCAGAAAAGTCTGGAAATCTACCTCATGGCCTGCAATTACTTTTCAGTCCATCGGGAGATTCGGAGATGGGGACCGGTCAGATGCATCTTTGGTGCCTGCTAAGCAGGGGAGTAACTCATTTACTCCAAGGGAGATTCTTCAGTCATCTAGTCATGTAGATCATTGAAGTTTCAGGATATCTGTAGCAGAGTTTCGTCCAGGTGTAATCTGAAGTCCTGTAGCCAGGGGTTCCTTTCTTATACCCAAGCAAGGGGTTGTATTTGTATTTGTATTTATTTATTTGTAAAGCGCTAACATTCATCCTGAAAGGACATCACGGCGCTGAAGAAAGTTGCAAGTGATTTGACATCAGCTCTGATTGAAAATTATTGATCTGGCCTGGGAAAGAGGAATGTTTTCAATTGTTTCTTAAATGAGACAAAGCAGTCATTTGTTCTAATTTTAGGGGGTAGCTCGTTCCACTTTGTTGCCGCAATGTGAGAGAAGGCCCGCTCTCCCATCCTGACAGTACGAGCTCGGGTGATGACTGCTCTTCCTAACGTCATAGATCGTAGGTGTCTAGAGGGTATATGAAATCTGACCCTGTCATGTAGGATGGTGGGGCCTGTGCCGTGGAGTACCTTATGAGAAATGCACAACAGCTTAAAGATGGCTCGTTGCCGCATTGGGAGCCAATGAAGCTCACGCATGCAACTTTTAGCTGAATCATATTTTCTTTTATTGCAGATGGCTTTGGCAGCGGCATTCTGAACCAGCTGTAATTTAGAAAAGAGATAATCCGCCATTCCTACAAACAGAGAGTTACCGTAGTCCAGCCTACTCATCAGTAGTGACTGGACTAAGGTTTTCCTACAATCCGTTGGCACCCAGGGGAAGACACGTCTAAGCAACTTCAAAAGTCCAAAGCTCCTTCCACAAGTTATAGAAACATGGGATTTCATGGATAAATCCCTATCCAGTGTTATACCTAAGTTTTTTGCTTTAGCAGTGGGGTTGGGAGGCAAACCCAAGTCACTTGGCCACCAGCTGTTGTCCCAGGCCTGTGTACCTCTGCCGAACAGTAGGATTTCGGATTTGTCGGCGTTTAGTCTAAGGCAGTGGTCCTGCATCCAAGTTGCCAATTCAGTCAAACCGTTCGTCAATCTAGTTTTGGAGTCATCATTTCCATCAATGGTGACCATCAGCTGAGTGTCATCAGCATAAGAGCACATTTCTACGCCCCACTTTTTGGCAATGGTTGCAAGCGAGGAGACGAATACATTAAACAGAGTTGGGCTCAATGACGCCCCCTGGGGAACTCCGTATTTTATGAGTCGTGGAGGGGATGTGTAGTCACCCAAACGTACTGATTGGGTTCGATCCGCTAGGAACGATTGTAGCCATCCCAATGCTTTGCCCAGTATTCCTTTCTTTGCCAGGATGTTCAACAGTTGATTGTGGGGTACAGTATCAAAAGCCGCTGATAGATCAAGAAGTATCAGTGCGACTGTTCTACCCTGATCTACCTTGGTTCTGATACTGTCTGTCACCGCTAAGAGTGTAGTTTCGGTGCTGTTGTTTGTCCGGAACCCTGTCTGTGAATCATCCAGCAGGCCATTTGCTTCCAGAAATGTGGACAGACTTCTGTTGACTAACTTCTCCAGAACCTTTGATAAGTAAGGTAGCTGGGATATTGGTCTGTAATTGGCCGGATTGTTTACGTCTGCTCCAGCCTTCTTTACTAAAGGGGTGACTAGGGCCTGTTTCCATGAATCAGGAAATTCAGCAGAACTAAGGGAGAGATTGAGTACTCTAGTAACTGCTGGACATATTACAGGAGTTAACTGGGAAAAAATGTGATGTGGACAAGGGTCAAGTGGAGAACCCGACTTGACCTCAAGCATGTACATACTCTGGGGACCCACCTATGGGAGGGTCTGTAAAGAGGGGTGAATACAGCCATTTCCTTTGTCCAGTTTTGTGCCAGAGCAGGGGCTGGTAGACTCTGCAACCGGTTTGAACTGGGCTATGCACAGGGACACCAAATGTGCCCCTAATACAGACTTCAAAGCACTCTCATAGTGCACCCACCCAGCCCCAATACACTAAAACCAGTCTGGGAGGTGGTGACACCTCCCTGTGACAGGAGAAACCTATTGTCCAGGCCTCCCCTGCTGGAATTTTGTCCAGCAACAGGAGGCCAGACTCTTGTCTGTGGCTGCAGCATCCATTTTGTGATGCTAGGGATCTTTTAAACTGGTACCGGGTATACCGGTGTGTACATGTCTCTCTCTCTAGAAGGGTGGAATCATATCTTCGCCGCCAGGACTGGCGGGGGGGTTGATTCCAAAGTGTTAAACACCAAACACGACATTTTTCGAAAATACTACTAGTGAGTCACAAATCCTTTTTTGCGAGTTGGTAATAGGTAACAGACTCGCAAAATAGGGTTTGTACTTTGCACAGACCTATTTTGCAAATACAAATGGGCCGAATTCCTTATGCAACCACAAAAAACATACATCTGGCCCACTGAATATTTAGAGCAGAGAAGTGCACACTTTCAAAAAGTGTCATTTCTAAAATAGCAATGTTAAATCCAACTTCACTAGTAAAGAGGATTTATCAAAACCATTCCACACACATGTAATAGCTATGCCTCTCTGATCAGGTATTTCAGTTTAAAGGTATTTTAAATATTTCCCAATGTTAGCCTATGAAAGCAGTACGCATCACAGCATTGAAAAACTATTTTAGCTATTTGTCGGTACTAGAACATGTAAAACACAAAGGCACATGTCCTACCTTTTACTAACATAGCACCATGCCCTATGAGTTACCTAGTGCCTGCCTTAGGGTTCACTTCTGTGAAAAAAAGGGGAATTTAAGCCTTGGCAAGTAGTTTTAAATGCAAAGTCGAAATGGCCGTAACCTGCTCATGCAGGCCCTTTAAGGGCAGGCCTGGGATATGGTTAAGGGGCTACTTATGTGAGTGGCACAATCAGTGCTGCAGACCCTCTAGTGGCATTTAATTTACGAGCTCTGGGTACAGGTAGTGCACACTCCTAGAGATTCACAAGTAAATTAAATTTGCCAAATGGGTCTGAGCAAATGCAACCATGTTTTAGGGAGAGAGCACAAGCACTTTAGCACTGGTTAGCAGCCATAAAGTGCACAGAGTCATAAAGTCAGCAAATACTAGTACTGCCAAACATTTGCAATGCAATCAGTCTCGTTTTTGTGGATTTTGTGCACAGATGGAACTAAGTTCAAACCGCATTCAAAAAGATCATACCCTGTCGATGTCACTTCATTGAGTGATGGGCAATTTTACTTCATAGCTGCTCAAAAAATTAATTTCAATCAATGTGAAAAATAAATTAGTGACAGTTCTTTTCAGCTCTACTGCTGCACCGATGACTTTCATTAGCAATCAGTCAGTACTCTGGGAGACTGCACATGTTGTAATTGGAGGGACTTTTAAAGTTGTTTTACAGTGTTTGGGGCCAACCTTGGCATGTGTTGCAGTCCTTATAGTGATACACCAAACACCAAAAAGGCGATGGGAGGCTGCTTGCAATAATTCTAATTACTGACAATAACTACTCGAAAAGAATCGGTCCCCTGGTAACGACTAAAGATAGAGAAGCCGGGGATATAGACTCAATGTACAAACAGAAGACTCCACCTATGTGATTAGGCTATTCTATGCATCAGCTTATTATTTAACCACTCTAGTAGTGCCAGTAATGACCATGCTCTTCACAGCAAGTATATTGATATATACTTTATTTTTTGATTTTAAGAGAATTTGGTGTGTCACAGTGAAAAATCATGTAATATAAATTGAAAAAAAACAGGTCCCATTTACTCAAAAAAAAAAAAACATTTACTCATTTATTACTTACAATGATGTATAATCAATTTTAACCAACAACTGTCTTCATCTTGATGTTACAGAACAACAAAGGGAATGATGTTGCACAAAATATCAAAAGATAAGGATCAGATTCAACATTATAAAATACTTTTTAAATGTGTGCTCAAATATCCAGATTGGATAGCATAAGACAGTTCATAAAGGGAACTCGTTCAAGCGTCGACGCGCGTTTCGGTGAGACACCCATTCACTGGGTATCACCTTCTTCAGGGCGCATATGGTGGTAAAAAAGAAGAATAGGCAATGTGGACCTGTCTGGAGCATAATATAGCGGTATAGACCTCCTCGGTAGAAACTATTTGGGAACCGAGTTTGAACTTTATGAAGAAACACTGCCAGGAGAGAGGTGTGCAAATTTAGGATTTCTGATTACAGTCGTAGGAGTTGTAGGCTGTACCTCATAGTGGTGCAGAGCTCCTGAAAGTTTTCAGTCAACGATTTCCAAAAATCCGCCGTTGTGGTGACTTCTCCGTGTATCGACTCAGATGTGAGAAATTGAAAAAAGAGGGACCGAGATGCGCCCCGCTGGTGCTCTAATCCGATAGTCCAGGCGGCTCAATTTTCTGCAGCGGGACGTTGTGCTGTTATGCGGTTACTTGGCTGACTCAGCGACCTTATCCCAGCTTAGTCACCATCACTACTACCATTACGAAGTGAAAGGAACTCATACAAGACTATCAGATTAGAGCACAGTGCGGCACGTCTAGGTCCCTCTTTTTTCAATTTCTCACATCTGAGTTTATACACGCAGAAGTCACCACGACGGCGGATTTTTGGAAATCATTGACTGTTTTCCCTTGTAGCTGAACCATCAGTCAATAGTTAGAATGGGGGAGATGTTAGGGGAAACCATGGAAACAGCAACATACCCAGTGTTTGGCCCTACAGAGTGCCAAAGGATGCTCTGGCCAAGACAGAGCCCTGCGGGTGAGGCAGCTGAACTCTAGTTCAAATCCTACTATGTAGTCCTTTAAGTTGACTGTTACCTAACTAGTCTTGTGCAGGGGGTCAGGAGAAAACCAGGCTCTTTGTTCTGGTCAATGAGGACTTGACTGTGGCTGAGATATCACAGAGCCTTGTTGCGCTGTGGCCAGTGATCTCATTGACTCTATGATGTAGAGGAATGAGGACCCTGCTTCAAGCTGGTCTGTGAATGTATGACCCCGAGTTGAGAGGACACTGCTGTGATACTTGCAGGTCAATGATTTTTTACCTTGAGTTGAGAGGTGACAGCACTCTATTTCACAGTGGTGACCTAGTTTGTGGACCCTCTGCATCATCCCTTAAAATCCCCCCTACCCCCGCCCCACCACCCCACTGCTATTACCTGCATGGACGATGGCTGATTAGTCCAGAGGAATGCCCCGGAGCTCCCGGGGCAGGAGCACAGAGTGCTCGAGTCTTGCAGTGTCCCCTGAGACCTAAAAACCAAAGCTAGCCCCCTTTGTGTGACAGCAGCTGCTATATTCTCCCTGCTTGGGGCCTCCTCATCCGCTGGGGCGGGATTCACAAAACTAACTTAAGACAAAATCCTAAACTTACTACCATTTTGGTATTCACAGAAGGCACATACTCATTTTGGTATTTAAAGAAGGCACTTACTCATTTCGGTATTCACAGAAGTTATGAGTCCTAACTTTAGGACTCCTAAATGCCTTCTGTGAATACCGAAAGTCTTAAAGTTAGGATTTTTCTCAGTTTAGGAGTAGTAGAGTTAGGACTCCTAACAGTCCTAAATGCCTTCTGTGAATACCGAAATTCTTAAAGTTAGGATTTTCTCTGTTTAGGATTAGTAAAGTTAGGACTCCTAACTTTAGGACTCCTAAATGCCTTCTGTGAATCCTGAAAGTCTTAAAGTTAGGATTTTTCTCTGTTAAGGAGTAGTAAAGTTAGGACTCCTAACTTTACTAATCCCAAACTGAGAAAAATCCCAACTTTAAGACTTTCAGTATTCACAGAAGGCATTTAGGAGTCCTAAAGTTAGGACTCCTAACTTCTGGAAATACCGAAATGAGTAAGTGCCTTCTGTGAATACCAAAATGGTAGTAAGTTTAGGATTTTGTATCAAGTTAGTTCCATTAATCGGGCCCCTGGTCTCTGACTTAAAATACACTTTATACCAATATGGCAGCTATTCGTAAATGTTAACATGAACTGTGCACCACTTGGGGAGTAGAGACTTCTGTCGAGGTACAGAATCGATAAATGAAGTTCTGTTCACCTTGGACGAGCCTGAAGGTAGGTCAAAGGAAGATAATTTTAAATGAAGAGGTGCAATAAAGTATATTTTAAAGTAAGAGATGTAATAAAGTGTGTTTTAAAGGAAGAGGGGCAATAAAGTGTATATTAAAGGATAAAGTGCAATAAAGTGTGTTTTAACTGCAGAATTCATGAAGACATCAGTGTCTGCCTCGCCTTCTCTTCTGTGATTCACCTGCTCATTATGGCAGCCAGGCCCCTTTTGTTCTACTCATTAAACTATGCATTCCTTTGTAGGCTGGGCATTGCCCCAATTGCGCACTACCTGAGGAGGGGGTGTTTCAACGATAGCAGTTCATTTAAAGGAAACACCATCAAACACATTCACAAGCACATCTTTCACCACCTTCCTTATTTCCACACCAGTTGCTATATAAACCCAGTGACTCAGAGACACCAGCCAGGTATTCCATCACACTAGGACATCACACGAGAAAGGTCCCATACTGAACACGCACAGAACCCTTCCACAGACACCAAACAAGCAGGACCCCATACTGAACTCACTCAGAACCCTGCAACAGACACCACTCAGGAAGGACCCCCATACTGAACTCACTCACAACCCTGCCACAAACACCACAAAAATTATGCAGAATTAGGACCCCATACTTACCTCACTCAGAACCCTCCACAAACACCACACAAGCAGGACCCCATACCAACCTCACTCAGAACCCTGCCACAGACACCACACAAGAAGGACCCTATATTGACCTCACTCAGAACCCTGCCACAAACACCACACACATTTGATCAGATTTGTGCTGCTCCGTCTTGAAGCGATGAAGGCTGTGGTGGTCTCCCTCCTGGCTGCTGTCCTCCTCTTTGGGACAGGTAAGGGTGCCCATCCGATTGTATGGTATGACTCTACCCATTGGGACTTCCTATAGAAGTTAACATACAGAAGTGCATAGGTGTGCTGGGCAGATCTGATCACCTATTGTAGCATGTGTTTAGGATGGGAAGAGTTCATCAACTATAGAGTCATCTGTGCAAGGCTGTGTCTGACTACTCACCAACATGTCAGCCTGTGTCACTATGTGGTACTGTGTATGACTGGTCACCTATAGATCTACCTGTGGATGCTGGGCAGATCTCATCACCTATAGAAACCTATACAGGTGCTCTATGACTAGTCTGTTGTAGATCAACACGTGGAGCTTTGAAGACCTCATCTCCTATAGATCTAACCCTGTAGTCTTTGCATGACTGATCAATCACCTATGGATAGATCTGTGTGGCTGTGCAGAAAGAATCAATCACTCAACAAGCTGTGCATGAACGGTCAGCTCTGGATCTACTAGTGAGGGCTGTGCTGAGCGCATCACCTATAGATGGTCTGAATGACTGGCCGCCTGTGGGTTATATTGTGTTGGATGTGTAAAAGTCGTCAACTACAAGACTAGCTATGTATTAATGGTCAGCTCTGGATCTACTAGTGAGGGCTGGGCTGAGCACATCACCTTTAGATTTTACCCTATGATGTCGGCCTGACTGATCACTTGTGGGATATATTTGTATAAGCTATGGAGAAATCATCAACTAAAAGCCTAGCTGTGCATGAAAGGTCACCTCTGGATCTACTACTGAGGGCTCTGCTTTTAAGTGCATCACCTATAGATTTTACCCTATTATGTCTGTATGACTTGTCACATGTGGGATATATTTGTGTATACTGTGCAGAAATTGTCAGTTACAGAATTGGCTGTGTGAAGCTGTGTATGAACATTCAGCTATGGATCCACCTCTGGATGCTGAGCATATTTTTCACCTATAGACACCTGTGAGGGCACTCTATGGCTAGTCTGTTGTAGCTCAACCTGTGAAGCTCTCCAGAACTCATAACCTATAGATCTAACCCTTTAGTTGTTGCATTTTGATCGATCACCTATGGATATATCTGTGTGGCTGTGCAGAATTCATCAACTACAGAACTAGCTGTGTGAAACTGGGTATGAACGGTCAGCTTTGGACCTACTAGTGATGGCAGATCTGCTTATTGCCTATAGATTTTACTCTACAGTGTCTGTATGACTGGTCACCTTTAGAATATATTTGTGTATAATGTGTAGAAATCGTCAACTACAGAACTAGCTGTGTATGAGGGGTCAGCTCTGGATATGCCAGTAAGGGCTGGGTGGAGCACATCACCTATCGATTTTACCCTATAGTGTCTGAATGACTGGTCATCTGTGGGATATGTTTGTGTATGCTGTGCAGAACTCATCATATACAGAAGAAGCTGAATGAAGCTGTGTAGGATCTATCAGACCAGAATCCTCCAGTGGAGACTATACTAATACTTCTATGTCTGTGAGCGCTGTTGACTGGTCATATATGGATATACCTCTGTAGGGTGTGTGGCACTCACCCCTAAAAATCTACCTGTATCTGATTTGTATGACTAGACACTAATGAATATACCTGTCTATGATGTGCAGAACCTGATGCCCTATGGCTCTAGCCATGTGTGCTTTCTATAACTGGTCATATATGTATACAACTGTGTAGGATGTGCAGCACTTATCCATACAGGTCTATCTATGTGTGTTTTGTATGACTGGCCATCTATGAATATACCTGTGTTTGCTGTGCAGAATATGTGCATACAGACTATCTGTGTGTACTTTTTGTCACTGGTCACAAATCGATATATATGTGTAGGTTGGGCAGAACATGTCCCCTACAGGTCTAGCGATGGGCAGCTGTGTCTGATTTGGTAAGCTAAGGATCTAGAAATGGGGGCCCTGCAGAACTCTACACTTTTTAGAACTCATCACTTATAGATCTCCTTGCACTGGAGTGTGTCAAACTCATCACCTATAAATGTATCTGTGTGCATCTGTGCAGAATTCACCAGATAAAGCCCTATTTCCTTTGGAGGTATGGTGTTTAGAACTTATCCTGTATAGCTACACCACTGTGGGACTACACATAGCTCATCACCTACAGATTCACGAGTGTGTGGCTGTGCAAAATTTATAGCATATAGTCGGACAAATACGAAGCTGCACAGAGTGCTTCACCGATATTCCTACCGTTTTTGAGAGCTCATCATCTATAGATGTTCTTGTTTGAGGCTGTGCAGAGCAGTCACTTACAGATGATCTTGTATGAGACATTGGGGATACGATCATCTATAGATGATCTTGTGTGGAGCTGTGCAAAGCTCATCACCTGTAAATTATCATGTGGGGGCTATGCCAAGCTCCTTAGATTACTGTACTACCCTTTTTTGGGTATAGCCAAAACGCAGATGGCAAAGCTCCAGTCCCTTCAGAATGCAGCAGCAAGGCTGCTTCTGAACATTCGCAGGGGCTGTTTAATCTCAGCGCGCATTAAATCACTGCATTGGCTTCCAGTGCAGCAGCGTGTTGGTTTCAAGGCCTTGTGTCTAGTTCATAAGGCGCTCTATGGAGGTAGCGCTGACGCGATCTCCAAATATTTCACCCCCTATACCTCCACACGCCTTCTAAGATCTACAAATCTAGGTCTACTTAAAGCAACTAGGGTTAAGCGGGTCAGATGGGGAGGTAGGACACTTTCCAACAGGGCAGCGCATCTCTGGAATAGACTACCTCTGGCCATGATCTTGTGAGGGGCTGTGCAGAGTTCATCATCCATAGATGATCTTGTGTGGGTGAGAGTTCATCATCCATAGATGATCTTGTGTGGGGCTGATCAAAGTTCATCATCCATATTTGACCTTGTGTGGGTGAGAGTTCCTTATCTATAGATAATCTTGTGTGGAATTCTTTAGAGACGGTCACTTACCGATCACCTTGAGTGGGGCTGTGCAGAGTTCATTTTCCATAGATTACCTCGAGTGGGGCTGTGCTGAGTTCATTGTCCATAGATGACCTCGAGTGGGGCTGTGCTGAGTTCATCATTGATAGATGGAATTGTGTAGAGCCTGTCACTTACAGGGGATTTTGTGTGGAGCTGTTCAGAGTTCATCATCCATTGATAATCTTGTGTTGGGCTGCGCAGAGTTCATTTTCAATAGAGGATCTTGTATGGGGCTCTGCAGAGCTTATCATCCATAGATGATCTTGTGGGGATGCACAGTGTTCATCATCCATAGATGATTTTGTGTGGTTCTGTGTAGAGCCCATCACTTACATATGACCTTGTGTTGGGCTGTGCAGAGTTTATCATCCATAGACGTTCTTGTGTGGGGCTGCTCTGAGTTAATCATCAATAGATAATCGTGTGTGGAATAGTGCAGAGCCCCTCACTTACAGATGACCTTGTGTGGGACTGCACAGAGTTCATCATCCATAGATTCTAGCTTGCGTGAGGCTGTGCTGACCTATGCAACCATAGATAATCTTGTGTGGGTTGCGCAATGTTCATCATCCATTGTTGATCTTGTGTGGGGCTGCGAAAAGTTCATCATCCATAGATGATCTTGTGTGGGGTTGTAAAGAGCTCATCATTCAAAGATGATCTTGTGTGGGGCTGTGCAGAGTTCATCATCCATAGATGATCTTTTGTGGAGCTGTGTAGAGCTGGTCACTTAAAGATGACCTTGTGAGGGACTGTGCAGAGCTCATCATTAATAGATGATCTTGTGTGGAGCGGAGCTCAGATCATCATCTATACATAATCTTGTGTGGAATTGTGTAGAGCCTGTCTCTTACAGATGACCTTATGTGGGTCTGCACAGACTTCAGCATCTATAGATGATCTTGTGTGGGGTTACGTTGAGTTCATCTTCTAAAGATCTTGTGTGGGTCTGCACAGAGCTCATCATTCATAGATGATCTTGTGTGGGATTGCACTGAGTTCGTCATCTATAGATGATCCTGTGTGGGGCTGTAGAGAGCTCATCAATCTTAGCTGATCATGTGTGGGGTTGTGCTGAGTTCATCATCTATAGATAATCTTGTGTGGAGTTATGTAGATCCTGGCACTCACAGATGACCTTGTATGTGGGTGCGCAGAGTTCATCATCCATAGATGATCTTGTGTGGGGCAGAGCAGAGTTCATCATCCATAGATGATCTCTTGTGGTGTTGCACTGAGTTCATCGACTATAGATGATCTGTGTGGGGTTGCGCAGAGTTCATCATCCAAAGATGATCTTGTGTGGGGCTGTGCAGAGTTCATGATCCATAGATGATCTTGTGTGGGGTTGAGCTGAGTTTATAATCCATAGATGATCTTGTGTGGGGCTGTGTAGAGTTCATCATCCTTATATGATCTTGTGTGGGGCTGTGCAGAGGTCATTATACATAGATGATTTTGTGTGGGGCTGTGAAGAGCTCATCATCCATAGATGATCTTGTGTGGGGTTGAGCTGAGTTTATAATCCATAGATGATCTTGTGTGGGGCTGTGTAGAGTTCATCATCCTTATATGATCTTGTGTGGGGCTGTGCAGAGGTCATTATCCATAGATGATTTTGTGTCAGGTTGCACAGAGTACATCATCCATAGATGATCCTTTGTGGGGCTGTGGAGAGCTCATCATCCCCAGACGATCTTGTGCGTGGCTGAGTATAGTTCTTCATCCACAAATGATCTTGTGTGGTGCTGTTTAGAGCTGGTCACTTACAGATGACCTTGTGTGTGTGGCTGTGCAGAACTCATCATCATCCATAGATGAACTTGTGTTGTTTTGCGCAAAGTTCATCACCCATAGATGATCTTGTGAGGGGCTGGAAAGAGCTCATCATCCAAGGATGATCTTGTGTGGGGCTGTGCAGCATTCATCATCCATAGATGATCTTGTTTGGGGCTGTGTAGGCCGGTCACTTACAGATGACCTTGAGAAGGGCTGTGCAGAGCTCATCATCCATAGATGATCTTGTGTGGAGCTGGCCTGAGATAATCATCTATACATAAGCTTGTGGTGTGTAATTGTGTAGAGCACCACTCTTACAAATAACATTTGCACAGAGTTCCGCATCTATAGATGATCTTTCGTGGGGTTGCGCTGAGTTCATCTTATATAGATGATCTTGTGTGGGGCTGAGCAGAGTTCATGATCCATGGATGATCTTTTGTGGGGCTGTGCAGTGTTGATCTCCCATAGATGATCTTGTGTGTAGTTGAGCTGGGTTTATAATCTAAAGATGAGCTTATGTGGGGCTGCACAGAGTCCATCATCCATAGATAATCTTGTGTGGAATTGTGTAGAGTCTGTCACTCAAAGATGACCTTGTGTGTGGCTGAGGAGAGATCATCATAAACAGATGATCTCTTGTGGGGTTGCACTGAGTTCATCGTCTATATAAGATCTGTGTGGGGTTGCGCAGAGTTCATCATCCATAGATGATCTTGTGTGGGGCTGTGCAGAGTTCATCATCCATAGATGATCTTGTGTGGGGTTGAGCTGAATTTATAATCTTTAGATAATCTTGTGTGGGGCTGTGCAGAGGTCATCATCCATAGATGATTTTGGGTGGGGCTTTGTAGAGTTCATCATCATTAGATGATCTTGTGTGGGCTTGAGCTGAGTTTATAATCTAACGATGATCTTGTGTGGGGTTGTGTAGAGCCAGTCACTTACAGATGACCTTGTGAAGGGCTGTGCAGAGCTCATCCATAGATGATCTTGTGTGGAGCTGGCCTGAGATAATCATCTATACATAATCTTGTGGTCTGTAATTGTGTAGAGCCCCACTCTTACAAATAACATTTTGTGGGGCTGCACAGAGTTCCGCATCTATAGATGATCTTTCGTGGGGTTGCGCTGAGTTCATCTTATATAGATGATCTTTTGTGGGGCTGAGCAGAGTTCATGATCCATAGATGATCTTGTGTGGGGCTGTGCAGTGTTGATCATCCATAGATGATGATATGTGTGGTTGAGCTGAGTTTATAATCTAAGGATGATCTTATGTGGGGCTGCACAGAGCCCATCATCCATAGATAATCTTGTGTGGCATTGTGTAGAGTCTGTCACTCACAGATGACCTTGGGTGTGGCTGAGGAGAGATCATCATAAACAGATGATCTCTTGTGGGGTTGCACTGAGTTCATCATCTATATATGATCTGTTTGGGGTTGCGCAGAGTTCATCATCCATAGATGATCTTGTGTGGGGCTGTGCAGAGTTCATCATCATTAGATGATCTTGTGTGGGGTTGAGCTGAGTTCATAAATCTAAAACGCTGTTTAATACAGTTAAATATCTAGCAGGGGCTCAAACTACTGCTCCTATGCGACCTTTAAACATGAAGCAATGCCAGGACTTAGCTCAATTTTTCTCTGATAAAGTTGACAAGTTGATTACCGAAATAGATAATAACACCTTGATTACTGCCCCAAAAGAAGACTGGGAATATATTCCATCCATAAATCAGACCCTCCATAAATGGCCTCCTATTACAACGGATGCTCTCATTTCAATTATGAAGACGATAAGATCTGGCTCACCACAGGATCCCATTCCCATCAAGATAATAAAGTCACTTGACACGCCTGCCCTTAAAATCATTGCAGACACCCTAAATTCATCTTTAGAGCTTCTACAGTGCCAAAGATATGGAAACATGCTATAGTGACACCATTGTTAAAAAAAACTACAGCTGATCGGGATAAATTGGCCAATTACAGGCCTATTTCACTCCTTCCTGCTTTTTCCAAATGCTTGGAAAGGCATGTGCATTCAGCCCTGACACTTTTTTCCGAAGAAAATGCCTTACTCCACCCCCACCCAGTCAGGTTTTCGAGCAGGTTTTTCCACAGAAACTGCCCTATTGGGCGTTTCTGAAGTCATGAGGAAACTCCTCGACGATGGTCAAACGGTTGCGCTTATTTTACTTGACTTAAGCGCAGCCTTTGACACTGTATCGCATATAAGACTGATCGCTCTATTGGAAAAAAATGGAATAGGTGGAAATGCACTGAAATGGATTAGATCTTTTCTGAGCAACCGGACCTTTCAAATATCATCGGCAGCGGCATGTTCTGGAACTTTCAATTCCCCTCATGGAGTACCGCAGGGCTCCATCCTTAGCCCGCTCTTTTTCAATTTATATCTCAGACCCCTAGCGGATCTAGTGGAAAAGGCGGGTCTAACCTTCATGCCGTATGCCGACGATTCTCAGATTGTGTTTTCACTATCTAAAACCCAAACTTCTTCTACATCTCTCCTTAAAACTGGCCTGCTATCCATTTTCAACTGGATGTCAACTAACCAGTTGAAATTAAATGGAGATAAGACGGAGATTCTCCTTCTGGGCAAGCAACCAGAGCTTTGGAACTCATTACATTGGCCTGCCCATATGGGAAATATCCCGACACCGGTGCCGCAGGCTAGAAATCTGGGTGTAATCCTGGACAACACATTGTCCATGAAACAGCAAGCCAATAAAGTAGTGAGCCTCTGCTTTACCATCTTGAGATGGCTCAAGAAGATCCTTTGGATGCTGCCTAGCCCTATGCAGAAAACGGTGGTCAATGCCTTAATTACATATCGGCTTGACTACGGGAACATACTGTATTTAGGTGCAAATAAATCTGTCACCAAAAGACTGCAGCTAGTACAAAATGCGGCTGCTCGTCTTCTTTGTGGCATACCAAAAAACAGCAGTGTGTCACCTTACCTGCGTGAACTGCACTGGTTGAGGGTGGAGAACGGCATTAAGTTTAAAGCCCTAAACTATATGTTTAAAATCAAAGCAGGCACCTCTCCTAAATATCTGCAGGCGCTAGCTTCCCCCTACATCCCAAATAGAAATTTACGTTCTAAAGCTGCAAAAAAATTCTGTGTCCCCAGATTTAGGCTGGCCAGGATGGGAGGCAAATCCTTTTCCCATCTGGGTCCCTTCATTTGGAATTCACTCCCAATTCACATACGCAAAGAGGAAAACCCTCTCAGATTTCGAAAGGCGATAAAAACCTGGTTATTTAACCAGTAATCTGATCACTTACGTTGTCTACACTTTCTACCAGGCTGTGTGTTAGGCGCCGGGAAACCCTTTTTGGGTAGCTGTTGCGCCATATAAGTTGATAAAATAAAAATAAAAAATAATAATCTATCGATAATCTTGTGTGGGGCTGTGCAGAGGTCATAATCCATAGACAATCCTTTGTGGGGCTGTGGATAGCTCATCATCCATAGACGATCTTGTACAGGGCTCAGTATAGTTCTTTATCCATAAATTATCTTGTGTGGGACTGTTTAGAGCCGGTCACCTACAGATGACCTTGTGTGGGGCTGTGCAGAGCTCATCATCCATAGATGATCTTGTGTGGGGCTGCGCTGAGGTCATCATCCAATGAAGAACTTGTGTAGTGTTGTGCAGAGTTCATCATCCATAGATGATCTTGTGTGGGGCTGTGTAGAGTTCATCATCCTTAGATGATCATGTGAGGGGTTTAGCTGAATTTATAATCTATCGATGATTTTGTGTGGGGCTGTGCAGAGGTCATCATCCATAGATGATCTTGTGTCGGGTTGTGCAGAGTACATCATCCATAGATGATCCTTTGTGGGGCTGTGGAGAGCTCATCGTCCCCAGACGATCTTGTGCGGGGCTGGATATAGTTCTTCATCCACAAAAGATCTTGTGTGGGGCTGTTTAGAGATGGTCACTTACAGATGACCTTGTGTGTGTGGCTGTGCAGAACTCATCATCATCCATAGATGAACTTGTGTGGTTTTGCGCAGAGTTCATCACCCATAGATGATCTTGTGTGGGGCTGGAAAGAGCTCATCATCCATGGATGATCTTGCGTTTGGCTGTGCAGCATTCATCATCCATAGATGATCTTGTGTGGGGTTGAGCTGAGTTTATAATCTAACGATGATCTTGTGTGGGGCTGTGTAGAGCCGGTCACTTACAGATGACCTTGTGAAGGGCTGTGCAGAGCTCATCCATAGATGATCTTGTGTGGAGCTGGCCTGAGATAATCATCTATACATAATCTTGTGGTGTGTAATTGTGTAGAGCCCCACTCTTACAAATAACATTTTGTGGGGCTGCACAGAGTTCCACATCTATAGATGATCTTTCGTGGGGTTGCGCTGAGTACATCTTATGTAGATGATCTTGTGTGGGGCTGAGCAGAGTTCATGATCCATAGATGATCTTTTGTGGGGCTGTGCATAGTTGATCATCCATAGATAATCTTGTGTGTGGTTGAGCTGAGTTTATAATCTAAAGATGATCTTATGTGGGGCTGCACAGAGTCCATCATCCATAGATAATCTTTTGTGGAATTGTGTAGAGTCTGTCACTCACAGATGACCTTGTGTGTGGCTGAGGAAAGATCATCACAAACAGATGATCTCTTGAGGGGTTACACTGAGTTCATTATGTATATATGATCTGTGTGGGGTTGCGCAGAGTTCATCATCCATAGATGATCTTGTGTGGGGCTGTGCAGAGTTCATCATCCATAGATGAACTTGTGTGGGGTTGAGCTGAGTTTATAATCTTTAGATAATCTTGTGTCGGGCTGTGAAGAGGTCATTATCCATAGATAATCTTGTGTGGGGCTGTGTAGAGTTCATCATCATTAGATGATCTTGTGTGGGGTTGAGCTGAGTTTATAATCTATTGATGATCTTGTGTGGGACTGTGCGGAGGTCATCATCCATAGATGATCTTGTGTCAGGTTGTGCAGCGTACATCAAACATAGATGATCCTTTGTGGGGCTGTGGATAGCTCATCATCCATAGACGATCTTGTGCGGAGCTCAGTATAGTTCTTTATCCATAAATGATCTTGTGTGGGGCTGTGTAGAGCCGGTCACTTACAGATGACCTTGTGAAGGGCTGTGCAGAGCTCATCCATAGATGATCTTGTGTGGAGCTGGCCTGAGATAATCATCTATACATAATCTTGTGGTGTGTAATTGTGTAGAGCCCCACTCTTACAAATAACATTTTGTGGGGCTGCACAGAGTTCCGCATCTATAGATGATCTTTCGTGGGGTTGCGCTGAGTTCATCTTATATAGATGATCTTGTGTGGGGCTGAGCAGAGTTCATGATCCCTAGATGATCTTGTGTGGGGCTGTGCAGTGTTGATCATCCATAGATGATCTTGTGAGTGGTTGAGCTGAGTTTTTAATCTAAAGATGATCTTATGTGGGGCTGCACAGAGTGCATCATCCATAGATAATCTTGTGTGGAATTGTGTAGAGTCTGTCACTCACAGATGACCTTGTGTGTGGCTGAGGAGAGATCATCATAAACAGATGATCTCTTGTGGGGTTGCACTGAGTTCATCGTCTATATATGATCTGTGTGGGGTTGCGCAGAGTTCATCATCCATAGAGGATCTTGTGTGGGGTTGAGCTGAGTTTATAATCTTTAGATGATCTTGTGTGGGGCTGTGCAGAGGTCATCATCCATAGATGATCTTGTGTGGGGCTGTGTAGAGTTCATCATCATTAGATGATCTTGTATGGGGTTGAGCTGAGTTTATAATCTATCGATGATCTTGTGTGGGGCTGTGCAGAGGTCATAATCCATAGATGATCTTGTGTCGGGTTGTGCAGAGTACATCATCCAGAGATGATCCTTTGTGGGGCTGTGGATAGCTCATCATCCATAGACGATCTAGTGCGGGGCTCAGAATAGTTCTTTATCCATAAATGATCTTGTGTGGGACTGCTTAGAGCCGGTCACTTACAGATGACCTTGTGTGGGGCTGTGCAGAGCTCATCATCCATAGATGATCTCGTGTGGGGCTGCGCAGAGGTCATCATCCAATGAAGAACTTGTGTGGTGTTGTGCAGAGTTCATCATCCATAGATGATATTGTGTGGGGCTGTGAAGAGCTCATCATCCAAGGATGATCTTGTGTGGGGCTGTGCAGCACTCATCATCCTTAGATGATCTTGTGTGGGGTTGAGCTGAATTCATAATCTATCGATTTTATGTGGGGCTGTGCAGAGGTCATCATCCATAGATGATCTTGTGTCGGGTTGTGCAGAGTACATCATCCATAGATGATCTTTTGTGGGGGTGTGGAGAGATCATCATCCATAGACTATCTTGTGCGGGGCTCAGTATAGTTCTTCCTCCATAAATGATCTAGTTTGGGGCTGTTTAGAGCTGGTCACTTACAGATGACCTTGTGTGGGGCTGTGCAGAGCTCATCATCCATAGATGATCTTGTGTGGGGCTGCGCAGAGGTCATCATCCAATGATGAACTTGTGTGGTGTTGTGCATAGTTCATCATCCATAGATGATCTTGTGAGGGGCTGTGAAGGGCTCATCATCCAAGGATGATCTTGTATGGGGCTGTGCAGCGCTCATCATCCATAGATGATCTTGTGTGGGGCTGTGTAGAGCCGGTCACTTACAGATGACCTGGTGAGGGGCTGTGCAGAGCTCAGCATCCATAGATGATCTTGTGTGGAGCTGCACTGAGATAATCATCTATACATAATCTTGTGTCTACTTGTGTAGAGTCCGACTATTACAAACAACCTTATGTGGGGCTGCACAGAGTTCTATAGATGATCTATTGTGGGGTTGCGCTGAGTTCATCTTATATAGATGATCTTGTGTGGGTTTGAGCAGAGTTCATGATCCATAGATGATCTTGTGTGGGGCTGTGCAGGCCCTCGTCACCAGCCGACTAGACTACGGAAACACCCTTTACGCCGGAACCACAGCCAAGCTACAGAAAAGACTCCAACGCATCCAGAACGCCTCCGCCCGACTCATCCTGGACATCCCCCGATGCAACCACATCTCCGGCCACCTGAGGGACCTGCACTGGCTCCCCGTCAACAAGAGGATCACGTTCAGGCTCCTCACCCACGCACACAAGTCTCTCCACGACCTGGGCCCCAAGTACCTCAACGACCGCCTGCTCTTTCACACACCGACCCGCCAGCTACGGTCTGCTAGCCTCGCCCTCGCCGCCGTACCACACATCGGAAGAGCCACCGCCAGAGGCAGATCCTTCTCCTACCTGGCGGCCAAGACATGGAACTTCCTCCCCATCCACCTACGGCTGACCCAGGACCACCTCTCATTCAGGAAGCAACTGAAGACCTGGCTGTTCGAGCAGTAGCGAACCCCTTCCCCAAGCGCCTTGAGACCCTCCCGGGTGAGTAGCGCGCTATACAAGTGTCATGATTGATTGATTGATTGATTGATCATCCATAGATGTTCTTGTGTGGGGTTGAGCTGAGTTTATAATCTAAAGATGATCGTGTTTAGGGCTGCACAGAGCTCACCATTCATAGATGATCTTGCACTGAGTTCATCATCTATAGATGATCTTGTGTTAAACTGCGCAATGTTCATCATCAATAGAAGATCTTGTGGGGGGGCTGCCCAGAGTTCATCATCCATAGATGACCTTGTGTGGGGCTACACTGAGTACATCATCAACAGATAATCTTTTGTGGAATTGTATATAGCCCTTCACTTACAGATGACCTTATGTGGGGCTCTGCAGAGTTAATCATCCAATGATGATCTTGTGTGGAGCTGTGCAGAGTGGATCACTCGTAGATGATCTTCTCTTGGGCTGTATAGAGCTGAACATCTATAGATGATCTTCTGTGGGTCTTTGTAGAGCCCATCTCCCACAGAGACACTGGTGTAGACTGCACAGTACATACCCCTAGTCTCAGCCTCGGGAAAGGGGTGCATTCACTAAGTCTCAGTGGTGGTCACATTCTGTGTCCTTAATGTGTTTCTGCGGCTTACCTGACTGACACTGTGACACTCTGCCCACTGGCGCTCCGTCCAACTAAGTGAGTGACCCTTCTTGGATGTTGTTGTTCACCTTGTTAATAATACACGGCACAGTCACATATGAGTGGTAAGTAGACTTTTCCATAGATGAGCTTAAAGGTTCCCCTAGATGACGTCTCCACATTTGTTAGAGCACTTCCTGGTTTTCGTCCTTGTCTCCCAAGTATCTTCCCACCTGTGGTCATGCCCCAAACATCTCTGACCAGGAGGTGGAATCACCAGAGCCGGTCAAGACTCCACTACATGAAAGTCCACAAGGAGAATGTCCACTGTCAATTTGCAGAGAACCTAAAACAATTCCCTCTACTAGAGCCTGGATGAAGGAAACTATAAAAGCCAGAAATTATTGAAAAATAGTGTGTGTTCTCAGATGAGTCTGAAAACTGCTCAGGAAAGGCAAAGTGTGCTGCCTGAAGTCCACGTGTATCACTGAGTAAAGTAACTTTGTCGCACCTGTGCTTCATGTGCCAGCCATAAAATCAAGGGGTGAGTCGGTGTGAGCAGAAGCTGGTGCCAAGGTGCCCAGATGAGCCAACATCTACTCCATGGAGCTGTAAAACCCGGTTCACAATCAAGCTGGTCACAGCTTCCCCTTCAGGGCCCTTTTGTGGAACAACTCTGTGGCCCTCGTTACAGGGGCCAGTTCAGAGCCTCATTTTTGCCCATCGCAGAAAGACCATTAATGGGTAGCCTGCTAACTCTGAAACACTTATCAAGGGGGATATGTGTTGCAGTTAGTGGCTACACACCAATTCTTGCACGTTTTCTTTTGGAGTTTCACACAGGGATGTTTGCTCTTTCAGCCCCCGAACTATCCTTGTGAAAGCCAAAATCGTGTAATTCTGGTGGGTCTCTTGTAAACGAGACCTGGCTCTGTTCTATGGGATGCAGGGAAAGGAATTTTTCTTTAAAGTGAATAAAAAAGATCTCCAATTTCTTGGCCCGATAATGCAAGATATGTAAGTGCTACACCTGGGTAAAGGCTCTGGGCAAACCCCCATCACTGCAGTACCCCTGGGGGACCATGTAATTCTGTCCTCAGCTAGGGCCTGGTTCAGAGCAGCAAAGGACACACCGGGCTATATACAGAGCCCATGGCAAACAGGGCACTCACTGCCATTCCCCTCCTCTGTCCTCTCCCCACATGAATCACAAACAGGTCCAAGCCTGTAATGGCTGTGCCCAGGGCTGTGTAAACCCCCCCCCCCTTCCCCACAGCCCCTCCATCACCTAGAGACAGCCAGAGGTCCTGGCCTGGGTTTATGAACCCTCCTGCCCCTGCCATCCTCAACTCTATACTGAAACATCCGCAGGGTTAGGGCGGTGCATGGGGGGCTGTACGCCCCCTCCCTCCTCATCCACAATGACAGCAAGGAGGACACTCTCTGCCCCTCCTGCCCAGCCCTCCACCCCTGACTCCAGGACCCCCCTGTTGAGACTTTCCAGCTGCTGAGAGCAAGCAGAAGAAATTGGTGGAATTGCCATTCTGGGGACAAAACTCAACACCAAATTCTTCTGAACTCAGAATGAGCACCTGAAGTCAGTTAGCTGTAAATATTATGTAAGGTGAAATCATAGAACGAATGGAAGCAAGAAAGGAAAATAAAAAAAAACACTAAATAAGGCATTGTGTGTGGGGTTGAAATGAGGGGTAAGAGGAGGGTAGATCCCATACCAGAGAAACATCACCAGCCTGAAAAATTGAACAGACAGCAGTGATCTAGAATGAGCTGTAAGTCTGCTCGGAAAAACCCTCTATTTTAAAAAAAGAAGCATATTGAATATTGCTGTTGGATTTTGGAAAATACATACACTGCATTATGCAAAACTATCATGTCTGAATGCACTGTGCAAACCATGAATAGATACATCTATTAATGCTTAGAAGGCACTGTGGGAGCTCAGCACTTCTGCATATGTCACTTACGTTTGGTTTCTTTCCTTTTTCAGCTCACTCCTTGAAGTGCTATGTGTGTGCTTCTCCCACTGAGAGCTGCGACACGCAGCGCACCTGTCCAGCGGGGATGGATAAGTACTGCGTGACAGTGTCCAGCACAGTAGGTAAGTGAGTTCCTTCCGGCACAACCTTATTGTGTTTATTTGCTGCAGCTAACAACTTGTGGGGGCAAAATGTTAATCCTGCTAAAAACTTGATGAAATGTATCCTGGGAATTATCTTAGAAGACAAACTCAACATGGCCGCACATGTGAGCGCAGTCGGCTCCTCCCACTCACTCATGCTACGCATCCTCAAACAAATCTTCTGATGTCACTCAAGTCAAAGAACCTTTTTGGTTATTCAAAACCATCAAGTGCAGTGCATAAAAAATATGTACTTTGTTCACTGTATAAAATGCATTTTTTTTAAGTTAAAAGGATGTTTATCTTACCCGAAAATGCTTCTCATTAACATTTACATGCTTGCTATTGATACAATCAGACATCCCATGTTTTCTCATTCATTCATTCCTTTCAATATAGTTCATAAAACTGTCCATTGTGGTAGATTGGGCCCGCAGATTCGTGTTACTATATTTCGTAATGCAGCATCAACAGTAATAGCTGTAACAGTCAAACGTGAAATAACGCATCCCACTATACTAATTTGAGTGCCCGGGCGCTTGTGATCTTCATTCTTTCTCACTTATGAGAACATTTAAACTAGAGATCTATGGATATACAGTACCATACTATTATTCTTCTACGCGCCATCTACATAACCATTTATACATTTGGAAAGTACTTTTTGAAGTCTTATTTTAGACTTAAGAATTAAGATTCTGTATCATCACTGTTGCTGCTGTGCATCCCGAAAAAACTGAGGGAACTAAGGAACTTATTTACCATCTACTATTACTGTCTTCAACCTTTGAAAAAGTTGTATACACGACGAAACACGTGTCGGCTGTCTGCATGCACGATATACACCTTGAGTTTACATGATTTTTTGCCTTTTGTACCTTCGATAAATATGTTTTGTATTGTATATATTACATGTGTAGGACTTGGCCCTTTTTGGCTAAAGTCCCTATCCTTTTTGCTTTCCCCCTAGACCTTTTTTTCTGACATGGTGTTGCCAACTTAGATGCTTTGAACGCTTTGCGACTGCTGACCAGTGTCAAAGTGCAAGTGCTCCCTGTATAAAGTGTAATGGTAATTGGTTATCCATGATTGGTATGTGTTCCTTACTAGTAAACTCCCTAGTAAAGTGCAATATGTGTGCCAGGGCTGGTAATGCAAATGCTACTAGTTGGCCTGCAGCACTATTTGTGCCAACCACACAAGTAGCCTTAAAAAGGGAACTCAGGCCTGCCATTGCAAGTACAATCACTTGCCATCCCTTACCCTTCCATTTCTGTGCACATCAGACACCCCTATGGTAGGTCTACGGTACCCTCTGGACAGGGTGTAGTGCATGTGAAAGGTAGGACATGTACTAAGGTGTGTGTCATTTCCTTACAGTGAAATAATCTCCATTTCGTTTTTTACTGATGAAATCAATCAATCAATCAATCAGTGACACTTATAAAGCGCGCTACATACCCGTGGGGTCTCAAGGCGCTGGGGGGGGGGGAGCCGCTACTGCTCGAACAGCCAGGTCTTCAGCTTCTTCCTGAAGGAGAGGTGGTCTTGGGTCAGGCGCAGGTCGGTCGGGAGGGAGTTCCAGGTCTTGGCGGCCAGGTGGGAGAAGGACCTTCCTCCTGTAGTCGCTCTTCGGATGCGGGGGACGGCGGCGAGGGCGTGGTTGGCTGATCGGAGGTGGCGTTTGGGAGCGTAGAAGTTGACTCGGCTGTTGAGGTAGCTCGGGCCTTGGTCGTGTAGGGCTTTGTGTGCGTGGGTGAGGAGGCGGAAGGTGATTCTTTTGTTGACGGGGAGCCAGTGAAGGTCTCGCAGATGTCCGGAGATGTGGCTGGTTCGTGGGATGTCGAGGATGAGTCTGGCTGAGGCGTTCTGGATCCGCTGGAGTCTCTTCTGGAGCTTGGCGGTGGTCCCGGCGTAGAGGGCGTTGCCGTAGTCCAGTCGGCTGGTGACGAGGGCCTGGGTGACGGTCTTCCTGGTCTTCTTGAAAGGCCTTCTTGCCCATAGGACAGAATGTAAGGCGGTGTAATATGTTTTCCAGCCTATCTTCCCCACGGCTAAGATGGAAAGGTGAAGTTTAGTATGCCTGAACTTACAGTGTAATAACACATCTTTTTATGAAGGTGGTTTTTGTATTATGTGTTCAGAAGCCACTCTTTTAGAAGTGGCTGAGTTTTTGTGGTCTGACTTTTCTGTGTGTCTCTGCCTGGCTGTGGATTGACTTTCCGGATTTGAAAGCAATAGGATCTGGGGAATGTCTTGACCCAGGGGGGGAGGTGAGGCAGCAACAGGCTGACCTGCATCTGGAGTGTAGGGGGAGGAGGAGCCCCTAAAGGTGAAGAGGCCCGGGTTGCTGCTATAAATCAATTGTCTCATCTCCTGCTGAGTGATTGAGAATCCAGACCCCCACTAATCAAAGGAAGAAAGGTGTCACTGGCAGGGAGGCTCCCAGAACAGGTTTGAACAGGGGTCGGTGTCCCCTGAAACACAAAAACTTCAAAGCCATTGACAGCTATAACTATGCTCCTGAACTTTGGAGAATGGCTTCATCAAGTGTGAACAGGACTGGAGTTACTTCATGGTCAAGAAGCCCTTTGCCAAGGAAGAAACAACTGAAGAGATTGAAGGATAGGACTGACCCGTGCTGTGTGTTCTGGGGCTGGCCTGCAGTTTGCTGTTTTAACCAAGGAAAGGCTAAAAGGACTTTACTGTGTGCTGTGTCCCCCTGCTTGAAGGACTTTGCTGTGTGCTGTGTCTTAAAATAACTTATCCCAATGGCCCGAAGTGACCTGGATCCCTGTTTGGAAACACAGGAACACAAATGTTTCCATGAGAGTCTCAGCGGCACTGTGTGTGCGTGCTTGTTGCAGTCTGAGACCCTCGCAAGGCGTGCCCTGTGATCGTGGGCACCTGGAGTCCAAGCAAGAATCAGAGACACGGTGTGCGTGTGCTTTGTGCAGCCTGAGACCTACATGAGGATCGGCCTGTGATCCGGGGCACCTGGAGTCCAAGCAAGGATCAGCAACGCAGTGTGCCTGTGCTTTGTGCAGCCTGAACCCCTTTGTGGGGATTGTCCAGTGATTATGTGCACGGGAATCCAAGTGAGTTTCATCGACGCTGTGTGCATGTGCGTTGTGCACCGTGAGACCTTTGTGAGTATTTGCCTTGTTATCGTATGCACCGGAATCCAATGTGAGTCTCATAAACGCTGTGTGCAGGTGCGTTGTGCACCTTGAGCCCTTCGTGAGGATTGGCCTTGTTATCGTGTGCACTGGAATCCAAGTGGGTCTCATCAATGCTGTGTGCTCCTGCGTTGTGCACCATGAGACCTTCGTGAGAATTTGCCTGGTTATCATGTGCACCAGAATCCAAGTGAGACTCATCGACGATGTGTGCGTGTGTGTTGTGCACCATGTGACCTTCGTGAGGATTTGCCTTGTTATCGTGTGCACCGGAATCAAAGTGAGTCTCATCGGCGCTGTGTGTGGGTGCCTTGTGCACCTTGAGACCTTCATAAGACCTTCATGCTGAAAGGCAGTCCTATTATTCCTGTTTTCCAGTAATTTAGAGGCAAGGGAATAACTTCTGCTGGTTTTTATATGTATTTTCAATTGTAAGCAGTGTGCGGTATACTTTTCTAGCAGTATAGAGGTCAGCTATTTGTGTTATACTTAAATGTGTGCATTTACTGAAACAACCTAAGAGCAGTTTGAAATCTGCTTTGAGGGTCAGAAGTGCTTTTAAACAGTGAATTTTGCCTAATTTCGACTTTGGTGTTTGAGGCACTTAAGAAGGAAAATCCTACAATAGTTTTGCATAATAGGAATCCCCAGTGTGTTCTCTTGATATCCTAGGAATGGGAAATCAGAAATGTATAAGGTATACCCTTATAAAAATGAGTTTTGAACGCCTGGGTAAAGTGACATTTCACATTTAAGTTTCCTCCTATTGCGGTACAGCATTGCTTAAATTCAACTTTGATGCTAGGAGTTCACAGTATGATTATTAGGCTTCATAAAGATTAAAAGACGAATTTAAAGCACTTATTTTTAATAATTTTTTTTCATGAAATTAATCTTTTTTTTTATGAAACCAACCATTTTGTTGATTCCACATATAAAAAGTAAGCTTCATTCCTTTTTGCCTTCAACATGTGTTCATTTATAACCCTAAGCACATACGCCTATCTTGAACCATGAAAAATCTGCACCACTTTTTAAAGGACAGTTATTATTTAACATCAAAACCACGGATGTGCTTATGTAAAACGGCATTAAGAAAGGAAATCCCTACTTTCAATTTTTCCCTGTTATCCAAAATAATGAAACTGATTTCTTTGTGACTTTTTAAAAGCATGCAAGCCTCTTTACCTGGTTGACACTGACTTAACATCCTAGTTGACTCAGCATTCCTTTCTCTCTGTGGCCTGCAGTCCACAACACCCATGTGCTATTTATGCAGCTGTTGTTTGACCGACAGGCGTCAAATTCTCACGCATTTGTCAGAAAACAAAATCGTTTTCTGTAGTTGCAATGCCCTGACAAAAGTGTAATCTACATTGGTTGTGTCAGACAGCTGCTTCTCAGTGAGACTGTGCTGTTGGAAAGCTTCTTTTTTTCTAGTGTCGAAATGTAAGCACGGTGACAGTTTATTTAAAAACTGAGGCATTTAAATGCAGTCAAATTTATCATTCTATAATGTGTATTTAGTTCAGCAGCAACCAAATTCACTCAGAGGATGTAGATGCCTTTTAATATCTAATACAATGTAGCTTAAGGAAAATGCTGTACCAATTTGTATTTCAGTCACAATTATTACAAAGTACGCAATTTCATTTTTGAGGCCTATTTTATTGCTATTGAAAGTGAATTCTAACTGTATCTTTAGTATTGTGGTAATTCACACACATGTATAGTGTCTTACTCTGTCAATTCAATAGTAACATGCAGCTATTTAGCATATGTTATATCATTAATTTTTTGATTTTTTATTTAATATTAATTAAATGACATTTTGCATAACAGAATGACGACAAAAAAACAAACAAACACATTGAGCTCATTCCAGACATTTACAGAAGGGGGTCATACACTCAGAACACACAATACAGTGCGCTTAAGGCTAGTCATTCTTACACAAAAAGAGCAATCGCTATTTACTCACACAAGTACCACCGATGTCTAACCACAAACCACATAGACCTTTAAACACACATTTAACCCACAAATCAACACTTAGGGCAGAAACAAAAGACAGCCCACAGACTGTACTTAAACCAAACCATTTGTAAATTCTAGTTGTAAGTCATATTTACAAGGAGAGCTTCTCAATAGTAGCCCAAAAGACTGCACAAAAAACAGCCCAAAAACTGTTCCATTTTGAAGAAGCCAAAATACACCAAATTCACTAGAGTTGGCTGGCAGAACACCAGAAATCGCTCTGCATGTCACCACTTATAAAAGTGCACAGAGTCTTAATCCTTTTTATGTACATATTTTAATTCCTTGGGGTACCTAGTCACCAAGGAAGAAATACGTTTTTTATACCTAAACCTATTTAGGTATCACCTCTAGGGGAGCAGGCTGATTCTGTTCACATCTCATTATGGTACCTCCAAAAAGCAACACATTCTTTGATGTGCGCTTGAAACAGGCATGCCAAAAATATTGCAGAATATACAATATTATATGCAAAGTTGCACTTAAGTAATGTGCTTTTCAATTTTATAAAAAGTAGAGAAAAGTCTCCTCATTACCTGCCTACACAAATTGCAATTCATATATTTCCATATTCCATATTATTGGCCTAAACAAAAACAAATCACATGTCGTCCACCTTTCCAAAGCACAAATCTCACAAAACTCCAAAACACAAATCTCCAAAGCACAAATCTCAAACCTCTCACTGCCAAGTTCTGAATGACCTAACAGTCATTTTTAGAGTACTCATGCCAAAAAGGTTCTCAGTCAGGAACGCTAAACATTTGGAGGATCAAACCAGGAAGACCAGAGATATACTGGGCTGCAGAGGCAGAGAATCTCGGTGCACAGGATACCTCCTTAGTAGATTCCTGTCCTGTCCCCCTCAGTAGATTCCTATCTCCTGTCAAGACCACTCCCTTGGATAGCCGCTTCTCTGATGAGGTCCACGTTGAGTGCCATTTGAAGAAAATAGAAAACTTCTCAGGGGTCTCACTGATACACCTGGTCCTTTTAAACCAACAAAGAAGAGATTGGCACAGAAGCTGTAATATAAAGAAAACATATTTATTGACCTCAGATGAGGGAGACTACGTCAAACAGTACCCTCAGAAAACTGTAGGAGGCATTCTCAGGAGTACCGAAAACAGGGGCCTTATATATGCTTAGGTTTACATAGTTTTATTAGGAAACAAGGGAACCCGAAGGTAAATCACTCAGGACCTTTGCCGTTAACTGTTTACAAAAAACAGTGGACCCCAGTATTTGAAAGATCAGGGTAAAAATAGGCATACACTAGATAGTTAGTATGTCCTTCGTCCAGCCGGACGGGAATTTATTTTAGAAAATTATACAAAATGAAATAGAATCTTAAGGTAATGTCAAGTGGGCACAACCTGTGACCCACAGGGAACAAGACAAAACAAACGATTTCAGGCAAGAGCGAACAAAGTCAGCATAAATCCAAGGGGAGGAGGTCCTGGCATGTACCATCATGCAAAATGACTAATATGGGTATACCAGATTTGCTTGCTCAACAAAGTGGGAGGAGATTTATTTCTCCTTACATCAGCAAGACTAGCCTGACAGTTATAACATAATAGCAGGCACATTCTACTAGCTAGGCCCCTCTGAGCATGTGCAAGGCTCTGGAAGAGGGAAATGGCACATGGCAATCACATGGCTAACTAAGATGGCTGCCAAGTACAAAATGGCTTTCAGCTCATGCTAACAGATCCCTGCAATCTTTAACTGGTGAGCTCCCCATTAATCCCCCATCTATGCTGTGCATAGGTCCCCTCATACAGTCTCCTGATGATGTTTAACAAGAAGGAATCAATGCCCAACCTAGATAGGGTGAGCTACAGTTTACATCTAGGGATCAGGTCAATTGCAGCCCGCAAGTCAACAAAAGTGACATAAACAAGGTCTTTAGAGATGGCAGATACTTCCATCTTATTAGGTTCAGGCGAAAGGCCTGATCAATCATGCAAACCTTTGGATGAGTGTAGGAAAGTGAGTTTCTGTTGCATTAATCCCCCACTTTTTGCCAAACTACTGATGCACTTTCACTTGATGTGCCCTGGGTCCCTGCCAATCAGGTTCCCAGGGCCTGTGTTCTTTCCCCACAACTAACCCATTAGGCATGTCTGGCCCTAGGTCAGCCCTTGGTAAATGGTATCACTGGTACCAGGGGCACTGTGACCATGGAAGACCTCTAACGGCTGCAGCACTAATCTACCTGCCCCGGCTCATCACATGTAAACCTAAAGCATCATTGCTATTGACGTCACGCCTAGTGACACAAACCTCTGGAAGGTTCTGAATCCAAACTATTCAACCACCTGATGGGCACCCTGCCTGGGAGGGAACTGTTTCTGTACTATACTGTGTATGACGGCAACAAAACAGCTTTACCAATGCCCAGGTTTCTAGGAATATAGCCATATCGAAGCCAGTCATGGAGGAACACAAACTGGACCTTGCCATTCCCCTCTTACACCAGATGTGTTCGACAAAGACATTTTTAGATGACCAATTCCCTCATCAGTGCCTCTCATGACATCGCCAGAGTCTATCGCCAACCCAGGTTGGGTGGGCTCTCTTGGAGTTGTGCTGATTGGTTGTTAAATAAGCACAATAACGTGTTCAGCTCAACGGACTCCAAATTGTGGTTAAGGTAGAAGTATCCAGACAGTCAGTAATCGCTGCAGTGTGGAGATAAGAGATAAACACTCCCCACCAGGGCCTTCAGACGACTCTGAATATCCTGTGGCAATTTTTCAATGTTATTTTAAAAACAAAAAAATGTCTTTTCATTGCACACTCTGATCTAAGGATAACCCTACAGGTGCTACAGTTGCTTGTGCTGTGCATATATAGCTATTGATTTGCTTACAACTTTAGTGCTGTTGGACAAAACTGCAAAAAATGTTGCTTTGTTCGCCCTAAGTTGGCAGGGTATGCTCAGACGTGAGTTCCTTGCTCACTTTGCCACTGGATTCAAGCAAGCCCTGCTGAAGACGGCTGTAATGCCAGAAACCGGTACTGGGAAGCTTGATTCCGGTCCAGGGAAGACATGGCTTGGCAGTTCGGGCTGAACTGTTCCCATGAGGCACAGGGTCAGACTGATTTGCATATGGCCATGTCTGAACTGGGGTGGCGGAGTGAGCTAAAGTACGTTGATGGATTAAACCCAGATCAGTTGACTGGGGGTGAGTGTTTGTATTGTCAACGCTCCGTCCATCATCCCCTTTGGTTTTTCTTTGTTCGCCCTAAGTTGGCAGGGTATTCTCAGACGTGAGTCCCTTGCTCACTTTGCCACTGGATTCAAGCAAGCCCGGCTGAAGACGGCTGTAATGCCAGAAACCGGTCCTGTGAAGCTTGATTTCGGTCCAGGGAAGACATGGCTTGGCAGTTCGGGCTGGACTGCTCCCATGAGGCACAGGGTCAGACTGATTTACATATGGCCATGTCTGAACTGGGGTGGCGGAGTGAGCTAAAGAACGGTGATGGATTAAACCCAGATCAGTTGAATGGGGGTGAGTGTTTGTATTGTCAACACTCCGTCCATCATCCCATTAGGTTTTTCTTTGTTCGCCCTAAGTTGGCAGGGTATGCTCAGACGTGAGTCCCTTGCTCACTTTGCCACTGGATTCAAGCAAGCCCGGCTGAAGACGGCTGCAAAGCCAGAAACCGGTCCTGGGAAGCTTGATTCCGGTCCAGGGAAGACATGGCTTGGCAGTTCGGGCTGGACTGTTCCCATGAGGCACAGGGTCAGACTGATTTGCATATGGCCATGTCTGAACTGGGGTGGCGGAGTGAGCTAAAGAACGGTGATGGATTAAACCCAGATCAGTTGACTGGGGTGAGTGTTTGTATTGTCAACGCTCCGTCCATCATCCCCTTTGGTTTTTAATTGTTCGCCCTAAGTTGGCAGGGTTTTCTCAGACGTGAGTCCCTTGCTCACTTTGCCACTGGATTCAAGCAAGCCCGGCTGAAGACGGCTGTAATGCCAGAAACCGGTCCTGTGAAGCTTGATTTCGGTCCAGGGAAGACATGGCTTGGCAGTTCGGGCTGGACTGCTCCCATGAGGCACAGGGTCAGACTGATTTACATATGGCCATGTCTGAACTGGGGTGGCGGAGTGAGCTAAAGAACGGTGATGGGTTAAACCCAGATCAGTTGACTGGGGGTGAGTGTTTGTATTGTCCAAACTCCGTCCATCATCCCCTTTGGTTTTTCTTTGTTCGCCCTAAGTTGGCATGGTATGCTCAGACGTGAGTCCCTTGCTCACTTTGCCACTGGATTCAAGCAAGCCCGGCTGAAGACGGCTGCAAAGCCAGAAACCGGTCCTGGGAAGCTTGATTCTGGTCCAGGGAAGACATGGCTTGGCAGTTCGGGCTGGACTGTTCCCATGAGGCACAGGGTCAGACTGATTTGCATATGGCCATGTCTGAACTGGGGTGGCGGAGTGAGCTAAAGAACGGTGATGGATTAAACCCAGATCAGTTGACTGGGGTGAGTGTTTGTATTGTCAACGCTCCGTCCATCATCCCCTTTGGTTTTTCTTTGTTCGCCCTAAGTTGGCAGGGTATGCTCAGACGTGAGTCCCTTGCTCACTTTGCCACTGGATTCAAGCAAGCCCTGCTGAAGACGGCTGTAATGCCAGAAACCGGTACTGGGAAGCTTGATTCCGGTCCGGGGAAGACATGGCTTGGCAGTTCGGGCTGAACTGTTCCCATGAGGCACAGGGTCAGACTGATTTGCATATGACCATGTCTGAACTGGGGTGGCGGAGTGAGCTAAAGTACGGTGATGGATTAAACCCAGATCAGTTGACTGGGGGTGAGTGTTTGTATTGTCAATGCTCCGTCCATCATCCCCTTTGGTTTTTCTTTGTTCGCCCTAAGTTGGCAGGGCATTCTCAGACGTGAGTCCCTTGCTCACTTTGCCACTGGATTCAAGCAAGCCCGGCTGAAGACGGCTGTAATGCCAGAAACCGGTCCTGTGAAGCTTGATTTCTGTCCAGGGAAGACATGGCTTGGCAGTTCGGGCTGGACTGCTCCCATGAGGCACAGGGTCAGACTGATTTACATATGGCCATGTCTGAGCTGGGGTGGCGGAGTGAGCTAAAGAACGGTGATGGATTAAACCCAGATCAGTTGACTGGGGTGAGTGTTTGTATTGTCAACGCTCTGTCCATCATCCCCTTTGGTTTTTCTTTGTTCGCCCTAAGTTGGCAGGGTATGCTCAGACGTGAGTCCCTTGCTCACTTTGCCACTGGATTCAAGCAAGCCTGGCTGAAGACAGCTGTAATGCCAAAAACCGGTCCTGGGAAGCTTGATTCCGGTCCAGGGAAGACATGGCTTGGCAGTTCGGGCTGGACTGTTCCCATGAGGCACAGAGTCAGACTGATTTGCATATGGCCATGTCTGAACTGGGGTGGCGGAGTGAGCTAAAGAACGGTGATAGATTAAACCCAGATCAGTTGACTGGGGGGAGTGTTTGTATCGTCAACGCTCCGTCCATCATCCCCTTTGGTTTTTCTTTGTTCGCCCTAAGTTGGCAGGGTATGCTCAGACGTGAGTCCCTTGATCACTTTGCCACTGGATTCAAGCAAGACCGGCTGAAGACGGCTGTAATGCCAGAACCCGGTCCTGGGAAGCTTGATTCCGGTCCAGGGAAGACATGGCTTGGCAGTTCGGGCTGAACGTTCCCATAAGGGACAGGGTCAGACTGATTTGCATATGGCCATGTCTGAACTGGGGTGGCGGAGTGAGCTAAAGAACGGTGAAGGATTAAACCCAGATCAGTTGACTGGGGTTGAGTGTTTGTATTGTCAATGCTCCGTCCATCATCCCCTTTGGTTTTTCTTTGTTCGCCCTAAGTTGGAAGGGTATGCTCAGACGTGAGTCCCTTGCTCACTTTGCCACTGTATTCAAGCAAGCCCGGCTAAAGACGGCTGTAATGCCAGAAACCGGTCCGGGGAAGCTTGATTCTGGTCCAGGGAAGACATGGCTTGGCAGTTCAGGCTGGGCTGTTCCCATGAGGCACAGGGTCAGACTGATTTGCATATGGCCATGTCTGAACTGGGATGGCGGAGTGAGCTAAAGAACGGTGATGGATTAAACCCAGATCAGTTGACTGGGGGTGAGTGTTTGTATTGTCAACGCTCCGTCCATCATCCCCTTTGGTTTTTCTTTGACATTGATAACGTGCCAAGACCGCTCCACTGTGGATCTGTTGCGAAGAAGTCACATTTGCTTAAAATGGGGAAACCTGACAAACAGCAGCCGAAGCTGACTTTCGAATCGCTTAGATCGGTGAGGGGCCCCACGACTCACTCAGATACTGAAGCGGAAACAGAAAATGCTCCAGAAAACGGCATGGAATCCATTCTGAAAGCCATCCAAACTAGCCTTCAAGATATAAACGGGAAGATCGGTCACCTTACATGCCTCGTGGACAACATGGCGACTAAATTAGATGGCCAAGGTGAGAGACTGGATGAGGCCGAGACTCGCCTGTCTACAGTCAAAGACGAAGCGCATGCTAGAACTACTAAATGTAGCGGGATGGAAAAAGTACTGGACGTGATAAGAAGCAAAGCAGAGGACTCGGAGGTGTGCTCGCGCCGCAATAACGTCCGAATAGCCGGCAGCTTTTGGAGGGTTCCAGCGAAGGCGGGTGCGGGGTGCTCGGCGGCTCTAGGCAGAGCAAGGCTGGCACTCGAGGCGCCCGAACTTCACGGAGTCTGTTCTCTCGGTCTGTGGGGTCCGGTGGGGACGTCAGGCGGGAGCGTGGGGGGTGCACCAGCGAGCCTCCGACGGCGGTGATTCAGCTACTTCCCTCAGCGGGGGGAGAGCGGCTCGGCGGAGCGGGGCTCTCCCTCGGCGGGGACGGGGAAGCACAGTACGATCACAGCCTCGAGGAGGGGCTGGGGGGCACCAAAAGGTCACAGCAGCGAGCCTCTAAGGTGAGGTGACCCGGCGATTACCCTCAGCGGGGGGAGAGTGGCTCGACGGAGCGGGGCTCTTCCTCGGCGGGGACGGGGAAACACAGTTGGTCACGGCCTCAAGGAGGGGCTGGGGGCACCAGGGTCACGGCTCCGGCGGGACAGAAGTCCTCGTAATTACCGGCAGACGGGCAGAGAGCAGGTTGAGCCAGATGGTCCTGTGGCTTAGGTCAGGGGGCAAGCTCAGACAAGCCCTTGGAGAAAGTTTCAAGCACAAGTCAGCAAAGTCTTTTCATCAAGTCTTTTCCTCTCCTTCCTCAGCAAGGCAAGCAGCAGGCCAGTCCTTCCAGCGTCTTCTTCTCCTTCTAGTTGGGCAGAGGTTCTTTGTGGGAAACAGGATTCTGATTTACAAGGAGCAGGGCTCCTACTTTGATACAGCATTTCTTTTGTCTTGTCAGGCCAGGGGGGCCTTTGCATAGTCCATTTCAGTGTTGAAGCACTCTGTTGTGCAGTTCCTGGCTTTTCCTTTCAGTGTGAGGGGCAGGCACATCAGACGCTCCACAGGAGGTGGAGCCAGCATTGTGTGGACAGGGGTAGCCAGGAGTACCTTGTTGACAGTGCTTCGCCTTTCCTGGGCTAGGAGTCGGCTGAGTCATCAGTCGCTCCCCAGGGGGCGGAGACAGCATTGTGGTGGCAGAGCACAGCCTATTGAGAGTCCGGGGCACTCCCACCTCCCACCAAGGTGTGATCCTTGCATTCACCACCTGTCATCCCCCAGCCCTGTCACTCACATAACCCAGACAGTCAGATAGACATCCAAGCAGAAGCGGGCTGAAATGGTTAGGCAAGCAAATGCTAGCTTTCTAAAAGTAGCATTTGCAAACACAGGATATTAAAATAAACTTTACTAAAGGATGTATTTTATTATTCTGAGTTCAGGCATACTAAACTTGACTTTCTACCATGTTCCCTGAGCCTGCTGGGATTATAGGGTGTAATAACTCCAGCAGCTCATCTGGCCTAAAAGAACAGGTAGCCTTACAATAGTGAAAAACGAATTTGGCTGTAATTCACTATTAGGACATGCCACACACATCAGGGCTTGTCCTACCTTACACTTACAATGCACCCTGCCCTAGGGCCTACCATAGGGGTGACTAATATGAAGCAAAGGGAAGGTTTTGAGGCTGGCAAGTGTGTGCACTTGCCCAGCCAGCATGACAGTACCAGACTGCACACAGGTCCTGCAATGGCAGACCCTAGACACATTTTAAAGGGCTGCTTCTGTGGATGGCGCAACCAGCGCTGCAGGCCCACTAGCAGCATTGGCATTTACAAGCCCTGGCACTCCTGGTGCACTTTACTGGGGACTGACAGTAAATCCAATGAACCAATCATGGAAATCAATCACATATATATTTTGCACAGGGAGAGCATATGCACTTTAGCACTGGACAGCAGTGGTAAAGTGCCCAGAGTCATTAAACCAACAAAAACAGGTCATAGAGAATATTGGAGGAAGGCAAAAAGTTCAGGGATGACCCTGCCAAGAGGGCCAAGTCCAACAACGGTTGAACCCCACAGAAAAGCACGGGCTAAAGTACTTGATATCATGGCTGACATGCACCTACACGATATATGGAGGGTGCGGAATCCAGGGATTAGCAAAGCAACACACACATCGGCAGCACACAATAGCTGGTCCCGTATTGACTACTGGCTAGGTTCCGAAGCTATACTTTTGTGGACCACGGGTATAAAACATATGCCTAAAACCCTATCAGACCACAACCACATCGTATTGTCTCTTCAAGTGCCGCATTATACGCCGCCTCCATATAGCTGGAGTTTTAATGCCACTGCCCTCATGGACTCTATATATGCAGATACTATAGCCAAGGCAATCATGGATTATTTTCAATTGAATAAACAGTCCACGGATGATATATGCCTTCTCTGGGAGGCTCATAAGCACTACAGTGGGGATATTACGAGACATTCGGACACAATTGGCACGCTGTGAGACACAATTAAAATCACTAGAGAGTCAATACGAAAACACTCAAAATCCTTCTGTACTGGGGGAGATACGACAGACACTCACTGAATACCAATCCTTTGCTGAAGATGAGATTAAATATATCCAGAAGCTTACCAAAGCCAGAGCTATTGGTGAAGGAGGCAGACCGGGTAGGGTGCTGGCCTCCAGAATTTGCGAGGGGCGTAGGTCCCAGGCGGTTCTGAAGATACAAGACGAAACGAGGCACACCTGTACAGATCCGATGGGTATTCTGCGGGGGTTTGTAAAAACATATAGCAAGCTCTACAACTCACAGCCAACTGCGTCACCTGCTGAAATATTCCAATATCTTGAAGATGTGGCCATTGCATGGCTTTCGGACACACACAGGGCCTATCTATCGCTCCCGATCACTGTAGAGGAAGTTTCAGAAATAATTAAATCATTGCCGAACGGAAAAGCACCTGGCCCAAATGGGTTCACATGCGAATTTTACAAAGCATACACTGACATGTTAGCACCCCATCTGCTCACGATGTTTGGTGACGCTTTTGAGAAAAATATTCCTCCGCCAACACTGCGAGAAGCGGTAATGATAGCACTCTTAAAACCAGCGAAAGATCCTGAGTTATGTGGCTCATACGACCCTTATCGTTAATAAATGTGGACTCTAAAATTTTAGCCAAAATACTTGCCACAAGACTACAACCTCTTATGACCAACTTGGTCCTCCCAGACCAATCTGGTTTCATACCATCTAGAGCCACCACGCATAATACCCGGATGCTGTTCGCTCTGTCCCATTACCTGGTCCCAAATACCAAAGCGGTAGCGGGCATGTTAGATGCCGCTAAGGCTTTTGACTCCATTGAGTGGTCTTACATTAACACAGTACTTAACAGGATGGGTCTTCCCCCGATTTTCACGCAGTGGGTTAAGCTTCTATACACTCACCCGGTGGCTAGAATTTGGATCAATGGCTATGTTTCTGACCCAATAAATATAGAACGTGGGAGGAGGCAGGGATGTCCGCTGTCCCCCTTATTGTTTGCCCTAGCCCTTGAACCACTTGCTTGCAAGGTCAGACAGCAACACCACCCATCTGCACTCCAGTTTCCAAGTAGGCCTCTGCACATTTCACTTTACGTGGATGACATGCTACTATATGTCTGTGACCATGAGAGCCATCTGGCACCACTACTACAAGAGTATATTAAATTTGGAGGGCACTCTGAGCTTCAAATTATAATTGGCATAAATCATCTATTATTCCTTTAACTGACACCACATTACCACATACTACTGAATTTCCACTAGAATTGCAAGAGGACACCATTAAATACCTTGGTGTATGGTACCATAGAGACCCGGAGATTGTTATAAGAACCAATTATGGTAGAGTGTTATCTTCACTAGAAGACAAGGTGAACCGTTGGATACAACTACCACTATCACTTGCTGATCGTATAGCGATTGTTAAAATGGTAATACTCCCCAACTTCTTTACTTTTTCAACAACATCCCAATTCCCCCCCAAGGGAGGTTTTCAAACGGATATCCTCAGTAGTGCTCAGGTTGATATGGGCAGGCAAGCAAGCACGAATCGAATTACGCATCTTGACTTTACCATACTACAGAGGGGAACTTTGCGTACCAGACTTTCTCTTTTACTATTTATGTGCTCAAGCACAATATGCCACATACTGGTACCACAAGATTCCATATCTGACACACATGGCTATAGAGGAAGGGGACGCTTCCCGATACCTTTAATAGCAATTACAACACATAGTCGCCCACCCATAAAAGCTAGAGACATAAATACCGTTGATGCCACGAATGCTGCGTGGCAACGCATAGGACAGTTGACAAATAAACTACCACTTTATGCCCCAGCTCTACCATTGCATTTCCACCCTGCTATATCTTTTACTAGCGAGGAGGTGGGCATGGGCCTATTGCGTCAAGTGAGACTGGATACAATGGGAGATCTATACAATAACGGGAGATTCAAGACAGTGCAGGACTTATCATATATACAAAATCAAACGCTGATGTTCCGCTTCACCTACTACAGGTTGCAGGAAGCGATCAAAAAACTATACACAAGCTATCAAGATGTCCCGTTTATACACCGTGGCGCAAAATGAAATAAATTATAATACTAACAAGGCAAGGGATAGATGGAACACTGCATTGGATGATCCACTCACGGAAGTAGACAGGCAGACCACATGCACTTTGATAAAAATGCTAACACCTAACGGTAATTTACGACTTGTACATTTTAAATATTTGCATCAAGCGTATCACACGCCTGTGAAACTGTGTAGATATGGGCTTAGGTTGGAAGCGAACTGTAAACGATGTGGTTATGATCAAGCTGACTTCATACACTTAGCATGGCACTGCTTGAAGACACATTCATATTGGACAAAGGTCACCTCAGTATTGACAGACATGGTGGGAATCTTGAGCGATGTCCGGGCTACGAAACCAAAGTTTTGTGTGATAGCGTTGCTACTCGCCAAACAACGAGTCTCTATGTGCTGGGAAAGCAAGATGGCGCCTTGTATCAAACAATGGCTCACTGTCAGGCTACGTTGAGAACGTATGAAGAAGAACTACCTGCCCGCTCCAGACCGAAAGACTTAAATGCAAATCCTACGATGTAGGGATTCAACTTGAATATGTCCTCCTGTCTCTTTACAGTAACATGTGTACTTATGCAAAGAATATGTCCTTATATAATTTGTTATCACTTGGATGATGAATGCGGTAGTGTAATGGTCCGTTTGGTTTTTACTGTATTCATGATGTATACCTTATAAAATCTCAATAAAAAGATTTTAAAAAAATAAAATAATGTATGCAGATTCACAGTAGGCCGTGGGACCTGGATGAGAATGAGTACAGAAAACCGTTGGTCCCAATGGGAATATTCAAGTCATGTATTACTTTGTACCCAATATCATAAACTGCAAAACACCTTAATGAATTAATTTCAAGATCATTTATATGGAATATCAAAAAAACACATTAAATCATGTGATACAGTGCTTGTGGGTAGATGGAAAGAGAATAATCACTACAAAAGAGTTTATATATACAGCGTAGACAAACAATTCACACAAAGCCTGGCTGGAGATGCTTATTATATTTAGATTTTTCACAGGTTGTTAGATACAGCATGAACATTCTGTGTTATCTAGATGTGGAAGAAATCCTCAGTCCAGGTATGTAAAGTTGGAAAGGTCAACATTTCGACCCCTAAAAGGCGGAGAGTCCAATTAAGCCTTGCAGGGGGTCTTCATCAGGGCAAGAAGGGAACAACCTTAAACCCTTAAACCCACCGTTGCTTAACACGTGGGAAGGATTTGGAATTGGTCTGATGGCTCCAATCAGGAGAAAAAGGGGGACCTCTTCATGGTCCAGGAATCTAATGTGCCACAAGGTTTGTTTGATTCCAGAATCAGGTGATGGCACTGGACAATATTTAACTTTGCAGTTGGCATGGGCTGGCCATAGGACCTGGCATGTACTAATAACTTTGATAGTGATTGATGTCTTGGCACAATATTTGATAGGGTGTTAGCAAGTTTAGCTCAATGAGGGAATCTCAGGTTTTAGATAGATATATTCAGCCAGATCACATCCAAACGTTTCCTACAAAAATCCATCACGGTAGACACCCCCATTAGAGGCCATCATAGATGTGGTATGTGTCAGGCGTGTGACAACGCCATTGTTGCCGACCACACTGACGTCAGTAAGAGACAAATTAAATTAAATCAGATGACGAATTGCAGGACCACGAATGTGGTGTACTGCAGTATCTGCCCGTGCAACCTCCCCTATGTTGGTGAAACTGGCAGGGAAATTAGAACACGAATTGGAGAGCACAAATCCAAAATTCAGACTTCTAAAATATCAGCTCCATTGGTCCATCACTGGCTTCAAATGAGACATAAGTAATCTGAGCTCAAATGGACTGTGCTAGAGAAGATCTAAGCGAGCAAAGGACGCGATAGTGAGAAATTGTGGAAAACCAGGGAGGTTTTCTGGATTTTCTTCCTAAATTCTGAGAAGGAGGGAATTAATGAACATACTCCCTGGGAACAAGCAATGGGAACACGCAATTTAACTTTCTGTGCTTTTAGTATGTGTTCCCTTCTTCATTTAGACCCTGCCTTGGGAGGTTTTCTGGTTATCTCAGCTAGCCTGGACAACTAACCCCTTAAATCAACCTGCTTATTTTTCTCCACTCCCAAGATGGCGCCATTCTTTGACGTTGCATCCTTTCTTGGAATACTAGCTGATTCTAAGTATAGACTAGCCGCTCCATTCCGGGCAGTCCTTTGTTTGTTTTCGCTCCCCTGCTTCGATATGGCCTATGCGTGATTGATTGAGACTTCCGCCGCACGCCATATCCCGCCGCTCTACCTATAAATTCCAGGTTCAGCGTCCTTCTACCGCTGCCTGTTGTCCATCATTGACGTGACGGACGCCATGACCTGCGTTTGGAGCCCAGGACTCGGATTGTTTTTGACCGCCATTCTTGGAGGATATCCTATAGTTTACCCCGGGGACCCGTGGACTCTCTGTGCCCTCTTCGCCCGGCCGGGCGCTACCATAGGAGCGCAACTCTAATCTCATGAGGTGAGAACTGCTGGTTTACAGTCACCTTGTGTAGTTTCTCGGCTCGTTACAATTAGACCTTTGACTCCCCTATATTGTGTGAGCGTGTTTTTTGGTCGTGGTTGGATTTACTTTCCTTTTTGTCCCCTTTCTTTGTTCTCCCTCCCCCTGTTTTTATTTTCTTCTCCCTTTCCCTTGCTTATTTGTGCGTTTTTCCCGTCTTCTCCATTCTTCTGTGCTCTTTTCTCTTTTTAATTTCTCCCTTCTATTTTCCACGCTACTTTCTCTTACTTCCTTTTCTTTTCCCCTCCTTCTTTCTTTCTTTCCTCCCTTCTTTCCCCGCCCCCGTTGTTCCCTTCCCAGTTTTTCTCTTTGCCCTCTCCTTGTTTTTGTTTCCCTCCTCCCGCCACAACCCTATCACTTAATCTGTTATCTCATGGTTCACGGACACCCTCAAAGCAGCAAATAAAGCCTGCCGAACTCTCGAAAAGATCTGCCGCAAAGAACAGACAACGGAGAACATGACAGCCCTCAAATCCACCACCCGCGAATACCATCAGCAGATCCGGAACACTAAGAGGACATCGGTCAAGGAACGACTAGACAACAACGCCCACAACAGCAAAGAACTCTTCAGCATCGTCAAAGAGTTCTCGAACCCGAACGCCAGCAACAACGACATCACCCCTTCGGGAGACCTCTGCAACTCCCTTGCCACGTTCTTCCACTGCAAGGTTACAGACATACACGACAGCTTCGGACCCCAACCCATACCTCCGGACACCTGCCCTACAACCTCCACCAACACCGTCAACGCCTGGACCCCCCTCAGCAGTGAAGACACCATCCACGTCATGAACACCATCCACTCCGGCTCCCCCTCCGACCCGTGCCCCCACCACATCTTCAACAAGGCCGACACCATCATTGCAACCCACCTGGGGAACTTTATAAACAGTTCCTTCACGTCAGCCACCTACCCGGAGAGCTGGAAACATGCAGAGATCAACGCCCTCCTGAAAAAACCCTCCGCAGAACCCAGGGACCTCAAGAACTTCCGGCCCATCTCTCTTCTCCCCTTCCCGGCTAAAGTCATTGAGAAGACAGTAAACAAACATCTGACCGCGTCCTCAAGGACAACAACTCGCTCGACCGTTCCCAGTCCGGATTTCGAGCAAACCACAGCACCGAGACCGCCCTCATCGCAGCCACAGACGACATCAGAACCATGATGGACGACGGAGAAACAGCAGCCCTCACCCTCCTAGACCTCTCAGAAGCCTTTGACACCATATGCCACCGCACCCTAATACTCAACCTCCACAACACAGGAATCGAGGGGAAGGTGCAGGAATGGGTCAACTCATTCCTCACAGGCAGAACCCAGAGAGTCCGCCTCCCCCTTTCCACTCCACGGCGACCAAAATCATCTGCGGCGTACCCCAAGGATCCTCACTCAGCCCAACACTCTTCAATATCTACATGAGCCCCCTCACCTCCATCACACGCAAGCACAACATCAACATCATCTCCTACGCCGACGATACCCAGCTGATACTCTCCCTCACCAAGAACCCAGCCACCGCCAAATCCAACTTCCAGGAAGGAATGAAAGAGGTAGAGGACTGGATGAAGCTCAGCCACCTCAAACTCAACTCGGACAAGACTGAGGTCCTCATCCTCGGACAAGCCCCCTCGGCATGGGACAACTCCTGGTGGCTCCAGCGTTGGGCGCCGCACCGACAACCATGGACCAGGCACGCAACCTGGGCTTCATCCTGGACTCCTCGCTCATGATGACCAAAAAAGTCTACGCCATCTCATCCTCATGCTTCAACACCCTGCGCATGCTCCGGAAGATCTTCCGTTGGATCCTCACCGAAACCAGAAGAACGGTCACACAAGCCCTCGTCACCAGCCGACTGGACTACGGGAACGCCCTCTACGCTGGAACAACCACCAAACTCCAGAACCATCTCCAGTGCATACAAAACGCCTCCACACGACTCATCCTCAACATTCCTCGCCACAGCCACATCTCAACCCACCTGAAGAATCTCCACTGGCTCCCCGTCAGCAAAAGGATCACCTTCAGAATGCTTACCCACGCACACAAAGCACTTCACAACAGAGGCCCGGAATACCTCAACAGCCGACTCACGTTCTACACCCCCACCCGCCAGCTCCGCTCCACCAAACTCGTCCTCGCCATCATCCCACGGATCCGCAGAGCCACCACCGGAGGAAGATCATTCTCCTACCTTGCAGCGAAGACCTGGAACGCCCTCCCCACACACCTCCGACTGAACCAGAACCACCTCAGCTTCAGGAAACACCTCAAGACCTGGCTCTTCGAGCAGTAGCAGCACCCCCCCCCAACACCTTGAGACCCCAACGGGTGAGTAGCGCGCTCTATAAATTTACTGATTGATTGATTGATTGATTGATCTCCACCCTTTTAGTCTTTCTCAATACTTGCCTATACCCATTTATTTTTGGGCCCGTTTTTAATCTACTATGACGTGGGCTAGGTCTAGTCCGTTAGTTATCTTTTAGGCCCGAGGTTTATTCTTTTCCTTTTTGACTCTTCCGTCAGATTTTCTGAACCAACATGTTTTTGACCTGAGGCCTCTCGCTTGATTCGGGACTGGGGTCTCCCATCCTGAGCCGAACGGGAAGCTGCCGTGCTCCCTCTCACTTCTACTTTGGTCCGTGAGTTCTCCATCTTCCAGGTAAAATGCGAGCCGCAATGGCCGGAAGTATTTTAATGTTATGTGGAGCTATGTTTCTTTGTGGGTGCTTACTTCTATTCCCCGTTTCCCCCGTTTCCCCTTTCTTATCATCTAGCCATGTGAACAAGTTTTGCTGCGTTTCCACCTGGACGAAGCCTTTCTGTTACTTACTTGAGCCACCGGCCCCTTTTCTTGTCTGGATAGTTTTATCAGCTATATGCACATCTCGCTATACCCAGAGCTTGTCTCAGGCGTCTGCCTTTCCCAATTTGCAGTAAGACAGGGATGTTCTGTGACTGCACCTTTGTCCTTTTTCTTGGGCACACAGTGTGTTTCGGGCACCCTTGAGCATGACTTACCCTATGGACTGTGTCTGTTTAACTTTTATGAATTCTAAGTTATTGTCTCTTACAGGTTTTAGGTTTGAATTTTTTTTTAGATTAGAGAACATATTTTGATTTTCTGGGCTCTCTGGGGGCTATTTTTGAATGATTTTTTCACTCTCTCTTTAACTCTTCTGCCTCAGACTTGGAATTGATTTGGGACTCTCTTTACACGTATCTTTCTTTGCTCTTTATTGGCACCAGGTGAAGGCATTCTTGAAAAACGTATAGTAGTACCATTGTTGTCCTTTTCAAAGGGAGAATGTGTCTAATCATATTTTATATACTCTTTTGCCTTGTATTTTGGATGGAACGGCCATACACAAAATATATCTGATTTGGGATCCGTGCCACCAACTATATAAGTTCACTAATTCTCCTGAGCACTCACAATTTATACAACAATAAAATGATAGCACAATTTGCAAAAAGTCTTTCCAATGTATCCAAAGCAGTTCCAGGTGGATGATCCCAATAATCGTATCAAAAAAGTTCTTCAAATCAGAATTCTTTATTTTTACTTCTCTTCAAATAAAGTTTCTCCACATTCCATGTACAGGTGTCATTTATTCAGCCAGGCATTGTGAGTGCTCAGGAGAATTAGTGTGTTTGTAGACCTACTTGTAGGTTGTGTGGGGTGTTGGTAACCACACCCTTCCTTTGAGCACCTAAACGTATATTTGAGGACCTTACTTACCCTTACTTGCAGAGCGCCACCTCACCTGGGTTACCAAGTGTTCTTCAACTATATAAGTTGTTGCTGCCTTGCCTTGTTTCCCCCACTTGTGTATATTAGCAACAGAGATTTATATTGTCAGTTCCCTGAGGAAGGAGATGGCTACTAGTTATCCCAGCACGGAAACGCGCATCGGCACTGTGCAAGACAAAGCCCATTGGGCAAGGATTCCCTGTGAATACTTATGCACTATCGCCCACTCTACTATTTATTTTTTGGTCTCTGCCTTTCTCCTTTTGTATTTGGTTGTATATATTTATTGTGTCATTGCCATATGTGAGTTGGTTTGAATGTGTGTGTAGCTAGATGGATGAGAGGTTTGGGGTCCGTCTTTTATCTGTTTGTGGGGATGAAATATTTTCATTTTTTGAATCTATATATTGGCTCGAAAATGGCCTAAAAAGAATCAGAAAATTCCTTTGTTTTTCTGAATATTTTGCAGCACATAATATATTTGTTTTTTGTATGTTTATTTTGCTTTTTGATGCATCCCTTGACAAATTAAATTGACTGTATCTAATGTATTTCTAATAAATTCTGCTTATTTGTATTATAATTTTTGTATCCATCTTGTGTTGCATTCTCCCTGAAATTGTATCTTGTCTGGTTCTTGGTATCATTTTTGAGACGTGGTTACGTTCCAGTATTATCATTTGGCAGGTGACACCCTTCTCCCTCGCCTGCGAGTGTGGACTCTTTTTTGCAGATCTAGCAGTGGGCCACAAGGCGTGCAAAACATGGCATTGGCTTTACACAAACACAAACAAAACAGAACTCATTGCTTTTACAAAGGATGCTAAGGGAAATGAGTAGAGGGTTGAGAAAAACATTTCTCAGAGTTTTGCAACATACTATGCTGTCCTGTATTCCCCAGCCATTACACAAACTGAGTAGGCCAAATATATGGCTGATCCCCCAATTAAGAATCTGATGATAGAGGACAGGGAACACCTAGAGAGAAATGTTACAGTTGAGGAACTTGGAGAGGCAGTGGGTCAACTACAGTCAGGTAAGACACTGGACCCCAATGGGTTTCAAATTGAATTTAAGGCTTTCATGTCACATCTGAAAGAGACGCTTAGCAAGTTTTTTTTCGGACCCTGGATGGGGAGTTGCCCCCACCAGTATGTCCAAAATAGTTGTTATACCTAAACCCGGCCATCTCCACGAATGATGTTCCTCATACTGTCCCATCTCCTTCCTAAATGTGGAGGTGAAGATTTGGAAAAAAGACAGTGTCAACTGTCTATTTAAAGTAATCTGTTTCTTTGTTCATGGTACCAGGTCAGGCTTTATGCCCATCCGGGCCACCAGGCACAACATCCGATGTGTCCCCAATGCATTTGTGCTGCCTACCAAGCTGGGTATGTCCTAGCCAATCTTCCTGGCCAACTTCCACAACATGTTTGATTCTTTGGGGTAGAACTACCTCACTGCTCCCCAAAATTATTTATGGCCATTATTGCTCTGTAAAATAGTTATAAACAGATTTGACGGTGTGGTTCCAGACATTGTGTTGTTCTTTCTGAGATATTTTCCAAATGCAATTGGGTACTCCACAGGGGGGCACACGCCAACTCACTTGATATATGCCACGGCCATTAAGCCTTTGGCCGAGTGGTTTATGGCTGATACTCAAGTACTGGGATATTGTTGGACAAGGGGGGTTGGCCATAAGAGCGGCACTGTATGTGAAGATGTTCTTATTTTCCAAAATGAATCACACTGGTTCACACCCTGGGTTCTGAATCTATCGTAAGCTAAGCCTGCTCTTTCTTTACTCACACTACTGCAGCCCTGAGGGGCATTTTTGCGGCACCGATACACCCCTAGAATCTTAATATTGAAATGTTTAAATCGTCTTTGATGGCCAATGGCAGCCCCTGACATCACACAATAGTATAGGGCATCCCACTTCGTTATTCTAAATGAATGATGATTTGATGAACTTGAGGAACTGGCTTTCTCATCTTTGTAATGGGTGATGCCGGGTTGCAGATTCTACACAGACTTTACTGTGGTGCCTCACTTTAGCTTTGTAGGGCACTAACCAAAAATGTCTACTACAAAATACAACCCCTCGTTCAGTTAATTTCTAAAGGAAATGCTTTCAGCTTTCCAGCTTTGATTCTATCAAGATGGTGTCAGGTGTGTCACACTTTTCTCATAGGTAAGACTGTAGTTGTTCATTAGAACACTGTGGGCGGCTGCAGTAGAACATACAGGAATCAGCTGACAGGAGAACATACAAAGGGTGATAACAGATTTGTTGGGGATACCAAGCTAATTGTAGCAATTATGGTATTTAAAGGTGATTATTCTCCCAAACAGTGAGGCAGTGTAATGACTATCATAGGAAGTATTCCATCAACATTGCCAATAGAAGGTCCGCCTCCCTCTAAATGAGGCTGGCGAGCCAAGGGTTTGGGGGCATGCTGCTTGAAAGCGGGCCCTATATCTGTTTCTGAATCCTACCCTACTACCACTTTTGAGGATAAATGTTGGCTAATCACCTGAGCTATATCTGGAGAGTCCGATGAGTACACAAACATTGCAATTAAAGTTCAGTATAATCCAAAGTGATTGAACACCATTGTAAACCATTGCACCCACCAAGACACTGTCCAATCCAAACCACCTCCAGTGGAAACTGGAGAACCTAGAGAACATGCATCACCTCCCACAATCTCCTTTCTTACTGTCCCTCTCAATAAGCAGCTGAGAAATAACAGGGGATGCATCGGAATGAAGGATAAAGCTGGAGATCATGGGCGACTATCGCCAAATATTAGAGTGAATGAGCAAGGAGATCCTCGGCTACTGCCACATGTGTGCTCCTCTGTCTCCATGCTAAATATTCTATTGAAAAGATGGACGCATGTTCTAAATACAACTTCCTGTCTTTGTATCTTTGTTTACAGACTCAGTTAAAGCTGTTGCCAAGCTCTGTCTTCCAGCCTGCCCGCCAGTCTCTGGCACAGTAGGAGGAGCTACTATTACCACGTCTTGTTGCCAAACGGACCTCTGCAATGGAGCAACCGGCATGAAGATTAGCTACACACTGCTATTCCTTGCAGCTGGCATCAGTGCCCTTCATCTCAAAGGAGGACTCTAAGGTAAGAATTAGAAATTGATACCTCTTTCCATCCTCTTTCACAGGTTCTGTATGGGCTTCATGATGTGTTCCCAAAGGACTTTTAGGTCAATCGGCGTGAGAGAATTCCCTGCTGCTAGATGTGGATGTTCTACTCAAAGCGAGGGTCTGGATGGTGGTACCTGATACCTGTTCCTTGGCTAACGTGTGGCATCCAGTGTGAATAAAATACTGAGACATTTTGTGTATTTCAACCAGAATGTTATCTGTGGCTGTGATGAGGTTGGTCTCAGGACTGCGGGTGGGATGGAAACCGGATTGCGTGGCGTCCAGTAGTTGCTGTGCACTGAGGTAGTGACCAAGCTGCTTATTGCTGACTTTTTCCATGGCCTTGGCTGTGTAGGGTAAAAGGGAGATGGGGGTAGTCTGATAGTTGAGTGGAGTTGGCTAAAATTTTCTTTTGCAGTGCATTGGCTCACCTAAGTTTCCCGGCATTCAGGAACATTTTGGAAGTGTTGGAGTTGTTCTTCCTGCGGGTGAGGACTTTCCTGATAGGGGAGGCAGCTATATTATAGATCTGATGGGTGCAGATGTCTGTTGGAGAACCAAAGTGGATGGCCCTTATGAGGTTGGCTGTTTCTTAGATGGTTACATTTTCCCAAGTAGTAGAGGGTTTTCCATGAGTGTTTATGGGTATGCTCAGTGTGAATGAACAGGGTTCTAGTTGTGGGTTTGAAGTTTTTATAGATGGCTTTTATTTTGTTGCTGAAGAAGTTTGAGAGGTTGACACATTCTTCGTGCCAGGAGATGCTGTTATTTGTGGTGAATGCTTATGAGGTGACATCTTTGATAAATCCGAAGCTTTATGTGTCACTGTTGAAGCTGTTTTCTATGCGTTCTGCTCGGGCCTCTCTTATTTGGGAAACAACCTTTACATTGTGGATTTTACTCCTCAATACAATCACAGCGTGGTTGTTACAATGACCACGTTTTAACCACGCAGTGCCACTACTATGCAAGTCATAACATTGACTTGCAGTAGATTGTGCTCTAACATACCGACTAGAATAGTTTACTATTCCAACACCTTCCCTATTGTGACATAGGCTGGAGTTGGAATAGTAAATTATACATTTCTAATGTTATGATGCCGTCTACTGTAAGTCGATGTAATGACTTGCGTAGTAATGGCATTGCGTGGTTACAACACAGTCATTGCAACGACCACGTTGTGATTGTATTGCGGAGTAAAAACCGCGTTGTAAATGTATCTATTCCTTTTTTTGCTGGTGGTAGTATCTAAAGGATGCTCTGCATGTCTCTTTGTTATTTTCTGAGTGGTTTGTACTCCATTTTCTTCCCAATTATTTGCCATGTTGGTTTTGAGATTGGAGTTCCTCTGTATACCAACTCACCTGCTTTTCTGTCCTCCTCTGTGTATTGTGTTAATGATGTGCCAGAGAGTTAGCAGATCCGGTAATCCATTCGTCAAGATGTTTGATGTCGCTATTGAGGTAATTGGTAGGTTTTGGCTGGTTCGGGTGCAGGGTGTTGAGCAAGTTGGATTCTGAGATGCTGTTCTATCTGCGTTGTTTTGTGGTGATTTCAATGTTGTTGAAAGTGTTGAAGACAGGGTCAGGATTGTGTTAGTTGGAGAGTGTGTTTGATGACGTGTTGTGCTGATCCCAGGTTCTCTAGGCTCTGAAAGAGTACAATGGTGTTGGTGTCTTTCTTATCACTTAGATGGAAGTTAAAATCTCCTAGTAAGAAGTCGTTGTTAAGATGGTGGAGAGGGGGTAACAAGGTCAGTGGTAGTCTATGTGAAAGTGTCTCATGGTCCCGGAGGTCAGTAGACAACTGTTCCACTCAGGGTGTACAATGCTGTGATTTGTAGTTTGAAGTGTAGGTGCTCCTTAGGTCGTATAGTTCTCAGTCGTTGTCATGCAGTTTAAGGAATCTTTTAATATTATTGCAATTCTCCTTTTTTTTGGTGATCCTGTTGGTGGTCCTGTTGTGCAATCTTGTAATATGTTGGGATGGCTGTGGAAATGCTTGGTACCAACTCAGAGGTCAGCCTGGTTTCAATACGGAAGAAAAGGTCTGGGGTGTCAGAGTCCTGGGTGTCCTAGATTTCCATGGTGTGTTTACTAAGTGATTGGGTGTTGTTGGGGAGGATGCAGGAGATTTTGTCCTGAAGTGTGTTTGTTGGTGGGCACTGAGGGTGTGCTGTGTGTGGTTTTGGGTGATGCAGGCATGGTGTGTGGGACATGGTATATTAGGCGTCGGTCGGTGTAAGCAAATGCTCCCTCGGTGTAGTGTGGTGTTGCAGAGCAGCCGTGAGTGGAAAGACACCACTTTGGCTCTTTCACGCCTGACCCCCTCCAACCACTGCATTGCATGCTATGTGAGTATTTGGAAAATGAAATCATTAATCTTTATCCAATCTATGTGATGTTAGAAAGTGAGTGGATGCTAGGTCAAGACAAGAGTCTTGCCACAAGACATGCTTTATAGACACCATTAAGGGAGTCTTTTCTCTAAAAACTTTTATCTCTGCATTTTGAAAACTGGATTCTGGAGGTGGTGATGTGTGAAGAGATTATGTGTGCATATTTGCTCTGCAGCAGTTTGCTCTGCTGCTGGTGTGTTCTGTTGTTTTTAAGCCGCATTATTACATTATAATATTGTTTTGTTGTACTGAAGTTTTTGTATTGTGTTGTCTTTTGACTGTTTTGTTTTGTTGTGCCAGGCAAAGTTTTAATGTTGGTGTATGTTGCTTTATTGACATTATTCCACTGTCTCTAATTGTTTACTTTACATAGGTAAACAAATGCAGCTACATTACCAGCCCAAAGAAGTACATGCTTTGAAATGTCCTGTAACAAGAGCAATTTACCACTAAGGCAGTAAAATTACGCTGCTGCAGCTCTTCAAGCACTTAGGACACCAGCTAGTTCAAAACTGTGACTGCCAACAATGCTCACTTTATGTGATGTGTCGAACATTATCTACCAGTTTTAATCTGAATAATCCATAAAATAGTTGAAATGCTGCAGCATCACCAAAGTTAATATAGTATCCTTCAATTGTAGTTTGAGACATTGTCAATTTTAGCCTGCGGTTCTTGAGCAGTAGACTAGCCCATTACCATTGAAGTCCCTTAGGCTAATGGTGGCAGACTATGGCATTCCTTATAGTAGCCTAGGGTCTTTTGGTGATTGCTCAATATTGTGATTCTAGAATTAAGGCTGAGGCCATCCCTATAGCCGATGAAGAGTGGACCCAACACATTTCACAGTTATACGCCTCCAGTTCTAGCTGTGGGGCTCAATGGAGTTTAACGTTGTGACTGCACCTTCGGATATATACAGTCTGCCCTCTTGTGAGAGGAAAGAGGTTTTATTAGGGCGCATGGTCCTCTGGGGTGATGGGCCCAAGCGAACTTCCAATATCTCACATCAAACATGAAGCTTCTGCAAGGGGTTTTCTGTCTGGCTCCTGTTTTTCATCACTGTTACCTAACCGGAGTTATACCATCTTCCTGGAAGAAAAATGTTGTTGTACCCTTATATAAAATGGGTCTAAAACCTCTCCTGCCAGCTTTAGGCAGATTGCACTATTGGATGCGATTGGGAAATTGCTTGCCACGACTATTCCTCTTCACCTTCAGGAATGGGCATTTGGTAATAACACTGTTCTTGTTGAGCAGGCCGTTTTTCGCAAACACTGTGGAACCTTAGATAATGTCATGGCCCTTCAAACGCTGATTGAAATGTACCCTGTGGGTAAAGGGATGGCTTTATATTCTTCCTTTATTGATTTCTCCACGGTGTTCAACAGGGTTGACTGTAGGGTGCTGTGGAGGAAACTGTCCACACTGGGAATCCCCACTCATCTTCTTATGCTGATCATTGCCCTGCACTCTTCCACTTGGACCCAGGTCCTGATGGGAGGATATCAGGGTTTGTTCAGCAAAGTGGAGACGCACGATGGCTTGAAGCAGCGGTGCCGACTTGTGCCCCTTCTTCCCTCTCTTTACACCCATGACTTACCAAGCAGAGTTGGACAGTCTGAAGGGAATCCACCTGAACTAGGATTCATGAATGTTGGTCGTCTACTCTACGCTGATGACGTTGTTTTATTTAACCCCAATAGGATTACAGAAGCATCTTGCTTCTATTTCCAAGAGCAAAGTTATGGTTTTCAAGTCTTCGGGATGTAGAGTTAAGAAAGATTTATATTGGTTCTTGGGGAATGATAAGTTGGAAGTGGTGAAGATTTACTCATATCTTGGCTGAATTCTGTCCACCAAGTTTCTAAATAAAGATCATATTAGTCAGTGTAGAAGTAAGGAATTATCTCAACCCTCAGCCATTCACATACTATGAAATTGCTGTGGGCGAAGGCACTTTGCCCATTTACTTGCAGTCTATAAGGTTAAAATCCCGCTTTCAGTGAGTTATGCCTGTGACATGATGGAGTAGTGGTGTTGGTCCTTTTTTGAGATGGTTGAAGGGTATATTTTGCACCACATTTGTAACTTGAATCCTTCAACTGGTCCCTCCACCCTTTAGCTTGAATTTGTGCTCCTCTCTACAAATGTGTTTTTTATGGCAGCCGTTCTAATGTGGGGGAACAATTTATTATATAGTGACTCAGCCCTATCCATGCTGCACTAAAACATGAAATATGTTTAAGCTTGGAGGGAAGAAGTGTCCTTTTTACTAATTACTTCAAAGCACAGCATATATTCGAAGTTGGTCAGAATGAGGGGCACCTCTCCCAAAGTTTGTTTTAAAAAACCTGATCAAAAAATCTATTTATGAAGTGAGCTGGAAAAGGGACATTCTACTGTGTGCTCAGAATGCTTGCAGTGGAATTTTATTTGAAAGCAGCATTAGTAAAAAACCTCAACTGCATGTTTTATGGAACTTTCCCCATGAGGTGCGTAGAACAACTGTAGGTTGGAATTGCTGCAGCTACGAGTTGTTACTGGATCTTGGGAAGGTGTACCTAGGGGTGAGAGGCTTTGTGAACTTTATTTGAACCATGTCCAAGACTTAAATCATGTGATTGTTGTTTGTCCTTTGCTACTTTCATTTTGATGTCAATTGTTAGGACCATGTCAATTTCTCTTTGCCCCTCTATCTGAAATAGGTTGTACAACATTTTTAAAACACATTTTAAAATATTTTGAAATATGTTTGTATGCTGTAAAATTAGTACTAACTGGTTTTGTGCCTGTTTGAATAGGGTATTATAGATACTATGCAATGATACCTTGAAAGATGATATGTATTAAGTAGGTTGCTTGTTAGGTATAAAGAGTGCCGGGTGTAGCATTGTTTTTTTGCACTTTTCACATCCCTTGATCTTATAGCGTTTTATTTGTTTCTCACTTGAAAGATAATGGATTTCATAACAGAAGTATGGTATCAGTAGAGCTTCATAAAGTTGAGCTTGTTCTCTGCCTTTTTGCTCTTTTTATCCACTGTATCGTATTAAGGATGTATCGTTTCCTGCATTGTCATTCCCCAACCGCCAATAGAAATCTTTCCTAACTTCACGTCCCATTTGTACTTCATATGTTTTTGGGTAGAGCATGATACTAAGCTGTATGGCATCTTTTTGCATTTATACATTGGCATACATTTTATTGTATGAGTCTCTGCATTGCTCCTTGCATTAATCTGCCTGTGTTTATGTGAACCACTTTTGAGTTGAAAATCCTAATAAAATAAAATTCCTGTTTCTAATCTGGGTACTTTCAATAGAAGAATGTAGCATTGTCTATAGTAATCTAGTTTTCTAGACAAGGGCATTGCCAATGGGAGCTCACGGTTTTCAATGGTGCACTGGGCCATTTCCTATGAGAGCCTGGGGTCGTTTAGTGGTGAACTAGGGCACTGTATATGATAATCTTGGGTTCTTCAGTAGTAGACTTGGGCTGTTTCTATGATGGTCTGGGATGGTATTTCAATAATGGGCCATGACATGTCCTACAGGATTCTGAGTGGCCTTCAGTGGTAGATGAGGGCACTGCCAAAGTTACTCTAGTGTTTTTCAGGTTTAATCAACAGACTTGATTTCTAGTGTGGCATACAGGTAATGCCATCACAAACAAGGTGGCTGTCCAGTCCACCTGATCACAAATGCACTTTATCCTTTGCCACTAGTATTAAAGCAGATAGGACAGCCACCACTTTTAAGATGGCTTAAACCTGTTTGCAAACTCTAACTCATGCCCTATGGCATTTCCGAACACAGCCTAGGTTCTTGATCGTGGGTTTGAGCACTGCCAAGATAGTTCAGTAGTAGGTAAGGGCATGTCAGTGGTAGACTATGGGATTGCCAATAGTAGCATGGGTTCTGCAGTTGTTGCCTAATTTTGACGAGGGGCATGGAAAAGTAGACTACACCATTGCCTAGGATAGTCTGAAGGTCGTCAGCAGTAGATTAGGGCATTGCCAATGGTAGCCCAGGGACCTTTAGTAGCTGACCAGGGTATTTCATACAATAGCCTGGGGTCTTTCAATAGTAGAATAAGACAATACCTACCATAGCCTGAAGTCCTTCAATAGCAGGATAGGGCATTGCTAGGTAGCATACGATCCTTCAATAATATACTAGAATGTTGCCTATGGTTCTGTGTTGCCCGTCAGAGGTAGAGTAGGGCACTATTAGTGGCAGCCTGGGGTTCTTCAGTGGTTTACTGGGTCCTTGAGGAGTTGAGTAGGGCATTGCATATGGTAGCCTGGTGTTCTTCAATAGTCATCTGGAGCATTTCATGTGGTAAGCTGGGGGTCTTTGTGATAGAGTAGTACATTGCATACAGTAGTCCAGGGCCTTTCAATGGCTGACTATGGCATGGCATTACTTAAGGTAGCCCAGGGTTATACAATGTGTTTCGGGTGGGAGTTTGAATGCGCAATCTGACATAAACACGTCATTTCTTCAGAAAGGTGGTAAGTGGACAGGTTCAGAAGAAGATTGTTCGAGAGGGGAATATTTGAAATATGTGCAAACTAAGTTGAAAAAAACTTAGTACCTACATTTTACCATTTGGTGAAACTTATGTTTTTAGTAAATCAATGATTTTTATTTTTGGTCTATAAAGTAACACATTTTCCTTTGTGTGCTTTCTTTTTTGCTAAGGTGGAGATGTTCCAGGCCGTCCTTCTCAGATTGACGGTCACCAGCACTGCCAGGTCCCCTGCTCTGGAACCACTATCCAGAGAGAGTGAATGGGCCATGGGAAGATTATCTAACCTCCAAAGTCCAGGCAAAACTTGTTATCCAATGTCTCTCTAATTAATTGTCCTTATGCTTGACCTAGTGTTGTATTCAAAATTAACAAGACCCACTGTGTATTTGTTGAATAAAGGTTATTATATGATTGGCACTCATTCAATAAATGCCGAATAAATTTCCAGCTCATGCTTCCCTGCCTCTCCATTGACTCCTGCATACATGTTTTTGGCCATTTTATTTACCTTGATGTATCCCTTTCCAGGTCACTGTTGCAGCTGGCAATACTTACCTTCAGTGAAAAAGTTGTATGTGTCAGTCATAATGCTGATTCTGCAAGATGAATCTCTTGACAAGGAGTGCATTGAGATCCGGACCCTGAATACATAGAGAGTTTGGTCCCTCAGCACGCTGCAATGAGGCTTTTGTCTTTTTTTTCAAAATCTATATTGATGAATGTCTCATACATCTTACTGATCCTGATAAGCTGAAGTGCAGACCCCTCAATGCACAGGACCATTGCTCACACTGTTTCTCAGTGTCCTGCTGTGACCTACCACTCTGATCCAGTGCTGCCAATAGCAGCATCTGTGGCACTTTAGGGACATGCGCACTGGCATTGTTCTCTGCTGCCAACAGGTGGCAGTGATTGTGACGAAACGTACAATTGTCACTTCCTGCTTCTAAATTTTCCTTTTTGAATCGATCAAGTGCATATTTCATGCATAGTTTCCATAATGATGTGTGCTTTAGTACAATTTGTCAAAGCTTTGTACAAGAAAACATGCATTTGCAAAAAAAATAATGAGGAAATAGTAGGTTGACCAGGCATCCCAGATTTGCCCAGATGGTCCCGGTTTTTTGCCAGCTGTCCTGGCAGATTTCAGGAAATTTAGCTCCTGTCCCGGTTTTTAGAGAGGGTCGAATGAAAATGTGAGGGTTGCTTTTTTATGTTTTACAAAGCAGGGATTCTCAGTTGTTTCAAGAAAGAAATTTAATTAACAGGCAAGCAACTGGGTTAAAAACATTTCATGTTATGTATGTTTTGACTGCCTGTTCTGTAATTCTATGCTGAATTCTGAATTCTGTCCACTAGCTTGAAGTCAAATTGTAGTCCTTCTTCTATTTCCGTGAAGTGTCTTGGTTTTTGGCATTAAAATTCTGGTCACCCTAGAAAAGAGGGTGTTTTTTGTGTGACAAGAATAGGTGTAATGGCGCTGACCGACCTGCTTGTCGCAAAGCCAGTGACCTCCATGCCCAAGAATAATGCACACTCACACCGTCTTATCCAACATGAGACTAAGCCCTGAGAGATTTTTGTCTTGTTTATTTATATCCTCTGGCCACGCTCTGCTGTGCGGGTCAAGGGTCATCCAGGGGGATCCGGGTTGTTACTGCATCCCTCCAGTGTTCAACCAATCTTCTTTGGAACATTGGGTGTCACACAGAGACTCATAGCAATTGACTGGGTGTTGAATTTGTACGTAAGTTTTAGGGATGGCTCAGATTTCCACCTGATGCTGATATGGCTTCTTGGCCGCCTTCCTTTCCTGAGGGCATCAGGGGTTGGACTGGAGGGTGAATGGTGCTGACCTCAGTCACGTGATCCCCAGCTCATTCAATCTTTCCTCTCATTATCTTGCTTCACCCACCTCTGCCAGTTCATCAGGGTCACCGAGCCCCCACTCTTTTGAATCACGACAAGTTCCTAGTCACAGTTTCTGTGTCCAGGCAAGTGGACACCATGGTCCTTTTGGGGTTCGAGCTTTCTGACGCCTGCTCGCTTTATCATTGTTCCTCTCCCTTTGGCTTTGCGTTCCAGTGTGGTCGAGGATTGCCACCCTCCATGGAGCTCATGGGATAATGTCAGGTCCATGATGAGCACTGTGTTGGGCAGTGAGGGGTGCTTTTGTACACCTGCAGGAATATATGTTCCATGATTCTAGTCTCGCACACTCCTTTTTTATGAAGGCCTACTAAGGTATTTTTGTCCGACCCAGGGAGGGCTAATAACTCTTCCAAGGCTGATCTAAAATGGATTAATTCAGGAGTCACCCACATCCTACGCCAGTAAATTATAGGGCGTAGGGCAATTTCCTCTTCTAAAGGTCTAATACCAAGTTCCATTATCAACGGAGTGAGGGGGTACTGGGTGGGAGAGCCAACAAGGATCTTAAGAATTGATTTTACGTCTTGCTAATACCACCCACCGGGCGATGACCCCACAGTTCGGCTCCGTATAGGATTGCTCCCCTAGCTTGGGCTTTATGTATTTCAATAATCGATGCACTGGCTTGGTTGTGGACTCTCGGTGCAATTTTACAATACCACCCGTAATCTGGGCTAGTCTAAGTTTGGCATTTGCCAATTGGGGGGCCCAGTCCATTTTGTCCGTAAGAGTGATACCCAAGTAATCAAAAACAGTGACCCTGTCCAAAGCTACGGCATTCAATGAATTCTTTAAACTCTGCTCCCTGAATGCAGCGGCCATAGTCTGTATTTCTTTGGAGATGCCAAATGTCCAGAAAACTATGCAGGGAGCAGGTTCACCTTGCAGAAGTTGATGATTCTGTGAGCCCTGTTACTCGGTACTTGGGATATCCAACAGCCAGCACCATTGCCAGTTGCCTGCCCGGAAGAGGCTGAAGTCAAGGCTGACATTACTCATGGGGAATTCACAACTTTCTTCTGTGGCTACCAGTGCCATTGGCCCGCTCATCATCTGACATGCCTTGCAGTTCTTCACCAGGTCATCAAATGATGCGTCCAGGCTGAGGAACCAGACCTTTACTCAAAGGCGAGGCTTCTTCCCTGGTGACCCGTATGCTAGCTTGATAACTCTCTTGCACAAAGTTGCTGGCATCACCATGTGGTGGCCTCTACAGAGCAAGCTGAATAGTGCTACACTCAGCTCATTTTGCACCCTCCACAGCTGGGATAACGGTCCCCTGTCCTCGGGTATCCACTTGTTGGCATCTCTCAGGAAAGTATTCCATTTCCACATTCCTCCTTGGAGGACGGTGAAGACATTTTGGAGTGCTTCGTCTTCTTGGTTGGCTGAGCTCCTGCAGAGACACTGATTTTAGTCAGGCATGACGACTCATAATCCATCCAGAGGCTTGAAACCCGGATGTATGACATTACAACGCATGCTTTTACCACGCATGCTTTTACAACGTAAGTATTACAACGCAAACCTTTACAATGCATAGTGCTTTGGAGTACTCGATAGTGAATAGTTTAATTTACTATTCCAACTCCAGTCCCCGTGGACACTAGGGAAGGTGTTGGATAGTAAATTAAATCTATTCCCTATCCTAGAGCGCCCCTTTGTAATGGTTTGCGTTGTAATAGTTGCGTCGTAAAGGCACTGCGTGGTAAAAGTTGCGTTGTAAAGGATGTTCCCCTTGAAACCCTGATGCTGTGGTCATTTGCAAATTCTGCTGACCTGCTGGGTATTGAGATAGGAAGCCAGCTTGATTCTTTGCTCCAAGGCCTTATGCACCTGTAAAATGGTACCACTCTAGCTGCACCCCCCATTGTGTAATGCTCGGTGGCACGGTGAAGCAATCCCACCGAATAATGCAACCATTATTTGTTGGTAATTACCATGAACCCACGGCCACACAGATATATATGAAAGTATTTGCACCCCCATTTAATGGCCAGGACCTGCCTTTCAATTACCTGTTCTGTTGCTCTCCATAGACATTGTTGAGCAGGGCTTGCTTCACGTTGTTGAAGGTTTAGAATTTTTTGTTGCCCCAGGCCCTTTTCACAGACATCTTTGTCAGGGCTCAGAGCGGGTCCAAAAGTGTTGTGAGTCTGGGAATAAACCGGAAGCAAGTAGTTGGGGAGTGGGCTAGGGGCCTGTTTTATGGCTTCTGACTCCTTTCTAGGGTCTACGTTTATTCTGGTGATAGCATAGCCCAACATTCAATCTGTGGCTAAACAATGGGCTCTCCTCCCAGTGTAGTTTAAGGCCGTAGTCCCCGAGTCATTGTAGTACAGACCGGAGGCGGTGATGGTCCTCTCTGGTGTATATGTTTGTCTTGGTTTGTGCTAGTGGTGGTCTGGGTTTTAAGGGCGGATCCTGTTTGATACATTCTTGGATGTTCCTGAGTCTATCTGAGTCATTCCAGTTTCTGCTTTGTGGATCATCAGCTGAGGCTTCCGGCTGCCTTTTTCCAGAGTGGTGTATGTAGAGCTTAATTTGAGCCAGTATCTGTCAGTGGGGGCCAATGGAACTCATTTTTAGGGATGATCACAAATGTTAAAGAGAGAAAAAACACACAATGGAATGATGGAGGAAGAGAAAGAAGAAAGCATAGTAAAAAAGAGAGAACGTGGAAACATCCAAGAGTGAGGTAGAGGAGCAGGGAGTGTCTGGTAGTGGATTAAAGAGGCCTGAGGCATATTCAAGAATATGCAGCCTCAGTATTCAGCATTCTGACATGTGCTGGCCACAGACTTCAAAGGTGAGGTTTGGACACTGGCACTTATTCTCTTATAAATTAACGAGTGCTTGACTTCTGGAAGAAATGTTCCTCCTCAGAGGGTTCTTCAATCGGGTTTTGGCATGCCCACGCAGTGTCGCTCCTAGCACGGCACCAGACTTCATCCTCAAGAGTGAGGGTCCAGTTTGCTGTTGACAGTATGGCTCTTCCCTTACCTTTTCACCAGTTGTGTGGGACAGGCACCTGTTGGATGCTCCTCCCTCCTACAATTCTGGCTAGGGTTCCCAGTGCTGCGCTCGGTGGTGCTCAACTGCCTCGGGACGTCTCTAGTTTAATCCCAAAGCAATTTAGAAAAAGAGATTATAATAAAAAAATGTTTTGAGTTTTCACTTATAACTGTTTGTGGGCTGCATAAATACTTTACACTTTGGCTTTAAGTCAAGTCTTTTTTCTCAAAATAAGCATGCAATTCTTTTAGCGAAATGAAAAGGAAAAAATAAACTAAGCGGCCGGTCAATGTCCAAGTCGATGTACAGGGGTCCATTCCTTTTGGAGCTGAAGCCCTCACACACCCGAAAGGGTGTCATGCTTCATCATCGGGCTGGCGCTGCAATGCCTGACGGGCATCTGCAAGGGAGGTCTTTGACTGAGACCTTTTGTTCCAATGCCGTTTGTGAAGTGAGATGTGGGGCTAGCAAGTGCTGATTGGTGGTACAGAGAGTATATAAGAAAATGGTGATATTAAAGAAGACTAATTAGGTCTCTAATGTACTTCTATGGTTAAAATGTGTCAACAGCAGTAAATACAATGATCTCTTATAGCTCTAAAATCAAGGTCTAAATATTTTGTTCCGTGTTAGTCAAAAATGATCAAGTGGCTTTACATCAGGACCAGAAAGAATCTAATCTACACAGTGAATGGAATGCAATTCTTGTCCAGGATAATCCAGACACAGTAAACCTAATTGTGGAGTAACTTAATGCAATGATTTATAAAAGAACCAACTTCGAAGAAAGATATCAACAGGGATATGTGACAGTGTAGGGACACGCCCGCAAAGACAAAATGCCGTGGTGCACCATGCAGAAGATCCAAAACATGCTGCTAAGGGGATACTGTGACTAGCACAGTGAAGTACCCACTCAAACAGCAAATATGTGGCACATTTCAAGGTGAAGACAGGCCATGGGATTTCATGCATGATGTATGGAGGACATATCACTCACCCAGTTAGGGTGACTTGTTAGCCTCCTCGAGTGGGGCCAGGATAAACGCTTAATTAAACGTGCTGGAATAAACAAGCATTTGCAATGCAATAGGTCTCTCATTTGCACTCTTTATACTTATAGTCATTGCTTAGGAGAAGAAAGGCTGGCCATAAAGGAGGCACAGCTACTTCCAGCTTTCTCATAAGCAATGACTATAAGAACAAAGTGCGTGTTTACACACCACTTGCGGGTTTCAAAGCACATAAATAAAAGGCATTATCATTTACAATTCCAAGAACTCAAACTCTTGCAAATGCTTGTTGAGCTCTGAGATGGAGGCAGCAGCAACCATGGGAAGGCAGGGACTGTGACGCCAGGCCGTGCCTCTCAAAATCTAGAGGGAGGAAGAGACAGCTGCAGTCAAAACAAACCTTGGTCTTTGAATGCACAACAAATGTGGCAAGATAAGAACAATATTTACAGCCCTGATTACAACAGAGCTCTGTAAACCAGTGCTACATCTTAAAGAAAGGAATAGTGCTCGTAGGCTCTGAGCAACAACACATGTAACAGAGGCAGACCTTGAAAATGGGTGGAGCTTTTAAAGCCCTTATCCTGAATACAGCATCACTGGGCGGGGTCTGGTTATTGTTGTTTGCGCATCTGTGGTCCGTGCTGCTCACTCTTGAAGTACTCTGACTTTATAACCACTGAGGAGCACATTACCAAGCCCCTATGGCCACCACAACATCACTTTATGTGACGTTATTGTGGCCATAGTGTCAGCGCCCGATTACCAAGGCAGAGTTAAACCACATAACGTGGCTAAAACCCACGTTAAGTAGCTTAACGCTGCCTTGGTAATAGGGCCCCTTTCACACTAAAATTGGCGTGAAAGGGGCATGCAGTGGGTGTTGCAGTGGCCGTTCCACAACAACATCCCTTCACGTTGAAGCTGCCACCTATTATCAAGAGAGGCGATAATAGTTGGCAACGCTGAACTAAAGACAAGGAAAATCCTGGTCCTAAGGGGGCGAAACGAGGAGAAATGCTTAATTTCTCCTTGTTCTTGCTTTTCCCATGTATGCTGTACATAAACAAACCTTTTTTTAAATGCCGTTTTGTAACTTACATGTGTGCTGCATGAAGCAGCACACATATGGTGCAGCCTGGCACTTCCGAAGTGGCAATAAGAGGCGTTAAGCCAAGGAGGCTAACACCTCTCACTGCCACTTTCTAGATTATATGCCCCAGAGTTCCCTGTTTTTCCCTTGAAATCCAGATTATGCCCATTTCTGGTTGGTGCTGTGATGCAGAGTTGCACTTCAGTGAGGTCCTTAAGTTAAAGGTTAAAGGAGAGGGTTTCAGTTTCAGACTGTCACGTTTGGGGAAATGACCACACAACCAGAGACTCCTATGCTTGAACCAGGTGAGTTCCCACTTCTAAGCAGTAGAAAACTGCTGACAGGAGTGAGGGAAATCAGGGACACCATCCGTAGTCGAGAACTCCGCTGATTGTACGAGGAGTGGGCGGAATATGCATAGACGTGCTACGTAAAACTCTGCAAAACAGTAAAAATATCTGTGAGCGCGTAGAGTTCCGCGAACACGCAGATTTTCGTGTTCCGCCCATTCGCAAGCCTTTTTTCCTGTTCATGAACCCTGTTTGAGTGCTCAGGGGGAAATATCTTGCGAACACACATTTTGAACACGTGAACAAGCAAAAAATTCTGCGAAGATGCGGATCACGGAGTTTTAGGCAATACCGCGTTCTCTGCGGAATGCGAAATTACCCGAATTCCGCAAGCTGAACCGAATTTACCGCCCAAACCTATGTATGATGTGGCGGAAGCGTAAGGGGATCATTGATTAGGAAGTGACGTATATTAATTATATTCTCATCTCTCGCGTTTATTAGTTCCGTATGTCAGTAGGTGATTTAGTTCAGTGTTGATCTGCTTTGCATTCTGGCCCTTGTAGTCTTGATTTTATAATAGAATAAACGGGACTTCTGATCCCTTACAGTAATGCAGTTTAATCCTGGGCCCGGGAATCTTGAAAGCACTGTGCCTACACTGCAGTGTCCAGGTTGACGCAGACCGATGGGAGTTAACGTAGAGATAAAAAGATTACCGACCCGTACTCTTCACCCGAGCTCTCTGCAGTGCCTAAAACACACACACACTCTTATCTAAAGTGCAACAACATTTTACGGAAGGCAATTTCATTTCTGGGTGTCTCTGTGTTAACCTCACACAGTTTCACCAGACAACAGTGATAACCCCAGATAAGGAAGCGATCAGCAGGCGTGAGAGAGTTATCTGTCCGGCACCAAAACATAATCGTAAAATTCATTGGGCTGCATGACATTCTGATATTTGACAACTTTGTGCAATCTTATGGGTGTTACAAAAGCCGGATGCACAGTATTATCCGAAAAGGGATATAACGCACTGTGTATCGAATCTATAAATAATACACTGTGGTCGTAGGTAAAGACACAACCCTCAGAGCCTGTTCCCTAACACAAGTGTAGTATACGTGCAGTTTAGCACAGGAACAGGTGTAGACAATGACACTCATCGATGTATGTATACACATACATACATTCTGTGTGACAAAATCAAACAAGGGAAACAAAACTTGTAAGAATCAATGTACAGTAGCTTGAAAAATGGACTTTGGTGGCACACACAGCGTGGCCTTAAGCTAATAGGAATCTATTAAATCGCTGGATGTTAATCATTCAAGTGAATTTGCTATAAATGCTTTGTAAAGTCATATATTTGAGAGGGTATGTTCTTTTTTTAAGTTTAAAGTTTATTAAAGAACAGATTGTGACAACAAAAAAATACAACAGCATATAAATGAAATCACAATGTAAGAATACTGTAAATATGAAATAAAGGAAAAGGTATCAGTAATAAGAAAAAAGGGGAGGAGGGAACAAAAAAGGAGGGGGAAAAAAGGAGGGACAATGGGGGAGGAATGTGAAAAAACCTTAAACTTCATTACATAGAATCAGAAGAATAGGAAGCATATTGAGACCATAAACGGTTAAAAATACAAAAGCTAATAAACTATATTAAAGGAGTAGTACTGACTGAGGAATCTAGGAGTAGGCTAAAAAGACAACAAACAATTCATGGAGGTTTTTTAACTTCATCCGAGGAGTTGGCTATACTAGCGGCAGATGGAGTTATATCCGTTAGGTAAGTGGATAGAGGGAGCCATAACAGGTCTCTTTTAATAGATACAGATATAGGCGTAATATTACTTGTATCCAATCTGTGATGAAAGCAAACAGCATTCCACCAGGCTCTAAAAGTAACTTTATCTGTTTGTCTCCAATTGGAGGTTATTAAATGAAGGGCTATTGCTAATAATAAGTCAATTAAAGAAGGGTTAGGGGTCGGATGTGGCCATGAAGGTGATAAAGAACCTGGAAAGATGTTAGAGAGAGAAAAAGAGATTTGGTTGTGGAAAATTGTATTAATTTGGGACCAAACTAGAAACCAAAAATGGGAGATAGAGGGACATTCAAAACGCATGTCTTTTAGATCGGCAGATGGAGCCTTGAATGGCCAACAAGTTGGTAGTATTTCTGTAGAAAAGGAGGTAACCTACACTGGGGTGTAAAGAAGATGTTGTATATAAAGAAAAGAGTCTGAGATGTTTTGTGGAATTTTAGCCATATTCTATCCCAAAATGGAATAGGCCAAAATTCTGCAAGATCCTTTTCCCAAGCCCATTCAGCCTTCCCCTTGGTTCTATCGGAGGAGAAAAACAAACTTCTATAGAGAGAAGAGACTGATGAATCATTAGATAGTAAAGGAAAAAGATTTGAACATTTGGAGGGAATACTGGGACTACATGGCAGTGAAAGAAGGTATTGCAAGAGGGGAGGTAGAAGTAAGTCATATTGAGACTTACAAGAAGAGGGTAAAGAAAATTTATATGAAGGTCTGCGAAAGATAACAGAGAATTATTAAGGACTAATTGTGAAATCCACAACAAACCTTTAAGTCTCCAAGATTTCCAATAAATAGTACGACCATTGATACGTAATAAGTGGTTGTGCCAAATGGGTTGCTGATCCAACAAGGAACATGAAGATAAGAGGACGGAAGAAGTGGTATTAATATTTTACATGTGTGGGAGATAACTTGAGAACGGAAAGAGGAAATATTATTAGAAAAAGTGAGAGATTCATTTAAGTGAAAAGGAGCTATAAAATGTTTTTCTATATTCAACCAAATAGGAGGGTAAATACAACGATCAAGAGAAATCCAACAAGAAGATTGTCTGAGGGAGAAGGCATAGTGGCAGGATTTAAAATCTGGAAATTTGAGACCACCAGAGTTTTTGTCAGCTTTAAGAGCATTAAGAGCTATTCAGGGTGGTTTAGTTTTCCAAAGGAACTTGTTTAGTAGAAAGTCAATGTTTTTAAAGTAGAAACCAGGAATATGAACAGGTAGCATAGACAAAAGGTAAAGAACTAACTGTGAAAGCATCATCTTAAAAAAGTCCAGACATCCCCACCAAGAGAGAAAAAGCAGGTGCCAACGATCAATATTAAAAATTTAATTGGAGAACTTTGCGTTTGTCCGAAATGAGGCGATATCCAGATAATTGAGAAATAGTGTTAACTTGAGAAAGAAAAGCTGGAAGTGAAGTAGAAGGGTTTGAGTAATAAAGCAGAATGTCATCAGAATACACAGACAATTTAACCTGACTATCGTCAAGACCAAAACCAGTAATACTGTCATCCAGCCTAATTTTTGTTAAAAAGGGTTCCAAGGCAATTATATATAAAAGAGAAGATAAGGGGCAGCCTTGCCGAATCCTCTAAAAAGAGGAAAATATTCAGAGGTTTTGCCATTGACAAAAATAGATGCTTTAGGGCCAGAGTATAACAAAGAGATAAGAGAAATTAATTTAGTAGGAAAACTAATCTATTGAAGAGCTTGAAAAATAAAGTCCCAACCAATCCTGTCAAAAGCTTTTTCAGCGTCCAATGCTATTGCAGCGATGGGATAATCGAGAGAAGAGGCTTTACTTAAAATATTGAAGAAAACTCTAGAGTTGACTAACGACAAGCTACCTTTAACAAAACCTGATTGTTCCGGGCCAATAAGGTTAGGTAAAATGGGATCAATGCGAAGAGCGAGGATTTTTGCAAAAATCTTATAGTCTAAGTTAACTATGGAGATCAGACAATTATTCTTACAAAAAGAGGGATCCTTGTTCTCCTTGGGGATTAAACAAATCACAGCTTCTTGAAACGAACCTGAAGAAGAGCCTTCCTTAACAAAGAATTTGTAAAGTAATAAAAGATGAGGTAGTAATAAGGACACAAAGTGAGAATAAAATTCAATAGTAAATCCGTCAGGAACTTACCCCTTTTCAGTATTGAAATAGCACGTTTAATTTCAGCTAAAGTAATGTCCAAGTCTAATGAGGTAAAATCAGTATCGGGTGGGGGAGAAGAATTTATTGATTGAAAGAAGGAGGATAGTGCTTCAGAAGTCGGTTGTTGTTCAGGTGTGTAAACATTTTTGTAAAATGACACAAATTCAGTAAGAATATCACTATCTTTATGTAATGAGACTCTTGAATTATTACGAATGGAGTACATTTTGGTCCTTTCTCTGCGGATCTATAAATAGCTTGCAAGTAACTTACCCATTTTATTTTGGCCCCCATAATAACGGGCACTACTTTTTAAAAGCTAAGAGGACGCAGCTTCAGTGGAAGATTTATTGAAATAAATGTTTGCCTCAATAAGTTGTTTTAATGAGGATTCAGAATAAGAACAGTAATAGGAATACTCAAGTTGTTTAATCTTGGCTAATAACTGAATTTTATTAGCTTCAAAAGACTTCTTCCTCTGTGCAACAAAATTTTAATAAAATCTCTAGCAGCAGCTTTAAAAGAACCCCAAATCATTACTGAAGAAGAGTCAGGCGTAGTGTTAAAGGAAAAGAATTCAGAAGCAAAAGAGGTGAATTGGCTTGTGAAATTAGGATCTGATAATAACATGTTATTAAAACGCCATCTACCAGTATGAGGAGTAAACAGTAAGAAATCAAAATCTACAAAAACTGGAGCATGGTCTGATATTAGAATAGAACCAATCTCTGTGTGACAAAGGTTTACTAAAGAAAAGATAGTCTATTCAGGATTGTGAGTTGTGTGGGGGGGGGAGTAAAAAGTATATTCCTGTAGATCGGGCTTACAAAGTCTCGAAATGTCAGTTAAAGCTTTGCGACAAATGGCAGAGGTGAATTGAGAGTGCATTTTGGTAATGGAGAACTTCACAGAGGAATGTCTATCCAATATGGGGTCAATATTCTGGTTACAGTCACCTCCAAAAATAATATATTCATTATCAAACAAGAAGTTTATCGGATATCAGAGCCCAAAACTTATTATCAATTCTAACTGGAGCATAAACATTAAACAACACTAAGAGTATTAGGTCAATAAGCAACTTAACAATTACCCAACGACCCTCCAGATCATTTTCCTGATGAAGAACTGAAAACTGATGTTTTTTATGGCACAAAATAGATTAACCATTCTTCTTTCCCAAGGCTGGTGAAGAGAAAATATGTCTCACCCAACCTCTTCTTAGTTTAGTCACTTCAGCTTCTGATAAATAAGTTTCCTTAATGAAAGCAACATCAGCGTTCAATCTAGCTAAATGGGTTAAGATGCGTTGTCTTTTTATGGGGTTATTAACTCCTTTAACATTCCAAGTTACAACTCTAAATGTAAACTAGTAAAATGAAAATATGCACAAATATTATAAAAAACTGTTGAATCACAGTCATGATGTAAAACATGAACAATCAATATGCAAACCATGTCAGAAATCCGATTTATATTGCTTAGATGAAAGAAAACAAAAAAGAAAGGATTTAGAAAAATATTTAAGATTAAGGAGATAAGAAAGAGAAGTATAAGAAAAGGGCTAATATCAATAGCCTGATAGAATATAGAAAAATGAGAACAGTAAGAGGAAAAGAGAAGCAGCAAGGAAGAAAACAGAGAATAAATAAGGAAACATTTCCAACATTTCACAGTGAAAGAAGACAACAAAAAGACATACCATAAGAAAATAATCAGACTGGGCTGGTGGTGCAGGTGGAGCGGTGCTGCAGGTGGAACGGTGCTGTGGGGGAGCAGTTATACAGGCGGAGAGGTGCTGCGGGGAGCAATGCTGTGGGGCAGTGGTGCTCCAGGTGGAGCGTTGCTGCGGGGAGCGGTGCTGCAGTGGAGCAGTGGTGCGGGCGAGCAGTGCTGCGGGGGAGTGGTGCTGTGGGGAGCAGTGCTGCAGGTGGAGCGGTGATGCAGGTAGAGTGGTGATGCGGGGGAGCGGTCTTGCAGGGTATCAGTGCTGCGGGTGAGCGGTGCTGTGGAGGAGCAGTGCTGCTGGGGAGTGGTGCCGCGGGTGGAGTGAAGCTGCAGTCAGAGCGGTGCTACAGGTGGAGCGGTGCTACAGGCGGAGCGGTGCTACAGGCGGAGCGGTGCTGCGTTGGAGCAGTGCTATGGGCAGAGCGGTGCTGCGGGGTAGCTGTGCTGCTGCAGAGTGGTGCTGTGGAGTAGCAGTGCTGCGGGTGAGCAGTGCTGCGGGGGAGCAGTGCTATGAGTGGGATCGTGCTGTGCATCTGCCAGCAAACATTCGCTCTATGGAAAACCTGTTTGCCTTCCGGCGAGCTGTCAAAACCTTTCTTTTTCCCCCCCTTTAGGTCTCTGACTCCTGGTTCTCTCCCTCTTTGCGATGATTCTGTGGTTCTTTAGCGCCGGGATGCCCCTTTGCTGGGGCAGCTGTTTGCGCTCTACCAAATTTTAACTTAACTTAACTTAACTTAACTTAACTGTGGTTGGAGTGGTGCTATGGGCTGTGCATGGCTGCTGTGGAGCAGTGCTGCGGGGGAGCGGTGATACGGGTGGGGTGGTGCTGCAGGGGAGCGGTGCTGCAGGGAGCGGTGGTGCGGGGGAGCTTTGCTGCAGGGTAGTGGTGCTATGGGCAGATCGGTGCTGCAGGGGAGCAGTGAGTGCGGGAGCAGTGCTAGGAGGAGCAGTGCTGTGGGGGTGGTGGTGCTACAGGGGAGTGGTGCTATGGGTGGAGCTGTGCTGTGGGTGAGCAGTGCTATGAGTGGAGTGGTGCTGTGGGTGGAGGGGTGCTGCTGGTGGAGCGGTGCTACAGGGGAGCGGTGCTGTGGGAGAGCATTGCTGAAGGGTAGCAGTGCTGTAGGAGGAGCAGTGCAGTGGGGGAGCAGTGCTGCGGGTGAGCAGTGATATCGGGTGGAGCGGTGCTGCGGGGGAGCGGTGCTGCAGTAGAGCGGTTCTGTGGGGATGCAATGCTGCAGGGGAGCGGTGCTGGGGGAGAGGTGCTGTGGGTGGAGCGGTGCTGGGGGGAGCTGGGCTGCGGGGAAGCAGTGCTACAGGGGAGCAGCGCTATGGGTGGAGCGGTGCATGTTTGGGAGCAGTGTTATGAGTAGAGCAGTGCTGTGGGTGGATTGGTGATATGGGCAGAACGGTGCTGCTGCTGAGCAGTGCTGCAGGTGGAGTGGTGCTGCCAGGAGCGGTGCTGCGGGGAGCGGTGCTGTGGGGGACCAGTGCTACGGGGTAGCGGTGATGCTGCGGAGCGGTGTTGCAGAGAACAGTGCTATGGGTGGAGCGGTGCTGGGGGGAGCTGTGAGACGGGCGGAGCAGTCCAGCGGGGGAACAGTGCTGCAGGGTAGTGGTGATACAGGCAGAGTGGTGCTCCAGGCGGAGCGGTGCTGTGGGGCAGCAGTGCAGCAGGGAGCGGTGCTGTGGGGGAGCGGTACTGTGGGGGAGCAGTACTGTGGGGGAGTGTTGCTACGTGAGAGGTGCTGGGGGGGCAGTGCTGGGGTGAGCAGTGCTGCGGATGAGTGGTGCTGTGGGTGAGCAGTGCTGTGGGGAAGCAGTGCTGTGGGGGAGCGGTGCTGCGGGGTAGCAGTGCTAGGGGGGAGTTGTGCTGCGTGGGAGCGGTGCTGGGGGGAGCAGTGCTGGGGAGCACTGTTGTGGGTGAGTGGTGCTATGGGTGAGCGGTGCTATGGGTGGATCGGTGCTGCGGGGAAGTGGTGCTGTGGGGCAGCGGTGCTGCGGTGGAGCAGTGCTGCAGTGGGGCATTGCTGCAAGGAGCGGTGCTGCGGGGAGCTGTGCTGCAGGGGAGCAGTGACGCGGGCGGAGTGGGCATGAGGAGTGGAAGCAACTGTCACATTTTAGAGATAGGGACAAAGTTACAGTTTAGGGAAGATGGAGGTGATTGATTACATTTGACCCCAGCTCTACAGAAGTGGGGGCTAATGTGTGGAAGATTCTCTAAGGGGGTCGGGCAAGAAAAGGTGGTCCACTCTCTTTCTCAGGTCATTGTATTTCCTCCCCCTGTCAGTGTATTATTCCAAGCACAATTGTCGTGTGTTCACTTTTTTAGTGGAGCCTCACCCAGTGCCTGTATGCTCATTGTCCAGTGTCATTTTCTTCACTGTGGCATTGATCATTTCTTCTCGATATCCGCACCGGTCTGTTCCCAGAGTTGTGTTTTTCTGTGTATGAGTGCCTGTCTCCAGGTCTATGTCTATGTGACAACCATTTGTGGTTTATCACTGTTTGTATTCCCCTTTCCGATCTGTCTATTAACTAGTGTTAGTATGTGCTCTGCCCTTGTGTTCGCCTCCCTCTTCCAATGTACTGCCCAATATTCCATTGTAGTCATCTTTCTGTCCCAAAAAGCTTTTATTTGCAAGACCATTATCGGAACATTTGCTCAGTGTGAGTATGTTTTGGTGGTCTGTTAGTGTTTTTCCTGCCCCTCTGTATTAGAATGCTGTTCTTGCTGACCCAAAGGCAGTCACCCAGCTCTGATGTGAGGGAACCAAGGAATAAACCTCACCTGACTGGTAGTTTTCACTACGCAGATGCAGACCACTGCTCCCCTCCAATCCACATCCTAAACCCTTCCACCCCCCATTCTCCTAGACAACACAGTGATCAAGCCGCCCACATCGGACCGTAGGTTCTGTGAAATTCTACTTTCACTACAATATATCAAAGATGACCTCCACAAGCTAAGGAACCTGTTTAGGCTGCAACCAAAGACCAGACGGCATATGGGTGATAAGAGCAGGATCCCCCACAGCAACAGCCCCACACCCCAGCACCAGTCGCAATGTCTTTCCCATAATCAGCTGCCCCAAAGATGGAGACCAGTTCCTAACTGTAATTCCACAACCCGTCAGATCCGCAGGAAGAATACCTTATCCGCCAAGGATATACACTCTCTCCTCCTCTCCTACGATCCCTCCCAGCCCAACCAGTCCACAGTTGTCCCGAACAAGCCGAAACAACCCTCACTAATCAAAACCACCCATCTCAGTACCCCCTTATCACAACTCCAGAGGTATAATCCTAGAGAATCTTAGGCAAGTTCCATTAACACTGGAACCTCCAACGACCTTCAAGTAGTGTTTCAAATGCATCATACTAAACAGCAGATCAGCCTCAGCACATGCAGCTGACATTGATGACCTTATACTCACTCATGAACCTGACCTCCTAATCCGTACCGAAACATAGCTAAATGAATCATCCAACCCGATCCTTGACATAATGGTCCCCCCAAATTATTACATCAATAGACTAGACAGACCTATTAGACCAGGAGACTGTAATATCTGCATCTAACGGAACAACCTCGCAGTGAACCGGTCACCATCACCGGATCTTTCCTCATGTGAATATCTTTAATTAGATATCACAAGTAATAACAAACCAATTTGTTCACTGCATACTTTTTACCACCCATCAGGAGATAACCTCACCTTAATCAAGCAAATCATGGATATTGTGACCACACATGCAGGTCAACAAAATATCCAAATATTCCTCAGTGATTTCAGTCTCCATTAGAACGACCCTAAGGAGCCATCAGTTAATAGCTTTAAAACATTCCTGTCGGACCTTGACCTTACCCAAATCTGCAATAGCCCCACACATGTCAAAGGCTCAACTCTCGACTTGGGGATTGCCAACCCAAAGGCTATTCAGCTTAACACAATCCTCCTCTGTGATTGGTGTGAGCATCACTCCATCACCTTCTCCATCAAGGTACCAGTTAAACTACGCTCAGCACAACCAACAAGACCTAAATTATGGAAGAAAAACCTAAAAAGCTCCCCCACAGAGTTATCCTCATCTGCCAATGTCAGCCTCCTGTTTCCCCTGGAAGACCTAACTGAGGTTCAAGCTATGACACACCACTACTTTAACTCCATGACCACGATCTTAGATACTACTACACCTCTACAACTGAAGAGGCTCTCTACAAAAAACTCTAAACCTTGGTATTAAGCATGGGCGAATTTTGCGGATCTCGCGTTCGCGAATTTTGCGGATTTGCGAACTCGCAATCCGCAAAATCCGCGAATTCCCGCGAATTCCCGCGAATTTGCGGATTTTTTTTTTTGTGTGTTCGCAATTGTTTCTGCCAGTTCGCGAGGATTTGGTACTAGTTCGCAATTGCGAACTTACTTGTCGGCTCGCAACGGTCGCGACTATGTTGTTTCTACGTCTGGTTCATCATCACAGCCTCCCAGCACCCTCTGTTTTACCACTGGCACCCTCTCTTTGACCCATGCCACCCTCTGTTACATCAATGCCACCCTCTGGTTCATCATCACTGTAGAAGATGGGGGGGAAAAGCAAGCCCACCTGCCCTGCTTGAACTGACATGAATTAATTTGGGGTTAGTTTATTAACAACACCTGCCCTGCCCCAACTGACAATAATGAATTAGGGGCTAATTAATGTGTCACTGAAAGAATTTAAAGTTCCAGCCTGGCACCTGCTTGTCTGCTCCTTTAGCTGTAAATCAGGACCTTTGTGGCATACAGTTAAGGTCAGAGCAGGGTCACACAAAATAGTTGCAAGCAGGCAACCGAATTCTGGAGGGCCCCCTCAGGAAGCACTACAAAGAATCGTTACAAATCATGAGGTTGACCTTTTGCACCTGCTCATTGCTTTTGCTTTTGCTGAAATCGTTTTTCGGTTTTTTTCGCGCTATTCGCGGGGCGCGGCGTCGTGCGAAACCGACCGCGGAAGCCGCCAATTCGTGCGAATGAGCATTTTATTTTTTTGCGGCTTGTTGTTTCGCGAGTTTTTTTGCAGTATTCGCGAGCCGCTTGCAGCGCAACACGCGAATTTACCCCAAGGTCGAGTACGGGCGCGGCCATTTTGTTTCCGTGACGTATTTCCGTTTCCGCCCGCTATGTATAATCTCGCGCAGTAAGCGCATTGCGAGTAGAGGTTCGCACGAGATCGCGCGGGAAATCTACAGGTTCGCACGAGATCGCGAGGAAAATCTCGCGCAAACTTTCTTTCGCGCTCGTGAACGGGCGCCGGCCATCTTGTTTTTCATTCATTTCCTGTGTCTGGGCATGGTGTTTAATCCTCTTGGTATCTTTGCCATCCTTTGCTTGTTTTCAGTTTTTTTTTTACGATTTTGCTTCTTATCTATCCCTCTCTTTTCCTAGCTGTATATTTTTGTCTTTTCTGCTATTTTTCTTTACTTTTAAACTACTTTTTTAAACTCTTTTCTTCTTCCCTATCCTATTCTTTCTTAATTTTCTACTTCTTCCTACCTTACCTGCCCAGACCATGGTCAAGCCAGGCGCGGTGAAGCTGCCCAGGCACTTGAGGGCCGCAGCGGCGGCGGGGAGTAGTGCTGGACCCAGTGGCAGGACAGCATGCGGGAGATTGAGGGGGGAGCAGGTGACGCGACGGGAGATATTCAGCCCGGAGGAAGTGGGCGCGCTGGTCTACTTCGTCCAGCGCCGCCTGCCCAGGACCATCGCGGGAGGCGGCAGGATCGCGGCCGGCGGCTACAACATGCGGGAGCGCCGGAAGCGGTGGGAGAAGGTGTGCTGGGCCATATCCCACCTCTACGGGGTCCAGCGCACCTACAGCCAGGTCACCCATCGCTGGACGGACCTCCTGGACCGCGAGCGCGACCTGCTGGACCAGCTCGGCTTGGAGATCCCCGGGCTTGGTGAGTAGTAGTAGCCATTTAATCACTCACTACTATGATGTTTTCTCCTGCTCTGTGTTGTTGTATTGCAAATATTTGTTTTTTACATGGAGCAAGCCAATAATGCCGCTGATGACGATTACATTGTAGTTAAATTATATTTCAAAATCTTCTGTGCATTTCAGGTGCACTGCTCTCCTTCTCAGTGGCGTTGCTACTATGCTTATTTGTTTTCTATTTCGTGGTCTCATTGGCCTGAGTAACTATTATGTATGAGTGTACTTTACAGAACTACGTAATGCTAGACACTAGGGGGCAGATTACATTTACAAGCCCCTTGCGCCACGTTTACGTTGCCTTGCGTGACGCAACAGCAGCGTAAACGTGCCGCATCCCTGCGAGTCATTTACAGCATGACGCATCTAGGGAGATGCGTCACGTTATAAAGCCATGGGCCTGCACCACAATGGGTGCGTTCCTAGTACGCAGGGTGGGCGGTCCAGCGGCTGTGCGCCTCGCAAAATTGCCTGCGTGAAATGTACAAGATTTAACGCAGGCACTTCTGCGACGCTGCTACGTCAATTCAATTCCTTATGTCTGCTCGAAGCAGGCGAAAGGACTGACACAGCATGTTAAGTATTGGGTGGCCCTGAGCATTACTGGAGTTGCATTGCGTTGGCGACGTGACTCCAGCGATGCGCCGCTCTTACGTGACGAGATGCGTCACGCAAGTGCCTACCCTTGCGCCAGGGCGCGCCGCATTGTAAATGAGGCACATCTGCCGTGTCGCAAGGGTAGTTTTGCGTGACGCATTTGATCTGGCGCATCTCTGGAGATGCGCCAGAATGCGTAAGTAAGTATGCCCCTAAGGGGCAGAATTGCAATTACCGTCGCATCCCTGCAAAGTAGCAGGGATGCGCCATTAATTGTGCGGCCCGCTACCACCACCAAACATGGTGCGCCGTATTTGCAATGCGGCGCACCATGGGCCCAAAACGTCACCGAAGCTTTACTGCTGGAGTTGCGTCGCAACGATGGCGCAGCTCCATCAATGCTCTGGGGTACCCTATCTCCCCAATGCTGGGTCAAGCCATACATCTGCTTCAAGCAGGTGCAGGGTTTGTGTGACGCATCATTGTCCTAAAGGTGACTGATTGATATTTTGTAGATTTCCCTCAGCCACTATTAGGATGTGTTCCAGCGCAGGAATGCCCTCCCTTGCGCCAGAACGCCCCCTGATGGCGCAGGGCTTTATAACGGGATGCATCTCCCAAATGCGTCACGTTGTTATAATATTATACGCCGCACCATGGCGCCCTTTTTTGTTTAGCTGCTGCGTCACAAAAGTCACGCAAGAACGGCGCAAAAGAGCCGCAAGGGCTTAAATCTGCCCCTTCCTTTGTAACCCTGACAATAAGAAAAATAGTGGCGGTGGATTGATAGTTTGACTATTTAAATGACTGGTAATGTAGCAGACAACTGTTAGTGTTGTCACTGATCTGACTGAAATCACAATGGAGTTTGTCTGTCACTTTGCGTCTTGCCTGCGGACTGCTGCCTGCCAGTCCTAGGTGAACGTTTCAGTACTTTGTTTAGTGAGTTACGTGACTTTCGAAGTCACAGGTCCGCAAATAAATGAAAAGTAACCATAATCAATATAATTTTGCGGAAATATTTTGTTATTGTTCTTTTGAAATGTTTGATTTGGTTGACATTGACAAGCAACAATCATCCATGTTTTCTGTTCTTTCTTTCATGTTGTACGTCAGCTCCCCCCAGGGGTGAGAGGAGGACACAGGAGCAGCAGGCGGCGGATGCTGTTCAACAGGGCCAGGATCGGGCAGGCGAGGGCTCCTCTGCTGGCCCCAGTAAGTTTTCATTTTAGACTAGTACCTATTTTTCCTAGCGTTCCTCATTTGACTTTTTTCAAAATTGTCTTTGCTCTTCTTGTAGACTGTATCTAAATTCTTATCCTGCCTCTACTATGACTCCCTGTGGTATTACTAGATTATTCTTATTAGTCTGTCTGTGTAGCTAACTAAGATTGCACGGTTGGCGAAACTCCCATGATTCTAGTCAGCAATAGCTCTATCAACTTAGTGCAGTCCTCTGGGATTGTCCATAATGTCTTTTGAAGTGTTCTATCTGGACTCATGCTTGCAAAAATTGCAAAACCTTTCGCTCAGTCACTCTAGTCTGGACCAAAAAACACAGATTGTATTTAAGTTTAAAAGCTTTATTAAAAGTAAACACATTTATTAAAATGAAGTCATAATAAAACTAAACGTTTAACTGATAATGGAAAAGTGGTTAGTGCTGACGATTAATTGAAGACATTTCTTGTGGTCGAGCCGAGCTCTCACCTGGTTTCAACTTGATCTTGTTGTTAGAAGTCCATCTTCTGTCTGTGTGGAGAAAAATGGTGCGTGTTAAAAAAACAGCCTTCATCAGTTGTGCCAAAAAGTGCAGCAAGACAACCTTCCCTGGAAAAAGGGACATTTTTTTTAACTTTAACGTAGACAGTCACAAATTACATTGTTTTCACATGTCTTCATCCCTAGACCAAATACTAGTGACTAGTGAGTGCTTTATTCTAACATTCTTAAATGTACTTTGTAGGTGGAACATCTGGTGGCGGGGCCAGTGTGGAGGTGGTGGTGCTCGACACGGAGGCGGAGGGCGATTCTTCAGGGGAGGAGGCGGCGGCGGCGGCTGTGAGAGTTGAGACGGTGGTGGTGGCGGCCAGAGGTAAGCTCTTATATATTCCTTACTTATTGAGATTGAAGACTAGCTGGGAAGGCAAGAATATGAGATGCATGGCTGGGTGAATGATGAAGCAATGATGGGTGGAAGGACAACAGCCTGGGTGGGTGACACAGAAACTGTATGTGTCCATATACCTGGATCATGCTCCTATCTGACTCTTAGATAGCATATGTGTATCTAGAGCAGGGGTACTCCTAGTACGGCCCGCGGGCCGGTGGTGGCCCGGCAAGCCTTCCTTGGCGGTGCGCAGACCTTGCAGACAATCACTGCTCCCCCGGCCCCCACAGAGCAGAGGCTTTTTTGTATTTCACCTGTTAGCGCCCCTGCATCTCCACTCTGACAATCACTGCTCCCCCGGCCCCCACAGAGCAGAGTGGAGATGCAAGGCCACAAAGAGGTTAAATAGAACAAAGCCTCTGCTCTGTGGGGCCGGGCAAGCAGTGATTGTCAGGGTGGAGAAGCAGGGGCGCTAAAACAAACAAAGCCTCAATAATATGTTAATGGTCTTTTAAAGACCTGTTAAGTACTTTGGTGTTGTTGTCTGTGTGTGCGCGTTGAGGAAGCGGTCTCAACCCGGGCTGAAGGCTGACACAGATAGACACACACACAGTGAGATGACAGAGGGGGAGGGAGAGGGAGGGCAGGAGGGAGAGAGAGATGGAGGGAGGGCAGGAGGGAGAGCAGGAGGGAGAGAGATGTATGTAAATGCTGGGTCTGGTGGCTCAGTGGATGAGGGCATCTGCTGCAGGGACCTGTGTGCAACCTCATGGTCACAAGTTATCGTTTTGCTTTAGCCCCGCCCCCTCTGACTCCGCCCCCACCAGTGCGGCCCTCGGCCCCAAACTACACTGTAAATGTAGCCCCTGAGAGAAAGTTTGTGAGTACCCATGATCTAGAGAGAGTAGACGGTCAGTGGATGAACTAAGTGTAACTTTGAAGAGCATGTAACACTGCACCCGCACGTCCGTTCCAGTGTAGGAAAGGCAAGGAAAAGAACTTTTAATTTTGTCCAAATACTACCATAAATAGTAGCAGTAGTTTGTATTGCAAGCACTGCATAGATCCGGTTATTATGGTGGCCACTCCCTACCTCTCTTAATAAGTTTAGTAGTACTCAGTCATTCATGTGTGGATGTATCACTGGTCACTCAATAAAAAGCAAAGCACCTAAAGTCATCCCATATATAAGCAAAAACATCCCATGTGAAGTGATAGATAATCAGATTATTTATCTTCTTCAATTTTCCATTTCTAGTACTCATTTCCACTGTAGGGTGAAAGTTAAATTAATTAAGCAGTAGCCCTTGAGTTGTAACAGAGTATTCTCAGTGCCACCCGTAATAGAAAAGTAAGAGCTTCACCACCTGCATGTACTGGACGGGTACAGTAACGCAACGGCAACGCAAGTCTAGGTCACTCCTCATGGCGTGCGTCTCTTTTTCTCGGGTGCAAGTTTACTGCGCTGGCATTATGCCGGCTTGCAGAAAATAACGTACCAATTTTCCAAAACAAGAGATAAGAAGAAGAATAAGACTGGTGTACTTTCATAGTCGACTCCAATGGAAGTCCACAGTGCTCGTAGAATTTGTTCCTTAAACTCCCACTAATGTTAGAGCAAGGATGAAGAAGTGTGAGGTTAGATAGATACTGGCCTCAATAGTTATGTAATGCGCTTGCAAGTTGCTAGTTGTACTGCAACACAAATTTCTGCTGAATGATTGAGTTAATCTTAAAGAGCATTGGTTACAGACTATGTCTTTCTTTCTTCATGTAGGTTCTCCTTCCAAACGAACAAGGAGGAAGGAGCTGGCTAGAGCGGCCCGGCAACGGAGGATCGAGGCCACTGTTGCGGAATATCGGCGGCTGGTGGCCCTGGAGGACGTGGAAAGTGTGCAGTCGACAACTACAACAACGTCGTCTGCATCGGCCTCCGTGGCCCCACGGGCTGCCACCCAGCACAGTGGTCCACCCAGACTGAGCCGGGCTGCCAAAGGCAAACGCCACCACCGAGCAGCAAGGCCAACAGCTGCCTCTCACAGGCATTGCACCTGCAAGGCAGTGAAGGCACGCCTGCGCCGCACTACCCTGATGGTGTCCCGCCTTCAGCAGGAGCTCGCCTTGCTCCGCGAGGAGCATGATGCCCTGGCCCAAAAAGTTAACAGCATCCACCCATAGTGTCCCTTGCCCCTTTTTTAGAGACTTTTGGGGGGTGGGAATTGGGAGTTGGGTTTTTGGGGACTTTTGAAGGACAATCGTTGGGGTTAGGGAGGGTCTTGCGGGAGATTATTTTGTTAGGGATATAAATATACTTTTTCAAACTTTATCTGAGCATACCTGTTTTTTACTGCTTGCCTGGTGGGTGGGGGTTTAACGTTGACTGTTTTCCTGAAAGTTTAGTTCCATTTTCTTCCTTTAAGTGTAAATGCCCAAATGTTTTCAACACTAAGTGCCTCTCACAGACTAAGTGAAGTGAATCCAAGAGTCCTAGGACTTTAGTAGTACTACCTTCAGTCTCTCGTCTCTCGTACTAATACTCCATTATACCCCCAAACCACCAAACGCTTATCTTACCTGTAATTTGTGTTTGAAAGTAGGGCTAGACCCAGGGCTGGCTCCACGGGAAACACCGAATAAGGTTGGCAATCTTGGTCGGATAAAATTTCCTCATAGCGGTGGTACTAGTGGTGTGACACAGTGGCAGTTGCATGCCTATGAAAAAAAAGAAAATGAAATCTGGTTTGTCCTCCTGAGCAATTCAACGGTACAACTGAGAATATAGCAGGTGACAGAAGTACAGTAGAGCAGTGCCACATTGTAGCCTAACAAATGGTAAAGTATAACTACTAATTCGGTTGAAGTTCTTTCACATTAGCAATGGTTCTTTGTCAAGCAGAGTAAGAATATATCCTCGGATTTCTTCACCAGCCTGTTGCTATCACCTTATCCTCCCCACCCAGCAAGTGTGTGGATTTATTGCTGTAATAATAATTTAGTCACACATCAATCAAAACCACACAGCCCGGGGGAAGAGGGTTAGGGTTTGAAAAATGGATGGGTACGGAGGTTTTTGGGAAAGGTTTTGGGAGACAAGAAAAAATAGCACAGCATAGACAAACTATTGTGAACATAAACAAATCTTTGGGTACAAACCTATCCATCAATCTTTGAAAGTGCATGCACTACTGCATGCATGTCAGTGAAAAGTAAGTAGTACATTCGACAACTGTGGAAAGAAAGAATGCGACAGTACAGGGCCTGTGTGGAATTATTGATAACGATATTCAACATAAGGTCTCTGTAGCCAGATACCCGAGAGCCTTGCTGGTCACTATAAATCCATTCACAACAACACTCAATGGGGTTGGTCTGGAAGGTGTCAGGTTTACTCCCCGTGATCCAGTCGATGCAAATATGGTTCCACCTCCAAATGTCACCAACACCCAGAAGTGTAAACACAGGGTGTTCGAGCCATTAGGCGGGGGAGAAAAATAACAAACTAAAATAAAAAATGTGGGATGGGTAAAGGTAGGGTCAGCAGGGAAAGGATACCTGTAACAGAAGACAAGACAGGCATCAGTGAAGTGCTGTCCTAACATACAAGGGTACTCTCATATAGTCTCACTAAATAACCAAGGAAGTAGACAAGTACCTGAGCACCAAGAAAACATGACCTTGGATAGGAAATACTATAGCCCCAATCTGTGAGGAAGGCCTAAGAAACACATAAACATATAGTTAATGAACACACTCCTGTCGCACCAAACACACTCGCGTTATACTAAGACATCAAACCCACTACTCACAACATACCACAAACATGGTAGAGGACTCAATGTACAAAGGGGGTTCCAAATAGTCAAAGCAAAGATGTATCGTCCAACAAAAAGGAAGAGGGAAACGGTAGTGTGTAGGAAGCAAGAACTACAACACTGCGCTCTCTAAGTAATGACCCAGTAGAGAATCTTTGGTGAAGGTCAAACAGAAAAACGTAGTTGCTGTTGCGACCACCACTGAATTCTGCCAACAACACACCCCACGGTGCACTACACAAAGAGAACTGGGGTAGCCTGTAGTTACCTCACTACATGCCCAGTTATGGAGGTCCTTTGAAATACACAGTTATACAACGGAGACGCGTAGTTGTCCTTACTACCGCGCTCCGTTTTAATAGTACAAAAACGATCCCCGATGTGAACGCTAACACGTGGTATAGACCGCCACTGTGCTCCGCCACACACAATTCAACCAAACAGGAATTCATCAAAGGTAGAATTCTGTTAGAAAACAGTCACAGAACCTCCCTTAACAATCCGTTCAGGCAGTAATCAGCTGACCGCACGGGCGGCCGAAGAGTTTAGAGCGGCTTTACCTGAAGACGCGTGAAGTCCGTCTACCGCCAAGGACAGAACACGGAAGCGCTCCCCACTGAGCCTCAGGGGGGGGGGGGGAGGTGATAGTCCACAGGAGACACGATAGAAAAGCATGCAGAGCGTCCGCTCTCATGCCGGTGCAGAACAGAAACCAGAATAACGCGCAACAGGAAGCGCGTCTGTTCCCCAGATAAACTTCCTGCAAGTCTCCCGCCTACTCATGGGAAATGTAGTTTCATAGTACGGTAGGCGCTTAGGGGCTGCGTAACCTGACAGAAGGTATAGTAGATAGAAAAGGAGAAATTGCTTTTTTTCTAGGTGTCCCCTCACTCACCAGGGTTGCCCCTTGGTGACATGCTTCATCATTGGGGCCATCCCAGTCCTCTACGGCCTGGGGCGTGCTGCGACTTGCGAATTACGTAGGAGCACTTACAAATGACTATGTGTGGTGCAGATGTGATAGTGGAGTGGACTAAGTGATGTGTTAAGGGATCAATTTAGAAGCCTAGAGAGAGCCAAGAAATGCAGTCACAGTCAGAGAAAAAGGCAAGGGATACTGTATCTATGTGGTTGTAGTGGTCCTGTTGGAAGTGGTAAGTAAGTTGCCTGCAGAAAAAAAATCCTCCTATTAGCGGCACTCCTCCATTGCAGCCGACGCTTCGTCCATCGATGTTGGTCACCAGAAGACACCCTGTAAAAAAAAGCACAGCATAGACAAACAATTGAACATAAACAATTCTTTGGGTACAAACCTATCCATCAATCTTTGAAAGTGCATGCACTACTGCATGCATGTCAGTGAAAAGTAAGTAGTACATTCGACAACTGTGGAAGAAAGAATGCAACAGTAAAGGGCCTATGTGTAAATTATTGATAACGATATTCAACATAAGGTCTCTGTAGCCAGACACCCGAGAGCCTTGCTGGTCACTATAAATCCATTCACAACAACACTCAGTGGGGTTGGTCTGGAAGGTATAGTAGATAGAAAAGGAGAAATTGCTTTTTTTCTAGGTGTCCCCTCACTCACCAGGGTTGCCCCTTGGTGACATGCTTCATCATTGGGGCCATCCCAGTCCTCTACGGCCTGGGGCGTGCTGCGACTTGCGAATTACGTAGGAGCACTTACAAATGACTATGTGTGGTGCAGATGTGATAGTGGAGTGGACTAAGTGATGTGTTAAGGGATCAATGTAGAAGCCGAGAGAGAGCCAAGAAATGCAGTCACAGTCAGAGAAAAAGGCAAGGGATACTGTATCTATGTGGTTGTAGTGGTCCTGTTGGAAGTGGTAAGTAAGTTGCCTGCAGAAAAAAAATCCTCCTATTAGCGGCACTCCTCCATTGCAGCCGACGCCTCGTCCATCGATGTTGGTCACCAGAAGACACCCTGTCCACTGCCTGCCTGATGCTGAATTGTGGCTCGCTACTGTGAAGCCTGACTCCATCCTTTTTTCCCCATTGCAGAGACTGAAACCCGGCCTGTAATTATTCAACGAAAAACAGGAAGTGATATAATATTACAACACCACTGATAAATAAATATAAGGTATGTAGGCTGTGGAGTGCAAAAAGTCACAATTTGATTTTCCTAGTAGACAGTACAATATTTTTGAAAGTGCGTACTCTGAGTCACCTTTTGAAGGATAAATAAGTATGGGCAAATTAATGTAGCGGATCTTGCCCCTCAAGCTAGGTGTACTGTAAACTGTGTTTTAGAACAAAATTAGATCTTCCTAGCAGTGCTCCCACCCAGACCCTTACTAAAGCCAGTCGCAAAAATGTAGAAGACCCCCAATCAAATCTCAAAAAACGAGGCCTAGCAGAAAACTGGTGACAAAACTTACTTTGAAAGTAAAAGTAGGCCGAAGTACCCCCTTCCTAATTACCCATTACCCACCGTGGATTGCATTCAAACCACTTGCAAGCAACCAAGCAAAAGTAGCCATAGCCAGCATCGCTCCAAGACTCGAAATCCCCCCCACTCAAACACATGCAATAGAAATACTGCTAACCCTAACGAACCCTAAGTTAAGAATAGTGGCAAAGGCTTTCTTTAACTATGCCAAATCCCCCCTTTCCCACCATGGATTTTCTTCAAATGACTTGCAACCAAAATTACACATTCTCACGAGTGCTCTAAGACCCCAGAACTCAGTTGGAAAAATCTAGAACACCCCGAAACACATGCAATCCTGCTGCTAGGGCTAACCCTAACGAACCCTAAGTTACAAAAAGTGCCAAAACTAAAGGCTTTTCCACGCGGATTTTGTCCCAACCACTTCTACCCGGTATTAGACCTTCCCAGGAATGCCCCAAGACCCGTCAACCCACCCGCCAAGAAGCATAACACCCCCAAACAGGCCAAAAGCAAAATCTCATACTTGCAATATTTCTGGGCCTTCGGTCCAAACGCGCTGCGTAGCTAGGCCATAAGTCGGGGTTGGCACGACGGATTTCCTGAAAAGCAAATGCAATCAAGATTAGAGTGTCCCAGCAATGCTCCCAGACCACGAAACTCACCCACAAACAGACGGAACCCCCCCTAAGAGCACCTCAAAGGCAAGCAAGTCATCAAAAACACAAATAAAATTCCGCCTGGGATTTGGTCCAAAACACTTTTATCCGGTATTAGAGCTTCCCAGCAATGGCCCCAGAGCCGTCAACCCAGGAGAAAACGAGTAGAAGACCCCCAAACAGCCAAAGAGCAAAAGTACAAAAATGGGGACTTAGTCAATTTTTCACAAATTTCCCAAATCACTCCGCGCGCGCTCTGCAGCTAGGCCCTAAGTCCCCTCTGCCACCATGGATTTGCTTCAAACCTCTTGCAAAGTAAAGTATATATAGCCAGCAGTGCTCCCAGACCACGAAACTCACCCACAAACACCAGGAAGCCCCCCAAACAGGCCCCCGAAAACGCTACATAGAGCAAAATGTCAGAAATAGCCAAAAAAAAAATCGGCCTGGATTTTGTCCCAACCACTTCTACCCGGTATTAGACCTTCCCAGGAATGCCCCAAGACCCGTCAACCCACCCGCCAAGAAGCATAACACCCCCAAACAGGCCAAAAGCAAAATCTCATACTTGCAATATTTCTGGGCCTTCGGTCCAAACGCGCTGCGTAGCTAGGCCATAAGTCGGGGTTGGCACGACGGATTTCCTGAAAAGCAAATGCAATCAAGATTAGAGTGTCCCAGCAATGCTCCCACACCACGAAACTCACCCACAAACAGACGGAACCCCCCCTAAGAGCACCTCAAAGGCAAGCAAGTCATCAAAAACACAAAAAATTTTCCGCCTGGGATTTGGTCCAAAACACTTTTATCCGGTATTAGAGCTTCCCAGCAATGGCCCCAGAGCCGTCAACCCAGGAGAAAACGAGTAGAAGACCCCCAAACAGCCAAAGAGCAAAAGTACAAAAATGGGGACTTAGTCAATTTTTCACAAATTTCCCAAATCACTCCGCGCGCGCTCTGCAGCTAGGCCCTAAGTCCCCTCTGCCACCATGGATTTGCTTCAAACCTCTTGCAAAGTAAAGTATATATAGCCAGCAGTGCTCCCAGACCACGAAACTCACCCACAAACACCAGGAAGCCCCCCAAACAGGCCCCCGAAAACGCTACATAGAGCAAAATGTCAGAAATAGCCAAAAAAAAAATCGGCCTGGATTTTGTCTCAACCACTTCTACCCGGTATTAGACCTTCCCAGGAATGCCCCAAGACCCGTCAACCCGTCAGTGGGGTTGGTCTGGAAGGTATAGTAGATAGAAAAGGAGAAATTGCTTTTTTTCTAGGTGTCCCCTCACTCACCAGGGTTGCCCCTTGGTGACATGCTTCTTCATTGGGGCCATCCCAGTCCTCTACGGCCTGGGGCGTGCTGCGACTTGCGAATTACGTAGGAGCACTTACAAATGACTATGTGTGGTGCAGATGTGATAGTGGAGTGGACTAAGTGATGTGTTAAGGGATCAATGTAGAAGCCGAGAGAGAGCCAAGAAATGCAGTCACAGTCAGAGAAAAAGGCAAGGGATACTGTATCTATGTGGTTGTAGTGGTCCTGTTGGAAGTGGTAAGTAAGTTGCCTGCAGAAAAAAAATCCTCCTATTAGCGGCACTCCTCCATTGCAGCCGACGCCTCGTCCATCGATGTTGGTCACCAGAAGACACCCTGTCCACTGCCTGGCTGATGCTGAATTGTGGCTCGCTACTGTGAAGCCTGACTCCATCCTTTTTTCCCCATTGCAGAGACTGAAACCCGGCCTGTAATTATTCAACGAAAAACAGGAAGTGATATAATATTACAACACCACTGATAAATAAATATAAGGTATGTAGGCTGTGGAGTGCAAAAAGTCACAATTTGATTTTCCTAGTAGACAGTACAATATTTTTGAAAGTGCGTACTCTGAGTCACCTTTTGAAGGATAAATAAGTATGGGCAAATTAATGTAGCGGATCTTGCCCCTCAAGCTAAGTGTACTGTAAACTGTGTTTTAGAACAAAATTAGATCTTCCTAGCAGTGCTCCCACCCAGACCCTTACTAAAGCCAGTCGCAAAAATGTAGAAGACCCCCAATCAAATCTCAAAAAACGAGGCCTAGCAGAAAACTGGTGACAAAACTTACTTTGAAAGTAAAAGTAGGCCGAAGTACCCCCTTCCTAATTACCCATTACCCACCGTGGATTGCATTCAAACCACTTGCAAGCAACCAAGCAAAAGTAGCCATAGCCAGCATCGCTCCAAGACTCGAAATCCCCCCCACTCAAACACATGCAATAGAAATACTGCTAACCCTAACGAACCCTAAGTTAAGAATAGTGGCAAAGGCTTTCTTTAACTATGCCAAATCCCCCCTTTCCCACCATGGATTTTCTTCAAATGACTTGCAACCAAAATTACACATTCTCACGAGTGCTCTAAGACCCCAGAACTCAGTTGGAAAAATCTAGAACACCCCGAAACACATGCAATCCTGCTGCTAGGGCTAACCCTAACGAACCCTAAGTTACAAAAAGTGCCAAAACTAAAGGCTTTTCCACGCGGATTTTGTCCCAACCACTTCTACCCGGTATTAGACCTTCCCAGGAATGCCCCAAGACCCGTCAACCCACCCGCCAAGAAGCATAACACCCCCAAACAGGCCAAAAGCAAAATCTCATACTTGCAATATTTCTGGGCCTTCGGTCCAAACGCGCTGCGTAGCTAGGCCATAAGTCGGGGTTGGCACGACGGATTTCCTGAAAAGCAAATGCAATCAAGATTAGAGTGTCCCAGCAATGCTCCCAGACCACGAAACTCACCCACAAACAGACGGAACCCCCCCTAAGAGCACCTCAAAGGCAAGCAAGTCATCAAAAACACAAAAAAAATTCCGCCTGGGATTTGGTCCAAAACACTTTTATCCGGTATTAGAGCTTCCCAGCAATGGCCCCAGAGCCGTCAACCCAGGAGAAAACGAGTAGAAGACCCCCAAACAGCCAAAGAGCAAAAGTACAAAAATGGGGACTTAGTCAATTTTTCACAAATTTCCCAAATCACTCCGCGCGCGCTCTGCAGCTAGGCCCTAAGTCCCCTCTGCCACCATGGATTTGCTTCAAACCTCTTGCAAAGTAAAGTATATATAGCCAGCAGTGCTCCCAGACCACGAAACTCACCCACAAACACCAGGAAGCCCCCCAAACAGGCCCCCGAAAACGCTACATAGAGCAAAATGTCAGAAATAGCCAAAAAAAAAATCGGCCTGGATTTTGTCCCAACCACTTCTACCCGGTATTAGACCTTCCCAGGAATGCCCCAAGACCCGTCAACCCACCCGCCAAGAAGCATAACACCCCCAAACAGGCCAAAAGCAAAATCTCATACTTGCAATATTTCTGGGCCTTCGGTCCAAACGCGCTGCGTAGCTAGGCCATAAGTCGGGGTTGGCACGACGGATTTCCTGAAAAGCAAATGCAATCAAGATTAGAGTGTCCCAGCAATGCTCCCACACCACGAAACTCACCCACAAACAGACGGAACCCCCCCTAAGAGCACCTCAAAGGCAAGCAAGTCATCAAAAACACAAAAAATTTTCCGCCTGGGATTTGGTCCAAAACACTTTTATCCGGTATTAGAGCTTCCCAGCAATGGCCCCAGAGCCGTCAACCCAGGAGAAAACGAGTAGAAGACCCCCAAACAGCCAAAGAGCAAAAGTACAAAAATGGGGACTTAGTCAATTTTTCACAAATTTCCCAAATCACTCCGCGCGCGCTCTGCAGCTAGGCCCTAAGTCCCCTCTGCCACCATGGATTTGCTTCAAACCTCTTGCAAAGTAAAGTATATATAGCCAGCAGTGCTCCCAGACCACGAAACTCACCCACAAACACCAGGAAGCCCCCCAAACAGGCCCCCGAAAACGCTACATAGAGCAAAATGTCAGAAATAGCCAAAAAAAAAATCGGCCTGGATTTTGTCTCAACCACTTCTACCCGGTATTAGACCTTCCCAGGAATGCCCCAAGACCCGTCAACCCACCCGCCAAGAAGCATAACACCCCCAAACAGGCCAAAAGCAAAATCTCATACTTGCAATATTTCTGGGCCTTCGGTCCAAACGCGCTGCGTAGCTAGGCCATAAGTCGGGGTTGGCACGACGGATTTCCTGAAAAGCAAATGCAATCAAGATTAGAGTGTCCCAGCAGTGCTCCCAGACCACGAAACTCACCCACAAACACCAGGAAGCCCCCCAAACAGGCCCCCGAAAACGCTACATAGAGCAAAATGTCAGAAATAGCCAAAAAAAAATCGGCCTGGATTTTGTCCCAACCACTTCTACCCGGTATTAGACCTTCCCAGGAATGCCCCAAGACCCGTCAACCCACCCGCCAAGAAGCATAACACCCCCAAACAGGCCAAAAGCAAAATCTCATACTTGCAATATTTCTGGGCCTTCGGTCCAAACGCGCTGCGTAGCTAGGCCATAAGTCGGGGTTGGCACGATGGATTTCCTGAAAAGCAAATGCAATCAAGATTAGAGTGTCCCAGCAATGCTCCCAGACCACAAAACTCACCCACAAACAGACGGAACCCCCCCTAAGAGCACCTCAAAGGCAAGCAAGTCATCAAAAACACAAAAAAATTTCCGCCTGGGATTTGGTCCAAAACACTTTTATCCGGTATTAGAGCTTCCCAGCAATGGCCCCAGAGCCGTCAACCCAGGAGAAAACGAGTAGAAGACCCCCAAACAGCCAAAGAGCAAAAGTACAAAAATGGGGACTTAGTCAATTTTTCACAAATTTCCCAAATCACTCCGCGCGCGCTCTGCAGCTAGGCCCTAAGTCCCCTCTGCCACCATGGATTTGCTTCAAACCTCTTGCAAAGTAAAGTATATATAGCCAGCAGTGCTCCCAGACCACGAAACTCACCCACAAACACCAGGAAGCCCCCCAAACAGGCCCCCGAAAACGCTACATAGAGCAAAATGTCAGAAATAGCCCAAAAAAAAATCGGCCTGGATTTTGTCCCAACCACTTCTACCCGGTATTAGACCTTCCCAGGAATGCCCCAAGACCAGTCAAACCACCCGCCAAGAAGCATAACACCCCCAAACAGGCCAAAAGCAAAATCTCATACTTGCAATATTTCTGGGCCTTCGGTCCAAACGCGCTGCGTAGCTAGGCCATAAGTCGGGGTTGGCACGACGGATTTCCTGAAAAGCAAATGCAATCAAGATTAGAGTGTCCCAGCAGTGCTCCCAGACCACGAAACTCACCCACAAACACCAGGAAGCCCCCCAAACAGGCCCCCGAAAACGCTACATAGAGAAAAATGTCAGAAATAGCCAAAAAAAAAATCGGCCTGGATTTTGTCCAAACCACTTCTACCCGGTATTAGACCTTCCCAGGAATGCCCCAAGACCCGTCAACCCACCCGCCAAGAAGCATAACACCCCCAAACAGGCCAAAAGCAAAATCTCATACTTGCAATATTTCTGGGCCTTCGGTCCAAACGCGCTGCGTAGCTAGGCCATAAGTCGGGGTTGGCACGACGGATTTCCTGAAAAGCAAATGCAATCAAGATTAGAGTGTCCCAGCAATGCTCCCAGACCACGAAACTCACCCACAAACAGACGGAACCCCCCCTAAGAGCACCTCAAAGGCAAGCAAGTCATCAAAAACACAAAAAATTTTCCGCCTCGGATTTGGTCCAAACCACTTTTAGTGCTTCCCAGCAATGGCCCCAGACCCGTCAACTCACCTGCAAAGAGGTAGAACAACACCCCCACAAGTGCTGAGTCTTTCTTCATTGGGCGTAAACCAGCCCTCTGCTTTGATGGAAATAGGAGTCTGGAGGAGGAGGATAGAGGAGCATGTTCTTCTGAACTTGTGAACCTGAGGAATGCAGACTGCGGCACCTTCAAATAAATTAGCAAACAAGTGAAGACAGTTCTGCTGATGGGCTTGTTTTTGTGATTATCTGATTAAAGTTTGAATTATATTAACTGTGCACAACAAAGAAAGACAGACACACAGGAATAAAAGTGAATAAGGATGAAAAAGAAAGTTATTGATTCGTTGTCTCATTTTCAGGGCTCGAAGTCGGAATCACGGTCCAGGAATAAGAATAAGGCTTCGTCATCATACTCTGCGAATTCAGGCAGGGTGAGGTCAGTGTCACCTGACAGAGTAGAAATTCCCTCATCTATGTTGCTGGCCACCTCCTCTTCATCCGGCACGCTCTCTCGTACTCTGAAATCTGGTGGTATGAGGTGCTGATTCATCTTGATCATTGTTAACCTCTCCACATTTTTGGGCGAGAGGCGGCTCCGTTTGGGAGTTACAATCCCACCAGCCGCACTGAAAACCCGTTCAGAAGACACACTTGCGAGTGGGCAAGACAAGTAGTTTAAAGCCAGGTTGGTGAGCTGTGGCCACAATTCTTTTTTCCCATGCCAATACGCCAATGGGTCAGAATTAACATAGACCTCTGTTGAGTCATTCAGATAGTCCTTCACCATCGACTCAAGGTCCTCATCCAAGGTTCCTCCACTTTGCTTAGCTCTTGCTGTGCCTCTGACCTTTTGAGAACCAAACCCACGCAGAGCTAGCCAATCCTCTTCAGCCTCCAATGTTTCTGTTGTCTTTCGTGCAGATGATCCGGTTGCCGGTGTCTTTAACGGCTGAGAGGTCACTTGTGCCACAGCCACAGGTGCAGAAGTGGATTGTTTTGACTGGGGATGGCCTGCTGATGTACTGCCATTTCCTTCAATTTCCAGCCGTTCTGTTTCAAACTTCTTGGCTGACAAGGCTAGCCAACGTTTGTCCTTTGGAACATGTTCATCATTAAAAGGAAAGAATGCTTGGCCTGCCAGCGCCTTTTTGTAGCGTGGATCCAGAATAGTAGCACAAATGTAATGCTGTTCTGAGTGGATCTTTTTAAGACGTTCATCACCTTGTAGGAGCTCTAATAATTGCTCAGCCAGAAGCAAAGAGTCTTGCTTTTTGTCATCTTTTCCAAACACAGAACACACCTCCTTCAGTTGGTCCTCCAGCATGTACAACAATGGGATAGCTTTTCCCAAATTAGAGTCCTCCTTGCTGACTGCACGCGTGAAGACCTCAAAAGGACGAAGCATGCGTGTCAGGCTTTCAACTATGTTCCATTGCGGCCCACCCATCCTCAGCTCCTCTATACCCTCTTTCAAGAAATATTGATCGAGTTCCGTATACTGCTCATACAGACGCTCAAGCATGTAGAAGGTTGAGTTCCAACGTGTTACCACCTCCTGGATGAGTGCTTTCACTGGCATTTGACATTGATATAGCAGGCTCCTCAGCTGCTTCCGGGCCTTAAAAGAATGCCTGAAATGCTTGCAAATTTTTCGGCAGGTCTCCAATACACTGTACGCTGCACTGCGTTTATTACCCAAGAATTTTTGGACAACCAGGTTTATACAGTGCGCCAAACACGGCACTCTGAAATAGTAACAGTCCCTCATGGCCTTAACTATATTGGCGCCATTGTCCGTGGAAACATAACCAACCTTGCGTTTTAGTGGGGACAGACAGTTAAGGACCTTTGTGTTAAAGACATCCAAAATGTTTTCTGCTGTGTGACGTTTCTCCAAACCAAACATGGCTAGTGTTGCATGTTTCCGAGCACCTTTAAAAACAATGTTAGTGTCAACACCTGAGTTTAGCTTTGCTTTAGCCCCTGAAAAAGAGACCCAGTGTGCAGTGATGCACATGTAATCAGCGCCTGCGCCACTGGTCCACATGTCTGTTGTCAGATGTATAGTGTGAACAGCACTCTTCTGCAAAGCTGCCCCAATCACCTTCAGAACATCTTCATGTAGTGCTGGAACCGCAACTCGGGCAAAATAGAACCGGCTAGGAACCTTTCATTTAGGGCAGAGCGCTGTCACTAATTCTAGAAAACCAACCCCTTCTACAAAAGAAAAAGGGAGAAGGTCCAGAGCTAGCATTTTAGCCAGCTTAGTGTTATACAGATGGGTCATTGGGTGGTTGCGTTCATATTGCGCTTCTGTAAACAACATCTTTTTAATGTTGCCCTGGACCAATGATTTACGGGATGATGATGATCTCTTCGACCCAGTTACGCTCGCTGATGAACTTTTCCGCATTGATGTCTCACTCTCTCCCACACTCTTAGTGTGGCTCCCATGGGGTGTGCTGCTGACATGGGAACTGGGTGTAAGTGAAGTGTTTGAATCGTCTTCTTCTACCTCCTCGTCATCAGCAGATGAAAAATCAACGTTTTCATTACGTGCAATTCCGGCTTTCTTGACCGCCTCTAGGTGCGGAAACCATTGGACAGCGTGCCTTCTCTCAAGATGACCTCTCTGGCCTCCGGTACCATAGTTAGAACCAAGCTTACCACGACTAAATCGAAGCTTACAAAGGCTACAAATGGCTACGTTTTCCTTTTTTGGGCAAACACTAAAGAAGTCCCAAACTGGAGACTTGAAATGTCTTCGGGGGCCGGAGGAGGCGGCGATACTGGTGGTGGTGGTCCTGCTGCTAATGCCAGATGAAGTGGAGGATGTGGATTGCCGAACTTCAGTACGTTTTGCACTTTCACCACCACGAATTGAGGTCGAGGACGAGGTGGGTACCTTCTTGCGAAGAAATATGGAAGCGGTAGGTTTTGGTGTACTACTTAACTCCAAATCTAATGATTCCATTTCCATTGCCTCCTCGCCGACATCATCATCACGCTCAGCAGCTTCTCGGGATAGGGTCAAAATGTCTCTTTGCTGCATGCCCGGTGGGGCTGCAGTGACCTTTGTGATGACTGGCTCGGCGTCATCGTGAGAGGCTTCATCACCAGCAGTATCTGTCACTTCTTGTTGAGCCTCATCACACTCCATAGGTTTGAGTTTTTGGACGACCTTCCTTTTACGCTTAGGTACCGGTGTCAGATCATGGTGTGCCTCACTGTCAGACCGCAGTTGTGGTTCCCAAGACAGATCACTTGCATCAGAACGAGGTGGGCTTGAAGAAGATGTAGACACCCCCCTTGATCTTTTCCTTGCTAGGGATGTGGAAGACAATGAATGATCATCAGGAGGAGTGGCTTCCAATGATACCTCGGCTTCATTGTCGATTTCCAAATGTGCCCCTACTTCGGGAGGAACAACTATTGTGGGCACTTGTGAACCTCCATGCACCTTTGCTTGCGCATCTCCTTTTGCTGCCTCTCCTTCCACATGTACTTGGGCGTGTACTTGCACATGGTGTTGTTGTTGCGGCTGTGGTTGTTCAACACTTGGCAGATGAGTTACAACAACCTGTGTTGATTCAGGGACATTGCTGCTACTTTCTTGCGATGAGCCAACATCACTGGTCAATGGTGATTGGAGAAGTACACTGACTGCCTCTGAAGCACTCAAGGGCTTTGACTTAAGTTGGCGTGGTGGTGGAGGCACTGAACCCAATGGAGCAGGGGTGCTGCTCCCAGCTTGGTCCCCAGCAGATCCTGCTGCTGCAGGCGTACTTTTTTTTTTGCTCCCAAAAAAAGTGGCGGGTGGCACACCAGCCTCCTTGGTAACTTGCTTCTTCTGCTCCTTACTAGCAACTTTCTTGCTAGAGGAGCTACGGAGAACTTTCTTTGGGGGCGGGGCCATCTTCTTCAGAGCAGGTCAGACAGCAGGCCGCAGTTGCACGAATTGTAGAGTTGTCTGAGGCCAGACGTGACGTCGCGTGACGTTATGCTGCACACACACACCGCTGCAGGACTTCTTCCTGGCACTGGTGGTTCTCTTGAGTCTTGTGCACCTAAAAAAAATGGAAGACAGAGGAACATCAGTTCAGTTATAGAGCACAAAAAAATCGAAAAACACTGCAAAATCAGCACAATCCCAATCCATCCATGCCCTCCATAATGTTTAAATTCAAGACAACCCACAGAAAGACTAGGCCCATGCAAGACTCACTACCCCTGGGCATAAATAAAGGTTGAAAAGTAGGCAAAATGGTTGGAGGCCTAACAACAAAGCCTGCATTTAAAATGGCCACTTGCCTGCCAGCACATGGCCAGTGCCTGTAGCTGCACTCAAAATGGCCACCAGCCACATGGCATGTCCCTCCCCATGAACACCCCCAAAAATCGAAAAACACTGCAAAATCAGCACAATCCCATTCCATCCATGGCCTCCATAATGTTTAAATTCAAGACAACCCACAGAAAGACTAGGCCCATGCAAGACTCACTACCCCTGGGCATAAATAAAGGTTGAAAAGTAGGCAAAATGGTTGGAGGCCTAACAACAAAGCCTGCATTTAAAATGGCCACTTGCCTGCCAGCACATGGCCAGTGCCTGTAGCTGCACTCAAAATGGCCACCAGCCACATGGCATGTCCCTCCCCATGAACACCCCCAAAAATCGAAAAACACTGCAAAATCAGCACAATCCCATTCCATCCATGGCCTCCATGATGTTTAATTCAAGACAACCCACAGAAAGACTAGGCCCATGCAAGACTCACTACCCGTGGGCATAAATAAAGGTTGAAAAGTAGGCAAAATGGTTGGAGGCCTAACAACAAAGCCTGCATTCAAAATGGCCACTTGCCTGCCAGCACATGGCCAGTGCCTGTAGCTGCACTCAAAATGGCCACCAGCCACATGGCATGTCCCTCCCCATGAACACCCCCAAAAATCGAAAAACACTGCAAAATCAGCACAATCCCATTCCATCCATGCCCTCCATGATGTTTAAATTCAAGACAGCCCACAGAAAGACTAGGCCCATGCTAGACTCAAATACCCCTGGTGAAAAGGCCACAAGTACAGGCCCAAAAAACGAAATTCACTGAAAAATCTGCACAATCCCATTCCATCCATGGCCTCCATGATGTTAAATTCAAGACAACCCACAGAAAGACTAGGCCCATGCAAGACTCACTACCCCTGGGCATAAATAAAGGTTGAAAAGTAGGCAAAATGGTTGGAGGCCTAACAACAAAGCTTGCATTCAAAATGGCCACTTGCCTGCCAGCACATGGCCAGTGCCTGTAGCTGCACTCAAAATGGCCACCAGCCACATGGCATGTCCCTCCCCATGAACACCCCCAAAAATCGAAAAACACTGCAAAATCAGCACAATCCCATTCAATCCATGGCCTCCATGATGTTTAAATTCAAGACAACCCACAGAAATACTAGGCCCATGCAAGACTCACTACCCCTGGGCATAAATAAAGGTTGAAAAGTAGGCAAAATGGTTGGAGGCCTAACAACAAAGCCTGCATTCAAAATGGCCACTTGCCTGCCAGCACATGGCCAGTGCCTGTAGCTGCACTCAAAATGGCCACCAGCCACATGGCATGTCCCTCCCCATGAACACCCCCAAAAATCGAAAAACACTGCAAAATCAGCACAATCCCATTCCATCCATGGCCTCCATGATGTTTAAATTCAAGACAGCCCACAGAAAGACTAGGCCCATGCTAGACTCAAATACCCCTGGTGAAAAGGCCACAAGTACAGGCCCAAAAAACGAAAATCACTGAAAAATCTGCACAATCCCATTCCTCCATGGCCTCCATGATGTTTAAATTCAAGACAACCCACAGAAAGACTAGGCCCATGCAAGACTCACTACCCCTGGGCATAAATAAAGGTTGAAAAGTAGGCAAAATGGTTGGAGGCCTAACAACAAAGCCTGCATTCAAAATGGCCACTTGCCTGCCAGCACATGGCCAGTGCCTGTAGCTGCACTCAAAATGGCCACCAGCCACATGGCATGTCCCTCCCCATGAACACCCCCAAAAATCGAAAAACACTGCAAAATCAGCACAATCCCATTCCATCCATGCCCTCCATGATGTTTAAATTCAAGACAGCCCACAGAAAGACTAGGCCCATGCTAGACTCAAATACCCCTGGTGAAAAGGCCACAAGTACAGGCCCAAAAAACGAAAATCACTGAAAAATCTGCACAATCCCATTCCATCCATGCCCTCCATGATGTTTAAATTCAAGACAGCCCACAGAAAGACTAGGCCCATGCACCACTCACTACCCCTGGTCAAGGCCCCAACAACAGGTCAAAAATCGAAAAACACAGAAAAATCAGCACAATCCCAATTCATCTATGGCCTCCATGATGTTTAAGTTCAAGACAACCCACAGAAAGAATCAGTCCACCCACCACTGAGTACCCCTGGGCAAAAGGCCCCAAAACAGCCCAAAAATCGAAAATTCCAAAATTTTAGTTGCAGCAACTGTAATGCCCCAAACAAACTTACTTGTAAAATTTCTAATCCAACAGTGATCCAAAGAAAGACAAAAAGGCCTCAAATCCAAAGATCCAGCAGCATCCACAAAAAGTAATCCTTCCAGCTCCACATCCAAATGAAAAGTGACCAGGAGATGGACAAAGCACTGGGAGGAGCCTGCTGAACAGGAACAGGAAGTTGAAGACTATGGGGCACTTCCTTCCTCCCACCCCCCTGCCCCCCTCCCCAAAATGGACTCCTCGCTAAAAAAGTGCAGGCAAATGTCAAACTAAGGAGTTGTTTACATAAAAATCATCATTTCTAGAAGGTTTATGCTGCTTGCTGGTGGATTTCTTGTGCAGAATTGCAAATTTATATTTTCGCTCGCCGCATCTCAAATCTCGCAATTGCGAAGTACCGCGAGACGTGATCTCGCCGTACTCGCGTTGACAAACTATCGCTGGCAAGCCGCGATGACGTAATCGCGCTCGCCAATTCCCGCGGGATCACACAGCAAGATCCAAAATGGCGCAGCACTCGCAAACTATCGAAAAAAACAACTCGGCAAACGATGATAAACGCCGCGCGCCGCAAAAATTGTATCACCAACGCCGCGCGCCGCCAAAAAAATCCGCTGCGTGCGAATTTGCGGATTTTGCGGGAAATCCGCAAATCTCGCGGATTGCGGATTTCCCGAAAATCCGCAAAATCCGCGAGCGTAACGGATTTTCCGCCCATGCTTACTTGGTATAATGGTAGACTCAACGAGGAGAGACAAGCCTTAAGATTAGTTTAATGGAGATGAAGGTCATCACCATTCATGGACCACCTTAAACTGCTCAGATCCTCCAGAAATTTGTACTTTAGAAATATCAGACACTCAAAAGTAAACTTTTTCAAAAATCGGCCAGATCAAGCCAAGAACCGATCCAAGAAGCTATTTGAACTAGTTAAACTGAATCTCGTGGCGTAGCTCACCCTCGCCAAGATGGTCAATGTTCCCCACCCAGCTGCGAATAATTTTCTTCCTTCTTCACGAGAAAGACGGAACTCCTGAAAACAGATCTACTTAAGGCCTCATTAGCTCGGATCAACATTCAGAAGGTCACCCCATCTCACACGCTAGTAGCCCCAAGCACCTGCACAACCAAGCTCGCCCTCAAAAACAACGCCTCCTGGGGCTCCTTTACAACCTACAGTGAAGAAACAATCCTAAAATCGCTCACGTCCTTGAACCCCTCCAACCACTTCTCTGACCCCCTCACTACTAACTACCTCAAAGATCTCATACCAGTGCTATTTCCACTTTGGACAAAGATCATCAATGCTTCCTTAGTCCAAGGTGTTATTCTGGATATTCTCAAATCGGGACAAGTTTCCCCCATCCTGAAAAAAACTATGGTGGACCCCACGGACCTGAATAACTACAGAACAATTTTCAACATCCCAACTCTGGTGAAACTCCTTGAACAATGTGTTCTCAGCCAGATAAACAACCACATCACCAACTTCCCCAAGCTCACCAAATTTCAATCTGGCTTTCGGACAGGGCATTGTACGTAGTCGGTCATGTCCCACATAGTAGATGATGCACTAAAAATACTTGATCAGAACAAAGCATGTCTAATTATCCTACTTGACTTATCGTTGGCATATGACACCATCAAACATTAAAATCTTCTAGGCCTCCTGCAACACAGAATGGGCTTATCAGGGTCAGTTCTAAATTGGTTTACCTCTTTCCTCCGTAATAGATCCCAAAGGTTCAAGGTCAACGAATCCCTGTCCAGGACCGTCACAGTCACATTAGGAGTCCCTCAGGGCTCATCCCTCTCACCTACACTGTTCAACTTATTCATGGAACCACTAACTGAAATCTTCAACTCATCTAAAATCCACTTTCACATGTACGCTGACGACACACAACCTTTTTTTACAACAAGTAAAAAGACAAAACGGACCCTTCCGCTACTGCATTCATTGTCCAATTTACAATACCTTATGTTTGTACATTGTCTGCTCATATCTACATATTACCACATGAGAGGTAGGGGCTGTGTAAGTTCACATTACTTCAATCTGATTAATCATCAATGTGTCCATTTAAGTAGTTTGTTAAATACTCCCAGTAGTCTTTAGGCCTAGATCGCACTGGCAGCTCCTCTTCAAATGTACGTAAAGTATCTTGACAATGCAACATATTGCTTAGCCATTACTTAACGGTTGGTACCTGTTTGCTCTCCCAGCACATGGATACCCTATGTTTAGCCAGCAAGAGCGCCAACATACAGAATTTACGTTTTATGGCTCAGATCCCGTCTACTAATCTGAGGAGACATCCCCGGACGTTACATTCAATAACACTACACGTCATTTTTTATATTGTTTTCGTGACTTCCACACAGTATTGATGAACTTTCCCGCAGAGCCATGCCAGATGTATGAAGTCTGCCTTACTGTATCCGCACCGTTTACACTTTGCCTCCGCTCTCAGGCCATATTTATGCAATCGTACAGGTGTATAACATGCCTGATGTAGGTATTTGAAATATATGATGCGTAAGATGCCATTAGGTGTAAGCATTTGGATCAGTGTGCAAGTGTTTCCCAGTCTTTTTCAGTTAGGGAGGACTCCAGCACGGCATTCCATCTGGCTTGCGCTTTGGATGTAGTGTGATTTATTTCTGTTTGTGCCATTGTATATAGCCGGGAGACCAAGTGTGCAGTGTCATGCAATGTCAGAATAAGCTGTAGTGTGTTAAGGGTTGGTGGTTCAGTTGGATAATCCGGGTATAGCTGTTTGATTGCCCCTTGGAGTCTATGGAAAGTAAATCTGAATGATACCGTCTGATTCTGTATATACGCTAGGTCCTGCTGTGTGATGAAAACTCCATCATGATATAAGTCACCCATCGCGTCCATTCCCACCCGATGCAGCATACCCATACCTACATCTTCTCCAGTTACTGACAGAGCAGGATGATGTTGTAGTGGGAGACCTGGGGCATAGAGCGGCAATTTGTTTGCTAGGTGGCCCAATTGATGCCATGCTGCATTTGTAGCATCAAAAGTGTTGATGTCTTTGTCATGCAATGGTTGTCGGCGATGTGTAATGATTGCAGTCAGGGGGATCGGCACAGCGTCCCCCTCTTCAACAGCCACAGGCGTCAGGTATGGTATGTTGTGGTACCAGCAGGTGGCATACTGCGCTTGAGCACACAAGTAGTAAAGCAAGAAGTCTGGCACACCCCAGCCGCTTTGGAATAGGGCAGAGTTAGGGTAGCAAAGTCAATCCGTGCCTGCTTACCTGCCCATATTAGTTTCAGTACTACTGACATTATTCATTTGAATACTTCCCTGGGTGGCTGGATGGGAATGTTATTGAATAAATATAATAGTTTAGGAAACAGGACCATCTTTACGATCGCGATTCGGTCCGCGAGTGATAATGGGAGCTGTATCCATCGTTTGACTTTATCTTCTAGTGCATCAATTACTCTACCATAATTCGTTCTTATAACCAGCTCTGGATCTCTGTGGAACCACACCCCCAGAATACCCAATTGGATCGGTCTGCCATTCCAGCAGGAATTCAATTGTGTGCTGTGCGGTTGTGTCTGTCAGTGGGATGATGGATGATTTTTCTCAGTTTATTTGAAGTCCTAATTGCCCCCCAAATTTAATGTATCTCGGACATATAGCAACATGTCGTCAGCATAAAGGGAAATATGTAGAGGAAGGCTTGGAAATTGTAGTGGTGAAGGAGGGTGGTTCTGCCGTACCTTACATGCAAGTGGTTTGAGGGCCAGAGCAAACAATAAGGGGGACAACAGACAACCCTGCCGCGTCCCACGTTCTATAGAAAACGCCTCTGAGATATATCCATTCACTCTAACCCTGGCAACTGGTCGTGTATATAGCAATTGTATCCATTGTATGAACATCGGAGGGAAGCCCATCCGGTGGAGCACAGTTATTAAGTAAAGCCATTCAATAGAGTCAAATGCCTTTGCGGCATCAAACATGACCGCCACTGCTTTCATGCTTGGAATTAGATAATGTGAGACAGCAAACAATGTTCTTGTATTGTGTGTGGTGTTTCTAGTTGGTATGAAACCTGACTGGTCTGGGAGGACCAGTTTGGTCATAAGGGGTTGTGGCCGTGTGGCAAGTATCTTGGCCAGAATTTTGGAATCTACATTTATTAATGATAGTGGCCTATATGAGCTACATTGTAAAACAGCCAAATGGTCTTTGATGTCAAAGTCTTTATTCCTATATTCTACCACTGATACCTGACTATCTAAGTCCTGAATGTACATTTTAGTTCCGAACAATAGTTCATATGGGCTGAAACCTTTTAGAGAATTTCTTGGCAAATTGTTAAGACTTAACTGGACACTTATTAAATGTTTGACCCACCCATCACCCGAACCTAATACCTTCGCTGTTATAGATTGCTTTATGTCCCGTTTTTTTCTTTCCACTACACTGTTCCCTTCGGGGTGTGATGGACAAGAGTATCGCAAGCCAACGCCCATGCTGGCCATGGCCTCCTTATAAGCTCGAGAGCTGAAAGCAGGACCCTGGTCAGAATGGAACATGGCAATTGCGTATGTGCCGATAAAGACTCGCAGATCTTTTATAACCGTTCTGGCGTCAGCCGAGCCCTGGGGCCACATTTTTTAACTGAATTTATGGTCTTAAATAACATATATTGGGACGCATTTCTCTTTTTTGATTATGCGTATAGAACGCCTTATGCTTTCTATTAGGGTTCCTGACACTACGCTGGCCACTGCGATCTCTGTTGCAGCCTTCACAATTTTTTGCAAAATCATGAATATCTATGCTCATTCCCGGCCACCAGTACTCTGATTGTAATTCTTTCAGAGAGTCCCTGATTGTTTGGTGTCTCAGACCCAACCCCATATGTGCTTCCTGTGTGAGGAAACCTCTCCGGTTCGTGTTTGGAATTACCCTATTCCCCACTCCAGGGATTCAAGCAAAAGGAACGGAGTTTGCATTAACCACATGCGCGCTAGCGCAATTTTGCTCCTACGCTGAGATTTTCAAAACCGCATGTTACGTGACGAGCTGGGCTCGTCATCAGCGTGCGAGCGGGCTACACCATGACGAGCCCAGCTCATCATCAGCGTCGAAGGGGTTAATTACGTATGCATAATTGAGTGGATAGTTCACGGATAGCACTGCACAGTCGCCTTTTACGGACGTTTTTACTGCCAGCATGGTTTCCCCGTCTATGTGTTTTTCTGAACGCTTTTTTGTGGCTACGGAAGCCGGTTTAGTTGCGTCCGCTGTGGCTGTTTTAGCCAATGAATTCCCTGCAACGTGAACGCCATCACGTTGATGACTCAGAGTGTGTATCACGTGAGTCTTTTGTAGTTCTTTCTGTAAAATAACTATTTGTTTCCAAAGCATTTTATGCTTTATTGTGGCACCTGTGTCATCTTTGTAGTCGTTTTTCTGTAATTTATTATTGTAAGAGTTGACGCAAAAATGCGAATCGCACACGATTAGTGTCGGGAATTCACGTTCCGCATTTTCAAGTGCCATCTTTAAAGATCTGATTTCAGCTCTCTGAGCCGAACAGTTTCTCACTGATTCAGTTTTTGTTATTTTCGGTCTGAATTTACCGCACAGCCAGCGACCTTTAACAATCGCGCATGCTGCATCGTAGGATTTGTTCTCTACGTTGAAATGCTGTACAAATCTGTCTGTGTAGATTATACAGGAGTATTGTTGGAGAGGCAGAAGTTCGATTGGCAGAGGATATTCTTCTTCATAAGTCAAATCATTCAGTTTTTCGAATTGCGGGGCGAAATAGTATTTCACATCTTCCGCTCCAAGAGAATGTACACACTGTATCCATTTCGGATCCAGTGATACTGTAGGCAGGTTTACTGGGCTGATTAGCGCCTCGAAGGCGGATTCCGCTGTGAGGATATTAAATCTTTTGCCGTGTGCTAGTTCCCTTTCATTGGCTAATGCCGTTAGTACTGCTTTCACAGTATTTTCTGTAGGACTGAATGTTTTTTCTGCTTGTGTGTACAAGTGTGATTTGTAAGCTATTGGTACCTTTTCTCCCTCATTAGAAGTCAGGTACGTGAATCCGCATCTTCCTGGGATGATTCGGATTACAAGATTGCGTGTGTTGTCACGTGTATCTAATTTTGTTTTTGCTAACATGTCTGTTTGCAGTGATCTCAAAATTCCTGTGTGTTTTTGAGTCCAAGTGATTGGTTTAAAATCAGGTTTAATTAGTTTGTAGAGAGGTTTAACCCTCTCTGCATAATTTAGAATGTAAGTTCTTCCGAAATTCAGGAATCCTAAAATCGATTGTAAGTTCTTCAGCGTTTTTGGTGCTTGGAATACAGCGCACTTCTCTAAGAAGTTGTCCGCTAGGCTTTTTCCTTCACTTGATAATTCGTATCCTAAAAATAATACCGTCAGATGGGCAATTCGAGACTTTTTAAAGTTGAATTTTTAACCCTCTGCTGCGAACCCAAGTATAATGGTGTTCACTCTTCTCAAGTGAGTCTCCAAGTCGTCGTCTGTGAGATAGATATCATCTACATAAGATAATGCCTCATCATCATATATTTGTAGTAACTCTGTTATTCTGGCTGAAAATAGTCCTGGGCTGTTCTTGAATCCCTGTGGGAGCCTACAGAATTTTTTCTGTGACCCCATTACTGAGAAAGCGGTCAAGTATTTGCTTTCTGGTGCAATATTTTGACAAAAGAAACCATTAGATACGTCTAATGTCGTTTTATATTTTTTACGAACTATGTTATTAATTAGTGCAGCACTATGCGAATTTTGTACTGCAAATGTTTTGCAACATGAGTTAAGCAATCAATCAATCATCGTATTTATAAAGCGCACTACTTACCCAGAGGGTCTCAAGGCACGGGGGGGGGGATCTGCTACTGCTCGAACAACCAGGTCTTGAGTCGCTTCCTGAAGGCGAAGTGGTCCTGGGTCAGGCGGAGGTGGGTGGGGAGGGAGTTCCAAGTCTTGACGGCGAGGTAGGAGAAGGACCGTCCCCCTGTGGTGGCTCTACTGATGCGGGGGTTGGCGGCGAGGGCGTGGCTGGTCGAACGAAGCTGGCGTTTGGGAGCGTAGAAGTTGAGGCGGCTGTTGAGGTATCCTGGGCCTTGGCTGTGTAGAGCTTTGTGTGCGTGGGTGAGGAGACGGAAGGTGATTCTCTTGTTGACCGGGAACCAATGCAGATCTCTCAGGTGTCCGGAGATGTGGCTGCGACGGGGGATGTCCAGGATGAGTCGTGCTGAGGCGTTCTGGATCCGCTGGAGTCTCTTCTGGAGTTTGGCGGTGGTTCCGGCATAGAGGGTGTTGCCGTGGTCCAGACGGCTGGTGACGAGGGCCTGGGTGACCGTCTTCCTGGTCTCGGTGGGGATCCACCGGAAGATCTTATGTAGCATGCGCAGGATGTTGAAGCACGACGAGGAGACGGCGTTGACTTGTCTGGTCATGGAGAGGGAGGAGTCCAGGATGAAGCCCAGGTTGCGTGCGTGGTCTGTTGGTTTGGGTGTGCTGCCTAGGGCGGGGGGCCACCAGGAGTCGTCCCAAGCGGCGGGTGAGGATCCCAGGATGAGGACTTCCCTCTTATCTGAGTTCAGTTTCAGGCGGCTGTTCTTCATCCATTCGGCTACCTCTTTCATCCCTTCGTGAAGGTTGGCTCTGGCGGTGGCGGGGTCGTTGGTAAGGGAGAGGATCAGCTGGGTGTCGTCGGCGTAGGAGATGATGTTGAGGTTGTGCTGGCGTGCGATGTCTGCGAGGGGGCTCATGTAGATGTTGAAGAGGGTTGGACTGAGCGAGGAGCCTTGAGGGACGCCGCAGATGACTTCGGTGGCTTCAGATCTGAACAGGGGGAGGCGGACTCTCTGTGTCCTTCTGGCGAGGAAGGAGATGATCCACTCCAGTGCCTTCTCCTGGACTCCGACGTTGCTGAGGCGTTGTAATAGGGTACGATGGCAGACAGTGTCGAAGGCCGTGGAGAGGTCGAGGAGGATGAGGGCCGCTGTTTCTCCGTTGTCGAGCAGCGCTCGGATGTCATCGGTGACTGCGATCAGGGCGGTCTCGGTGCTGTGGTTGGCCCGGAAGCCAGACTGCGAGGGGTCGAGGGATCCGTTCGTCTCGAGGAAGGCGGCCAGCTCTCTAGGAAGGTGTCTGTAGTCCAAGACTAGACAATATGAATTGTCTGGTTTGGAGACAGGAAACAAAGGATTGTTCATTTGAGAGGTGCATGTTTCAATCACCCGCTGGTATTCAAGTTGATCTAAAATATCCCTGACTTGTTTTTTAGCTTCTTGCTTAATGGGATACTGCCTTTGTGCAGTCGGTTGACTTTTTAACTGGATTTTGTGAGGAAGAGAGTCCATATCCCATCCTACATGATTTTTATATAATGCTGGTGCCTGGGCCACGGCCCATTTCCTTGCATATGTATATTTAGTGTGAATCGGAATGTGATTCGAGAAGGCAGGCATAATCATTTCTTCGCCACGAGGGCACTTCCTGACAAACTCTGGGGGCCAATCTTTTTCAGCTAACAGAATGTCATAGCCTTTTGAGAGTTTATCCCAAAATAGACCCCTTATTTTCCTAGTCTTATCACCCTCTATACGCAGTGTTATTTCGTATATCGTATGGGGCTCGCTAACTCTGGTGTCGGCAGTTTCTACTTGAATGTATTCATTCGTGTCCACTGTCTCCAGATGACTCATCAGGATCTTGCGAGCTATAGTGATTTCTGCTGCACTGTCTAGCATTGTCTGTGCCCACTCCCCGTTTTTCAACTGTGTCCTCAGTATTCTCGGCATGTTCGATTACTCTAATACTGGCTACCTTCTTTCTTGGAAATTGTGATTTTTTACTTTGAGCAGGTTCCTTGTCTTTGGACTTGGTGTGCTCTCCTGGGTCTGACCGTCCTCTTCTTTCCGATTTCTGCGAAAAAGATTGAGAGGGACGTGTATCAAAACTTTGATATCTATCAGGCTTCTTCAAATTATCCCTATTTCTAAGGTTATATCTTTTCTCAGAGGGCTCCCTCTGGGGAGACTGGTGTTCTCGAGTCGGAGTTCTTTCCCTCCGTCGAGGAGACCTTCCTCTGGACTGGAAAACTTTTTCCTTGGGAGTGGATTGTTTATTTCCATCCCAGCTCTTTTTAGGAGTGTTTGAATTATTTTTAATAAATAATTTTTCAGGATTTTCGAGCAGTTGGGGCATTACTGGTTTTCCACCCAAGCTGTCTCTACCTAGTTCTTCATAACATTTTTCTATAATTCTGGCAAGCTCAATTGGTTGATCTGTTATATCTGTTTCCTTCAACTTCTGGCGGATCGCCACAGATGCTGCTTCTCCTTTTATATTGGCTAGTAATATAGCCGAGACCTGCTTGAAGTCTTTCAGTAATTTCATACCAAGAGTTAAAGCAGGTTCTGGACCGTATTCATTCTGAATCTGTTTTAGCACTTCTGGTATTACCGCCATTGACGGAACACCATGTTTTTTTGTGTAAAAGGAAGCAAAGACTGTACCCCAAGTGTCACAGTCCTCCACGTGTGGTGCGACCCCCATTGGAAGGCAGATGGTCAGAATCCTGTGTTTCTCTATAGGGGTTGTATTCGGATATACTGCCTCTATTTGAGTGATTTTCTGCGCTAACCAGAAAGGAATTTGTTCCCGTTTTATGGGTGTTTTACCAAGACATGACTGTATGTTCTGTGGTGTAATTTTATTTGTGTTCCCCTGATGAGGGGTCAGCTGTGGAACATTAACAGCTGTTTGGACTGTTGCAGTCCGCATTACATATTGGACTAATTGTCTATGTATTTTAATTCGAGTTTTTAGCTGTATTAACAGCTCTTCTTTCAACATTTTTGCAATGTCCGGATGTGGTGTGTAGCTGGCTAGAACCGGCCACGTTGCTCCTGGTCTAACTAGTGGACCGAGCCTGGTAATATGATCATTATGTTTTAGGGCGCCTTTAAACCAGAGCAGATGCTCTTGGAATTTTAATGGGATTTCAATCTCCTCGGAAGGAGCGTACTCTTCCGGTGGATCCCCTATTTTGTAATAGTGGAACTCGTGTGTCGCAGCGTTTGCCGCTGGAAATTTTATCCATGAATAGAATACCTCTGTCTGCCGATATTCGTGTGCCTCTATCACGAAGACGACTGCGCCACCTTGTGTGGTCGGTCCATTTTCTATAAGTTTTGACGTTATAGATTTTCTTATGTTGACCGGGATGATTATCGCACCCGGTTCATTAACACCGTCGGGACTCTGCTCAGTCGCATTTACTGCGGGTGCAGCGGTTCCGTTTTCTAAGTCTGACATTCTATTGTCAGAAAGGTTTTGCAGAGCAGGTCTCCAAGGAGACAAAGATTAGGTGCACAATATTTTGGAACACTGTATCCTTCAACGTTGAATAAACCAGAGCTTTACATAGGAATCTCTTCCTACTAAGTTCGGGCGGATTTTAACCTTTCACCCACTCCAGACGTCTATTGGAGTATTTACGGTAGAAAGGGGTCTGTGTGAAAAATGCACGACTGAGTTACTCTAACGTCTTGCGTTGGTTTTATCGCCTTACCAAACGTTGGCCGCCATGTAGTGTAGTTCCTATTTTCCCAATAGGCCCTGCGCATTGGAATAACATAAACAATAGTATAGATGTAGAAGTGCGGTCTTCCAGATCTCTACTGACTATGCTAAACTTAATTGGGTTTATTACCAACTAGCTCAGAGGTCACTGGAAGTGATCAGCTTCCCTGGTACAGACAAGAAGGAATTCAGTTTTCCAACAACCGCATAAACATGACAACTTTGCTCCTTAGAATAAGAGTCAATCTCTAGAGTCGTGTGAAACAATAGACAGTTATTTTACTCAGTCAGTTGTGCAGATTACTTTCACTAAGATGCAGAGAATAGAGGGACGGGCGTTTTCAATAAAAAGGTATTATTTATTGCACAGTCTTTCTTCTCATGCAAGAGAAATGAATTGCCACAATTGTAAGACTAGTTATTATAAAAAGTGCGTACAGTAAAATGAGGATTGCGAAATAATACTGTAAAAGCATTGATATGGTTTCTTAGCCATACGATGGTTAAAATGAATAAAATATATACATTCATATATACATTCAGCTAACATACTCAACTGGTGCTTCTAACTACGCCTACCCCAGTGTACCAGACCTAAGCCTAATACTCGGGAGGGAGTAAGTAAGTAGCAGTTTTAGTTAAGTTGGTTTTGCCAAGGTTTGCTTCAAGAATTCTCTCTAAGGGTTTAGTCAACACCATACCTCTGAAATATAATGTTGGAGGTCTTGTATCTCCTTCCAGGACTCGATATCCCAGTCACTCGCATGAGTAGGCTGGAAACGCCGGAGCTGGATTTTCTCTGCAGGAGAAAAGACAGCGTCTCTCTCAGCGCGTCGAGGAGGAGGAGCTTGTATCTGCTGGGCTCTGTAAGGGACAGCTGTTCTGCTCCTGTATTCACCACACCATCGCTATCATCGATGTTGTTGAGCCAGCGTTTGCTTAAGGCAACGTTGGTAATATTTATACCTGAAAGGTGCCTGGTTTGACGTACGTTTTTGGACATAAGACGTCAATAAAGATGTCACTAGGAAGTGATCGTCTCTTAGTGCTCATTAGAGTTCTATTACTAATCAAAACATAGCAAGCAGGGTTTTCCCAGGTTGCTGAGTTTTATCTTGTTGAAGAACTCGGAGTGTAATCTAGGAATCTTAGATAGTGGCTTCTGCTGTGTCAATTGCTCTAATGAGCTGCAGAGGAAGAGATTCTGAAATGTGGCTCTGATCGTGTTAGGCCAGAGACGAGTTTCTGAAATATCACTCTTGATCGTTCATGCCATTATAGGGGTATAAATGGATTATAGCCGTATAGGGGCATAAGGTCACAGTATTGATCGGGGTCCTAGATTAGAACGCGACAACAGCTCCGTCCGTGTTGTGCTCAAGGCTGAGGCGATGAGGTTTATAAGGGTCGCAAGTCACTTCATCCGATCTGCAGGATCTCGGAAAGTCGATCTTCAATAGTTGACGTGCTGTTGCCACATGTAGCAATTCTCCTTATCCCACAGTACTGGAGTCGGGACTTCCTAACCCCCGTATGTGGGTATGAGTTGCAGCCAGTACTTGATGAAGGTCCTGCATAAGGAGATCGCTCAGCGCGCTCCTGTCATGAGCTGTTGACTGTACAGTAGGCTGGCTTCTTTCCCTAATGCTCGCTACGCATATTTCAACATGTATTTATCTGTTAGTGCTCTCTCAGGCAGTGTCAGAACTGTTGTTGGCGATCTGGCTGGTAGCACCGTTCGGGAAAGAACGAGCTATTTGGGTTCCAAATGTTAGGCTGGCAGTTAGTGAGAGTTGCGTTCCTCTGGTGCACGGAGAATCTAACTGCACCGTAACGTTAAGTAATGCGCCATTTTGTTTAAGTGTTGCACTATTATGTCTCTCCTCGCTGTGTGGGAATTCGCTGGCCTTACACATATATCACACTCGCCATTGTGATAATTGCATATAAACTACTGTTTACACATGGGAACTTTCTTATTAGATATGCCAGGGTGACGATCATCTGCCTGCGCCAGGTACAGCACTCTTGCCATATCACAAGCAATGCGTGTTGAGCCCGTCTTATTTACTCCTCTAATGATAGGCGCTGTGTGCCTCTGCGCGCTGACTGTTGTTTCCCTCCTGCCAATATTATGCATGCTCTACACCGGGTATATCTGCCGGTATCACCGGTTCAGCAGTCCGACATTATTTGCTTATGGCGACGCCATTTTGTTTCACCGTAGATAGAGAATACACATGCCTGTGTATGTCTATGTGCTAGTTTTGCAGGCGACGACTGTGTATTATTGCTGCACTATTGAAGCGTCTGTTCACCGTGATCTGGCACATACCTCCAATTTTGTGCAGTCGCTGGGTCTCCGCTCTTGCCATGTTCGCTGGATTCAAATCGTGGGCGCCATCTTGCTCGGTCACAGCCAGTCTGCGCATTAACCTTCGGGGTCGCAATTCTTCACCACAGTGTGGATTGAAATGTCGGGAGCATTTCCATTGGCTGCCGCGCACATTCCGCCATTCGATTTCACCCGTTATCTACAGATTCGGTTACTTATAACGCATTTAATAGTGCTAATTGTAGTCTGTCCGGCGGAGCTGTCTGTTCAGCCAGCCATCCCACAGCGCGCCCTCTAGCACCCCCGACGACACACAACTTTATTTAAAGATCTACTCTCCGGGCGACATCAAGGCTCTCAATTCAACACTACAAAAAAATCAGTCTTGGTTGACCGATAACCACCTCAAATTTAACTCCCTCAAAACCGAATTCCCACTAATCGCCCCCCCTAACCAAACATTCAAGAATGGCTTAAACAACTTTCAGCGCTCAACTGCCAACCTCGTTTAATTCGAGTCAGCAAAATCGCTGGGAGTAACTCTGGACAGTAACCTAAACATGCAAAAAAATATCAGTGCTGCAGCAAAAGGAGCAAATTTTCAAATGCACACCCTGAGAAAATTAAAACCCTTCCACCCAGCAAATGACTTCAAACTGGCAGTCCAAGCCCTAGTACTTCCCAGACTAGAATATGGTAGTGCAACGCTATGTGGACTCCGTAGATCGACAACTGCCACTCTAAGAGCATCACTCAACTCAGCGGCCAGGCTCATCACAAATTCCAAAAGACATTGCCACCTTTCCCCCAACTTCAAAACGCTCAACTGGCTACCCTTCAAAGCAAGAATTCAACAAAAAATCGCTTGCATGGCACACAAACCCTACATCACAACACCCCGAGGTACCTGGCCCAGAAACTGGGGCACTCGTGTGGAAACAGATCCTCTAGGAGCGCCAACAACCTTCTTTTGAAGCCTCAAAGATTTGTTAAGAAGAAAACATATAATCGCGCCTTCTCTGGAATTGCTCCTGGGATTCGGAATGCAGTACCCCCAGAAACCAGACTGAATCCATCATCTGCATCCTTCAAAAAAGAAGTTAAATCTCTTTTCATGACGAAATTCATGTGAACATTATTTTGGACTACTGGAACAATCCAGCTGTAACATAAGTCTTTATCTCGAAATACTATGTTTCTTTTGTACAATGTTTCTTTTGTTTAACTACCTTACTTGTAATGCCCTCTGATACCTGCAAGGGTCTTGTTTGCGTTATACAAAACCTTTAAAATAAAAATAAATAAATGTCCTTGTGTTCCCCTTTGCAGTGACAGTGTATTCCTTGACGTGGTGGTAATTAATTAATGTATTTCTTTATTTATAAAGTTTTATATAGCGTGAACAAGATCCCGAAGGATATCAGAGCACTTTACTAAAGGATGGAAGGAAGGTACCGTCTTCCTTTATCTTCATCAATATATTTCCTGTTCCAGTAAAGGCAGGGGTTTAAGTGGGACAAAAAGTTGGGGGTCTCTAAATGCCACATGGTCAAAGGAGTAGGGCCGATCGGTCATGTCCTTTGTAATTAAGGGTATGGCCTAAATCAGTCTAGAATACTGTGCCTCTGATATTCCTAAAAGGGAACATATCGCCTGAGATATTGGAACATGCCAGGACACCACTGCGCAGTCCAATAACTGAACACACTAAAGATAAGGCTGAATAAAATACTGCCATGGATCAGAGGGAATAGATCCCGAAAGGGACCGATTTTACTTGCACTTTTTAATGACTCCCACTGCGCAGAACACACAGGACCTGTCCCACTTAAACCCCTGAGTAAAAGTGTATTCTTTTGGGAGTTTGGCAATAAAGTCCTCCATGATTTATCTGCTCTGACATCCAGCCCTCATTCTATATTTTGACCCGCCCTCTGACATTTCTGTCGATTGTCTCTCATCCTGAGACCATATGGGAATATTTTACGCGTAAGACCTTCAAATGGTTCCCCCTCAAACACAGAAAGACCGTCACTCATGCCCTGGTCATCAGCAGGCACGACTACGACAATTCACTCTGTGCATGAATAAACAAAAACCTCACCCACAAGCTGCAGAACATCCAAAACGCCGCTGCAAGACTGGTCCTCAATCTGCCAAGACACTGCCACATCTCCCAGCACCTGTGCACACTCCACTGGCTCCCCATTGCAGTTAGAGTCACCTTCAAGATGCCAACCCATGCTCACAAGGCCCTCCACGACACCGGACCAGCATACCTGAACAGCCGACTCAAATTCTACGTACCCCAAAGGACCATACGATCAGCCCAGCTCTCCTATGTCTTTTTTCCCCCGCACCAGAAAGACCAGATCGTGAGGCCGCTCCTTCTCCTTATGCACGGCCAGAGCCTGGAACAACCTTCCGCTCTACCTCAGACAGACAACATCGCTCCCCATCTTCGCAAGAAACCTCAAAACCTAGTTCTTCGACAGACCGCCTCCTTGGCGGACTGGAAACTGTGACCCCCCAGCCCCTTGAGACCCCTACGGGTGAGTTGTCATGCGAAAAAAATACCTGATTGATTGATTATTACTCGCCAGTAAAAGGCTATACTCTGCTGGTCTGAAGGAACCTCTCAAGTGGACCCTCAAACGTGGTTAGTGACTACCTTCCAGATGCCAAAGAACCCTACAGTGGACCTCAGATCCTGCACATCTTTCCACCTTAGATAAAATAAAATGAGGTCCTGTGCACTGCGATTCTTGTACCTGCTGTTTATTGGCACCACTGCATCGCAGATAGAAACCGATACTTTGAGGGGAATGCTGCACCAGGAGAATATTTCTCTTCCCAATATAATTCAATCCGATGTCTCCTTGTAGAAATAAATTCAATCTTTCATTGTCTTCCGTAAAACAGACATTTTCACATGAAAAATCGTCCAGCCAACGAGTTTTGTTCAGAAAAAAAAAATCTTCTTCAGGGCTTATCAATGTCCAGGTATCAGGGTCAGAAATAAGCTTCAAAGAATTTCCCAATACATGTATGGTCCACGGGGAATGTGCTCCCATCAAGTATGCCCGCAATAATTAAATCGCCCGACACAGAAATCCAAAAGTCTAAACTGTACCTGGAACTGCTAGTTTAGCCCCTAAACCTATCAGTGCACTTCTTATACATTGTAGCAGGGACACTGCGATGTTTGGCAGGTCGTCTGCAGTGTTGAACTGTATATTTTGGACTACTACAGACATTTTATTTCATAATTGTTTTACATAGACAATGACGTAGAGAATACATCAAGTCAGCAGCTACTATGGGGGCTGCCGCTGGGCCCGATGGCCCGACAGGCAGGCTCACCGTACATATGTAATTAGGGGCTTATTTATGAGACCTTGCATCCCTTTTATGCTGCTGGTGCGTCACTTTTTGTGACCCACCAGTGGCCTAAACAATTCAGCATGTTGCATTATATTTACAAAGTGAAGCATCTAAGTAGATGCGTCATTTTGTAAACCCCTGCACCACATTATGCCTGCGCCATGTGTAATGTACGCAGGTATGACCCATTGCTGGAGTCGCTGCACTTTTGTGACACACTCCAGCAATGCGTCATTTTTGTGCCTACAGATATGTCAGAAATACTGATGTACCTGTAACTCCTTGCGACATGATGCGTCATATTGTAAATATGACGCATCCAGCATGTTGCAAGGAGGGCGCAATGAAAAGTGACACATTGCTGTTTTGACGCGGCGATGCGCCACTTTTCATAAATGAGGCCCTATGTGCTTTCTGGGTTTCCTTCCGAGAGAAGGCACTAAGGCAACAGTTCTCAGGAATGGCGTAACAGAACCAAGAGGTGCCCAACAGCTGATGGAGAAAGGAAAGAGAAATAATGGAAATTGGGAAGAAAGGTGGGAGCACGGGGAGTCAAAAATGAATAAAAAAGTAGGAAGAAGATAAAAGGAAAAAAGTAGGGAAGTGAAAGAAAAGATAAAAAGTGGAAAGGAAATACTTCCCCCACAATCCCTGTGTTAGGTACGCCATAGCACACAGACGTACCTTTACTCCGTAGGAATATTTCAGTATTCTTTCACAACTGCCTTGAAGACATTTCAAGATAAAAACTTAACTAACAGTTGTGCAGTGAAGTGCATTATTGCGCCCTTTAAGATACAGAGGAAGTTTTAAAGTCTAATACACTTTGGCAAATCATTAGCATATTTTATGTGAATTTAGAACTGATATGTGACGTTGACTTACTTCTTGGATCTTACTTCACTCGCATTGCTTGGTCTTAACCTCTTCAGTTTCAAGGTTACTTCCCTTCTGCTTCCACTTCCTTACCTGATTACTTGTAGTCAATGCACAAGTTGCCCATATTGTGTGAATTTCTGGATGTGATTACATTTGTATGCAAGATATCTTTTTGCAAATCAGGCCCCGGCAGTACCTGACAGGCTTCTGAACCGAAGTCACCTGTGCTGCAAAGAGGCTTCGCTGCTGCCCTCTCAGCTACTCAGCATGACGTATACTTTTATATGTTACTGTATAACGTGCTGAGTCGATTTTTCTTCTACTATCAGTCGCTCTTTTTCCTCCGCAATGTTTCAACTCTTCCTTTTTGTCCCATTGCCATATCGCCTTATCTGGTTGAAGCTTTTTTTCATGTCCTCTGCGCAGGAAGGTCTGTATGGTGCGAGCACCCCTCTCGAACCGGAAGTGACGCAGGCCGTAATGCCAGCAGCTCGTTTGCAGCAGGTATGTCCGGGCCTGAATCCAAGGTCACGTGAACCCCAGAAGATCCCATTCTGCATGTGTGTGAGAGTGTAAGTAAACAATCCCCAGAAGAGCACGCGCGCCAGGGGTGGGAGGGCCAGCGGCCAGGGGCTCGCGAGCACTTTACAGCCAATGAACAGCGGGTTTAAGGTGTCTGTGAAAAAGGCCCGGCAAGCCTCACCACATGGTACACAGTAGGAATGGGAGTGGATGCAACCAGCGGGGGGTGAAACGCACCTAATGATGTACAGCGGCTGTGTGGCTGTTTGCAACCATGGTCTGATAAATATCAACAGCACTTACCCAGCAGAAAATCATACACCTGTGACCAGGGACACAACCTTTACAACGCAGTCATTACATCGCAACATCCTTAACATCGCATGTTATTACAAGACAGCCATTACATTGCATGCCACTACAACGCATGTCATCACAATGCATGTCACTACAACGCAGCCATTACATTGCATGTCACTACAAAGCATGTCATTACAATGTATGTCACTACAACGCAGGCATTACATCGCAAGTCATTACAATGCATACCATTATAACGCATAGTACCCTTACAATATCCAACGCTTTCCCTACTGTTGCACTCTCTGGAGTTGGAATAGTATTTTTTACCCCTACGCTATCCAACACGTACCTTAAATACAATGTAATGGTATGCGTTGTAAAGGTAGTTTCTGAAAATGCGATGTAATGGCATGCTATGTAAAAGAATGCGTTGTAAATGATGTTGCGATGTATAAGCTGCATTGAAAGGCATGCGTTGTAAATGTATGTGTTGTTACGTCATACATTCCTGTGACCAAAGTGCTGTCCCGGATTCACCAAAACTCATATACTGCAAATCTAGCGGTATGTGCAAGCAGGACTTGAAGGTATTCCAGATGTCCCACCACAGCAGGCACAGCTTGGCAGCTTCCTCAGTGGAACTTCAGCAACACAAACAGGCACATGGACAATTAGATTGTGGGGTGGGAGCGTGGATACATAGGGTGATGCGTGGGAGCCACAAGGCAAGGCAGAGGGAAAAGTTTGGAGTACATGGATGAGCACTGTGTGGGGCTTGTGACAAGTGGACAGACAGTGAGGCACGTGGGGCATAAGGACAGATCGCGTGAGATGCTTGGGGCACATGGATGAACACTGTGGAGTGCTTGTGGCAAGTGGACAGACAGCGAGGGTCATGGGGCATAAGGGCAGATCACGTGAGATGCTTTGGGCACATGGATGAACACTGTTTGCTGCTTCTGGCAAGTGGACAGACAGCGAGGGACATGGGGCATAAGGGCAGATCACGTGAGATGCTTGGGGCACATGAATGATTAGTGTGAGGAAATGAAGGCACATGGAACGGACAGACACAGTGACGTGTGTGGTGCATGGTTGAAAAGGTGTGAGGAGCTATTGGCACTTGGAGACAGTGTGAGAAGCAGATCAAGTGTAGGGTCTGGGGCCACACAACTGTCAAATGTTGGAGCAAAGATAAAACGAGGACCTTGGGAAGCGTGTAACACTTAGGAACACATGCACAGGATGAGGAGTGTGGGGCTCATGGACAGGGTGTGAGTATCTGTATGCAGGTGGAGAGGGCAGTGGTAAGGAGATAGGCTACATTGACAGACTGGGGTACTGGGAGAACAAAGACCTCGTAGCAGGAAGTAAGGGTGACTCACAGAAAGGTGCTAGCTTGAGGAACAGAAGAGTGTGAGGTAACACCAGTCACTGGGGCAAAGAGTGTGAGGCAGTCTGAATTTTTTAAAACACATTAATATTGAAAGGTTTTGTACCAATTAATAGATGGACAGGAGACAGGTGTGTGCACTTTCTTGCTGTTAATAGCTTTGGGAAAACTCACTATGCCTTGAAATCCACTGCTTAGAGAGCTCTGAGACTTTGCAGTGGTATCTGGGGCCTGAGCTTCTGGAGATGACTGGGGTTACTAGTTACATACAGTGTTTACCTGGTTGTCTAAAAACAAATACCTGTAAATGAAGCTCACTGTATCTTGTTTTCTGCATAGGTAGAAGGTCAGATGGCACCTCACATACTTTGCTTTGCGACAGTCACATCAATATTATTGTCTTTCTTCATAATACTTGACAGTTTGTGAAACTTGATTTTTACTGCTTTCTTTTTGGTATTTGTTACAACATTTAATTGATGAATCATCTGCTGCGCCTACACTAATCTTTGCATCTCATATTTGCCTCTATTATAGGATAACATTGTTATCCCATGCCTGAGGGGAGTATGTGCTGTCTTTCTAAAGTGATATGTCTCTCTACAGACTGGTGCCTATGCTCTGAGTCTAATGTTATTTCCAGCCATGTTGTCTGGCCTGTTGCCCTCCACATTCTCCTTTTTCTATGAGCATATAGTGCCCTGGTGCACCTTCAGTAAGTAGAACAATATCAAAAACTATAAATATATAATAGCAGACTCTTTCATGCTTCTCACCCATTTGTAGCTGGATCTACTACTGGTCTGTGTGAATTTATGGCATGTTAAGGTTGGAGTGGGCAGGGGTTGAGGGCAGTGTGAGGCTGGGGTAAGACATGCCTGAAATGATGGGCGTGAGACCTGCAGGGTGTTTTGAGTTGGGACTTTTGTTCTATATCCAAGGTTCATCTTGATGTATGGTTGCTACAGCTGTGAGCTCGAAAAACCACATAATTTCATACACACCCCTGCCTTCTACCTATCTGTGGTATGCAGAAATGCAAAAGTACAGTTCATCTAATTGCCCCATAGCATGCTTTTCAAAGAAACAGAAGTTATGAAGAGGAAACACCCAGTTACTGCTTGTGTTTATCAAGAATGCTTGTGAACACCCTGCTTTCTCATGATCATGCCACCCCTGAGGCAGGGATGAGAGATAGCTTCCAGTACATGTGGTTAAAATGTGCATGCCTTCACGTCTTCCATCCTCTGCTGGTCGTGACAGCCTTCACCCCAGTTACTCCTGGAAAGACCCCCAGGTGTGGCTCAAAACTATGGTTTGGTGCCCATTTTGTCAGATAATAGTACCTCCCGATTGGTATTTGTAGATCTCTTTCTTGCTCGCTTTACAATTTTATTCGGATACCCTCGTTGTCGGATTTGTAAAGACCGGCTCAGTTCCAAGGAGCCCAGTATACCGAATTGCGGTAGGGCTCGGACAGAAAAAAAAGGAGACTGTCCTGAAGAATACCGAGGTGACCAGCTTTGGCACATTTGTTACGGTTGAAACATGTTGACATAAGCAGTATCAGGAGGGAAGTCTTGTGAGATCCTTGGGCCTCGAACAAGACACTTCCCATCCTAATTTGAGTTTTTAATCCTGATAGGGGTACCAGGTAATGTCCAATAAAACACTTATTTCAGTTGGCACCCTTAATCAGTTTTAACATTCCTTATTAACTGCACTTTATTCGCACTATTATTTCTGACACTTGGTGATTGGTACACATCAAATCACTTTATATGTTACATGTTGTCTGGAATTTATGGTTTGTCTTGTCGAGTGACTTTGATTATTATTGTTTTTCCCTTCCCTAATGCTCCGCCCGGGGTGTGGCTACACCAGGGCGTATTGCAAGCAGGCCCAATGATGGTAGAATGTCACATACTTCGGTATGTGAGTGAGGGCAACTTTTTCCAATGATTGGATTTCCCCATGTCTACGTTCCGTTGTGGTTGCCTTTTTTTTGTGTTTACCCTACTACCCCCCTTGTGTGTTCACTTGAATTTCTGTGGGGGCCTGGGGTGGTAGAGTTAGGAGCCCTCACCCCTTTTCTGTGTTTGAGAGTTTTTGGGGTTGCCTGATTAGATCTGTGCAACCACAAAGTGTCTAGGAGGGGAGTCAAAACAGCCTGGAATAAAGGCCTAGCCAGCTGCTAAAAAGGATAAAGGCAGAGGGCGTGGGCGTGGGCAAGAAACCTCTGAACGTTGTTGTATGCTCATCCATCCAAGAAGGCAGCAGAAACTTGATAGACTTGTTCCAAGTTTATTAGTAAGAGGAACCCCGTGCCAACGAAGCACAGTGCAGCAGGTTCTCCCCCAACTGAATTAGAACTCTCCACAAAGTCCGAGCATAACATTCCACATAATGACATGACAAACAGGGTATGAAGTGAAGAAAGACTAAAGGTACAGTACAATACATCCCCCTCCTTTCAGACAGAGAAAGTAAAACACGAGGAACCCCGAATAGGACACCACCCACATCCCCACAGACATAAGGAGGTAGAAAGGGATCAGAGAGAATAAATGAATGGTAAGACAAAACATCTGAACACTCTGTGAACAGAAAAGAAAACATGACCGAGTGAAACAACAAATCAATGAGTTACAAAATCAATGAGCCATTTGGGAGACCCAACTGATCTCATGCTTCTCCTTGGTCTGTCAAAAGGCAATACAGTGCATATATCATTACATTTGTCATTTGCAATAGTAGTACGAAAGGGTGAAAAAACAGAGGTTTTGGGTTAGGTGGAGACGTTACCATGAAACTGAGTGCCAGCCGTTTGAAACAAAGCAACTCTTCTCACATTCCAAATTTACATATTGTTTAAATTCAACCAGTTGTGCACTCTATCTGGGAGCTAACACTAAATGTATACGGAGACTCCAACGCATCCAGAATGCAGAAGCGCGTTTTATTCTGTGGTTACCCAAGAGTGCCCCGTCGAACACGGCCTTCGTTTCCCTTCACTGGCTTCCGGTAAGGGAGCGAATCCTGTTTAAGGTTATTTGTGTTAGCCAACGTATCCTACAAAGAAAGGGGCCCACCTACCTACATGATTGTCTTACCCCTTATTACCCGACCCGTCAACTAAGATCAAGCGGGAAGGGGCAGGGTAGTATTCTATCTATCAGGAGAGCTAGGATGGGTTCCTTTCGTATTATGGCAGCATAGTATTAGAATAAACTGCCCCTGGGACTCCGCATGGAGGTGTCGGAGACTATTTTCCGAAAGAAGTTGAAAACTTGGCTTTTTCCCTCTGTTAGCCAGACTGTTTAATCCGGTCTCTGCTTTCTCTGCCATGTCCAGAATATGCGGCTCTTTGTACCACAGCGCGGGGACACACTAGTCCAGTGTAACCAGGTGCTTTATAAACTTGTTTATTTATAATTATTATTATAGTTGTGCCAACATGAATGACCTTAGAGGTGCCACGAAATTTAGAAAGGCCACTTTTAAAACCACCTGGTTTGACTTTCACTAAGTCACCAACCTTGAATAAAACTGTACCGGAAGGTACAACAGTAACTTTGGGAGTACCAAAATTAGAATATTTCCACATCCAAAAAGGTCACACTTAGGAGGAGGGCACCCTACCTCTCATCATCACACAGGGAGTCTTACTGGTGGCTGCATTGGGTGTGGTGCAATACGCCCAGAGCATGTCTTTAACTGCACTCAGCACATTCTACACAGCAATGAAGGCTAGTTCCATGGTGCCCTTAACTAACCAGTTTATCCTATCAACCTGGCCGTTACTTTGTGGGTTGAACAAGGAAGTGCATATGTGTTTAACACCAACGTGACTTAAAAAAGGACTGCATGTCAGAAGAAGTAAGTTGTGTGCAATTGTCGGTAACAAGTTTAAGAGGGACTCCCTTCCTTCTGAAAATTTCTTCCAACATGGCAATGGTGGATCTGGAGCTAATGTTCCTCATAAAAATTACTTCAAACCAACGTGACTTGGCAACAACCAAGACCACTGCAAAGCGTTCATTTTCAGAGAGGAATGAGAATGGACCAATGAAATCCAGGCTGAGATTTTCCCAAACAGAATCGGCTTCAGCCATGTGAAAAGGAAAATCCTTGGCAACTCCTCCCCCCAATTTCAACCTTTTCTCAGAGTTTTTGCAAGGAAGGCATTTCTCAACCCAATCTTAGTTATCAGATAAACATTCTGGGCCACCCAAAAAAAAAAATCCTTGACCCTCTTGGAAGTAAATGTGACCCTCATGCGCCAAGGTAATGAGTCTGGATCTCAAAGTGACAGGAGGAATGAAGCGCTCACCTCTAAGAATGATGCCATCAGAACTTACAGAGAGCTCTTCTACAATTTTACAATAAGGTCTGATGTTGCAAGGATAAACACTCTCCCTCAATACACCTTTGTTAATAATTTTGTGAAGGGCAAGGAGTTCAAAGTCCTTGGCAGAAGCATCCAGCCACTCCCATTTACAAATGGCACTATGTGCCACAGACAGAATTTCTTCAATACTCGCAACTACCTCTTCTGTAGGAACCTCACCATCATCACACATTTTATCCGGCAGTCTCGATAGACAATCCGCAACCTTTTTTTACCAACCAGGTACATACTCATTCGAAAAATCACTCTCCTTTAACTTAACAGCCAACCTGGCAAGGTGGTAAGAGCAATTGTCAGAACCACAAGGTGCAAGCAATTTTAAAAGAGGTTTACGATCGGTCTTCAAGATGACCCTCGAGCCCCAAATGAAAGAGCGAAAGTGAGAAGTGGCCCAGACTGCCGCCAACACCTCCCGCTCAATTACAGAATACTTTCTCTCGGTGGAAGAGAGAGAACGGGAAGCAAAGGCTACAGTCTTTTCAGTACCTGCATGCATTTGAGAAAGTAAAGCACCCAGTCCCACAGAATTGGCATCGACAGTGAGTATGGTTTGCAGGTTGCACTGGAAAGGAACCAAAATTTTAGCATTAGAAATCTATTCTGGTGCAATCTGGTGCAATATGCATCTTCTTGAGATACACCCCACTCAAAGGTCTGCCCTTTTCTAAGTAAAACATGTAAAGGTTCAGATACTGTAGCAAAGTCCTTAACAAATTTCGAGTAGTACTCAACCATACCCATAAAGGGGCGCAACATGTCTTTGTCATGGGGTGTTTGCGCATTCATAACGGCACTTACGAGGTTGAGTTTTGGCCTGACACCTTCACTGGAAATGCGATTTGCCAGATATTCCACTTCAGTGACCAAAAATTTGAATATTCTCCGTGCAAAGTAAGACCAGCTTCCAGTAACCTGCGCAGGACCATTCGCAAAGTTTCATTGTGTGACTCAATGGTGTCACCGAAAATCAAGATATCGTCCTGGAAGAAAATAGTGTTGTTGACACCCACCAGGACTTTGAAGATGAGCCTTTGGAACATGCTGGCTGCGGATAACAAGCCAAAGGGCAATCTATTGAATTGAAAGACACCTTCGGCAGTGACAAAGGCAGTGAGGTCTTTAAAGTCAAGGTGCAACATGACCTGGTGGGATGCACTCCTGAGGTCGAGTTTTGAGAAGAACTTCCCACCAGACAAGAGAAAAACTAGCTCAGTAATATTTGGAAGGGGAAAACGGTCCATAACAACATTCTGATTGAGGCTGTGCAAGTCAACACAGAACCTTAAAGACCCATCATCCTTCTTGGTGATCACAGCTGGGGGATAACCATTGAGTGGATTCGACAGATTCAATGACTCCATTGGCAACCATTTGTTCAATATGTTTCTTCACCTCCCCCCTAATGGCAATGGGAATTTTCCTAGAGGTGTGCCTAACAGGAATGGCATCCCTTTTTAAAATGATCTTGTGGGTGTAGTCTTTAGCCATACCCAGTTTGTTGTAAAAAACAACAGCAAATTGCTCCAGTACACTGTTGACGTCATATTTACACAGAACCATCACTTGCTCATCAGCCCTAGGGTTGACCACAATATGTAAATCATACCTATGAGACCACTCCAAAATGAATGGACTCTCAGTAGCAACAAAAATCTTACCGGAAGGAGATATTAGCTTCAATGTAGCCTATAACGCCTATGTTGGCCCCTTGGTAACTTTTCAGTATAACATTTGTATTATTCAATATTCTGGAGGGCCATACAGTTTCAAACAAGTCTTTGACAATGATGGTAAGTAAAGAGCCTGAGTCAACCATCAGAGTCACACACTTTCCATCAATAAGAAAGTCTGCTTTAGGACAAGTGTGTCTCTTGAAGTCTTCGGTATCTGCACATTGAAAATTAGATTCTGAATCCACCATCATGACTTAATGTTGAAAGAGTTCTTCTGATTAATTGGTGACAGCAACTTTAGGTTTGTTGGAGACGGTCCTACAAATGCGGGTGAGATATCTTCTTTTACCACACAGGCGACAGACCTGGCCCTGTTTGCATCACAAGTTGGAATTGGCAATGTTGGAGTTGCTGCCACAACGGAAACAGAACAGAGTGCTGCATCTGGCTTGAGAAGGTACAAGGGATCTAGATGAAGAATTTCGGAAACTTGAAGGAGTAGTAGGCTTCTTGTTTACAAAATTAATCGAGCTGGCATCCCTTTCTACTTCGGAAACTTTAAAGTGTTCCCTATTGCCCATTGGTTGCATTTCTTTCATTAATTTTTGAGATTCCTCCACAACCTTCACTAATTTAATGGCTTTCTTCAATGAGGGATCGGCGGCTGCACACAAACGCCCTTGGATCTTAGGTACTAGAGGTGCGGGCTTTAACTCTAAGACAGCAGGAATAGGCTTGAAATATGTTTTTAAAAAAGGTGGAGGTTTAGCTTTATAGACTGATTCTTGTACTTCTTGTATTTTAGATTTGTTTTTTGTTGCAGTCTTCTTACTCCTGACCTTATGTTTGGCCGATACAATTAGAGGAGTATCTGTTTGTCCTCCGTGTTTCCCCTGTTTGCTTCTAAGCGTGTAACTGGAAGCTTGCTCACTCTTTACCTCACTGTTAGACATAAGTAATATATCAACTCCCACTGAACTCCCTTCTCCAGCAGGATTCTCTAGTGAATTCCTATACCAATTATAGCAGCTTTCCTGCTGCATTCTGGGGAGGACAGTCCTTGCTGCTGCTTCAAACCACAGTTCATCCCTGTAAATGAAATCCTAATTGCAGCCCTTCGTCCTCTCCTAACCTCACTCGCTGCTCTGGCCCATTGCGCAAGCCCCCCTTCAAACCTAATACTGTTCTCTCCACTCAGCTTCAGGCAGTTTGTGTACAACGTGTGATTTTTGGTGGCTTCCGCTGCTCCCTCATCGTGTACTCGCTCCAGCTCCAAAAACTAGAGGAGCTAAAATACAGGAAAAATACCAAAAACACAAAGGACATGAAAGACACGCTTGGCCCCCGCAGCTATGTCGAACCCTCAAGCTGTGAAATCGAAAGACTGCCTCCTCCGCCACCTCCGGCCCGATGCCGATGCCGAGAACGTAAGTGGAGATATCGCTCCTCTCCTCGAGGAGACACACAGTGTCCCTAAAAGTGATGATTTTAGTCCATTGTGACTTCAATAATGAAAGAAGACAGTACCGTGTAAATGAGTCTTAATTTTTCCGCTATTTATCGGCACAGCTACATCACCCGGGTATCTGAGCCTCCCGGTTCTTCCCGGCTAGCCGCTCCTGCTAGTCGCCATGTTCTCCCTCATGACTCCGCCTCATACCTACCTCAACAGTTCCGACTGCCTTTGATTTTCCAGAGGATCTTCTTAACCCTTACAGATATCTTGTACTAAGGGAACTAGACCAAGACTTAGATCAAGCGGATACCTTAAAGATGCAGACCCCGGAGATGTCCAAAAAAGTAAATAGTGCAGATGCTGACAAGGACGATATGGCAGGAATTACTGTAAATGAAATATCAGCGACTGTGGCGGCAGAAAAAATTTCAGGAGTTATATCTTCAAGGAGCAGGATGTCCACAGAGGGGGAGGACAAGGACATGGAATCTACGCTTAACAACCAATCTGTTTTGGTAATCCTTAACTCTTTAAGTCAGGAGATGAAAAACGGTTTTGTGGTTTCACAGAGTAACCAGCAAGAAATAAAATCATTCTGTTAGAAGTTAGAGGAGAAGTTTGACTCTTTGGCGGCGAGAACGACTGTACTAGAGGCTACAGTTACGGATTTAAAGTCTTTGGCATGCCAGCATAAGAAGAAAATAGATGATTTAAGGCAGCGTGAGCAGGGGTACCAGGAGAAAATGGAATCTCTAGAAAATGCGCAGAGAAGGAACAATCTGCGTCTTTTGAAAGTACCGGAAGGGGCGAAACGGAGCAATATTAAGGAGTTTGTTGTCAAAATTATCAAACAGGCCACGGCTGTTGAAGTCTCAGAATAAGATTTAAGTAGAGATATCCAAAGAGTCCACAGAAATCCGTTTAGGTTAAGTCCGAATAAAACTAGGCCTAGAAATATCTTAGTTCATTTTCTGACTTATACCTTGAAGGATGAAATCCTTAACAAAGCTTTAAAAAGCACTTCTCTCTCAGCAGAAGAATTTATCTTCCAGATCCGGTCAGATGTCTCTTCTATTATGGCTTCTAAACAGTGGGAACTGGGTAAACTACTAGACCCCTTTAGGCAAACTGGTGCTACTGCTCAATTAAAATTTCCTGCCACCTTAAAAGTAATGTACAAGAATAAAAGGAAAACCATTAAAAGAGTAGATGAGGGAGAAACATATCTCCAATTGATAACGGAGGATTGTAGAGGCGAGCCAGGGGAGAAAGAGTAGTGAACTTTGTTCTTTTTGGGCTAGATGTAGGTAGAATAGATTTACCGATTTTTAATTACCGAATTTTACCGATTCGGTAATTAAAAATCGGTAAATCTAAGGGGTGGGTATGTAGGTATTCCAAATGTGCTGGAATACCGAATCGGAAGAATTCGGTATTTACCGATTCGGTAAATACCAAATCGGTAATGCCCATTCAACCCTATGGGCTTTGTAGCCCATAGGAATGAATGGGCATTACCGATTCGGTATTTACCGAATCGGTAAATACCGAATTTCACAAGGGTGCAGGGGGTGTCACTTTGACACCCTCTGCACCCCAAAAATAGGCATGTGCGCCATGTGGCACACAGACGTGCTCTAAGGGCATGTCTGTCTGTCACATGGCTAGGTGTGCATGCACACATGTGCATGCACACCTGAATTCGGTATTTTAACACCCAATTGGATTGGTTGGTAAAATACCGAATTTGTAGGGCCTTTGGGACTCAGAAGAGTCCCACCTACATCTGGGAATTACCGAATCGGTAAAAATACCGATTCAGTATTTTACAGATCCTGTAAATTTACCGATTCGGTAAATTTACAGAATCTGTAAAATCTGGCCCCCTACATCTCAAGATGCCAAATACCGGTCGGAAACGGCCGAATTCGGACGTTTCCGACCGGTATTTGCCACCTAGATCGGGCCCTTTGTCTTTTATTTTATTATTAAATACCAAACACACTGTCTAAATAGACTTATTTCTGTTTAGCTCTACTGTTTGTTTATCATCTTGCCTATTTTTGGCACAATAGTCATCCGGGTACCTGGGGATTGAGCCTCAAGGCCATGAGTATGGCCAAGAAGAAGAAGGGGGGTTCTCCAGGGGAGCACTGGGAGGGATTAAGGAAGGGGAGGGGCAGAGTTGGGCTGGGATGGGCACTGGGTGGGGAGCATGTGGGAAAAAAACAAAAAAATTGTCCAAATCGCCAAATCACAGCGTTCAATTGTTTTCGTTTATTTAGGAGAATATGTCACAGGCTAAATCAGTTCCACAGGAATATATTACGTTTTTAACTTGTAATCTGAATGGCCTGAGAGTAAAATCCAGAAGAGAGAGAGTATTTCAATATTTGAAAGATGCGCCTGAACATATCTTTATTTTGCAGGAAACGCATTCCACAGAGCAAGATTTAAGAGAGTTTTGTAATAATAAGAAATGGATTCAGTATGTTGTATGTACTTCACAACAAGTTACCACTAAGCGGGTTGCAATAGTAATTAAAGCAAATTCAGCCATAATTGGTGAAGAATCAAGGGTCTATAAAAAAGGAAGATAGGTCATAGCAAGAATAAAATATTATTCACATAAATTTACACTTGCAGGATACTATGGCCCTAACTTAGATGACCCTCTCCCTCTTAGGGAATTGTTGGTAGAACTCGTAGATTTTAATGATCCCTTAATCCTAGCAGGGGATTTTAACTTCGTTTTGAATCCCCAATTGGATAAAACATACAAACTCAAGACTACACATAATCCTAAAACAAGATCTCTCTTAATAAATTCTATGCATCAGTTAGCTTGGAAGGATATCTGGCGGGTAAAATGGGGGGAAAAAAGGAGTACACATTCCATAATAAAAAGCTAGGTCATAAATCTAGATTAGATTTCTTCCTAATCGCAGATGAGCTATGCAGTGCAGTCCATGAGGTTAAACATACAGGAGCACATATTTAAGACCATTCCGCAGTTTCCTTAGTTTTGAAACTCATGGGTCCTCCCAGTAATAAAAGATGGACCATGGATAGAAGTATCTTGTTTGAGGAAGACGTAGTAAGAAAACGTACGGATGAGTCGGAAAGTTTTTTTGAATCAAACCTAGGGTCAGCAGCACTCCCAACTGTATGGGACTCCTATAAAGCATTTTTGAGAGGAATAATTCTTGCTATTCAGTCTTCCATGCACAGGAAACATAGGGCAACCATTTCGGAGATTGAGACTAAAATTATCAAGCTAGAGTCCGATCTTTTAGTTCCGAACTTACCAACTGAAGTTAATATTCAGAAAGAACTATTAACATGTAAATTACAATTGGAAGAGATTTTTGACTCTAGACTCAGAAAGCGATGGCAGGCCAGCTCTCTCGCCCACTTTGAATATGGCGAAGCCAGCGAGAAGCTTCTAGCATGGAAAACAAAAAAAGAGAAAAGCAGGAATATGATCAAAGGGGTTCAGTTGGTCAATACGGGAGTAATCTCAGAAAATATCTCTGACATCCAGGAAGCATATTTTAATTATTTTGAGCAGGTATATAAAGAAGACCTAGCCCCACATGATAATTTAATTCAATCATGGCTCGAACAATATGCGGTAAGGCAAATTGATGATGAGGCATCTAACAATTTAAATATAGGAATCGGCATAAACGAAGTGTTGGTCGTAATAGATTCGGCAAAGAGGGGCAAGGCACCGGGCCCGGATGGCCTACGGGCCGAACTATATAAGTCACTAGCTCCAGTTATCTCACCTGTTCTCCAGATGCTTTTTTCATCTATTTTTGAGGATGGAGGGGAAATTCCTTCTTCTTGGAACGAGGCCACTGTTGTTCTTATTCTCAAATCCCTCAAGCCCGTGTCACAGTGTGACTCTTATAGGCCTATTTCACTGCTAAATTTGGATTATAAATTATTTGCCAAAATTTTAGCAGAGAGATTAAATGGAGTTGCTAGTGGGGGCAATAGATCTTGCATCTTTATATAAACTTCCAATGGCGATCATAACACTAGACGCTACCAAAGCGTTTGATCCTGTAAATTGGGCATATCTGGCTAGAGTTTTAGAAAGGTGTAATCTGGGTAGAAACTTTTGTAGATCTATCTCTTCTTTCTATCAGTCTCCAACTGCAAGGGTCATGATTAATGGGGGCTTAACAGAACTTATAAATATTAAAAGAGGCACTAGACAGGGGGGCCCCCTTTCACCTTTGCTCTTTGATTTATACATAGAGCCGCTGGCTGAGAAAATTAGACAAGATCAGAGTATTTCCCATTTTAAATATAAGAACTGGGAGAAGAAAGTCTCACTTTATGCAGACGATATGATGATATACACCTCAGACCCTATACAAACAATCCCCATAATTTATAGCACTGCTGCTCAATTTGGCCAAATATCAGGATATCAGATTAACCAATCTAAATCTGAATGTATGGTTTTGAACTGAATATCCTCAATTTCGATTTTAAAACACAAGATAAGATACCTGGGGGTTCAAATTACGCAGGACATAGAACATCTAACAGACAGGAATCTTGCTAAAATTGAGAGAGAATCTGCTGAATTTTTGAAGAGTTGCTCACTCATTCCTCTTACTTTAATTGGGCGAGTTAATATTATCAAGATGATGCTCCTGCCCAACTTAATATTTTTATTTCAGAATATCCCCCTGGTCTTCAAGGAAGCCAAGTTAATGAAAATTCAATCTAAATGGAATTCCTTTATATGGGCCTCTAAGGGTATAAGGATTGCATTGGAAAAGTTGCGAAGGAAGAAGAGCAAAGGAAGGCTTTGTGTTCCAGACTTGAAATTTTATGCTTGAACGTTATTATTGAAGGCCGGAATAATGCTTTTTGGAAACCCTTACAGTACCGAAACTGGTATAATGTTCGAGATAATGCTTTCAGGAATTCAAGGAGGTTCTTATGGTTTTCTGTGGAAGTTTGGGGATCCACGCTTCTTTAAGAAAGTGCGTCTGAAGATACTTAGGGACATGGCTTACACATGGGCTAAAGTAAGGAGATCATCGAATATTTCCTAGTACTCAGCTATGGGCCCTATTTGGGGATCGCCCGGCTCACCAGAATGGACCAAAGATTCATTAGTTTTACCTCTGTTGAATGCCAACATAAAAAACTGGGGTCAGTTGCTTCCGGAAGGGGTTTTGTGAAGTTGGGGGGAGATCACCAATCTGACTGAGAATAATCTTTCCAAGTTTAAATACCTCCATAATTCAACCTAAGGTGTGATGCATTTGCTACGTAGTAGATGGTATGGATTTGGGACTCTGAGAATATCTCTTGGCGTATGAGGACATACATTTTTTTTTAAAACAACAACAAAAAACGCTCTTGGATCTTTTTGTTGCTGCATTGTAAATATAGCTGGTCACGTATGAGTTCTTCTGTCATCGGTCCTAATTTGCATTTGATGGCCAACTCTCTGAGTCTTGTCACAAATTCATCGATAGATTCACTGGGCTTCTGGGGTTGGGTAAAGAATTTGTGACGTTGCATTACAATGTTAAAGGTTTTTGCAAAACGCTTATGTAAATGTAGTTTTGCTCCCTTGTAAACATCCTCCATGATGTCTCCATTGTCTTCATAAACTTGCGGAAAGTATTTAAAAACATGTTGCCCTTCAGTGCCAGACATACTATTAGAAGAGCTTATTTCCTGACAGGTGAAAAATTTGAGCCCTCCAGAGCCACAACGTAATTTAAAAAAAGTTTCAGTTCAGTCTTCCCATTCAATGGGAGGATCTTTTTGTAACATCAAAAAGGCTGGGGGAACCACAACAGATTGGCTGATGCTCATTTTTTTAGAAGTAAAGATATGCACTGGCAACAGCGAAATGAGCAGCCTTAGTATAATGAAGAGGAGGTTAAAAAAAATACAAATAAAAAGGAAATACATAGATTCTGTAGTATGGCTGGTGAAAAGAGAATAGCAGGTAATATCACACATAATAAAGCTTGGAGTGTTTGTTAATCAAGAAAAATTATACAGTTCCAACGTATGTCACAAGATGGCAGTGTTGCAGTAGAAACCAAGTCTATTATTGAAGTTTGATCTAGTTAACTCTAAGGGCTGCAGAAGCAGAGGAAGAAAACTGCTGTGTGAAAGGTACAATGATTTTTGAGAGCGTGGCAGCGCTAGAAGGCATTTCAATATATAAGGGAGCTGCAGGAATATGGGAAGCACTAGAGAAAATGTGCATGCATTGGAATGTTAACAGGTGGTGTGCGAGGAAATGCAGAAGTGACAGACTGTAACAAAAGAGATGGCGGCAGATTTACAAGCCCCTTGCGCCACTTTTGCGTCACTTTTCCCCTGTTAAAAGTGACGTAAAAGTGGCTCAAGTGGCTTGTAAATCTGCCCGATTTACAAGCCCCTTGCGCCACTTTTGGGTCACTTTTCCCCTGTTAAAAGTGACGTAAAAGTGGCTCAAGTGGCTTGTAAATCTGCCCGATTTACAAGCCCCTTGCATCGCTTTTGCGTCATTTTCAACATGGAAAAAGTGACGCTAAAGTGGCGCAAGGGGCTTGTAAATCTCCCCCATGGAGTGCGAGGTGAAGAGCGCTCCAGAGAGTTTGCGCATGAGCTGGAATAGTGTCAGCTGATGCGCGAGGCAGTGGTCGGTCAGATTTAAACCACCAAAGATGCCTACCAAACAAAAGAATTTGGGGCAGGGCAGCACGATGGGAATAAAATGAATCAAAGTCCTACCGCACCATGTATGAAGTAGGGAAACGCCAGGCACAGGAAGGCATATTAGCAAGAACCTCGTTAAAATTATCGCCATTTTAGCGGCAGGAAACTGATGCTCAAACGGCGATAATGGGCTTGCTAATATGTGTTATAGAATTCCAATGGAAGCCCAAGTTAGATGTGCAGGACTTCTAACCTGGGCTTCTATTGGAATTCTATATCCCATATTAGCAATCCCATTATCGATGTTGTAGCAGCAGTTTCCTGCAGCTAAAACGGCGATAATTTTGATGAGGTTCTTGCTAATATGCCCCGGGGATCCTTCAGTCAGAAACTCGAGTAGACAGCATGTCCAAAAGGAGGATTTTGGATGAGGCAAAATGAGCGTAGCATATCCCTTCCTGGCGCGAAAATTGTTGTATGCTCATCCATAGAAGAAGGCAGCAGAAACTGAATAGACTTGTTCCAAGTTTAGTAGTAAGAGGAACCCCGTGCCAACCAAGCACAGTGCAGCAGGTTCTCCCCCCAACTGAATTAGAACTCCCCACGAAGTCCAAGCATAAGATTCCACATAATGGCGTGACACACAGGGTAGGAAGTGAAGAAAGACTAAAGGCACAGTACAACACACTTCTTCCCAGTAAAGTGGATGAGGAAACTGCGGTGGCCACCCATAGCCCACTGAGGAGGGCATCGAACCTCTTGGCGACCTGCCAGAGATTGCTGGATGGCATGTAGAAGGAGTGTGGTAAATAAAATTACCGGGACTATTTTTCTATACATTAAATGACTCTAAGGATAGCTCAATAAAATGAGAGGCAGAGTCTGTGGTATCTGAGTCATACGGGCTTTAATTAAGTGCCTCGAGACACTGGACATCGGGTTCCATCACCACTAAGGTTCAGGAAGGGATATTCAACATTTTATTAACATCACACAATATATATAGTAAAACTGTACAGTTGCATTGAATACAGTAGGCGTAACAAGTGAAAAGAAAAGAGATAAGAACATATGGGCATAAAAGATGGCATGTACAGGGCGTACACGGAGGTGTGTGCTAGATACGTCACAGAAGTGTCATAGGTGGGTGGATGCATAGAGGAAATCTGCTGGGTCGGCAGAAACCTTTACCCTGGGTGCGCACGGAACTGAACATGACGTGATATTGACGTGTAACTGGGGAGAGCTGGGGGGCTTGACTTTAGCACTAGTAGAGGAGACTGATGTCTGGGATGTCAGAACGACCTGCACCTATAACATATCTGATATCTTGTGTTTGGAGGATGTGTTGTCTGAAGCAAAAGGTCTCTCGGGCAGAGGCCATACATCACTGAATGCTAGTGGGTGCATACGTGTCTTCGTGCAATGCGCGGGGCCATGGGCCTACTATGGCAACGGATGCAGTAAATTACTTGTAAGGAGACAGGAAGGCCGGGCCCTTTGCTCTGTAGCCGGGAATATGTTTACCTATTTCACTAGACTGGAATGTGTTTTTGCGGAGGCTGAGCAGATAACTGTAGGCAAAATACCGTCTTGGCAGGCAGGCCAGGCTGAGCCGGGCACTGCTTGCCTGGGCAGGAAGTAAGGTAGAGGTCAGGGATGCATACCTAAACTGCAGCTTTCAGAGACAGAAGAGACCCGGAGCCTCAATTCAGGGCCTGGCTCGGCTGAGCCAGAAAACGTGTGCATCTTTAAACGTGTATCATGTAAAGACGTTGGCAACATGGGTCTAAGAACCAAATTAATGTTGCTTTCATGGAGGACTTGGTAGATGACATGTTAACGTTGGACGCAAATGCAAATGCGTCTTCATTTTCGGCCATGGAGGGAAAATGCATGGATGTCATGCACATACATTGAACGTTGGGGTACACGATAGGGGACATACTTGGTCATGTAAAATTCAATTTTCCTCATTCCCTCCTCGTCCCCTACGTTCCCTTCAGGATATATCTATCTTCATGAGACCATCTATCTGTTCATATAGCATCATTTGCTCGTCTTTTTTCATTCGAGCACGAGATCGTGAACGCGCAATACAAGCCGTGGCGCACAGGCCGCAAATCGCTGGGCCACATTGTAGACAGAGACAACAACTGAATACTATGAGCAGTATTATTCCTAGGAATGACAGTACTTTCCATCCCCAAGCTGATATCACACTCCAGAGCCAGCCGGACCAAGTCCAGGTGCCTGGATTCTGGTGTATCTGGTGAGCTATATTATGGAGCCTTGTTATTGCTTTATACACTGAAGGTGCGTTATTAGGAATGAAAATACAACAACTAGAGCCGATCACTCTACAAGCTCCGCCCCTTGCGGCCAGGATGACGTCAAGGACAAGGCGGTTTTGAAGTATAACAAGTCTCATAGCAGACTGCTCTTCGGTTAGGTTACCTAGGGCAAAAGTAGTCTCATTCACTACTGCTTCAAGGGTTCTGGTCAATTTGCGTATCAGTTTACTGTTTTGGACAGGACCTACAAAGAAAAAGAATCCTTTATTGAAATCTGTATATTGCTCCCACACTGTCTCAGTCTGATCGACAATTGGGGACTCAATCTCCCTCCTATGTCTGATATGTACAAGATGGGTATTTCGGTGATAATCGGATGGGGCTAGAAAAACTGGTGGCAGTAGGAATGCAATATAACATGTTCCATCCCAATCTAAGGGCAAACGTACATAATCTGTCTGACCACAAATAAAATAGGAATGACAGGAAGCTTTGAAAGTAGACTTTCCTTTATCACTGAATTCGACCACAGTAGTACAATCACTGTGTCCTAGGTGTACTGAACCATTCTTTCGAACACATAATTCACCTTTCACTGGTAAAACTGTTATAAACCGCAAGTCTGAATTAGTCTCGGACTGAACGTTCAGAATCATGAGGTTAAGGGAAAAATTACCTAAATCATACACTTCATTTTCTAGATCGGTCCCTGTCCTTTGGGGAAGACCATCTTTGTCTGGGAAACAGGCTTTATTCATAACCGTATTCAGATCTCCCCATATCCAATTACTCTGGGAAACTGTGGACTTACTGCCTAATGAGGACATTAATGCAAACCATGCTCCGCACTAACCATTGTGTGAAAACGGATAAGGAAAGAGGGGCAGAGCTCCCTTCATTTTCTGGTAAGGTGGGAGTCGGCCACAAACCCAGCAATTCGTGACATTTCTGGTCTGGTGAGAATGGTGTAACATATGGATAAAAGTGTTGTTGCGTAGTGCAAGTCGATAGGATAGTTCGTGAGGGGGCAGGTCACTGAAAGTGTGCTCTACTGTGCCATTAAAGGAAGGATGTACATGTGAACCAAGAGGAGGAAAGAAAACGTGTAACGTCCAGGTTATACATATGATCGTAAGACTCAGAAAAAACATAAAAAGCAATGTAATGATGCATCTGCTTCGCAGATTTTTACAGTATTTCATTTTCTTGACTTTCTGTCTATCTCTCTCACTATTTGGGTCTATCTTATACATGTCAGAAACCTGTCTAACCGCTTCACCCGGGGGGGACTTAAACAATTAAACGCTGTCTGACTTACTAGACCTTAGTTTAGTTTTGTACTCCTGCTGTGGAGTTTTCTCTAACAGAGGGAGTATAGTGTCGGTATCTGAAACGGGGCAGTCCTTGGGAAAAGTCTCTGGATACAGTCCATGAAAACACTTGATGTGGCTGGAATGGAGCCAGCCTTTTCGTCCCTCCACCTTCATCGCGGTCCTCGTGGTCATCAACACCAGTTTCGGTTCCTTCCAACTGGGCTCCAGAGGGCTTGAGTGGTCAAAGTTGCGGACCAACACCGGGTCTCCCGGAACGATTTCATGCGGTTTCACTTGGGTGTTGTCCGGGAAGGCAGCCGCGACCTGGGAACGACAAGAGAGTAGTGCAGACATCAAGGAAGCCAGGTAATCTGTCAGCATGTTACTATCGACATCTGTTATTGTACGAGGCATAAGCGTACCCCACATATTTGGGGGACGACCGAAAACAATTTCATATGGAGACAATCCGGTTCTGGAATGGGCTACCAAAGGCATGTAAAAGAGGGCAACCGGCAGGGCTACCATCCAATCTACACCTTTTTCTGCACAGACCTTCGCTAAACGTGTTTTCAGAGTCTGATTGTGTCGCTCGACGAGGCCAGCTGCCTTGGGGTGTCGTACGCAGTGAAATTTCCACTGGTACCCTAACAGGAGTGATACCTGTTTCATGAGTTCGGACGAGAATGGCTGTCCATTGTCTGAGTACACGACACGGGGCAAACCGTATCGTGGGAAAAATTCACGAACCAACTGCTTGGCAGTGGTTACGGCAGTGTAATCTGGGACTGGGTAAGCTTCTGTCCATCTGGATAGGGCACATACAACTACGAGGACGTACTTAAATCCACGACATCGATCCATCTGGATATAATCCATCTGGAGGACTTCAAAAGGGTGGTCAGGAGGATGAAATCCACCTTGTTCCACGGGAATACCTTTGCCTGGATTGAACTGACAACAGATCATGCAGGTACGTACTTTCTGTTTTGCTGCTGCACGTAAATGCTTGTTGAACCAAAGGTTCTGGATGCTGTCTAACATGGCTTTTTCTCCTAAATGTGCTGTATTAATGGTAACTTGAACCATAGAGTCGGGGAGAAACCATGTGGCTTTCCCCTTTGTCATCCATCCCTGATCTGTCTGGACCCCTCCTTGTTCAGTCCATTTCTTGATTAGCATGTGTCTGTATGTCTAGTACATCTTGTGTGGGATCCCTGACTGTCATGCAATGCGTCAGTGATGGTACTTCTGTCTTTGTCGTGTCAGCTGGATTGTCTGGGGTCTGTGCTGTAAGCTTGGCTGTTCGATCTGCCAGGTCGTTACCCTGGGAAATGGTGTCAGTAACTTTCGTATGTGCTTTGCACTTCATGATGGCTATGGCTGTAGGCAAGTGTATTGCTTCTAACAGAGCTTGAATGAGGGGACCATGCTGTATCTTGGCACCGTGGGAGGTCATGAAACCTCTCTCTTGCCAGAGGACTCCGAAGTCATGAACGACTCCGAATGCATAACGTGAATCTGTGTATATGTTTACTTTCAGGTTCTTGGCTCGTATGCAGGCTTGGGTCAGAGCGATGAGCTCTGCTGCTTGGGCAGACAGGGTGTCAATACGATGTGTTTCTATGACTTCAGTTTCAGTGGTCACTGCATATGCGGCCACTAACTCTTCTGTACTTGTTCTCATACATGAACCATCCACGTAAAGTGTCAGGTCTGGGTCAGTTAATGCAATGTCTGTCAAGTCTTGTCTTGGCTTCGTCATGGTGTTAATGACTTCCACACAGTCATGTGGTGTAGGGTCTGCTGTAATCGAGGGTAACAGTGTAGCAGGGTTTAATATGTTGCAACGTCTGATCTCTATGTGTGGCTGAAACAGTGTCAATTCATAACCTGTCAGTCGTGCTATGGTCAAGTGCTGAGTCTGTGTCCTGTTTAAGAGAACTTCCACTGAGTGTGGAACCTGTACCTTCAGGGGATGTCCTAACACTATGGAATCGCTTTGTATGATAGCTAAAGCTGTTGCTGCAACTGATTTGAGGCACGCAGGCAGAGCCTGGGCAACTGGATCCAATGTACTAGAAAAATAAGCACAAGGCTTGTGTGATCCTGCTTGATCTTGTGTGAGGACAGATAATGCTGTACCATCGCGTTCAGTGACAAAAAGTGTAAAAGGTTTGCTGTAACATGGTGTCGCTAAAACAGGTGCTTGACATAGGGCTTTCTTCAATTTGTCAAAAGCAAGTGTATGTTCCTGAGTCCAAAGGAGGACAGTCGAAGTCGCTGCCTCCTGTGTTGTCAACTGTATGAGTGGTTTGGCTAGATATGCATACTCGGGAATCCATTGTCTACAGTAAGAAGTGAGGCCAATAAAGGCCCGTACTTCCTTTTGTGTCTTGGGCTGTGGAAGATGTGCAATTAACTGGATACGGTCAGGTGTCAACTGTCTACCCCTCTTGGACAGCAAGTGTCCAAGGTAAACCACTTGCTGGGCACAGAATTGTAGCTTCGAAGGGGATACCTTATGCCCCTTCTCGTCCAGAAAATACAAGACTGTCAGTGATGCACGTTCGCAATCACGTTCTGTACGGGCTGTGATCAATAGATCATCAACATACTGGAGCAGGGCAGTGTCAGTAGGCATGTGAATACTGTCTAGTTGTCGTTTCAGTGCTTGGCTGTAAATACTAGGGCTTTCTGTGAACCCTTGAGGTGCACGTGCAAATTTGAAGCTTCGGCCATTTAAACAGAATCCGAAAAGGTACTGGCTTTCCGGATGGATGGGGACACTAAAGAAGGTGTTCTTGAGATCGATGACAGTAAAGAACGCTGCTTCGGAATCAATAGCAGTCAATAGGGAAGAAATATCTGGGACCACTGGGTACTGGGGTATGATGCATTTGTTTAGTTCTCGAAGGTCGATCACCAGTCTGTAGACCGGAGGTGCATTTGGGTCAGTTCGTTTAAGAATCGGAATGATAGGAGAATTACATACATTGGAGTCAGTTTCTACAACCACTCCTTGAGCAATGAGTTTGTCAATAATTTTCAGTAAGGCTACTACAGCCTCAGGTGGTAACTTGTATTGTCGGATTCGGGGTAGTACAATTCCTCGTTTCAGAGTAACACTGTATGGTGCGATGTGCATGCAACCTACATCAGTTGGACCTTGCGCCCATAAATACTGTGGTACATTCTGTAATCTCGGATCAAAATCTCTTAACACATAATGTCCTTTAAAATCACGTAAAAACAATCTCACTCCTTCCGGAGAACAACAAATAACTGCTCCTAGTTCTTTCAATGTTTTTATACCAAACAAGTTTTCTGGACATGATTTCGTAAGTAACAAGTCTGTAGTGCGGGACAATGGACCAACTTCTAGGGAAACTGGCTTTGACACTTCGTTAACAATAGGCTTTCCTGAAAATCCCAGGGAAACATTTCTTGAGCCTGAGAGGGGAGCCCCTGGAACCTCGTCATGACTGATGGTAGTTCTGCTTGCCCCCGTGTCAATCAAAAATTTTCTGTCTTTCCCTAATACCTGACTATGTACATAGGGACCCTCTTGATCTACAGGAACCTCGATAAGGGGCAAGCCAACCTCCCTCTCTAGGCTATTTCATGAATACTGTTGATAATCTGACTGTGCATACTGGTACATTTGCTGTGTAACCTGTTGTGTGGCAGCCATGGGCAGGGGTACGGCTACTGTCTGTTGCGTGTTCTGAGGAGGTCGCGTGTTCTGCGGAACATGTTCCTGTCTAGGAGGACGCGGTCTTTCTTTCGTCTTGCCTGTAGATATATTGTGTTTCAGAACGGCACATTCGTTTACATAATGACCTGGCTGTTTACAGTAATTGCATGTCCCTTTTACAGGAGCTGCAGAATGACCGGTCGGTGGCGTACCCCTCTTCTGACTATCAGCTGGGATAGACTGCGTAACTAGTACTTTCATTTTCGTGTGTTTCATACGTCTCTTTTCGTGTTCTTGCTCCTCTCTAATTCGGTTCTGGTGGTACTGTAACATTTGTAACATTTGGGAAGGGGTGTTAGCTTGGCAGGTACTCTCAACCTTCAGTACTCGATTTTTAACTTGTGGTAAGGAATTCTCTACTAATTTAGTCACAAAAAGATGTGGATATGATTCACTACTTGTTTTCAGCCTGCTATTATTAATGAAACATTTCTCGAATCTGGAATAAAATTCACTAGTGTCTTCGTCTTGTTTCTGTTTACAAGCTGCGATCGCGTCCCAGTCTTCCTTTTTAGTAGCTAGTAATCTTGGCAAAACCTGTATTAATAACTCGGGCAATGCTTTGGCTTTTTCCCCGAGCCAAGTACCAGGGATTCGTGTGTTATCTTTGTTTTCTAATTCTGCCCAGTCAATCTTTTTCTCTCCCACCTCCCATTCTTTTTCTTTAAGTTTTTCGTAAATGCCTGCTGGCAATAGTACTTTTAACATTTTAATGATATCGGGATACGTATACTCTCCCATGCGGAGCATATCTTTTAATTCACGGTGGAACCCTGCTGGATCTTTATCGTGACATGGCACTAGTTTTTTCATTTCCAATAGTTCTATTTTCGTTAAGGGGGTGTAAACAAATACTCGTTCGAGCTCACCACCTGTTGCCCGAACGGGATGAACTTCTCGTAAGGGATTCTGTCTGTCTATGTAAAATGTTTTCCTTACTGGGGGTGGAACAGGAACGAAATGTGGAGTCAGGAAAGTCCTGTATTTGTGTCGTTGTTCTAGAATGACATTAACTAAATCGGTACCTAGGCCTCTCCATCTATTTAGGAGTAACTCTTCCAATACATTATATAGGGGACCTGGATCAGAATGCTGACTTTCGTACAGTGTAATGAGATGTTGGATCATGTACATACCAACTAGTCGCTGTTCGTCTGGGGAAAGATTCAGAAATGTTTGGGCCACTACGTCATCTTTATATAGGGTAGAATTACTAGCCCATTGAACTGCTGATCGGGCTAGTTCCTGTTCATGCATGGTACTAAGCTCACTGTAACCTATTCGTTGTTTCAGTACTTTATCCGTGGCCTGGAATAGATGCTCAAGAGAACATTGTTCTGGTGTGGGAGGAAGAAAACTTTTCCTACATTCTAGGCGTATGGGTTTGTCAAAAGGTCTCGCCCTACCTACGTACGCTATTCTGTCTGGGTTCTCAGTTGCTATATCATCGTCTTCCAAGACTTCATCCTCTTTCTCGGTTTCGTTCTCGTTGGCATGTTCTTTCTCACGTATTTCTAGAATTTCCTTACGGATTTTCCTGTACATTGACTCTATACTAGTCTGTTTATCATGCTTTCCGACTGCTATGTTATCACTCCAATTTAACATACGTTTAGTTACTTTTCTGTGTGGTTGATCTTGTTCCCTGATCAAACAATTTATCAAGAACTGTAAAAGCAAATGTTGAGTTTCCACCTTTCTGTGTACCATGGCTTCCTGTATACTTTCTGGTCCCTTCCCCGTTCTAATGAAGTGATATATCTTGTCTAATTTCTCTCTCATGCCTGGTAAAGTGATCAGATAATCTGTAACACGCCTTAATCGTAGTGAGTGTAAGACCAATGATTCCTCACCCGGTACTGGATCATATATACAATCAGTAAGGTTCTTTCTAAGGGTTGCGTATGTTGCCTTTGGCGTTCGTTCTAGTGCTAAATCTCGTAATGATATTCGTTTTACTGGAGGAGGGGTTGAGAAACCCCCTCCCGCGGCTCCTAGATGTGAGCCACCAGGGCTTGCAGGGTGTACTGGCCCTGGAGGAAACGTGGGTGCTGGTAAAGTAGGTTGGTCCTGGGTTACAGGTACAGTAAAAGGATTGCCAGGACCAGTGACAGGAGGAACAGTAGGGGGAATCGTGCCATTAACAGGGTTGTGTGGTTGAACATTTGGGGGAGGATTAGTATTTGCATATTCTGGGACAGTGTCGTCTAAGTAGGAAGAAAGGAAAATTTCTGCTGCAGTCTGTTTATGACGTAGCTTAGTTGGGACCAATGGTGGCGGCAAGTTACTGGGTACTTCCGGGGTCGCCTTAGGCAGGCCCTCGGCGAGAAGGGGATACATGCCTTTAATAAGGGCATTTCTTTGTCTGTCTAATTGTTCTGCTCTAACTCGTTCACCTTCTTCTAGTAATTCTTTTTCTTGGGCTTTTTCTGATGCTTCCCTACTTAGTTCTGCTTTCCTGATTTATTTATCTGTTCTTCTATGCGCTTCTTTACGCCATAATTCTATGGCATCTTTCTGGGATTGTCTGGCTTTCTTTTTCCACAATGCTTCTTCTACTCTCATGATGCAATCGGCATCCCATGTCCCTGAAACAGGCCATCTATATTTCTCTTCCAGATCTTTGGTGTAATCCACCCATAAGTCTAAGTACAGTATGGCATCTAAGCCATGCTTGTGATACATACAATGTCCGGGAGTGTCCCTAGGCGGGACGGGAACTGCTTCTTCGAGTATCCCTTTCCTGGATTTTCCTTAATTAGGTGCCTCGAGACACTGGACATCGGGTTCCATCACCACTAAGGTTCAGGAAGGGATATTCAACATTTTATTAACATCACACAATACATATAGTAAAACTGTACAGTTGCATTGAATACAGTAGGCATAACAAGTGAAAAGAAAAGAGATAAGAACATATGGGCGTAAAAGAAGGCGTGTACAGGGCGTACACGGAGGTGTGTGCTAGATACGTCACAGAAGTGTCATAGGTGGGTGGATGCATAGAGGAAATCTGCTGGGTCGGCAGAAACCTTTACCCTGGGTGCGCACGCAACTGAGCATGACGTGACATTGACGTGTAACTGGGGAGAGCTGGGGGGCTTGACTTTAGCACTAGTAGAGGAGACTGATGTCTGGGATGTCAGAACGACCTGCACCTATAACATATCTGATATCTTGTGTTTGGAGGATGTGTTGTCTGAAGCAAAAGGTCTCTCGGGCAGAGGCCATACATCACTGAATGCTAGTGGGTGCATACGTGTCTTCGTGCAATGCGTTGTGCCATGGGCCTACTATGGCAACGGATGCAGTAAATTACTTGTAAGGAGACAGGAAGGCCGGGCCCTTTGCTCTGTAGCCGGGAATATGTTTACCTATTTCACTAGACTGGATGTGTTTTTGCAGAGGCTGAGCAGATAACTGTAGGCAAAATACCGTCTTGGCAGGCAGGCCAGGCTGAGCCGGGCACCGCTTGCCTGGGCAGGAAGTAAGGTAGAGGTCAGGGATGCATACCTAAACTGCAGCTTTCAGAGACAGAAGAGACTCGGAGCCTCAATTCAGGGCCTGGCTCGGCTGAGCCAGAAAACGTGTGCATCTTTAAACGTGTATCATGTAAAGACGTTGGCAACATGGGTCTAAGAACCAAATTAATGTTGCTTTCATGGAGGACTTGGTAGATGACATGTTAACGTTGGACGCAAATGCAAATGCGTCTTCATTTTCGGCCATGGAGGGAAAATGCATGGATGTCATACACATACATTGAACGTTGGGGTACACGATAGGGGACATACTTGGTCATGTAAAATTCAATTTTCCTCAGGAGTACCCACCAAAGAGGAGTTCTCTAGGGCACAGATGGAGTGCCCAACTCTTGAGGGCAGGCCCCAACCAGCTGAAGCCCAAGCCGCAGGGGATGCCTTTGGAGGTCATCACATTTTCTGTGAGGAAAACCTTCTTTGAAGTGAACCTAAGGCTCCTGTGCCCAGGACAATATGGGCACAGGTGGTCCCCCAAGGCCACATCCTCCCCCACGTTTTCTAACTTTAACCAAGCCTGCCCAAGCAGATCTCAGAACTAATCTCCACCATAAGACCAGGATCCCCTCTCGACCCTTGCCCACCATCCATTTTAAAACTCATCCCTCAATCCATAACCTCCTCTCTCACCAAGATCTGTAACTCAATGTTCAGCACAGGCAGCTATCTCTCAGTTTGGAAAAAAGCTATCTTAAAACCCCTGCTCAAAAAACCTACCCTCGACCCCGCAGCCTCTGAAAATTAAAGACCCATTGCCTGCCTGCCTTTCCCTTCGAAAATGTTTGAAAAAATAATGAGTAGACAATTATCGGAGTTTATCAATCACAACCACCTACTGGACGACACTCGATTTGGGTTCAGGACTGGCCACGGAACCGAAACGGTTCACATCAAGGCAACAGATGAGATCAGGATGATCTTGGATCAAGGCGGCGCGGCAGTCCTCATACTACTGGACTTGTCCGCTGCCTTTGAAGCAGTCAACCACGCCACTCTTATCGACTCTGTCTCTTCCCTTGGCATCAACCACACTGCAAGGGCATTCCTAGCCTCATTCCTTGCTGATCGTACTCATTCAGTAAAAATAGGCAACTTCTACTCCCCAGTGTTCACTCTCCCATGTAGGGTTCCCCAAGGATCCTCGCTAAGTCCGACGTTATTTAACATCTATGTGTCAGACTTGGCCAGGATCATCAAAAAAAAATTGGATGAGGCTAACTCCATATGCTGATGACACCCAATCGGTGTTAGCAGTGCACAATGATTGTGAAACAGTTGCGGCAAGATTCCAGGAGGGAATGTTGGCCATCAGCTCCTGGATGATGAGCAGTTGCTTAAAACTAAACTTGAATAGGACGGAGGTAATGACCTTCGGATCCCTCACCCCAGGCTGGTCCCCACCTGGTGGCCTAACGAGCTAGGTCTCCCACCAGAACCCCTCACTAAAGTCAACAACCTAGGGATCCTGTTTGATGATAAACTCTAGTTTATTCACCGAACCAATGCGATTGTCTCTTCCTCCTTCGAAACCCTAAAAATTAAAGAAACTACTCTCTTTCCTCCCACCCTGATGTCCACATTAATACTCTCAAAAATAGACTACTCTAACGCACTCCTGTGGAATGCGCAACAGAAAGTACTCCATAAGCTACAGTTGGTCCAAAACTCGGCAGCCAGAATATTAGCAGGTATCCCCAAGTTGCAAACCATCTCACCCACTGTTAGACCTGACACCTTGGCGTGAGTCTCCCTTTCACTTTTTTTGCTGATGTGCCTCATATGTTTTGCTGGTGTTAGCTTCTCAGGGCACTGTGCCACTGCCAATCAGTGCCACAGTGCAAGTGCTCCCATACATTGATTGGATTCCATGTTTGGCTTATTTGGTTTACTGTCAGAGCCCAGTGGAGTGAACAAGGAGTGTCAGGGCTTGTAAATACAAATGGTGCTAGTGGGCCTGCAGCACTGGTTGTGCCACCGACAGAAGCAGCCCTTCAAAATATGTCTAAGGTCTGCCATTGCAGAACCTGCGTGCAGTCTGGTACTGTCATGCTGACTGCGCAAGTGCACATACTTGCCAGTCCCTAAACATTCCCTTAAAATCATATTAATCACCCCTATGGTAGGTCCAAGGGCAGGGTGCATTGTAAGCATAAGGTAGGACAAGCCTTGATGTGTGTGGCATGTCCTAATAGTGAATTACATCCATTTTTGTTTTTCACCATTGTAAGGCTACCTGCTCTCCATAGGCCAGAATGGGCTGCTGCAATTATTACATTCTATAATCCTAAAAGACTCAGAGAGCATGGTAGAAAGTCAAGTTTAGTATGCCTGAACTCAGAATAATAAAATACTTCTTTTAGTAACGTTTATGTTATTATCATGTGTTTGCAAATACTACTTTTTGAAAGTTAGTATTTGCTTGCCTAACCATTTCAGCCCACCTATGCTCTGATGTGTATCTGCTGTCTGGTTTCTGTGTGTGACAGGGCTTGGGAATTCCAGGAGACAGGCTGGGGCTGACAGGTGGTGAATAGAGAGATTACTCCTGGACTGTACTTGTCACCACAATGCTGGCTTCACCTCCTGTGGACCGTCTGATGTCCCTGCCCTGCTCACTGAAGGAGAAGCCAGAGTATGCAAAACAAAGTCCTGAGGGACTGGACTGGATTAGGCAAAGGACCCCCTGGCCTGAAAGAACAAAGGATTGTGTGTATAAAAGTAGGAGCCCTGACCTAAGAATTCAGATCCTGTTTGACCAGGAAGAACCTCTGACCGACTAGAAGGACCTGGAGAATCTGAAGGAGCAAGTCTGTCCCTGACCTGGGGGACTGGCCTGCAGTGGGTGCCTTGCTGAGAAAGGAGAGTAAAAGATTGAGAAAGACTTTGTAGAACTTGTGCTTTAAACAATCTCTAAGGGCTTGGAACTGAGCTTGCCCCCTGGACTGAGCCCCAGGACCACTGGGCTCTGATCTTGCAGGTGGAGTCAAGGATGTACATCCCAAAGGAGGTGGTTAAGGATTTTTAAAATAAATTATGATATAGGGCAGTGGTTCAAGGCCTATGAGGTAGCCATGTCCTCCCACCGGGTCCCTGAGAGAGATTGGGGAGCGGGGTTTTGGGGGCGGTGCCTCAGTGAGGGGCAGGACACACTGTTAGATTTACCCTCTGAAGTCCATAATTCCTAAACCCACATGAAGGAAGCTTTGATGGCAAGGTATGGGTTAACTCCTGAATTGTACATACAGAGGTTCAGGAGTTGCACTAAGATTCCTGGGAGCACATATGTTGAATATGTGACTTTTTTTGCAGAGCACTGGATGGTTGGGTGAAGGGTAGCAAAGTGAATGATTTTCAAGGTCTCTTTGATTTAATTGCATGGGAGCACTTGTCTAGTAATTGTTTTCCTGAGCTATGCCAGCACCTGATTGATAGCAAGCTGACTAACTCTAGGAAGCTTGCCGAGGAGGCAGACCGCTGGGTCAGCACCAGGATCCAGAAGGGTCAAGTAGGAGACTCAGCTAAGGGTGGGCAGGGTCCCCAGCAGAAGAGTGGGGGGACAAGGGTAAACAGAGGGAGTTTCAGAAGAGGCCCCGAAGTAGTCCCCAAGGGAACCCAGGGAAAGGTTCACAGCCTCCCCCACCCCAGAAGCAGACCGGTGCCCCGATAGGTACCCCTGTTCAAAGAGGGCCAATAAAGGGTTTTAAATGTGGTGAGCTGGCTCATTTTGCCAATGAGCCGCCCTGCTCGGATTGCCGCTACTCCCCACCGCAGGAAGCAAGACCAGGTGCCTCCCCGAGCTTGGGACGAATCGTACGCCTGACGCGTACACCCCGCTACTTTTTTCCCCAATGCGCACTACGGTGCGAACTCCCGGGCCAGGAGCCTGCAACGCTTCTTAGGACAGACTGCCTTTTTGTGAACCTGTGAGAGTCAGACAAAGTGCGCAATGCGCCCCACAGAAGAAAACACGCTTGTTTTGAGTACACTTTGCCTAAATCCATCTTGTGGCTGATTATTTTAAAAACGTTATTATGGTCTTGTATTAAGCATGCATAGAAAAATTACAAAATTAAGTGAGTGTAGCAGACTATGTGTCGCACTCACTAAGGTGCTATAGGTGTTGGAGGGGGGAGTATGAGGCCGGCATACAGGTATCCCGCAGGTCCTGGTCATTTCCTTCGCTGACCCACTCCTGGAAGCACCGCAGGCCAATCGTCAGCGTATGCTTGAGGAGGGAATCCCCCCTCTAACACCTATAGCACCTTAGTGAGTGCCACACATAGTCTGCTACACTCAGTTAATTTTGTAATTTTTAATTTGCACCTACACTTATAAACGGTTCTGAGGAAAGCCAAATTTAAAAGAAGGCACTGGCTGAAACATGTCGACCAACACCGGATGCAGGAGGTCGTAATTCGCCACCATCACATCCACCCTGCCTTGTTTTTTAACCGCTGACAGGAGCCCATTTATTAAAGTTTAATTTAGCCCTCATGGAACTGGGACTCCTGCCAAGCTGTTTTAATCTCACTTCACCATTCTCACTACACTGCACTCTCAGTAAGATACCTGCTCCGCTGTAATCACGTGTCGAAGCACTCCCGGGACCCTTTAGGTGTCACTGGGTGGGCCCGATGATGAAGCATGCCACCAACTAGGTTGGTGGGTGGGGGCTTCATGAAGACACCCAACCAGTGCCACTGGACATGGCTTTTCAGAGTCCCATACAAGTCAAACATAGCTAGTTCTTTTTGATTCATATAAATACCCCTGGGGATTCGGACTAGCTATCTGGTCCTCTCTCTCTTTCTTGATACGCTGCTACAAGCACTGCCACTCTGCTGGGCTGATGCTCTGGAAAAACTGGTTTTCTGCTCTGCTGTGCTACCCTGCTGCTGTGGACCCTCTGCCCTACTGCCGAAAAGGACTGGACCCATCTCACTTAACCCCAGAGTGATGTCAAGGGCATGCTGGCTTTCCCCCTGTTCTGAAGTCTCAGCAACATAAAGTCTTCCTGCAATCCTGCAACAGCACCTGGATGCTTCCATGTTTGAGTTCTGATCTGCCAAGTGGTGCCAATCGAGTCCTAGGCCATTGGAAATGAGTTTTCCTGTGCTGAAGCACTAAAATCCACTCATCAACATTTTACACTGGTGAGAAACAATGCATTCCTTTCTACTCCAATGAATCACCACTTGAATTACATTAAAACCTCAATAGCACAGCTCGACAATGACTAATCACCTGCCTCAAAGGGTTTTGACAATGATGCATCTTTCATCTGAGTGACCCGGAACCGAAGGCCCGCCTACAACTCTAAGAGTCGATGCAGACGCATCGCCTCCGACTTCTCTTCCCAGCTTGCTCCTCGCTGTTGACTCTTTCTCAGTGAAGAATATGTACAGAACAGGCCCTGGGTGGCCCCTGTATCCAACCCATGCCCCAACGAGGTCGGCCTGACTTTTCAGATTTGACCCGGGCAAGCATGTCCAGGTCTGGTGGATGTTTTACGCTTCTAAGCACTATATTTTATGATGTTCGTTAAAAATTCTTAACTCTAGTTCTACATATATCATTTTTATTATTTGGTCTTGTTTCATGCTTACAATAATTTGTTGTTTTCCTAAGCTTGGTGTGGAGTTTTTTTTGTGCTTTTGTTGTGTTACTGTGTATGCATGTTGTGCAAATACTTTCCAGATTGCCTCCTTACATAATCCTGGTTGCTCTTTGCCAAGCTACCAGATGGTGCGCACTGGTCCTTCTTTAGTGGTTATCTTCTTGCCCTGACTAGAGAATGAAAGATGTTCATTGTTTAGTTAATTAAAACCTTAACAAAGTTCCGAATAAGATGTAAGATAAAAACAATAAAAATAAGACATCAAAATTGTTAAAAGCTAAAATTTTGTACGTAATTCAAATTCAGAGTTCTTTGATGAGCGTAGAATGCCTGCAAACACCGTCTAGGACACACATTTCCAAGCTTGGTCATGGAGTCTAAGGAATTTGAGCAGCTCACATTTCATTTGTGGATCTCATGGTCCTAGCCCTTTCATTATGACAGCTCTGCAGGATCCTATTCCTCTGTCAATAAATGCTTTTCTTAATGGCGTGGCTCGTGCTGACTGTAGGTTCGGGCAAATGTATAAGATCTTATTGTTTGTTTCCACGGAGACGGCGTGCCGCTGAAACTTTGTATATCCACCTTGGTTGGTCCACTAAGGACGGGAACATTCCGAAGCGCAATGCCATCAACTGTTTTTTTTGGTATGCCGCAAACATGAAGTTTAGGTAGGCTGCTGGTGTAAGGGCTTTGTAATTGTTGATCACCATCCAAGCGTGAGATCTATGAGCAAAGATATTTCTGTCTATTGGTAGAGAGTGAAGCTTAGCAGCTTCTTTTATGGCTTGTTTGAATGTTCTGAAGGGCAGGATCCTCCATATTTGAAGTTGTTTAAGCTTTTTGCAAGTATTGATTAAATGTGGATTTTGAGTCTTTTTTCGAGTTTAGTCCACAGTGCTTTCTTGAGCTCAGAATGCACTATATTTTGTTTGAGTCTGTACCTTACCTTTGTTGTTGAGTAGATTCTCCCTATAGTGTCAACACAATTTCAAGCCGAACTTGGGCCAGAGAAGCAGAGTGTGGAAGTTGAAAAACATTTTTGTATGTAGTGGCTACCAGCTTATTCAGTAGACTCACATCTTTGCCGTGTAGAGCAATGCTGGCATATGATATTGTTGGCAGCATTCCTGTAGATATTACTGACGCAATGGTTTGCAGAATGGGGCCTCCAATTTGTTTGCCAGAATTGAAAATGCAAAACTTAGTGCCCTGGTTCGCCGCACCATATGCTTTTTATGTTCTTGATGATTCAACTTGTTGTCAATATGAAACCCAATGTATTTATAAAAGGTTACTTCCCCCAGGGGTTTTCCTTTGACCCAGATGTTCAACCTGGGGCCCAGAAAATTGCTGATCGTCATTGTTTTCATTTTGGAGGCGTAAATTTCACATTTTTTGATTGATGTAAATTCCGGTGTTTCTGTAAGTAGCCTTTTAAGTAGAGCCTTCATTGGACCTATTATAACCACATCTTCTGCGTAAGAAAGATGCGATGACAGTGGTAATTCTCTCAGCTTCGGTGGATGTGAATTGATCTCTTTCAGACTTTCGGACAAGTCAGACATAAACAAATTGAACATATGCGGGGCCAGATGCAGCCTTGATTGTGTTGACTTTTCTCGAGATTCTGGAGTCGTCGCCTTATTTCAGAAAAGCATTATACCTCTTAATATTGTGTCAGGTAATTTCCATTTTCTGAGTTTGTTCCACAACAGTTGCCAGTCCATGCTGTCAAAGGCAGCTTTTAGATCCAGAAAACAGAGATGGAGGTTTTTTTTTTTTTGCTTATATTTTTCCGCTATGAGGGAGAGAGAGATAGAATGTTGGTTATCCTTCCAATCCCCTTTTTGAAACCAGTATTATTATTGGAATCAATTTAATTTGGTCCATCCAAGTCATCAGATCAGCTGAAATCAAAGAGGCATGGTACTTTGCTTGGACATCTTGCAAAGCAGTCAGCCTATAGTTTGTTGGGTTGGTCCTGTCACCCCTCCTAAACCTAGGTGGTATTATTGAGCCTTGCCAGCTGGATGGGAGTTGATTCAGCGTTTCAGCTTCTTTGAAGAGTGTGACAAGATGATTTCTCCAGAAGATTGGGTCATGTTTGAATATGGCTTGGTGGATTCCATTTGACCCATGGACCCGCTTCTTCTTCTGTTTATTAGAATAGAGTGCCGGAGTTGTTTTGTATTCCTTTATTGGGGCTCTACTTACCAAAGTTGAATGATACTTTATTGATGATCTGGTTAAAATGGCATGGTCTTGCCAATTTTGCCCCTCTTGGTGTGTTTTGGATATTGTGTGGGTGATATCTTATCTGTGAATTTGTTTGTTAGAAATTTGGCCCAATCATGTTCTTGTATATTAGAGACTACGGCATTCACTGGTCTCTTTAGGTTGTTTATCATTGCCTAGGTGCTCAAGTTCATTTGCCTTGCTCTAAATAATAGTTTAAACCAAAAATGTCCTTGCTACTTCTTTTATCCTCCCATAGATGTTTTTTGTATTCTTTCCTCAGTTGACGGCCTGTGTCCCATGCCGTTTGAACCAGGGATGGGGACCTTGGTTGTCAGATTGCTTGTTTTAACTCAAGCTTCAGGGTTTGCACTTCACTTGTTACTGCTTTCTAGATTGTGTTTTTTTTGCCGCCTGCTTTTTGATAGTGGTCATTAAAGATGACAAGTTTAATAGAAAGTCCACCCATGCCTGTATCTTATTTGGGCACTCTTTTCCTGTAGCTTTCAATATATATTTTACTGTGTTTTTTTATATCCTGAATGGATTTGTTAGTCCATTTGAAGCGTTTCAAGTTGATCAAGTGGATGCTTCCCTCTGTTATTGTTGTAACTTGATGTTTGCGTTGCTGGAAGTTAAAATATATAAGTTGGGATGAGTATCACTCAAAGTGGTGTATTCAATTAAAAACTGTAAAAACGAGTGGCAGTAATGGTAATGAGACTGCGGCATAATTAATTATGGATCGCGCCTGTGTTTCCTTGATAGGTGTATTGTGGAGGGGTGTCCTCAACTGATCTACCATTTGCCACTCTCAGCCCCACATATTCTAGAGTCTTGACTAACTGCAGACCAGAGTAGTCTGGTTGAGTTGACTTTTAATTAATATTAGGGTTATACATTCTAGAATATATTATCAGCTGCGAGTATTTCATCTTGAGTATAAATTAGATTAACCTTTCCTGTCAATATTATGTCTCACAAGGGGTGGGAGCATCGTTTATACGAGATTGACCTGGTCAATAATGCAATATGTGCTTTTTTTGTACTTAACTTTGGATGAGCGTATGTGTTAATCAATATCACAGTTTATGGGGCTACGCCTGACCAGCGAGTAAATTTGATAAGTCGAATACTGGGATCAGGAGAGGATAGCTGTTTAAATTTGATATTTAGTGCCACCAAAACATGTACTGCCAGTTCTGCTTTAGGGGTCCATATTTCTCAGTTTTTTCCGCTGGATCGTGTAGTGTGTAAAGCCTACTAAAGGAAAGGTTGCCAGTGCCCATGTCTCCTGAAGGGCTATTATGTCTCATGTTTCCCTCTCATGTGGGGGAATCCCATCTTCTATGAGTTTTTTTCCTGCTATATTTCCTGAAAGCATAATAATAATCTACATTTGTAAAGCGTGAACAATCACCCGTAAGGGTCTCCAGGCGCTGGGGGCCATCGGGAAGATTAAGCAAGCTATTGCCCAGAGTCACACGGTGCTGGGCTAATGTGCCGCCAGTGCCGGGGATCGAGCCATGATCTCCAGATTACAGCGTCAGTCACCCTGGTCGCGGCACCACACCTTTCCCCTCCGCATATTATTCTTGCCTCCCTGGGGATTGTGTGTTTGCATTTCAGCAAGTCATTCACACATTTCTTGTGTTGAGAATACCTGGCAGCCAATTCTATTTACCAAGGTTTCTTTCATTGTTAGATGAAAAACCTGCAGCCCCCATTAATGGAGTGACACTGCTTCCTCCTTTGGAGTTCTGCAGTACTGATAAACGTGTATCGTCTCTTGGGATTGTGTTATCCCTTGAGAGGGGGTATGAGCTTGAATTATAGAAAGATGTCAGATGTATCATGGTACTTTTGGTTTGAATATTTTTATACTCATGCCTCAATGGTTTAATGTGATTCAATATGAGATGGACTACTTCCTCTGACTCCCAGGTGGTTAACATGTATCCGTTGCTTTTTAATTTATTGACTGGGAGGAACTACAATGAAAGGAGGTTCAATGATTGGAGATGGTCTAGCGCTGGAATTTCTGCCATTAATTTTAAGATATTGCCCCTGTTTAGGATATCTTCCCTCCCTTGTGATTCATTTTCAGGTACAAAAAGAATTTGCAATGTTGATAAATCTTCCTCCTTGGCTTTTTTTGTGGTTTTTGCAGAGGGGTTGTTTTCTTAATAGTGTATCTTGTTACCACCTTGGAATTTGAATCTGAGGGCACCTTGTGGAGCTGAGCCCCCTCTCGTTGCGGCGCATAGCTTGAGGGGGACTCCAGGCTCTCCTCCTTGTGGAGGCGCTTGCTCCTCGTTTGGTGTATTTCATTCGAGATGGCGAGACTCAAGCGTTTTTCCCTCCCTACCCCTGTTTTTGTTGGCCAGGTTGGGTGGTCTGTTGCCCCATTGAGAGTTTCTCGAGCTCCTATGGAGTTTCAGATGTGATACTTCATAGCTGTTATTTGATGAGATCCTTTGGCTTGCAGATCTTGACTTTTAGAAATTATTGCTATGGGATTCCTTGTCGGCGTTTCTGCATTATGGCCAACTATCAACTGGGTGTATTGTTGATTTGGTGATTTTGACATCTATGAAATATTTTCTCTGCTCAGCTTTGGATGCTTTGCTTTGTTAATAGTTGTACTCAATAATTCTTCTTTTTGTATTGTAAAGTTCTTTTGGTTGTACATTTTGTCTGTAGTAGGCTTTCTTTCTATAGTTTGTTTGGAGGGAATCATCCTCACTGTCACTTTCCAGGTACCAATCTCTTGTACGTCTGTTTAAGTCTGAGTTATTGTCCGCTTTGGATTGAATACTTAGATGGACCCGCTTTGGACAATCCCTCCCTTATGGAGCTGAAGATTGGGAACACCTTTTGAGCCTCCTGTATTGGCAGTTGATTCATTGTGGCTCTTTTTTCTGTCTCGCTTTTTTTTGTCTTTGTAAATGTTTGGAAGTTGTAAAAATATCTGTAATTGCTTCATCGACTGCTGTTTGATTCACCCCCGTTGTTTTTACCCGTGACTCCAGATCTCTTTTTTAGGTGATAGTCACTCCCTGCTGTGCGTTGGCTTCTGTTTGTTTGTCCGCTTGGGTATCAACCCTTTTGCCATTTCTCTTTATGGATTGTGTGAGAAGTTGGCCTGATATATGATGCTCAAAAATTAAAGTGGTGACCTTGCAATCGTCCGAACAACTCTTATGATGATTTAAGAGGTCAAAGATAAACTTAGAACGCTATCCAAGTGGTAGCTTTGGAGAGCAGCATTCAGGCTCAGTCTTGAATGAATGTTAAGCAGCTTCCTTTACCAGAATGCAACCTTATTGTATTGGTTAAATGAAAGGAGAACCACACAGTAGTTATAAGAATATATATTTATTTTTATAACACCTTAAATATCTCACAGTATCTGCTACACATATATAAGCACAAAGCACACAATACTCTAGCACAGAAAAAATCATAATTAGCCCTAAGACACAGTGGGCCCCGGGGGGGATACAAAATCAAATACTAAAATAGTGGGATAAGAACCACACCTCGAGTCAAGACAATGTCTAGAATGTGTAGAATCGCTGGGACCCCAAGGAATCTCCTGATGTGAGTAAGTAGGGACCCCACGGAGGATGGGTGCAGTTTGGGAACACAACTGCATGCTTTGTACAATTCTATGGGAGAGTCACAGTTGTAGATTTAAAGTTAAAGGACCCTTCCCAGTGGATAACGAGGAAACCCTTTGGAACATAGAAGTACCAGAGTAAGCCGGGTGGATAGGTCTGAAGTGGCTTCAGAAACTGCTGTCATTCTCAATGGGAGTCTTCAAGGAAATGAACATTAATCATTGAGAGGAGGGACCAGGTTGTTTTGTGTTCTTAGTAATGCACTCTTTGAGTGAACATTTCAAGTCAAAGGTAAATCTTAGGAATGCAGCCTGTTTTGCCAATTGGGTTCTGAAGCCTGTTAGGGTTAAATCAGAGATCAATGACTTAATGAGAGGATATTTGTCATTGTTGGCAACAAAGACGCTGAGTTAACTCTTCATGGGTTTAACGTTAGGTAGTTTGTTGATATGCAGTTTTATGTGCATTTGAGGCAGGCGTCAGTCTCTGTAGGTCATTGGTGAAGGAAATCTTGAGATAGCGTTGGGTGTTGTCAACATACTGGTGGATCTTGATGCTGCTTTTTTCAAGGATGGTGCCCAAGGCTTCTAGAGAAAGTTTGAGCATGATGGGGACCCATGGAACTCCAGAGGTGATGGGAAGAGTTCAGTATCTGGTAGTGCCTCTCTAAATGAATTACCATTGATTAGTGAGGTAGGATGTTTGATGTTTCTCTTTGCAAGGATAATACCCAAGGCTTCTAAAGGAAGGCTGAGCATGATGGGGACCTATGGAACTCCAGAGGTATTATGGAGAGTCCAGTACCTGGTAATGCCTATCTGATTAAGTTGCCACTGATTGATGAAAATTATCTGAAACATTGTGAGCTCATGCTGGAGAAAATCTTGGCAGTTTTCACAGTGGGGATCAATGTTACATGGTTGACAGTCTTGAAAGCTCCTGAGAGCTCACACAAAACTAAGGTAAGATTTTGTTATTGTTGAGGAAGAAGGCATTGTCAACTACTTAGAGAAAGGTTATGGCAATTCTGGTATTTCTGCAATGTGGTCTGGACCTTCATTGGTTACTTTGAAGTAGAATATTAGGTTATTCTTGCTGATGTTCTCCGGTAGCTAGGTGGCAACTGCCTACTCAAGGGTTTTTTCTAAGAAATGGCAGTTGGTTTATAAGAAGGATGTTTTATCAGTTATATCAGGTGTAAACATTTACAGCAAGAGGAGTATCTGCCCGGTCTTTAGGTTCTCAGGAATGAGAATTTTGAAACCTGTTGCCAGATTCTGCATTAAGTACTGGGTGTAAAATGCATATTTAGGCATATTTAAGAAATAGGATACATTTTTTATATATAACATGTCTCTGCTGAACATTGCCAACAAGTTAGCACTATTACCCTTTCTCCTAAAATACTTCTTACTGAATAAATACCTTTTTAAAAATCACATTATTAGGAAGTCTGAAACAGATACCACAAACGATCAATACATTAGACATACTCCTCACATGAGGGTCTGGGTGCAGGCTGATTTCTCTCCTGCATAAATCCATGAGTATAGACTCGACTGGACCTCCTCCTCTGGCAGGAGCAGCTTGAGATTTAGATATAGATTGGCAAATGGATGAAAAGACTTGGGCAGCAATAGGCATGCTTACACAAACAGTTCCTTCAAACTGATTCATTATAATGTTTTGCACTACACCTATCTTACACCATTGAGTTTATGGCTCATCTCCCTGACCCGAGCCGACACGTGTCCAAGATGCGGTGCAGGAGAGGCAGATTTTGTATATTTAGCAAAGAGATGCCCTGAAGTGCAGCAGTTTTGGCCTCTGGTTGTGGCGAGGGTGCGGGAGAGTGCAGGACTCTGTACTGCGGAGGAGCCATTACAATGTCTGCTGAGCTATGTTAAAAAACCAAGGACGCAAAAAATGGTGTACAAGTTATTACAACTGATGTTAGAGTTAGCTAAACATGAGGTGGTCATAACCCGGGTGGGGCGGAGATGCCAGGACATAACAGCATGGTTTATGGATGTGCTAGACTGCACTCAAGCAGAAGACGCCCATATGAAACTAAACCATAGGGACGACAAGTTGCAGGCGCGCCTGACTGAGTGGTGCGAATTGAATAACTCTGCCCTGAAATCGAACACTGCTGGGGGTGACCAGTATGAGTCAGAGACGAATGACGCTACATATGGCAGGGATAGAAAGGTGAATGGAGAGTAGAAAATAAGTAATCACAGTTGAAAGATATACCCTTGATTCAATTTTTCAAATGTACTATTACTTATTACCTCATTGTTACCCATATTATATATGTAAGAGAATGATTCCTAAGGCCTCTCCAATTATGTGCCTCTGATACTTGCAGTTAAATGATCGCTGCAATGTTTGTAAAAAAACAAAAACAAAAATTATTTATAAAAAGTCTGAAAGGGCAATTTCAAAAATGTATCTCACAAAGAAATTCCCTGGCAAATTAATTGTTTCACTGCAGTTATTTTCCATTGCCAAAGGCTGAAAAAGTGTGACATTAATACAAAGCTACATATTACAGTAAAAACAAGTCAAGAAGGAAATGTTTTCAGAGATGACATGTCATGCAGCGTCTCTTTCCCTGCAGTGGATGGTAAACACTAGTTGCAAGTGGAATGTATTAGGGAGGCCCTGCTCTGAGGACACTACTGAACTCTTCAACGTAGTCATACTGGCTCCTGTGTCTATCAGAACCAAATCCATTGCCCATTGATGGTGACGAGCTGTTGAAGTACAGGCAGGCATTTTGGCATCTGGCATCATCTACTTATCCCCCATGGAAACAAGAGTCACCTCTGTTTGCTCCCCATAGCCAACTGGTACTGTCTCCTCCCCCAATACAACTATCGCCAACTCAGACGTCTGCCCACCATTGGGAGTCTGTGCCCTCTTGGGACATTTGGAGTCACCCTTGGAGTAGCAAAGGGTCAGACTGGGACTGGTTACCAGTATTCTCTGGTGAATTATTTTTAATATTTTTAAGTACTTGTTTGTAAGTTTTTCTACCCCCTTGTTTCTTCTGCTGGAAACCCTAACAACATATATACTTGTCCCCTTCAGACACCTTATTGGACACTCTGTTGCTAGCCCAGAGGCCAGCCTCCTCTTCAATTTTTCCTGGGGTCAGTCAGCTTTCTGTCAACTAGGTGATGCAACTCTGCAAAACAAATACTGAGAATGTGCTTTATCATTATCAGATATTATAACCCATTGTAAGCATTCATTTTGCTGCCTGCACCTAATAATTCAGGGCCAGATGTAGGTAAGTAACATTTACCGATTCTTCATTACCGAAAATTACCGAATTTTACCGATTCGGTAATGAAGAATCGGTAAATGTGAGGGGTGGGTATGTAGGGAATCCAGATGTTCCCTTTTACCGAATCGGCAAAAGTCGGTATTTACCGATTCAGTAAATACCGAATCGGTAAAGCCTATTGATTCCTATGGGCTTCAAAGCCCATAGGAATCAATAGGCTTTACCGATTTGGTATTTACCGAATCGGTAAATACCGAATTTCACAAGGGTGCAGGGGGTGTCACTTTGACACCCCCTGGCACCCCCTAAACAGGATTGGGTGCCATGTGGCAGGCATACAAGCCCTTGGGGCAGGTCTGCCTGCCACATGGCATAGGTGTGCATGCACACATGTGCATGCACACCGGAATCGGTATTTTACCATGAAGTTGGATTTCATGGTAAAATACCGATTTGTTAAGGCCTTTGGGACTCAGAAGAGTCCCACCTACATATGGAATGTACAGAATCGGTAATATTACCGAATCGGTTTTTTACCGATTCGGTAATTTTACAGATTCTGTAACTGTAGATTTACCTACATGTGGCCTTGGATTTAGGCCCCTACATACCGATTGGTCATTTACCGGTCGGTAAATGGCCTGAAATGGCCACCTACATCGGGCCCTCAGTGCCTTGCTGGAGTAATCTACACAATCTATCCAGAACTGATTGGGGAGCCTCTGAGTATCTCTAAACCTTTAGTGGTACTTTTCTGCCCAAATTTTAAATTAAAATGTCTTTTATTGACGTGTACCTGGTTGGGTCCCCAGCAACCAGTGCTAGAAGTGTTACTCGCCCCACAGTAGGCATGTGTTTTCAAAGACCACCCTTCAATGCTCTTATGTGACCTTGTTGACCCTCGGGGCTTCCTCAGAGGCAGAAAAACATTTGACTATGACAACTCCCTTCATACAACCGGGCACCTTAGGTATGCAAATTATTTTGTCTCTCTCAGACACTGCGGTTTTGCTGCCAACATCAATGCAGGAATTTGCCATGTCCAGCTCTTTCAGACTCAATTCATGAGACAGTAAATGTTTCTTCACTTCCAAGGCTCTTTCAGCCTTTTACTCCTCAATTTTGGATTTAGCCATTTGCAGCTTGAATATATTCACCTCTTTTTTTTACCACTGGTACCCCTGGAGACAGGAAATGAGAGGGGATGCTGATAGTAGTAGGGGGCTTTGATTCTAGTGTTGGTTTGGAGGGAATAATCCTCACTATCACTCTCCAGGTCCCAATCTTTTGTACTTCTGTTTAAGTCTGCTATGGTTGAATACTTAGATGGACCCGCTTTGAACAATCCCTTCCTTGTGGAGCTTAAAATTGGGAACACTTTTTTGAGCCTGCTGTATTGGCAGTTGATTTATTTTGGCTCTTATTTTTTTCTGTCTCGCTTTTTTTGTCTACTTGAATATATGGAAGTTGTAAAAATATCTGCAATTTCCATATCGACTACTGTTTGATTCACCCCCATTGTATTACCCGTGATTCAAAGAATCTCTTTATTAGATGATAGTCACTCTCTGCTGCTGGTGTGCATCCACTTCTGTTTGTTTGTCCGCTTGGGTATCAACCCTTTTTTCCATTTCTCTTTGTGGATTGTGTGAGAAGTTGGCCTGGTATATGATGTTCAATAATTTAAGTGGACACCTTCCACTAGTCCAAATAACCCTTATGGCGATTTAAAAGGTAAAGATAACCTTAGAAAGCTATCCAAAGAAAGCTATGCTCATGGGTGGCATAATACATGTAAGGGTGGGCGTAAAATCCGTTTCGCGGGCAAATTTGTGGATTTTCCGCGATTTCGCCATCCGCGAATCTCGCGAAATCGCGGTAAAATCCGCGAATCAGCGGGGACGAATTTTCAGCCAAGCAGGGGTTACAGCAGCAGGTGCAAAAGTTGAACCTAATTTCTTTGTAACCTTTTACAAAAGGGTTACAAACAAATTAACTTCAACTTGGACACCTGCTGCTAATTGCTTCCTGGCGCCTCGTTGCCTACTTGCAACTATTCTCTGACCCTGCTCTGACCCTTGAAGCAGGGTCAGAGAATAGTTACAAGTAGGCAACGAGGCACCTGTCCAAGGAATTAAACCTCATCAGGAAGCACTTACAGATGTAAAAAACAGGAAGAAGGGAGAGGATGGCAAATACACCCATTTTGAGTTGTCAGGAGGGGTTAAACTAAAAGAGACTTTTACAGCACAATTTTCATATGCATTTTGCTAAAAATAAAAAGCTGTATGTTCTGTAGGGGCAACTCAGGAATCTGGCCCTTCAGAGATCCGGCCTCTCTTTCTTTCTCTCGTTCTCTCTCTCCCTCTCTCTTTCCCTCTCTTTCTCTATCTATCTATCTATCTATCTATCTATCTATCTATCTATCTATCTATCTATCTATCTATCTATCTATCTATCTATCTATCAATCTATCTCTTTCTCCCTCTCCCATAAATGACTGCATGGGTAACTTCGCTATGCAAGCGGCTCGCGAAGACGCAAAAATCCCTGCGAAAGCGCAAAAAACCCCGCGAACACACAAAGAACAAAAATGCGCAAATTCGCACAAATTCACAAATTTTGCGGATCGCGAATTCGCAAATCCGCAAATTCGCGGATCGTGAATTCGCAAAATTCGCCCATGCTTAAATACATGCTTCAGCCCATGGGAGGCCTCTGGGGTACCTATGCCCAAGGGACATGTGTACCATATACTAGCGACTTATAAGGGTACAAATTGGGGTGGGGTCGCACACTACTCACACACCGGCGGTGTCGCCCCTAAGGAGTCTGGTCAATGTAGTAAAGTGTTTGCGATGCATCATCTTTCGATCTTCTGCTATCTTCGCTGTCTTCCCCATCCCTGGACACGTGTTGTTATTGTTATTGTTATTGTTATTTTTGATTTGTATCGTGCCCAATCACCCGCAGTTCTCTAGGCGCTCGGAAATCGGTGGTAAGAACAATAACTTGGCAGTCACAGAATAAAAGGCATCCACTGGCCTATATAGCACTCATGATTATTCTGAACAGCAGTGTTTTTAGCACCTTTCTAAACCGTAGGAGATTCCCTTCCCTGCGCAGCGTCTCAGGTAGTGTGTTCCATAACTGAGGGACTAACACAGAGAAGGCTCTCCCTCCTTCGGTTACAAGTTTGTACCGGGGAAAGACAAATAACTGAGAATCTGAAGATCTAAGAGTTCTCATTGGACTGTACACCACCAAGCGATCTTTAATGTAGTCAGGTGCCAGACCGTAGATTGCCTTGTGAGCTGTGCACAGATTCTTAAATTCCACTCGCTCTTTGATAGGGAGCCAGTGCAGGCTCTGTTACAGGGGAGATGCTTTGGTTCGTCTTGGGAGCCTGAAGATGAGACATGCAGCGTCGTTCATGACGACCTGTAGCCTATTAGTCAGGGTTTTCGGCAGGCCGAGATAGAGAGCATTACCGTAATCTATCCTCGAAATAACAGTGGCTGCTACGATTGAGCGCATCATGGATTGAGAGAGGACGGGGGCTAGCTTCCGTAGCTGTCGGATGATATTGGTGCAGCTTCCCACCACAGAAGAGATCTGACTGACCATTCATAGATCGCAGTCCAGTTTGATCCCAAGGCTCTTTACATTCAAGCTAGGTTTTGGAGCCGGGCCTAACTCCGCAGGCCAATAGAGGTCACACCATGGTGAGGTGGCAGATGGAATCACCAATACCTCGGTCTTATCTGGGTTGATTTTCAAAAGATTTTCCGTCATCCATTGTACAGTGTACCTCAAGATATTCTGGGCTTGGAGTTGTGCGGCGCTTGTGTTATCGACACTCAGCAACAGCTGCGTGTCGTCCGCATAGTTAAATACTGTACAGCCCATGCACGCCAAGGAAGCAATCAGAGGTTGCAGGTAGAGATTAAATAGAAGTGGGGACAGGGCCAAGCCCTGAGGCACCCCACATTCTAGAGTCCCCACCTCGGAAATTTCGTCCCCAAGTTGTATCCTTTGGGTCCTTCCCAAGAGGAAGGATTTCTCCATCTGAGGGCCAGGCCTTTGATCCCGAAGTCACTCAATCTCTCCAGAAGCAGGGCATGGCTGACGGTATCGAACGCCGCTGAAAGATCTAGCAAAATCAGGGCCCTCGGTTTCTTACCGTCAGCCATGCCTCTCAATTCATCCAGCACCGAGAGCATCACCAACTCGGTGCTGTGATGAGCTCAGAACCCTGACTGTCGTTCATGAAGTAGATGGTGAGACTCCAGGTACATGGAAAAAGATTTTAATACATGCTGTTCCAGTATTTTTGAGAGGAATGGCAACTGAGAGATAGGCCTGTAGTTCATTAGCACTGCGGGGTCTGCGCCTGGTTTCTTCAATAGAGGTTTTATACGTGCTTCCTTAAGTTCAGCTGGTATATACCCTGTTTCCAAGGATCTATTAAGGAGGGAGATGATGCATTCCTCCAATAAGGGGCGAGCTACCCAAAAGGCCCTGGGTGGACATGGGTCTGCTGGAGATCCGGATTTGATTCTACAAATCAACTGCTCCAGACTCAGTGTATCAATCTCTGGGAACAGTGCGATAGTACAGTCAACCGGTTTATGAGGGGCTGTGGGCATAGCCGTCCCATTTGCCATGCCACTCTTTATTTCCTGGATAATGGTTCTTACTTTCTCCAGGAAATATCCCTGGAAGGCATTGCAATTTATGGGAGACTGGGAGCTTTCGGGTTTTTTACTCAGTGTTTCGGGGTTGCCGATGGCTGCCAATATCTGCCAGGTATAGTACCACTCCGGAGCGTGGGTGCGGATCCCAGGCTCGTCAGCCCACTGCTCAAGGGTGCTTTAAAGTTACAAATGGTGGGGGGGTCACACACTACTCACAAACCGGCGGTGTCGCCCCTAAGGACTCTGGTCAATGTAGTAAAGTGTTTGTGATGCATCATCTTTCGACCTTCTGCTATCTTCGCTGTCTTCGCCATCCCTGGACACGTGTTTCGGGGTTTCACCCCTCGTCAGAAGGGATAGGCAGTGTTCTGGGGTTGTCGATGGCTGCCAATATGTGCCAGGTATAGTACCACTCCGGCGCGTAGGTGCGGGATCCCAGGCTTGTCAGCCCACTGCTCAAGGGAGCTTTAAAGTTACAAATGGGGGTGGGGTCGCACACTACTCACACACCGGCGGTGTCGCCCCTGAGGACTCTGGTCAATGTAGTAAAGTGTTTGTGATGCATCATCTTTCGACCTTCTGCTATCTTCGCTGTCTTCGCCATCCCTGGACACGTGTTTCAGGGTTTCACCCCTCGTCAGCAGGGATAGGCAGTGTTCTGGGGTTGCCGATGGCTGTCAATATCTGCCATTGTAAAACATGTGATTTGGGTATGTCCACCCCAAATACAGGGAAACATCCCTCCATGCACAAGTGGAGGATGTTCCTCCTCAATTGCCGGTCTTTGCCGAAGAACCACACCGAACTGGCCATGCTGATAGAGGAGCTCAATCCTGAAGCCCTCTTTCTAACAGATTCAAAAAAGGGGGTGGTGATGAACAGTGTCTGAATTAAGCAGACCACTCTTACCCAGTCAAGAGATCAGGGCTTGATCCATCCACCACCCCCTTTTCTGAATCGTTTTATCCACCACAAGCGTGGAAGGGTATACTCAGATGTGAGTCCCTTGCTCACGGCACCATCAGGATTCAAGCAAGCCAGGCCGAAGACGGCTGTAATGCCAGAAACCGGTCCCCGGAAGCTTATTTCTTTTCCAGTATAAGAATTGGCTTGGTAGTTTGATCTGCCCTGTTCCCATGATGAACTGAGCCAGGGACAGACTACTTTGCATGTAGCCAGGTTCTGAGCTGGGATGGTGCAGTGAGCTAAAAAACGGTGATAGATCAAGCCCTGATTTGTTGACTGGGTACGAGTGTTTTGTTTAATTCAGATACTCTGTTCATCACCACCCCCTTTTCTGAATCTCTTTCTAATAGAGACATGGCTCCATCTAGAAACTGATCCTGCTACAGTATGGGCCACCCCCCAAGGCTACACTCTTAAGCGACTGGACCGCCAGGCAGGCAGAGGCGGAGTGTTGGCCATCATTTACAGAGATAACTATAGATGCTGTGACACTCTCTCCATTACGCCAGCCTGTGAGAGCCTACACTTCACTCTCGAATTCTCCCCTACCACCACCTTTTCTGGTATTTTAGCTTATCGACCACCTGATACCCTTAGCGACTTCGTCACTAATATGACGGACATAGATGCCAACCTAGTGCTCACCTCGGAAAATCTTACCTTGCTGGGCAACTTGAATATGCATCTTGACGACCCGCTTGATTCAGCAGCCAACAGTCTTCGATCGAACCTCCAGGCCATTGACCTGCTCCAAAAAGGTTTTCACTCGACGCACGCCAAGGGACATCTCCTAGATCACATCTATAGTAATCTAGATAGTCTAACTGTCGAGGTACCCATGCCACTGCCCTGGACCGATCACTTTTTAATACCCCTTACATGGTCCACAAGCACCCCCCCCTCACTTTACAAAACCACAATAAACACTGGGGAAGAAAATGGACCTCGCTCCCGCTCCCCAAATGGAAATTGGCTCTCACCGAACACCCACCCCAGAAGGTGTCTAATCCCAACACAGCCACTGTCAACTTTGACAACTGGATTTCTAGTACCCTTGACCAAGTCCTCCCGAAGGATTATCTGCACTCGATAATAAGATCCAAAGTCGCCCCCGGGTACTCCCCAGCCCTTAGAACTATGAAATAATCCTGCCGCAAACTAGAGAGAGCTTGGAGACAAGAACGCTCACAACTGAAGAAGGCAGAGCATAGAGCTGCAATAAAGCTCTACAAAAATGAAATAAAATCTGTACAAACCCAGTTTTATGAATCCAAAATTAACCTAGCTGCGAATTCCCCTAAAGAAAATTTTTAAAATAGCCAAATCTCTAATTCCCCCCCCCCTGAACGTCTGTCATCTGATGGCGCGCAAACCCATTGTAACAACTTAGCCACCTTCTTCTCCCAGAAGATCCAGGCCATTTATTCCTTATTCACCACTGATAGTGATGACATGGAATCCACTACCACAACAGATTCTGACCTTCCCGTCCCCTGTTCGCTGGACAAATTCCCACTCCTTGATTCCATCACATTAGACAGAATGATCCCCAAAGTCACCTCGGGATCTCCTAATGACCCAGCACCTCCGCAGACTCTTACTGAGGTCATTGATGCCATTCGCCCGGTCATCCTGGATGTCCTTAACGCCTCCATCACCTCTAACTCCGTCCCAGCTCCATGGAAGTGTGCGATGGTCAAAGCCCTACTGAAAAAGCCTACCTTAGACCAGAACAATTTGGCCAACTTTCGCCCAATTTCCCTGCTTCCCTGGATGAGCGAACTGCTTGAGAGGCACGTCAATACCATCCTAGTAGATTATATAGAATCTAATAATCTGCTATGTGCCTCTCAGACGAGGTTCCGCCCTCAGCACGGAACCGAAACTGCCCTCTTAGCAGTGACAGAAGAAACTAGAGCTGTGCTGGACCGGGGAGGAAAAGCAGCCATCATACTACTCGACCTCAGTGCCGCGTTCGACACGGTTAACCATGACACACTATTACATCGTCTGAAAGGCATGGGCGTGTCGGGCGCGGCCCTGGAATGGCTGACCTCCTTCCTGGATGAGCGATTCTTCCAGGTGTTTGAGGGCGAGGTAGTCTCCCCCAAGCATCCACTCAGCTGTGGGGTTCCGCAGGGCTCCTCCCTAAGCCCCACTCTTTTTAAGGCTTACATGCGACCTCTAGCAGAGATAGTCCATCCCTTCGGTGTGCGTATCGTCACCTACACGGACAATACCCAACTGATGGTCTCTCTGGACCACACTGAGGGGTCTTCCAACACCTTGAGCCCCTGTCTAGAGGCTGTTGCTAAGTGGATGCAATCCTCCTATCTCAAACTTAACGGGGAGAAGATGGAGATTATGCTACTGGGCAATCCTCCACCGACCACTCTGGCCTCCATCTGGCCCACATGTCTCGGCGCTCCTCCCTCCCCCCCCAAACCTCAGATAAAGAGCCTTGGAATTTGGCTCGATAAAGTGCTAGACTTTTCGGACCTAGCCACCAAAACAGCCTCCACGTGTGTCAGGCTAATGAAAATGCTCCGCAAAGTGCTCCCTCTGCTTCCATTTCAGGTGAGGAGAATCATGGTTCAGGCCCTGATACTCTCCCGCCTGGATTATGGAAATGCTTTTTACTAGGAGCCCCGGCAGCCGTGACCAACAGGCTCCAAGTCACACAAAACTGTGCCGCTCGATTACTGTTCAACATCCCCCGCTGGCAGTCAGCCAAGAAAGCTCTAAAAGAACTTTACTGGCTCCAAGTGGCTGCCAGAGCACAGTTTAAGGCCATGTGCATTGTGCACAAATCCTTCCACCGAATTGGCCCTGCCAACCTGTTCCCCTTAGTAGTGCCCTACGCCCCATCCAGAGCCCTCCACTCTTGTTCACTTCATCTAGCAACCACAACTAAAATCAACAAAGCCCGATGGGGCGGCCGCTCTTTTTTCCACACGAGGAAAAGCAAGGCTTTGAAACTCTTTCCCCCTAGCCCTTGGAGAGAATAATAACCGGATGGCATTCAGAAAAGCTTTGAAAACCCATCAGTTCGCAAAAGCGTGTTAATCCACCCTGTAGCTCGCCGCAGTAATCAGTCAAAAGCGCTACGAGGCGTCCGGGTAGTAACGCGCTATACAAATATAATTTTTAATTTCATTTCATTCCGATAATGCCTCTCAGGCTATCTTCATTCTATCCCTTTAATAACTGCAGTCACAGCTAGCCCCCGGGGTGAGGCTCCTATCTTAGCAAACATCAAGGGATAGAAAGAAAGGGTCACACTTACTGCGGGACACTCTGAAGAAGACCAGTTGTTGTTGTGTTAGATTGATGGATGGATGTCTTTCCTGCAGTGTTTAGTCTCTAATCTGGCAAAATCAGAGATCCTCAGCTGGCCTTGACATCCAGAGAGCACTAGATCGCACTGAGCAGGGCATTGCCTATATCTCGGTGCAAGACGAATCAACTCTTAAATGTCATTTTAACTCTTCGCTTGGGAGAAAATATCACTTTTTTTAATGGTTGAGAGGAGTGACCAGGTTATTTTGTGTTCTTGGTAATGCACTTTTTGAGTGAACATTTTAAGTGAAACTAAATCTGAGGAATGCAGCCTGATTCGCCAATTTGGTTTTCAAGCCTGTTAGGGTTAAATCAGAGCTCAATGACTCAATCAGAGAATATTTGTCATTGTTGGCAACAAAGAAGGTGAGTTGACTCTTCATGGGTTTAACATTAGGTAGTTTGTTGATATCCAGTTTTATTTGCAATAGAGGCAGGCTTCAGTCTCTGTCATTGGTTGAGGCGATCTTGAGATAGCGTTGGGTGTTGTCAACATACTGGTGGATCTTGCTATTGCTCTTTGCAAGGATGGTGCCAAAGACTTCTAGAGAAAGGTTGAGCATTATGGGGACCCATAGGACTCCACAGGTGATGCGGACGATACACAAATGATGGTGCTTGCAGGACAGGTCGCTCCACACCTGCTACACAACTCTGCCCGTGTGCCGATGCCTCTCCCCCCTGTGCTGCTGCTCCGCCGTGAGTTTGATCCTGCTTTTGCCCCATTGGTATTGTGCCTTCGTTTTTTTGTGCCTGTAATTCTTTGCTTCTCTGCTAACTGTACTGTGTCTGTCTCTGCTCCCTCGTCCTTTTGCATCATATCCCCCACCCCCTTCTCTTCAGATCCCCCTGCCGGTCTTTCTTGCCGCTGCCCCCCTGCGACCCAGCCCCCCACCGTCCACTCGCCGCCCCGCTCCCACCTCCCAGCTGCTCCTCCCTCCCCGCCTTAAATGTCAGCCACTGCGCGGCAGTGAAAGCGACCCCTGACCCTGCTTGCAGGACAGGTCGCTCCCCACCTGCCACACAGCTCTGCCCGTGCGCCTGTACCTTTCCCCGCTGTGCTGCCTCTCCACCGTGAGTTTGATCCTGATGTTGCCTCATTGGTATTGTGCCTTCGTTTTTTTGTGCCTGTAATTCTTTGCTTCTCTGCTAACTGTACTGTGTCTGTCTCTGCTCCCTCGTCCTTTTGCATCATATCCCCCACCCCCTTCTCTTCAGATCCCCCTGCCGGTCTTACCCACAGCTGCCCCCCTGCGGCCGTGCCCCCCCCCACTGTCCACTCGCCACCCTGCTCCTGCCTCCCAGCTGCCCCTCCCTCCCTTCCCACCTTAAATATCGGCCGCTGCCCAGCCGTGCCACTAGCGCACGGTTGGCACGCCAGAGGCAAGCCCACCTGCGCCCTTCTGCGCCTGGACCGTCCCCAGCACCAGAACCCTTGACTCCACGAACACAACGACACCAGACTCCACTACGACTCCAGCACCCTCCATGCACTCAATGCCTGTCGAAACCCTACCTGCTTCGAGGCCACCCCGAAACGGAACACAGACCCTTCTACTGCCGCACCTGCACCTTCACCTGCGACAGAACCACTAAACCTCCAAGGACTGGACCCAACCACCTCCGCTGCATACTCCTCAACACCCGCTCTGCACTCGAACACGCTATCGAGCTCTGGGACCTGCTCAACACCTCCGCCCCAGACATGGCCTTCCTGACCGAGACCTGGTGGAACGATTCCCCAGCACCCAACATCGCCATAGCCATCCCGGATGTCTACAAGATCACCCACAGAGATCGGGCCAACGGAATCAGAAGAGGAATAGTCATCATACACAAGACCACCCTCAAGGTCGCCACCCACCAAGACGACACCCTCAACACTGCCGAACACCTCCACTTCTGGATCCACACTGACCCCAACACCACCCTCAGAGGAACACTTGTCTACAGACCCCCTGGAACCCGTGCTCAGTTCAGCGACTCCATCGCCGACCTCGCCAGCACCCACACTCTCGCCTTCAAGGACTACATCCTCCTCGGGGACCTGAACTTCCACCTCGAGAACAACAACAACGTCAACTCTGCCACTCTGATCGACAACCTCGGCCTCAGACAACTCGTCACCACACCCACCCATGCTGCTGGCCACAAGCTGAACCCCGTCTTCTCCACAGGCACTCACGTCACCTTTGACCACACCACCGAACTCCACTGGACCAACCACCGCTGCATCCATTTTCCCTTCAAGATACCCAACCACGCACCACCACACCCAACTGCTGCCTTGCCGCTGCTGGAGCAAAGTCACCAAAGACCAACTGATCACCACCCTTGCCCAGAACCCACCTACCGACCCCACCAACCCAGACACCGCAGCCCGCAACCTCAGACAGTGGATCAACGACTGTGCCAACACCCTTGCCCCGCTCAAGACACCCTTCAACAGCCACGCCAGCAAAAGAGCCACCTGGTTGACCGACGAGCTCCAGCTCTCCAAACGCGCATGCCAGAAACTGGAGAAGATATGGCTCCACGAACGCACACAGCAAAGCAGCCCACAAGGACGCCACCCGCAGACATCACCACCTCATCAGATTAGCCAAGAGATCCTCCTTCAAAAACCGCCTGGATAACAATGCACACAACAGCAAGGAGCTCTTCAGCATCGTAAAGGAACTCTCCAACCCCAGCACCAACGCCTACGACATCCCGCTCTCACAAGAACTGTGCGACTCACTAGCCATCTTCTTCCACCGCAAGATCGCTGACATCCACAACAGCTTCAACACCACGACCGCCTGACTACGCCAGACTCCACCTCCCCTGTGAACACCACCAGCGCCAACCACCTGACCTCCTGATCCAACTTCAATGATGACGAGACAAGCAAGATCATGAACTCCACTCACACCACGTATTCAACAAAGCAGACGCAGCCATCGCACCCCAGCTACGGAAGGTCATCAACATCTCCTTCGAAACAGTGACATTCCCAGAAAGCTGAAAGCATGCTTAAATCAACACCCTCCTCAAGAAGCCCAAGGTGGACCCCAAGGACCTCAAGTACTTCCGGCCCACCTCCCTGCTCCCGTTCCCAGCAAAGGTCATCGAAAAAATCGTCAACATGCAACCGGCCCGCCACCTGGAAGACAACAACATCTTGGTCCCGTCCCAGTCCGAATTCAGATGAAACCACAGCACCGAGACAGCACTCATCACCGCCACACACGATGTCAGGAACCAACTAGACAACGGAGAAACATCAGCCCTCATCCTCCTGGACCTGTCAGCCGCCTTCGACACGGTCTGCCATCACACTCTAAAGACATGACTCCTAGAAGCTCTAATACAAGAGAAGGCTCTTGACTGGACCACGTCCTTCCTCTCCGGCAGAACCCAGAGCGTCCACCTCCACCCTTCCGATCTAAAGACACTGACATCATCTGCAGCATCCCCCAGGGCTACTCCTTCAGCCCGAAGCTGTTCAACGTCTACATGGCCCCCCTCGCACAAGTGGCCCGCCATCATGACCTCAACATCATCTCCTACGCCGACGGCACCCAGCTCATCCTCTCCCTCACCAAGGACCCACACACCACCAAAACCAGCCTCCACGAGGGAATGAAGGCAGCTGCCGACTGGATGAGGAGCAGCCGTCTGAAGCTGAACTCGGACAAGATGGAGGTCTTCATCCTCGGACCCACCCCCTCAGCCTGGGACGACTCTAGGCCCACCACACTGGGAACAGGACCAATACCCACCGGCCATACGCTCAACCTAGGATTAATCCTCGACTCCTCCCTCTCCATGTCCAAGCAGGTCAACGCTGTCTCCTCCTCCTGCTACAACACCCTCCACATGCTCCGCAGGATCTACAAGTGGATCCCGACTGAAACAAGAAGAACCGTGACACCGGCCCTCGTCAGCAGCAGATTGGACTACGGCAACGCACTCTGTGCAGGAATCCCAGCCAAACACCTGAAGACCTGGCTCTTCGTGCAGTAGCCACAACCCCTCCCCTCAGCGCCTTGAGACCCTCACGGGTAAATAGCGCACTTTACAAGTAATTGATTGATAGATTGATTGGTGTCTATAACCCATAGCATTGGGGCATGTGCCACCAACTTCAAACACTGTCTGCAGGCAGTCTCCTCTTGGATGGTTGAGAATTTCCCGAACCTTAACGGAGACAAGACAGAGGTCTTGATCTTTGGGAATTAATTGAATGTTTGGTTCAATGAATGGTGGCCAGAGAAACCTGGTGCCTGTCCTTGTCCTGTATCACATGGAAAGAATTTAGGGGTCATAGTGGACAATTTGCTTTTTTTGAGTCTTCAGATAAATAGAACGCTGTCCACCTGCTTTGGTATTATTCGAATTTTTAGGCAAATCTCCCATTTCATTCCCTTCGCCTCCCAAAAACAGTCCGTTGTTGTCATAGTGCTGTCCAGATTGGACTGTTGTAATGCCCTTTATTTGTGTATTAACAAGGGCCTTGTTGGACATCTGCAGCTGATACAGAATGCAGCAGCCAGGATGGTGATGAATCTGCCTAAATATCGCTCAATCTCGGGCTCTCCCAGTAAGCTACACTGGCTCCCCACAAATCGAAGAATTTTGTTCAAGGCTCTCTGCCTTACTCACTAGGCTTTTTATGACCGAGGCTCAGATGTTATGAAAGGGCGTTTTCTTGTGCTATTTCCCCTCTAAACATCTTAGATCATGTAGTAAAAATCTGTTGATTGTCCCTAGGTTTAAGAGAGCTAGATGTGGAGGCAGAGCATTCTCCATTACTGCTGCCAGGCATTGGAATTCCCTCCCTGCTGAGATTTCTGGTCAAATGCTCCACTCTCGTTCCGCAGAGCCTTGAAGACCTGGCTTTTCACAGCTACTCTTGTTTGAGTCCTACCCCATCATGTACGACAGTCCCTCTCACAGCGCCTTGACTCCTCCGGGCGAAGTTTGCGCTTTATAAGAATAATATTCATTCATTCATCACTGCTGGAATATGCCATGTCCAGCAATTTCAGACTCAATTCATGAGCCAAAGCCAAAGCTTTTTCACTTCCAAGGCTCTTTCAGCCTTTTTGTCCTCAACTTTGTATTTAGCCACATGAAACTTTAATTCCTTCTCCTCTCTTCTTTCCACCAGTTCCTCTGGGGGAAAGACAAAGAGAGGAGACTCTGCTCCCTGCCCTGGCAGCAAGTTCCATTAGAAGGGTCGAATTCCCCCCTTCTTTAGCAGGTGGTTCCTCCATCTCCCCATCTTCTCTGGTAGTCTCACCTGGTATGGAGTGAGCTTCTGCCTAGGCCCTCACCACCTTTAGCATTTTCACCCTTCTGGTGGTGCTCTTGGCAGTAATCCCAAGTGAATAGTAGAAGCATCATGTTAGTCCACTCAAATTCCATGATTGCAAGTTTACTTTCAGACACAATAGATAAAGGTATGATTTTGGAAAGTTAGTCAGGGAGAATTTAAAATTTAAATTGTTCATATGTATGGAATGGCACTGCACCAACACAAGTCCTTGTCCCACCGCTGAGCATCAGTGTTGCAACAAATTGGGTTGATGTTTGATAGTGGCGCAGATTGGTGGCAAACTTCCCAAATCTGAGCTAGGAGCGCAAAAAGACTTTCAGGTCTAGAGTGTGGGGACCACAGGTCCATGTCAAGTTACCTGCACAAACAAATTGCTGTTCCCAAATCATTGGCTTCTAGTGGGCTTCCTGCCCCCCAGCAGGGGAGAATGGGGGTAACCACCCCTATGCCCAACTCAGGTCAGAAAGACTTTTTTTATCCTGGGCCATTGGGTGCCCAGGATAAAAAAGATACTGATCTTTACAAATCCCTGCCAACTAGTAGACTTTCCCCATGCAATAGAACCTATGTGTGTATTGATAGAAGTGTATTTTTCCATAATATTTTTGAAAGCTGAGTTCTTGTTCCCCCACAGGACATGCTGTTGTTACAGCAGGTTGCTGAGAACGGTTATTTCTCTGCACACTCCTTAAAAAGGTGATGCAAATGATGAAGGTTTAATAAGTTGGAGCTGCTGGACTCTTTAATTGAAAGCAGAGAGCAGAGCATGACGACCATCTTGTTTGGAACCTGAAACTCTGAAGTAACACACCATTCAAGGGGAGGCATTTGAATTGTGCGTGCCCTCATAGGCTGTCTCACTCAGGGCCTTTTTTATGTGTCCTCTTGACCGCCTTTGCATCACTGACCCTGCATTGGTGTAAAATATGCAACACACTATGCCACATTAAGAAAGTGGCGCATCTAGGCAGAGGCGTCACTTTGTAAACCCCTCTGCTACATTACATCTGCATCAGGTATAATGGATTGAGGGTGGGTGTTCCCTTGAAAACAAGGCTTGTATTGGTGGTGCAATGAAATCTATGAGATATCGATACGCCACCTCTAGGACGCCACCGCGTTAAATCCTTACCCCTGCTTCGAAGCAGGCATAAGGAGTGATGCATGCCCTTTTGCATAGAGAGAGAGGGGGATAGACATAGAAGAGAGGGAGAGAGAGGGCGGAAACAAGAGAGAGAGAGAGAGAGGGAGGGGGAGGAAACAAAGAGAGGTGCCTCACCCTGAAACCTGACACCCAGGTCTGGCATACGCATCGCCTTAGGAAGTCAACAAAAGGAGACAGATGGATCACTTGATTTAATCTCAGCCACTGTCTGAGGTGGGATGGCGGGAAGAACTGATGGACTGTAATGTGCCCAGAGGAATTACCCGTGCCTGACTTTAATTCTGGCATTTCACTCATCACTTTTTTTTTCTCTTCTTCTCAGCAGCTTTTGTCTCCTCGAGCATAAAGGGTTGGGTGCCTCTTTCCCTTCAGGGTGTAATCCATTTCAAAGTGCATGTGTTAGTAACATTGTGCAAACACTCTGGCCTGGAATGGCAGGTGCTCAGTGTACAGGTCATAAAACCAGTAGAAATAACATGATAAAAAGTGAGAAACTCAGCAGACCACGCAGAGAAAGGGAATTTCCCCCGTTCTATTTCTGGCTGTAGCAGGTTAAAAACAACAGAACTTATTTTAAGGACCTGTGACGTAAAATATGGTAGGCAATATTTAGCTACTTGTCATCTAAATTCTGTTAACTTTTGAAATGTAAAACTCCCTAATTGTCCAGTCGTGGTGTTTAGTGAACACATGACGCCATGTAAGTATGCAGCACGTGGGAGTAGTGGTGAGATGTATTTGAGGGTCATAACACCTACGTCAGAGGTTCTTGAGGGTCTCAGGTTCAAGTTTGCACTTCAGCAGGTACTTTGTTTAATAATAGTTATTTAGAAGACGGACATCTGTGTGAACCTTTCAAATTACTATTACCAAATAGCGATTAGTTGTAGATTAAATTGCGAAATATTTTCCATTCGGTTTGCTATTGTGGGAGTAGAAGATAGCAATGATCGAAATAGTGACTCTGAACGCAAATAGGGGCATATTACCAAGGCAGGGGAAATGAAATTATTGCTGCTTTTGCAGCTGTTTTCGTCCGCAATCGCTAACAGCAGTTAGCAACAGCTTTTAGGTGATAGCGAGCGGTTTGGGGCCCGCTTTGCATGTCAGTGATATTTATCGCTAATGACATGCAAAGTGGGCGTACCCAACCTGTTAGTGACTGAAAGCAGCTGCTAATATCGCTATCGCCAATTATCAATGCAGGTGTAGCGATTAAAATATTTGCGCTAAGCACGAATATCGCCAAATCCTAACGCCTGTGTGATGACCTGTCTCTGTGTGTGGTCTGGTTCCATGCTAGAACTCAGAGCTTGGAACCATCTGTCACCAATAATCATTTAATATGTAAGTTCCATAGTGGGGGAAGTGGTAAAGATCAGGGCTCCTGTGGGTTGTCAAAACTGGTCAAAGTTTTCTGTTCCTAGAACTATTGTAAAATGTTTCAAACATGCTGTAAAGACGAAGGATGGTCGTATCTGGAACAATAGTTGTGTTTCTCATTTTGGGGGAGAAGGGAAATGTGAAGACAATGTTGTGGTTCCTGATTTGCATACTGATTCTTCTCGTAAGAGTGTGAGAGTACTCAGGCCTCCTGTTCACTTGCGTGATTATGTATAGGAACCTGCTCTTTTGTTTCTTCATATGTTTCTGTTGCCTATTTTATTGCTGGACATGTAAACCTGTTTAGTGTTTAAGAGGGAGAAGTGTGATGACCTGTCTCTGTGTGGTGGTCTGGTTCCATGCTAGAACTTAGAGCTTGGAACCATCTGTCAACAATGTTCATTTAATATGTAAGTTCCATATTTGTCAGTTGTTAGCTGACTGTTGGTTGGGGCTGAATAAATACTACATGTTAACCATATCCTGGATAAACTCTACTTTGTTACAGCCTGCTCGGACTACTTCTTAGCCTGTATATCTAATGGGAAGTGGATATTCAGGTTAAGTCCCTATTAGCGATAATGCCTGAATATCGCTGAATTACCAGCGATATCCATGCTTTTCGCCGCTATCGCCAGATATTTTATCGCTTTGGAGATAAACGTTGCTAATAGCACGTTATCTCTGCGATAAAATCTGGCGATGCACGGCGATAAAAAAAGTGACGCAAAGCTTTTTCTGTGATAAATATCGCTAGTTGTTGATAATATGCCCCATAAAGATTAACTCTTTTGCATCCCTCTGATGACATCACATCCAGTAAGTGGCTCACATTGCAACTTTAGAGAGGATTGCTGGTGGAAGTTCATGCGAAAATCCACTCCCTGGATCCCTAAGGATTTGCAATCCTACCTACACTGTGTATAAATCTCAAGGAAAGAGGCAGACAAGAAGGATATCAACTGAGGAATGGGTGCACCCCAGCAGTGAACTATTTGGAAAAGCGTACCCTGCAGTGTCAGAAATTCCCCCAGAATTTGGAAGGCAATGAAGGTAAAAATAAATGCAGTGGTGGTCACACCAAGAGCCATCTAGGAAATCTGCGAAAGGTGGTATGACCTCAGGTCCAGGACAAAGGAGAAGGTAGCAACCATGGAAGCTGATTCACCAAAATACATTGGAAGCCAAGGCGACATCCCACAGGAAGTGACATCTGACCTATAAATCTCAATCTTCCTAGGAAGTGATGTCACAAGGACTTAACCTTGGTGTCATCATAATAATTGACTTTACTGAACCTCTTTAATAAATGTGTGATCAATATGATAAAACAAAATAGAAAATACAATGAAAAATGTGTTGATAAATGAGAGGGAGACAAAAAAAGGGATTCAAATAAAAATATAGCAGTCATGGCCAAGTATTATTTAACGTAGACCATTTATTGAAAGAGAACCATATTATTGGCAGAAATAGTTCCTTACTTAATAATTGTATCAAAGGCCATATTAGTCGTGTGAAGCATAAGATGAAGATTATTAATAATAATGAAGCAAGGCAGCAAATCGTTTATGAATGTCGGTTTTGGATATTTTGTTTATTGTGTGGACGAAGAATGCACATTGCACAGTTTATTTTTAGTTTTTTTTTTTACAAACCCTGTCATTTAATTTCCCACTCTCAGTCCCAGTGGCAGGTACAGAAAGTAAACAGGACTCATCAAGAAACTGTCCAGCTTCTGTTCTTGCAGTGGCCGCTTATTGTCTTTGAAAGCTGTGGGATGGAATGCTTGCCATGAATTGTAGTGAGTGTGCCCCTGGCATCTACATTTTTTTTTAAAACAGAATAATATTGTGCATTTTTCTAATTTAACATGACTCTATCCAACAGTTGCTGGCATTTGAGCTAGTGGTGGCCCTCCATAATTAAAACATCACCATGACTGTGCTTGGTTTAACATATTCACATGGGTGCTCCCCCTATGCCATTGGTGCCCAATTAGCGCAACCATTACATTCAGTATGCCACTGCCAGAATTTTGTCATTACTGCTGTCCATAAACCGTGGCTGACCCTTTTGTCAAGAATTCTCTCAGGGTCAGCATTTCATCTTGAACGCCTCCTTCCTATATAGCATGGTTGTCCAGGGCCAGCATTTCATAATGAATGTCTCCCTCCTATATACCAAGATTGTACAGGGCCAGTATTTTGACATAAATGTCTTCCTCTTTTATACTAAGGTTGTCCAGGGCCAGTATTTTATTTTGAATATCTCCCTCCTATATACTAAGATTGTCCATTGAGAGTATTTCGTCATGACTATCTCTCTCCCTTATACTAATGTTGTCCAGGGCCAATATGTTGTCATGAATATCTTCCTCTTATATACTAAGGTTGTCCAGGGCCAGTATCGCATTATGAATGTCTCCCTCCTATATACTAAGGTTGTCCAGGGCCAGTATTCTGTTGTGAATGTCTCCCTCCTATATATTAAGGCTGTCCAGGGCCAGTATTTTATTGTGAATGTCTCCCTCCTATATATTAAGGCTGCCCAGGGTCAGTATTTTATTGTGAATGTCTCCCTCCTAAATACTAAGGTTGTCCAGGGCCAGTATTCTGTCATGAATGTCTCCCTCCTATATACCAAGATTGTACAGGGCCAGTATTTTGACATAAATGTCTTCCTCTTTTATACTAATGTTGTCCAGGGCCAATATGCTGTCATGAATATCTTCCTCTTATATACTAAGGTTGTCCAGGGCCAGTATCGCATCATGAATGTCACACTCCTATATTCTAAGGTTGTCCAGGACCAGTATTCTGTTGTGAATGTCTCCCTCCTATATATTAAGGCTGTCCAGGGCCAGTATTTTATTGTGAATGTCTCCCTCCTATATACTAAGGTTGTCCAGGGCCAGTATTCTGTCATGAATGTCTCCCTCCTATATATTAAGGCTGTCCAGGGTCAGTATTTTATTGTGAATGTCTCCCTCCTATATACTAAGTGTAGGCGAGTAGGGTCTGCAATCCTATGATCACCCAGATTTTTTGCTTTTGTTTCACTGGTTTACGACTTTCTCTGGCTGTGGGCCTGCCAATCAGACCCACAGCCTGGCTGTTCTCTTTCTAAATTACAACATGTACCCTAGGTGCATTTACCTATTGGTACTGGGCCACCTTATCAGACCCTGTAACTCAGGGCATAGGTGTACCCAGGGCCGCCAGGGGCTGCAGCATGTATTATGCCACCCCTGGCTGGCCTCCTAAATTTGACACAACTGGCTGCATGACAGCTGGGGCGAAGTCGTGTAATCACCCTTTGCTTTAGATATAGTAGCTCTATATCTAACCATACAATGGACACCCGAGTCCCTATCAGTCACTCCTATGGCAGGCCTTGACAATCCTGAAGGCAGAGTGCATGGGCTCGCGTGAACTGTGTTCTGGCCCGAGCCGAGCCGGTTGCAGCTTGCGGAGAAAAGATCCAATGGCTGTTCCATGATAACGCGTGCCACATCGGTAACTTCGGTGTTGCGTTATCAAGACATGTCGAGTAAGGTGTCATACGAATCGGGATGCTGCCCTCTCACCAACTCTGGCGACGAGGTTAGCATACCGCCCTTCTAGAGGGACACGACATGTACGTAACTGTGAACCCCGGTTAAAGTTAACGAAAGCCTCAGCTCCACAAAATGGACGCTGCCACCACAGACACGAGTCTGACCTCCTGCTGCTGGGAGTCCTTCCAGCGAGGAGCACTTGGACAAAGGGTTTCCTGTCGAGGGCGGTGTTCGCACCGTCCCAGACAGGGTTTGTGTATTCTGGGTAGGTAGGGCTTTTGCGAGAAGGTGACTGCGGAGTGGCACCCCGGTGCTCACTACGCATCTGCCGGTTAGAACCAGTTCCAGGGGCGACAGCCCTGGCCTGGGGAAAGTCCGGCAGGGGAGAGGGGTGTAACTACCCCCCTTCCTGGTCCCACCCTTAGGGCAGGACCTAGTCATGTACCCACCCCTTTCTTTAGGATAAAGGCCGGAGCGGGGACCCTTCCAGATTAGATCATCTTTGAATCAAGAATACTTTCTACGAAAGGACTTCAAGACTCTTCTCAAGATTTCTCCCTTGTGGCTAAGGAGTAGTCACCCTGCATCAGCAGGCACCACCTAAGAACTCTGCGGTTTGCTGTAAGTCCTTCCTCAAGGAATCCGACGGCCCAGCTCGACGAGAACCGGCTTCCCTGGCACCTCTGACCTCTACCCACGTCATCAGCTCAGCTGTGATCTGTGGGTGCGACGAGACCTCGAGGGACCGGCCATCATCAGAACCTGCACGCTCTTAAAACCAGCACGACCATCGAGGTAACTCTCTGGTGAGTGCTCTGGGGTCCGAGAAGCCCCGACCCTGAGCCGCTCCAGCACCGAAGTGCAGTCTCCCAGCATCTCCACGATCTGCGTGGGGCCCTTCTGCTCGCTGCTCAGCACGTTGTCTGGTCACTAGCCGCTGGCTTGTGTCCTTCTGTGACGACATCCGAGAATCATCACTGCCGGTCTGGTTGCTCCAGACTGGCCCTTGCTTCCATCTTTTCGAGAAGCACCCCGGACCCTCCTGGTCCACTCAAGACGCCGACAGCGACATCCGTCGTGGGACAGCTCGCACCTCCACCGTGGTCGCCGACAACGCCTCCTGGTCCGTGAGACTGCAGAGCCTAGCGTCGCCCACTCACCTGGTCGAGGTGACGGCCAACCGGTGCCTTCCTGGTACCCTCTGACTACTGGCTAGTAGTACGAACTTGGTCCCCTCTGCTTTCAGGTTTCCTCAATCTCCGATCCAGGCTTGGATCTCTACAAACTATTCAGCACTGGTCGCCGGCCAGCAACTCCTTTTCTTCCGGCTCCTGGCTCGTCAGCGAAGACCCCGACGCCTGTAAGACTTGTGCAGCCGCAGCCCTCGTGGCTAGGTAACTCGGCATTTCCGTGCCTGCATAGCCTCCTTACTCTAGGGTCCCGAGTCCCTCGCTTCCGACTTGCCTTAACCTTTCCGTGTCCTCGGACACTTGTTTTAACTGTGCACTTAAAGTATTTGCTAAAGAGATTTGGTTTGTGCTAAGTACCCTGTCCTCATAAAGAGTACAGGGCTGTTGTGATTCTTAATAAATATACTGTTTATTTTCATAACACTTGTGTGGTGTCCTTTCACTGGGTGTTCAAGGGGTACATGTGTGGTAAACAGCTGGCTTAACACGCCCTCTCGAGTCTTTAGCCTTAGACTGCTCGTATCCACGCTACTAGGATAGCTGGTCTATAGGTTGACTTACAACCAAACACCATAAGGGTCGTTGGAACGATACATAGCGGTCGCTAGAATAGCGAACGTTGCATATCGGGCCAACTTCTCACACTAAGGTTATCCAGGGCCAGTATTCTGTCATGAGTCTCTCCCTCCTATATTTTAAGGCTGTCCAGGGCCAGTATTACATTGTGAATTTCACCCTCCTATATACTAAGGTTTTCCAGGGCCAGTACTGTATTATGAATGTCTCCCTCCTATGTTGTAAACTTGTCCAGGGCCAGTACTGTATTATGAATGTCTTCCTCCTATATACTAAGGTTGTCCAGGGCCAGTATTGTATTATGAATGTCTCCCTCCTATATACTAATGTTGTCTAGGGCCAGTATTTTGTTATGAATATATTCCTGCTATATGCCTATGTTGTCCAGGGTCAGTATTTTATAATGAAAGTCTCCCTCTTGTATAGTATGGTTGTCCTCCCATGACAAAAATGATCTCCAATGTGTCTGCACCAGCATTTTACCAATTGTGCCCCCTGTGCAGGATCTACCTCCAGTATGTCAGTGGCAGCAGTTTTTCACAAGTGTCCTATGCCCAGAATTACTCTTGGTATGCCAGGGGTACCCATATGCCAAATACAGTCTCTAGAGTTTCCTTGTTTGCTAGCAGCTTGACACAGGTACCTGAAATGGGAAGGCTGCCTCCAGTATGCCAGAGCCAGAATTCTACCACAGGTGCCTCTCCAAGGCATGACTGACTGTCAGTATGCCAAGGTCAGGGGCAAACTTGCAAGCATAATACCTCATTCTCACCCACGCTCACTTATACTGACTCATTTACACTCACACCGACACGCATTCATTGTCATTCACTTGCACTAGCTCATTTATTCTCACTCACAGTTACACTCACTCATTGCTACTCACCCTAACTCATTCTTGCTCACCCTCCTTCACAACCTCTAACACACCTATACACTCATACGCATTTATTCTCACCCACATACACTCTGTTCATCACTTTTTCTCCCACTCACTGACTCACTGATCAATTGACAATTAGGGGCACATTTACTAAAACAAAATAGTGCCATGCCACTCTGCAACCAAAGTTTGTACGCTGCTTTTCACTAGGAAAAGAGGCATTTCAGAATCATCCGAGATAAGGCACTGCTGCTCTCTTTCCCGACAACGCCACACAAGCTGCAAGCCTAGACCCACACATATTCCTTTACATCCTGGTGTAAAGGTGTGCACACGGTGTGTGAGATAGATTGTGTGCTTGAAGAGTAACCTTCCAGAACAAAATACTATGCCTGTAGGACTTTTCACACATTGAATGTGTGCTTAATAGTTCAGCCCACATGCACTGCCTAAAATGTAAGAAGAACTTAAGACAGTTCTCCTTCTTAGCTCCTACCTAAAGAAGGTGTTATTATTTAGTGCAAAGTTCTGACTAACATTTGTAACAGGTTGGGCTTTGCATAAAAAAACCTGGTGCAAGGTTTATACGTCACGCAACACAGCAAGCCAACTTGATGCGCTGCATGAAAGTAAGAGGGCAGGAATGCACCATACGTATCGGGATATGGTCGATATCTGTCCTCTGCCTGCACAGGCACACAATCTGCAGCCTAGCGCCAATGCATGCACCCTTGGGTCATGGAGCAAGCGTGCCTGCTTTACAGGCAGGATTGTTTTTGTATAAAAAGGGATATTTCTCCTTGTTGCGCCTGTGGTGGTAAAGTGTGCAATTCAGATCTTCCCCAGGTTTACCAGCGTTGGTAAATCTAAGAATGTTTCAGACTGCCTGAGTGGCCATGCTGGATTAGTGGCAGATAGTCGTGAAATCATGGCTCTAACCTCCCCCTTGGCCTGTACCCATTTCCGCAACAGGCTATTCTCAACTCCTCGGTGGGAGCCCGAAGTGGTGTAAATACTTCCAGGTTCAGGGTTCCGGCTAATCGATTTAGGACCTTTCCCTTTCCCTTTTCCCCCTTTCGGTTAATTTCCTGGGTTCTGTGGATATTTTGTGAGGCAACTTGCTGAATTCTAGTGTTTGTAGCCCCCCCAGAGTTACTCTTCTCCAGCTGAATGTCTGTTTCCTGGTATTTATCATATGCTCCCTTTGTTTCATTTTGTTTGGTCCCCTTATCTTCATTAGCCAGTTCGGCTGCAGGACTAAAGACCTCTGAATTACGGGAAACAGCAGAAGAATTATCTGTCCCATTATCACTACAGCTGCCAGTCTGTACCTCCAAAATCTCAAAAGAATCATTTGTCTTTTGTAAATTAGAGGCGCTTGCTAGCTTTGGTGGATTGACAGTCTCTTCAAGAGGATTCTCAGTAATTTTGGGTGTTGCAGCTTCATTTTCTACAGGGCTAGAAAGTAGCGAAGCCAGAGCATTTGTATCAGCTGTAGCAGCACGGAGCTCATCCTCCATAATCAGCTCCGCTGCCTTACCTGCTTCAATAAGCTGTGAGACTGACTTGCCAGGTTTCATTCCTATGACTTTTCCATCGCTCCTAGCATTTTCTTCCTCTTGCGCATTTAGCTGCAGTCCTGGAAGACGAGCTGCCCTGGTTACTTTCGCCATGTTTTTTGCAGGAGCCATGTTTGCAAATGACCAATTCTCCCTTCGAATTAAGCCGAAACAGTAGACACCCAAATCCACTAGATGGCAGCAGAGGGCTGGTCGACAGCCCCACCAGCAAGCCTGCCTTGAGACTCACCAGCCTGTACCACAGCTGGCCAGAAGCATCCGCAATTTCCGGTACCGTAGAAAATCTCAGCCGTGAATTTGCAGAAAAGTAGAAAGTATGTGCAATTCAGACCAACACCGCCATTCAGTAAGTTTATCCTTTTGTTAAGAAACAGTTCTCTGCCAGCGCGAGCCGAACGACTGCGGACCGGTGAGATGCAGTAGCGGTGTCTAGTCCGCCATCTTCCTGAACATCATGCTGAGGCCCTTGCTCATCATGGGCAGATTAGAGCAAATTACCAAAGTATTAAGGGGACACTTGATGAAGCAATGAGTACAGTTGCTAATATCACAAAGGAGGTGACAGAGTTGCAAAGCTGGGTGGTGGAAACGGAAGAGGCTGTTTCTACAGTTAAGCAGACTGTTCAAATGCACGGGGAGCAGCTACAAGCTTGCCAAGACAGGATTGAAGATTTGAAAAATAGATAAAGACAAAATAACTTAAGACTTTTTAGGGTACCAGAAGGCGAGGAAAATGGAGATGCTCAAGCCTATGTGGTACAACTATTCCAGAAAGCTTTTCCTGATCACTCAGATTGGGACTGGGACTGCCAAGTACAAAAAGCTATTCGGCTTCCTTTGACTATACAAAGGAGCAATGCTCGTTCCCCTCGGCCTATACTTATTTTATTCAGGAATTTTTTATTACGACAAGCATTATCATTCAAGGCCTGTCCTAATTCACCAGTCTCAGGGGATTCTTTGTCTATTTTTTTTAGATCTGATCTGAGTCGTGGAACTATGGAAAGATGATGGAAACTTAGGCAACTTATAGACCCATTAAAGGCAACAGGTGCTCAGGTGTTTTTACAGGAACCTGCAAGACTAAAAGTTATCAAAGAATACAAGCCGGTGTTCTTTGTTTCGGAGGCGGAAGACAAAGCTACATTATTGAGATGGCAGCCCACTTGAAAGATCTTAACATGAGTTGATCGTCTTCTATTTCACAATTCTTCTTTTCTCTGCCCTTTTGTTTCTTTTTCTTTTCTTGTTTTTCTTTTTAGATAGGATATGTTTAGGCTAGAGAGCCAGGCGCGGTTTGGGCCTGTTGGGCCCTGAGATGCTAGCTGCCATTATTATCGGCAGCTGTTGGGGGGGTGATTCCTTCTTGGGAGACAGGAAAGATGGGTCAATGAAGTCTGTTCAGGGAGGGTTGGGATGAGGGGGGAAGGGGGCATTAAACGGGTTAAAAAGCTAAATGTTGAATGTTGCTTGCACTTCTCAGAATGTGTCCATTAGGGGGGCAGCAATTTTAATTCCAAAGACACTTGATTGTCAAATACTTAATGTGGCTGCGAAATCAAAGGGGGATGGGCAATTGCGCAAGTTGAAATTAATTTAGATAAATATGTATTTTGTGTCCTGTATGGGCCTAATAGTGATGATCCCACTTTATATGATGATATTTGTTTAGAGTTGGTAGGGTGATAAGGGTAGTTGTGTGTTACGGGGGATTTTAATTGTGTAATGAATTATGCTATAGACTCTACTAGCCTGTGAGAGTTTCTATCTTAGAACTAGTTCAAATTCACTCTTTACAGAATGCATGGCGGGTCTTGCATGTAAATAAGCCTGGGTATACGTAATATTCTGCACCTCATGGTCAATATTCAAGAACATTCAACAATTGATATGGCCTGGGTTTCAGATACTATTTTATCGACAGCTAAAATAGAGATTTGCCCCAGGATTACATCCGATCACAGCCCTATAGTTTTTTCTTTTCTGGTTAAAAGCGTCATCAAAAGTCCTTGATTATTCGCATTTCCTAAGAATCTGAGTAACGATGCGGAATTTGTGAGTTATCTTAGGGAAAAAATTGCAAATTACCTTATAGATAATATTGGCTCTGCCTCGATCTTTGTGGTCTGGGATGCCATGAAAGCGTACATTAGGGGAGCCACTCAGAAGTATATATATCAGAAGAATGGAGAACAAGAGAGACAAACTAGGGATGCTCATCAAAAGCTGGCTACTTTGGAACTTCAACATTCTGAGGCTATTCGATTTAAGCAAACAATCACTACTCCCTATATATTTTACTACTAGAACAAAAAGCAATAATAAGCAGGGCTTTAAAAGAAAAAGTAGCATCATGTTACACTAGACATGGGACATTACAATATGAATATGGCGACAGAATTGGTAAAGTCCTTGCACATTAACTTATGGATAAAGATCTTAAAACTAGAAATAAGGCTATAAAGGGCAAAGGAGGGGTCCTTTACAGATGCCCTAAAGAGATAGCCAATCAATTTTCTATATTTTATCAACAATTGTATTCGCCGGAGGCTCAGCAGCATTTAACTAGTATGTCTAGCTATTTAGAAAGGTGTACATTGCCGACTTTACCAGAGGAAGATTCGTCTTTATTGGAAGAAAGTGTTACATTAGAGGAAGTATTAGAGGCAATTGGGGCACTACCATCAGGGAAGGCGGCGGGGGAGGATGCCCTCCCTGCAGAGCTATATAAGTGCTGTAAAAATATTCTTGCCCCGGTATTGCTTGAGGTGACTTCTCAAATTGGAAATACAGGAGGCGTACCTGACTCCTGGAATATGGCAAATATTGTTTTTTTTTAAAGAAAGGAAAACCTCCAGAGGAAAATACTTCTTATCGCCCAATATCAGTAAGAAACTTTGACGCAAAAGTATTTGCTAAGATATTGGCTGCCCGGTTAACTCCAATGATGCCTGCCTTAGTTTCTCCCCAGCAACATGGGTTTATCTGTGGAAGAGATACCACTACTCATGTAAATACAGCAGTCGCTGCTTTTGATGTTGCTGGGAAGTTGAAGAAGAGACTGGGCATGGTATTATTTGATGCTGAAAAAGCATTTGACCGGGTGGCCTGGGATTATCTCTGGAAAATTCTCATATTGTTTGGCATTAAAGAAAATTTTTGCAAACTGATGGCAGTTTATCAGAAACCAATGGTTAAGTTATTGTACTTAAACATTCATACTTCTTTTTTTATTCAACGAGGGACCGGAAAGGGATGTCCCCTCTCCCCTCTTTTATTTGCCCTTTACATTGAGCCATTTATTCGCGCACTTTTGGATAATAATTTGATTTGTCCCTTTGAAATAGAGCAGCGTTCTTTAAAATTAATGGCATATGCCGATGTTATAGCCATTTTTTCTGAAAATCCAAAAGAGGCTATAGAAGTGATTGACCGAGAGGCTAAATTATTTGGAAGTTTCTCTGGCTATAAATTGAATAGGACTAAAACTCAAATTGTACTTAATTTTCAACCGGAAGATGGGAAAGATGGGGTGTGTGCGAGTGCAAAATTTCTTCCAAAATAGAGCTCACACTTTGAATTATGATCTTTTATTAGTGAAAGTTATTAAGCAGTTAAAAACATCGCATAAATTCCCACTTAGTATTTTAGGAAGGTGCAATGTCATTAAAATGAAGATACTTCTGAAATGTATATATCTTTTTCGGTCAATACCGTTACGCATCTCAAATGTGTTTTTTAAGAAATTAGATGGAGCCCTTAGCAGTTTTAAATGGGGATATAAAAAAGCTAGACGGCAATAGCAGCAATGAAACTCCCATATAATCAAGGTGGCCTAGGCTTCCCCGACTTTAAACTTTATTTTTTGTCTACTTTTGTTGGACATTTAGGGAGCCTTCTTATTCCGGAGCTAACACATTTTTGGCAGTGGTTATCCTTGGAGGCAGACAGTCAGATGTTTCTCTATCGAATGAATGACCCCAACTATTTTAAACGGGTGCATTTCAAGACAATTAATGATAGTGTATATATATGTAAAGGCATTTAGTCCAGACTCTCCCTTCCTTCACTGCATGCTAGCTTTCCGCTTTGTGGAAACCCAATGCTGTCCAGTGTCTTCCAGGATAGCACTGCTCTGTGATGGTCTAGATATGGGATATATTCACTGGGACAACTTTATGATTGCAGTGGTATTAAGTTTTTGGAGAATCTCCTGGTAACTTACGATATTCTCCAAAGCATGTTTTTTAAATACTTGCAGATTCGAGATCATTTGCCTACAGCTTTGGAGCTCCGCAATGTAGCTGACTCTGCTATGTGAGATTTTATTTATACTATAAAACAAGGTGGTACTATTAGTAAGGCATACAGAATATTTTGTCAACAACGAACAGAAGGAGGTACTAAATTAGCACTTAGGTGGAGTGAGACGTTGGGTGAAAAATGACAACTGATAACATGCAGGCAGCCTTTAATGCTGTTACCTGGTCAGTGTACTCAGTTAGCCTACAGCTGCAGCAATTTTGTACACTTTGTTTACTATATTATACACCTGAAAGGATTGCTCGGTGGTCTAATGGTGAAGACACATGGGGAGGGACTCAAGGTGGGACACGCCAGAAATGTCCTAAGTGCGGGCTACATACGGCAGGTATTGCTCATTTGTTCGCTACAGGCCCATCACTTGAGAAATTTTGGGATGGAGTTTAAGGCATAATTCAAGATACACTAAATATGGATATTAGAATCACAGTGACTGAAAAGATGTTTGGAAAAAAGTAGAAGGGGACGGGAAAGGCCCAGTATTGACAATTATGTTAGTTGCTGCCCATTTAGCTAGAGCTAGAGCTTGGATTTCCCCCAAACCGCCTATGCGATAGAATGGTGGATAATACTTAGAGAAACTGGTGAAAGGGAAAGGGCTCTGGCTAAAGTCAGAAGGGTCAGAGCAATGCAGAAATACAGATCTATTTGGGAGGTCCTGGAAGTGGTCTGAAATAATTTACTGCTGGTTAACTGAAATAACTACTGGCCACTATTAATAACTTCGGATAAGGCTCAGAAGTGAATGTATTATTTATGATTTAGGACTCAAGTTGTTTATGTTCTTCCGCCGTCATTATTGTTACTGCTGCAAGTTAATTTACATTGCATATGTTTTAAATTGTTTTCCCCTTTTCCTTTTTGACAATAAAAAAAAAAAGACATTGCGACGGCACAAATTATTTTTTTAAATATTTTTTTTATTTTTATTATTGATTTATTTTTTTATTTTTTTGTACTTATTTCACCTTAAGCCTCTGAAATTTTCGCATAATGACCCACTTCCAAGCTGGGCGCCCTGGGTCCAAGCTCTTGCATTCGGTTTTAGGCCGACCAGGCCAGCTTCTTTTTTGCGAGGCTTGGTGTAATCATTGGACCGTAGGAGGTTAAACCAACCTCATTTCTGTACCCCAGCTAGTTAATAGTAACCAGATATTCCCCTCCCCTTGGTCCAGTCTCGCCATACTCAATACTGCTCTCAGCCAGATCTCATAGTGCGGTGACTCAGGATCTTTCCACACACTGCAGATCTTTTCATTTTGGAGTGTGTTTTCAATCTTCCAGTTTCCACCTATGAGGTCCCTCTCTGCAGCAAACCAGGAACATATTTGCAAATATTTGAAGCAGGAGAAGGAGTCCCCTATTTCTCCCCTTAGCAAATCCCATGGATGAACTCCATCCGAAGATATCAAATCGGACCAGGTAGCAATTCCCGCCCTCCTAATCGGGATGGCCAAGATGTCATTCAGGCAGACGGTGAGCCCTGGGGAATCCCAGATAGGTGCAAAATCAGAATAATATCTTATTCACCACTTCATTTTCAAATTTTGCCATACCCTGAGGGCTAACCTTATTACTTTTAATCGTACCTTTTTGAAAAATCTGGGAGCGCCAAATTTAAATAAAAAAACAATACTACCTCCTTCGAGGTGAACCATGGCATTCAAGATCTTCCCCCAATTAGAACCAGGAGGGCTAGAGAGAAGGCAGCGAATATTTTTAAACTGATAGACCAGGGAGTAAAGAAAGACATCTGGGAGCGCAAGGCCTCCTTTAACTAGCCTTCGTTTTAACTTCTTCCAAGATAACCTGGAATTTTTGTTGGCCCATATAAAGCTCCCTATCGTTCTTTGGATTTTGCCCAAACATTTTCCGGGAAAGTCAAGTGGAACAGCCCCAAACAGATAGGTCAACTTCGGCAGGATTACCATTTTGACTAGGTTTACCCTGCCGAAGATAGTAAGGGGGAGATTCTGACATTTAAAAAAAAAGATGATCAATTTCTTTGGACACTTTCTTCAGATTTGTCGGCACAAATTCTTGATAACTCTTCCCCTCATTGTCAGTCCCTCTCTCTACTTGTCACTCAATCTCAGTTTCACACACACACAGAGACATTTTCTCACACATTCAAACATGCACAGATACACACCCTTACTCCCACCGCATCCACACAGCATACATTTATTTTTATTATGCTAATAGTGAATACAATAGTCAGGGGCACATTTGGTGCCCTTCTTGTATACTCCAGCTCAAACCAGTTAAGGGAGCCATTGGCTTCTGCTTTGATGTGAAACTAGACAAAGGACATGGGAGTATCCTCCCCATTGTCCAGCCCCTCCTTTGCGGAGGGACTCCTGAATCAACCCAACCCCTTCCTTATGGTACTTAAGGACTTACGTGAGGGTGGGTCCCCAGATTCATCTTTTGATTCAATTCAGATCTAACTGCTTTCTGGACATTCTGAATGTGTTGAACTGACCACATCGGACTGACCACATCAGACTTCACTTTGGGAATCAGGACTGCAACCAGGAAGACTCTGTGTCCTCCTGATCCCTTCATTCTGCAAGCCTGCTGCATCATTAGTGTCCAGGCTCCATACAGGTTCCATCCAGGGCCTGTGGACATCCAAAGACAACCGAAGGCACCTCAATGTAGCTGACTGATTTGATGATCCTGGGCTCCTATGGACTCCAACAGGTTCCATCCAGGGCCTGTGGACATCCAAAGACAACCAAAGGCACCTCAATGTAGCTGACTGATTGGATGATCCTGGGCTCCTATGGACTCCAACAGGATCAGTAACACAGAAGGTGGTTCTGCAACCTCTTTGAGGCCCGCACCGTCTTCAGACCAAGTCTGAGTCCAGGATCCCTTGTCAACACCGCCAGAACTGAATCCCTGTGCACCTCAGTGTGTGGCCGTTGCTAAGGCTGGGTGACTCTTGTCTCCAGAGATCTTCAGCCCCTGTTGATTCTAATAGGCTCCCCTGCTTGCTCGAGGCCGACCATAACTTACTTCAACGTGGCGAGTCTCTTAGGCCTTTTTAGTCCTGATATTGCACCATTTCATCTTCGTCCAAATGTCGACAAGGCCTGTTGGTGCTCCCACCGGACACCGACCACCTGGATATCGACATCTAATGTGGGACAGCACAAACTCCATTGCTGGTCATCCTCAGCATCATCTCTATGTGTGCTGCATTGTGCAGCACTTATAGAAAACAGCAAAAGACCATTAAGGTGACCCTTTCTGCACATTAACAATCATTTAAAGAAATTACGTTTTGCAACTTCTATGTGGGCTGCATTGAGCAACACACATAGAAGTTACAAATAACCATTTAAAGATTGTTCACGTTCAGGAAGGGGGACCTTCCTGCACATAAACAATCTCCCCCTGTAACGCAGACTCCCTTGCATTATGGTCCAAGGGTGCCTTCGTTGGCGCTAGCTGTCCAAATTTAGCGCAGGTGCAGGGGGTGAAGAAGGTCTGCAACATATTGTTGTAAATATGGTGCAGCCCTGTGTTTCAGAAGTGGCAGAGCATGGTGTTAGGCCAAGGAGGCTAACACTGCACACCACCACTTCTATTGTGCATATGCCCCTTTGCAATAAGAAAATAGTACTAAGTGTAACAGGACTGTAGTTGTATTTTTGGGCCAAATTACTCATAATTACATAAAGTAGCATATTCATGAAATTTTCTGTAATTTTGCATTTACAAGTAATGCAGAATTACAGAAATTACACAAATTACTCGAGCATAATCAAAATGTATCCCAGGACTACGCGCTTGGCTTCATTATTGGTCAAAGGCCAAGATGATCTGCTAGTGAAATGAAAGAAACTTATATAGCGCACGACTTACCCTGGGGCATCTCCGCGCTTGCTTAGGGAACCCGTCCTGGTATTCCCCTGTGAGATAACCCTGACAGGGTATCCACAAGGTGAAAGCCAGGCATCCCACCGCGAGGGGCCGTTGTGGAGATTAAGCAAGCTATTGCCCAGAGTCGCAGAGTGTGAACCCATGAGTCGAGAAGGCACCGGAGCGAGAATTAACGAGTCCGTGGAAATATTGAGCCCAAGACCCGCCGAGGCGGGGAATTGAACCCTGGTCCAGGGCCAAACTCGAGCTCCAGGTCTGCCGCCTCTAACCCCTGAGCCACACTTCTCCACATAGTCACCCCCACATAATGAGGTAGTGATTTTTTATACATGTATTTATTATTATTAATATTGACTGACGTTTATAAAGCACAAACTTTCACCTGGTAGGTACCATGGTGCTGCCATACAACCTTAATAACACATCCAACCTACCCACTTCCTGCAGCAGTTAGTCTAATACTGAGTAACCTACTCTAGTTTCGGAAAAGCCATGTTTGCGACTCTTCCTAAAGCTGTACATGTTCTGAATGGCTCTTGGTTAGTTTGAAAGTTTATTCCACAGCCGAGCTGCCAGAGTCTGGTAAGCTCTACCCACCCAGTCCAATTTCCTGAACCCTGACACACATTCCACGTTAGATGATGCAGATCGTAAATGCCTTGAGGACTGTAGTAACTGAAAGTCTTTACCATCCCATTAAACACTTTATGGACTATACATATGACCCTAAACACAATTGTCTCTCTGAATGAGAGCCAGTGGAGTTCTTTTATTGTGCCCGAGGCTGAGTCATATCTAGACCAATTCAATGCTTGTATCATACACAGATTCTTTATCTGGCGCTCCTAGTAGAAGTGAACTCCATTAGTCAATCCTGCTTAATATGGTGCATGGTACTACTAGTTTTCTAGCTGACTGGGGTGGTAAAAAACACAATTTGGTGGTTGTCTTATTGATTTGAGTTTCAATGTACAATTTCTAGTCCGCAAATACCCCCAAACTCTGAACAGAAGAGGGGGAATGTGATTGCCTGAAATCTGCTATCTCTAGCAGTCTCTGTGACAAGATGTGATGGCTGACAACAAACACAGCTGAAAGATCTAGACAAATCATTACTGAAGTCTAAACACTGTAAAAAAAAAAACTGTTCAAACTCATCAAGTCCCAAGCTAACAATCGTCCTAATCTCTCGTCACTGGGTCAAGGGACATTGCCAAACTGTGAAGAATTTTCTGATTTCTTCATGGATAAGACTATTAAGATTGAAACTGAATTACGCTCTGCCTTTGATCACCTGTCAATCAGTCCACTGATCTCCCTCTTTCACCCAGGGTTGGATATCACTGACCCTGGGCAGCCCCACCTCCCCAAAAACAATGCATCCTGGAGTCTGTCCGAACCTTGGAGGAATGCACTATATGCAAATGCTGTTGACTTTGAAACCTTGCAATCACTGCAATGACCCTCTGCCATTGAACCTTTTCCTGGAAGTAAGATCCTCCTTACTATTACTTTGGACTATGATCATTAATGCATCACTTCGGCAAGGTGCTATTCCAGATTGCCTAAAATTGGGTCAATTTACTCCGATCCTAAAGAAACCTTCTGCCAATCCCATGGACCTTCATAACTTTCACCCAATATCTAACATCCCCACCTTGGCAAAGCTCCTGGAGAAATGTGTGCTCAACCAACTCTGCAGCCCCATCAACCATTTCCAACTCCTGGACCAAAGCCAATATGGTTTCCGCTCGGGCCTTAGTACATTGTGAATGATGCGCAAAAAATGTTGGACCACAATGCAGCGTGCAAATATTTCCTTCTTGAACTTTCATCCGCATTCGATACTGTCAAACACGATAATCTAATTGACCTCCTGGAACACAGGTTGGGGATGTCTGGGCCTGTATTAAATTGGTTCTCTTTGTTCCTTCAGAACAGATCCCAAAGCTTCAAGGGGAACCAATCCCTGTCCCATCCTGCACTGGTCACTCCGGGGGTTCAGCAGAGCTCAGCATTGTCTCCCACACTCTTTAACCTGTTCATGGTGCCTCTGACAGAAGTTAGAAAATCATCCAGCATTCCCTATCACATGTATGTGCATGATACCCAACTATTCCTGAAGCTTGCCTTCCCTGAGGACATCTAGTCCCTCAACTCAGTCCTTCTGGAAACACAAAGCTGGCTGACATGTAACCACCTGAAGCTAAATGCCCTAAAAATTGAATTCATCCTAGTTTCACCCCACAATCAATCTCCTGTAATGAAACAATGGTTGAATAAGCTCTCTGCCGGTAACTGACCTCACCTCATAGATTCTGCATCCTCTCTGGGTATTATATCAGACAAAAGTCTGAACATGCAGAAGGACATCAGTTCCCTCACCAAAGGAGTGAACTTCCAACTCAGCATCCTAAGGAAACTCAGACCGTATCTCCCAGCTCATGACCTAAAGGTTGCAGTGCAAGCATTAGTGATCTCAAAGCTGGACCATAGTAGTGCAAAGCTTTGTGGCTTGCCCAGAGTGAAGACGGCTCCTCTGAGGGTTGCCCTCAATTCTACTGCTAGGCTCACAACAGGCGCTAAAAAATACAACCATCTTTCTCTGGACTTGCTGGCCCTGAGCAGGGTTCCATATGAAGCTCAGATACACTTAAAAAGTGCATGCATGGCACACAAAGCCATCCACTTCAAGACCCCTCTGTATCTCACCCAGAAACGGGAGCTATCCTAAGTTTCGAGAGCCTCCAGAGACGCCAGCACCCTGCTGCTCAAACCACAAAAATCCAAGAAAAAAAAGACCTATAATCGAGCCTTCTCAGGTATGGCTGTGAGGATCTTGAACTCCCTTCCCCCAGAAGTCAGGGTGAACCCTTCCACGGTCCACTTCAAAAAAGAAGTCAAAGCACTCCTCTCTGCCTCAGCCTGAAGTCTCCATCTGTTTGTTTGCTTATACCCTTCTTAATGTATAAACTGTAAAGCGCTCCGACACCCTTGGTGGTCATGTTTGCGCTACATAAAACTTTCTAAATAAACCATCAACCATAATTCTCAGTTCATCCACCACAGGAAGTAGCACTGTTCCCAAGCCGTGTGCTGGCCTGAAGCCAGTTTGTTCATTCTCCAAAATGTTATGAGTTTCCAAGTAGCTAGCTAGGTTTTTGCTGGTCTATTTCGCCACAGACTTCACTGGGTATGGAAGCTGAGATATTGGGCGATAGTTACTAGGAGTGTTTACATCTGCCCACTGTTTGTCCAGTATTGGGGTAACTATCGCCTTCTTCCAGGCCAATGGTACATCACCATTGGAGAATGAATGATTGATTACATATTTTTTGTGATCTTAGAAGCAGTTCATCCCATCTTTATTTCCACAGAACGGGTGGGGCAGGATTTCAGCAGAGACCCTGAGGGAATAGTAGAGATCAGAGGCTTCAACTCCTCACTTTTATGTTTTCTGTATTTTGTCGTCTAGTGCTATCGCTTCTTCTTGAGGAATCATCTTAGTCCTTTCCTTATCAGTCTGGTCATCATCCATTACATCCTCATTCTTTATGTCATTTATGATTATATCAATTTTATTGTTAAAAAACATATCTGATAGACTGTCACATAGTTTTTGTAAAGGATTCTCAAGTAGCCCTATGCAAACTGGATTAGCTAGCTCATTCACTATACTAAAAATGTCTTTAGATCAAACGGCAGAATTTCCGTTTTGGCGGAATTGCATTTAAGGTGGTTATTAGTCATCCACGCAAAGGTCCCAGTCAGACACTCTTTCAGGGTCTGTTCAGCGTTTGTCGAGTCCTCATATAGGACTAGGACCAATTGTGTGTCATCGGCATATGCTATTGTGCTGATGTTGAAGGAGGAAATTAGTTCAAACAAGGTGACCATATACAAGTTGAATAGAGTAGGGCTCAGACTTGAGCCCTGAGGTACCCCTGACCGAACCTCCTTCTCTTCGTAACAGAACTGGCCCAGCATAATAACCTGCCGTCTATACGTCAGAAAAGTTTTGAACCATTTTAACACGGTGCTCGCTATGCCTGCACTAGTCAGGTGATGTAGTAAAATAGCGTGGGACACGGTGTGAAAGGCAGCAGATAGATCCAATAGGATCAGGACAACTCTCTTGCCCTGATCCAATGCAGTTCTTATGGTCTCTGTTGTAAACAGTAGTGCAGACTCTGTAGAGTGGTGTGCTCGGAAACCAGCTTGATTAGGATGAAGAATATTTTTCTCCTCCAAATAAGCCGTCAGCTGCTTGTTGACACAGGCTCATGCCGTTTTACATAAAGCTGGGAGAAGCGAAATGGGCCGTAGATTAGATAGGACTGTAAGGTCCCGTAGAGCTTTTTTCTGTAGGGGTCCAACAGCTGCAACTTTCCAGTGTGCTGGGATCTTGCCTGTTTGGAGTGATGAGTTAAGGATGTGATGCAGGAGCAATACTTTAAGAGAACCCTTAGGTTGAAATGCGTGTCAAAACGCTGCCACCAGTCAGAAAATCAATATTCCTCAGTGCGGGGAGCATTAACCAGCCACCATATTCTTCGGTGCCAGACCACGATCCCCCATATTGTTATTGTTTTAAATAACGTAAACAATTAAGATTTAATTAAATGAAATACAGTGAGTCGCAAATCCTATTTTGCGAGTTGGTAATAGGTTACAGACTTGCAAAATAGGGTATGTACTTAGCACAGACCTTTTTTGCAATTACAAATAGACCGATTTCCCTTTTGCAACCACAAAAACATACATCTGGCCCACCGAACATTAAGAGCAGAGAAGTGCCCACTTTCTAAAAGTGTAATTTCTAAAACAGCAATGTTAAATCCAACTTAACCAGTAAAGAGCATTTATCAAGACCATTCCAAACATCTGAAATATGAAAAGGCTATGCCTCTCTGATCAGGTATTTCAGCTTACAGGTATGTTACGTATTTCCCGACGTTAGCCTATGGGAGCAGTACGCATCACAGCATTGAAAAACTAATTGAGCTATTTGCCGCTACTAGAACATGTAAAACACAAACATAAATGTCCTTCCTTTTACTGACATAGCACCGTACCACATGAGTTACCTAGTGTCTGCCTTAGAGTTCACTTCTGTTAAATAAAAGTGGAATGTAAGCCTTGGCAAGTAGTTTCAAATGCAAAGTCAAAGTGGCCGTAAACTGCACATGCAGGCCCTTTAATGCTCTTCAGTCACCCATGTTGAAGCCCTATGTCAGTATTAAAATTCTGATTATGACAGTATGGATTTTCATTATCATTGGTAATTTGCTTGTTACAGATTCCCCTGATGAAGGGCTACTATAAGACAGCCCGAAATGCATCTGGAACTTTGAAGCTTGCTTCTGCATGCTGAATTTAAGCTGAACCATTTATTCCTTCATGGACTGTTTTGAATAAATAACGCAGATCTACAAGCACTCGTGTTTTGGATAGTATTTGTTGAAAGTTTTGGAATCTATGTATATCGTTTCTGATTACTGTGGATTGACAGTACTATAGTTGTGCCATCGAACTTGGATAACTTTGGCTGTACACTATTATGTGACACACTTGTAGTGCACTAGGTTAACTTGGATACACTTCCAGGTATTTTTCTTTCATCCAGGCCCTTTAATGGCAGGCATGGTATATGGTTACTGTTGTGAGTGGCACAGTCAGTGCTGCAGGCAACCTAGTGACATTTAATTTTGCGAGCCCTGGGCGCAGGTAGTGCACATTACTAGGGACTCACAAGTAAATTTAATTTGACATTTGGGTCTGAGCAAATGCAACCATGTTTTAGGGAGAAAGCACCAGCACTTTAGCACTGTTAGCAGTCATAAAGTGCACAGAGTCATAAAGGCAGCAAATACAAGTACTGACAAGCATTTGCAATGTGATCAGTCTTGTTTTTGTGGATTTTGTGCACAGTTGGAACTAAATTTAAAGCGCCTTCAAAAAGCCCACACCCTGTCTATCCAAATTACAAAGGTCACTTCATGTGGAGAAGTGTGGCTCACTGGTTAGAGCAGGCAGACCCTGAAGCAGAGGTCAGACCCGGGACCAGGGTTCAATTCCCGACGCGGCAGGGTCTTGAGCTCAAATGTCCACAGACTCAATATTTCTCGCTTCGGTGCCTGACCTAATCATAGGTCCCACTCTGCAACTCAGGGCATTAAGCTTGCTTAATCTCCACGACGGCCCCCTGCAGCGGGATGCCTGGCTTTCACCTTGGGGATGCCCTGTAGGGGCTATCTCACAGGGAAAAGCCAGGACGGGTTCCCAAGGCAAGTGCTTAGAGACCCCTGGGTGATAAGCGCTATATAAATCCAATATACAATACAATACAATATGAGTGATGGTGAATTTTACTTCATAACTGCACAAAAAATTAATTCCAATCACCGTGAACTATAAATTGGAAACTTCTTTTCAGCTCTACTGTTGCACCGATGACTTTCATTAGTTACATTAGTTAGGAACTTACTCATTTTGGTATTCACAGAAGGCACTTACTCATTTAGGTATTTGCAGAAGTTAGGAGTCCTAACTTTAGGACTCCTAAATACCTTCTGCGAATACCGAAAGTCTTAAAGTTAGGATTTTTCTCAGCTTAGGAGTAGTAAAGTTAGGATTCCTAACTTCTGTGAATACCGAAATGAGTAAGTGCCTTCTGTGAATACCAAAATGGTAGTAAGTTTAGGATTTTGTCTTAAGTTAGTTCCGTGAATCGGGCCCCTGGTCTCTGAATTAAAATACACTTTACACCAACATGACATTTGTGAATGTGTGTTGTATTTGTATAGCGCGAACCGTAACCCGTAAGCATCCCGGCGCTTGTACTCCTACCACAAGGGAACCCCTCCTGGCTTTTCCTTGTGAGGTGTCCACTCCTGGGCATCCCATGGTGAAACCAGGCATCCCTTCTGTATTGGGGGCCTTTGTGGAGACTAAACAAGCTATTGCCCAGAGTTGCAGCGTGGGGCCCATGCTTAGATTCAGCACTGAGGCGAGAATATATGGTCAGAGGAATTTAAGCCCGATCCCGCCGAGGCGGGAATCGAACCCTGGTCCCTGGCCAGCGCTCTGCATCAAGGTCTGCCACTCTAACCATTGAGCCACACTTCTCCACCTGTTAATGAATGTTAACCCGAACTGTGCACCACTTAGGGATTAGAGACCTCCTCCGAAGTATAGAATCGATAAATGAAGTCCAGTTCACCTCTGACGAGCCTGAAGGTTCAAAAGAAGGGTATTTTAAATGAAGAGGTGCAATAAAGTGTATTTTAAAGGAAGAGATGCAATAAAGTGTGTTTTAAAGAAAGAGGGGCAATAAAGTGTATAATAAAGGACGAGGTGCAATAAAGTGTATTTTAACTGCTGAATTCATGAAGACATCAGTGTCTGCCTCGCCTTCTCTTCTGTGATTCACCTGCTCATTATGGCAGCCAGGTCCCTTTTGTTCTACTCATTAAACTTTGCATTCCTCGGTACGCTGGTCATTACCCCGATTGCACACTACCTGAGGAGAGGGTGTTTCAACGATAGCAATTCTTTTAAAGGAAACACCATCAAACTAGTTCACAAGCACATCTTTCACCACCTTCCTTATTTCCTCAACAGTTGCTATATAAACCCAGTGACTTAGACACCGGAAAGGTATTCCATCACATTAGGACATCACACGAGAAGGGCCCCCTACTGAATTCACTCACAACCCTTCCACAGACACCACACAAGCAGAACCCCATACTGAACTCACTCAGAACCCTGCCACAGACACCACACAAGAAGCTACCCATACTGACTTCACTCAGAACCCTTCCACAGACACCACACAAGAAGGAACCCACACTCACCTCACTCAAAACCCTTCCACAGATTCCACACAAGCAGGACCCCATACTGAACTCACTCAGAACCCTGCCACAAACACCACATGATTAAGCAAAATTAGGACCCCATACTTACCTCCTCAGAACCCTGCAACAGACACCACACAAGAAGGACCCTATATTTAGTTCCCTCAGAACCCTGTCACAAACACCACACACATTTCATCAGATTTGTGCTGCTCCGTCTTGAAGCGATGAAGGCTGAGGTGGTCTCCCTCCTGGCTGCTGCCCTCCTCTTTGGGACAGGTAAGGGTGCCCAGCAGATTGTATGGTATGACTCTACCCATTGGGACTTCCTGTAGAAGCTAAAATGCAGAAGTGCATAGGTGTGCTGGGCAGATCTGAACACCTATTGTAGCATGTGTTTAGGATGGGAAAAGTTCATCAACTATAGAGTCATCTGTGCAAGGCTGTGTCTGAGTACTCACCAACATGTCAGCCTGTGTCACTATGTGGTACTGTGTATGAATGGTCACCTATGGATCTACCTGTGGATGCTGGGCAGATCTCATCACCTATAGAAACCTATGCAGGTGCTCTATGACTAGTCTGTTGTAGATCAATACGTGGAGCTTTGAAGACCTCATCTCCTATAGTTCTAACCCTGAAGTCTTTGCATGTCTGATCAATCACCTATGGATCGATCTGTGTGGCTGTGCAGAAAGAATCAATCACTCAACAAGCTGTGCATGAACGGTCAGCTCTGATCTACTAGTGAGGGCTGTGCAGAGCGCATCACCTATAGATTGTCGGAATGACTGGCTGCCTGTGGGTTATATTGTGTATAATGTGTAGAAGTCGTCAACTACAAGACCAGCTCTGTATGAACGGTGGGCTCTGGATCTACTAGTGAGGGCTGTGTTGAGCACATCACCTAATAATTTTACCCTATAGAGTCTATATGAATGGTCACCTGTGGGCTACATTTGTGTAGACTGTGCAGAAATCACCAAATACAGAACTAGCTGTGTGAAACTGTATATGAACAGTCAGTTCTGGATCTACTAGTGAGGGCTGGGCTGAGCACATGTGGGATATATTTCAACTACAGACCTAGCTGTGCATGAAAGGACAGCTCTGGATCTACTACCGAGGGCTGTGTTAAGTGTATCACCTATAGATTGATGTTACCCTATAATGTCTGTATGACTTGTCATTTGTGGGATATATTTGTGTATACTCTGCAGAAATTGTGAATTACATAACTGGCTGTGTGAAGCTGTGTATGAACAGTCAGCTCTGGATCCACCTCTGGATGCTGAGCATATCTCATCACCTATAGAAACCTGTGAGGGCACTCTATGGCTTGTCTGCTGTAGCTCAACCTGTGGAGCTCTATTGAACTCTTCACTTATAGTTCTAACCCTTTAGTTGTTGCATTGTGATTGATCACCTATGGATATATACAGAAGGAGCTGAATGAAGCTGTGTAGGATTTATCAGCCTAGAACCCCCCAGTGGAGACATTACTAATACTTCTATATCTGGGAGTGCTGTTGACTGGTCATATATGGATATACCTCTGTAGGGTGCGCTGCACTCATTCCTACACATCTACCTGTATGTGGTTTGTATGACTAGACACTAATGAATATACCTTTCTATGATCTGCAGAACCTGAGGCCCTATGGCTCTAGCCATGTGCGCTTTCTATAGCTGGTCATGTATGGATGCAACTGTGTGGGATGTGCAGCATTCATCCCTACAGGTCTATCTATGTGTGTTTTGTATGACTGGCCATCTATGAACATACCTGTGCACGCTGTGGAGAATGAGTGCATACAGACTATCTGTGTGTACTGAGTATGGCTGGTCACCAATGGATATATATGTGTAGGTTGGGCAGAACGTGTCCCCTACAGGTCTAGTGATGGGCAGCTGTGTCTGATTTGTTGAGCTAAGGATCTAGAGATGGAGGCCCTGCAGAACTCTACACTGTGTAGAACTCATCACCTATAGATCTCCTTGCACTGGGGTGTGTCAAACGCATCACCTATAAAAGTATCTGTGTGCATCTGTGCAGAATTCATCAGCTAAAGCCCTATTCCCTTTGGATGTGTGGTGTCTCATCCTTTATAGCTACACCACTGTGGGACTACACAGGGCTCATCACCTACAGATTCACAAGTGTGTTGCTGTGCAGAATTTATAGCATATAGTTGGACAAATCTGAAGCTGCACAGAGTGCTTCACTGATATTCCCACCATTTTTGAGAGCTCATCATCTATAGATGTCCTTGTTTAAGACTGTGCAGAGCTGTCACTTACAGATGATCTTGTATGAGACATTGGGGATACGATCATCTATAGATGACCCGTGTGGAGCTGTGCAAAGCTCATCACCTGTAAATTATCATTTGTGGGGCTATGCCGAGGTCATCAACTATAGAAGATCTTGAATGGGGCTGTGCTGAGCTCATTGTCCATCGATAACCTTGTGTGTGTGGGGCTGCGCAGAGTTCATTATCCATAGATGCTCTTTTGTGAGGCTGTGTAGACCCCTTCACTTATAGATTCCGTTCTCTGGGGCTGTGCATAGCTCATTATCCATACATGATCTTGTGTGGGGCTGCGCAGAGTTCATCATCCATAGATGATCTTGTGAGGGGCTGAGCAAAGTTCATCATCCATATTTGACCTTGTGTGAGGCTGTGCTGAGTTCCTAATCTAAAGACAATATTGTGTGGAATTCTGTAGAACCCTTCACTTACAGATGACCTTGTGTGGGGTTTTGCAGAGTTCATTATCTATAGATAATCTTGTGTGGGGTTGCCCAGATGTTATCATCAATAGAGGATCTTGTGTGGGGCTGTGTAGAGCCCATCACTTACAGATGACCTTGTGTGGGGTTTTGCAGAGTTCATTATCTATAGATAATCTTGTTTGGGGCTTCCCAGATTTCATCATCCATAGAGGATCTTGTGTGGGGCTGTGCAGAGCTCATCATCCATAGATGATCTTGTTTGGAGCTGCACAAAGTTAATCATCCATACACTTTTTGTGTGGGGCTGCGCTGAGTTAATCATCAATAGATAATCTTGTGTTGTATTGTGCAGAGCCCGTCACTTACAGATGATCTTGTGTGAGGCTGTGCAGACCTCATCATCCATAGATAATCTTGTGTGGGGCTGAGCAGAGTTCATTTTCCATAGATGACCTTGTGTGGGGCTGTGCAGAGTTCATTTCCCATAGATGATCTTGTGTGAGGCTGTGCAGACTTCATCATCCATAGATGATCTTGTGTGGGGCTGTGCAGAGTTCATCATCCATAGATGATCTTGTGTGGGGCTGTGCAGAGTTCATCATCCATAGATGATCTTGTGTGGGGCTGTGCAGAGTTCATTTTCCATAGATGACCTTGTGTGGGGCTGTGCAGAGTTCATCATCCATAGATGATCTTGTGTGGAGCTGTGTAGTGCCGGTCACTTACAGATGACCTTGTGAGGGGCTGTGCGGAGATCATCATTAATAGATGATCTTGTGTGAAGCTGCGCTGAGATCATCATCTACACATAATCTTGTGTGGAATTGTGTCGAGCCCGTCTCTTACAGATGAATTTATGTGGGGCTGCGCAGTGTTCAGCACCTATAGACGATCTTGTGTGGGGTTGCACTGAGTTCATCATCTATAGATAGTTTTGCATGGGACAGCGCGGAGTCCATCGCCCATAGATAATCTTGTGTGGGGTTTCGCTAAGTTTGTCATCTATAGATGATCTTGTGTGGGGCTATACAGAGCTCATCATCCTTAGATTATCGTGTGTGGGGTTGGGCTGAGTTCATCATCTATAGATAATCTTGTGTGGAACTGTGTAGAACCTGTCACTCACAGATGACCTTGTGTGTTGCTGTGCAAAGTTCATCCTCTATAGGTGATCTTGTGTGGGGCTGAACTGAGTTAATCATCTGAAGATAATCCTGTGTGGAAATGTGTAGAGCCCATCACTTACACATGATCTTGTGTGGGGTTGCACTGAGTTCATCATCCAAAGATGATCTTGTGTGGGGCTGTGAAGAGTTCATCATCCATAGATGATCTTATGTGGGGCTGCGCTGCGTTAATCATCTAATGATGATCTTGTGAGGAGCTATGCAGAGTGGATCACTTGTAGATGATCTTCTCTGTGGCTGTATAGATTTGAACATCTATAGATGATCTTGTGTGGGGCTGTACAGAGCTGAACATCCATAGATGATCTTGTGTGCGACTCTGCCGATCTCATCACCTGCAGAGGATCTTGTGTGGGGCTGTACAAAGCTGAACATCTATAGATGATCTTCTCTTGGGCTGTACAAAGCTGAACATCTATAGATGATCATGTGTGGGGCTGTGCAGAGTTCATTATCCATAGATGACCTTATGTGGGCTGTGCAGAGTTCATCATCCATATATGATCTTGTGTGGTGCTGGGCTGAGTTAATCATCTAATGATGATCTTGTGTGTGTGGAACTCAGCAGAGTGGATCACTTGTAGATTATCTTCTTTTGGGCTGTACAGAGCATAACATCTTTAGATGATATTGTGTGGGACTGTGTGGAGCCCATCTCCCACAGACACACTGGTGTAGACTGGACAGGACAGACCCCTAGTCCGAATGTGTTTATGCGGCTTACCTAAAAGACAATCTGACTCTCTGTCCACTGATGCTCAGTCCAACTGAGGGAGTGACCCTTCTTGGATGTTGTTGTTCACCTTTCTACTACAGAGCACAGTCACATATGAGCTGTAAGTAGACTTATCCACACATGAGCTTAAAGGCTTCCCTAGATGGCGTCTCCACATTTGTTAGAGCACTTCCTGCTTTTCTTCCTTGACTCTCGAGTATCTTCCCACTAGTGGTCATGCCCCAAAACATCTTTGCGAAAAAGAAGAACAAGGGAGACCCTACTCACAACGGAACCAGGGTAAAGTGTTTATCCAGAAAAACAATGGTTCCTGTGGCATATCACTAGTTAAGTCTACAATAAATCGGGCACTTAATGCCTATCCCACTATTAGAAACAGGGTGGCAAAGAGAAAAGACACAATTAAGTCCGTATCAAACCATTCTTTTATGTAAATCTTTGATTGAAAAAAATCAACAATGCTTTCGACTACAACATATACTACAATATATAAGGTGCAATGTGTCCCCAGTGATTTGTGAAGTAACCAAAGAAACAACGTGTGTACATTTAGGTGAACTATACAGGTTACAATTGTGACTATTTACAAGAAAAGAGACATGACTCCAAAAAACTATTTAAATCAATCATAGAACAGTTGCTACACAATCATAAGCACTGTGTGAGTCTCATTCGCCTCCAGTATGTCGACGGCGTTTCGACCCTTAGAGTAAGGGTCTCATCAGGACAAAAGAGTGTGGGACGTCTTAGAAAGGGCTAATGGATGGAAACCAATGCGTGTAGAAGTAAAATAAATTTACTTACAGTGAACCCAGCCGGGCACACTGTCATAGACACTTTGGTAGTTGTAGTATCTCTGTATCAAAAACGGACGATGACGCTGCTGAGCAAAATCACTCAGAGTTCTGAGCCCGATGTAGACTAGCGCACTCGCACTTCCTGGAAGGCAGCGATCGAGCGAGTGCTTCAAGCGCCCAGATATCTTCTGGCCAATTCGCGCAGTGATGGCAACGTCCGTTTGCACATAAATTCAATTACTGTAACTAGCGAGTGCGCTAGTCTACATAGGGCTCAGAACCCTGAGTGATTTAACTAGTGATATGCCACAGGAACCATTGTTTTTCCAAAACATCTCTGGCCAGAAGATGGAATCACCAGAGCCTACTACATGAAAGTCCACAAGGAGATTGTCCTCTGTCAAACTGCATAGACCCTAAAACAATCCCCTCTACTAGAGCCTGGATAAAGGAAACTATAAAATCCAGATAATATTAGAAAATAGTGTGTGTTTTCAGATGAGCCTGAAAACCACTCAGGAAAGGCCACGTTTGCTGCCTGAACTCCAGGTGTATAAATGAGTAAAGTAACGTTGGCGCGTCTGTGCTAATTTTGGAACGCCTGTGCTTCATGTGTCTGCCATAAAATCAAGGGGTGAGTTGGTGTGAGCAGAAGCTGGATCCAAGGTGCCCAGATGAGCCAACATCTACTCCATGGAGCTGTAAAAGGTTGCTCACAATCAAGCTGGTCACGAGGACCATACAATACTGTCCTTAGCCAGGGCCTGGTACAGAGCAGCAAAGACACACCGGGCTACATACAGAGCCAAGGGCAGACAGGGCACCCACTGCCCTTTCCCTCCCCACAACAATCACAGACAGATCCAAGCCTGTGATGGCTGTGCTCAGGGCTGGGTAACCCCCATCCCCCCTCCATCACCTAAGACAGCCAGAGGTCCTGGCTTGGGTACATGAACCCTCCTACCCCTGCCATCCTCAACTCTACACTGAAACAGCCGCAGGGTTAGGGCGGTGCATGGGGGGCTGTATACCCCCTCCCTCCTCACCCACAATGACAGCAAGGAGGACACTCTCTGCCCCTCCTGCCCAGCCCTCCACCCCTGACTCCAGGACCCCCCTGTTGAAACTTTCTAGCTGCTGAGAGCAAGCAGAAGAAATTGGTGGATGTGCCCCGGGATAAGGTGGCCGGTGTTCATGGGGTGGGCAGTCATTTTCCATTCTAGGGATAAAACTCAACAGCAAATTCTTCTGAACTCAGAATGAGCAGCTGAAGTCAGCCATCTGTAATTAATAGGTAAGGTGAAATGATGCAACGAATGGAATCAAGAAAGGAAAATCCAAAAAGAAACACTAAAGAAGGCATCGTAGGTGGGGGTGAAACAATGGGTAAGAGGAGGGTGGATCCCATACCAGAGAAACATCACCAGCCAGAAAAAAATTAACAAACAACAGTGATCTGTAATGATCTAAAAGTCTGCTGGGAAAAACCCTCTGTTTTGAAAAAACAACGAAGCATATTGAATATATCTGTTGGATTTTTGCAAATACATTCACTGCATTAAGCAAAGCTATCATTTCTGAATACAGTTTGCAAACCATGAATAGATACATCTATTAATGCTTAAAAGGCACTGTGGGAGCTCAACACTTCTGCATATGCCACTTATGTTTGGTTTCTTTCATTTTTTCAGCTCACTCCTTGAAGTGCTATGTGTGTCCTCTCACCACTGGGAGCTGCGAGACTCAGGAAACCTGTGCAGCGGGGAAAGATAGGTACTGCGCCACAAAGACCTTAGCGATGGGTAAGTGAGGTCCGGTCCGACCCTATCATTTAACAACTCATGGATGCGAAATATTAATCCTGCTAAAAACGTGATGAAATGTATCCTGGGAATCATACAAAAAAAAACAATTGTAAATTTGTATACTCATAATTAATAAAAATCTTACAATTACTACATTCGTAAAGAAAATACACCAATTTAAAATACAGACCAATACATTTTAAAATTTCTAATAGTCTAAAATAGGTTTTCCCAAATAACATAGTTTCTAGACGTTACATCGGACCGTCATCTTTCCAGGACTTAACATAATTTGCAACAATTGATATTTCATAATTCATGTATAATATCATAAAATAGTCCTACATTTTTACCCTCAAATATTTTTTTACAAAAAATGTTTTTAGGCATCTAGATTTTCTGTGCGCAACTCACATGTATCCAACTTCTTTTTTACAAGTATTAAACATTTTGTAAAACAGATCCTCCCACTCACTCATGCTACGCATCCTCAAACAAATCTTCTGATGTCAAGTCAAGTCAAAGAAACCTTTATTTGGTTATTCACAACCATAAAGTGCAGTGCATCAAAAATATTTATGTTGTTCACTGTATAAAATGTAATCTTTAAAAAGTTAAAAGGATGTTTAGCTTACCCTAAAATGTTTCTCATTTACATTTACATGCTTACGCTTGATACAATCACACATCCCAGGTTTTTTCATTCATTCATTCCTTCCAATATGGTTCATAAAACTGTCCATTGTGGTAGATTGGGCGCTCAAATTTGTGTTCGTATATTTTGTAATGCAGCATCAACAGTAATAGCTGTACATAACCATTTATACATTTGGAAAGTACTTTTTGAAGACTTATTTTGGTCTTAAGAATTAATATTTTGCATCTTCAATCTTGCTGCCGTGCATCCCGCAAAAACTGAGGGAGATAAGAAACTTTTTTACCATCTACTATTACAGTCGTCGAGCTTCGAAAAAGTTGTATATGCGACGAAACACGTGTCGGCTGTCTGCATGCACGATATACACCTTGTGTCAACATCATCAAGACTTTACATGATTTTTTGCCTTTTATACCTTCTATGAATATTTTTTTCCATTGTATATATTACATATGTAGGACTTGGCACTTTTTGGCTAAAGCCCCTAACCTTTTTGCTTTCCCCCTAGACCCATTTTTCTGACATGGTGCTGCCAACTTAGATGCTTTGGTCACTTTGCCACTGCTGACCAGTGTCAAAGTGCAAGTGCTCCCTTTATAAAGTGAAAAGGTAATTGTTTGTCCAAGATGGGTTTGTTTGTCTTACTAGTAAAGTCCATAGTAACGTGCATTATGTGTGCCAGGGCAGGTAATGCAAATGCTACGAGTGGGCCTGCAGCACTATTTGTGCCACCCACACAAGAAGCCTTAAAAAGGGAACTCAGGCCTGCCATTGCAGGGCCTGCACACAGTTTATTAAACAGCCATCTTGTTCTGGTGGGTCTAGGGTATCCCCGGGACAGGGTGTGGTGCATGTGAAAGGTAGGACATGTACTCAGGTGTGTGTTATGTCTTGACAGTGAAATATTCTCTGTTTCGTTTTTCACTGTTGAAAGGCCATCTTGCCCATAGGACAGAATGGGAAGGCTGTGTAATATGTTTTCCAGCCTATCTTCCCAAAGGCTTAACATGGAAAGGTGAAGTTTAGTATGCCTGAACTCACAGTGTAATAACACATCTTTTTATCTGGATGGTTTTTGCATTGTGTGTTCAAAAGCCACTCCTTTAGAAGTGGCTGAGTTTGAATGCTCTGACATTTCTATGTTTCTCTGCCTGGCTGTGGATTGACTGTCTGGATTTGAAAATGATAGGATCTGGGGAATGTCTTGACCCAGGGGAGGAGGTCAGACAGCAACAGGCTGACCTGCCTCTGGAGTGTAGGGGGAGGAGAAGCCCCTAGAGGTCAAGAGGACTCGGTTGCTGCTATAAAACAATTGTCTCAGCTCCTGCTGAGTGATTGAGAATCAACACCTCCACTAATCAAAGGAGTAAAGGGAGTTTTAGCGAATCTGTGAGCATGATCTTCATTCAGCCTGAGACCCGTGTGTGGAGTGCCGATTGATCATGCACCGAAGCGTAAGGAAGACTCAGCGACGCTGTGTGCCTGTACTTTCTGGCAGCTGAGGTGGCCCAGATTGGCAGTCCCTAGGTAGATGAGTTACCAGCCAGAGCCGCCGTTGCCAATTCACAAAGCTGCATTGGAGGCCCAGCTGCTGGGCGAGAAGAGGAGAGTGAGTTTGTGCTCCTGTAACGTGTGTTGAATCCTGGAGGGTGGTGCGGGCTCGAAGGGAGATGCTCTTGGCCTCTCGTGTTAGCAGCACAAGCAACTGCTTCGGCTCGTATTGCGGTCCGTATTGCCAAGGGAATGGCAGTAAAGGGGCCAAAGTGCGAAGCTGCACTTTTTGATTACATCGTACCGTGTTGGGGGCAACTGTGAAAGGCTGACTGCAAGTCAGAAGGATAGGCGGAGAGAACACCTAAGGCCCGGTGATCGGGCCTGACTGTATTACGCATTATTCCAGTTCTGCAGAACGGAGTACCTGACTGTCATATTACACATTGCATCATTTCTGCATAACAGAGTACCTGATAAAGTATTATGCATTGAATTATTCCTGCATAATGAACTACCAAATTAGTGTATGATGCATGGAATTTTATCTGCATCTGATTGTCATATAAGGCATTGCATTGTTTCTGCATAACAAACTACCTCATTGGCGTATTGTGCATTGCATTATTTCTGCATAACAAATTACCTGATTAGTGTATTACGCATTGCCTTATTTTTGCATAATGACATCTGTTTGTTGTATTACTCATTGCCTTATTTTTGCATAACAACATATCTGTTGGTTGTCTTACGCATTGCATTATTTTACTTGCAAAGTGCCTGATTGTTGCGGTACGCATTGCATTCTTTTCATTGCAGAGCGTCTGATTGCTGCGTTACGCATTATAGTATTTTTACATTGCAGAAGTGCCTGATTCTAGCATTAGGAACTGTATGACATGATATTTGGAGCACAGAAGAATGTTTAGAAGTGCCCATTAATACCGCCAGAACTTACAAGGGCTGGCTGGCCTAACAGCCGGCCAGGAGAAATATTACACAACCTCATATGTTGGATTTATATCGTGGGGTCTTATCATATATCTTTTTAGATAAAGTTTATACTCTCTTGTATAAAACTTGAGTGGAGCCTGTTTGTGGTTTCATCATTGGATTATTGTGAGCTGGTTGCAAATACTTTACACAATTGCCTTGAAAATAAGCCTGGCTGCTCGTGCCAAGGTACCGAGGAGGTGAGCAGGGGCTGTCTAAGAAGGTGACCTTCCTTTCCCTGATGTTGGAACGCAAATCCCTACTTTGCCTAAGGTACCTACCTCAGCCAACCAGGGATCCCTGGTTCCTCAAGGGTCTATATTGAGTCATTTACTCTTTAATATCTATGTTCGCCCCTTAGCTACCATCGTAGAAGACGCTGGTCTCAAGCTGTTCTCATATGCAGATGATACCCAAATCATCTTTTCTCTTTCTTCTGCCAAAGAGGGAAACATGTCAACTCCCCAGCATGGACTCAGCATGGTCTCCCAATGGATGCAGGCTAATTTCCTGAAATTAATTTGGGACAAGGCTGAGGTTCTAATATTCGGAAAACATAGGGACTTTTGGGGTCCCAAACACTGGCCTCACGAAATGGGCCCTTTTCCTCTGCCTGTTACGCAGGTTCGTAACCTGGGCTTCATAATTGATGAAAACATCTCTATGCGGCCGCAGGTGCTAAGAGTGGTCGCAACATGTTTTCCCATCCTGAAATGGCTTTGCAAGATTCTGTGGATGCTTCCTGTCACCTCCCAGAGAACTGTAGTCCAGGCTTTGATCACCTCTTGCCTGGACTATGGTAATGTTCTTTATTTGGGTGCATGCCAGGAGGTTTTAAGAAAGCTTCAGGTTGTGCAGAATTCTGCGGCTCGTATCCTCTGCTATGTTCCGAGAAGTGCCTCCATTTTCCAGTCCCTCTTTGACTTACACTGGCTTAGGATCACTAGTAGAATCAAGTTCAAATCTCTCTGTTATATTTTTAAAATAAAACTAGGCTTCGCGCCATCTTGTCTTCAAGAACTTGTTCATCCTTATGTTCCAGCTCGTACTCTCCGTTATTCCACTTACGGTGACTACGTAATCCCCCGATTCAAACTAGTGAGAATGGGTGGTCATTCCTTTTCTTATCTAGGTCCTAAAATGTGGAATTTGCTACCTACGTTTCTGAAAAATGCCTCCACCTACTCTAGCTTCAGGAAGAACCTTAAGACATGGCTTTTCTTGCAGTAAACTCAGTCTGTCTCCTCCTTCAGGTTGTCCCTTGTCGCCGGGAAACCCCACTTTGGTAGATGCGCGCATTATAAATTGAATAAATAATAATAACAACACGGTGTTGTGTTTATGAAAAATCACTGACAACACGTTGTTAAACTAACATAACAGTGGTTGTGCTCTGTAACTCTTGTTTAGTTTAACATATAATCTTGTTGGCATTAAAATGAGAAATATGACTCCAGGATTCTCCTATTTTTGGCCCACACTTAACGGATCTGCTTGAAACCTGCCATTAGGAACCCAAAGTGGGAGTGTTTTTAAAAGGTTTTGTGCCAATTCATCATCATCATCAATATTTATTTTGGGAACACGTCTATGAAACACACAATAAAATATACAAACATTTACATACAATAAGTTAAACAAGAATTAATAGACAAAGTGCATAATGAGCAAAGCAGCAATGAAATCCTAAAAAAATCCATGAGGCAAAATGATGCAAATATAGGAACAGCTGAGGGGAACATGCCAATGAAAGTAATATGGGGGCCGGGTAGGCAAAACAACACAACAGAACAAGTTATATACTTTGATTCATACGCATAACAATAAAATGCATCTGTTAGGCTATAGGTTTAATGAAGAGGCATGTTATCATGCTGGAAGAGCGTGATTTATAATGATAACAATTTAGAAAATAATCTTACTTCCATGACAAAAGGACATCAACACCACTCTGGGCTTTATAAATTAGGCAAATCATACTCCCAGTAGTGTGTTACCTAAATTGCCCCTAAGTGCATCTACTTCATAGGGCAATACTAATTGGCTACAGCCGAGGGCCCAGCGATTTCATTATATACTTAACGTCTAGGAGAGAACTACCTATGCTCAGTGTGCATGGGGGTCTGATCTTAACATCATGTAAACTTAACATCATGGAAAACTGAAGGGCTCCGCAGGCACACGCCGGGAGCTTCACAGCGCGAATTTTAAAAATTGAAAATTGTTTGTTTTTTAACTTGTTTGCTGAAATCCTACCCAAGCCCTCTTGAAACAGCCGTGAAGCGCTGCATAGCGCCGGCTGCAACGACCGCTGCAAACGCCATTCAGGCGAGTCCCTGGGCCACGCCCACATCGCAGGCCACGCCCCCTCCGCCAGGCAGCCAATAAATACGCGCCTCTGAGAGCGCCGCCTTGAAAACTGAAGGACTCCGCAGGCACACGCCGGGAGCTTCACAGCGCGAATTTTAAAAATTGAAAATTGTTTGTTTTTTAACTTGTTTGCTGAAATCCTACCCAAGCCCTCTTGAAACAGCCGTGAAGCGCTGCATAGCGCCGGCTGCAACGACCGCTGCAAACGCCATTCAGGCGAGTCCCTGGGCCACGCCCACATCGCAGGCCACGCCCCCTCCGCCAGGCAGCCAATAAATACGCGCCTCTGAGAGCGCCGCCTTGAAAACTGAAGGACTCCGCAGGCACACGCCGGGAGCTTCACAGCGCGAATTTTAAAAATTGAAAATTGTTTGTTTTTTAACTTGTTTGCTGAAATCCTACCTAAGCCCTCTTGAAACAGCCGTGAAGCGCTGCATAGCGCCGGCTGCAATGACCGCTGCAAACGCCATTCAGGCGAGTCCCTGGGCCACGCCCACATCGCAGGCCACGCTCCCTCCGCCAGGCAGCCAATAAATACGCGCCTCTGAGAGCGCCGCCTTGAAAACTGAAGGACTCCGCAGGCACACGCCGGGAGCTTCACAGCGCGAATTTTAAAAATTGAAAATTGTTTGTTTTTTAACTTGTTTGCTGAAATCCTACCTAAGCCCTCTTGAAACAGCCGTGAAGCGCTGCATAGCGCCGGCTGCAACGACCGCTGCAAACGCCATTCAGGCGAGTCCCTGGGCCACGCCCACATCGCAGGCCACGCCCCCTCCGCCAGGCAGCCAATAAATACGCGCCTCTGAGAGCGCCGCCTTGAAAACTGAAGGACTCCGCAGGCACACGCCGGGAGCTTCACAGCGCGAATTTTAAAAATTGAAAATTGTTTGTTTTTTAACTTGTTTGCTGAAATCCTACCTAAGCCCTCTTGAAACAGCCGTGAAGCGCTGCATAGCGCCGGCTGCAACGACCGCTGCAAACGCCATTCAGGCGAGTCCCTGGGCCACGCCCACATCGCAGGCCACGCCCCCTCCGCCAGGCAGCCAATAAATACGCGCCTCTGAGAGCGCCGCCTTGAAAACTGAAGGACTCCGCAGGCACACGCCGGGAGCTTCACAGCGCGAATTTTAAAAATTGAAAATTGTTTGTTTTTTAACTTGTTTGCTGAAATCCTACCTAAGCCCTCTTGAAACAGCCGTGAAGCGCTGCATAGCGCCGGCTGCAACGACCGCTGCAAACGCCATTCAGGCGAGTCCCTGGGCCACGCCCACATCGCAGGCCACACCCCCTCCGCCAGGCAGCCAATAAATACGCGCCTCTGAGAGCGCCGCCTTGAAAACTGAAGGACTCCGCAGGCACACGCCGGGAGCTTCACAGCGCGAATTTTAAAAATTGAAAATTGTTTGTTTTTTAACTTGTTTGCTGAAATCCTACCTAAGCCCTCTTGAAACAGCCGTGAAGCGCTGCATAGCGCCGGCTGCAACGACCACTGCAAACGCCATTCAGGCGAGTCCCTGGGCCACGCCCACATCGCAGGCCACGCCCCCTCCGCCAGGCAGCCAATAAATACGCGCCTCTGAGAGCGCCGCCTTGAAAACTGAAGGACTCCGCAGGCACACGCCGGGAGCTTCACAGTGCGAATTTTAAAAATTGAAAATTGTTTGTTTTTTAACTTGTTTGCTGAAATCCTACCTAAGCCCTCTTGAATCAGCCGTGAAGCGCTGCATAGCGCCGGCTGCAACGACCGCTGCAAACGCCATTCAGGCGAGTCCCTGGGCCACGCCCACATCGCAGGCCACCCCCCCTTCCTCAGCTACAATATGTGTTGTTACCGGACGCGCAGCGGACGAGCGCAGCGGGAGCGCCGTCTACGCGCCGAAGGAGCGCCAAAGGAGGGCCCGTCTGTGCCCGTCCGCGTCCCGGACGCGGCCAGCGCCAGCCCCTTGCAGCTGCCCTCCTACCCTGTAATCGACCGCGTGTTCCCTACTCTCGTGAGTATTTAATTGCACTTAATACTAAACCATGCTCCTGTTCGAGTCAATGGGACCTGGCAGATACTGCTCAGTACACTTGTCAATCATGCACATTTCGCTTTCAACCTACTCTTCCAGCCCCTACACAGTGTGCTACTGACCCGTCATGTCTCCGGGCCGGCTTGATCAATGCCAGATCTCTGGTAAAACATTCTAATGAAATATTCGAGCTACTAAGTGACAACGAGTTTGACCTTCTCTTTGTCACAGAAACATGGCTCAATGACACATGTAACCCAGTGATCGAACTTGCCATCCCTCGTGGCTTTAAAATTATCAGACAAGACCGCCCCCTAGGCAGAGGAGGTGGCGTAGCAGCCATTTTTCGGGATAAATGGACCTTTTCTCTAGACCCTATGGGCCCATCCATTGATGCTGAGGTACTCCATTTTTCTCTCACTTTAGGGGCTCATTTTACTTTAGGTGGATCTCTGGTATACCGACCACCTGGCCACGCAGGAAAATTTCTAGAGGCACTAGAGGACATGATAGTCCCACGCGCCCTGAAATACCCCACATATCTCCTTCTGGGGGACTTTAATATCCATGTGGACCAGCTTGATCTATCTGACACAGTTCGGCTAAACGAGGCGTTTGCGATGGCCCAACTGAAACAGTGGATCAAGGCTCCCACCCACTCAGGGGGTCATGCCCTTGACTTAGTATGTACCAACTTTAACATTAATATGTCTGAACCTGAGAAATTAAACTGGTCTGATCACATGCTAATAAGATTCTCCTGGCCCTTGTCCCGCCCTGCTGAGACCAACCATGCTGTGGCTCATACACAGAAAATTAATTTAGCTTTGCTCTGTGATCATCTCGATACCTCTCGCCCCTCACTGCCTTCAGAAATTGAACCAGCAGTGAGCTTATTCAATTCATGGATTGAAGAAGGTGTTGCTCTTTCAACCAAATCAGGTCGCGTCTGTAGAGTTCGCTCCTCCCCCTCTAAACCCTGGTTCTCCAACACCCTCCGCGACCTTAAATCAGGCTGCAAAAAACTCGAAAGACGTTGGAGACAAGCATACCTCCCTGAGGCCAAGAAAGAACTTAGAACAGCTCAAAAGAAGTATTATGCTGCAATTAAAGTGGCAAAAAGCTCATACTATGAAGGGCGTATTTCCAAGGCCAATAACAACAGCGCAGAAATCTTTGCTGTTGTCAAAAGCTTTGTCTCTCCTTGCGCCGCTCACCCTCTTCTAGCCTCATCGGCAAAATGGTGTGAAGAACTCTCTGTGTTTTTTGTGGAAAAAATTGATAAAATCCAAGATGATCTACTTACTGGATGCAACAATTTTCCAGCCTCCATGACTACTCCTATCCCCACTATGCCCACTTCTACGGATCAGTTTGCCCTCTTCACTCCAGTGAATACAACTGAGGTCGTGAAAATTCTGGCTACCTTAAAATCGGGTTCCCCTGAGGACCCCTGCCCAGCCAGAGTCCTTGCGGGCCTGGCTAACACAGTCGGCCAAGAGGTGACACATATTGTGAACCTCTCTTTTTCCAGCGCCACAGTGCCAGCTTGCTGGAAACAGGCAAAACTGCTACCACTCCTTAAGAAAAATGGCCTAGACCCAAAAACTCCCGCTAACTTCCGGCCCATTTCTTTACTGCCAGCTCTAACAAAGATATGCGAAAAAGTTGCATTTTCACAGCTGGACCGATTCATAGAAAACTCTCAAGCTCTCCACCCTGCGCAATCAGGCTTTAGAGCTGCTTTCAGTACAGAGACGGCCCTAGTTGAGGTCTCTGAGACTATCCGTGAGTGCTTAGACGGAGGTGGCAGAGCGGCGCTGATTTTATTGGACCTCTCTGCCGCCTTCGGTACGGTCCCTCACTCCCTCCTACTTACCAGACTAGCAGACATAGGCATAACTGGCCCTGCTCTCGGATGGTTAAGATCTTTCTTAGATGACAGGTCCCAGCAAGTGTGGATGCTGCCTTTCTCTTCCTCTCCCAAAAAACTTTCAACTGGCGTACCACAGGGCTCTACCTTAAGCCCCCTGCTTTTTAATGTCTATATGACCCCCCTTATCTATCTTGCGGAACAGCTAGGGTCCAAAATTATGGCCTACGCCGATGATACCCAGCTCTTGTTTACATGGCCCAAAAACAACCTGGACACGACGAGAGTCCAATTCTGCTTATCATCGGTCTTCCGCTGGCTGGCCTTGGCTCAACTTAAGTGTAATGAGAGCAAATCTGAAATTCTGCTGTACGGCTCCTTCCCAGATAATTTCTATGATTCTCTCTGGCCCACCGATTTTCCCAGCCCCAAATCCACAGGTGGACCTGCAAAAAACCTAGGAATCTGGTTTAGCAATAATCTCAGATTTGAAGATCACCTGAAAAAACTCACCGGAATTTGCTTCTCCACTCTCAAAACTCTACGCAGATTCCTTCCTTTGCTTCCGCGATCAGCTAAGGAGACGGTCATTCGCGCTCTGATATTATCCAGATTGGATTATGCGAATGCTCTCTACTGCGGACTCCCAGCCTATCTGATCCACTGCCTCCAAGTCATCCAAAATGCTGCGGTCCGGCTGCTGTTTAACATCCCCAGAAGATCTAGCGTCCGCCAACCACTCCGAGACCTTCACTGGCTTCCAGTGGCTCAAAGGATCTTATTCAAGATCCTTGTGCTAGCATACCGTGCACTCCACCTAACAGGCCCAACCTATTTGAGAAAAAGATTTTCTCTTTATGCCCCCAACCGCCCTCTCAGATCAAGCAATCTTCATCAAATGACTGTACCAAAGTTCAAATATAGCAGGCTTGGTGGACAATCCATTTCTGTTAGAGCAGCGAGAGCTTGGAATGCCCTCCCTCTGCAACTGAGAACAGCCCCTTCCATCATGGCATTCAGGAAAGGCCTAAAAACCTACCTCTTTAACACCAATGCCTAATGGCTGTCCCTCTTCTGCATTTACTGTGATCTGCCCCCTTCTTTTTTCTCCGCGCCAGGATACTATACTATTTAGTAGCAGAGCGCGTTACAAAAGCCTCTATAATAATAATAATAATAAACATCACTAAGGTATCTTGTACCCAAAGTGATTCCCATCAGTTTGTGCCATGACCTCCTAGGTTTTGCATAAAGCAGGCAAACAATACATGTTCTACATTCTTTATGCAGTTACTGGAAAGCATGCAGTTCTGAGTTTTAGGTGTTTAGTGTAAACAAGGGAACCCGCAAGGTAGAAAGGGGTGGGTGTCTACTAGTTATGAAAAACAATTGGTCCATAAAGCGTTACAATCCAATCTATACTACTATTATAAAGAGAGAACACAAACCTTTTGGCAAGGTAAACTCGGGAACCACAGCGCCAATCCACACACCCAATACATTGTTGTAATCCTCAGGGTGTGCAGATGGACATAGGCTATAGAAAATAAAAATAAACGTAAATTTAAAAATATACCTTTAAAAAAAAGTAGTGCCCTGAAAGTAGCGCCGGCCGCGACGCTGACGGCCACGATGAAGCGCTGGCCGCAACGTACGTGATGACGAGGAGGAGCGGCGTTGAAGTGAGGAGCTCGGGGAGGAGCGGCGGCTCAGGTAAGGCTCTGGGACACGGGACGGGAGGGAGTCGGTGCGGGAGGTTGGCCTGGAACAACTGTGGTAAGGCTCAGGGTCTGGGGGCAGCATTTCAGGCTTGCGTGCACTCCCGCCCCAGCCCCCGCCAGCCACAACATTGTCTGGGACACAGACAATGTCGTGGCGGGTGGAGGCCGGGGCGGGAGTGCACGCAAGCCTGAAATGCTGCCCTAGCCCCCTTCTGCCCCAGGCAAAGCTGGGGCGGGCTGCTAGTTGATGATAAATATAGACCAGAATTAGTACAATATTATAAGCACGGTGTCCAGCCGGACACTTATTTAATGAATCATGGTAAATCAGTGGTGATCAAACAACTTTAGCTGGGAGAATTATGCCAGTGGTGAAGATACAGGTGCATGAGCCCTGCACCCCTACAGTGTCTGAGTCCATTCTTAGACATTGTAAGTGCAGTACTGTCATTAAGAGTATATGGTGCTCGGAGTTTGTCAGCACCATAATGGCTACACTGAAAACTGAGAAGTTTGGTATCAAACTTCTCAGCATATAAAACCCACATTGACAGTGTGGGATTTAATGAATAATACACACAGAGAGCATCTTAGAGATGCCTCCTGAAAAATAACCTTTCACTATTGTCCAGGCAGTGTGGATGTTTCAGCTGCCACCACCAGACATGTTTTTGCACCTCTGGGTCAAGAACCTGCTGCTCTCCGGGGCCTTAAACGATGCACATCCTGGGACGAGATGCCAAGCCTCCTCCCCAGGATGGGCAGGGTTCATGAAAGGGAAGCTGCAAAGGCTTGCTGTCTTTGTGAGCTTCCGCAGGCCACTTGCTGCTTTCAGCAACTGGTCTCTACTGGTTCTGACCCCCACTGTTGGAGGGAGAACCATCAGGATAAACAAGTGAGGAAGAGTGGTGTACACACCTCTGCCAACTCCACCCCTCAAGTGGTGGAGGCGAGGTAAAGCACAACTCCCAGTGCCCACCAACTTGCAGATGGGGGAACTCAGCCAACCAGGGACGGGCTCATGCCCCCTTCCCAATGGAGGGTAGCATAATAGGGGGTGTACCCACCCCAGGGAAGAGACCCATTAGTCCCTGCCTTGTACCTACCTATAACGCCCCTAAACTTAGTATTTAGGGGCACGCTTGAACCTTGTTTCCTCAGACAAAAAACCTGCAACAAGAAGAACAGAAGAAGGACTGAACAGCTTTGTAACACCTAACAATATGGAAGACGCCCACAGACTTGTCCCCAGCCCTACCTGCCTGTCTCTCCCTTGAACTTGCTCCTGCCAAATCCCGGTGTGTCCTGCCATCAGAAACCTCTTAAACCCAGAGTACCTGCCTTCCTTTAACTAAAAAGACTGTCTCCTGTGAACCCCGGATTTGTTCATCTGCAACCTCTGGCTCTGGCCGGAGACTGTGGATCTGCCCCACTCTGCACTCACCGTCCACGGCCGGGGCTCGAGTGGGCATACACCACGAGTAGGTCACCCAATGAACCCGACCCGAGAACCGGTGACACCTGAAATGCCTCAAGCCGATGCCTACAGCGGAAACCCAGAAGGTCCATCCAACACAACCAGGAGCTGGTAAGAAGATACAACCTCAAAAGGCACCCCTGCACCCGACACCCCACGGCATTGTGTGCCCAAACCGATGGTGCCTAGCCAACCTCAAACTTCTCAACTTACCTTTCAAAGTGGTGGTCACAATCATAAGACCTTCTTCCCTGAGCCTGCAGTGCCTTTGCCAACCCAAGGTTCCTCGTTTAAACCAATAGGGCGCCCAACGTCGAAACAGCACCCTGCACCCCACCGCCCTAGTGCCAATGAGGGTGCACCTTTGGTGCTACTTTGTTTCCCCATTTGCCCTGAGCTTAAATCCAGGAGCTTTGCTCCCATAGTTGAGTGGCCTGCTAGCCAGCACCCACTAACCGAAGGCCTCCTATCCCCCATTGGATAACAATAGGCCTTAGCACTCTGCACACGGCCGCACCAGTGCCGCTAAGTGTGTAACAAGAGTGCACACTTAACCTGAGGGAACCCTCGTTCTAACCCCAGAAGCTCAACTCCAAAGACTGATCACTTACCTGGTAACCGTTAAGTTGATTTCTCTCCAAAGGAACCTACTGACTGTTTTCCTCCGAAAAATGTTTTGGGTTGTGTTGATTTGTATGGAAACCTGAAAAATAACAATATTGTGTAAAACTGATTTTACTTACCTTTTCTTCAGGAAATGTCCCAGTGTGATATCTAGGCATATCACACTGAGTAGAAAAAGCAATCTAGAAAATGAATCTCAAAAGTAACATAAAAGTAACCTACCTGTAAATTTCATTGCAAGATCGATACAAAGTATATATACAGCATTTCACAGAATTGCATTACCAGTATTTCAAACTGTAACCACTTTAAGGTACATTTACAATTGCCTTTCAAACTGTATATTTACTGCAAAAAATGTATCAACTTACCTGTGCCAGGCTTTCTTCGTTCTAGAAAATAAAATAACTATAAGAATATTTTTATACAAAAACAATTGGTCTGAAGTTCAGTCTTTGAGTGTGTGAATTGCTGACTGAGTGTGTACAACAAATGTTTAACACTGTCCTCTGATGAGCTTTGGGGAGGTGACCCAGGTTTCCAATTCGAGGAGCTATGGATAAGATCTTTTACTTCTCTGTATAAAACCGTTAAACCAGCTTGGTTGAGGCGTAATCATCTGTTCACGCTACACAGCGCCCACCTCTCCCCTCTAAGGTTATCAAAATTCCAGCCAGGAAAGAGCTGTAATAAATGCAATCTCCCTGAAGCATCCGATGTGCATATTTTTAAGGATTGCCCTTACATCAGTTTATTTTGGGAGGAAGTAAAGTCCTCACTGGAGTCTATCCTTAATATTTCAATGTCTATTACTCTGCCATTGATAACCTTTGGGTTAGACAAAAGCGTTACCGGCCAGGCAAAGACTTTCCTGTTTTATGCCATTCTCCTGGCAAGACGGCAAATTTGTAAATTCTGGGTTAATACCGCAGCACCATCGCATGCAGGCTGGTTAATGTCACTATAAGAAACATCTAAGGTGGACATGGCCAGACCTTGCAGTAAACGAAATTTATCTTTCTGGGACTTGCTGCTTCAGTGGAGATAAGATTTCCGTTTTTTTTTTTTTACCCCCGGGTCCTATGAATATGCCTATTACACTCCAAGGACAACGGGTTGCTGGTTCCCCCGGATAAATGTAACTGGTCCAACTGATTGAAAAATACCTTGATGGAGTAATTGCAGGTCCACACCTCCCCCTCCTCCCTCGCCTGTGTCTTTCGGATTCGTCTCCCGCCATTATGTTAATCGTGTCGGGGAATGGGAGAGGATTAAGCTTATCTTATCTTAAGAGAAACTTGTATAGCGCTCTGTCACCATAGGTTTCCTGGCGCTGGGTGGTACTGAGAGGTGTAAAGAGGGGGAGCTAGCCAGACTGTGTGAAAAGATTGGTGTTAAGAAGTTTTCTGAATTCCAGCAGAGACATGGAGGATTTGAGCAATAACGGCAGCTGGTTCCAGAGTTTGGGAGCCAGATGAGCAAATCTGCAACCACCATATTTTTTGAGTTTGATTGGGACTGCAGACAGAAGTTGACATTGGGAGGACCGAAGGTTACGTGCCGGACGGTAAGGAGTCACTAGGTACTTTTGGAAGACGGGGGACGTACCAGTCACAGCTTTATAGGTCAGGCAGCCGATCTTAAATGCGGATCTCTGTTCGACCGGCAACCAGTGGAGTTTACAGAGCAGTGGTTTTGCCGACTGCCATTTCTGGGTCTTAAAGGCTAGTCGGGCCGCCTGATTCTGCACAACTTGCAGCCTATGGAGCAGGTATTTTGGTAGGCCATGATACAAGGAGTTGGAAAAATCCAGGCGGGAAAGCACAAGGGCGATAAGAACTTGTATCAGGGCTTCAGGCGAGAGTAGGTGGGAAACTTTCTTAATTCTCCGAAGCTGAAACATACACGAGGATACGACTGCACCAACCTGAGGCTTGAGGGAGAGCTCTGAGTCTATGATAACTCCCAGGCTCTTTGCTGATTTAGCCGGGATGGGCGAGGGGCCCAGCTCTGTAGGCCAAAACTGTGGGTCCCAATGAATGGAGCTACTGCCAGGAAGAATTAGCTCAGTCTTCCCTGGGTTCAGCTTGAGCTGATTGAGGTTCATCCATTGTTGGATATGTAACATGACCACCTGACAGTCGAGAGCTGTGTTAGAGGTGTTAAAAGGTAAGATGATTTGCAGGTCGTCTGCGTAATTAAAGACGGTAATGTCCCAGCTCTTCAAGGAATGGATGAGCGGGCGAAGATAAAGATTGAAAAGCAGGGGAGACAGAGAGGAACCCTGAGGTACTCCACAGATGAATGGTTCCCTAGTAGCCGTGAAAGGACCCAGGGTTCTGCCTGTCAAGAAGGATTTAATCCAGACCAGGGCCGAGCCCCGGATGCCGGCTTGCTCGACACGGTGGAGAAGGATGTTATGGTCCACCACGTCGAACGCTGCCGACAAGTCCAGAAGGATCAGGGCTTGAGGAGACCCTTTGTCGGCATTACTCCTGAGAGAGTCCATAACCGCTAAAATCACAGCCTCAGTAGAGTGGGCAGGTCTGAAGCCAGCTTGGTTAGGCTCAAGATAGCCGGAGGACTCGATGAACTGAAAGAGGCAGCAGGTGACATGTGCCTCCAAGATCTTAGAAAAATGAGGCAGGAGAGAAATAGGCTGATAGTTGGAAAGGTCCTCTGGATCAGCTTTGGGTTTTTTCAGCAATGGTACCAAGGCAGCCTCCTTGAAGGAGTTGGGTACAATGTCGGCCTCAAGAGAGGTGTTTAGTAGAGGCAAGATGCAATTAGGCAGAGCCAAGCAGATGTCCCTGAAGACAGAGGGAGGGCAACAATCATTGGGGGAGCCAGATTTGACGCGAGAGGCAAGTTTGGCGAGGGAAGGGGAGTCAAGGAGGGGGAAGTGTGACAGTGAGCATGGATTACCAAGGGAGGGGGCAAATGGAGCAGCAGGGGGGTCATGGGGGATAGTGTTCTTGATCTTAATGATCTTTTCAGTGAAAAAGCTATTTAAAGCATCACAAGAACTTATCTGTCTCTCAAAGTAGGACACATAAGGTGGTTTGGCATTTCGTGGAAAGAGGGTAAGGCAAATGAGGACCAAAGAAACAAAAAAAAACACTGTCTTCTGATACTACCTTACTGTTCAACCACACTACCACAAATAGAGAGCGAGGTGCTATCTAACTTCATCTCTGCCTACCTTTGTGGAACCACTGGACTCTGTGCACACTATACCTTACTTTGGTATAGCATATATAGAGCCAGCTTCCTAAAGCGAGACCCTGTTTGGAAGGGACTCAGGACCATCCCCTAATCCAACCAGACTTGAAGCAGCTTGAGGGGGGCTGCATATAGACCTTTGAAGTGCTCAAGCCAAGGTGGAGGTTGGACCTAGGCTTCAATGGGCCCCATAGATTCCATGTCACCATAAGAAAGTATCTGCCAGAATAGTCTTTGGGCCACAGCTTTTGCAGCGTCTAACAAAGCTAACCAGCCTGAAGCTACTCATGCCTGCTTAGAAGAGGAGATGATGGACTTCTTGGAGGTTCAGTCATTCTTGATCAAATTGCATGCAAACGTTGATAAGCCTGATTAATAGTTGCTTGGTTCAGTGGCACGCAGGAGCTTTCTGTACCCTACAGTTGTGCTTCTAGTGCACAGTGTATGAAACGCTTTCTACAAGGCTTTTTGTGGCCTACTCAGAGGTATGCCTTGCAATGCATAGTTGGCAAATGGGGCAAAATGGACATTAAATGTGGTATATGTCTGTGTCAAAGTTTCAATATTAAGGTTCATCTTTGGCCATTTGACAGCCTTCCTATTGTTGGAGAGCATCAGTGCCTACTTAGAGAGAGATTGGATATATCATACACATGAAAACTACAACTACTCTGGCACGTCACATGTAAACCAAAACCATCATTGCTATTGACGTCACGCCTTGTGACACAAACCCCTAGTAGGTTCTAAATCGAAACTATTCAACTACCTGATGGGCGACCTGCCTGGGAGGGAACTGCTTCTGTACTGTACTGTGTATGACTGGGACAAAACACTGTTACCAATGCCCAGGTTTCTTGGAGTATGGCCATATAGAAGTCAGTCACGGAGGAATACAAACTGGACCCTTCCATTCCCCTCTTACAGCAGCTGTGTTTTTACAATGACATTTTTAGATGACCAATCCCATCATCAGTGCCTCTCATGACAACGCCAGAGTCTATCGCCAACCAGGTTGGGTGGGCTCTCTTGGAGTTGTGCTGATTAGTTGTTGAATAAGCACAATAAGGTGTTCATCTTGACGGACTACAAATCATGGTTGTCAGTCAGAAATCGCTGCAGTGTGGAGATAAGAGATAAACACTCCCCACCAGGTCCATCAGATAATTCTGAATATATTGTGGCAATTTTTCAAACATTTCCAATTTTATTTAAAAAGCAAACAATGTTTTTTCATTGCAAACTCTGACCTAGAGATAACCGTACAGGGGCTACAGTTGCCTGTGCCTGAGCTGTTCATATATAGATATTGATTTGCTTACAACTTTAGTGCCATTGGACAAAACTGCACAAAACTTAGCAAACATTTAGCTCTCAATTAGTATTTTCAAATGTTTGCCGATTCACCTGGGGGTACTGAAATAATGTATGCTGATTCACCTGGGAGGCAGAGTAATAATGTATGCTTATATACCTGGGAGGCACAGTAATAATGTATGCTTATATACCTATGATGTGGTACAAAAGGGGGTGGTGATGGACGGAGCATCTGAACCAATCAAACACTCACACCCAGTCAACAGTTCTGGGTTTAATCTATCACCATTCTTTAGCCCACTCTGCCACCCCAGTTCAGACATGGCCATATGCAAATCAGTCTGACCCTGTGTCTCATGGGAACAGTCCAGCCCGAACTGCAAAGCCATGCCTTGCCTGGACGTGAACCAAGCTTCCGAGGACCGGTTTCTGGCATTTCAGCCGTCTCCAGCTCGGCTTACTTGAATCCAGTGGCAAAGTGAGCAAGGGACTCACGTCTGAGGATACCCTGCCAACTTATGGCGAACAAAGTGGTACAAAAGGGGGTGGTGATGGATGGAGAATCTGAACCAATCAAACACTCACACCCAGTCAACAGATCTGGGTTTAATCCATCACCGTTCTTTCGCCCACTCTGCCACCCCAGTTCAGACATGGCCATATGCAAATCAGTCTGACCCTGTGCCTCATGGGAACCGTCCAGCCTGAACTGCCAAGCCATGCCTTCCCTGGACCGGAAACAAGCTTCTGAGGACCAGTTTCTGGCATTCCAGCCGTCTTCAGCCCGACTTGCTTTAATCCAGTGGCAAAGTGAGCAAGGGACTCACGTCTGAGCATACCCTGCCAACTTATGGCAAACAAAGTGGTAAAAAGGGGGTGGTGATGGATGGAGCATCTGAACCAATCAAACACTCACGCCCAGTCAACAGATCTGGGTTAAATCCACTGGAGTCAAGCTATCCTGGGGTCAAGGCTGATTTGCATATGGCCATGTCTGAATTGGGGTGGTGTGGTGAGCAAAACAATAATGGATTTAGGCCCAGATCTCTGTTCTGGGGTGAATTTATGACATTGTTCTGCATTCTGTCCATCAATTGTTGTTTTTGCATTTGTCACCCCGAGTGGGACGGGTATGCTCAGACGTGAGTGCCGTGCGCTCCACACCACTGGAGTCAAGCTATCCTGGCTGAAGACGGCTGATAGCCAGAAACCGGTCCTAGGATGCTTGATTCCGGTCCAAGGAAGACATGGCTTGGCAGTTCGGGCTGGACTGTTCCCATGAGGCACAGGGTGAAGGCTGAATTGAATATGGTCATGTCTGAATTGGGGTCGTGTGGTGAGCAAAAAAATGATGGATTTAGGCCCAGATCTCTGTACTTGGGTGAATGTATGACATTGTTCTGCATTCTGTCCATCAACTGTTGTTTTTGTATATACCTGGGAGGCACAGTAATAATGTATGCCAATTCACCTGTGAGGAACAGCAATTATGTATGCCTATTTACCTGGGAGGCGCGGTAATAATGTTTGCCAATTCGCCAAGGGGGAACAGAAATAATGTATGCCTTTTTACCTGGGAGGCACAGTGATAATGTATGCCTAGTCACCTGGGAGGCACAGTAATAATGCATGCCAACTCACCTGGGAGACACAGTAATAATGTATGCTGATTCACCTGGGAGGCACAGTAATAATGTTTTCCTATTCACCTGGGAGGCACAATAATAATGTATCAGATTCACCTGGGGGGCACAGTAATCATGTGCGTCGATTCACCTGGGAGGCACAGTAATAACGTATTCTGATTCACCTGGGAGGCCCAGTAATAATATATGCCAATTCACCTGGGGGGGCACAATAATAATGTATACCAATTCACCAGGGAGGCAAAGTAATAATGTCTGCCGATTCACCTGGGGGGACACAGCAATCATGTGCGCCGATTCACCTGGGAGGCCCAGTAATGATGTATGCCAATTCACCTGAGTGGCACAGTAATAATGTATGCCAATTCACCTGGGGGCACAGTAATAATGTATGCCAATTCACCTGGGAGGCCCAGTAATGATGTATGCCAATTCACCTGAGTGGCACAGTAATACTGTATGCCAATTCGCCTGGCGGGCACAGTAATATTGTATGCCAATTCACATGGGGGGGCACAATATTAATGTATACCAATTCACCTGGGAGGCAAAGTAATAATGTATGCCAATTCACCCTGGGGGACAAAGTAATATTGTATTCCAAATCACCTGGGAGGCACAGTAATATTGTATGCCTATTCACGTAGGTGGCACAGTAATTATGTATACCAATTCACCTGGAGGGCACAGTAATAAAGTATGGCAATTTACCTGGGAGGAACAGTAATAATGTATTCAGCATCACCTGGTGGCACAGTAATAATGTATGCAGATTCACCTGGGGGTACAGTAATAATGTATGCAGATTCACCTGGACGCCACTGTAATAATGTATGCAGATTCACCTGGACGCCACAGTAATAATGTATGCTGATTCACCTAGGGAGCACAGTAATAATTTTGCTTTTCTGTTTCTATTTTAGGAAAATTCTGGTGGGGCATTTTCAGTGTTTTCAAGTGATTTCAATACCTTAAAAAACAATGGTTATCAGTGGTTACACATTTAGCGGCATTAAAAACAACAGAAACAGTGTTTTTCTGCTGTTTATGGTACGTTTTGCTTTTATTATTGATTGCTTTCTGCAGTGGTTTGCACATGGTATATAGACAGTGTACATATAGTGTGTATGAGGTCCAAATAGATTTTTGCAAATTAAACTTGTTGTAGTACACCATAGTGAGTCTTTGGTCATGTGCGCTCGCTCTTTCCTTCCTTGTAAACTTCAGTGAAAAGGCCCTCTCAGCATTGGCACTTGAGACGGGCAACCTCAAAACAGACGGTACACAATTTTTTAACTCTGCCCACTGACCTAGCATTCCATGCCAATACTGGTGCACTTTAAGATGCGATTCTCTGGGCAAGTTCTGCAACAATTGCATTGTGCTGGGTGCTAATGCCCTCAGAGTTATTGAAGCGGTCAAAAATGAAGCAGCACTTTTGAAACTATGGATGAAATTCCCCTTTACGGAAGGGATCTAGAACTTGTACTGAGTACCACACTGAGGTTTTATTGACTTCAAATGCCATTGGTGGTGAAGAGACATTTCTATGCATCATTTCAAGCCATTTCTCGTACATTGTAAAAAAAAAAATCCTGAATCGCTCTTTTTCTTGGGGCGTGGCCTGAAGCCAAAGAAGATGGCCGCACATTAGCAGAGCTGCAGTAGTAGAAACACCAACTACACCCACAATCTGACACCATACAAGTGTTTAAGTGGCACTTACCATCTGTGGAAACTGCAGGGAGTCTTTGAACGGCTTCTTGGCCCTGCAATAGCTGCATACTACGGTCTTCCCAGGCAGCTGATCCAGGGCCAGGGTTGCAAGTCTAACCATTAGAAAATGGTGCCTGCTGCAGCCATGAGCTGTCACTGAAGCCTGGTGCCTCACGGGACCCGACGAGGTTGCTGGCATGCAGCGACTGATGAGCGTTGTGCAGGGCTTGAAAGACGGGCGCAGTTTGGAGCTTCATCCCTCTTGGAAGCAAGTCACCTGTTCTGGTGGCAGTGGTTTTGTGGCTGCTGGGGACAGCCGGTTGGCCTGCCCCTAACAGGAAGGTGGGGGAAGCGAGGAGAAGAGGGGCGATGTGAGTGTTGGGTTCGGGATTACCACTGCCGTCCTCGGGTAAAGAGCTATACCGAGGTTGTTTGCGGAGCGTGGGGGCGCTGCAGGGAAGATCGCGGTGCCCAGGCAAAAGAAGATTAGTGTGACTTGCCAGCGGAGGCCCGGGCGGGCTCGGCTTGGTGGGTCTGGGGGCGGACATACCTGAAGACCACGGGATGCAGCAGTGAGGCCCATGCGGAGGCCGAGGAGTGTGGGGCAGGCCTGGTGCAGCACTGGAGATAGATAGCAGAGCGTCCCTGAGTGCTATGAGGGGCTGCTAAAGCCTGAGTGAAGCTGAACTGGCCTGTGTTGGCAGCGCTAGGTGTCATTTGGGCCGCGCGGAAAGGCCAGCACCATTAGACCCCCTGCGGGTGAAAAGGTGGTGGCAGCCGCGGCAAGATGGCATCTGGAGCACCCATGGGTCCCTAAGGCTGGCGACAGGAGCGATTGCGACATGGTATTGCAAGCGCTAGCTCACACACCATCTGATATTTGGCGGCTTCTGTGATGTTAACTGATCCCTGGGACAAGTGGAGGTCCTACTACTGTGCATATGTGTTCCCCCCGGCATCTCTGGGCCTGATCTTTGCCTGGGCCCACATGCATGCGCTGGCATGGGACGGGAAACAAACTGTTGGGATTGTGGCCTGATTTAGTGGCCGGACAGAGTGAGAGTGGACTAGAGTCACTGTGCGTGGAAGGGGAGCGCCATACCCAGTTTTCACCACATTAAATCAAAGGGTGCCGGCTACATCCCGGTGGGTGTTCTGGGGCTGGCCCAGTGGTGTGAAACAGCGGGCGGAATCTACTGCCAAGGTGTACTTCAAGACCATGGACTGTAACAGACCGCTGGTGCAGGGCCAGGCCAACCACATAGATAAATATACAGTCAGCCTGTGTCGGGAGGATGATCATCAAGGAGGGAGCCAGCGATGTGAGGCGACAAATGATGGGCCAGACCCATCACTAAAGGACATCATGTTGGCCAATATGGAGATGCGAGGTGCCATAACAGAGATGCCGGGGCACCATGGAGCCTAAGCTGGACTCTGTGACTGAAGAGGTCTATTTACTACAAACTGGTTCGTGGAGGGTCTTATACTCAAGCACCTCAAGCCGAAGCACCTATCTAACTTCTTCTTGGTGGAAAGTGCTCATCGTGCGCTGTGGGGATGGCCCAAGCCTGGGGCCCTCCACACACCATTATCGCCTGTATCCTTAACTAGAGAGACAGGGATGCCATCCTGCAGGCATCAAGGGTGTCAGGGGACCTTAATGCCACGATTCATTTTTTGCCGGATTTTACGCTCAATCTACAGCACCAGCGTAGATCGTTTGAAGGGGTCAAAGGGGCCCTCAGGGATCAAGGAATAAAGTACATGATGTTATACCCTGCAAGTCTCAAGATCCTGGATGGTGAAAAAGCGTTCTTTTTTGACTCACCAACTGAGGCGAACGACTGGATGGAGGGCTGGCGAACAGTGGGCCGCCACAACTGGTTGTGATGCTTGCCTCATAACCGTGCTGGTCAGGGGACCCAGAACAGCAACAGCCAATTATGGAAGCCCCAACAGACTGAGCAAACACCAATCAAGTGACTGTAGTGGTAATGTGGACATGGGGCAATGATGTTAATGGAGGTAAGGGAGGCGGTGTGCCTCCTGGGTCCTGGTTTATTGAAGGTGGTCAGATGAGAGGGTCCGTGGCCAAGAACTCATCAACAGCTGTATGGTTTGGGCTCATATCGTGTTAATGGTTTGACATTTAAGGTCTCCGGCATGGGTTCATTGTGTTGGGGGGAAGGGGAAAGGGGTGGGGGGTGGCGTCCATGCAGCGGGATTCTTCCATGGGGTGTGCACTCCGTCACTTAAGTATGTCTTCTTTTGCAGATGCTGGTTTATGTTCCCTCATTCTGTTGGTATGGGGCGACAGGCACTCTGCATGTTTAAGAGGTGGGTGGTTGGGTGCCCACTTAGCAGGGAGGCAGGGAGGGGGTACGTGTTGGGGGGGCAGGGCTTGTGGGTAGGTTTATGTTTGGCTCATGGTGTTTTAAATTCAATTACATGCTTGGTAGCTTACAACAGCAAGCAGTGACATGTGAGAGATCCGAAACAGTCTACGTTGTTGTACTTCAGTGGGTGACCAGTCATGGATAAGGATATGGTCATGGAATGTTAATGGCTTGGGCAATAAAATAAAGCATAAACTGATCCTGCAGTATATGAAGCGCCATGCCCCAGACGTAGTTCTCCTACAGTAGACTCATTTGTGGGGCAACATGTGCAGGGCATTGGACCGGTTTGGCTACAAGATGGTTGCCCACTCAGGGTTCACGTCTGGCTCCAGGATGGTGAGGATTCTCTTCCGTAAAGCCCTTCCATTGGTTGTAAAGAGCACGTGGGAGGCTTACTTGGGATGTATGGTGGCAGCCAAATGGGAGGGTCGCACGCTAGTGTTTAGCTATTGCTTTATCCCACCAAGACTGCATGCCCAGACATATGTGAAACTTGGTACCCACCTGGCGGATCTTCCTTGGGGTACTCTGGTACTGGGAGGAGGCGCTAACGCAGTCATGGATGCCGACCTCGACCATGTGCTGGAACGGGGTGTAGGTGGGCCCCCTTGGTGGGGCACAGTCACAACCTGGCCCTGAAGCAAAAGGAACTTCACTCATTGGCTGAGGGTGAGGCGTGCGCCTATTCCCTTGCCACGTATCATCGCATATATGATGCCAGGGATAAAAGAATATAGCTATTAGCATGGCTCAAGCATAGGGACTGGGAGCCATCCTGGGTCACGGAAGTGAGGAACGAGTCAGGCTCTTTGGTATCTGCTGGAATTGACATAGCGGAGGCCTTTGCGTCTTATTATGAGAGGTGTACACCCCGGTGTGCCCCAGATCGGAATCTGACTGAGAGGAGTTCCTACAGGATTTCGCCTTTCCCACGTTATCCCAGGAGCAGACCGACAGTCTAGAGACGGACCTTATGGTCCTGGGACTGGGTGAAGCCCTTAACGCACTTCAGGCCGGGAAAGCGCAGGGGCCCAATGGGCTCCCAGTTATAATATACAAGAGGCAAGTCAATGTCGTGACGGAACCCCTAAGGTGAATGTTCCTTGAAGCGAGAAAAGTAGGGAGGCTCCCGTCTGATCAGTGGGAGGCCACGATTGTAGTCATCCACAAGGCTGGGAAACCGGCTGACCAATGCTCGTCTTATTGACCTATATCACTCCTCAATGTGGAGGCCAAGGTTTTGGCTAAAGCCTTGGTGATGCGATTGCTCTCAGGTCTGCCTGACTTGATACATGTGGATCAGTCGGTGTTCATGCCCCACAGGAGCACTCGATTCAGAAAAGGGGGTGGTGATGGACAGAGTATCTGAATTAAGCAGAACACTCCTACCCAGTCAACAGATCAGGGCTTGATCCATCACCGTTTTTTAGCTCACTGCACCATCCCAGCTCAGAACCTGGCTACATGCAAATTAGTCTGTCCCTGGCCCAGTGCATCATGGGAACAGGGCAGACCAAACTACCAAGCCAATTCTTTTACTGGAAAGGAAACAAGCTTCCGGGGACCGGTTTCTGGCATTACAGCCGTCTTCGGCCCTGCTTGCTTGAATCCTGATGGTGCAGTGAGCAAGGGACTCATGTCTGAGCATACCCTTTCACGCTTATGGTGGACAAAACGATTCAGAAAAGGGGGTGGTGATGGACAGATTATCTGAATTAAGCAGAACACTCCTACCCAGTCAACAGATCAGGGCTTGATCCATCACCGTTTTTTAGCTCACTGCACCATCCCAGCTCAGAACCTGGCTACATGCAAATTAGTCTGTCCCTGGCCCAGTGCATCATGGGAACAGGGCAGACCAAACTAGCAAGCCAATTCATTTACTGGAAAGGAAACAAGCTTCCGGGGACCGGTTTCTGGCATTACAGCGGTCTTCGGCCCGGCTTGCTTGAATCCTGATGGTGCAGTGAGCAAGGGACTCATGTCTGAGCATACCCTTCCACGCTTATCGTGGACAAAACGATTCAGAAAAGGGGGTGGTGATAGACAGAGTATCTGAATTAAGCAGAAAACTCCTACCCAGTCAACAGATCAGGGCTTAATCCATCACCATTTTTTAGCTCACTGCACCATCCCAGCTCAGAACCTGGCTACATGCAAATTAATCTGTCCCTGGCCCAGTGCATGATGGGAACAGGGTAGACCAAACTACCAAGCCAAATCTTTTACTGGAAAGGAAACAAGCTTCCGGGGACCGGTTTCTGGCATTACAGCCGTCTTCAGCCTGGCTTGCTTGAATCCTGATGGTGCAGTGAGCAAGGGACTCATGTCTGAGCATACCCTTCCACGCTAATGGTGGACAAAACGATTCAGAAAAGGGGGTGTTGATGGACAGAGTATCTGAATTAAGCAGAACACTCCTACCTAGTCAACAGATCAGGGCTTGATCCATCACCGTTTTTTAGCTCACTGCACCATCACAGCTCAGAACCTGGCTACATGCAAATTAGTCTGTCCCTGGCCCAGTGCATCATGGGAACAGGGCAGACCAAACTACCAAGCCAATTCTTTTACAGGAAAGGAAACAAGCTTCCGGGGACCGGTTTCTGGCATTACAGCCGTCTTCGGCCCGGCTTGCTTAAATCCTGATGGTGCAGTGAGCAAGGGACTCATGTCTGAGCATACCCTTCAACGCTTATGGTGGACAAAACGATTCTGAAAAGGGGGTGGTGATGGACAGAGTATCTGAATTAAGCAGAACACTCCTACCCAGTCAACAGATCAGGGCTTGATCCATCACCGTTATTTAGCTGACTGCACCATCCCAGCTCAGAACCTGGCTACATGCAAATTAGTCTGTCCCTGGCCCAGTGCATCATGGAAACAGGGCAGACCAAACTACCAAGCCAATTCTTTTACTGGAAAGGAAACAAGCTTCCACAGGAGCACTCGGCATAACTTACGATGGCTCTACGAGGCTCTGTATATGACAAAGGACGTGGGCGACACCCAAACGGCATTGATGGCGCTGGATGGCTCAATGGCCTTTGACATCATCGAATGGCCGTACCTATTTATGGTCCTGCAGCGTTTGGGCTTTGGACCGGGATTCTGCAGCTGGGTGCGTCTGTTGTATGATTAGCGGGTAGCAAGGGTGAGGGTAAACGGACATTTTCCCTGTGGCAGGGTACCAGGCAGAGGTGTCCTTAGTCCCCCCTCCTCTTCACCTTGGCTCTGGAGCAGCTGGCCCACTGGATTCGAAGAGACCAGCCTTTCTGGGGCCTGGTGCTTACAGATGAGTGGGAGGAGCGTATATCTCTATACGACGATAACATCGTCCTCTACATGACCAGACTCTACCCACTAAATGGTGCAGGTGCTCCATCTCTTTAAACTATTTGGTAACCACTTCAGCTGCACGATTTATTGGGCCAAATCTTTGATCTACCCACTCTCAGGTTCTCACCCGCGGGTCCCGACGCGATGTCAAGCCTAGGTCGTTACTGAGGGATTGAAATACCTCAGGGTGTATATCACTAGGGACAGGGAAGAGTTCTTCACAAAAAACCTGGAGCCGCATCTGGTGCGGTTAGCATCGGATGTCACTCACTGGAGGTCCTTGCCTCTCACCTTGATGGGACGCACGGCACTCTTTAAAATGTTGGCGCTGCAGAATACGCTGTATCCCGTCCTGGGGAGAGTGTTCCAGCGTATATCCCAGGCTCTGCGAACACTGCTCTGGGATGGTAGGAACCCGAGAATAGCATTGCATAAGCTCAGGAGGGGGTGTACGATGGAGGGTTGGCCCTCCCGGACATCCAGTTGTAGTATTGGGGGTCTCAGCTACAGGTGATTAATGACTGGATGTACGTGGCGGGGTCAGAACCGGCCTATAGGGTGGATAGATATGCCACGCCGGGGGGCAATTGTGAGCCTCTTTTGTACTCGCGGAAGAATCGTAGGGATTTACTCTCACATACAGGAGTGGTGCTTCAGTGCTGGAGGGAGGCCAAAACATTCCTGAGGTGGGCGAGCACTATAATGGGTAGGACCCAGTTCTAGTTTGGGGACCAGTTACCGGCAGTGAAAAGACTAGCAGGCTTCAAGGGTTGGAAGCTGATTGGGATTGAATTCCTGGGTGATGTCTGGGGCGCCCCAGGTCATTCGACTGTCTCAAAAAAGAGTATCAAATGCATGACTCCCAACACTACCACTAATTGCATCTAACACATGCCCTACACACCCATATCCACACAGACACTTCAGTCCCGGAGTACTCGCTATGGCGACAGGCTCCTGCTTGACCCCAACCTAGAGAAACTCACTTCCACTATCTATCGCAAACTCATAAATATTATGCCTGACCCCCTGGTGCCACTGCGGACGAGATGGGAGGAAGATATTGGCAGCCTGGAAGATGACTATTGATAGGATGCCGTGCAGAGCCCCTGCGAAATCGCGATATGGATTAGATTCCGTCTTGTCCAATTACAAATCTTGCACCGGGTGTATTACCCGCGAACTCACCTGTTCTCATGGGGCAGCCTGTCTCCCCTGTGTGCGAGGGGTTGCCAGGGGAATGAAACTTTCTTCCACATTCTCTGGGATTGTCCGGATTTTGTACCTTTCTGGACCCGGGTGGCCCGTACTATGGCAGCAGTAGTGGGGTCGCCGGTTCCGATGGAACCTAGGTGGCTTCTATTAAGGATTAAAGGGCCGATGGACTGGTCAAGGTACAATGAGATCTGGCTCGCCTTTGCGGCCAGGGAGGCGAAAAGGAATATAGCCAGGTGTTGGGGGGCGCTGGAGGCCCCACAAAGGACCAGGGGCAACGAGATTTAGATTGGTAAAACAGGGCAGAGGAAACAATCTACAAGGCCAGGGGTTGCTTGAATAAATGGAGGAGGATCTGGGGTCCCTGGCGGAAGTACCAAGCCAGGGGGGGGAGGGGAATACAAGTGACAATGGTTGTGGTTCTACGATACTGTACTGTATGCCTTCGAATGTACAATGAATTGCTATCGTATTTCATGCCAATTGAACACTGCTATGTATTTTTGAGTCATCGAGCAAAGTTAATAAACAGATTTACAACATTGTTTTGCTTACCAAGTAGAAAGCACTGTAACATGGAACATGTTGCAGTGCCAAAGACACTAAAGGTGTCGCCCAGCCTACTCCGCAGGAGATGCTTTTTATCTACACCAATAATTTGAACACTTGGCAGACAAGGGTGTTCTCAGATTTTTTTTTTTATTATGTCCACTACAGCAGTTATGTTTTCCTTTAAAAAACTAAGTATGCAGTAAAGTGTATTATTTTTCACATCACTATCTCAAAGATCCTTTCATTTTTTGCCTTTGGCATCATCGCTCTGCAAAAATAATGTAAACGGTTGCCACGTGGATAATATAGAATTCATAGCCCCTTAGACTGAAAACCATCAGCTAAGGGACACCGTTTGGATGACTCTTTCTTTCATTCCACACAAAGCACGAAATGATAAAGATTTGCGTTTTAGTTCCTGCCCATAAGAAAACAGTGCACCAGAATGGACTAAAAATTCAATAGCATTCCTCATTAACTCTGAAGATTGTAAAGATACTTTCAGCATACCATCTAACAAGTGGCAAGGATCTCTTCCAGGGAAGCACTTCAGCTCAGGTATCAATTTTGACAGGTCATCACACAACTTTTTCATATACATAGCTGAATCAATGCAAATGTGAACAATATCACTCCAATCTTTGTTGAACATGGAAAGAACCTTTTTTGCAGAGCATTCCAAGTGACACTGTGTTACATGTTTTCCAAAAGTCTGGTGACATGTTTTCACTACTATAGGAGCTGCTTGGTGATAGCACTCTTTTCACATATGCTTGTCACTATACCTTGCATTTAATGTTTAAAGCCTGCGGTGTTGGCAATTCACCTGCTATCAATACAGACTCACTAGAAACTGCGGGCTTATGTATTAAGGGTTTTTACCCATTATCTTTATTTATTTTATTTGCAGTATTTGTAGAGCGCCACACTCATCCCTAGGGATATCACGGCGCTATGAACTAAGAGGGACTACTGAAGGCATATGCTGAGAGGTTACGCTTTGGGGAAGAGGTGTGTTTTCAGTTTTTTTCGGAACTGAAGGTAGTTCGTGGTGTGTCTTAGGTCGGTAGGCAGGTCATTCCACCTTTTAGCTGCCAGGTAAGAAAAGGAGCGACCGCCTGTTCTGACTTTACAGATTCGTTTGGATTTGGCCAGAGCTGATTGACTTGACTTGACCGTAGATTCCTATTGGGAACATAGAAATCGATCTTCCCTTGAAGAATTGTGGGGCCAGTTTTATGTAGAGCTCTGTGTGCATGGCATTATCTGTGGGTAAATGCGATGACACGTGTTAGGAAAGATTCTTATGAAACCAACAAATGTTACCTATCAGTGAAAGAATCAAACTCAGCCAAAATATCAAATATGATACTTAAATAAGACCTAAATATGCTTCTAAACCCTGACTCTTTAAACCAATGAACCCAAAACTGAAAAAAGCAAAAGGAAGAAACAATATTTTAGTGGCATCTCTAAACAACATAACTCAAGCAGAATAATGTTAGCCCAGCTTTTCTTACTGCTAGCTTGTACAACACAGTTACATGGCATTGGCCCCTTCAGGAAGAAAAAAAATGACTCTTTCACTCTCTTTTTCGTTTCTTTGAATGGCATTTAGATTGTGGTTGTGCAGGTGTTTTTTCAGTGTTTATATGTTTTCACTGGTGAGGGCTCTTTCTCTTTCAGTGTGATTTTATGAGTAATTATAGGTTTAAACATAAAACCGGACTGCCTAGTAATAATGTATGCTGATTCACCTGGGGGGGGGGGGGCAGGAATAATGTATGCAGATTCACGGTGGGGGGGGAGGGAACATAGTAATAATCTATGCCATTTTACTTGGGAGGCATAGTAATAATGTATGCCCATTCACCTAGGGGGCACAGTAATAATGTTTGCCAATACACCTGGGGGGCACAGTAATAGTGTATGCAGATTCACCTGGGATTGCACAGTAATAATGTATGCCGATTCACTATGCTTATTCAACTATGAGGCACAGAGATTGAAAATGCTGCTTCTTGTTTCGTTTAGTATAAGAAGAGTTGATAAAGCAATATTGTTTTTTGTATGTGAGTGTACTATTTAAATGAGTATGGAAGGATGAATGTAGAATGAGTGGGATGGTGAGAATGGTGTGAATCATTGGATAATTAATTTTTGAACTGTATATTTAGTATGGGTATATTGTTTAATGTATTGTGTATATTGAAAAACTTTTCGAATAAATAAGCATGGTGAAAATGTTAAAATAAAAAGCTACAAATGAACTTAAAGATGAAATGATGGTTGGTCTGCACATCTTTTTCTAATTTGATTTGAAACAAGCAGCAGCATTGTCAATCTCTTGTGGTTGTTTATTCACATGGGAGGCATAGTAATAATGAATGTCTTTTCACCTAGGAGGCGCAGTAATAATGTATGCCCATTCACCTGGAAGGCACAGTAATAATGTATGCCGATACACCTGGGAGGCACAGTAATAATGTATGCCTACTCACCTAGGAGGCGCAGTAATAATGTATGCCCATTCACCTGGAAGGCACAGTAATAATGTAAGCTGATACACCTGGGAGGCACAGTAATAATGTATGCCCATTCACCTGGAAGGCACAGTAATAATGTATGCCGATACACCTGGGAGGCACAGTAATAATGTATGCCTACTCACCTAGGAGGCGCAGTAATAATGTATGCCCATTCACCTGGAAGGCACAGTAATAATGTAAGCTGATACACCTGGGAGGCACAGTAATAATGTATGCCTACTCACCTGGGAGGCACAGTAATAATGTATGCCTAATCACCTGAGGGGCACAGAAATAATGTATGCTGCTTCACCTGGGAGGAACAGTAATAATGTATGCCGATTCACTTCGGGGGCTCAGTAATAATGTATGCCGATTCACCTAGGGGGCACAGTAATAATGTATGCTGATTCACCTGGGAGGCACAGTAATAATGTATGCTGACTTACCTGGAAGGCAGAGTAATAATGTATGACGATTCACTTAAGTGGGCTCAGTAATAATGTATGTCAATTCACCGAGGCGGCACAGTAATAATGTATGCCTTTTTACCTGGGAGGCACAGAAATAATGTATGCCTACTCACCTGGAAGGCACAGTAACAATGTATGCCGATTCACCTGGGAGGCAACGTAATAATGTATGCTGATTCGCCTGGGAGGCACAGTAATAATGCATGCCGATTCACGTAGGGTACAACGTAGTAATGTTTGCTGATTCACCTGAGAGGCACTGTAATAATGTATGCCTATTTAAGTGGGAGGCACGCTGTATACCGATTCACCTAGGGGCACAGTAATAATTTATGCCTATTCACCTGGAAGGCACAGTAATAATGTATACCTATTCATCTGGGAGGCACAGTAATAATGTATGCCTATTCACCTGGGAGGCACAGTAATAATGTATGCCTATTCACCTAGGGGGAACAGTAATAATGAATGTCAATTCACCTTGGAGGCACAGTAATGATGTATGACAATTCACCTGGGAGGCACAGTAATAATGTACGCTGATTCACATGGGGAGACTCTGTGCTGGTGTGTGATGAGATCGTGACTTGTTTACTTTATTTTAACCTGTAATTCCATTTGTACTCGTTTTTCATTTGCCTTTGCTAAAATTTTAAAATCCACATTTTCGCGCACTTTACGCCTGCATCCACCTGCTGGGAATTTCCATCACCCCCTTGAAGCGCTGTAGCCCCCATTGCAGACGAATAGGGAATGCTTGGGATCGACTACTTTGGGCGCCATCTTGTGTGAGGCGAGGAGCCGGCGAGCGGTCTAGTGCTCGGCCCCTCCCGCCTCACAAGCATAAAAACCTGGCACTCTCCTCATTCGGCGATTTACAGCTGAATGTGAAGGTCCTGAGGCGGAAGCCGGGACTCTGTGCTGGTGTGTGATGAGATCGTGACTAGTTTACATTATTTTAACCTGTAATTACATTTGTACTCATTTTTCATTTGCCTTTGCTAACATTTTAAAACCCACTTTTTCGCGCACTTTGCGCTTGCATCCACCTGCTGGGAATTTCCATCACCCCCTTGATATGCTGTAGCCCCCATTGCAGTCGACTAGGGACTGCTTGGGATCGACTACTTTGGGCACCATCTTTGTGAGGCGAGGGGCATGCGAGCGGTCTAGTGCTCGGCCCCTCCCGCCCCACAAGCATAAATAGTTCCTTGGCATCCGAAGCGCAGCGGGCGCACGCAGCGGGCGGGCCGGCGGTGCGCCGAAGGCGAGCCGAAGGCGAGCCCGTCTGCGCCCGTTCGCGCCAGCTCTGTGCCTAGGGCCAGCCATGCTGCTGGAACCCTTTCCACCCAAAATCAATCTTGGTCCAGATCTCAGTTGATGGCACTGAACAAGGGAGTCAGCATTCCCCCGACGCGGTGCAATTTGGCCTCTCCTTGCTGCACCCTTTTTAAATGTAATCAATGTACTTTTGCTTAAACCATTAATAAAAAACTTTCTTCTTCCGCCACAAAGCCCTCCCCCACTTCTAAACGATCCTACATGGCCGGTTTATTGAATTGCCGCTCTTTACCGTGCCACTCAAGAGATATATGGTTCCTGCTTTCATCGACGTCCTGGGACTTACTTTTTCTCATTGAAACATGGATTAAGGATACCTCTAATCCAGATATTGCCTTGGCTACGCCCCCGGGCTACCGCCTTATAGGAATTAGCCGTGAGGGATCGAAATCTGGCGGTGGTATTACCGTAATTTTACGGAATCATCTAACTACCACTTCTAGGAAAATTACAAATCTAGGGCCTATAGAGGCGCTCTATTTTTCTATTTCCAAGTCATCTGTTGCCATATTTTCAGGCATGCTGATATATAATCCCCCGAACACCCATCAGCCTGCACTGACCTCGCTTATGGCCGCCATCGCTGATCTCTCTCTTAAGCACCCGGATTTTATTGTATTAGGGGATTTTAATCATCATGTTGATTTGCATGATTGTACACGTGCTAAAAATCTTCTTGACGCCATGCAAGGCTTGCATCTACCCCAATTGGTGAGTGGTCCGACCCATCCTGCAGGACATACCCTTGACCTGATTTTCTCCAATCTGCCTGACATAAAAGTTCTCCCTTCTATGCCTCTTTCGTGGTCCGATCAGTACTTGATTCCGTTTGTGTGTTCATATCTAAGCCACCCAGGATGGAATCTACTTGCAGAGAAAAGGGTAGAAAATGGCATAAAGTCACCTGCACGGCTCTGGAACAAGGGTTTAGGAGTACCTTTGTCTCACCCGTGGATGATCTTAATGAATGCATATCCACCCTCAATAAAGATCTCTCTGCTGTTATTGAACAAATTGCCCCCTTGAAAAATCTTTCCTCTTTAAGATCTAAACCTTCGGCCTCATGGTTCACACTGTCGCTATGGGAAAACAGAAGCAGTTGTAAAAAACTGGAGCGTACTTGGCACCGGGCATATGACCCGTCGGCTAAAGCCTGTTATAGATCTGCTCTAAAAGAGTTTCATAAACTCAAACGCACGGCCATGAAAGAGTATTTTGCAGATAAAATTAAAAGTGCAGAAAATTCCACCAAGACCCTTTTCAATATCGTTAAGGATTTTGCTAACTCTTCTGCACTGGCCTGCCCAATTATCCCGAGCCAATTACTTAGTGAGGGACTGTCTGATTTTTTCTACGAGAAAATCATGAATATCACTGCAAACATCCAGCAGAATCCCGTAGCAGCAACCCCAGCTCATGACACCAGCTGTGCGGACGTGTTTACCTCATTTAAGCCACTGACTGAAGATCATGCTTTGGCTTTGTTTTTGAAGTGTAAATCGGGCTCTCCACTTGATCCAGCTCCAGCTCATATTTTGAATGACATAGCCCCACTACTGATAAAGCCCTTGTTAGAAATCTGGAATTCTTATTTGCATTTAGGCCTTTTCCCCTCTTCGTGGAAACAGGCGCTGCTGATACCAATTTAAAAAAAAAACAGGTGCTGATCCATTATGCTTAAAAATTACCGCCCCATTTCACTTCTCCCCAAGCCGGCAAAAGTGTTAGAGAAGGCTGTACAAGAGCAACTGTCTGAATATCTAGAAACTAACCACCTCCTTCACGACACTCAGTCAGGATTCAGGCCTGATTTTAGTACAGAATCAGCTCTGTTGGAAGTGTCTGAATCTATTCGCGATTGTGTGGATAGGGGAGAGGAGGCCATGTTGGTCCTCCTCGACCTATCCGCAGCATTCAATACCATCTCACATGACAATTTACTGAATCGCCTTCATAAGGTGGGCATTGGAGGAATTCCCCTGGCCTGGGTGAAATCTTTCTTGAAAGACAGGTTTCAACAGGTTTCCCTCGGACCCTTTGTTTCCACAAAGAAACCATTGAGATGGGGGGTTCCGCAGGGGTCTGCACTTAGTCCTCTCTTATTCAATGTGTACCTAAGGCCATTGGCAGAGCTGGTTGAATCTTGGGGCGTCAGAGTGATCTTTTATGCTGACGACACACAGCTTGTGTTTTCCTTTAAAGATCGCTCTGATAGCTCCCTGGCCCGCTTTCACCACTGTCTGGTTAACATCGCTTCATGGATGTCTACCAACAATTAAATACCGACAAGACGGAGGTCTTATTTTTTAATCAGAAATCTATTATTCCCTCCAATATTTGGTGGCCATCTCAACTTAATCCCCCTCCGGTGCCTGTTCAAGTTGCCCGTAATCTGGGTTTTCAATTTGACACAGTTCTATCCTGCAAGACTCAAATTAATAAGGTTTCATCATCCTGTTTTGGAAAACTCCGAATGATTAAAAAAATCATTTCTTTCTTGCCTTTTAAGTCCCGCAGAACAGTAGTGCACGCCCTAATCACGTCCCATCTGGATTACTCAAATAATTTTTATGTCGGTGCCCCTGCGTATCTCATTAACCGTCTGCAAACAGTGCAGAATTCGGCAGCCCGGCTGATTTGTAACATTCCTTATCGCCACTCGATTTCCCCTCATCTGGCCAAACTACACTGGTTACCTGTGAGATATCGCATTCAGTTTAAGTCTCTGGTCTTTGCCTTCAGAGCTCTTAATGGTTGTGGCCCGGCATACTTAGTGAAGTGAAGTAGTGTGGCTCACTGATTAGAGGCGGCAGACCCGAGAGCAGAGGACGGCCCGGGACCAGGGTTCGATTCCCGGCACGGCAGGTTTCTGGACCAGGGTCAGCGGACTCGATAATTCTCTCGCCTCGGTGCCCACTCTGATCAGCGTTCACACTCGGCAACTCTGGGCATTAGCTTGCCTCATCTTCACTAACGGCCCCACCAGACCGCCGGGGATGCCTGGTCTCACCCTGGAGATACCCATTAAGGGACCATCTCTCAGGGAAGCCAGGAAGGGTTTCGCAGCGGTCGAAGCGCCTTGGGACCCTACGGGTAAGTAGTGCGCTATATAAATGCCTATACATTTACATACATACATATACATTTACTTAAGGCACAGAATCAGGCTGTCTCTTGCAACACGCGATCTTAGATCCAATCATCTTTGCCTTATGTTTTGTCCACGTTTCCGTCTGGTTCGCACAGGTGGTAGGGCTTTTGCCATAGCCACCTCCAGATTATGGAACTCACTTCCAGGGGAACTCAGATTCCTTTCATCTGAGCCTGTGTTCCTTAGGAAACTTAAAACCTGGCTCTTCTCTCTGATCTAGCCCTGCGGAATGTTCTGACTGACCCTCTCTGACTTCACATGTTTTCAGCGCCGGGACACCCCCGTTGGGTTGCCAAATAAATAGGGGACACTGTAATAATGTATACCGATTTTCCAAGGGGGCACAGTAATAATGAATGCCTATTCACCTGGGAGGCAATGTAATAATGTATGCCGATTCACCTGGAAGGAACAGTAAAAATGTATGATGATTCAAATGGGAGGCATAGTAATAAGGTATGCTGATTCTCCTGGGGAGACATAGTGATAATGTATGCAGATTCACCTGGGAGGCACAGTAATAATGTATGCCGATTCCATAGGGGGCTCAGTAATAATGTATGCAGATTCACATAGGGGGCTCAGTAATAATGTATGCAAATTCACTTGGGAGGCACAGTAATAATGTATGCCTATTCACCTGGGGTGAAAATTGCAAAAAACACAGTTGATGGACAGAATGCAGAACAATGTCTTATATTCACCCCAGTACAAAGATCTGGGCCTAAATCCATCGTTTTTTTTAACTCCACACCACCCTAGGTCAGACAATGGCTATATGCAAATCAGCATTGACCCTGTGCCTCATGGGAACAGTCCAGCCCGAACTACCAAGCCATGTCTTTCCTAGACCGGAATCAAGCATCCAAGGACCGGTTTCTGGCTATTATCCTTCTTCAGCCTGGATAGCTTGACTCCAGTGATGTGGAGAGCCTGGGACTCACGTCTGAGCATACCCAGCCCACTCGGGTTGAAAATTGCAAAAAACTCAGTTGATGGAGAGAATGCAGAACAAGGTCTTACATTTACCCCAGTACAAAGATCTGGGCATAAATCCATTTTTTTTGCACTCCACACCACCCTAGGTCAGACAATGGCTATATGCAAATTAGCCTTGACCCTGTGCCTCATGGGAACAGTCAAGCCCAAACCACCAAGCCATATCTTTCCTAGACCGGAATCAAGCATCCAAGGACCGGTTTCTGGCTATCAGCCTTCTTCAGCCTGGATAGCTTGACTCCAGTGATGTGGAGAGCCTGGTACTCAATTTTGAGCATACCAAGCCCACTCGGGGTGAAAATTGCAAAAAACAAAGTTGATGGACAGAATGCAGAACAATGTCTTACATTCAGATTCTATTCACCTGGGAGGCACAGTAATAATGTATGCAGATTCACTTGGGAGGCACAGTGATAATGTATGCAGATTCACTTGGGAGGCACAATAATAATGTATGCAGATTCACTTGGGAGGCACAATAATAATGTATGCAGATTCACTTGGGAGGCACAGTGATAATGTATGCAGATTCACTTGGGAGGCACAGTGATAATGTATGCAGATTCACTTGGGAGGCACAATAATAATGTATGCAGATTCACTTAGGAGGCACAGTAATAATGTATGCAGATTCACTTGGGAGGCACAGTGATAATGTATGCAGATTCACTTGGGAGGCACAATAATAATGTATGCAGATTCACTTGGGAGGCACAATAATAATGTATGCAGATTCACTTGGGAGGCACAGTGATAATGTATGCAGATTCAGTTGGGAGGCACAGTGATAATGTATGCAGATTCACTTGGGAGGCACAATAATAATGTATGCAGATTCACTTAGGAGGCACAGTAATAATGTATGCAGATTCACTTGGGAGGCACAGTGATAATGTATGCAGATTCACTTGGGAGGCACAGTAATAATGTATGCAGATTCACTTGGGAGGCACAATATTAATGTATGCAGATTCACTTGGGAGGCACAATAATAATGTATGCAGATTCACTTGGGAGGCACAGTGATAATGTATGCAGATTCACTTGGGAGGCACACTAATAATGTATGCAGATTCACTTGGGAGGCACAATAATAATGTATGCAGATTCACTTGGGAGGCACAGTGATAATGTATGCAGATTCACTTGGGAGGCACAGTGATAATGTATGCAGATTCACTTGGGAGGCACAATAATAATGTATGCAGATTCACTTAGGAGGCACAGTAATAATGTATGCAGATTCACTTGGGAGGCACAGTGATAATGTATGCAGATTCACTTGGGAGGCACAATAATAATGTATGCAGATTCACTTGGGAGGCACAGTAATAATGTATGCAGATTCACTTGGGAGGCACAATAATAATGTATGCAGATTCACTTGGGAGGCACAGTGATAATGTATGCCTTATCACAAAGGGGGCACTATAGTAATGTATGCCGATTCACTTGGGAGGCACAATAATAATGTATGCAGATTCACTTGGGAGGCACAATAATAATGTATGCAGATTCACTTGGGAGGCACAATAATAATGTATGCAGATTCACTTGGGAGGCACAGTGATAATGTATGCCTTATCACAAAGGGGGCACTATAGTAATGTATGCCGATTCACCTCGGGGGCAAAATACTAATGTTTGCCGACTCTCCTGGGAGGCACAGTAATGATGTATTCCTATTGATCTGGGAGACACATCAATAATGTATGCCCATTCACCTGGGGGCCACATTAATAATGTATGCTGATTCACCTGGGGGCCACAGTAGTAATGTATGCTGATTCACCTTGGAGGATTAGTAATAATCTATGTCTATTCAACAAGGGGGCATAGAAGTAATGTATGCTGTTTCACCTTGGGCTCACATTAATAATGTCTGCCAACTCACCTGGGAGGCAATGTAATAATGTATGCTGATTCACCTTGGAGGCACAGTAAAAATGTATGCCGATTCACCTCTGTAAAAAATGAATGCCGATTCACCTCGGAGGCACAGTAATAATGTATACCGATTCACATAGGGGGCTCAGTAATAATGTATGCCAATTCACCTAGGGGGCAAAGTAATAATGGATGCCCATTTACCTGAGAGGCACATTAATAATGTATGCCTATTCACCTGGGGCCACATTAATAATGTATGACAAATTGCCTGGGAGGCACAGTAAAAATGTATGCTGATTCACCAGGGAGGAACATTAATAATGTTTGCTGACTCTCCAAGGGAGGCACAGTAATAATGCATGCCATTTACCTAGGGAGCTCTGTAATAATGTATGCAGATTCACCTGGGAGGCACAGTAATAATGTATGACTATTCACCTGGGTGGCACAGTAATAAGGTATGCAGATTCACCTGGGGCCACAGTAATAATGTATGCTGATTTACCTGGGAGCCACAGTAGTAATGTATGCAGATTCACCTGTATGGCACAGTAATAATGTATGCCTATTCAATTGGGGGCACAGTAATAATGTATGCTGTTTTACCTACGGGGCATATTAATAATGTATGCCTATTCACCAGTGAGTCACAGTAATAATATATGCCGATTTACCTTGGGGGCACAGTAAACAATGTATTCCTTTTCACCTGGTACGCACAGTAATAATGTCTGCAGGCTCACCTGGGAGGAACAGTGATAAAGTATGCCGATTCACCTTGGAGGCACTGTAATAATGTATGCCTAGTCACCTGGGATACACAGTAATACTGTATGCCGATTAACCTGGGAGGCACAGTAATAATGTATGCTTATTTAACTGGGAGGCACAGTGTATGCTAATTCATCTTGTGGGCACAATAATAATGTATACCTATTCACCTGGGAGGCACTGTAATAAGATATGCTGATTCAACGAGGGGGCACAGTAACAATTTATGCCTATTCACCTGGGACGCACACTAAAAATGTATGCCGATTCACCTGGGAGGCACAGTAATAATGTATGCAGATTCACCTGGGAGGCACAGTAATAATGTATGCCTATTCACCTTTGATGTACTGTAATAATGTATGCCGATTTCCCTGCGACGCACAGCAATAATGTATGCTTATTCAACTGGGAGGCACAGTGTGTGCCGCTTCATATAGGAGGCAAAATAATAATGTATGCCTATTCACCTGGGATGCACCGTAATAATTTATCCCTATTCACCTGGGAGGCCCAGTAATAATGCATGACTATTCACTTGGGAGGCATAGTAATAATGTATGCTGATTCACCTGCGGGAGCATAGTAATAATGTATGCCTATTCACTTGAAAGGCACAGTAATAATGTATACCTATTCACCTGGGATACACAGTAATAATGTTTGCCTATTCACCTGGAAGGCACAGTAATAATGTTTGCCTAGTCACTTAGGGTGTACAGAGTAAAAATAGTCTACAAGGGATTTTGATTCTAATACAATTCAAGATTTTTCAATTAAATTGAGCAGGTGAGTTATGTAAGATCACACTCAGACGTGTCCACAGGACAACAACAGTTAATCTCAGTAAAGAGCAAGTAAAAAGCACACAGAAAATCCTATTTGTATCAAAATAGTTTATAAATCAGAAATTCAATCAAAGGGATAAATCAGAAAAGGAATCCACAGCAAAAAATGTCATGAAAGGATGTGAAAACCAATTAAGCAAACAATTCATAACATACATCAACTTCAACAAATGGATGGAGAGCAACCGTACTCCAAAAAAGAATGAACGTTACTCTTCAGATACTACATTTCTTGGAAGTTGATGGGGGTGTCAACGTTTCGGTCTATCCAGCTTTAGTCTATAAGACCATCATCAGGACAATTGATTTTTTGCAGGAGAAACCCTTCGCTTGAAGTAGAGGTAGATGCGGTAAAGACTATATGTGACCTGGTTTGCAAGATGGCAAACAGGAACACATTTCTATCACTGTCAAATTTATATTCATGAGAGTGAGAAGAGCCAACATCAATGATTGAATGCTCTTGATAAACGTGGTGACTCAAAATTAATTCACACGAGGAAATCAGCAGCAAACGTGATCCGACCAGACGAAATCTTTTAGAGGCGTGTATTTCGTCTGGTTTAATATTCTGATTCACTAATGAGGCACAGTAATAATGTATGCCTTTTCACCTGGGAGGCACTGTAATAATGTATGCCTATTCACCTACTGGGGCATAATAATAATGTATTCTGATTCACTAGTGAGGCACAGTAATAATGTATGCCGAATCACCTAGAGGGAACAGTAATAATGTATGCTGATTCACTAGTGAGGCACAGTAATAATGTATGCCTTTTCATCTTGAATGCACTGTAATAGTGTATGCCTATTCACCTGGGAGGCACAGTAATAATCTATGCCTATTCACCTGGGAGGCACAGTAATAATGTATGCCAAATAACCTAGGGGGAACAATAATAATGTATGCCAATTCAGTTGGGAGGCACAGTAATAATGTATGCCTATTTACTTGGGAGGCACAGTTATAATGTATACCTTTTCACCTTGGGGACACGGTCAAAATGTATGCCTATTCTCCTGGGAGGCACAGTAGTAATGTATGCCAATTCACCTGGGAGGCACATTAATAATGTATGCCGATTGACCTGAGAGTCACAGTACTGATGTATTGTTTGTTTGTATGACTTTATTCGATATACAATATCATAAAAGTTTATACAATCAGTTAAAAAACCATCCAATATAAAAGGAAGGGAAGAAATGATATTGTTTTGTCATACAAACAGTACGGAGAGTACAAGGCGTACTTTTAAAAAGATATACAAAATATAAAACATTCCTTAAAAGAGACTGTACAAAGTTAAAAAAACACTCATAAAAGTAATGGGAGCCGCAGCAATAGAGAGTAACATTACTAAAGTTCTGAGGTCTGTGCTTTGTTCTCCCCGAGGAGCTTTGTACCTGTCAGCCAGGCACAACCCAAGTACTTCGCTGTCCAACAGATTACACTAGGGATGGAGGTCTCTGATGTTAAAATGCGCTGTGCCTCCCTATAGTTCTTAAATCCCAGGTTGGAATACACAGGTTTCAACCATTTTTTCTCGCCTGTCTGAACGCCAGGCAGGCAAAAAGAAAATGGGGGTTAGATTCCATAGGGGAAGCACAACCCAGGCACCTATTATCATTCTCATTCGTGTGCCTCCACCCTACTCTAAAATCATTCAATGGAAGAGTACCAAACCTAAGTTTCAAATAGAGTACCCTATCTCTTGGAGACTCGATAAAGTCAAGAAAGGGTTCCAGTTTTGGAGCAAACTTAAGGTCTAGGAACTTCTCAGTCAAAGTACAGTTTTTCTGATTTCTTGTGGCTTCAATGGAAACCCACTCTCAATAGGCCTTCTTAACCGCTTGTTTTGGCGGTGGGTTCTGGCTCTCCCAAGCTTCAAGTTATCTTATGGCCTGTGTCTAGTCGGATTAGTTCAGTCAGGGCAGAGGTGTAGTTACACAGTTCCGGGGTACTTCTGAGACGTACCCAGAAAAGTAGGGGGCGTAACCTGGCTAGTTAATTTATTGGATGTCGCCCGTAGTCATGACGGAGCGGGACTAGTGGGGTCGATGAAGGGAGCGAGACCAGGTCTCTGAAAAACGTATTCTCCGATCTCACTAAGTCTGTGATGTTCTCGAATCCCCACAGTTTGGCCCCGTATAAAGACGAGGGCAAGGCCTTTCCCTCATAGACTTTGATGACAGGAGCCACTGGTCGGCTGTGGGAAAGACGCTGATGTCTTGCAATGGGCCCAGCAACGCGTTTGTGATTAAGGAGTATTTTTGACAGGTGGGAGTTCCCCTTCATCAGGTTGTTAACCCGTATACCCAGATAGTCGAAAGCTTCGACTAGTTCTAAAGGAGAGTCATTCAACTTGATGATGTTTCTGAATCTTTTTGATGGTGCCAGTGCCATTAGCTTGGTTTTAGTTGTATTTATACACAAGCCTCTGGAGTCACAGAACTGGCTAAAACGATCTAATAGTTTTTCTAACCCCATCGGGCTATTAGAGAAAAGAGGGTATCATCTGCAAAAAGCAGCGTGAGCGATTTTTCCCCTGCCTGGGTTGGTGCATCCGCTGGGTCCTCCCTCAGATGGTCTACCACCCCATTAACAAAGAGAGAGAACAAAGTCAGGGCCATAACACAACCCTGGCAAACCCCTCTCTCAACCGCTATCCTCTCAGTCAGTTGGCCCTGGCAGCCCCACCTAACTCTAGCATAATTCCCGTCATGGAGACGTTTGATGAGATCCAAAATCAGAGGGGGAGTGCCTAGGTCAGACAAGACCTGCCAGAGCTTGCCACGAGGGACCAGGTCGAAGGCCGTTCTAAAATCAATAAACGCCAAATAAAGGCTGCCTTTATCAATTGTTACAGACTTCCAGTAGATAGCAAAAAATCTGAAGAGCTGGTCCATCATGCCAATCCCCTGTCTAAACCCTGCCTGGAAATGAGACAAGACATCGTCCTCATCTATCCATGACCTCAATCTCGTAAGGAGAACCCTGCCAACCACTTTCTGCACTACATCGATTAAACTAATCGGTCTGTAATTGGCAGGATCTTCCCTATCCCCCATTTTTTGTAAATGGTCACTACTTCAGCGCCCTTCCAGGAGTACAGAACTGGGTGACCACTCGCAATGAGATTTAAAACCCGGAGGATAAAAAGGGCCCAAAGATTTTTATCGTGGAGTAATACATCTCCTGCTAAGGATCCTTTGCCCGTAATATCGGAACCACCGGGACGCCGCCTTAGCCGGTACGTTTCATATAACAGGAACACAGCTGCCTTGATATTAGACCAATAAGAAAGCGCTAAACAAACCCTTTGCCCGAATATCAGATACCATCGGGACGCCGCCTTAGCCGGTCCGTTTCAGATAATACGAACACAGACCACATACGCCGTATAAACGCTGGGAATGACCATTGGCATTTATCGCGGCAGGTCGTCCCCCCCGAGAGACGAATTGGATGTATGACCACATGTATCTTTAATTCGTATTGGATACATACCGAGTATGGCACCTAAAAACAATGCAAACTAAGGATGTTCTTTTAAACGCGTGATCTAAATATTTTGGCCTGATTATAACAATCCAGTGCCGCTAATGAAGTAGCCGATTGGATGTTAACTAGTCTAGGGGACCACTAAATCTACATACAGAGTTTGAAAACCAAGTCAATCGGAGCTTCCTTAAAAGTCGAATTTGGCCTTCATTGATGCTCATATTAATCTCCACGGCATCTTGATATCTATCCTGTTCTATCCTGTTCTGTCCTTAAAATAGCACGATGGTACAGTCCTGAGGAAGGCACGTAAAAGTGTTGAAACGCATAGACAGGAGACAGGAAACCATCCAACAGTTTTTATATTTATGAACTATTTGAATGATTGAAGTTATGCATATGCTATAATGCTACAAAAAACTTTTTTACCTTTTGTGTATAATTATGTATCAATTTTATCAAATATCATGTTATTGTAATAAGTATTACATTTGTATTCTAATGTGTACAAACAGTAGTGGAAAATCATTTCTTTATGTGGCCTAAGCCACTCTTTATGTGCTAGTTGGTTTCAAAAATTTGCTATTTGCCCTGACCCAGGAAGTTGAACTGTATCAGGGGGTCCTTGTTGTCTCGCATATAGATTCAAATGGGAGGAACAGTAATAATGTATGCCGACTTACTTAGGGGGCACAGTAGTAATGTATGCCTCTTCACCTGGTAGGCACAGTAATAATGTATGCCTTTTCACCATGGAGGCACCTTAATAATGTATGCCCATTCACCTAGGGGGCACAGTAATAATGTATGCATATTCACCTGGGAGGAACCATAATAATGTATGCCTATTCACCTGGGAGGCACAGTAATAATGTATGCTGTTTCACCTGGGAGGCACAGTAATAATGTATGCCTATTCAACTGGGAGGCACCGTAATAATGCATGCCTATTTACCTTGGAGGCACAGTAATAATGTATGCCGATTTTTCTAGGGAGCACACTAATAATGTATGCCGATTTACCTAGGGGGCGCAGGCATAATGTATGCCTATACCCCTGGGAGCAATTTAATAATGTATTCCTATTCACTTGGGAGGCACGGTAATAATATATGCTGATTCACCTGGGAGGCACAGTAATAATGTATGCTAATTCACCTGGGGGCATAGTAATAATGTATCCCTATTTACTTGGGGGACACAGTAATAATGTATGCCTATTCACCTGTGAGGCACAGTAAAAATGTATGCCGATTCACCTGGGGGGCACAGTAATAATGTATGTCTAATGACCTAGATGGGCACAGTAATAATGTATGCCGATTCACTTCGGAGGCATAGTAATAATGTATGCCTATTCACCTGGAAGGAACAGTAATAATATATGCAAATTCACCTGGGAGGTACAGTAATAATGTCTGACGATTCACCTAGGGGGCACAGTAATAATATATGCCAACTCACCTGGGAAGCACAGTAATAGTGTATGGCAATTCACCTGGGAGGAACAGTAAAAATATATGCCAATTCACCTGGGAGGCACAGTAATAGTGTATGCCGATTCACCTATGGGGCACAGTAATAATGTATGGCGATTCACTTTGGAGGCATAGGAATAATGTATGCCGATTCACCTAGGGGCCACAGTAATAATGTATGCAGATTCACCTGGGGGGCACAGTAATAATGTATGTCGATTGATCTAGATGGGCACAGTAATAATGTCTGCCTATTCACCTGGGGGGCACAGTAATAATGTATGCCAATTCAATTTGGAGGCACATTAATAATGTATGCTGATTCACTTATGGGGCACAGTAATAATGCATGCCGATTCACCAAGGGGGCACAGTAATATGGTGTGCTGATCCACCTGGGGGGCAGAGTAAAAATGTATGCTGATTCACCAAGGGGGCACAGTAATAATGTATGCTGATTTACCAAGGGGGCACAGTACTAATGTATGCTGATTCACCTGGGGACACAGTAATAGTGTATGCAGACTTACCTTTATAATGTATGCCAATTCACCTAGTGAGCACGGTAATAATGTATGCTGATTCAAATGGGTACACAGAATTAATGTATTCTGATTCACCTGGGAGCACAGTAATAATGTGTGCATATTAATCAAGGGGGCACAGTAATAATGTATGCCAATTCACCGTGGGGCACAATAATAATATATGCTGATTCACCAAGGGCCCCCAATAACAAAGTATGTCGATTCACCTGGGGGCACAGTAAAAATGTATGCCGATTCACAGTAGGCCGTGGGATGTGAATTAGTACAGAAATCAGTTGGTCCCAATGAATATTCAAGTCATGTATTACTTTGTACCCAATATCATAAACCGCAAAACACCTTAATTAATTAATTTCAAGATTATTTAAATGGCATATCAAAAAAACACATTAAATCATGGAAAGAGAATAAAGATTACAAAAGAGTTCATCTATACAGTGTAGAAAACCATTGAAACAAAGCCTTGCTGGAGATTCTTATTATATTTAGATTTTCCACAGGTTATTAGATACAGTATGTAAATTCTGTGTTATCTAGATGTGGAAGAAATTCTCAGGCCAGGTATGTAAAGATGGAAAGGTCAACGTTTCGACCCCTACAAGGCTGAGAGGACAATTAAACCTTGCAGGGGGTCTTCCTCAGAACAAGAAGGAAACAACCTTAAAACTACTGTTGCTTAACACGTGGGGAGGACTTGGAATTGGACTGATGGCTCCAATCAGAAGAAAAAAGGGGACTTCTTCATGGTCCAGGAAGCAGATGCGATACAAGGTCTGTTTGATTCCAGAATCGGGTGACGCCACTGGGCAATAATAACTTTGTAGTCTATATCCAAAATAAGAATCAATCGGATGAATTATTCTTTGTTCAATCAATCAATCAATCAGTGACACTTATATAGCGCGCTACCTACCCGTGGGGTCTCAAGGCGCTTGGGGGGGGGGGGGTGCCGCTACTGCTCGAACAGCCAGGTCTTCAGCTTCTTCCTGAAGGAGAGGTGGTCTTGGGTCAGGCGCAGGTCGGGAGGGAGGGAGTTCCAGGTCTTGGCGGCCAGGTAGGAGAAGGACCTTCCTCCCGTAGTCGCTCTTCGGATGCGGGGGACGGCGGCGAGGGCGAGGTTGGCTGATCGGAGGTGGCGTTTGGGAGCGTAGAAGTTGATTCGGCTGTTGAGGTAGCTCGGGCCCTGGTAGTGTAGGGCTTTGTGTGCGTGGGTGAGGAGGCGGAAGGTGATTCTTTTGTTGACGGGGAGCCAGTGGAGGTCTCTCAGATGTCCGGTGATGTGGCTGGTTCGTGGGATGTCGAGGATGAGTCTGGCTGAGGCGTTCTGGATCCGCTGGAGTCTCTTCTGGAGCTTGGCGGTGGTACCGGCGTAGAGGGCGTTGCCGTAGTCCAGTCGGCTGGTGACGAGGGCCTGGGTGACGGTCTTCCTGGTCTCGGAGGGGATCCACCAGAAGATCTTTCGTAGCATGCGTAGGATGTTGAAGCATGCCGATGAGACGTTGTTGACTTGCCTGGTCATGGAGAGGGAGGAGTCCAGGATGAAGCCCAGGTTGCGTGCATGGTCTGTCGGTTTGGGTGCGGTGCCCAGGGCGGGAGGCCACCAGGAGTCGTCGCAGGCGGAGGGTGAAGCCCAGGATGAGGACCTCCGTCTTGTCAGAGTTCAGTTTCAGGCGGCTGGTCGTCATCCACTCGGCTACCTCTTTCATCCCATCGTGCAGGTTGGCTCTGGCGGAGGCGGGGTCGTTGGTCAGGGAGAGGATCAGCTGGGTGTCGTCGGCGTAGGAGATTATGCTGAGGTTGTGTTTGCGTACGATGGCCGCGAGGGGGCTCATGTAGACGTTGAAGAGGGTGGGGCTCAGAGATGACCCTTGAGGGACGCCGCAGATGACTTCGGAGGCCTCTGACTTGTACGGTGGTAGGCGGACTCTCTGTGTTCTTTTGTCGAGGAAGGAGATGATCCATTCCAGCGCCTTGTCCTGGATTCCGACGTTGCTGAGGCGCTGTACTAGGGTGCGGTGGCAGACAGTGTCGAATGCCGCGGAGAGGTCTAGGAGGATGAGGGCCGCTGTTTCTCCATTGTCCATCAGGGCTCGGATGTCATCGGTGGCAGCGATGAGGGCGGTCTCGGTGCTGTGATTGGCTCGGAAGCCTGACTGTGAGGGGTCGAGGGATCCGTTCGTCTCGAGGAAGGCGGCCATCTGCTTGTTGACGGTCTTCTCGATGACTTTGGCTGGAAACGGGAGGAGCGAGATGGGGCGGTAGTTCTTGAGTTCGGTGGGGTCCGCTGTTGGTTTCTTGAGGAGAGCGCTGAGTTCGGCGTGTTTCCAGCTCTCAGGGAAGGTGGCGGTGTTGAAGGAGGTGTTGATGATGTCCCGCAGGTGGGGTGCGATGACAGCGTCGGCCTTGTTGAAGACGTGGTGAGGGCAGGGGTCGGTCGGTGATCCGGAGTGGATGGAGTTCATTGTGCGTATGGTGTCTTCGGTGCTGATCGGGGTCCAGGCGTGGAGGGTGGTGGTGGGGGGTGGTTGTTCGGTCATGGTGTGCGTTGGTTGGTTGTTGAAGCTGTTGTGTATGTCCGCAATCTTGTTGTGGAAGTATGAAGCGAGGGAGTTGCAGAGGTCTTGCGATGGGGTGATGTCGTTGTTCCCTGCGCTGGGGTTGGAGAGCTCTTTCACGATGTTGAAGAGCTCCTTGCAGTTGTGTGCGTTGTTGTCCAACCGGTCCTTGAATGCTGTTTTCTTGGCGGCGCGGATCAGCTGGTGGTGCTTCCGGGTGGCAAGCTTGAGGGAGGTCCTGTTGTCCGGTGTAGGTTCCCTTCTCCAGACTTTCTCGAGGGCTCGGCAGTTCTTCTTGGAGCTCTTGAGTTCGTCGGTGAACCACGGGGCTTTCTTGCTGCCGGGTCTGCTGGGCGGGGTCCTCAGCGGGGCGAGCTCGTCCGCGCAGTTGCTGATCCACTTCGTGAGGTTGTCGGCGGCCTGGCTGGGGTTCGCTGAGCTGGCAGGAGGGTGCTGGCTCAGGGAGGTGGCGAGCTGGTCTGCTGTGATCTTGTTCCAGCTTCTGCGGGCGGCCTGTTGCTGGTGGCGGTGGGTCGTCGTTCTCTTGAAGGTGAAGTGGACGCAGCTGTGGTCCATCCATTGAAGCTCTGTGGCGTGGCTGAAGTCGATGTCTGGGCTGGAGGAGAAGACTGCGTCCAGTGTGTGTCCGGCGAGGTGGGTGGGGGTGGACACCAGTTGCTTGAGTCCAAGATTGGCGAGGTTGTCGAGCAGGGTGCTGGTGTTGCGGTCGTTGTTGTTCTCCAGGTGGAAGTTGAGGTCGCCTAGGAGGATGTAGTCAGCGGAGGGGAGGGCATGCGGGCTGACGAAGTCGGCGATGTCCTCGCTGAATTGTGTGCGTGGTCCCGGGGGTCGGTAGATCAGGGTGCCTCTGAGGGTGGTGTTCGGGCTTGTGTGGATCTGGAAATGCAGGTGTTCGGCGGTGTTCAGGGTGTTGTCGGTGCTGGTCGTGAGACGGATGGTGTTCCTGTGGATGATGGCGATGCCTCCTCCCATCTGGTTGGCGTTGCGGTCCCTCCGGACGATCTTGTAGCCCTCTGGGATGGCGATGGCGATGTCGGGAGCTGAGAGGCGTTCATCCAGGTCTCCGTCAGGAAGGCGACGTCAGGGGCTGTGGCGTCTAGGAGGTTCCAGAGTTCGATGGCGTGTCTGTGGACGGAGCGGGTGTTGAGCAGGATGCACTTGAGGTGGGTGCTGCTGGCGTTCGACTTGGCGGGTGCTGGTGCGAGGCAGGTCCGGATGCAGGTGAACTTGCAGGCGTGGCAGCTGAAGGGCCCGTGGGTGCGCCGTGGAGTGGCTTGATGGCATTCTGGGAGTCGGTCGGTGTTGAGTGCGATGAGGGTGGCGGCGGAGTACGTCAGGCGGGTCGGCCGGGGTCTTCGGGGGCCAGGGGTCCTGGCGCTGGTCGCGATCCGGTCGCGGACGGGCGCTGACGGGCTTACCTTTGGCGCGCCTTCGGCGCACAATCGGCGCGCCCGCTGCGCGTGACCGCTGCGCGTTCGCACGGTTGCCATTTAAGGCGAAGTGCGCGGGTGGGCGGAGCAGCTGGGAGGCGGGAGCGGGGAGGGAACAGAAGAGAAAAGGGGCGGGGCAAATGGCGGTGGCGGGAAGCGAGAGCGGAGGGCGGCGAGGTAGGCGGGCAATCAGGAAGGAAACTGGACACGGCACAGAGGATGCAATTTAAATTAACAGGCACAAATGGAGGGCAAAACGAAGGAAAACAGAAGGAAAAACGAAGTTACGGCAGAAGGAAATGCAGGCACAAATTACGGGCAAAACAAAGAAAAACAGCTAAATACACGAGCAGACGGCAAAAATAAACAAGCACAAATTTAGGGCAAAACAACTGGTAAAAACCAGAGGTGAGCGACCACGGCGTCAGCGAGGCCGGCAGCGAGGCAGCAGGCAGGCAGAGGGAGACACACGCAGCAGCTGGTGGCCGTGCGGCGCGGGGGTGTCCCACAGTTATTCAATCAATAACCGCCGAAGATGCGAGATGCTGCGCACAGCCTTTAACCATAGTTGACATGGGCTGGCCATAGGACTTGGCCTGTACTAATAGCTTTGGTACTGATTGATGACTTGGCACAATATTTGATAGGCTGTTAGCAAATTTAGCTCAGTGAGGGAATCTCAGGTTTCAGATAGATATATTCAGCCCGATCAGATCTACCAGTGGGTCACAAGGCATTCAAAACATGGCATTGGCTTTGCACAATTACAAACATCCGGGAACCCATTGCTCTTACAAAGGATGATAAGGAAAATGAGTCGAGGGGCGAGCAAACCATTTCTCAAAGATCTGCCACATACTATGCTGTCCTGTATTCCCCAGCCACTACACGAACTGAGTAGGACGAATTTATAACTGATCCCCCAATTAAGAATCTGATGATAGAGGACAGGGAACTCCTGGAGAGAAACGTTAATGTTGAGGAACTTGGAGAAGCACTGGTTCAACTACAGTCAGGTAAGACACTGGACCCAATGTGTTTCACTTTGAATTTATGGCTTCGTTGTGACATCTACCGGCCTCCAGGACCCCGTGCACAATTCAGTGACGACATCATCGACTTTATCACCCCACACGCCCTCCCCTCCGAGGACTACATTCTATTGGGAGACCTCAATTTTCACCTGGAAAAGAGCAAGGACAGCAGTGCCACCACCCTTCTGGACAATCTCGCCAACCTCGGACTCAAACAACTTGTCACTACACCCACCCACATCGCAGGTCATACGCTCGACCCCATCTTCACCTCCAGCAAACATGTCTCATTCAGCCACACCACAGCTCTTCATTGGACGGACTACAGCTGCGTTTACTTTACCTAGAATAAGACCACAATCCACAACCATCCTCAACCCACCCTGCGAAGAAACTGGAACAAAATCACCATCGACCAGATCTCCTCATCGCTTCATCTAAACCCCCCCGCCCACTCCTCAAACCCCGACCAAGCAGCCAATAACCTCACCCAATGGCTATCCAACAGCGCCGACATCCTAGCACCATTGAAAAAACGTCAAATAAAACCAGGCAGCAAAAACGCCTCCTGGTTCAACGCTGATCTTAAGAAATCGAAGAAACTCTGTCGATCCCTCGAGAAGGCCGGGAAAAAAGACCCAAACACCAGCACCAGAGACGCCTTCAAAAAAGCCACCCGCAGACACCACCAACTGATCCGGGCTGCCAAGAAAGCCGCATTCAAGACCGACTAGATAACAACGCTCACAACAGCAAGGATTTATTCAACATCGTCAAAGAATTTACCAACCCATCAGCCAACTCCAATGACATCACCCCCTCCCAAGCCCTCTGCGACTCCCTAGCTTCCTTCTTCCACAACGACATCGCTGACATCCACAACAGCTTCGACAACCAACCCGGAGACCAACCTACCCAACCCGCTGCAGGACCTTCACCCCCCTTGAACATCCTTAACGACTGGAACCCAATCTCCACTGAGGACACCATCCGCCTGATGAACTGCATCCACTCAGGCTCCCCAACTGACCCATGCCCTCACCACATCTTCAACAAAGCAAACTCCATCATAGCACCACACCTCCGAGATGTCATCAACTGCTCCCTCAACTCCGCCACCTTCCCGGAAAGCTGGAAACACGCGGAACTCAGCGCCCTTCTGAAAAAACCCACAGCTGACCCCACCGAACTCAAAAACTACCGCCCCATCTCGCTTCTTCCATTCCCGGCCAAAGTCATCGAGAAAGCCGTCAACAACCAGCTCGCCACCTTCCTCGAAACCAACAAATCCTTTGACTCCTCACAATCCGGCTTCCGAGCCAAACACAGCACTGAGACCGCACTTATCGCAGCAACAGACGACATTCGAACTCTACTAGACAATGGAGACACAGTCGCCCTCATCCTCCTCGACCTCTCCGCTGCCTTCGACACAGTCTGTCATAACACCCTTCTACAGCGCCTAAGAAACGTCGGAATCCAAGGAAAAGCATTGCAATGGATCACCTCGTTCCTCACCGGAAGAACGCAGAGAGTCCGCCTCCCACCATTCAAGTCAGACGCCTCTGAGGTCATCTGCGGCGTGCCACAAATATCCTCACTTAGCCCCACCCTCTTCAACGTTTACATGAGCCCCCTTGCGGCCATCGCTCGACAACACAATCTCAACATCATCTCCTACGCGGACGACACTCAACTGATCCTCTCACTCACCAAAGACCCTAACACCGCCAAAACCAATTTACACGAAGGAATGAAAGAAGTAGCCGAGTGGATGAAGCACAGCCATCTGAAACTGAACTCAGACAAAACAGAAGTCCTCATCCTAGGCACCTCCCCCTCCGCCTGGGATGACTCTTGGTGGCCAGAGGCCCTTGGAAAAGCACCCACCCCGACGAACCACGCACGAAACCTGGGCGTCATCCTGGACTCCTCACTCTCGATGACCAGACAAGTCAACGCCGTTTCATCATCCTGCTTCAACATTCTTCGCATGCTCAAAAAAACATTTAGCTGGATCCCCACCGAAAGTAGAAAAACGGTCACCCACGCACTAGTCACGAGCCGCCTGGACTACGGAAACACCCTATACGCCGGTACCACAGCTAAACTCCAGAAAAAACTCCAACGCATTCAGAACGCTTCAGCCAGGCTCATACTAGACATCCCGCACAAAGAACACATCTCTGGTCACCTGAAAAACCTCCACTGGCTCCCCGTCAATAAGAGGATTAATTTCCGCCTCCTGACCCACGCTCACAAAGCACTTTACGACCTTGGACCCGAATGCCTCAACACACGACTCTCCTTCTACACCCCCCCCGCCAGCTGCGATCTTCCAACCAAGCCCTTGCTATCGTACCTCGCATCAACAAAACCACCATGGGAGGTAGATCCTTCTCCTACCTGGCAGCTAAGACCTGGAACTCACTTCCCACTCACCTTCGTCTCACTCAGAACCACCTAGCATTCAGAAAGCAACTTAAAACTTGGATATTCGACAAGTAGTTCCCCACCCTTCTTCAAGCGCCTGAGACCCTCTGGGTATATAATGCGCTATATAAATATTTTGACTTGACTTGACTTGACTCAGCAAGGTTTTCTTTGGGAACCTGGATGGGGAATTGCTCCTACCAGTATAATTGGTATACCTAAACCCGGCCATCTCCATGATTGATGTTCCTCATACTGTACGATCTCCTTCCTAAACGTGGAGGTGAACATTTGGAAAACAGACAGTGCCAACTGTCTATTTAAAGTAATCTGTTTCTTTGTTGATGTGACCCGGTCAGGCTTTATGCCCATACGGGCCACCAGGCACAACATCTGATGTGTACCCAATGCATTTGTGCTAGCTACCAAGCTGGGCATGTCCTAGCCATTCTTCCTGGCCAACTTCCACAACATGTTTCATTCTGTAGGGTGGGACTACCTCTTTTCACTGCTCCCCAAAATTAACTTTGGCCATTATGGCTCTGTAAAATGTTTCTAAACAGATTTGACGATGTGGGTCCAGACATTGAGTTGTTCCTTCTGAGATATTTTCCAAATGCAATAGGGTACTCTACAGGGGGGCACACACTATCACACTTGATACATGCCATGGCCATTAAGCCTTTGGCCAAGTTGTTTATGGCTGATACCCGAGTCCTGGGATATTGCTGGACAAGGGGGGTTTGCCTTAAGAGGTGCACTGTATGTGAATCACACTGGTCCAAACCCGGGATTCTTCAGATCTTGAACATTTTTATGAACTTCTTGTGGCGCGCCATCAATCCCTCTAAGTATATTTCTATCCAAGTGGGCCTTCTTTGCATCCATTGAGTGAGCGAGCTCCAAGAAGAATTTCAATGCCCCAGGGTGAGTGCAACTGGGGATGCATAGTGGGCGCGGGCAAAGAATATTCAGCCCGGAGTAGACTTCAAAGAGCAGGGACTCCAGATTATGGTTAACACTCCCTGTGTCCTTTTAGGGCTTCCCCCTGTCTTTAAGATGGTATTGTTTCCCGTCTGTAGTATCAACTACTGAATCTATCTTAAGCTACTGCCTTCTCTTTCTTTACTCACACTACTGCAGCCCTTAGGGACATATTTGTGGCACTGATACACCCCTAGAATCACAATATTGAAATGTTTAAATCCATATTTGATGGCCAATGGCAGCCCCTGACATCACATCATAGTATAGGGCATCCCACTTTGTTATTCTAAATGAATGATGGTTGATGAACTTAAGGAACAAACTTTCTCATCTTTGTAATGGGTGATGCCGGGTTGCAGATTCGACACAGACTTCACTGGTGCCTCACTTTAGCTCTGCGGGGCACTAACCATAATGTTAATTACAAAACAAACCCCCTTGTTCTGTTAATTTCTAAAGGAAATGTTTTCCGCTTTCCAGCTTTGATTCTATCAAGATGGTGTCAGGTGTGTCACACTTTTCTCATAGGTAAGACTGTTAGCGCTCTAGTTGTTAATTAGAACACTGTGGGAGGCTGCAGTAGAAAACCTGGGAATCAGATGACAGGAGAACATACAAAGGGTGATAACAGATTTGTTGGGGGTATCAAGTTAATTGTAGTGATTGTGTTTAAAGGCCATTTTACTGGCAAACAAGGAGGCAGTGTAATGACCATCATAGGCAGTATTCCATCAAAATTGCCAATAGAAGGTCTGCCCCCTCTAAACGAGGCTAGCAGGCCAAGGGTTTGGGGTACATGCCGCTTAAAAGCAGGCTCTATATGTGTTTCGGAATCCTACCCTAACACCACTTCTGAGGATAAATGTTGGCAAATCACCTGAGCGACCTCTGGGGAGTCAGATGTTTTATTAGAGTACAGAGACATTGCAATTAGAGTTCAGTGTAATCCAAAGTGATAGAACCCCATGGTAAACCATTGCACCACCAAGGCACTGTACAATCGCAATGAACACCAGTATAAACTGGGGAACCTAGAAACTATGCATCACACCTTCTAGCTTCCCTCCTTACTGTCCCTCTCAATAAGCAGCTGAGATGCATTGGAATGAAGGATAAAACTGGAGATCAGGGGTGACTATCGCCAAATATCAGAGTGAATGGGCAACGAGATCCTCAGCTACTGCCACATGTGTGCTCCTCTGTCTCCATGCTAAATATTCTATTGAAAAGTTTGACACATGTTCTAAATACAACTTCCTGTCATTTTTTACAGGCTCACTTAAAACTGTTTCCAAGCTCTGTCTTCCAGTCTGCATGCCAAGCTCTATCACTATATTAGGAATTACTAGTACCACGTCTTGTTGCCAAAAGGACCTCTGCAATGGAGCAACCAGCGGAGCAACAACCAGAGCAACCAGCAAAGCACCCAGCAGAGCAACCAGCGGAGCCTCCAGTGGAGCAACCAGTGGAGCAACCAGCAGAGCAACAACCAGAGCAACCAGCAAAGCACCCAGCCGAGCAACCAGCGGAGCAACCAGTGGAGCAATCAGCAGAGCAACCAGTGAAGCAACCAGCGGAGCAACCAGCAGAGCAACCAGCAGAGCAACCAGCAGAGCAACCAGCAAAGCAACCAGCGGAGCAACCAGCAAAGGAACCAGTGGAGCAACCAGCAGAGCAACCAGCAAAGCACCCAGCAGAGCAACCAGCAGAGCAACCAGTGGAGCAACCAGCAGAGCAACCAGCGAAGCAACCAGCGGAGCAACCAGCATAGGAACCAGCAGAGCAACCAGCAGAGCAACCAGCAAAGCACCCAGCAGAGCAACCAGCAGAGCAACCAGCAAAGCAACCAGCAAAGGGACCAGTGGAGCAACCAGCAGAGCAACCAGCAAAGCAACCAGCAAAGCAACCAGCGGAGCAACCAGCAGAGCAACCAGCAGAGCAACCAGCAAAGCAACCAGCAAAGGAACCAGTGGAGCAACCAGCAGAGCAACCAGCAAAGCACCCAGCAATTCAACTAGCGGAGCAACCAGCAAAGCAACCATCAGAGCAACTGGCAGAGCACCCAGCATGAAGATTAACTACACAATGCTCTCCTTTGCAGCTGGCATCAGCGCCCTTCTTCTCAAAGGAGGACTCTAAGGTGAGAATTAGAAAGTGATACCTCTTTCTGTGTGGGACCCGGGCTTCATGATATGTTCCCAGAGGTCCTTCAGGTCAATCGGCGTGTGTGAATTCCCTGCTGCTAGATGTGAATGTTCTCCTCAAAGCCAGGGTCTGGATGGTGGTAACCGATACCCGTTCCTTGGCTAAAGTGTGGCATCCATTGAGGATATGATGATTCAGGGGGAATACTGAGATATCTTGGGTCTTTCAGCCGGGATGTTGTCTGTGGCTGCGCTGAGCTTGGTCTCAGTACTGCGGTTGGGATGGAAACTGGATTGCATGGTGTCCAGGAGTTGTTGTGCAGTGAGGAAGTGACCAAGCTGCTTATTGCTGATTTTCTCCACGACCTTGGCTGGGTAGGGTAATAGGGAGATAGCATGGTGGCTTGATAGTTGAGTGGGGTTGTCTGAAGTTTTCCTTTGCAGTGCATTGGCACTCGTGGGTTTCCAGGCAGTCAGGAACATTTTGGAATTGTTGGAGGTGTCCACCATGCAGGTGAGGACTTTGCTGATAGGGAAGGCAGCTATATTATAGATGTGATGGGTGCAGCTGTCTGTTGGAGAACCAAAGTGGATGGTCATCATGAGGTTTGCTGTTTCTAATATGATTACATTTTCCCAAGAAGTAAGGGTTTTCCATGAGTGTTTTTGGGTATGCTCAGTGTGAATGAACAGAGGTCTAGTTGTGAGGCTGAAGTTTTTATAGAAGGCTTTTATTCTGTTGATGAAGAAGTTTGAGAGGCAGACACATACTTCATGCTAGGAGATGTTGTTAATTGTGGTGAATGCTCATGAGGGGAAATCTGATGATTCTGAAGATTTATTTGTCACCATTGAAGCTGTTTTCTATGCGTTCTGCTAGGGCCCTTTTAATTTGCTGATAGTAGCATCTGAAGGTTCCTCCGCACATCTCTTTGTTATTTTCACAGTGGTTTGTTCTCCTTTATCTTCCTAATTGTTTGCAGTGTTGTTTTATTGCATGGAGTTCCTCATTATACCAGTTCACCTGCTTTTGTTTCATGCTCTGTGGATTGTGTTTATGAGGTGCCTGGGAGTTAGCAGATGCTGTGATCCATTCGTCAAGATGTTTGACGTTGCTTTTGAGGTCATTGGTAAGTTTTGGCTGGTTCAGGTGCAGGGCATTGAGCAAATTGGATTCTGACATGCTGCTCTAGCAGTGTCTGCATTTTGAAAACTGCATTCTGGAGGCGGAGATGTGTGACAAGATTATTTGTGCATATTTTCTCTGTAGCTGTATGTTGTGCTGCTAATGTGTTCTGTTGTTTTTAAGCCGGATTATTATAATGTGATTTTGTTTTGTTGTTCTGTAGTTTTACAACTAAGACGGTAAAATTACGCTGCTGCAGCTCTTCAGCCACTTAGGACACCAGTCAGTCTAAAACTGTGAGTGCCAATAAGGCTCACTTTATGTGATGTGTCCCACAGCATCTGCCAGTTTTTATCTGAATAGTTTGTAAAATAGCTGAAATGCTGCAGCATCACCAACGCTAGTCAGGTGTCCTTCAACTGTAGATTGAGACCGTTTCAATTTTAGCCTGCGGTTCATGAGCAGGTGACAAGGGCCTTCAATGGTTGACTGTGGCATTGCCTTTGTTAGCCTAGGGCCTTTAGTGATAGAGTACAGCCTTGCCAGTGGTAGCCTGTGGTTCTTGAGCTGTAGACGTGGGCATTCAATGGTTGACTGTGGCATAGACTTTGTTAGCCTAGGGCCTTTAGTGATAGACTACAGCCTTGACAATGGTAGCCTGTGGTTCTTGAGCAGGGGACAAGGGCCTTCAATGGTTGACTGTGGCATTGCCTTTGTTAGGGTAGGGCCTTTAGTGATAGAGTACAGCCTTGCCAATTGTAGCCTGCGGTTCCTGAGCAGTAGACGAGGGCTTTCAATGGTTGACTATGGCAATGCCTTTGTTAGTCTAGGGCCTTTAGTGATAGACTAAAGACTTGCCAATGGTAGCCTGTGGTTCTTGAGCAGTAGACGAGGGCCTTCAATGGTTGACTGTGGCATTGCCTTTGTTAGCCTAGGGCCTTTAGTGATAGACTACAGACTTGCCAATGGTAGCCTGTGGTTCTTGAGCAGTAGACGAGGGCCGTCAATGGTTGACTGTGGCATTGCCTTTGTTAGCCTAGGGCCTTTAGTGATAGACTACAGCCTTGCCAATGGTAGCCTGTGGTTCTCCATCAGGAGACTAAGTCATTGGCAAAGTTAGTGTGGGAGTAGGAGGGGAAAACAAGTGAGCGAGTGGAGTTTGGTGTGTGGCGTGCAGCTCATGGTGGATGTGAGTTGACCGCTGGGCCGGAACACAACGAGAACCATCCGTTGCTGCCTTACCTGCCGCCGCCATTTGCCTCAATTTGCCTCTAAATCTTCTCTGCTGCTTTCTAGCGGTTGGAGCTGCAGTGTAGTTATTAAGCTTAGCAGCACTATAAGTTTGGAAGGTGCTTGTCGCATAGATTAGTCTAAGAGGAGCTGGTGATAATTCTTTTTTTGTTTTTGTTTTTCAGTGTTTTGTATAGCTTGAACTTGACCCAAGGGTATCAGGGCGCTTTACATGAGCACCAGTTGCTTTACAGTAGGACACATTCATTTTTTTGTTAGGCAGGGGGAGATCAAGGGATTTTCCCAGAATCACAGGACATTGAGCGTTGTTGCCAAGACTCGGACCCGGTTCCCCAGATTTGAGGCCGACTGCCCTAGCTGTTAGGCCACATCCTCTCCCAATAATTGGGATATCCGGGAAATTTGATTATAACTTGTTAACTGAGGTGGTTTTTGTGTAACATCATTTTGTTTTCGCGCCAAAGGCAAGCCCGTCTGCGCCCGTCCGCGGCAGATCGGGGCCAGGGGCCACAACCCCTGCCCCTTTATTGGGACTGAGGAAACATTACAGCATAGGGTCTCTTTACAAACTGCGGACCCCTGTAACACCAAGCTGCTGCCACTCCTTCCACCCCTCGGAGGTCCCACTTTTCTGCCCCCCACTGCAATACAGAGCTTATTACTTTACCGATTAAGGACGATTCGCGAGACTATAAAATGTTTCTTTTAAACTGTAGGTCTTTGCCCAAACATAGTCTGGAAATGTCCCTTTTACTGGATGAATATATGCTTGACGCAGTCTTCTTGGCTGAAACATGGTTAACTCAAGACTCTGAGCCGGATCTGGTACAAGCGCTCATACCAGACTATCAGATAGCCCGCGTAGACCGCGCTCATGGAACAGGCGGGGGGCTCGCAATCATCTATAAAGACACGTACACATGTGGCTATCCTTTGGAGACCATCGCTGACTGTGAAAGTATGCCTTTTGTCATTGAATTCTCTCCCAATGACAGTTTCACGGGCACTCTCATCTATCGCCCCCCCCCCGGCCCAATCAAACAATTCCACACTGCACTATCCTCTGTTGTGGCCGAATTGGTCACCTCCCCGTCAAACTTCACACTACTTGGCGACTTTAATATACACTTTGACAATCCTACGGATATTATCGCCATAGAGTTGATGCCGAGTTTAGCTGTAGTTCAGCTGGAACAACTTGTCCCCTCCCCTACTCATGTCAAAGGACATCTTTTAGATCCCGTTTTCAGCAACTGCGAATATCTCAAAGTGGGCACCATCACTCGTCTTCCCTGGACAGATCATTTTATAATTCCTATCACCTGGACTACTCACATCCTTCCCTCCAGTACCCCTACCATGTGAAGAATGGGAAACTGGCACAGACTATGTCTGTACCAGTGGACTAGCAGTCTTACAACCTCCAGACCTTCACTTACCGGTGATCCCCCCTCCGACCACAAGAAATATGATAATTGGATTAAGAAATCACTTGACACTGTCCTCCCCTTTTGTACCACCAGCCAAAAAAGACATCGGAAAACAGCGCCTTGGTATTCGGAAAAACTAAGAGATAACAAGCGCCTATGTAAGAGGCTGGAAAGGAAGTGGCGTCTCGGCTATGATGCCACAGACAAAGCCACCTATAGGGAGGCTATTAGAGCCTATAAATCCGAAATAAAATCAGCACAATCAGCCTTCTACAAGGAGAAAATTATGCTGGCCAGGTCCAAACCTAAAGAGATTAGTCAAATAGTAAAAACTCTCACCACGCTTCCACAGCCCCCCCCCCCCCGCAGCTGTTAACCATAATCCACTCTCCAGGTGCAATGATCTGACAGATTTCTTTTTTCATAAGGTGAATAAAATGTACTCATCCTTTCCAGACACGGACCCAGACCCCTCTTCCCTAGGACCACAACTCGCTACAGATGCTGAGGACTCCCATCAAAACATCCTGGATCATTTTCCCCAGTTGGACCCAGAAATACTCAAGCCTTTGATGCATTAAATAAAGTCCGGCTCCCCATGCGACCCTGCCCCTCCAAATACGTTGGTCTCAGCTACTCAAGTCATTCTGCCCACGCTCTTGGAGCTGCTGAATTCCTCCATAGCGACTGGTATAGTACCACCCACCTGTAAACACGCTATGGTACGAGCACTCCTGAAGAAACCCACCCTCGACCCCGCCAACCTCAAGAGTTACCACCCGATTTCTTTGCTCCCCTGGGTAAGCAAAATCCTCGAGAAACATATTAACACCTATCTCACTAGTTTTCTCGAGAGTAACCATCTGCTTGACATTACTCAGACGGGCTTCCGCCCCAAACATGGGATGGAGACTGCTTTGATGGCAGTCACAGAGGAAGCCAGGCGGATCTTGGATCAGGGGGGATCAGTGGCAGTGATCCTCCTTGATCTGAGTGCAGCGTTTGATACGGTGAACCACAAAATCCTTCTAAGTCGCCTCCACAATGTGGGAATATCAGGAGGAGCCTTGTCCTGGCTCAAGTCTTTTCTTAGTGACAGAACCTTCCAAGTTTTTGAAGGAGCCTCTGTCTCTGCAATCAGGCCGCTGGGCTGTGGGGTCCCGCAGGGATCATCTTTGAGCCCTACGCTATTTAATGCGTACATGAGACCGCTGGCTGAGATCGTCCGTCCCTTTGATATTAAGATCATCTTTTACGCGGACGATACTCAGCTAGTGGTCTCTCTTGTGCAAAAGAAAAGCCATCAGCCACAAGCCAGCTTGACAACCTGCCTAGAACAGATCAAGCACTGGATGACGCAGTCGTGTCTCAAACTTGACGGTGATAAGACCGAGCTGATGCTTATGGGTCCATCAGCTCCCTCCACCTTGGAGCCGTTATGGCCCATTGGTTTGGGCATGTCCCCCACACCCAGAGACAATATAAAAAGTCTCAGTGTGTGGTTGGACAAAACCCTGCGCTTTAACATCCAAACAACTAAATTGTCTGCGACTTACTTTGGTCTCATCAGGATGGTGAAAAAAATCCTCCCGCTCCTTTCCTTTGAGGCCAAGTAGGTAGTTATGCAGGGTCTCATCCAGTCTCGTCTGGACTTCAGTAACGCCCTGTATCTAGGGACGCCTGATTACTGCCTGCAAAAACTCCAGCGGATCCAGAACTGTGCAGCATGCACATTGCTTGGCCTGCCACGCAGAAAATCGGTAAAGCCTGGACTGAGAACCCTGCATTGGCTCCCTGTTAGGGAGAGAATTGAGTTTAAATCTATGTGCATCTCCCATCAAGCATATTGGAAATCCGGCCCAGGATTTAACAACACGCTGATCATCCCTTATCGACCCAAAAAACAGCTCCGTTCTCTCCACACCTTTCTGGCAGTAGTCCCTCGGATTCGGAGATCCAGAGCTGAAGGCTGGTCATTTTCTTACAATGCAGCCAAGTTGTGGCACTCACTCCTCCTTCATCTAAGATCCAATCCTAATTTGACGACCTTCCGCAAACAGCTAAAAAACTTTTCTTTTAATAAATCAGGTTAATCCCCTGCTTGTTCTTTACTGGAGTGTATTGACTCAGTCTGTTAGCGCCTGGACAGCTCAGGGCAGCAGCCGCGCTTAATAAAACTTTTTTTCATTTTATTTCATTCAATGAGCGCTGTGTAGTTGCCGGTGGTTACTGGTGTTTGGGCCTGGACCCGAAATATTGAAATGCTGAAATTCTGAAAGTTTTTATCACAAGCAGGGGTCTAATAGCGTGGTTGTTAGACTGGCAACATTCGGTTGAGCCAGTCCTTGCGGAGACAGCACTGCCAACAAGTCAGGGGGTGGTCAGGGTGCTTGGATGTTTGCCCCCCACATACCTTGCACCAAGTACTGCAAGCAGTGAGCCCACCAGGACAGCAGACTCATCAAATTCTAAAAACTTACCAAGCAAGTCGTATTCCAGTTGAACGCAATCAACTGAACTCATTTTACCCCTAGCAGGGTGGGTGTAGGCCTCTCCTAGTGTAGTGTAGTTCCTACATTACAATAGGCTCTGCACATTGGAATAACATAAACGATAGTTTAGACGTAGGACTGCAGTCGACTAGGTCTCTATTGCATATGTTAGACTTAATTGTGTATGCCAGCGAGCTCAGAGGTCACTAGAAACTTTCTCGAATACACAAGAAGGGATTAGTTTCTGACAACCATATCACATGACAACTTTGTTCCCCAAGAATAAGGAATATATCTCCAGAGTCGCAGAAACAATAGATGGCTATTTCACTCAGTCAATTGTGCATGCTTTGTTTCACCAGAAGTGCAGAGAAATAGAGAGACTGGCGTTTTCAATAAAAAGGTTATTTATTGAGCAGTCTTCTTTCTCATGCAAGAGAAGTGAATTGCTACAATCGTAATACTTGCTATGAAGTAAAGTGTGTACAGTAAAAGGAGTATTATGAAATATTACTGTAAAAGCATTTATATAGTTTCTAAGCCATAAGATACATAAAATAGATAAAATACATAAAATGATAAATAATGACTAAAAGTACTCAACTGGTGCATCGAAAATACGCCAACCCCGGTGTACCTAACCTAAGTCTAGTACAAGGGAAGAAGTAAGTGAGGTGTAGCTTGAGTTAAATATTTTCTGCCAAGAATCTATCCAAAAATTCTCCAAGGGTCTAATCAGCTCCGTACCTTGGTTATAGAATGAAGGAGGTCTTGTATCTCTCTCAGGACTCGATCTCCCAGTAAGCCGCAAGGGTAAAAGGGAAACACTGGAGCTGGATTTCTCATCAGGAGAAAAGACAGCGTCTCTCTCAGTGCGTCAGCAGGGAGGGTCGGATTCCTTTGGCACTCCCATACAGCAGGGCGTCGGGCAAGTAGTTAGTTGATCTGCTCCAAAAGCACTGTGTGTTTTGCTAGGGCAGATGTGGGCATATTTATACCTTGAAGGTGCTGAGTTTGACGTAAGGGTGGACATAATAACGTCACTAAGAACTCGAAGTTCTTTACACACTCCAGGAGTTTTTGGACAAATCAATACATAAGCAGGGGGAATTCCCGTACTGCTGAAGGCTGGTTGTATTCAAGAACTCCTTGTACTCTGGGAGCTTAGTGGAAGTAGCCATGCCGTATTTGGACTGCATTGGCTGTGTCTAAATATGGTTATGATTCTTATGCCTATATAAGGATATGATAAGTTATATCTATATACGGGCATGAATCGGGAAAATTACACTAGAGCCCTAGATATGTTACAACACCCACTCCACGTAGAATGTCCGTCTTTACTAAATACTAAGCAGTTATAACATTTCAAAGCATGTGTTTACAATCCCACCCCAAAAATACATAAAACGCATTTGAAATGGTTTGTACACGAAAAATGAGTATTGTACAGTACGTTTTCTAAGCAGTGGTATCATTCAAATAATTTATATAGTTTTACATTTGAAATGCTTGCTAAATGATTCACGAAATTTACATTTATGAAATGGTTCTTAATACAGAAGAGAAGGTCGAGACCATTTCATCACAGATTTATATAATACTGTACATGTGCTAGAGGCTAAGTTTAAATATTGTCTCTAGGTATCAAAACATAGAAATCTTGTTCTCTTAGAATAGTTCTACATTAAGCAGATTACTCTGTGCCAAAAAAAAAGGTAAATATTTTGGTATTTGAGAAAAATTATTTAGCTGTAGTAAAAAATAGTTCCAATTTTTAGAAGTTCAGTTTTATCAAAACTGAAGGCCAAAATCAAAGTTCAGGGAACGCTGTGTACTTGTTTCTCAAAGAGTTATTCTCGTTGGTAGGAGAAAACATTAACTCAGATAGACTGGCAAAGAATTCTACCACAGCGAGTGAAAGTTGGGCCATTTCCGAATAAAGTTGAAATAGTGCATATGTAAGATGCATTACCGTCAGCATTATCTGGATCAGCAATATTCACAGAAGGAGTACCTGTGTGCCGCTTTCATCTCGTACCTCACCACCACCTAGTCGTAATGGTGAGGTCTCAACGAATGCGGTCATCAGAATTGGTAGCAGCTGGGCACAACACGTTGCATGAGCCATTACCGAACCAAGCAAAGTATCGACATCCAAAGGTACTGCTGATGGGAGTGAGAGACAGATGTCTAACATGCATTCTTCTCCACTGAGCAGGCATTGTTGAACAGGTAAGATGCAATCTTGCCAGATTGGTCTGAATGATAGAAACCATGTGGTATTCAGGGTACACAGTCAAAATATCGAGTTAGAAATATCGATGTACCAAAATATCGTGTCAATAATTTCGAAGGTGCAGAATATCGAAGACAAGAATATCGTTGGACAGAATATCGACCCTAAGGTAAGTAATATCGAAATACTTAATATCGATGTAAGTAATATCGAAGTTAGTAATATCGATAGCATATATATCGATGTTACTAATTTCGATTACACTAATATCGATATTTGTATTATTTCTGTTGTTTTTTATTATGTATGTGTTATATGTTTTACTTAAGTAATTAAAATAAGTACTATTATATGTGTATTACATATATATATTAATAAATTTATTTATAAGTTAATTATATGTTTTAGTACCGGAGCGGGTTGTGGGTTTATAGGGGAATAGGGTGGGAAGTAATTTAATTATGTTAAATTGATTAATAATTATTAGTTAATTTTATTTAATTATAAATAATTGGTAATTAAATTTAATTAATTAGTTAATCATTATAATTAATTGATTAATTGATACATATGTTTTATAGCGGCTTGTGGGTTTATAGGGGAATAGGGTGGGTAGTAATTTAATTATGTTAAAGTAAAAAATAATCAGTAGTTATTATTAAATAATTTTAAATAATTAAGAAATAAATTTCATTAATGGTTATCTCATTATAAATAATTGATTAATCGATATATATGTTCTGTAGCGGGTTGTGGGTTTATAGGGGAATAGGATGGGAAGTTATTTAATTATGTATAATTAATTATTCATTAGTAGGAATTATCAATTAAATTTAAATAATTGGTAATTATTTTTAATTAATTGGTAATTAATTTTAATTGATTGGTAAATAATTTTAATTAATTCATAAATAGATAAATGTGTTCTGTTGTGGGTAGTGGGTTTATAGGGAAATATGGTGGATGTAATGTAAATGTAATTAAGTAATATTTTTTATTAAATGATTGTTTTGTAAATAATATAATTGTTAAATAATTATTAATTGGTAATTAAATATTATAAAATGGTATTTTTTAATATTTATTTTTGCTTAAATATATTTAGGTAATCATGTTTTTTTATAATTATGTATAGGTATTGTATATGGTTTAAAATTTTTTAATACTTTATATCATTATGTAAATAAAAAGCTTTTATTTATAAGTATGTTATTTTAACCCCTACACTATCCAACATTTTCCCTACTGTTGCACTCTCTGGAGTGGGAATAGTAATTTTTACTCCTACGCTATCCAACGCTTTCCCTACTGATGCACTCTCTGGAGTGGGAATAGTAATTTTTACTCCTACGCTATCCAACGCTTTCCCTACTGTTGCACTCTCTGGAGTGGGAATAGTAATTTTTACCTCTACCCTATCCAACGCTTTCCCTACTGTTGCACTCTCTGGAGTGGGAATAGTAATTTTTACCCCTACACTATCCAACGCTTTCCCTACTGTTGCACTCTCTGGAGTGGGAATAGTAATTTTTACCCCTACGCTATCCAACGCTTTCCCTACTGTTGCACTCTCTGGAGTGGGAATAGTAATTTTTACTCCTACGCTATCCAATGCTTTCCCTACTGTTGCACTCTCTGGAGTTGGAATAGTAATTGTTACCCATACACTATCCAAAGCTTTCCCTACTGTTGTACTCTCTGGAGTGGGAATAGTAATTTTTACCCCTACGCTATCCAACGCTTTCCCTACTGTTACACTCTCTGGAGTGGGAATAGTAATTTTTACTCCTACGCTATCCAACGCTTTCCCTACTGATGCACTCTCTGGAGTGGGAATAGTAATTTTACTAATACGCTATCCAACACTTTCTCTACTGTTGCACTCTCTGGAGTGGGAATAGTAATTTTTACCTCTACGCTATCCAACGCTTTCTCTACCCTTGCACTCTCTGGAGTGGGAATAGTAATTTTCTACTCCTACGCTATCCAACGCTTTCCCTACTGATGCAGTGTCTGGAGTGGGAATAGTAATTTTTACTCCTACACTATCCAACGCTTTCCCTACTGTTGCACTCTCTGGAGTGGGAATAGTAATTTTTACCCCTACGCTATGCAACACTTTCCCTACTGTTGCACTCTCTGGAGTGGGAATAGTAATTTTTACCCCTATGCTATCCAACGCTTTCCCTACTGTTACACTCTCTGGAGTGGGAATAGTAATTTTTACTCCTACGCTATCCAATGCTTTCCCTACTGTTCCACTCTCTGGAGTTGGAATAGAAATTTTACCCCTACACTATCCAATGCTTTCCCTACTGTTGCACTCTCTGGAGTGCTAATAGTAATTTTTACCCCTACGCTATCCAACGCTTTCCCTACTGATGCACTCTCTGGAGTGGGAATAGTAATTTTTACCCCTACGCTATGCAACACTTTCCCTACTGTTGCACTCTCTGGAGTGGGAATAGTAATTTTTACCCCTATGCTATCCAACGCTTTCCCTACTGTTACACTCTCTGGAGTGGGAATAGTAATTTTTACTCCTACGCTATCCAATGCTTTCCCTACTGTTCCACTCTCTGGAGTTGGAATAGAAATTTTACCCCTACACTATCCAATGCTTTCCCTACTGTTGCACTCTCTGGAGTGCTAATAGTAATTTTTACCCCTACGCTATCCAACGCTTTCCCTACTGTTGCACTCTCTGGAGTGGGAATAGTAATTTTTACCCCTACGCTATCCAATGCTTTACCTACTTTTGCACTCTCTGGAGTGGGAATAGTAATTTTTACTCCTACGCTATCCAACGCTTTCCCTACTGTTGCACTCTCTGGAGTGGGAATAGTAATTTATATTCCTACGCTATCCAACGCTTTCCCTACTGTTGCATTATCTGGAGTGGGAATAGTAATTTTTACCTCTATGCTATCCAAAGCTTTCCCTACTGTTGCAATATCTGGAGTGGGAATAGTAATTTTTACCCCTACGCTATCCAACATTTTATATAATTAATTGTAAAAATATTGAAAGTAAATTTAATTTTTTATGTTTTGTACATTTTATTTATTTTATTGTTTTATGTTTGTAAATGTATTAGTAAATTAGAATATATTTTAATAATTTATAAGTTAGTAAAATAATTATTACAACATATTGTTCAGAACATATATATTATATATTTACAGTATATATTTAATTAATATATTATTATTATATATGTATTATTTATTAATTTTAAACATTATTAGATACTTATAACTATGTATATTATATTTATTAGTGTTATTCAATTTATTTTACAATTATATTTTAAAAGAAAAAAAAACGATATTTTTAACATCTATATTATTTTTTCAATATTTTTGTACTTACCATGTTGTAGATAGGATGTCGATATTCTTGCCCTCGATATTTTAGACTCGATATTTCTGTAGGTCGATATTTTGGAGGTCGACATTTTGTCAGTGATTCGGTATTCTGATCTCTTAGACGAGCCAAGCTGAGAACCTGTGTTATCCTATTTCGGTACCGCACTGCCTGGATCGCTTGTTCCATGGTAACCTGGGTATTGCTGGTGACTGGACTTGCCATATCGGAGCAGAAGGAACAAAAATAGAATTCCTGCTACGAGACCCAAAATGAGAGGCAGACCACCAAACACAGAATGCACAAAATTTGGAAAAAAGCTCAGGACTGCTTCAAAGGGTGCTAACGGTCCCGAAAAAAGTGTCTTAAATACATGTGCGATGCCACTGGTATCTGACATGTTTAAAATTTGACCTAACATTTCTATGAAATGTATGGGACAGTTTGTTGATAATAATGTATGTATCTCTGCTGAGGTCTTTGCAACTTGCAGATCATACGTTTCTCTAGACGAGGTCAAAGGCACAGTTTTTTGTAAAAGAATGGCTTTCATTCTGATTAATGTATCAATTCGAATAGAAGAGATGTTCAATGAAGGCCAAATTGTTGCCTCCTTGTCTGGCTTGCTAAATTGGATACAATACTTGCATACAACAAGTGACCCTGGATGTAACACTGACGAGATAGGGTATTCCTGGCAACATGCCACAGCAGCTGTGGTCACTTAACATAACGTAGCTATCGTTGGAAAGCTGCCTGAAAACAGGTTCTATTTGTGTTGCTGGAGTGCCGTGCAAGTGGCAAGAAAGATCATTAGATGAACCCTCACAGGCTCCATGTAAATTAATTTCTTGACACAGAAGTGTACCACTTAGTGATTTTTCACAATTTTTTCCACTAAGAAATACCTCTTTGTTACCAACATCTATGTCTGTAAGGTAAATTCCAGGTCGACTTGATGTATCCTTTACCCAACCTTTCATACAGGCCCGATGGTATATGCTGTAGGCAGTATTGAAACTAGAATCTCGTTATTGGTATTGTTATGGTACCATGTATTATCTATTCAATGACAGGTTTCATGGAAACTGTTAATGGTAATCTTTCTAGCTTTTCAATGCTCAGCACCGTATAGTCTGCTCCTTTTTGTGCCAAACAGATTTGTTTATCTGTAAGGTTAAAGATAGAAAATAATGCGTTGTGTTGATTAGATGCCAAGGCACGTAGCCTGAACGCAGATTTTGTAATGTCCAGCCTAACTGTACAATAGAACATAATTGGGACTGGCCAAGTTGTAACATTAGCATATCCTGTTCTATTATATCAATAGCAGATAATACAATGCTGTCCAAAAAATAAATTCTGGAGGACAGAGTAGTTAACCCATTGTCCACTACAGACAGTGATTTTTCCAAATTAATACAATCAATTTCTCGTATTTTTTCAGCAGTTTCAATTTGCATTATTTTCCAAGCTTCGTTGTAAGCAGCATATATACCGGCGTATATGAAACGTTTTTGACACTGTTTGCGAGGTCCCAATAAGAAATCTCGCAAGTCAGCACCTTCTTTAAGTAAAGTCAAGTGTTGCTTAATTTCAGGTAGTGTGGATTTCTGTAGCCATTCGAGGCATAGTTTTCCTACACTGTACGTTGTTATTATCCTTGGATGTTGTCTCTTCGAATATCTTGGTTCTGGCCTGTTCTGTTTCAACCCCTGTGTTTTGTCCAGGAATCTACCTTGACAGTTATTATTGTCTGTGGGCCAGATCAACCATTTTCTCCAATCATGATTAGTTCTGTTTTGGTGTAAAATATGGGACACGTCTAACCCCTCATCTGTAGTGCTACTTCTATCAGGCATAGGCTTTGGTATAGACGGGTTGTTTAAATATTTTATCTTAGCTAGGCCAAGACAGGTTGTTTGTTAAATGGTGTCATTCAGGAACATTATTTGTTCTGGGATCATGCAGGCTCTGAATAATGATTCTAATCCCTGTACTTGCCAATCTTTTGAACCCCAGATTGTTTTTGTTTCAATGTTGTCTTTCCAGAGTTCAAAACCAAATGTAGACAATTTTTCATAAAATTTAGCAGAATAAATCAGTTTTGTATTGGTTAACATATTTTTCATTCCTGTCTTATTCACATTTTTTAAATAAAACGTTTCTGGATCTGTGACATTAAATCCTGAGAAGTATGAACTTTTCTCATAAAATGTTTTCGAGCTGCCTTTTGGCGGTGTTGGACAATGTTTCCATTGATTATATTTTAATAAAACATTTCTAGGTTTTGCAGATTTATGCAAATAGTGGTGCCCAAAATTATTAAAGCAATACATTTTTTCATAATGTTATGTCATGTTATGGTATATATAGATTTATAACGCGCTCCGATAGTCAAGACTGTCCTGGCGCGGGGAAGAAACTGAATCAGGGTGGTTAGGGAATCAGCTATTCATGGATTTATAAAAAGGTTAGTTTTTAGCAGTTTTTTAAAATTGATCAGGTTGGGAGCATGTCTGAGAGCATCAGGCAGGGCATTCCACATTTGAGCTCCCTTTACCGTCAGAGATTGTCCCCCCAGGCGAACTCTTTTAAATCTGGGGACGACCACTTGCTTTCTGGAGGTAGATCAGATGAACCTTCTAAATAATCATGATTTGTAAACTTTGCTGACATTTCTAAATCAGACATCATATTATTAATAGTCTCAAAGCCCCAATCATCAGAGAAACTGCTCGGTAAAGCAAAGTCACTTAATGAAACCTTGAACTGATGTGGATACTTCAAGAGTTCAACCGGGCCATAGATGTCGTAATCCGTAGCGTCCAATGCTACACCACCAGGTATTAGAATGGCTGTGATGTTAACTGATGACAGGTATCTTTTTTCAACATGAGATGACTTGTGTGGCTTTAGGACCAAGTTGATGTTCTGACTTGCTGTGTCCATTGTACTGTATTTTCCATCAATCATTCTTCCCAAGCTTAAAACTAAAATGAGCCAGAGCAGGAGGAAAAGTACACCTAACAGAATCCACAATTCAATCCATGGTGAAATCAGATATATTTCTCCAAGCTGATGAAAGAGTACTGTTATTTTTTCTTTGAGTATCTTGTTTGCTGAATTTTCTTCATGTTCACTAGGATCTTCAGAAAATTCATTAAAATTGATGAAATAGCCAGAGGCAGTTCTGTCAATTGTTGGAATCGCATCAGGATTGTTATTAATCTTTGTAGTTGCGTCTTCCTTTTTCCTGTTAGTATAGTCAGAGGCTACATCATTGTAGACAGGTGTTTCTTGACGAACTGTTGCAATTTGGGTTTCAAGAGGCACAAGTTCCATGGCTTTGGTGCATAGTCCTTTTTTATTCACTGCAGGTTTATCAAATGTGATTAGTCTCTCAGTTTGAACCTCTTGAATTGTAGCCAGGTTTGGTCTTCTACTACATCTTGGGAGTCCACTGGGCCTACTACTTATTATTGGCCACATGATTGTGGTTTTACCAGGTCGATTGATACAATTCTGTTCTCCTTTTTACCAGCAAGGGGCGGTAGTACTACTGATCTTGTTCCGTTGATTGCTAAGACAGGTACTGCTTTTCTGTAAGAAGGCCCAAATTCCTTCTTCACTGCGATCTTTTCCTGACCAGATCCCCAATCTATGGAATCCAGACAGGTCTTGCTGGGACAGGTGGTTTTTTTCAGTGGCCATTGGATTTAGCTTTGTGTTACTCAGACTTCTTCTTGTTTCATTTAAGTCCTGTAAAACAGCCAAACAATCTTTGATATCAAAGGTTTTTTGTGCCACTACTGAAGTTTGACTATCGAGGTCTTCGATTATCATTCTAGTACCAAACAAAGTTCATACGGAGTGATTCCACCTAGAGAATGTATTGGCAGATTATTAAGACTATGTTGGACACTTATTAGATCTTTGACCCACCCATCACCTGAACCTGATACCCTCGCTGTTATAGATTGCTCTATGTCACGGTTTTTTCTTTCCACTACCGCATTACCCTCAGGATGGAAGGGACTAGAGTACCGCAATGCAACGCCCAAGCTGGCCATGGCCTCCTTGTAAGCCCGAGAGCTAAACGCAGGACCCTGGTCAGAATGTAGAGTGCCAATTGCGTATGTGCCGATAAAGACTCACAAATCTTTTATAACTGTTCTGGCGTCAGCCGAGCGCTGGGGCCACATCCAAATGAATCTTGTCCTAGTAGTTGTGGGGCCGCATCCGTCTGTAGGGACGTCTGCGTGTAGACAGTCTAATGCTATCTAACAGAGGTGTCTCGGCTAGACTGACTGTTCTATTGTCAGTCCCCTGGTCCGGTTCATGACTGCAATCTCTGTTGCAGTTCTGACAATCCATTGCAAAGTTATACATTTGCACGCTAATTTCCGGCCACCAGTACTTCAGTTGTAATTCTATTAGGGAAGTTAAAATCCCTTGGAGCCTCAGACCCACTCCCATGTGTGCTTCTTGAATCAAGAAAAATCTCCGCTTCCTGTTTGGAATTTCTCTATCCCCCACACCAGGGATTTGAGCAAAAGTTCCCATCAATTATGTATGTCTTTCCAAGTGGATAATTTAGAGATAACGCCGCATAATTGCCTTCCATTGAGGCTTTTACTGCTAGTAGCGTTTCACCGTCTATTCTGTTTTTAGAACGCTTAATTGTAGCTACAGAAGCCGTGTGGACAGCTGCCTTTTTGGCTTCATCAGCCAATGAATTCTCTGCAACGTGAACGCCATCACGTTGATGGCTCAGTGTATGGATCACGTGAGTCTTTCGTAGTTCTTTCTGTAAAAGAACTACTTGTTCCCAAAGCTTTTTATGCTTGATTGTTCCCCCTTTTGCATCTTTGAAACCGTTTTGAACCTAGCTCTGCAAGTATTCATTGTAAGACTTGACGCAGTAATACGAATTGCACACTATGAGTGTGGGGAATTCGCGATCAGCATTTTCAAGCGCCATCTTTAATGCCTGTAGTTCAGCTCGCTGAGCTGTACCGTTTCTGAGTGATTGAGTTTTAGTGACCATTGGTCTGAATTTACCTATGCGCCAACGACCTTTTACAATCGCACATACCGCATTGTATACTTGTTTTTCCACAATCCAATGTTGTGCAGATCCGTCTATGTAAATTACGCAGACGTACTGTTTGAGAGGCAGAATTTCGGTCCGCAGAGGAAATTCGTGTTCACATTCTAGATATTCAAGTTTTTTCATATTGAGATAAAACGCATGTTCAACGTCTGTTGCAGCAAGGGAATTAACCCATTGTATCCATCTTGGATATAAAGCTTTAGCATTTGGAATGCTAGCTCTTGTCACTGCCTCTAAGGCAGGTACAGGTGTAACAACTGATATGCGTTTTCCCTGTGCCAGGGCTCTTTCTTTTGCTATAGCAGTTTGAACCGCTGTAAGAATTTTCTCAGTTGAAGTGAATTTTATTTCAGCTTGTGTGTAGAAGTGTGATTTATAAGCAATTGGTACCGTTTCACCTTCGTTATCGGTCAGGTATATGAATCTGCAACTTCCTGGGATGACTCGGATTACAAGGTTGCGTACGTTTACGCGTGTTTGCAGCTTTGTTTTAGCTAACATGTCTGTTTGTATTGAACGTAAAGTTTCTGTGTGTTCTTGAGTCCAATTATTTCGTTTGAAATCCGGTTTTATTAATTGGTAGAGCGGTTTAACCCTCTCTGCGTAATTCAGAACGTAAGTTCTTCCAAAATTCAGGAAACCTAGAATTGATTGTAAGTTTTTCAGTGTTTTTGGTGCTTGGAGCAGCGCACGTTTCTCTAAAAAATTGGCTGCCAGGCTTTTCCCTTCACTTGATAATTCATATCCTAGAAATTGGACCGTGAGGTGGGTAATCCGTGATTTTTTAAAGTTGAATTTGTACCCTTCAGATGCGAACCCAAGTATAATGGTGTTCACTCTTTTCAAGTGCCTGTCCAAATCATCATCAGTTAGAGAGATGTCATCAACATAAGATAATGCCTCATCATCATACATTTGTAGTAACTCTGTTACTCTGGCTGAAAATAATCCTGGGCTATTCTTGAATCCCTGGGAGAGACAGCAAAATTGCCTCTGGGCCCCCATACTTGAGAAAGCGGTCAAATACCTGCTTTCTGGTACAATGTTTTGACAGAAGAAACCATTTGAAATCTAATGTTGTTTTATATTTTTTGCGCACAATGTTATTCATCAGTGCTGCACTGTGTGAATTTTGTACTGCAAATGTTTTGCAACAAGAGTTTAAATGTCTGTAGTCCAATACTAGACGATATGAATTGTCTGGTTTGGAGACAGGAAACAAAGGATTGTTCCTTTGTGAGGTGCATGTTTCAATCACCCCCTGGTACTCAAGTTGATCTAAGATCTCCCTGACTTGCTTTTTAGCTTCTTGCACAATTGGATACTGCCTTAGTGCAGTAGGTTGATTTTTCAACTGGATTTTATGGTGAGGGGATTACTCATCCCATCCTACATGATTTTTATTTAATGCTGGGGCTTGGGCCACGGCCCATTTTCCTGCATATGTGTATTTTTTATGAATTGGAATATGATTTGAGAAGGCAGGCATAATCATTTCTTTGCCATGTGGGCACTCCCTAACAAATTCTTGTGGCCAGTCTTTCTCAGCTAGAAGAATATCATAGCCTTTAGATAGCTTCTCCCAAAATAGAGTTCTTATTCTCCTAGTTATGTCCCCTTCTATACGCAATGTTATTTCATATAATATATGGGGTACACCAACTCTGGGTTCTGCTGTTTCCACTTGAATGTATTCATTAGTGTCCACTGTCTCCAGAAGATTCATCAGGATCTTGCGAGCTATGGTCACTTCTGCTGCGCTTTCTAGCATTGTTTGGGCCCACTCCCTGTTCTTGAGTTGTGTACTCAGGATCCTCGGCATGTTTTATCTTTATGCTTGCTACCTTCTTTTTGGTAAATTGAGATTTTTTACTTTGGTGAGCGGGTTCCTTGTCTTTGGACTTGACGCGCTCTTCTTTATGTTCTGACCGCCCTCTTCTTTCCGATTTCTGTGAGGAAGTCTGAAAAGATCGAGAGGGACGTGTATCAATATCTTGATATCTGTCAGGTTTTTTCAAATTATCCCTATTTGTGAGGTTATATCTTTTCTCACAGGGCTCCCGTTGTGGAGACCTACACCCCCGGTCTGTAGATCTATCTCTCCATTGGGGAGACCTTCCTCTGGACTGAAACTGTTTTTCTCTGGGAAGAGTCTGTCTGTTAGTTTCCCATTTCTTTTTAGGAGTAATTACATTATTTTTAATGAAAGTCTTTTCAGGACTTTCTGTTAGTTGTGGTTTTAGTGGTTTCCCACCCAAACTATCTCTACCTAATTCTTAATAGGATTTTTCAAATATTCTGGCAAGCTCAAAAGGCTGGTCTGCTATTTCTGTTTCTTTTAATTTTTGGGGGACCACCACAGATGCTGCTTCTCCTTTTATGTTGGCTTGTAGTATAGCCGAGACTTGCTTAAAGTCTTTCAGTAATTTCATACCTATATTTAAAGCAGGCTCGGGACCGTATTCATTTTGAATATGTCTTAGTACATCTGGTATAACCGCCATAGACGAAACACCATGTGTTTTTGTGTAGATTGAAGCAAAGACTGTTCCCCAAGTGTCACAGTCCTCCACATGTGGTGTGATCCCCATTGGTAAACAGATTGTCAGTATTCTTTGTTTTTCATGAGGTGTACTATCAGGGAATACTGCCTCTATTTGAGTAATTTTTTGAGCCAGCTAGAACGGAATTCGTTCCCGTTTTGCGGGTAATTTACCAATGACTGATTGTATAGTCTGTGGTGTAATTTTATTTGTGTTCCCCTGGTGAGGGGTGTGCTGTGGAATTTTTATTGCAGGTTGGACTGTTAAAGTCCGCATGACATATTGGACCAATTGTCTATGTATTTTAATTAATTGTTTTAATTGAACTAATAGTTCTCTGTCTGACATTTCTTCAATGTCAGGGTGTGGTGTATAGCTGGCTAGAACCGGCCATGTGGCTCCTGGTCTACCTAGTGGACGGTGCCTGGTAATGTGATTTTGATGTTTTAGGGTGCCATTAAACCAAAGCTGATGCGCCTGGTAAGTTAGTGGAATTTCAACGTCCTCGAAAGGAACGTATTGTTCTGGAGGTTCCTCTGCTTTGTAGTAGTGAAATTCGTGTGTTACAGCATTTGATACTGGAAAAGTTATCCATGAATAGAATACCTCTGTCTGCCAATATTCATGTGCCTCTACCTCAAATATGACTGTGCCACCTCTTGATGGTACACCACTGTGTATTAGTCTGTAAGTTACACTCTTTCTTACATTTATCGGGATGATTATTGCATCATCTTCATTTTCATTAAATGCTGTATCGTCTGAACCTGGTTGATTCACATCTACTGCAGCTCCACCGATTGCATTGTTGTCGCCGTTAGTTTACATTGTTTAATGAAAGTTTGCAGAGCAAGTTTCAAGGAAACAAAGATTAGGTGCACAATATTTTGGAACACTGTATCCTTCAACGTTGACTAAACAAAAAAACTAATACATAGGATTCTCGTCCTACTTAGTTCTGGTGGATACTAACCTTTTACCCACTCCAGACGTCTATTGGAGTTTTTATGGAAAAAGCGGTCTGTGTGAAAAGCACGACTGAGTTACTCTAGTATCTAGCGTTAAATTATCGCCTTACCAAAAGTTGGGCGCCATGTAGTGTAGTTTCTATATTCCAAATAGGCTCTGCGCATTGGAATAACATAAACAATAGTTTAGACGTAGAACTGAAGTCGACTAGGTCTCAATTGACTATGTTAGACTTAATTGTGTATGCCAGCTAGCTCAGAGGTCACTAGAATCTTTCTCGAATACACAAGAAGGGATTAGTTTCTGACAACCATATCACATGACAACTTTGTTCCCCAAGAATAAGGAATATATCTCCAGAGTCGCGGAAACAATAGATGGCTATTCAACTCAGTCAATTGCATGCTTCATTGCACCAGAATTGCAGAGAAATAGAGAGACGGGCGTTTTCAATAAAAAGGTTATTTATTGAGCAGTCTTCTTTCTCATGCAAGGGAAGTGAATTTCAACAATCGTATTACTTGCTATGAAGTAAAGTGCATACAGTAAAAGCAGTATTATGAAACAATACTGTAAAAGCATTTATATGGTTTCTAAGCCATAAGATACATAAACTAGATAAAATACATACATTGATAAATAATGACTAAAAGTACTCAAATGGTGCATCTAAAATACGCCTACCCCGGTGTACCTAACCTAAGTCTAGTACAAGGGAAGAAGTAAGTGAGGTGTAGATTGAGTTACATAGTTTCTGCCAAGAATCTATCCAAGAATTCTCTAAGGGTCTAATCAGCTCCGTACCTTGGTTATAGGTCTTGTATCTCTCTCTCAGGACTCGATCTCCCAGTAACCTGCAAGGGTAAAAGGGAAACACTGGAGCTGGATTTCTCGGCAGCAGAAAAGACAGCGTCTCTCTCAGTGCGTCAGCAGGGAGGGTCGGCTTCCTTCGGCACTCGCATACAGCAGGGCGTCGGGCAAGTAGTTAGTCGATATGCTCCAAAACCACTAAGTGTTTTGCTAGGGCAGATGTGGGCATATTTATACCTGGAAGGTGCTGAGTTTAACGAAAGGGTGGACATAATAACGTCACTAAGAACTGGAAGTTCTTTACACACTCCAGTTTCTGGAGTTCTGGGACAAATCAATACTGAAGCAGGGGGAATTCCCGTACTGCTGAAGGCTGGTTGTCTTCAAGAACTCGTTGTACTCTGGGAGCTTAGTGGAAGTAGCCATGCCGTATTTGGATTGCATTGGCTGTGTCTAAATATGGTTATGATTCTTATGCCTATATAAGGATATGATAAGTTATATCTACTTTATTTTGGAACGTTAAAATCGGATGCCATTGAGGTGTTTGCGTTCTGGACGTTTAATGTATGTCTTTCGTTCAACATCTTCTTCTGTCAGTTCTCCCAAACTTCTAATAGCGTATAAAAAAACAGTCAGTGGTCAAGTGTTTATTGTTCCAGTTAATTAAAGACATCACAATTTGTCCCCTATATTAAAGAAATCAACAGTAAAATGTTTGTAAATTTGCTTTAAAGCTTAGAAAGCCTTATGTTGTCACTTATTAATATTGAAGTATGTACAAGGATGTATAATATGCTATCAAAATATATGTTAATGTTAAGTATTTACAAGAATGTATGATAAACAATTATTAGATTAAAGCAATAATTAGTCCTTGTTCCATTGTTTTGTTAAGAAGATACTTTCCAGGCATAGTTCTTACTTGGTGTATAGCCTCTCTCTTGTGCCAACCCACCCGGTCCACATTACTGGGCATCACCTTGAGAGCCTCATGGGTGAATAGTGTGATTCATAAGCCCCCTGATTGATTGATTGGTCAGGGTAAGAAGCCCCAGCCCCATCAGTCTCTCCTGAGTGCTCTCCATCGCATTCTGTGCCTGTTCTCAAAGAGTGGAAACGGGGTAGGGAATGAGGAATTGGGGATGGCTTCGGGTTCATGCAAAGAAGATGACTTGAATTCAGATATGGCTTTGCCCCAGGGTGTCTCTTTATGCCAGTTCAGGCGAATTGGCCACAGCTCTCCTCTGGCTGCTTCCCTAAGCCCATCTAATACATGATGCTGACCAGCTGAAGCAGTAGAAGTGAATGTGGGGGATGTAGGGGCTGCACCCACAATGAATATTGCTGGCAACAACTTTGAGTCAGAGAACCGTTCATTGTATCCCTTGGTTCCCTCTGGTGAACAAGATGATGTTTCTGCACCGGAAAATCTGCAACTCAAGGAGATCTCTGGAGAAACTCAGGGCCCCATGTGTGATTTCGTGCAATGCGGACCCTGTTGTATCCCAGCCATTCACTGCTGCTCTTACAGAGAAGAAGCAGATGAGGGAGGCCATTCTATTGCTTCAGGTATGAACTTGAGCCCACCTTTGCATTGTCTACCAGGCCATCCATCATTGCCAGCTTTGTTTAGTTTTATGCCATCGCTCAGGGTCCCTTTATTGGGCACAATGAACTTTATGAACTGGGATTTATCTGTGTCTACAGGGGCTCAAGTATTTGTACAGTTGTTTAATCGGGAGGAGGAAAGGGCAGGAGGGGTTAGGCTTCAGTCTAATATTTTACAGTGCATTGCAATGGTTTTATCTTCGATTCTGGCCTTATTGGATAGATCAGTTGCTGATTCTGATCATGTGGTGGATGTATTGACTCCAGTCTGAATGGGGTGCAGCACCTTACCTCTTTTGGTCTTCCCCCAAGGAATGAATAAAAAGGTATTGAAGTGAAATCTCTTTCAAACAAACATTGTGGCAAAAATTGGGATGAAAGAAATTGGAATTCAGATGGGTGACCCTAGTGGTTTTGAGGTTTCTATTTCTGGGCAACCTAATGGTAATGCAAAGACCACTAAGGATCCTTGATTCTTTGGTCTGCAAAATGCTGTCAAGAAGTCCAAATTGCCAATGTGACTGCAATTGAGAATCCCCTTCGTATTTTTCCAATTTCTAGAAAAAGGGGATCCCCCTCCTTCTGGTGTTGTTGTTCCCCCAGATGATCATTCTAGTGCTCATTCTCCTAGAGCTCCCACAAATAGTGTTTCTCCTGTGAATGAAGCCCCCTCAGGATCTAAAACGCCAGAAGGGGAAATGAAAATATCTCGAAACATTATGAAATGTACATCTAAAAACAAAGGTTTTCCAATGTTTTAGAAGAGTCTAGCCCCATTATTCAGTGGCATAAAGCAGAAGTGCCGAAGAATGCTCCCTTACACCCAGGTTTAACGCAATTCTGCTGAAATAACTAGTGTGTGCACTTCTTCTCATATACTAGAAATAGATATCTTCAACCACCATCAGCAGGAGTTGGGGTTACTTCTGGATATGGGGGTAACTGTCCATAATAATAGAAGTGGCAAGAAAGTGGGGTTAGTGAAAGAGGATATTGGGTTAGGGATGTGGATGGGTTACGACCCCTCCGTTGTGCCCCCTACAGCCCTGCCCCCTGACTGCCCACTGCCCAATCGCTGCTCCCGCCTCCCAGCTGCTCCTCCCTCCCACCTCCCCATATATGGCGAACGCTGCGCAGTGAGGTGAGTGACCCCTGACCCTCCTGGTAGATCACTCCCCCTCCACGCAGCTCCGACTGTGTGCTCCTGCTGCCGCTGCCACTGCCGCTGGTAAGTGTCCTCGTCAATTTTGCTTCTGTGCCACTGTCTCCCCCTCTTGTGCCTCGTTTTCTGCTCTTTGCCACTCATTTTCCCCTTGTGCCTCATTTCGCCTTCTGTACCACTGTTTTCCCCTCTTCGTGCCTCGTTTTCTGCTTAGTGCCACTCGTTCCCCCCCTTGTGACCCATTTTGCTTTCTGTACCACTGTTTCCCCGCCGCTGTGCCCCCTGTGGCCCCGCCCCCTGCCCACTCACTGCTCAAGCCTCCCAGCTGTTCCTCCCTCCCACCTCCGCATATATGCCAGACGCTGCAAAGCCGCGCAGCGGATGTGAGCAACGGGCGTGCCGCTGGCACGCTGAAGGCAGGCCTAAGGCCAGCCCGTCTGCGCCCGTCCTTGCCTGGACCTCGCCCAGTGCCAGAATCCCTGGACCCCGTGAACGCCACAACACCAGACTCCACTACAATTCCAGCACCCTCCATGCACTCAACACCGGCCGAAAACCACACCTGCTTCCAAGCCGCCCCGAAACGGACCCACGGACCCTTCTCCTGCTGCACCTGCAGCTTCTTCTGCGACAGAGCCACCAAGCCTCCAAGGACTGGACCCAACCACATCCGCTGCTTACTCCTCAACACCCGCTCCACATTCAAACACACCATCGAGCTCTGGGATCTGCTCAACACCTCCGCCATAGACGTGGCCTTCCTGACTGAGACCTGGTGGAATGACTCCTCGGCGCCCAACATCGCAATAGCCATCCCGGACGGCTACAAGATAAACCGCAGGGATCGCACCAACGGAATCGGAGGAGAAATAGCCATTGTCCATAAGTCCACCCTCAAGGTCGCCACTCACCCAGACAACACCTTGAACACCGCCGAACACCTCCACTTCCGGATCCACACCGACCCCAACACCACCCTCAGAGGAACACCCATCTACAGACCCCCGGGACCCTGGGCTCAGTTCAGCGGCTCCATTGCCGACCTCGCCAGCACCCACGCACTCGCCTCCACGGACTACATACTCCTCGGGGACATGAACTTCCACCTCAAGAAGAACAACAACGCCAACTCCGCCACCCTGATCGACAACCCCGCCAACCTTGGCCTCAGACAACTCATCACAGCACCCACCCACGCCGCCGGCCACATGCTGGACCCTGTCTTATCCACAGGCACCCACGTCGCCTTTGACCACACCACCGATCTCCACTGGACCGACCACGCTGCATCCATTTCACCTTCAAGAACCCAACCACGCACCACCGCACCCAACAGCTTCCTCGCCGCTGCTGGAGCAAAGTCAAAGAAGACCAGCTGATCACCACCCTCGCCCAGAACCCACCCGCCGACCCCACCAACCCAGACGCCGCAGCCTGCAACCTGAGACAGTGGATCAACGACTGCGCCAACACCCTCGCCCCGCTCAAGAAACCCTCCAACAGCCACGCCAGCAAGAGAGCCACCTGGTTCACCGACGAGCTCCAGACCTCCAAACGCGCATGCCAGAAACTGGAGAAGATATGGCTCCACGAACGCACACCGGACAACCACGCAGCCCACAAGGACGCCACTCGCAGACTTCACTGCCTCATCAGATTAGCCAAGAGATCCTCCTTCAAAGACCGTTTGGATAACAACGCACACGACAGCAAGGAGCTCTTCAGCATCGTAAAGGAACTCTCCAACCCAAGCGCCAACACCAACGACATCCCACCCTCACAACAACTGTGCGACTCACTAGTCATCTTCTTCCACCGCAAGATCGCTGACATCCACAACAGCTTCAACACCAGGACCACCCCGACTACACCAGACTCCACCTCCCCAGTGAACACTACCAGCGCCAACCGCCTGACCTCCTGGTCCAACAGCAACGTCGACGAGACACGCAAGGTCATGAACTCCATCCACTCAGGATCTACATCAGCCCATACCACGTATTCAACAAACCAGATGCAGCCATCGCACCCCAACTAAGGAAGGTCATCAACATCTCCATCGAAACAGCGACATTCCAGGAAAACTGGAAGCACTCCGATATCGACACCCTCCTCAAGAAGCCCAAGGCGGACCCCAAGGACCTCAAGAACTTCCGGCCCATCTCCCTGTTCCCGTTCCCGGCAAAGGTCATCAAGAAAATCGTCAACATGCAATTGGCCCACCACCTGGAAGACATCTTGGAGCTGTCCTAGTCTGGATTCAGACGAAACCACAGCACCGAGACAGCCCTCATCGCCACCACAGACGACTTCAGGGGCCAACTAGACAACGGCAAAACATCAGCCCTCATCCTACTGGACCTGTCAGCCGCCTTCGACACGGTCTGCCATCGCACTCCAAAGACATGCCTCCTAGAAGACAGAATCCAAGAGAAGGCACTTGACTGGACCACGTCCTTCCTCTCCAGCAGAACCCAGAGCGTCCACCTCCCACCCTTCTGATCCGAAGCCACCAACATCATCTGCGGCGTCCCCCAGGGCTCATCTCTCAGCCCAACGCTGTTCAACGTCTACATGGCCCCCCTCGCACAAGTGGCCTGCCATCACAGCCTCAACATCATCTCCTATGCCAACTACACCCTGCTCATCCTCTCTCTCACCAAAGACCCACACACCACCAAAACCAACCTCCACGAGGGAATTAAGGCCATCGCCGACTGGATGAGGAGCAGCCATCTGAAGCTGAACTCGGACAAGATGGAGGTCCTCATCCTCGGACCCACCTGCTCAGCCTGGGATGACTCCTGGTGGCCGACCACACTGGGAACAGCACCAACACCCACTGACCATGCATGCAACCTAGGATTCATCCTCGACTCCACCCTCTCCATGTCTAAGCAGGTCAACCTTGTCTCCTCCTCCTGCTACAACACCCTCCGCATACTCCGCAGGATCTACAAGTGGATCCCGACCGAAACAAGAAAAACGGTGACACAGGCCCTCCTCAGCACAAGACCGGACTACGGCAGCGCACTCTATGCATAAATCCCAGCCAAACACCTATGACGACTACAACGCATCCAAAACGCCTCCGCCCGACTGATCGTCAACGTCCCCCGCCACAGCCACATCACCCCCCACCTGAGAGACCTACACTGGCTCCCCGTCGACAAGAGGAGCACCTTTAAGCTCCTCACCCATGCACACAAAGCACTCCACAACGCCGGACCAGCCTACCTGAACAGCAGACTCAGCTTCTACACCCCCACCCACCAGCTCTGCTCCGCCAGCCTCACCCTCGCCGCTGTCCCCCACATCCAACAAACGACCTACGGCGGAAGATCCTTCTCCTACCTCGCCGCCAAGACCTGATACACCCTCCCTACCCACATACGGCAGACCCAAGACCTACTCGCCTTCAGAAGACTCCTCAAGACCTGGCTCTTCGAGCAGTAGTAGAACCCTCCCTCCCCATAGCGCCTTGAGACCCCCACGGGTAAGTAGCGCGCTTTACAAGTACTCTGATTGATTGACGTCAAACTGTTTAGCACTGCAGAACGGAGATTCGGGGTCTCCAAAAGGCTGAGAGGGTCCACAAAAGATCTTTTTTTGTCTCCCTTTGTGGGGAGTCATCTTCACGCACTGCTCCTAAGTTTGTTAGAAATCTTAATGGGAGGGTCTTCCTTTAGATTAATCGGTACAGCCCCCTTACTCGGGACTGGGCCAAAAAAGAATAATAACTTTGTTGGAGGACCACATTTTGGCAACTTCTCTAATGCTTTGAATGTTGTCTCTTTGTTTGATAATGAATTGGGCCCACTGAATAGAAGTTACCTATTGAAGGTCTTATTGGAAATTGAGGCCCGGAGTTTGGTAACAAGTAAAGACATTGATCACGTGTATCTGGACCCCCTTGTTCTAGGGTTACTTTTAAGTCTAGGATTGTTGCAAAGTTCATCTTGGGCAATATGGATCACTCTTGGAAAATGCATTGATGTTTTTACACCTCAGATGATCGCAGATAAGTCTGATAACCTTAACTTGGGTCCTCAGGACTCTACTCAGGATACACACTGTAGAAGGCGGGTTGCAAAGAACATCAAAATCTCTACTGTTGGAGACACAGGGAGGAGCGTGGTAAACATTGGAGAATGTGAGGACTCATGGGTCAGGAAATCTGGCAGGGGAGAAGAGTTGGCACCCTGGAGTTGGGTAGCAGGGGTATTGAATGCTACAAAAAGGAATCCAAAACTTCCAATGCTGCCCAGGTAGCCCTTTGGGTAAAATTCTCTCTTGAAATATGGTAGGCCGGGGACAGTCACATCCTAAATTAACTTTTATAATGCATTTTAGTCCAATGATAATTTGCCTGTTGGACCCTTGGATACATTCTGATTTTAAATATGAACCACTTTGTTTTTTCCTGCGCAGCAACCCCTTCAGTAAACGGCCACACCGGTGGAGGTAGAGCTATTTTACTCAGTAGTGGCATACATTGGAATCTTAAGGTGTTAGTTCAACCCTCAAAACTCTGCATCTGTTTAAAGTTAGCCCTGTTCAATGTGACAGGAGGGCTATTTTCACCCTTTTTGCTGGTAAATGTCTATGTCCCACATAGGATGAACTATGATTTCTTAGTGGATCCTATGCTCTCTTTTGTACAGTCAGAAGACTGCTGGGTGATTATTATTGTGGGCGATTTTAATGCCAGAATTGCGAATTGTGCCTGTATGACCTTTGGAAATTGATTTGAATGAAGTATGGAGTATCCCTTGGGCTACTTTACTGGGAAATGTTAGATCGGATATGCGGTGTCTATGTTCCCTGGAATGCCTTGGATCTAAAGAATTAATCGCTATAAATGGCTGGTTTCCAGAGGATTTTCCAGCTAATTGGACTTTTGGTTCCACTCGAGGGCAATCACTAATTGACACATGATGGCTTGAAGCAGGGGAGCCTTCTTGCGCCCCTTCTTTCCTCTCTTTCCACTCATGACTTACCGAGCAGAGTTGGACAAACTGAAGGGGATCCACCTAAACAAAGATTTAAGAATGCTGGTCATCTTGTCTACTCTGATGATGTTGTTTTGATGGATTTAACTCTGATAGGATTACAGTGGCGTCCCGCTGCTATTTCAAAGAGCAAAGTCATGGTTTTCAAGTCTCCGGGATGTAGAGTTAGGAAAGTTTATTATTGGCTCTTGGGGAATGATACATTGGAAGTGGTGAAACTTTACTCATATCTTGGCCGAATTCTGTCTACCAAGAGTTTCTAAATAAAGATCATATTAGTCAGTGTAGAAGTAAGGCATTACTCAACCCTCAGCCATTCACAGACTATACAAGTGCTGTGGACAAAGACACTTTTCCCATATTCTTGTCTATAAGGTTCAAATCCCGCATTCAGTGAGTTATACCTGTGACATAATGGAGAAGTGGTATTGGTCCTTTTTTGAGAAGGTTGAAGGGTGTATTTTGCAGCCACATTTGTATCTTGAATCATTCAACTGGTCTCTCCACCCTTTGGTTTGAATTTGGGCTCCTCTCTCCAAATGTGTTTGTTATGGCAGCCGTTCTAAGGTAGGGTTACAATGTATTATATAGTGAATCAGCCCTATCCAAGCTGCACTAAAATATGTTATATCTTGGAGGGAAGAATTGTCCTTTTTTCTAATTTCTTGAAAGCCCTGGATATATTCGAAGTTGGTCAGAATAAGGGGCACCTCTCCCAAAGTTTTTTTTTAAAAAAACCTGATCAAAAAATCTATTTATGAAGTGAGCTGGAAAAGGGACATTCCACTGTGTGCTCAGTATGATTGCAGTGGATTTTTAGTTGAAAGCAGCATTAGTAATAAACTTCAACTGCATGTTTTATGGAACTTTCCCCATGAGGTGCGTAGAACAAGTTTAGGTTGGAATTGCTGCAGCTTACAGTTGTTACTGGATCTTGGGAAGGTATACCGAGGGATGAGAGGCTTTGTGAGCTTTGTTTGAACCATGACCAAGACTTAAATCATGTGATTGTTGTTTGTCCTTTGCTACTTACATTGCAACGTCAATTGTTAGGACCATGCCAATGTCTCTTTGCCCCTCTATCTGAAATAGGTTGTACAACAGTTTTTAAAAGACTTATTTAAAATATTTTTAAATATGTTTGTATGCAGTAAAATTAGTACTAACTGCTTTTGGTTTTGTGCTTTTTTGAATAGGATATTATAGAAACTATGCAATTGTACCTTGAAATAACACTTATATGATATGTTCAGTTTGAGCTTTATTTCGATATGGTACATATCATAAAAGCAATACAAAACATCAAAAAAAACAGTTCAACAATACACATTATAAAATACCCTACTGAATCATAATAAGAAAAACGGTAAAACATTTACGAGTAAGTATAAAATACAGTACAAGCAGGGAGCACATTACTGGATCAACAGCTTCTTAGTAGATCTTATTCGCCATGCCCAGCCTAGGAATTTTGCCATACAGCAGGCAAAAAAGGGGCGGGCATCTGAGCGCAATATGCGTAAGGCTTCTGAATGTGATCTCGTTCCCAGGCTCCTACATAAGGGCTTTAGCCATTTTGATCTAGGTGCTGCATAGGCATTGCACTCGAACAGTAGGTGGGCGACAGACTCGACCCTTGAGACACAGAAGGGGCAATGCGGAACAGTTTGTAGTGGTGGATTCCAGGTGGAAGTTAGCAGTCCTAAAGGGAGTACACCCACCCTAAATTTGAAGTACAATGATCTGTCGCACGAGTTGTGGATTGATTACAGATAAGGTTCCCTGTAAGGGAGCTCATTAACTAGCAAAAACTGGGCAACATATTTACAATGGTTTGGATTGCACATTCTCTTATTGTCTACCCATGACCAATAGGCCTTCTTTAGGAGTTGTTTGGGCGGTGCTGATTTATTGACCCAAGCGTCTCCTAGACCCAACTCATAGAGAAGTCGTTTGACCTCCCTGAGCCAGGATACCTTACAGCAGCCTGGAAGGGACAACAGTTCATTTAGGGCGTCGGCGTAACTACACAGTTCAGGGACATTCCATATCCGGGACCATAATAACAGGGGACGCAGTTTTGCTTGCTCACATATTGGGCGGGTGCCTGCATCTAACAGGAGGGGGATTGTAGGGGTACTGTGGGGTAGCCTCATAAGATCTTTATGAAAGTTGTTTTCGAGATGGGCCAAGGTGTCAACTCTCTGGGTGCCCCACAGTTCTGCACCATACAATGCTGCGCTCACAACCCTTGCCCTATAGATGTCTAACAGTGCCCCAATTGGTTTTATGGTTGAGGCACGTTGTTCCTTGAGCAAGGCTCCTGCGACCCTTTTATGAGTCAGAAACACCTTTTGGTGGTGTGCCTTCCAACTCATTGTGTCGCAGAGACGTATTCCCAGATAGTCAAATTCTTTGACTCTTTCGAGAGGGATAGAGTCTAAGGCAGGAGGGGCAACGGATTTCTTAGGGGGGTTGAGGACAAGGAATTTGGTCTTGCCTATATTTATAGCCAGACCCTTGGTGTCACAAAAGGTTTTAAAGCTCGAAAGCAATTTCTGGATGCCCGCTGGTGATTTCGAGATCAGGAGGGTGTCGTCCGCAAATAGGAGCGTCAGAACTTTTCTTTCCGCCAGGGAAGGTGCATCCGAAGGATGTTGAAGGAGATGCTCCACCACTCCGTTAACATAAAGAGAAAACAGAGTGGGGGCAAGCACACACCCCTGGCGGACGCCTCTATCTCCAGGGATACAAGATGTTTTTTCCCCCTGGACACCCCATCTGATCTGGGCGAAATTGTTATCATGGAATTTTATAAGCAAGAACAGCAAATAGGGGGGTAGACCTAATCCATCAAGGACATTCCATAATACAGCTCGTGGGACCAGGTCGAAGGCTGTTCGCAAGTCTATAAAGACGAAATACAAACTACCCCCTCCCAGCACCACCACTTTCCAATACCTATCCTGTTGTACTTGCTGAGTTCGTGACTGTGCTTTGGAGCTGGTGGTCAGAGGAAGCGCTACACGGCCCCCTGGAAGCGCTCTGCAAGGTGCTACTCTTCGCCGGACCCGCTTCACAGCTGCACTTTGCCATCATCTTTTCTGGGCTGAAGGCTAACAGGGCTGCGAGCGTGTGCACTGCTGGACTCAATCTCCCAAGAGTCCCAGCAGTGTGAATCACCAATTACACCCGGTGACGCTCTCCCTGTAGGCCCCGCCCCCAGCTGTGTGGAGAAAAGGCACCGGATCTGCCCAATCTGTGGATACCTATCCTGTTGTACTTGCTGAGTTCGTGACTGTGCTTTGGAGCTGGTGGTCAGAGGAAGCGCTACACGGCCCCCTGGAAGCGCTCTGCGAGGCGCTACTCTTCGCCGGACCCGCTCCGCGGGTCCCGCTTCACAGCTGCACTTTGCCATCATCTTTTCTGGGCTGAAGGCTAACAGGGCTGCGAGCGTGTGCACTGCTGGACTCAATCTCCCAAGAGTCCCAGCAGTGTGAATCACCAATTACACCCGGTGACGCTCTCCCTGTAGGCCCCGCCCCCAGCTGTGTGGAGAAAAGGCACCGGATCTGCCCAATCTGTGGATACCTATCCTGTTGTACTTGCTGAGTTCGTGACTGTGCTTTGGAGCTGGTGGTCAGAGGAAGCGCTACACGGCCCCCAGGAAGCGCTCTGCGAGGCGCTACTCTTCGCCCGACCCGCTCCGCGGGTCCCGCTTCACAGCTGCACTTTGCCATCATCTTTTCTGGGCTGAAGGCTAACAGGGCTGCGAGCGTGTGCACTGCTGGACTCAATCTCCCAAGAGTCCCAGCAGTGTGAATCACCAATTACACCCGGTGACGCTCTCCCTGTAGGCCCCGCCCCCATAACTTCGTGACGTATTTATAGAGTGTCAGCATACCGCAGCGCGGTAGCGCGCGGGTAGCGCCCGGGAGAAGCCCGGGACAAGGGCTGGCCCTCTGAGGCCCTCAGAGGCACGAGAAGGCCAGGCTAGGCCAGCTCTCTTTCTCCTGGTAAATCATATCTTACTCTTGTCATATACTATTTGTGAGTCTGTAGCTTTAGTCGGTTCGTTGCTGGTTTTGTATTCAAGCAACAGACCCTAGAAATATCTCCTGGTAGTGTAATCCCAGAGCTCTTATAACTATTTTCGGCCTTGTTGTTTCTTTGTTCAATCGCGACATCGTTTGTCTGCGATGATGACAAAGAAACTAAGATCTGGGAAAATAATAGTAGGAAGATCAGGCACTAAAACTAAATCGAATCCCCTCCGAAACAAACTTAGCCAAGCTACTAATATGAAAAGTACTTGTCAGCTCTTTAATTTTTGGGAAAAGGGTAAAAACAAAGCTACAGGGGTGGACAATAAAGCAAAGGACCCAAAGGACTCTGAAGAGACCCACTTAGATTCTGTCCCCAATAACCTGCGAGAGAGCCCCGAAATTAAAAAGGTAACTGTTGACAAGAGTCCAGGGTCAACAAGGGTGTCACAATATCCCCACAAGAGTGAGTTTTCACCCCCCCTATTTTCAACTCTGAAAAACAACATTGACCTCGTACCAGAGGTAGTCATAAAAACAAAAAAAGACATAGAGCAAGATAACTTAAACATCATGACAATACCCCACGATGATGCCACTCAGCCAGCTAACAGTTCACCAACTAAAATGTCATTTCACAATGGGTTGTCCCCAATGATCTTAGATGAAGACCTATGTCAACGGTATTTAGAATCTGACCCTACAAAAGTTGAGATACCCCAGAACACCCCGATAATGTCAAACCACGCTGGCTTACATCTCTACAGTAGTACTCCATCTAAATCCTCACATTCACATTTTTCCTCTAGCCCTAACTTAAACTTGACCGGAATAAATACCTTCCAATGTAAGGGGCCTGATAAACGGTTTTCTGATTCCCTCTACATTTTAGAACACTTACTGGCATCCATCTTACAATTATTGGAAAAATTTGTAGGGGGATCCGATTGTGTGCTCGATACAGTGACTCAAATCCTAAAAGTCCTGTTGAGATCCCAAAGGGAGAAGGACGTGGACGGGATGGCGCCCACCTCTCCTTTTTTGGCCTCAGATAGGATAGGTATAAAAGATCATTGTCCAGTAGCCAAAATCACTACAAAAAAAGCACAGGAAGAGGAAAAAATATGTGTTTCCCAGCCCCCACCCCGCCTAAATGGTTCATCATGTAACGATTCTGAAACAAAATCCTAATGGGGAAATCCCGCTAAAAACTGGGAATGAACTGTTTCCAATCTTTAAGAAGCAGAAGGGAGATGGGGACATAGAGGAGGAAGCTATCCTGGGAGAAATTGACAATAGAGGGAAAATTGAGTCAATAAAAAAGAACGGAAAGACCAAGAGGAAACTGTTAAGACGGATAGAAAAAAATAGGCGGAGGAAAATTCTCTTTAGAAAACATCTAAACTCTCCCTTACCGAAAGCGACACACCAGGTACAGTCGGTAGTGGGAAAAAATAAAAACTTTGACAACATGTCAGCCAAAGAAAACATTGACTCTCCACCTAAGGCAATGTCAGTCCCCTTATCCATCCATACATCCCGCTTATCTGCAATAGCTAACATATTTACCTTCGGTCAGCAAGGTAACAATAATAGGGATACAAAAGCGGTACACAAATCGACCTCTCCAGGTCAGGTGCAAAATCCACCTGCCCAAGCTGCTCTATCACTCAATCCCTTTGCATCTGTCTTCCAGGGAGCAACCTCCCTGGGTGTTCCCCCACAAGGTGCTATTGAGGCAGATAAACTAATCTCCTTAGGGCATGAGCAAAATCTCTCTGCTCAAAAAATTTCATCATTCAATCCCTTTATAACTGCCCCCTCGGGAGCACCTATAAAGGGTACCCCGGGTAAAGAATCTAAGGAAGATAATATAGATACTGTATGGGTAGAATTCTTTCCCCTTTTTGAAGCTGATTACATCCTGAACAGATCCCTCTTGTTGAAATTCTTTCAAGAATCTGCTAATTTGAAACTTATCCATCAGCCGACCTAGACATAGTTCTACAACTCAAATCTGAAGTGGGGACGGTTACGAGGGTGAAATTTCATTCCAAATTAGTAGCTAACCTCATTCTTCAGCGTGCAGAAGACCTACAGAGCAGAGGAATAGACGTAATTCCTGTATTAATGCACACCAGACGGAATAATGTCCCTAAACCTTTAAACCAACAGAATCCCCCCTCTTCTCTGCTGCTAGCTGCAACAGGTAACATAAACAAACTAGGGGAAATCAAAGAATTAAAAATAAGCAAGTCTAATGATTCTCGAGTAGTATCCTATGCTAAACCCTCTTTCTTAACTTATCAAACCACTATGGGAGAGGAAAGAGATCAATGGAATTGGCTCCCCAAAGTTCTGGCTGAAAAATCTTCAAGTAAACCATCATCTAATCCGTACCTTTAGCATAGATCTATCCATAATACCTTGGAACATAGCAGGTTTAAAAAATAATCCGGAGAAAATACAATTCCTTTTGTCGCTAGAGGCCAATATAATATGCCTCCAGGAGACATGGTGCAGTGGAAATATCCAAATAGGGAAGGACTATTACGTACTGGAAGGTAGCGCTACTGCAAATAAAAAAGGCCACGCCTGTGGGGGCATAGCTTGTCTCCTATCTCACCGTATAAACTGGGACTATGATCACTACATGGACCCGAGTAACCTTTTTCAGGTAGTAACTCTATTTGGGTCAGGCAACCACTTAGCCGGAATTCGCCTGGCCCTGATAAATGCTTACATACCGCCTGAAGCAGGTTTTAATGCAATTTTAAAAAAAATCTTCCTCCATATACATAGTATTAAGGAGAAAGACCCAAGAACGGTTACCATCCTAACCGGGGACTTGAACTGTAAGATCTCCAATTTCAGTTTAAATTTATTCTGCGATAAAATAAGAGAAGAATCACTCCATATTCCTCGAGCAACGTTCCCCGAAAGTATATTAACAAACAAACGGGTTAAACTTCTATTAAATGAGTTGGCAGAAACAGATGGGATAATCGCAAATGGGCGACTCCCTTCGGATTCCCCAGCAAATTTCACTCACAAATCATATCAAGGGGAATCGATTCTTGATTATGTCATAATAGGGTCTCAATCATTTGAGTTATTAAAGGATATCGCTGTAATCGATACCATATTTAGCGATCATAGAATCCTATCCATCTCGATGAATGTAAACCCTCCCAAATGCGATCAATGGACTTTGAACAGTAACCAAATAAACTTTGGTAACAGTTCAGGAAGATGCTACTGGAACGCAAGGGCTCATCGAAACCTGGAGGATATGCTCGATATAGCTATTTCAGAGCTCCCCTCCTGGTACGGTCACGAAATCGAGCTTTTTTCCTTGTTTCTGAAGTCAGTAATAACAGGGGCACAAAAACAGAATAAGAAAAAGTCCATCAACACAATCTCCTGTCTCCTGAAACTGCTCAACATAGATCTGAATAAATTAATAAGGGCCCAATATTTAAATAGAACTGACGCCTTATCACGACAAATAACAACGCTAAGAAGGAAAAGGAGAAGACTCTTACTCTCACTACTCAAAGAAAAAGAGGACGCCATCTGGGTAAAAATAAGGGAAGCAGCAACCAACGGGGAAATGAGACAATTTTGGTCCCTTATAGGTGAGGGGTGCGGAACGAGAACTAGTCCACTACCCATCCCTATTGAGGAACATATATGGAGGGATTTTGTCTCAAACCTCTATGCTAGTAACCATACTGCATCACCCCAAGTATGGCCAATAGAAACAAGTCCGCCGTTAGAGTCTTTTTCAGAAAAAGACATAGACCTCGCCATTGGGGAAATGAGACGCTCAGGGGCTATGGGCCCCGATGAAGTACCCATCAATGTGTTAAAGCAGAACAGGGTCAAATGGAGCAAGCTCTTATGTCCAATCTTCAATATCTGCCTATTAAGCGGAAAGGTCCTACCCTCCTGGAAGGGAAGCATCCTGGTCCCATTGTTCAAAAAGGGCGACCGTCTCCTCCCCCAGAACTATCGCCAGATTGCATTGTTGGATGCAATCGGCAAAGTTTTTACTAGATGCCTGCTTAAACGGATAAATGCATGGGTGGAGTCTTCAAATGTCCTTCCACTCGAACAGACAGGTTTTTAGAAAAAACCATGGGACCATGGACAACTTAACCGCCCTCCAGGTAATAATTGACAAATATATAAGAGCAAGAAAAGGGAGAGTCTACGCGGCCTTCATAGATTTCTCCACGGCCTTTGATAAGGTCGACCGTCAGGTACTGTGGAGAAAGCTATACAACTTAGGAATGCCACACAGACTCTTATGTTTGGTCCAGGATCTGCATGACAACACATGGTGTAAAGTACTGTTGGGGGGAGAAAGGGGTCTCTCCCGGCTCATCCCATCGGCAAATGGCCTCAAACAGGGCTGCCTATTAGCTCCCCTCCTATTTTCCCTTTATGTTAGCGACCTTCCCTTCACTTTATCGACATGTGTAGGAATTGCACCACGCTTAGGCGAAAGACACATCTCCTGTCTAATGTATGCGGACGACATTTTAATTCTAGATCTCACACCTAAGGGTCTTAATAATCGTCTACATGCACTACACACCTTCTCCGAAGAGCACTTCCTGAAAATAAACATCTCCAAAAGTAAGATAATGTGCTTGGAAGGACGAAATAAATTAAAGTTGGACCACATTAGTTGGGAATTGGGAGGTCAAAAATTAGAAAGAGTAAAAACGTATGTTTTCCTAGGTATGGTTGTCAATAGTAGCTTGGGTAACAAATCACATATTGAAAACAGCTCCCGAAAAGCAAAGTCTCAGGGTAATGGCCTAAGAGCATTGTATAAATCAACAGGCAAAAGACATTTTGCTCACTTGCTGGAGGCTTTTCTGGCAAAAGTCCCCCCGACTTTGCTCTATGGAGTTGAATTAATCGACCTAGCGGAATGGGGCTTCTTGGACACAGTTGAGGGCTCCCTTTTGAGAAACTTATCCTCGGTTAACAACAGTTGTAGTGCTGCAACCCTGCGTCTAGAACTCGGTCTAAGGAGCAGCTGGGCACAGGGTCTTGCAGGAGTGATTCGCTGGGTCACTTGTTTGATTAAAGGTAAGCCAACTACTCTTAGATCTCTTATCACAAAAGAGTTGATGGGCCCACTAAACGAATACTCGACCCTCATAAAGAACTATAGGAGAGCCATCACTCTATCAGACTTGGAGGAAGCATCTCTCCTAGAGCTTTCCATGAATCAATTAAAATTACAATTAAAACAAGCCACATGGAAGCTAAGTTGTGAGAGGGATCGGAATCTGATAATACAAAAAAAGGGGGCCATACAAGTTGTTGATTCCTGTATAATTAGACAAGTACAACCTTACCTGTCATGGAACATCCCCCACGGCCTACGCCGCTTTTGGCTACTCCTCAGGCAGGACTTGCTCCCCCTGAATAAGTTGTTGGCCAAATGGTATGGCATATCTAATGTATGCATTTTCTGTAACCTTGCAATTCAAGATTCTAAACACGTCCTGCTAGTTTGTCCAGCATTACTGACTTACCGTCGCCTCTGGATAAAACCGGCTTGTGCCCAGTTTGGTATTTCTTCCGCAACAGCCTTGTTGGACGCTATCCTCAGTCCCCCAAACGGAATTTTTTGTAACAAAATTTTTAATTTTTTTAAATGTTTCTTGGAACTTTATTAGTAGAACCCTACACTGTTTTTGTATAATTACTGCCTGCATGAGTTGTTATATACGGTTTTATTTTTATATTTTGTTTGTTATTGTATAATATGTGGATCTCCACGGAGTCCCAAAAACATATTTAATAAAATTGAATTGAATATAACATTAGGAGGCGGAATGTCTGCTCAATGGTGCCTGTCCCTGTTCTAAAACCTGCCTGAAAGTCTGACAGGATCTTTTCCTCTTCAGCCCACTGCAAAATCCTACCCAGTACCACTTTGCCTGCAACCTTTTGGGTTGAGTCCTCAAACTGATTGGGCGATAGTTGGCTGGGTCGTCCCTGCTGCCTTTCTTGCAAATAGGGACGACTTCAGCGCCCCTCCATGAGTCAGGGAAAGAGCCTCCCAGCAAAACTTCATTTAAGAGTGAAGCAATTAATCTGCTCCACGTTGCTGGGTAGGTCTTCAGCAAGTCACCCGGGATCCCATCAGGGCCTGCAGCCTTATTGGAAACGATACACCCAATTGCCCTTTCTACTTCCTGACTAGTGAAGGGGCCATCGTTGAAAAGAAGATCAACTCTAGGACTGGGCAAGAAACCCAGACTTAAATGAGGTGACCCCAGTGGAGCAGAATATAGCTTGGAGAAGTGGGCAAACCAAACGTCACCAGGAATGTTGCAAGTTATCTGTTGGTCAATGGGCTTATTCCTTGCTCTCAATAAATCCCAAAACCCCTTTGAATCCTTCCTGGTACTTGCCTCTACTAGCTCCCACCAAAAATTAGATTCATGAGCCTCTTTCGCCTCAGCCACAGTTTTTTTGTAAAATTTCCTTGCGGATCTAATAGAAACTGGGTCCTTATTCTTTACTGCAAAAATGAGTTCCCCCTTAGCAGCTCGGCATTTAGGGGAATACCATTTGTCTCTAGCCTTGGAAACGCTATTCGGTACAACCCTGGCATTGGATTGGGAAATAGTAAACAGTTCACTCAGTGCTGCTATAGTCTCTATAAATATCGGTAAAACTTTTTTACTAGATGGACTTAATGCGTCAAGCCGAGGCTCCACCACAGACAAGATGGTCCCGGCTTGCGCCAACCTTGCCTCGTCCGCTTTTACTTTTGCCCACTTCAGACGCCTGCCACAGTTTGACGGGACAATTTCATGAGATGATTTCCACTTGTGGACAGTCTTGTCTTGTTTCCCCATCTGCCAAGGGGGAATGAGGGTTAAGGAAAGGGGGTTATGGTCGCTATCACAAGACACTAAAACCTCCATGTCTTGATGGAATGGCCAGAGATTATAATTCAGCATGATGAAGTCAATTCTGGAGGTGTGACCCGTCCTGTTATACGTATGAGCACCCATAAGATCCGATTTTGATCGACCATTTGTTGATCTCAAGTTATGTTCCATGCAAAGAGCATTGATGTCTATCGCACTTTGCGTCCATTTGGGAATCGGGTCGAGGGTCAGGATTGGGATACCTCTTCTTGTGTCCTCATCAAAAATATCCAAAATGTCCTCCCCAGCCAGTGGCTCAAAACAGCAGTTAAAGTCGCCTGCAAGAAGTACGTAGGAGTCAATCTTGCAAGCAGCTAGGTCGTTGCTTAGTCCTGTTGAAGATAGACATGATACCCCGCCCCTGGCGCCCCTCAGATAGAGGTTAAAAACTTCTAAGTTCCTTCCCCCTTGGCAGTGTATTGTTATCCTCTGGAGATCAGGAGATTGGGTGATCCTTTGGCTCACTTTTAAACCCAGAGCAATGCTGACCCATATGAGAAGGCCGCCAGATGGGCGACCCTTAGATCCACTTTGTTGGCGAGCTGGAACAAAGTAGGTTGAGAAGCCTACTCTATGTCTAGGTTCTTGAGACCAGGTTTCTTGCAGAATACAGATGTTATAGGGTTCTAAGAACACCTTCCATTCTGGGTTATCAAGGTTGCGAGCAAGCCCTGCCACATTCCAGCTTACAATCTTTAGCAGGGGTTCATCTGGGGTAGGCTGCCTAGGAGAATTGATAGGTACAGGTGGATTGGACACAGCCACTCTAGATGGCCTTTGTGAAGGCTCAATCTGGGGGGATTTAAGAGCCATGGTTGCCCCGGGCAGCTTTCCCTCTAATAAGGTAACCTGAATAGGTGACAGGGGTAGGATATAGGATAGAGCCAGCTGATCTTCCACACCTTGTGGGCCCAAACCGCCTAAAGCGGCCAACTCCCCTTGGGGATCTAAGCCGCTTGGAGCTAACAACCCCCCCTCTGAAAGTGGACTATTTGATGTTCCTACTAGGCCTGTTAGAGGGTCGATAGCTAAAGGTTTAGTACACAAACATTGAGAGTCACGAGACCCGAGAACCTGTGGTGGCGATGCATTTCCCAATAGATGATGGGCAGGATGCCTGGAGAGTCAATCTACCTCCTCTAGGCCTCCAAATCTATTTGAGGTTGGAAAGCCATTCCAATGTGAGAAAGAATCCACATGGTTATTAGGGCGGCTTCTCCATGAATGGTGGTGAACTAATGACCAGTCATCCATTTGGTTATGTCTGGGGCGTGGCGGGTAGAAAAAGGACAGTGGCCTAGGAATGACAGAAGACCCTTCACTACAGGGCCATGAGCATATATGCTGTGCCGTATGTGGGTCATCAAAGGTTACAACTATACAATCCCCAGGATTGGTTTTCCTTGTTGGGCCCACCCAGGGAGTTCTACGAACCATCAGGACTCTACTTCTGCGGCCATTAGGGATAGGTCTATTGACATTAAGCCAGTGCATTATCTTGTTTTTCAGAGACCAGTGGTTCTCGTGTTGGCCGATACCAATCTGGGGGACGCCCGTCAGCACAACCACAAAATCATTGGCCTCTGGAGGGAGATCAATGTAACCCCCTCTAAAGTTATTCTTTGCAGGGGGGTCCTGGGTAGGCTGGTGAGCCACTTCACTAGGATGGGGTCTGAGAGTGGCTCCAGGGTTGGAGGTAGCAGGTTGGTGTGTAGGGGCCCGTTTGTGTGCATTAGGTCAAGTGGCAGTGGAAATTTGATCCACAGCCATGGTCCTCGGTTTGGGAACCGGCCGTACAGTAGTTGATACTGTGGGGGAAAGTTGTTGGGCTTGTGGTATAGGAGCTAATGGTGTTGGATCAGCTACAGGGAGACCCTGGTTCTCAAGACTTCTCAGGCCGAGAGTGGCCAGAGCAACAATTCTCTTTTCCATCTCGAGTAGGTTGTTTTCAATCCGTGAGAGTCTGAGGTCTAAAGGGGAAAGGAGTTTTTTTAAGGGTTTCCCAAACCAGATCTATGAATTCCCTCTCATTTTTGCCCAACCCTTCTGCCTGTGAGCCCTCAGCCTCTAGGGTAATGGTAGGAGGCGCAACAGTTATCCCATCCCCACCTCCCTCTATTGAAGGCTGCTTCCTCGGGGTGCGCTCTCCTTTAACGTTGGGTGCCAAACCTCTCGTCAGTGCCAGATGTTGTGTCACCGCAATTTTTGCCTTCTTGCGGAAGTAGGCAGAGCGGGAGTGGCGTTTTCGTTTGGGTTGTGCATCACTAGTGGCATTAAATAACACCGGGGGGAGGGTTAGGAGTAGCATTCTGAGTGTAAGAAGCGACAGATACACTCACTTCATCTAGTTTAGATGGTTGAACAAGGGGCGGGGAAAGGGCGGGTGGAAGCGGGGTCAGGTGGACATCAGCCTGTGTGACTACACAATGGGAGATAGCAGGACGCTACGGGGTAACCGCAGCGGCTATGTGGCCTAGGGAGGATTTTTTAGAAGTAGCAATAACCTGGGACAATCTTCTAGCAGCTACCAATTCTAAGGATACCCGGGTTTGGAGTTTAGATATTTCTTGATCTATAGCTAGGTTAGTGCGGGTAATGAAGTCGTCCATGGGGCCACTAATTGGTTGGCCGCCTTTGGAAGCCTTACTCCTAGTTATCCTAGTACACATATCTTAGTATCAGAAGGGAAGCCAATCTAGCAGTGAAAGTGAGATAGTACTCAAGTGAGTTTACCTTTTTGGCCTCAGTAAAGGATGGTAAAGAAAAAATGGCGAAAGAGGGTGGGCCAGTCCAGTCCGCTCAGTCCTCGAACGGCCTCAAACGGCCCGCTCTTTGCCCGGTCTTCGCCCCGGTCGCTCCCGCGCGCTCCCGCGCTGCGGCAGACCCGCCTAGTTATGTAGGATTTTGACAGGGCAGGGGGCGTGTCCGGCAGGGAGAGCGGCCATAGGTGTTCCGCGCAGGGACTCATGGTCAACGGAGTCCCTGCTAGGCTGCTCGCAGCCCTGCCGGTGCGGGAGGGGTCAGTTGGTCCTCTCCTCCTCTCCCTCGATGGCTGCTGGCGCAGCGGGACCCGCGGAGTGGGTCCTGCAAGTTGCAGCGTCTTTCCCCCACAGCACAGGGCACCAGGCAACAGGCAGTGATTTCAGTCCTCTGGGCCGGTAAGCAGCACGCAAACAGCAAGGTTTCCCATGATATGTATTAAGTAGGTTTCTTGTTCGGTATAAAGAGTGCCGGGTGTAGCATTGTTTTTGCACTTTTCACATCCCTTGATCTTATAGCGTTTTATTTGTTTCTCACTTAAAAGATAATGGATTTCATAACAGAAGTATGGTATCAGTAGAGCTTCATAAAGTTGAGCTTGTTCTCTGCCTTTTTGCTCTTTTTATCCACTGTATCGCATTAAGGATGTATAGTTTCCTTCATTGTCATTCCGAAAGACCCAACTTAAATCTTTCCTAACTTTACGTCCCATTTGTACTTCATATGTTTTTGGGTAGAGCATGATACTAAGCTGTATGTCATCTTTTTGCATTTATACATTGCATACATTTTATTGTATGTGTGTCTGCATTGCTCCTTGCATTAATCTGCCTGTGTTTATGTGGATCACTTTTGAATTGAAAATCCTGATAAAATAAAATTCCTGTTACTAGTCTGGGTAACTTCAATAGAAGAATTGAGCATTGTCTATAGTAATCTAGTTTTCTCACACTAGTAGAGAAGGGCGTTGCCAATGGGAGCTCACGGTTTTCAGTGCTGCACTGGGTCATTTCCTATGAGAGCCTGGGGTCCCTAGTGGTGAACTAGGGCACTATATATGATACTCTGGGGTGCTTCAGTAGTAGACTTGGGCTGTTTCTATGATGGTCCGGGATGGTCTTTCAATAATTGACCATGACATGTCCTACAGGATCCTGAGTGGCCTTCAGTGGCAGATGAGGGCACTGCCAAAGTTACTCTAGTGTTCTTCATGTTCTATCCACAGACCTGATTTCTAGTGTGGCAAACAGGTTATACTGTCACAAACAAGGTGGCTGTCCAGTCCACCTGATCACAAATGCACTTTATCCTTTACCACTGGTATTAAAGCAGATAGGAGAGCCACCACTTTTAAGATGGCTTAAACTTTTTTGCAAACTCTAACTCATGCCCTATGGCATTTCCGAACACAGCCTAGGTTCTTGATCTTGCGTTAGAGCACTGCCAAGATAGTTCAGTAGGAGGTAAGGGCACTGTCTCTGGTGCCTAGGGTATGTCAGTGGTAGACTATGGCATTGCCAATAGTAGCCTGGGTTCTTCAGTGATATACTAGGGCATTGTCTAAATTTGACTAAGGGCATGCAAAGGAAGACTTGAACATTGCCCAGGCTTGTCTGAAGGCCTTCAGCTGTAGATTAGGGAATTGCCAATTGTAGCCCAGACGCGTTTAGTAGTAGTCCAGGGCATTTTCTACCAAAGCTTGGGGTCTTTCATTTTCTAGAATAAGACATTGCATACCATAGCCTGAAGGCGTTAAATAGCAGGATAGGGCAATGCCTACTACACCTTGAGGTCCTTCAGTGGCAGAACAGGGCATTGCTAGGGAGCCTACGATCCTTCCATAATATACTAGAATATTGCCTATGGTACTGTAGTGCGCGTCAGAGGTAGAGTAGAGTATTGTTAGTGGCAGCCTGAGATTCTTCAGTGGTCTACTAAGGCGTTGCCAACAATAGCCATGGGTCCTTGAATAGTTGAGTAGGGCATTGCATATGGTAGCCTGGTGTTATTCAAAAGTGATCTGGAGCATTTCATGTGGTAAGCTGGGGGTCTTTGTGATAGAGTAGTACGTTGCCTACGGTAGCTCAGGACTGTTCAATGGTAGACTAAGGCATGGCATTACGTACAGTGGTCTGGAGTTCTACAATGTGTTTCTGGAGGGATTTTGATTGCGCAATCTGACATAAACAGTAGTCGCTTCTTCAGAAAGGTGGTAAGTGGACAGGTTCAAAAGAAGATTGTGTGAGTGTTGAATTTTTGAAATATATGTGCAAACTAAGTTGAAAAAAACATAGTACCTGCATTTTACCATTTGATGAAACTTTTGTTTTTAGAAAATAAATGATTTTTATTGTTGGCCTATGAAGTAACACATTTTCCTATTTGTTCTTTCTGTCTTGCTAAGGTGCAGGTGTTCCAGACCGTCCTTCTCAGATTCCTGACACCAGTCCTGAAAGCTCCCCAGCTTTGGATAACTATCCAGAGAGAGGGAATGGGCCATGGGAAAGTTATCTTACCTCTATAGACCAGGCCAATCTTGTTATCCTATGTCTCTCTTATTAAATGCTCTTATGCGTTACTTGGTATTCTATTAGAAATGAACCCAGCCCACTGTGTAATTGTTGAATAAAGGTTATTACAGGATTGGCACTCATTCAATAAATGCTGAATACATTTTCCAGCTCATGCTTCCCTGCCTCTCCTGGACTCCTGCATACATGTTTTTGCTCATTTTGTTGACCTTAGGGTATTTCTTTCCATTGGATTGTTACCGGCTGGCAATACTTACCTACAGTGAGAAAGTTGTGATATGTGTCAGTCATAATGCTGATTCTGCAAGATGAATCTCTTGACACGGAGTGCATTGAGATCCGGACCCTGAATACATAGAGAGAGTTGGGGCCATATTATCAAGAAAGGGCAATACATTATTGCCGCTTTTATCGGCAGGAAACTGCTGCTAAAGCGGCAATAATGGGCTTGATAATATGTTAATGTTAATGTTATGGTTATGGATATTTGTATAGCGCACGGCTGCCCCAGCCAAGGGGCGTCCCGGCGCTGCGAGCAGACCAAATGCAGAGTGAAGGAGCACAGAAAGAAGACGGCTTATTGGAAAAGATGAGTTTTGATGGCCTTTCTAAAGGCTAAGAGGTCTTGCATCCCCCGTATGGTTTCAGGCAAACTGTTCCATAACTTGGCAGCAAGGAAACTGAAGGATCGGCCACCAACTCTGGCCAGTCTAGTGCGGGGAATGGTCGCTAGATGTTGTCCCTCTGAGCAGAGCGATCTTCTAGGGGTGTACTCAGACAGGAGGGGGCTCAGCAGTGGAGGAGAGGCGGTTTTGAGGATTTTGAAGGCTAAACATAGAGCCTTGAACTGGATCCTTTTTCCCACCGGGAGCCAATGCAGTTTTTTTAAGGTTCCAGAGATTGAAGAGTGGCGAGGGAGGCCAACCAGAGCCCTGGCTGCCGCATTCTGGACTCTCTGCAATCTAGTGGTTTCAGCCAGATTCGCTCCTAAAAGGAGAGAGCTGGCGTAGTCCAGTCTAGAAAGGATCGTCGCCTGAACAATGAGCTGACGGGTGCGGCAGTCAAAGAACTTCAGAATGGGCCTGATGTTGCGTAGAATGCCAAAGCACGTGGCAGCCACTTTCTTGGTATGGATGGTAAGCTTTAGAGCCGAGTCGACCCAGACGCCCAGATTTTTGACGCAATCTTTTGGCTTGGGGGGTGGGCCTAAGATGTCAGGCCACCAGTTAACTCCCCAGGATGCGGTGTTTTTCCCCAGGAGCAGAATCTCAGTTTTTCCGGCGTTTAGTTGGAGAAAATTCGCCGTCATCCAGTTGGTGATGTCAGTGAGTGTCTGTTTAAAGTGATGGGCTTCCAGACCACTGTTGTTATTCAGAGCCACCACCAACTGGGTATCATCTGCATATGATACCAGTGCCATTCCATTCCTTCTAGCCACCTCCGCCAACGGGCGAACATAGACATTGAACAGGGTAGGGCTAAGGGACGAGCCCTGCGGCACTCCCTGTCCAATGCTATGCTCCTTCGAGATGTAAGGGGGGTGGAGACTCTAAAGGACCTGTTAGACAGGAAGTCTCTGAACCATCCCAAGGCTGCCTCTGTAACTCCAATTTCCTCCAGTCTCGTCAAGAGGACCTCGTGTGACACCGTATCGAAGGCAGCACTGAGGTCCAATAGGACCAGTGCTGCAGTTCCGCCGGCGTCAAGAATGGAACGGAGGTCTTCAGAAACACTGAGCAAGGCTGTCTCGGTGCTGTGGCCAGCTCTAAACCCGTGTTGGAAGTCATCCAGAATGTTATTGGTGAGGAGGAAATTGGACAGGATATTGTTGACGTGTGCCTCGACAACTTTGGCAGGCCAAGGGAGCAAGGAGATCGGCCTGAAGTTCTCCGGAAGTGAGGGATCTAAAGTGGGTTTTTTTAGAATGGGGGACACCCAGGCCTGCTTCCATTTGGAAGGAACACTGGCGGTGGAGATTGACAGATTGATAATGTCACGGACGTGATCTGTGATGAGATCGTGGGCTTCACAGAAAAGGTCCGGTTTTAGGGGGTCTGCCGGAGATCCGGATTTAATCTTTCTGCAGATTTTTAAGAAATTCCCTCGGTCAAGTGTAGGAAGTTAGGTGAGAGAAGGCCTGGTAGGATCAAAGGTGGCCGGTGACTGTGGGCATTTGGGGAAGGTGTCATATAACTTCTTGATTTTATCTGTGAAGAAATTGGCCATGTTATTGCAGAGTTCGGGCGAGGTAGTGATAGTGTTAACAGATTTTTTTGCAGTTAGGTCTTTCAGAATTTTAAATACCGATTTTGAGGTATTAGAGCTATTGTTGATTTCACTGGCATAATAAGCCGCTCTAGTTCTGCAGACCTTACGGTGGTAGTTTTTTTGGAGCAGGACATACTCTTGTTTAAGGGTGGCATCATAATTTTTCCTCCAGCACCTCTCTGCCTTCTTACATTCCTTTTTCAAGGTAGCTAGTTCAGAGTTATACCAAGGACTCGCAGTGTGGGTGCGGGCCTTGGTCCATCTGGCAGGGATTAGGGTGTCGAGTGCCTGGGTAATCCAGAGGCAGAACTGATCATATCCTACATCCAGGTCCTCACTCGGGAGTAGGGGCTTTAGTACCAGGAGATCGTGTAGGTCTTCGAGGCGAAGTTTTCTCCACGGCCGTTTCTGATCTCGGGAGTGGGTGCTGCTACAGGGTTCGAGTTACAGGGGATAGATAGCGTCACTAAGTAGTGATCAGTCCAAGTCATGGGGATAGGTATGTCTGAGGACCCACCGGTGATGTTGGAAAAAATGGGGTCAAGAAGGTGTCCTGCTCTATGGGTAGGGCCACTGACAAGTTGATTGAGTTCAAAAGCCGCAAGATCCGCTAAAAAAGTTGCAACTTTAGACTCAGTATTCCTGTCGAGATGTAAATTAAGGTCACCTATAATCGTAAAGTTGGCAGAATTGATAACATTAGTGTTCAGGTATTGTAGAAGGGAGTTAGTGAAGGGGACATCTGCACCAGGAGGTCTATAAACCAAAAGGCCAGTAGCACAGAACTGGGGATTGACTTTGATCGAGAAGCGAGCGCTTTCGCTGCCTCTAATGTCTACTTTGCCGAGTTGACAATCAAAGTGAGATTTAATTATGAGCGCTAAGCCGCCCCCTCTCGTACCCCTGTTCACGGTGTGGATAGAATAACCTGTGGGAGTTACCAGGTTGCAGACCGAGTCCATCTCGTCAAGGAGCCACGTCTCAGTAATGAACAGGGCATCAAGAGAGTGGTCGGTTAAGAGATCATGAATTTCAGAATGATGTTTGTACATCGATCTGACGTTAAGGTGACCTAGCCTGAAAGTGTGGGCAAGGGGGGGCTTTGGATTTACATTTAGAAGTAGAACACAATTGGGACGGAGTAGCAAGGGGGTGGCGTATATGAGCAGGGTTTCGTCTAGCGCAGGAGCATGAGGGATGCTGAAGGCTCAACAGCTCAGATTTGGAGTAGCACATCTTACCGCCTTACTGCCAGAGTGAGGACCAGAGTGCCTGGCGCCTGGCGCTATGCCCTTGTGAATTCCCATAGAAGCCCAGGTTATGGCGTTAACCTGGGCTTCTATGGGAATTCAGAAGGGCAGATTATCAAGCCTATTATTGCCGATTTAGCTGTAGTTTCCTGCCGATAAAAGCAGCGATAATGGATCGCCCTTTCTTGATAATGTGGCCCACGGTCCCTCAACACCTACAATGAGGAATTTGTCTTTTTTTCAAAATCTATATTGATGAATAATTAATACATCATACTGATTGTGATGAGCTGAACCACAGACCCCTCAATGCACAGGACCATTGCTCACACTGTTTCTCAGTGTCCTGCTGTGACCTGTCACTCTGATTAGTCACAGCCAATGGCAGCATCTATGGCAGACCTTTGCACTTTATGGACATGCACACTGGCATTGTTCTCTGCTGCCATCTGGTGATAGTGATTGTGACGAAAGTTACAACTGTCACTTCCCACTTCCCATATTTTCCATTTCGAACCGATCAAGTGCATATTTAATGCATGGTTTTCCATATTCAGTTTTGCTTTAGTACAATTTGTCAAAGCTTTGAACAAGAAAACATGCATTCGTAGAACTAATAATGAGAAAAGAGGGTTTTTTTGTGCAACAAGACATGGTGTAATGGTGCTGATCTGCCTGATCTTCATGCAGGTGGTGTAGGAGAGTAGGATCTGCTTACTATAAATATACCAACTTATTGCTGGTGTTTCACTGTTTGTCAACTTTGGTCTACCTGGGGCCCTGCTAACCAGGACCCCCTAGCTGTTTCTCCTCTAAATTGATTGCATGTACATTAGGCACACTCAGGTTGGTTACTGTGTTACCCCTGTGAGTCCCTAGTATATGGTACCTTAGGTACTAAGGGCATAGGTACCCCCGAGGTCTACCAGGGGTAAGGTGGTGCATGCACCCCTTACTGGGATATAGGTTGCCTATATCTACCTTATATCACTGACAAATATGAACATATAAACCTATAAGTCACTCCTATGGCAGGCCTTATCAATCCTGAAGGCAGAGTGCTGGGTTTTGTATGAGAGTGTGCCCATGCATGAGCAGGGCCCCTCTGCAGCTTTCGGAATCACTTCTCTGTAGCGGTTCTGTGATGCAGCCAGCCCATATACTCTTAAGTGCATTATAATCTCACGGTTAATGCTAACTTTGGAATGGCTGCATGGAAACATGTTGTGTTTGGTGTCAAACACTTTGGAATACTACCCCCCCCCCACCAGTCCTGGCAGCGGGGGTAGAATTCCACCCTTCTAGAGGGAGAAGACATGTACATACTTACTTAACCAGTAATAGTTTAAAAGAGTCCTGGCATCACAAAATGGATGCCACAGACACTGGTCTGACCTCCTGCTGCTGGACAAAACTCCAACAGGGGAGGCCTGGACAATAGGTTCCCTGTCACAGGGAGGTGTACCCACCTCCCAGACAAGCTTTAGTGTATTGGGGCTGGGTGGGTGTATTCACTGAATGCTTTTCAGACAGTGCTGGGGGCACACATTGTGTCCCTGTGCATATCCCAGTTTAAACCAGTTGCAGAGGCACTCAGCCACAGCTCTGGTGCGAAACTGGAGAAAGGGAAAGGGGTGTAACCACCCCCTCCCTTGGTCCTCCCTTAGGTGGGACCCTAGAGTAAGTCCAACCCCTAAACCTAGTATAAGTATAGGAAACCAGTCCTGAAGACTTCAGATTACCCTAAACGAAACACTGCAACAAAAATCCTGGAAATTCTACATTCTATTTCGACTAGGAGATGAAAGAATCACCCCTGGGGTCAAGGAGTGTCTCCCCTGTTCAAACAGGCCCCAAAGAAGCATATTGCCAGTCTGCATTTCCTAGGCTACCGCCGGATCCTGCTGGATTTGTGACACAGGACCCAGACTTCCAGTCTTCTTCGAGGCCGACAGGAGATCCCAGCAAAGCTGAGACCCCAGCCCTCACGAGTGATATGGAACCAGAACCCCTGGACAAAGTGCGCATTTGCTAGTGCATCAACTTCCCGAGCTTTCCCGAAGATGTGGATTGGGCTACTTGTAGTCCAAGCCACAAGCACTATTTGCACTGAAGATTGTGGGCCTACACTCCACGAGTGTTCCGCGTGCCCACTTCTCGCATTTCCGCTCAAGGCTCCTTTCGGATCCATTGTCCCTCGACTGGTGGGTCCCCACGAAGGTAACTCTTCTGTTTCTTGGAATTTCCTGGTTACTTTAGACACTGCACGTGTCCCCTGAGAGTCCCCTTTGTCACTTCCTTGGGTGGTTCCTGGTGGCCCCAGTGGTTCTAAAGGCTCTAGGCCTTGTATGTATGTCAGTAGTGGTTCTTATACCATTTTCTTAGTATATGGTTTGTGGCACCCATAGGGCTAATCATACATTGTGCTAATTTACTATGTGCTAAAAAGAGACTAGAGGGATGCGTTAAGAATAAATACATATATTTTATATATAAACACTTGGTGTTGTTCTCCTTTCATTTGGTCATTCATGAGATTATAGACTATTAAAACAAGCTGCTATACATTCCTCCAAGACGTGGCCAGAAGGCTGCTCTCCACAGCTACCACTAGGATGCCACTAAGACATGGCTTGGCAGTTCGGGCTGGACTGTTCCCGTGAGGCACAGGGTCAGACTGATTTGCACATGGCGATGTCCGAAGTGGGGTGTCTGAGTAGGCTAAAGAACGGTGATGGATTAAACCCAGATCAGTTGACTGGGGTGAGTGTTTGATTTGCTCAAAAGCTCCGTCCATCATCCCCTTTTGTTTCGCTTTATTCGCCCTAAGTTGGCATGGTATGTTCAGACGTGAGTCCCTTTCTCATTTGGCCACAGGATTCAAGATAGCATGGCTGATGAGGATTATGAATCCGAAACCGGTCCCAGGATGCTTGTTTCCGGTCCAGGGAAGACATGGCTTGGCTGTTCGGGCTGGACTGTTCCCATGAGGCACAGGGTCAGACTGATTTGCATATGGCCATGTCTGAACTGGGGTGGCTGAGTGGGCTAAAGAATGGTGTTGGATTAAACCCAAATCAGTTGACTGGGGGTGAGTGTTTGATTTGCTCAAACGCTCCATCCATCATCCCCTTTTCTTTCACTTTGTTCGCCCTAAGTTGGCAGGGTATGCTTAAACGTGAGTCCCATGCTCACTTGGCCTCTGGATTCAAGATAGCCTGGCTGATGAGGATTATGAATCCGAAACCGGTCCCAGGATGCTTGTTTCCGGTCCAGGGAAGACATGGCTTGGCAGTTCCGGCTGGACTGTTCCCATGAGCACAGGGTCAAACTGATTTGCATATGGCCATGTCTGAACTGGGGTGGCTGAGTGGGCTAAATAATGGTGATGGATTAAACCCAGATCAGTTGACTTGGGGTGAGTGTTTGATTTGCTCAAATGCTCCGTCCATCATCCCCATTTGTTTCGCTTTGTTCGCCCTAAATTGGCAGGGTATGCTTTGACGTGAGTCCCATGCTCACTTGGCCGCTGGATTCTAGATAGCCTGGCTGATGAGGATTATGAATCTGAAACCGGTCCCAGAATGCTCTTCTCAGGTCCAGGGAAGCCATGGCTTGGCAGTTCGGGCTGGGCTGTTCACATGAGGCACAGGGCCGGACTGATTTGCATATGGCCATGTCTGAACTGTGGTGGCTGAGTGGGCTAAAGAATGGTGATGGATTAAACCCAGATCAGTTGACTGTGGGGTGAGTGTTTGATTTGCTCAAACGCTCCGTCCATCATCACCTTTTGTTTCACTTTGTTCCCCCTAAGTTGGCAGGGTATGCTCAGACGTGAGTCCCTTGCTCACTTGGCCACTGGATTCAAGATAGCCTGGCTGATGAGGATTATGAATCCGAAACCGGTCCCAGGATGCTTGTTTCTGGTCCAGGGAAGACATGGCTTGGCAGTTCGGGCTGGACTGTTCCTATGAGGCACAGGGTTAGACTGATTTGCATATGGCCATCTCTGAACTGGGGTGGCTGAGTGGGCTAAAGAATGGTGACGGATTAAACCCAAATCAGTTGACTGGGGGTGAGTGTTTGATTTGCTCAAACGCTCCGTCCATCATCCCCTTTTGTTTCGCTTTGTTCGACCTAAATTGGCAGGGTATGCTCAGACGTGAGTCACTTGCTCACTAGGCCACTGGATTCAAGATAGCCTGGCTGATGAGGATTATGAATCCGAAACCAGTCCCAGGATGCTTGTTTCCGGTCCAGGGAAGACATGGCTTGGCAGTTCAGGCTGGACTGTTCCCATGAGGCACAGGGTCAGACTGATTTGCATATGGCCATCTCTGAACTGGGGTGGCTGAGTGGGCTAAAGAATGGATGGATTAAACCCAAATCAGTTGACTGGGGGTGAGTGTTTGATTTTCTCAAATGCTCCGTCCTTCATCCCCTTTTGTTTCGCTTTGTTCGACCTAAGTTGGCAGGGTATGCTCAGACGTGAGTCACTTGCTCACTTGGCCACTGGATTCAAGATAGCCTGGCTGATGAGGATTATGAATCCGAAACCAGTCCCAGGATGCTTGTTTCCGGTCCAAGGAAGACATGGCTTGGCAGTTCAGGTTGGACTGTTCCCATGAGGCACAGGGTCAGACTGAGTTGCATATCGCCATGTCTGAACTGGGGTGGCTGAGTGGGCTAAAGAATGGTGATAAATGAAACCCAGATCAGTTGACTGGGGGTGAGTGTTTGATTTTCTCAAATGCTACGTCCATCATCCCCTTTTGTTTCGCTTTGATCGCCCTAAATTAGCAGGGTATGCTCAGACGTGAGTCCCTTGCTCACTTGGCCACTGGATTTAAGATAGCCTGGCTGATGAGGGTTATGAATCAGAAACTGGTCCAAGGATGTTTGTTTCTGGTCCAGGGAATAGATGGCTTGGCAGTTCGGGCTGGACTGTTCCCATGAGGCACAGGGTCAGACTGATTTGCATATCGCCATGTCAGAACTGGGGTGGCTGAGTGGGCTAAAGAATGGTGATGGAGTAAACCCAGATCAGTTGACTGGTGGTGAGTGTTTGATTTGCTCAAACGCTCCGTCCATCATCCCCTTTTGTTTTGCTTTGTTCGCACTAAGTTGGCAGGGTAAGCTGAGACGTGAGTCCCTTGCTCACTTGGCCTCTGGATTCAAGATAGCCTGGCAAATGAGGATTATGAATCTGAAACCGGTCCCAGGATGCTTGTTTCCGGTCCAGGGAAGACATGGCTTGGCAGTTCCGGCTGGACTGTTCCCATGAGCACAGAGTCAAACTGATTTGCATATGGCCATGTCTGAACTGGGGTGGCTGAGTGGGCTAAAGAATGGTGATGGATTAAACCCAGATCAGTTGACTGGGGGTGAGTGTTTAATTTGCTCAAACGCTCCGTCCATCATCCCCTTTTGTTTCGCTTTGTTCGCCCTAAGTTGGCAGGGTATGCTTAGACGAGAGTCCCTTGCTCACTTGGACACTGCATTCAAGATAGCCTGGCTGATGAGAATTATGAATCCGAAAGCCGTCCCAGGTTTCTTTTATCCAGTACAGGGAAGACATGGCTTGGCAGTTCGGGCTGGACTGTTCCCATGAGGCACAGGGTCAGACTGATTTGCATATGGCCATGTCTGAACTGGGGTGGCTGAGTGGGCTAAAGAATGGTGATTCATTAAACCAAGATCAGTGGACTGGGGGTGAGTGTTTGATTTGCTCAAACGCTCCGTCCATCATCCCCTTTTGTTTCGCGATGACCAGGGAGGTGACAATGACCCAGACCTGGCCTGCAGAGTCCAGCTCCACCTGGAGATGAGGAAGGCCAGAAGGGCCCGATCTTTGTCCCCCCAGGAAGAGTTGGTGGTGTGCCTAGAAGGTCAAGATCTCCTTCAATGGAGTCTAAACATTCTGGTACATCAGTAGGGTCTTCTGTCTCTTTTCATAGGAGGGCCATCTCCTGTGAGAAGAGAGAGAACCAGCTGAGGTTTAAAGAAGTCCAACTGGTAGCCTTAGAACAAGAGTCACTAGAGCTTATAGAGCAATAAGAAAATTGGGTGGCAGCAATGTCCATAAAAACGTAAGCAGGATAGTCCCTCCCTACAAGAGTGGGGATGACATCCACAAATGGATAACTGCACTGGAGAGGGCCTGCAAAGTACAGATAGTACCACAGGAGCAATGGGCAGCAATCTTGTTGCTCTCCTTTGCAGACAAAGGTAGAGACAAGTTACTCGCTGTCATAGAAGAGGATGCTGATAATTACTGTCCTGAAGAGTGCACTGATAGATGGGTTTGACCTAACCACTGAGCAGTATTGGATACAGTTCAAAGACACCCAAAAGGCACAGACAAAGGACTGGGTTGACTTTGTTGATTGTGCTACTAAGGCTCTGGAGGACTGGTTACTGGGCAGCAAAGTGTGTTATTATACAGGATTATATAACTTGATCATGAGGGAGCAGAATCTTAATAACTGTCAGAATCAGCTGTTGCATCAGCACCTGGTGGACTCTGATCTGACCTCTCCCCAAGAATTGGGAAACAAAGCAGACAAGTGGGTCAGAACCAGGGTGAAGCAGAAGGTACAGAACTAAGGCGGTGACCAGAAGAAGCAAGATCCTAATAAAGGTGGGGAGAAGGGTAAAGACCAGAAGTCTTCACAAGGCACCCAAAAATCTTCTACTGTTTGGGATTCCCAATCTTCCAAGAAAAGTAAAGGCCAAAAGAAACCATGTTTTTTTTTCTGTCCTCATTCTCCACCCAACTACCTCCATTCTACCTTAGAGATATAGACACACTGCCTCTGCATAGTGGATATGTAGGCTTCAGGAATTTTTAGCCTTCGCCTACCTGTGTTGTCAGATACTAACAGGCTTTTAAGGAGACCTATTGGGAGCCACCTTACTGAACTTATCCAGACCATCCACTTCAGGGCTCCACCTAATGTCACTGGCTGTATCTGCTGAAAAGTTGGGCAGCATAATCATTGGCCCATATTGCGACAGTCATTTTTTCTTACTGTTGTTTGCGCTGTTTCTGTTTTTTAATTAGGGGATGTGCCTTGTTTTCCATTAAAATAGTTTGTTTAGACATATCACCCTATTTTAACTCACCACTTTTGGTTAGTTGCACTGTGTTTTCACTCTACCATCAGAAACTGGCCAGCAATTGGTGGTCTAGAGCCAACTGTAGACCTTATCCAGTATCTACAACTCACTGTGTGGCATGGGGTCTCGATGATCAAGGGACCTGCCGGGTCACAGTTTGGACACCAAATTAAATGACTGATTACTTGGTCTATTTGGTGGTTATCCACTATGATACGTACTGGATTTTGTCGACCAGTTTTTAAATTAGCTCCACATTCTGTGATTTGAGTTCACTGCACATGTGTTTCCCCTTTTTTCTCTCGTTCCTTAGAATTTGCCCAATGGTGACTGCAGCACCCACTAACCTAGTATAATACACGTCAGTTTGGCCAGAGGAATTGGCTTATAGACCTCCTATGTTCTTGGTGTTGTTCATATTGTGTAGCTGGGGAAGCGAACTAGTAGTAGGTCTTTAAACGTTGGTTCCCTATGACCCTCCTTTCTCTCTTTTGTTGTGATAGCATAATCATAGGACAGGGAGGGAAGAAAAATCTGTCATCTCAATATTGCCCCATTTCAAAAGATTCCAAAAGGCTCGTTTATTTTGATTGCCTGATCTCCTAAGATCTAATCTGGAAACCTGCAATACTGATGCCTGCCAGTCCAGAAAGGAGGGTGATGAAGATTCCTTCCATTTTTTGCAAATTTCTCTTCTGGCCAACAGGATAGCATAGAAAAGAAGTTGTTTAGTGGGGCCTGTCACGCCCTCAGGTAAACCTAATATAACCAACGAAGAATTAATTATAATGGGGCAGTCAAGAGATGTTGTCAATAATTTGCTTATAGGGTTCCAAAAAGAAAACAGGGCTGGACAGTAGAAAAACATATCAATATCGGAAGCAGCCATTGCCCCACACCTCATGCATGATACTGAAGGACCCTTTGAGAATTTGAAAGTCTCCGTGGTGAATAATAAGCCCTATGTAGGTTGAAGAGGTGATTCCTTTGAAGCCATGTTGGTTTAACTACCTCCCACAGTGTCTTACAGGAGTTTAACCACAGATGTTCAATATCTTGGTTCAAAAGGGAGCTGCCGCAAAGCTTATTGGCCAGTTGAAATTCACCATCTACCTCATATAATATTGAACGGTACCAAAAGGAGACCTCCTTTTTTACTGGAGCTTTATTAACAAGCTGGAACTCTAGATGGTTACCTCCTCCAACTTGATATTTGCTCTGGGTGACTATCTGCGACTAGGCCCAACTAGCCATCTGTAAGTATTTAAACCTAGAGAGGCCAGAACCAACCCTATCTCTGAGAGATTCCCATGGGATAAGGACCCCTTACACAAATAGAGCCCCCCAAACCTCCACACCTGCTTCTCTCAAGGGTAATGCCAGTCCATCTTAAAGCCACCCAGGGCCACCTGTAGAATCCCACAAAGGAGCCATACAAGAAAAATAACCTAACGCTGCCGAGCTTCTCAACTTAGCCCATGTTCTAGCTAGGCCCTGTAAAACATTTAACTTTATCTTTTTTTTTAATTTGGGATCACCAAATTTGAACAGAAAGCCCTCATATGGTTACCTGGCCCCACTAAGCATGGCCCAAAATATACAACCCGCCCCTGTGTTGTTATGAATTTTCAGTAGCATGCGGGAATGGGCGAGTTGGAATGCCCATGCATACAACTGAAGATCCGGAGTGGCTAGGCCTCCCTTTTCTCTACGCCGCCTAATAATTTTCCAAGCATACCTAGGTGTATGGTAGGCCCAAATAAATTAATTGATATCACTCTGTAACTTAAGTAAAGAGGCAACCTCAAAATAAAGAGGAATAGTATTGAAAAGAAAAGTAATTCTGGCTAAGATTGACATTTTTATTAAATTTACCCTTCCCAAAATAGACAGGGGTAATGAAGACCATGCCCGCATAAGTTGCAGACTCTCCTTTGCCACCACTGAAAGGTTGGTTGCGGCCATTTTGCTAACATCCTGAAGGATGCTAATTCCAAGATACCACATTTTTGAACTAAGCTGCACTCCTATCTGGGTCTCCCCCATATTCCAGGCCATAATCTTCGTTTTGGAGGCATTAATCTCATACCCAGAGATCGCTCCAAAATCCTGGGCTAGTTTAATAACCAAGGGAAGGGCAGTATGCAACCCAGAAGAGAAAATCAAAATGTCATCCGAGTACAGAGCCACCTTCCTCTCCATCTCCCCATACATGAAGGGCTTGATGTTAAGATCATCCCTCAGCCGTTGGGTAAAAGGTTCAATATATAGATCAAACAGGAGAGGGGAGAGTGGGCAGTCTCTTGTAATCTTGAAGGGTTCTGAAAGAGCTCCATTCACCAACAGGCATGCAGAAGGATTCTAAATTAACAACCTCACGACTCTACAACATTTTTTCCCGATATTAAACTTGCCTAAGACTCCCAACAGGTATATCCAATGAACTCTGTTGAAGGCCTTAGTAGCGTCGAGTGTCAGAACAGCCAAAGGAAGGGATTAGGTAGATGCGATGTCAATAGCCCCAATCAGATCATAAGTCAAGTCAGAAAGCTGTCGGCCCCTAGCAAATCCCTTCTGGTCCTGATGCAAGATGTCACCTACAACCAGCCCCAGTCTTTTGGCCATAACAGAAGCAAAACTTTTATAATCACCATTAAGGATAGATATTGGCCTATAGGACCCGCAGTTAGATGCAGCTATGCCGGATTTTAAGATCAGGGTTATGGATGCATTATCCCACGAGGCTGGAGGAGATACCCCTTCCTGAAGTATCTGATTAAACAGGGCGGTCAAAATAGGAACAATTACCTTTCCCAAGACCCTATACATTTCAGAAGGTAGGCCATCATAATGGCTGCATTAACTTTTTCCTGCGTGATCACTTGATCGAGGTGGCACCGTTGTTCTGTGGTCAATAAAGGCAATGAGGCCTCACTTAGCCAAGCCTCAATACAGGAAGAGTCAATACATTTATCTTCTTTATAGATGTCTTAAAAAAACTATTGAAAAGCCCTCTGAATAACGTCATCCGATGTAAGTATGACGTTACCTTGAGTAATGTATCCAATGTAGTTTTGTACTTGATCAGTCTTGGCTTTCCAGGCGAGGAGCCTGCCTGCGCCTTCCCCATACTCAAAATGGACAATTTTGCTCGCTTCCCACCTGTGAAGCAAACTTATATTCAATACTTGTTCCAGCTGTCCCTTTAGCCTTGTCAGCTTGTTTTGTAGCTCCTGTGAAGTTTCGACAGAGATGCTAGTATATTGGTCTATTTCTACTTGCAATTTTCAAATTCCGGCCTCAATAGTAGAGACCTCCTCTCTATATATTTTTCTCCTATAGGAGGCCCTGCTGGTTATTTGGCCCCTTAAAAAGGCTTTATAGGTGTTCCATACACACCCAATTAAGGCCAAACCTATGTTTATTTCCATGAACCACTCTGTCTCCGTAGTCACGGAAGAAATCTCCTCATCTTCCAGGAGTGGTGAGCAATTAAATGACCACTATCTGGGGGAAACAGAGACAATGCCTTCCAATTCCAATCACACAGCAGAGTGGTCAGTCAGATGTGAAGGAAGATATCAAATGTTTTTAACTGCACCCTTTAAAGCCTGACTGACCAAAATAAGATCGATCCTCGAATGATGCCGATATTTATAATTACGAAATGAAAAACCTAATTGTTGCCCTGACCTTAGCCTCCAGATATCAAAATAAGCATATTGTTTCATGGCATCAAGTAAGAAAGTCCTAGTTTTAGTGGGGACTTAGGCATGACTATTTGGCGACTTATCGAGATGAGGGTCTAAAACTATATTAAAATCGCCTGCCAATACAGTTGGTTCTGGAAACAATAATAAATGAGAAAAAATAGATTTAAGAACTGAAGGGACATCATGGTTCGGGCCATAATATCCAACAATGGATATTTGCCCCCCTGAAATATTAACAGTTAAAATGACCCATCTGCCACCTGGGTGTACTAACTTTGATATAAGGCGGGCCTTAGCTGATCTCTTAAAAAGTATTGAAACCCCCCCTGATATTCGTAGTCTGAGTTGTGGAAACATGAAAATCTATCCATTAATTTTTCTTTACAAGTAGAAACATCTCTGACTGAATTAAGTGTGTCTCCTGGAGCACAATAACCCGCACACCAGAATCCCGAAGATATTGCAAGATCTTATCCCTTCTAGGTCTGGTGCGCAGGCCATTGATATTCCAGGAGAGAATTTGTAGACTATTCATAAATAAGGTAGCTTCCCCTGCACCGAGCCCATTTTTGACTCAAGAACCCCCTAGGCCTGTCTAATCCAGTCATTTTTGCACCATAGGTTGCTCCAAACAAAAAGAGAAGAGGAATTAAAAAAAAAATCACCTTGCAACACCCACCCCTGTACCCAGTGCCCAAACCTAACTACCCCTCCCAAACCGTTGCCCTAACTATCTGGACCAAGTCCAGAAAGCTGCACCCCGCAGGACTCCCATTAACCCATTGCTCCCTTAAAAAAAAAAAGAAAAAGAAAAAGAAAGACGAAGATGCCGACTTTTACTTTAGAGTTAAGTGAGATTGAGATCTGCTAAATGCCAATTTCATATCTAAACTTGAGACCCAGCCTATGTAAAAAATTATTAATAAATAAGAACGAGGGGAAAATCATTTACGACATTATTTAAAGATTTTTAAGATTATACCCCTATACTAAGTGTAAACGAAGCATGAGAACAAAATGGACCCAAGCGGAGTGTACCCAAGGGAAGAAATAATAACACTTCCAGCAGCTGGAACCACGTCCCAAATCTACCCTAACGGACCTTCCTCTCCACCCAAACCCAGCAACAATTCATCGGCTGCCTGTACAGATCTAACATTATACATTTTGTTGTTGTGCATTATTTTTAGGGCAGCTGGAAAAGTTGTGCAACCGTCCCAAGTTTCCTGAAAGCCTCCAACCTCCTTCCCGATTCCGACTACCTGTCCAAGTTACCCTGGACAGGTCCGATCTTATTTGGAAAGGGGTGTTTTCTGTTTTAAAGCTTGATTAAGAATCATTTCCTTGAGAGAATAAGTGTGGAAGTTATCCAAGATCTTCTTAGGTTTAGATCGCTATGGGTTCCTCCTAAAAGGGTCCCTGTGTATTCTTTGAATATCTGTTCCCAGATCTTCTACTGACTGTTCAAGTCCCAAAGTTTCCTTTAGAAGTGTGATCGCATACTGCTTAATGTCAGTTCCCTCACTCCCTTCGGGAATATTAAGAATTTTGAGATTTAGAGATTATTACGTCGTACATTCTCTCAGAGAGGTCAAGATATTCCTTTTTAAGATTGATGATGTCTGATTCAGCCTTCCCAAGATGGACAGAAAGACATGCCACAGTATCTTCCAGGGCCACTGTTCTAGCATAAAGTACATCAATTTTGCTCTCCAGTGACTCACAGAAGCTTCTAATTTCTGTCTGGTTTGCTGTGGAGACTTCAAACCCCCTTTTATATCCAAAGTCAGAGCTGAAACATGGATTCCAAGGAGACCGCTGCAGGCCCTGCCACAACCTGAGATTTACTTAGCACTATAGCTGTATCCTCATGAAGCGCATCTGTTACCTCTGTTACCTTTGTCAGATGTTGTAATGCCGGAGCCGCCTCAGCAGACACCACTATGTCACACATTTCCTCTGAAATAGAGTTTGAAGCCCCTCTATCGATATCGATATGTAAATTATCTGTATTATCAGCCACTCGTGAAGCCCCTGCCAGCTCTTCCATTTCTGGGGTAGAAGGGAGGGAGACCTCCCCGGGGGCTGCTCTACAAAAAGTCCCCTCTTTTACCAAGTGAATGCTTGATGACCTGAGAAAGGCTACAGAGCCTGAAAGGGTAGGCAGTGGGGTGGGAGCAGCAGAAGGGGAGGAGGCCAGTGGATCCCATCCACAGGGTTCAGACTCTGATGTTGACCAGGGAGGTGACAATGACCCAGACCTGGAGAATGAGGAAGGCCAGGAGGGCCAATCTTTGTCCCCCAGGAAGAGTTGGTGGTGTGCCTAGAAGGTCAAGTTCTCCTTCAGTGGAGCCTAAACATTTTGGTACATCAGTAGGGTCTTCTGTCTCTTTCATAGGAGGGCCATCTCCTGTGAGAAGAGAGAGAACCAGCTGAGGTTTAAAGAAGCCCAACTGGTAGCCTTAGAAAAAGAGTCACTAGAGCTTATAGAGCAATAAGAAAATTGGGTGGCAGCAATGTCCATAAAAACTTAAGCAAGATAGTCCCTCCCTACAAGAGTGGGGATGACATCCATAAATGGATAACTGCACTGGAGAGGGCCTGCAAAGTACAGAAGGTACCACAGGAGCAATGGGCAGCAATCTTGTTGCTCTCCTTTGCAGACAAAGGTAGAGACAAACTACTCACTGTCATAGAAGAGGATGCTGATAATTACAAAGTCCTGAAGAGTGCACTGATAGATGGGTTTGGCCTAACCACTGAGCAGTATTGGATACAGTTCAGAGATACCCAAAAGGCACAGACAAAGGACTGGGTTGACATTGTTGATTGTGCTACTAAGGCTCTGGAGGACTGGTTACCGAGCAGCAAAGTGTGTTATTACACAGGATTATATAACTTGATCATGAGGGAGCAGAATCTTAATAACTGTCAGAACCAGCTGTTGCACCAGCACCTGGTAGACTCTGATCTGACCTCTCCCCAAGAATTGGCAAAGAAAGCAGACACATGGGTCGGAACAAGGGTGAAGCAGAAGGTACAGAAGTAAGGTGGTGACCAGTAGAAGCAAGATCCTAATAAGGGTGGGGAGAAGGGTAAAGACCAGAAGTCTTCACAAGGCCCCCAAAAATCTTCTACTATTTGGGATTCACAATCTTCGAAGAAAAGTAAAGGCCAAAAGAAACCATGGTTTTAAATCTGTAAACCGAATTGCCATTGGACTAGCGATTGCACCAAGAAAGATGCAACTCCAGCCACCATTGCCCCTAGGCAACTGGTCTCCCTAGTTCAGCTCCTGGTAATGGTACTCAGCAAAAGGGTGTAGTAGGGTTAACCCTGGGTACTGAGATGGGCTCTGGCCTAGTCAGAGTGCCAACTCAGGCTGTCTTGATCTGTGATGGAGGCATAGATATGTCCTCCTCTGTGAGTCCCAGTAACTTGGGCAAGTACAGACAACAGCCTTTAATAAATGGAAAAGAGGCGTTGGCCTACAGGGACACAGGAGCAAGTGTCACCAGGGTGACACAAGACCTTGTGGATCTTGGACAAATCATACTTGGTGAAATTTACCAAGTGACCAATGTCAGGACCAATCATGCCCTGGCAGTTGTTAATTTCTCCTGGTGAGGGGTAAGTGGCCTTAAGAAAGTTGTGGTTAGTGCAGACATCCCTGTTGAATGCTTGCTTCGCAATGATTTAGAGACTTCAGCCAGGTCTGAAGTGGAGTTGAGGACCCATGCAGAAATGTTAGGGATCTCTACACATGTATTTGCTATGACTAGGTCACAGGTCAAAAAGTCTAACACTGAAAAGGCGCTAGATTCTGGAATAATGGAGCAGGTGCCTTCCAAGAAATGGAGAAGGGGTAAGGCAGTGCCTTCCTCCCTGACTCAAAGAGATTATCCGTCTCTTTATGGAGATGATTGTGCTCCTGAAGAAAGAACTGTCCCATATGAGCTTTAGCCTGATCAGGTTGAGTTCTTGGTGACAGGGGGCCCTTCCAGGGCAGATCTGAGTCAGGAGCTGCTGAGCTGCCCTTCTCTTGAATCCCTCAGACAGCAAGCTGCTGCTGAGGCTGCAGGGAATGCTAGAGGTCCCTAGACAGGAAAAAACTTTTTAAAGAGCACTCAGTGAACATACGCTAGATAGACAATATATTCTCTGTCCAGCCGGAAAGTATTTATTCATATATAAGTGTTTGAACAAAAGAATCAGTTAAATACAAATGGTACGCAACCTGCATCCAACTAAAGTACATACATGGTGAACATAAATGGGGTATATTGAAAAAAGGGGGGCGGTTGTGCACAGGCTTAATATTGAACAGTTGTGCGAGTGTAGCGTGCCACGGAGGTATCAAATAGTCAAACATCAGGTGTGATTATCCATGTAGAAAGAAGCGTTCCCTTTAACTTGGGAGCGACCCTCTGGGCGCTGCTATGTCGGATCGACGCTGCGATCTGTTTACTTTAAATCATATGAGACCAATCAATAGTCAGTTCATCAATTTTCCATCATCAATTGATTTATTACTTTAATTTTCAATGTTGAAATTCACATCGTGAAGCATATCATGATCATAAATCCATATAGATATATAGAGCTTTTCCCAATGCATTTTGTACCTATCATAGGTACTTCATCAGGGGAATCTGTAGAAATAATACATATAAATGAGGGTCCATCATTCTATCTGTTCAATTGTAGATAAGCATGCAGTACATATTACACACATGACATTTACTAAATGAAAATGGTACTCAAAATCAATACATTAACTCTGAATCAAAACTCCAAATCTAGAACACGTTATCGCCTCTAACTTGAGTATAGTGCGATTTCATAAACAAAAGACCAAATGTGTCACATATAAAACAAGATAACTAAAATGAACCACACGGTGCCTTCGAGTTAGCGTGTAGAAATTTCTCAGTCTAAAACGAGTCTTACGTATGAACATGACCTATTGTTAATCACCACTCTAATCACGGTGCTGTCAACTTACCGCTGATGTGAAGGTATGTGCGTTGTACTCTCAACGTGAACAAACGCGGGACTAGCCCGTCGCTGTTAATACAGCATGGTGTTCTGAAAAAAGAGAAGACGACCTTCCTTTCCGGTGACTAGAAAGTGAAGTCGGACCACAGTTGGGGTGGCAAATGAGTTCGGCCATGTTGGAACAGAGTATTCTGCTTGAATGACCCACCTAGTACCGTAATATATTCCCGGGTGCCATCTAACTCACAGAAACGTATCAATTAACACCAAAAAACGAATCATAAAATATAAAAACAATGTCATTTCATGACAATAAATCATATTACAATACATGCGGTAATTGTGATTATAAAGATGTCAGTGTTGTTATTGTTCATAAATAACACGAGAGGTCCAAGCGTTTATTGAGCCCATAAGGTTTTAAAGAGTCCAACCTAAAAATCCATTGATTTTCTCTTCACCGCATGCAATGAGGCATACCGAATATTCAGTATTTAAGATGACGGCATCTACAGAGAGTAATTTGAATAGTCTTGAGTGAGGGCGGGAGACCGACCGGTCAGGATCTGAGGTGAATTAACCTGCAGTTCGGAAATACATAATGTGCATGATGCGGGCAGCAGATTTAACCAAAAAATGTGAGGGAGTTGTCGTTTTTAAAGTGAAACCGTGGTCGGTAGGTAATTTGGAGGTCCCAATAATGGCTACACGTTATGACCGTAAAAAGCTAAGCGTGCTTAAGGGAATTACCGTGTCAATCCGGGGTTTTAACTGATAGGGGTTTTCAAAAAGGCGCTCCAGTTGTCTGGGTCTTAGGCCTGTAAATACAAAGAAGCACGGTCAGCGCGAATAGACGGTGCATACAGTTTAAAGCGTCAAGGAGACATGAAGGTAACTCTTAGCAACGCTCACGATTTGGACTAGAAAGGGGAGTCCACAGTAATTGGCTGTTTTCACCTTAAACAGTGAAGGTGTGGCATTAGGAAAACTGGTTGCCGCTTCCGGATGGGATAATTGTCGGCACACCTAAAAAACAGAAGGAGGGGGAACTGATAAATTAAGGGTGGGTAAACCTAATGGCACAGGGGCTGCCAGATGTGGTATCCGCACACATACCGAGTAGTTACTCGAGTCTCTTCTAACAGTGACTGCATCAGTCGGATGTGGGTCTGAGAGTGTCCCGTGCACAAACATACCGGAAATTAAGGGCAAGGGGCTGAACAAGTGATGAGGTGAAAAGGGGTCGGCCCGGGGAAGGAAATGAGGCGGCCGTCTTGTAATGGAGCTGTATGCGTTATGGAACAGTTGGTGTTTAGGTAGTAAAAACATCCAAAGCACGTTAGGATGTAACTAGAGAGCCAGGGGGAATGAATATGCTGCTGGACGAAACTCCGGCAGGAGAGACCTGGACAATAGGTTTCCTATCACAGAGAGGTGTAACCACCTCCCAGACAGGCTTTAGTGTATTGGAGCTGGGTGGGTGCATTCATAGAATGCTTTTCAGACAGTGCTGGGGGCACACATGGTGTTCCTGTGCATACTTGAAAAAGGAAAAGTGGAGGGGGTCTGTGGGTTGGTTTATTGACCTATATATCTCAAAACCCTATCAATATCAGAAAAATATACAGGAGATATAAAGTCAGACTATGTGTTGCACTTAATCTAAGAGCTAAACTGAGTCATGGAAAACACCAAAGATTACATGTGGCTGAAAAACTCCCATCAGACCACCATTATGGCGGAGTATCGTCATGTGGGATACGGATGGTAAATCCAAATCTTACTCAACCCATCAGGTGATGGTGTAGAGATGGATTATAGGTGACCCTCTAGCCACAATGTATCATTAGGTGGTGATGGTGTGCTAAGTGAAAAAAGTGTATACTAAAATTAACTACTGTAACGGAAAATATGTTTAATAGGCACTATTACAGTGTTAAGGCTAAAATAACGCCCCATAGTGTGAAAATATGACTATGTGAAGGCGTAGTGCAGAGTGGTTGACATGTTTCAGCTTGGCGGATAAATTATATCCAGCTTTCTTCAGGACCGTGATGTATTATACACTGCAAATGTCAGTGAACAACTAGTGTAATTTGTGAAACAAGAAAAGTATCAAGTCATAAATAATCCTATCAGAAACTTGGATCCCCAATGTAGTCTGGAGGAAAAATGAATAAATTATCCTTTCCTGTGGTAGGAAGTTGTACACAAAATGTGTGATATCAAACTGTGTTTCCAAAACATCAAAAAAGCAGAAAGAAAAAAAAGTACATACAACACATATAGTGAAGACAAGCTTAAAGTCTCCTTCACTAGACAGAGGCAATAGTCCTCCTGAATTTAGATGACAATGGTCATGTTTATGTTTGCAATTGCATACTCACCCAGCTTTATGTGGGAAGTTACCTCACCTCACCCGGCACCCGCTCGGGAAAATGAGGCCCCGCTCTGTTTAAAAGAATAGAAGAAGTAGTGGAACAAATTGCATTACAGAAAATAGTATGATTGCAATAGATTTCCAAAAGCTTCCAAAAGGTTTTTAAACAAACTCCAGTTGCTCTCACAAAAGACACCCCAGGCCAATGACTGAAACCATAATGGTCCAGACCAGAGATAAGGCACAGGATCTCGTTTTTTGAATATAGAGTCAGATGTCAAACTCTAAAGAACCACAATAGAGAAGTTCAATGTTTTAAAGTTTAAAAAGGCAGTTGCTAGGCAAACGGCGATAAAGTGGACTACACTTAACTCAGCCCTCTGTGCTCACCTCTCCGTCGGTACCTCTCGCCTGCTTCCAAGTGGGAGTGGAGTTACCGTACGGGAGGAAAGCGTGCCTTTTTATCTCAAAGCTAATTAATTTCAATGAATCCCACCTGTAGACAGTAAGGAGCGCTGCTCGATTCATGGACTAGACCGCGCAGGGTCAGAGGCTTGGAGACTACTCAAAAAACGCAAACACTTGCGCGGTCATCAAACAAGTGTCTCTCGTGCATGCGCAAAGAGAACAGAGGTATTGCACATGCGCCGGGAAGTAGCGGAGGTTACTAATGCAGCGCTTAGCGATTCGTGTAGGCACTGACCAATAAAGGATCGACTTTTACAGGAAAAAAGGTGTGCGGTAGAAACACTGGTCATATGCTCGTAAACAGACTGGTAGTTCGAGCGCACAAAAATTCATGTCATCAATATTTAGGGCCTGGCATAGATAGGTATAAGAATTTGCTCAGCCATAGATTTGAAAAAGCAGTTATCAATAGAAACACTGGTCATATGCTCGTAAACAGACTGGTAGTTCGAGCGCACAAAAATTCATGTCATCAATATTTAAGGCCTGGCATAGATAGGTCTAAGAATGTGCTCAGCCATAGATTTGAAAAAGCAGTTATCAATAGATTATACAGGCGGTGGAGCCTGATACTATAGATGTATTAGACTACACCCTTAGATCAGAGACAAACAAGGCAAAATACAGAGTTCAGTATGTTGTTGCACTCCATATATTAAATACAAGAGTCCGATATACAGGCATTTCATGTTATGAAGATCTATGGGTGCCCAAAAATGTCTCCTATGTTTTGGGAAACTAGTTGTTTGCTCTCAAACAGACTAGAAGGTATGAATGCACCAAAATTCATTTCAACAGAATTGGAGGCCTGTCACAAATAGGTATGAGAATATGCTCAGCCATAGATTTGGGAAAACAGTTATCAGTAATGTATACAAGTGGTAGAGCCTGTTGTTATGGATGTATTCAACTCAACCCTATGAGCGAAAGATAGACCAGGAAAAGTACTGAGTTCAGTACATTGTTGCACACCATATATTAGCAACAGATGTCCGATTTCATTTCAAACGTCTCCTATATATTGGGAAACCAACTGTTCATATGTAGGAGGATAAAGTAGATAACCTACAACGAAATCCAAGCTATATCATCGTTGAGGCCCCTGCTGAAACTTTTGAGGGAGAAAATCCACCTTTGTTCCTTGATAAATAGGAATCTAGAGATGTCGCTAATGTGGGGTGGAATGAACGGCTGTTCTAAAACCACCCACCTCATGTCTTCTGCTGTATGTTTATGAGTAAGGAAATGGTCAGTCAAGCGGGTAGATTGTTTATGGCACCGGATTGTGCTCTTATGCTCGCTGATCCTGAGTTTGATTTTACAGGTAGTATACCCGATGTACCTTAGAGAGCAAGGACAGGTGACCATGTATATAACTCTTTCAGAGTTACAATTGGTGTGTTTCCTCAGAAGCCATATCTTGCCTGTACCTAGGTCTACTTTGTCCGTTTTTGTGGTTTGGGGACAGGCATTGCAGGAGCCACATGGATAGTGGCCCTGTACTGGTGGAAGATCCCATAGTGTAGCCAGTCTGTCTTTCTCTTGAATCCTCGGTCTGGTATGAACCAAACTATCACGTAAGCTGGGTGCTCTTTTGAAAGAGAACAGCGGTAAGGGTATGTTAGTATCCGTGATGTTGAGGATGTCCCAGTGTTTACGTATTGTTTTTGGGATTTTATTAGAATGGACATTAAATGTACTAACAAATGTTAGTCTTTCCAATGGAGGTTTAGCAGGTCTCTTTTCCAGGAGTGCCTCCCGGTTATTATAAGAGGCACGTTTCCAAGCCCTTCTAACTAGATGTTTAGGGTATTGTCTATCCAGTAAGTGACTGGACAATGTGGTTGCGTGTTTATCAAAGAGTTCTTTGGATGAACAGTTTCTTCTCACCCGAAGAAACTGACCCACTGGTAGGTGAGCTCGTAGTTAGCGTGGGTGATGACTACTGTATTCGAGGAGAGAGTTTCTGGCCATGGGTTTGGTGTAGAGCTCGCATTGGAGCCTGCCAGCTGCTGGAAAGATGGACATATCCAAAAAAGATAGCCTCTCGCTGCTAAACTCAACCGTAAATTTTAAGTACTGGTTCTGAGTGTTGAGCCATTGATGGAAAAGATGGATCTCTGAAGTAGAGCCTCACCAGACCACCAGGATGTCATCGATATATCTCTTCCATAGCAACACTTGATGTAAAGATGGGTTGCTATGGTCGAGAACATGCTCTTACTCAAACTGGTGGACATAGAGGTTGGCGAGGCTCGGGGCAAAAATGCTCCCCATAGAGGTACCGATGATCTATAGGAAGAATTGATCCTACAAATTTGAAGAAGTTCTCCATCATGGCTATTTTTGCGTAGTCAAGAATGAAGCTCACAGGGGTAATGCTGGTAAGATCTCGCAAAGACAATAGTCGTCTGACCGTCTCCACGGTTTCCTCCTGTGGTATGCAGGTATAGAGTGAATCAACGTCGAAACAGACCAAAAGGTCTGTCTCGACGGTGAACTCTACATCTGGCAGAAGCATCAGAACAGCTGCTGTGTCCTGGAGGTATGTAGGCATGTCTTTGACTACCGGCCTGAGAAAGAAATCCACAAATGTGGATAGGGGCTTCAAAAGTGAGCCAATCCCTGAAATGATAGGGCGCCCTGGCGGTAGTCTAGTGGCTTTGTGAATTTTGGGGAGGCAATAGAAACCCGGTGTGACAGGATGGTTTGCTACCAGGAATCTAGCCTCCTGAGGAGTTATCCACCCTTCCGCACTGCCCTCATCTCTTAGGGTCTTGATAACCGTCAGAAGCCGTCCTGTCGGGTCTTCAGACAATCGGCGATAGTTTTGACTGTTGTTCAATTATCTCAGACATTCTTGTCGGTACTGGTGTGCATCCAGCACAACCGTAGCCCCACCCTTCTCTGCTGGTTTAATTATTATGGACAAATCTTTAGATAAGTTCGTGAGGGCATTCATTTCTTGTTTGGAGAGATTATGGAAACAATGGGGAATTTCCTCATGTAGCCTCATAATGTTGTGTGTGACAGCTGTTTCAAAAGTGGTCACCTGAGATGGAACTTGGTGAGCCAAGGGAGTAAAGGTTGATTTAGGACGTAGCCCTGTATTACCAGTTGTTCCATCCGTGATCGTATCAGGGGCAGTTTTGTTTTTGAAGAAAAAGTGAAGGCGTACCTTCCTAAAGAACTTTTCAAGTTCTATCTGCATTTGGAAAGGGTCACCTCTGTTCGTTGGAACAAAAGCAAGTCCCTTCTCCAAAACAGTGTGTTCCATTGGAGTCAGGATGCGCGAACTGAGATTGACTGTTAAGTTCTGCTCCTCTCCGTGCTGGTGCTCTGTAATGAAGCTTTCCTGCTCCGTGAGTTGGGGAACGAGGGGTCCGTCTGCCAATAAACGGTTTGTTGCCCTCTTCTCTTGCTGCGGTTTTGTCCGTGGACACGTCCTAAAAAAGACGGATCAGAGAAGAACTGCTAATGTTGTGTGTATGGATTCATGGGCTGGGTGAAGGGGGGTTGAAAACCCCACAGGCCTGGAAGTCACCAAGGGGTAGGGTTTTGGAAGTTGCCTGGATAATTACCCTGCATACCCTCTCTCTGTCTACCACCTCGCTTGAAGAAACGTTGACCACCTCCTCGAGGTGGACTACCGGTGGTATCATTGGTATCTGAGTCACCAGAGTCTGATCCAGAGGTGGAATAATTGGATCCGTACCTTCTGCCCTTATTGTTAACACCAGGTGCCACATAACTATCACTGGTATAGGGATAGATTTTAACCATTGAAAACCGGGCCAAGTCTTTCTTGAACTTGTCCACTTTACTGGAGAGAATGTTGTCCCTATAATCTTTATTGGTTTTATTTGTCTCATCCAGGCATTTCTTAAAAAGTGTGCTACAGGTGGTTTTAATTTGACCCTCTAGTGTTCTCCTACATCGCAGCCAGAGCTTGGAGTGACCTCACAGTCAACATCAGACGCTCCCCCACTCTGCACATCTTCAGGTAGAGCCTGAAGACCTGGCTCTTCATCTGATCTGGAGCTGCACCCCCCCCCCTCCACCCCCCAAGCGCCTTGAGACCCACACGGGTGAGTAGCACTCTCTAAACCCCCTGATTGATTGAAAAAAGTGAAGGGTCTCTAGAATGGCTTGGCAAAAGAAGCATGCTGGTAATTCTTTCTAGAAGCTTCCCCTATGGAGTTAAAACATAAAAACTAGCATTCTACTCTTCACACAGTTGACCGGTATTAGAGTACTTTTATGAGTTTCCTGTTATTGCATCTAAGCATGACACCCAACTGCTAACGCATGCTTGTTATTGCATTAGTAGCAAAAACAGGGCAAGTTATTTCCTCTGATTTCGTTTGTAAACAAAATTGAGATCACGGACTAGGATTTACATTTTAAATTCTCTCACACATGCCAAACACTCTATACATGTGTTATGTATGTTTAGCATTGGTTCCTCAGATAATTTTGCCTACCTACAAACATTACAGGTAGAAGAACATTTCTACATTCCTTTACTTGTACATAAGCATTAAACAATTGTCAACATTATTTTCCCTGTATTTAATCTATTCATAGGTGTGTCATGAGGGTGTGGAGTTTGCCTGGGGGGGGCAGGGGAGTGCTGGGAGGGGACATGGGAGGGAGTGGGCGTGGGGAGGGGGGAAAGGATTGAGTAGGGGGAAAGTTCAAGAAAGGGTGACAGACTAGAGGTAGTTGTAAGGGGAGCTTTAATAGGGACAGGATTTGGAGTTGGGGTGGCTGTGGGGAACCAGGAGGTGTTTTGGGAGTGGGTAGGGGTTAGGGGAGGAGTAGGTAGGGACAGCTGGTAGGAGAGAGTGCTAAAATGAAGTTCGAAAATGGTAAGTTTTGCAGAAGGAAATGTCTATTTCACCAGGGAAAATTTAGGTTGAAGTAGTGGAAAGTTTGAAACCGTAGGGGATTTTGATTGCGCTAGATACTGGGAGGTGGCGCAAAAAGGTGCTCTTCCATTTGGAGGGGCGTTTGGTGAAGAAAATATAGTCCAGTTTAATGGGGGACATGAGGCTGTGGTAGTTGTCTTCAACAAGGGTTTCGTGATGCTGGATTAGTAATTTTTTCTTTTAATTCTTTCTAGAATTTTTTTAAATGTAGGGAGGGTAGGGAATGGTCCAAGAGTTGGGTCCATGTTTGGTGAGGGCGGGTTGTTTGTTGGTTATGGCAGGAACAGGGCATGATGTGAGGATTGGATTGAGGTGGGACATGACAGGGAAGTTTGGCTGGGGGAGATTGAGGGAGCAAGAAAAGAAAAGAAAACTGGGTTTTTCGTTGCTGTGGGCTGGGGTGGGGTGGAACTGGTGGCTCGTGGAGGAGTGGACTATGCACACTAGGTGCACATGACTACTTCGCTGGACGTTTTGGCCGGCCATGCAGTCATGGGCACCTTGCATCTTCCCAACCAGGATGTAATGAACAGCCTGGTAGCGAATATGCACAGGGTCCCTCCCTTTCCCGATCTGAGCGCAGTGGACAAAGCTGGCTCAGTGGAGCCTGTGTGACCTGGTGCTTCCTGCAGCTTCTGCTGCACTGGAGTCAGGAAGAGCAGAGAAGAGAGGCGGCCGGTGGATAAGAGAAGTACATTTTTTAATATAATTTCAAACCCCCCCTCCACCATTCACTACTAGTCAGCCACCACGGGCTACTGCACTTGGTAGAACACACCCCTCTGTAGGAGTGCAGTCAGGCTGTGTCTTCCAAAATTGTCAATTTACACCACACACTGTCCACTCAGTAATGGGTGTGAGGATGGATGTACCCTTAAATTAAGATGCTAGTCCCAGCCCCTCAAACAGTAGCTGGTTAGAAAGGCGCTTGGTAGAGATGTGGTCATTTAGCACAGGTGACAACCAGAGAGCCAAAACTTTTTAATAAATAACAAGCATTGGCATAGCCAATAGGTCTCGCGTTTGGGACTTCATGAGCCGTTTGAAAAGTTATAACAAAAAAGTGTTAAAATAAAATAGCAGCAGCAGTAATAAAACAACAACAATATTAAAAACAACTACACATTTATGGATAGTTATACAGTAGAAAACTAGCTGTTGGGTAACAGGGTGTTGTGTATCATGAGAGTGTTGAGAGAAGGTAGTAGATCATGTGTATCAAGTGCGCATTTTCACATTTCAATGACATTATGTTTACAATAGTATCACATTCCACACATTTACAATTTTTAGCACGGGAGAGTAAGTGGTCTATCCAGAATCCCACATTTTCAGCTCAGTTACTAAAGATCCAGTTCCGCAAGATGGCAGCTCGGCATCTACATAATAATAATAGTAATCATAAACATAGGAAAACCAAAAAAAATTGTAATATTGTTAATCCCATGTAACACTGATAACTGTGTTCTCCTAAAGTGTTAAAAAGGTTCAGGCAGAGGTGTTTTAAGGCATGGGCAAAGTGGGCCCCGGCCCAGGGCCCCAGCCTTTCAGGGCGCCCCCTGATAGAGCCAGTATTGCTTTTGCTCTCATTCTTAACAGCTTTTTTTTTAAATACATATTCCTTTAATTTATTTTTAAGTGTGGGTGATATTGGCATAGAAATGTTGGTTTTTCAACACCATGGGACAGCCATAAAAACAGTTTCTTTTAGATAAAAACAGGACCTTAAATATCAGAAATCACAGGAGGTCTCTAAGATTATCAGCAATAATGTTAGTGTGCTACTGCTAAGTTATAATATTGAAAGCATAAGTCACTATCAATGAATCTTTGAGGTAAACACATTTAGAATTTTGACGTGTGCCTGTGCAGTCAGTGACCTGGCCAAGGATGGCATGAAAGTGCTGAAATTGTTTCATACATTTTAAAAACTGTCAGAAATGGGGCCTCCAAAAAGACGTGCGGTCCAAGGCCCTTGAAATGTCCCTGGGTGCAATCAAACTTCCGAGGTCCTGATCAACACTGCTTAAGGAAATCCTGGGTCGGTGCTCACTGGTTGGTTGTACTGCACCTGCTGCTACCCAGCCATGCCGAGTCCAGAGACAGGCCCCTCTAGCTCAATAGTGACTGAAGAACATCATCATGTCGGAGTACATGGGGTCTCCAAGCAGGCAGACAGGGACGGGCTCTTAAAAGGACAAGATGCTGTGCCGGCACCAGGAGTGATGGGTAGCGCCTCTCCTGGGGCCATATTTATGCGTGAGTCTTGGCACTGATAGAGCGCAAATAAGCTGCAGTCAATTGAGACATTTGATGTCTCATACGGGATTAAACTCCAGGAATGCACATGTTTTGTAATGTTTCACTGTGAACGTTTCCTGTACAATTTACTCTTTCCCGGGCGACATGCAAAATAAAGAGAAAGAACAAGCCGGAGGAAATATAGCTGACAGCAGGGTAAGAGGAGGAGCGTGTCTCCAATTGTTACTTCAATAAAAAAAAATTCAATACAGAGACAAAAAAGTATTACAAGTTGAGAAAAAGGAGAGGAGGAGGAACAAGGGGCAGGGGTCAAAGACAGCAAGGACGGGTAGCGCTCGGAGCAGATTAAGATACCCATAAAGGGAAAGAGAGCAGCAGTGGGCAAGCGAGAAACGGCGGGCCATGCCATGCCAATAATTAACAAGTGTCATTCTCAAGTGCCACACTGCACACGGCGCCGCAAAAGTGATAGTAATCGCGGCGCCGCAAAAGTGAAAGTAATTGCGGCCGGTGACACGAGTGGTGTGCACGCACGACTGGAAAAATTGCTGTGCATGTCGCGCACGCGTGTATGCGCGTTCTAGCAAGCAGGTCACCTGCAAGCTAGTGGTGGGTAGCACTTTTGAAACCCGCTTACTAAATGTCTCGCTGACAGTGCATGCACGCTGGTTCAGCGAGACCTAAAAAGGAAAACAGGAAGCCTTCAGGAGAAATAAAATAATTGGTGGGATGGGCACCCTGGTACAAATATGGTGGGCTTTCATCCTCACATGTTCATGTCGATTATGCATAACAGTGGCCTGGAGTGGCACAGAAAACCAAAAGAGATTACCAACAGGAGCCAAAGCCGTGGAAAATTAACTCCCCTCCAGAAAGAGGAACAGCGCAAGGATGGTACTGGGAAATAAACTCACAAAACATGTGATGGCCCTGCCACCCACAAGGCATCAGAGGCAGCAGGAAAGTAAATGCATCTGGTGGAAGGCAGCAGGACACCGCTCAGGCAGTTTAGTCATGGAATGGGGACTTTGTATGAGGCTTGTGCAATTTTTTGGGCTCACTTTGTTTTGCCCTTGGAGATCCCGATAGGTCAGTGGGTGTCATAAATTCCGGCAGCAATAAGTGAATGCTGATGGCTCCATCATTAGAGCTTGTTCAGTCTGTGCGCAACCCCTTGCAGGGGGTATTAGTCTACTCCCATCGCTCGGAAGTAAAAAGTACATAATTGGGAATTCCCAGTCCTAGATCACAGGCCATGGTGCACAGGGAATTTTGTTGCAGAGGGCTGAGGGGGTGCATAGGGTTTCATGAATCAGATGGAGAGACATGCAGTGAAGAAACCATGGGAAAAAGAGGTTTCCCCTAAGCATCAGCTGAGTCGCGATAGCCCATCTCTTGCATCTACAGCCAGTGGGATGAAAGTGGACATGCGGACGTAGAATAAGCTGAAAGAAGGCATCTAAACATGACTTTAAAAAAAAGGAAATGGGTGGGCGTGGCTTAGGCGCCGGAGGAAATGGCCGCCACCCTCGGAGGCTCCAGAAGAACGGGGAGTGGCGGGACTCCTCCAGGTGAAGATCGCAGAGCCGTGTCTTCCGACAGTGGAATTACTCCTGCATGATTTGGTATTGGTGCGGAGACGCGGGGTGAACTTGCAGGATGTTTTCCAGGATTTATGTACTGACCGTGGCTTGTTTCTGAGTCACAGCCGCCATTTTGTGCATTTGCGGCTACCCGTGCGTCCCTCAGTAATTTATGCATGGTATCTACCCCTAAAGTGACTCTATTAATGATTTAATGGTCTATAAGCAGCAATTCTCCCTTATTTTACAGTGCCTACTAACTCCCATGGCATTTGGTCTGTGTTTGGCTACTATGGACAGTTTTTTCTTCACTCCTCAGCAATGACATTATTTCCCTGGACGCCATGTTAGTTTTTATACTCTGTCGTCTTCTACTGTGCTCACTGGACTTAAACAATGTGTTTCCTCGCTTTTCTTGATTAATGGCCTTAAATGAGCTCATTTGGATGAAAGCTTTATCTAGCTTATATTAGCTAAATTTTCACCTTACCTCAATATTTTTCAATAATCTCTGACATGCCATTTTAAAATCTTGTGGTCACCTCCCAATATTTTTTCGCCACTCGTATTTTGGTGACAATGGCCAGCTCTAACCACAATAACGCTCAGCATATTAATACTACCTGCATGCCGTTAGAGGACAATAATCCATTCAGTGTGCTACAGGATACCAAGGATGACATATCTACTGATTCTATTGGTCCGAAAGGCTCTTCTCCAAATATTTCTCGACCAGGAGCTAAATCTAACTCTAAATTACCTTCAGTATCACAAAAACGAGTGAAGGCAAATCCTCCTTCCCCCACCAACATATCCTCTTCCATTTCCATGGAGCTTTTTCTCGAGGAAATACGCTCACTCAAACCACCGTACATGGCCTTCAGAGCCTTGAGGATATTTGGTAGCATACTGAGCAACAAGTTGCAGATCTTGAGAGGAAAATGTATTCAGTGCAGGCAATCTCTGACCAAGTTCCAGGAATGCATAGCGAAATACAATCACTTGAGCGACAGATTGAAAATGTGGAAAACCGCAACAGGCGTAATAACCTACATATTTATGGTCTGGCGGAAGGTCTTGAAGGACCCAATCCTATATATTTCGTTGAATCCTTCCTGCCAACACTTTTTGGTCTCCCAACTTCTCCTCCATTGAATATTCAACGAGCACACCGATTATGTCCACCCTCTCGTTCTACCAACTTCGCATCCTCTCCAACGAAACCTAGAGGTGTTATCTTATATTTTCTAGAGTATACAGATTTGATTAAAATCATTCAGACTGCCAAACAAACGGAAAAACTTACCTGGAATGGTGCCAATCTCTTTTTTGCCCAGGACTATGCTAAAGCTACTGCAGATCGTCACAAATAGTTTCCGAAGAACAATGAATATATTATTTTTGGGGGCGATTGTAATCAAGTTTTTGACCCTATACTGGATAGACACTTTTCTGTTAGATTTTCCAACACTAAGATGCATTCCCAATTTATTTCCACCATACGATGCAAGTCCCTAGACGACATTTGGCGGCTTTGTAACCCTGATACTCAAGAATATAGCTTTTACTCTCAATCCCGAATAGACTACCTCTTTTTTAGTAAATCCCTATCTCAACAGATTTCCCATTCCGAAATTGGATCTATTTTAATTTCGGATCATACCCCAGCATTTGTGGATTTTGATTTGTTACCCTTTACTCCACATGCACGTAGATGGTGATTCAAAAATACTTTATTAGCTGATCCTACTTTTACAACCCAATTCACCTTGTTTGCTTTCCGAATTCTTTTCAATAAATTCTACCCTGAACTCTTGTCCTGTTATGATTTGGGACTCCTTTAAAGCGGCTGCCAGAGGCTTTGTTATGAATTTGTTTTTTCGTAAGAAGAAATTCTTTGAAGCTAAAACGTCCCAAACACTTGCTGAGATTAAACAACTTGAGTATACTTACTATCATTCAAACTATGAGTCTTCCTTAAAAAAAATTATTGAAGCAAAATGTAAGTTTAATAAAACATCTGCAGAGGCTGCCTCTTCACATCTTTTAAAGAGCAAAGGGCGTTACTATGGAGGTCAAAATAAAATGGGGAAGTTATTGGCAAACTATTTAAATATACGACGTGATCGAACTAAGATAGAGTCTATACGGAATAATGCTGGTATCTCCTTAGTTAAGGACAATGATATCTTAAACAAGTTTGTTTCCTTTTATAAAACTTTATACACTCCCGAACCTCATCCAACCTCAATTGATCTTGCTTCTTATTTTCAATCTATTGATCATCCTCCACCTCCCAGTGGTGATTTTACCTCCTTAGACATGGATATCACTCTTTCCAAAATTACTAATGCAGTTTCTGTACTAAAAAGGGGAAAAGCTCCTGTTCCGGACGGATATACTATTGAATTTTAAGCACATTTTGCTAGTCTACTCCTCCCACGTCTTTTACTTCTTTTAAATTCTTTTATTACAGTTGGCGCTTCATCGGGTACTTTTCAGGAAGCCATGATCTGTTTAATCACCAAAGACAATAAGGTTCTGTCTCTTTGCAAAAACTACCGTCCAATCTCCTTAGTCAAACTTGAATATAAAATATTTGCAAAAATTCTTGCTCTCTGAATTGATCTTAGTTTACCTAATCTCATTAACCTGTGAACAATCGGGTTTTTAAAAGGTTATCTATCCTCTGATAATTCCAGAGTCTTTTTCAATATCCTTAGTAAAGCTTCCTCTCTTGATTATCCTATTGCAGCCATAGCATTATATGCAGAGAAAGCATTTGATAGGATTGGATGGGATTTTATGTTTCAAGCACTCAAATGGATAGGTTTTCCTCCTAAATTAATGTCACTTATCTCGCTACTGTATTCAGGTCCTAAAACCTCTATTTTTGTTAATGGTAAGGTCTCGGACTATTTTCCTCTTCTTAGAGGAGTACGTCAAGGATGTCCTCTATCTCCACTTTTATTCATAATTGCTTTAGAACCTTTCTTATCCAAAATTAGGCAGGATACTCAGATTACCGGTTTTCCGCTTCCTACCTCCCATGTTAAAATATCTGTTTACGCGGATGACATCCTTTTTTATTGTTCTAATCCTTCTTCTTCCATTCCATCTTTTATGAAACAGGGTGATGTTTTTTTTCTCAATTTTCTGGCTATCGTCTTAATTCAGACAAATGTGAACTTCTCCCCCTAAGTGCTTTGCCTTAAGCAGGATTTCAATTCTACCGGTTTTTCTTGGCAACCTTCAAAGATAAAATACTTAGGCCTGTGGTTCTCTTCAAACATTCCAGAAAAACTAAAATTAAATTTTGAGCACATAACTAAAATTCTATTGCTCGCTGGCACCCACTTTTACTCTCTTGGTGGGGATGACTGGACTCCATTAAAATGATGCTTTCTCACATGATTGTATATATCATCTCTATAATTCCTGTACGTATTCCTGGATTTTATTTAAAAAAAAAATAGATTCTCTGTTAACAAAATTTCTTTGGAAAAAGAAATCGCCACGTATGGCCCTGTCCTCTCTGAAGGCGGACAAAATCTCTGGTGGTCTAAAATTTCCTGATTTAAAAAAATACCATCATGCCTTCTCATTAAAACAATCTTCCCCGTTGGCTCTCTCTTGATCAGAATATACCTTCTCCTATTTGGTTGACTATAGAAAACTATTTTCTATTCCTTTTGAATTTGAAGAATCTCTTGCCATTACAACAATATTTCTTCTCTTCGAAGCTCAGTCATCTCTTGCACTCGCAAAATTCTTGCCCCACTACAACCTTCCCCTTATTCTTCTCTTTCCTCATTAGATCAACAGCCCATTTGGCATAATTCTTTACTTTGAGATCAAAAGAGAGAGCAAGGGATATTTTCACTGAGAAGTGAAAAAAGAGATAACTCCTATTCCCCTGATAGGAACATTCATGAAAACAATGGGAGGAGTATCCCCTACGTAGAGTTTTGAAAAAACTTTCGGAGGGTGAACTTCTTGGCAAAAAGGAAAAATTCAACCTTTTGTTTTAAAACCCCTCACTCACCAACCTAGTGGTGACTTGCTTCATCATCGGGGTCCACCCTGGTTGTGGAAATTGAAGAAATTGATGTACATAAACAGCATTCATTTCCCTTCTTCTCCCACTCCTCTCCCTGTGAGCACCATGAATACTGTAAATTATTGACCGTATCACTCTGCCAGTAAGAGCCCATACCCATATGCATATGTACAGCCATTCTAGGCACCATGGCCCTTTTACCCATTGGAATCCCCGGCTTCCCTTCTGCGCGTATCTTAAACCCCCTCTCTCATGCATAGACCATGAAACCCTCTCCCTCTGCGCGACCCTGTTGTGAAAGGCAACCCTCCTGCTTGACCCGCACAAACCCCCCATTCCCTCTTGAAGAGACATCCTTCGCCTTAGCTGGCATAGCCCTCCCCAGCTGCACCTGACTGCCCCCGCTCTCTCATGTACGGGTCATAAGATCTCTCTCTCTCTCTATGTGACTCTGTCCCTGTGTCCACCCTAGCTTCCCCCCCCCCTCCCTTCTCCTCCCATGGGCAAGTCATAAACCTTCTTCTTCTGCAAGACCCTGTCCTTGGGAGCCACGGCCGCGCCTGACCAACCCCTCCTTTCCTTCCATGAATGCCCCTCTGTTGACAAGCCTTCCCTCCGCGCTCGATTGTCCACGCAGCATGAATACCACTCCTTTGATGACCCCTTCCCCTCGAGTCCGGCTGACCACACATGTCCGAGGCCATCGCCTGAGCCAGGAGGTACCATTTACTGCCCTTATTGTATGAAGTCACTCCTCTTCAAAGGACCCACTATTGATCCTGGCCACCCCACCCCCTGGGCTATGATCAGGCGCACACATCCTAAACTGTTGACGGAACACTCAGCTGCGTGATTGCCCTCCCCTCTTATCAGCAGGTCAAGGGTCCCTATTGTGGACACATGTGGGGTAGGATTGACACGAGGATTATGGGGATGTATTTTCCTTGTTACACAATATCATGATTGTAATACCAAGTGTTCTGTAAAGTATAAAAGACGGAGTCTCAGCTCACTTGTTAGAGCACCTCCTGAAAGACACCGTGTTTCGTGTCCGAAATGACTGGCTCTCCTCATGAGAAATAAACTCTGTTCTTGATTCCTGCTTCCAGCGCCCGTCTCTTTATTTGGTAACTATTCAACATGGGAACTAAGAGGCGGTTTGCGCCAGCGGCCTGGGCATCGGTAGTAATCTGGGCTCCTGTTCCACAATTGGCGTCCCAACGCGGGGCCCATCAGTGACATAAGGTCCGGTAAGAGAGATCCAGACGAAGAAGTGAACATCTGAATGATCGGAGTATACCTGCCTTGAGAGGGCCCTTGCCCGGCTGCCGATCGAAAGTACTTCACCAATTCTGAACGGACCTCTCTCGAGTGACCTATTGTCCTGACTGGAATCCCACAGGAATGCTACATGGAGTAAGAGAACGATCGGGCGCTGGAGGAGGAAGACGAAGAACTGTCCGTATGGTCCGGTCCGGGTAAGATTAAGTAGGGTGTTTCTACGCCTGATTGGTAGGGTGGTTCTATCCACCTGATTGATTGATTGATTGTATTGGAATCGGTATTTGTATACTGATATTGTTGGTATTGGTTCATTTAGCTTTGAAGGCTACTTGACATATTGGTTCTCTTCTGGAGAACGAGACATTCTCTGTTTGCAAACAGCGGCGAATAGGAACGTCGTCCCTCTTTGCAGATAGAGAAGGGTAGGTAATGCAGACTTTTGTCCCCGTTGTAATCCGTCATGCCTACTTTTCTCCCCACTGATTGTTTTGAAAATCGATTAATAATCAATTGTTGCTCTTTGAGATCTTCCCTGTCCACAAACAGAGACGAATAGGAATATTCTGTTTCCTTTATGGATAGCGAAGGGCAGGTAATGCAGACATTTGTCCCCGTTGTAATCCGTCATGCCTGTTTTTCTCCCCACTGATTGATTGGTTGCCTGGACATTGTTGTTCCAGGAATTGTTTCGTTTGAGGTATTTTCTACTTGCAAACAACGTGGAATAGTAATATTCTGTCTAGTCTTTGCAAGTAGTAAAGGGTAGGTTATGCCCCTTTGTGAATTCGTCAGTCCTACCCACTCCCCACTGTTTGGTTATTTGGGGGGTAGCTCGCATGGTCCGCCCAGGAGACTACCCTTATGGAGGACATATGCTCCCCGCTCATGGGCCATTTAGTGGAAGTAGACCATCTGGTCCGTCCAGGAGGCTACCCTAGTAAGTGGAAGTACATTGCTTGGTCTGTCCAGGATGATACCCTAATGAAGGAATATATGTTCCCCTTTTGATCGATAATCTCGTTCCACCCCGGACCATTTATTGGAGGGAACTCGTCTGGTCCGTCCAGAAGTACCCCCTAGTGAAAAGGACACATAAAAATATGAAGTGATCACCGTTCCCTACTAACAGAAAACTTTAGCTCGAAACACGCTAAGGAAAAGAAGGTAAACTAAAAAGAAATCAGGCTAAGTCAGTAACCCCCTGATGAGCTTTTGACTTCGCTAAAAATAAGAAACATTAGAAATAGTTCGTAATAAGAAATATAAAATGGCGAAAAGTTTGACAGCAAAAATAGCCACGAGGTAGCTAGGCTTCACTGCCTATTCCTGCTCCCAACATGTCTGCCTCATTGCCCACCACGCCCAAATAACGGTCACACGAAATAGAAACAATTCAATAGGTACCTACCCCCATTCCGGAAGCTCCCGAAGTGCAACAGGTCCGCGGTTACGCCCATCCGGAGGGCGAGGCCTCGAGGTATGCGGGGCTCGCCTGGCCGCGGTCAGTAGGAGATGCTGGTGGGCAGGCGGCCCAAAGAATAATAAGGACCTCTCCACCTTTCCCTCTTCTGCCGCCCTGCAGGCCGCGGGGAGAGAGGGGGCTGTCTTGCCTCAGCCGCCGACCACCCCCCCCCCCACCTTCAATAGCCAGCACGGCCAATATCGAAGCGGCGGAGCCGAGGAACGGCGCGGGGTCGCTGGAAGGGGGAGGTGACGCGAACGAGCCTCCCCCACCTCCCTCCAGGTGGAGGCTTCCAGCGACACCCCAACGCTCTTTGCTTAAAGAGGGTCCACATCGAAAAGCGGTCTTTTGCCCAGGAAGGGCACACGCCCATGCCTTCTCTCCTCAACCTTGAAGATTCTATGAGAGCCGGGGGGCACCCCGATCCCTCCGCATGGGTGCCCCCGCCCCCCTCACCGGGAACCGCGACATCGGTGCACTCCTGTCGGCGCCAGCCTCAGTTTGGAAATGGCTAAAATGCAGCCACGGCACAGACTTGTTCAGTTCCGGAGGAACACCAGAATGACCCGGTAGGAAAATTGTTGCCGCCCTCTCCACTCTTTGACTGTTGTTGGACTGTTACCACATTGTGCAAAACTTTTTGAACTTCCAACGGAAGGTTCTGGTCCAACCACGAGTCATTGGAGATATTCTGACTGTGCTGGAACTCGCCTGACCCCACCCAAAATGGCGCCGACACAAAATGAGACTTTTTGAATAAACTTTGTTGCACCCTGACCACGCAGCTTTTTGCCCCGAGATATGTATGTAGTTTTTTGGATAATGAAAGTAGATATGAAGGATTTTGAGTATGTGCCCGGACAAAGAACTGACTTAGGGTGGGTACTGATTATGATTTGGAAAATGAATTGGTGTAATTTAGATAAAGAATGAGTATTGGATAATGAATTTATGAATTAATAAAACTGAATTCTTGACATGCATCATGCTTGCTCTGCAGGGAAGTTTGATACGATTTGTTTGCACTGCTGCACTTTATGCAATGAACTGCCACCAACTTCGTTCTTCTTACGTACAGTTCCGATCTGCTCCGTGGCCGGTCCACTAGGTTATAGGCCTGTATTTATACACCAACCCTCTTTATTAAAAGTATTTTGAAAAAGAAAGCATGGTTGTAGCAGTTGCATTAATGAGTTTTGGATGTTTTGCTACTGTGAGCGAAGAATAAGTATGATGACGGATGCAGATTAAAAAGGACCAGATATTTAGCAGCTACATTTTGTGTCACAGGCAGCCGGAAAAAGTGTTTTAGACGCCCTTGAAACAACACCACAGAAATGCCACCTGGCCGCCACCCTTGCACCCAACAAAAGGGGTTGCGACCAAGTAACTCATGTAGATACGCAGATCGCCAATGATTATCTGTCTGACACTACTGGTCCCTCTGGGCTTAAACGCCGAGATGGTAAAGAAATGCAGTACGTGGAGATAGGTCGAGTATGTGGTAAGTAAAAACATTTCCGGACTACTGCATGCCGATGTGCTTTGAATGCTGCCCCCCCCCACCCCTTCTTTCTCCTCCCTTCTGCAGGTCACGTCAGAACGTCGGCTGAAGTGTGGGAGAGCGATGGTCAAACCACCGACGAAAAGGGAAAGAGGGAATATGTGTGTAGTCGTTATGACGATAAGTTTTCAAAAAGACGTAGACTTAAACATGACTGTTCCTCCTTAGAACATAGCGACTGGGAGGATGGACTGACATAGAAACTTGACGGGTACTGTATGACGACAATTGACTAAGAAATAACACGTTAGATAATGTAACTAGACATTTAACTAGGTAGGGAAAGGACAAAGAAAAATATGTGGGTAAGGGTTACCACGGCACCACCCGTCTGGGAAGTTAGAAATGTTGCTGATGTTCAAAATGCACTGCCCGCCCCCTTTCTCACACTCTTATAGATATAGCCAAGCTGTCCGGCTGTTCTCCCGATCAATACTTGCTGTTGCCTCAGCCTGGAGAACTTCCCACCAAAGGAAGGAACTGAAAGACGGTTTAAGATCCAACCATGGGTAAATAGCACGACCAGGTTAATTTCTGATCGACTAACCGAGGTGTAAGTATTGACAATTGAGAACGCTCGCAGAGATAACAAGCGAGAAGGAAAAGGAGGGAAGGGTAGAAAGAGCTAAGCACATAGATAAATAGGATAGTAAAGATACGTAGGATATAATATGGATTTTGATGGCCACCTGTCGTTTTCTGTTTTGTCGTGAATGTCTTATATATGTAATACATGTGCTGTCTTCCTTGTCTGAGTTTGTGTGTATGTAATGTACGGATTTATGTCTTCCCTCTGTCTGTATTTGCGTGTTGCCTGACCTCTGCTGTTCTGTGTTGCGAGCGCACTAAATGACCTATTTTCGTACACGTCTCTCTCCCCCTCTCTCTCTCACCACCCCCTTATCTCTCTCTCTCTCTCTCTCTCTCTCTCTCTCTCTCTCTCTCTCTACATGTCATACGTGTACCGAATGGCTCGTTTGGATTGCGGACGACTCTCACTCTCTATGAGAGTCTCCCTATTTTCTCTCCCTCTTTGTGGTAAAATTGTGCCCCCACCGGCACCAGTCTGATTGGATATTTATTGAACGCGAAGGTGTTTAGCGAAATTGACCGAAACTAAAATGATTGTATCTCGCCATATTACTACCTCTCCTTTCTGCAAAATGAATGAACTTGAATTGGCTGAGAAGGAAAGGACAGGTAAGACGACTAAGGTCCCCCAAATTTGGCCATTTATAGGGGAACTGTATGTCAATGGCACCTTATTTCTGTTCATCAGGGACGAACGCCAGCGCCTACATTGACCCCCAACGTCCAGATTGCCCCACCCCCTTTGCACCCAAGCACGAATACCCGAAGAATTCCTGCCCCACTTGATTGACCCCAGCTGCTGTCCTGGATATAAACATGATGACCATGAGTAACTGTCGTCCCTCGAGAAAAACATGTTTTACCCTGACTCTCGATGATAGCACCCCCGCCCTGTTTGAAAAGGTTAGCCAGCCTTGAAGGGAAATGTTAGACTGTTAAGGCGCAGGTTAGAAAGACGAGTCTCCCTGGAGGCTCCGAAATGTCGAGTTTGATGAAATACACAGTTGATAAGAGTCTGACTTTCCTCCATATGTGACCTGTGCAGACAATGAATAAAACTTGGCATGAACTCAGTAGGAATGCCGACATATGCACTGCTTGGTAAATGAACTTCTGACTGTGACCAATGAGCGTATCTCCCAAGTGCGTTGGATTGAGAGAGGAATTCGCATGCATAAATGTCTTCCCCTGACCAGTTCTCTAAAGCTTGTTTTGTACCTATTTAAAGATTCACGATCACCGAAGGAGAAGGGTCAGGTGTGAACGTACAGCCCGGCTGCAGATCTTGGGACACGTGTGACCTCGACCAAAGGTGGAGCTGCAGAGCAACAAGATACGGGACGAGACCGCAATTTCAACGTGGAAAATGAAAAATGACGGGCCGCCTAGGAGCCCTTCGTCTGCTAACCCACGTATGCCTGGAGTCTCTGTCCCCCTTCTTTGGGCCCGATTGATGGGCCTGCCTGCTTGTTATCCTTTGCTCCCTTGGTCCCTTTTGTGTGTCCCAGGAACTCTGACCCAACTCCGCTCTCTCTCCTATCGACTATTCGAACCACACTCACCCTCTTTTCCACGTGACTTTTTGCCAAAGGGAAGAACTGCATTCAAGTGGGAATAGGGTGTTGCCACGGAAATATAGGTGCCGAGCATAAGGCGCCGCCAAACGGATTGTTTAGGGAACAGGACTGTGGTCTAACAGCAGAGGACTGACCGCACCCTGCAGCGCGTAAGGATAGAACCGAGCTGGACCTATAGCTCCACCGCCGGTGCTCAACAGCGCCAACGAAAGTACACGGACTAGAGCCTACCAGTGATGGCTCACTGATAAAAAGACACTGTGACGAAGACATATTGTGTATTGAACTGAATTCCGCTCTCGACTACCTGGTCAAAACTGTTCATTGGTCACATTTTTTAAGTCAGAAAGACTTATGCTATGTAGTGTGCTTAATTGTTAGGAACTCAACGAAATGCAAATTCCTATGTGCTGCATTCTGCCCATCACCTCAACTGTCTATGATTGTACGCCAAATGCTAGTATCAACGAATGCTAATTCTTCAACGATGCCTGTCTATCTGTAACCCCATCAATTGCAAAAATGAACGCTGTAATGTAAAAAGGGGCGACTGTGGAAATTGAAGAAATTGATGTACATAAACAGCATTCATTTCCCTTCTCCCACTCCTCTCCCTGTGAGCACCATGAATACTGTAAATTATTGACCGTATCACTCTGCCAGTAAGAGCCCATACCCATATGCATATGTACAGCCATTCTAGGCACCATGGCCCTTTTACCCATTGGAATCCCCGGCTTCCCTCCTGCGCGTATCTTAAACCCCCTCTCTCATGCATTAACCATGAAACCCTCTCCCTCTGCGCGACCCTGTTGTGAAAGGCAACCCTCCTGCTTGACCCGCACAAACCCCCCATTCCCTCTTGAAGAGACATCCTTCGCCTTAGCTGGCATAGCCCTCCCCAGCTGCACCTGACTGCACCCGCTCTCTCATGTACGGGTCATAAGATCTCTCTCTCTCTATGTGACTCTGTCCCTGTGTCCACCCTGGCTTCCCCCCCCCCCTCCCTTCTCCTCCCATGGGCAAGTCATAAACCTTCTTCTTCTGCAAGACCCTGTCCTTGGGAGCCACGGCCGCGCCTGACCAACCCCTCCTTTCCTTCCATGAATGCCCCTCTGTTGACAAGCCTTCCCTCCGCGCTCGATTGTCCACGCAGCATGAATACCACTCCTTTGATGACCCCTTCCCCTCGAGTCCGGCTGACCACACATGTCCGAGGCCATCGCCTGAACCAGGAGGTACCATTTACTGCCCTTATTGTATGAAGTCACTCCTCTTCAAAGGACCCACTATTGATCCTGGCCACCCCACCCCCTGGGCTATGATCAGGCGCACACATCCTAAACTGTTGACGGAACACTCAGCTGCGTGATTGCCCTCCCCTCTTATCAGCAGGTCAAGGGTCCCTATTGTGGACACATGTGGGGTAGGATTGACACAAGGATTATGGGGATGTATTTTCCTTGTTACACAATATCATGATTGTAATACCAATTGTTCTGTAAAGTATAAAAGACGGAGTCTCAGCTCACTTGTTAGAGCACCTGCTGAAAGACACCGTGTTTCGTGTCCGAAATGACTGGCTCTCCTCATGAGAAATAAACTCTGTTCTTGATTCCTGCTTCCAGCGCCCGTCTCTTTATTTGGTAACTATTCAACATGGGAACTAAGAGGCGGTTTGCGCCAGCGGCCTGGGCATCGGTAGTAGTCTGGGCTCCTGTTCCACATGGTGACCTAGCGTCACCAGGATGTGCTTCGACACCTGTGTTACAGTGGAGCGGGTTGTGACTGTAAGTGCAAAAAAATGTGTTAAAAATTGTCCTGGTTTAACTTAAAACATAATTTTATTTTAAAGTAACAGAACAATGTTAAAAATGTCGGTGGCGAGATACTGGTAGGTGGGTTACGACCAATGTATCTCTATATGTGTCTGTGTAGCTTGGTCAACATGTTTCTACCAATAGGGCAACTGCCCGGTATTCTTCAGGACCAAAAAACAGGTGGACGGGAGGTGTGGGCCCCCTAAAAGGCGCACCCTATCCTGATCCCCTGTTTACCTACTGGAAGAATACCCAATGGTTAATGTGCTCAATCAAGATAATGAGAGCCATCAGAAAAGGTTAAAAAGAAAAGAAAAAGAGACCTGTGGAGAAAGTAAAATAGACTGTTTTCAGTTATGATCTTAATTACTCTCCTGTTACGTCGTGAAGTGTCTCTGTACTGTGACTTTTCATGCCAAAGGGAAATGCCCTCCGAGTGATAAAGTATCGTGTTCAATACGTGTAGCTGGAAAGGAGGTATTATCGGGACACACACACTTATGAATAGGTGCGTGTGTTATTACATGCAATATTATTTATCACCTTCATATCTGCTTGCAAGCATGCATTTCTTTTCGAATACATGCATTCGTGTTTCATCATTCATGTCATCCATCTAATATCCATATTTGTGCGCAGTGAATATCCTTGTGCACCTCAGGTAATTGTGGATGATAAGGGCGCTTTATCGTATGTGCATTAGCATTCAGTGGCGCCAAATAACAGACTGTAACATACAGGACATACACACATATAACATATAGGAGTACACACAAGTTCCATGGTTCGAAGTGGGGGCTTACTTGTTTCTAGCCTCTAAAGTGCTTCAACGGGCAGGGGGTAGGTTCTTCAAACCGACATAACATAATCTGAAATGGCGCGAAAATATCACTGGTGAGTGATACACATTTCTAGCGCGCACCGAGCGATGTGCCCGGCAGGCTTCAATGCGTTCTCCGGTTCAGGGCTCCGGCTCTCTGGGTAAGAAAAGGGGGCTTTTACTTACAGTTTGCGGAAGAAGGTAACGGCCATTAACCTACTGCTATCCTCCTCTGCTCGGCTAGTGTTGCCGTGTGGGAGTTCCATCGTTAAATGTTGTTTGCCTTCCGGAATGGGCGTGGTTCCGTCCGCCGGAGGGGGAGGAGTTACTAGGCGGGTTAGGAACGTAGTGACGATTGCAACGTGTGTATTGTAAACAAACGGCGTGCCATGACTTTTAGGCATTATGCAAAACGAATAGATTTACAAATACCGGCTGGTAATTTAACATCAGCAGGTTGTTAAAGATTGTAGTAGGGATTGGGGTGGCATAGTCATATTATTATTATTGAAGGAAACTGGACTCAAGTACCTCGAGATGGGAGCGTTGGTGACAGAGGGAGTTTATTTTTGCCTGTCATGAGGGGGGTAGCTTCCAGATAGGTAGAAGCGATGAACGCACACTGTTATTGTGCACATTAAGAAGTGGATTTTATTTAGGGAACCCAGAATGCGGGTGGAGGCTGTTCTGTATTATCATCGTAAATCATATGCAGACAGTCCTCGGTAGGATCATGAGACAGGGAGCACTGACCCAAAATATAGCGGGTCATTTGAGTACGTTAGCCCATGGGATATTATCATTGAGCCCTATCTTATGTGTGGAAAGTCTGTAAATCCACCTTTGTTCTTTTTCATAAAGGCGTGACTGTATGTTGGGGCCTGATTGAATTTGTTCAATAACAGTCCACCTCATATCATTGGGGGTGTGCTGCATGGTAAGAAAATGATCTGTGAGTCTTGTGTTGTTTTTCTTGCACCTGATTGTGCTGCGGTGTTCAGAAATACGTTGCTTTACTTTGCGGGTGGTCATTCCAATATATGGTTTTTCACAGGAGCATTTGATCAAGTATACAACGTTCTGACTGTTACAGTTCGTGTGTGATCTCTGTTCCCAAGTTTTCCCTTCTTCAAGGTTCAATGTCTTTGTGTTAGTGGTCAAATGGCAGACACTACAATCCCCACATCTTGAATGTCCCGTTACTGGAGGGAGTCCCCATATTTCCGTGATGGTTGGGTTGGTAGTGGTCAAGGTCTGCTTAGGTCTAGTGTTCACCAGAGTGTCTTTCAAACTTCGTGCCTTTTTATAGGAGAACAGAGGTTTTTCCCATTTGTAGTTGCCCGTGTGGAGTATAGACCAGTGCTTTTTTATGCTCTCGCTCACCTGGTTGGATACTGCATTATACGTCGTGACGCATGTTAGTGGGACGTCTCCATGGTTTTTGGTTGTGTCTTCCAGTAGGGCTTGTCGGGGTTGGTTCCGTGCTCTCTTCTGGCATTTGTTTGTTATTTTCTGAGGGTAGCCACGAGAGGATAGTTTTTTCGTTAGGTCTTCCGCCTGGCTTTTGTAATCGTTCAATTTGCTACAGTTTCTTCTGAGGCGGAGATACTGTCCATAGGGTAGGTTTTCCCTTAGGGGACGCGGGTGGAAGCTGTCATATCTTAGTAAGTTGTTTTTTGCCGTAGGTTTGAAATGTGTCTTTGTTATCAGATTGTCATTTTCTCTTTGTATTTCAATATCCAAGAAGACCATCTTGTCCCTGTCTATGCAGTGGGTGAACCGTAGATTTTGATCACGGGTGTTTAGCCAAGTTATGAATTCCATCAAGGTCTCTTGTGAACCTTGCCATATGGAAAAGACGTCATCTATGTATCGCCGCCAAAATTTAATATGACTGCCAAATGGATTGTCTGCTGCCAAGATGTGTTTTAGTTCAAAGTCATACACATAGAGGCCCGCCACACTAGGGGCAAAAACACTGCCCATAGATGTACCCCCTACTTGCAGGTACAGTGTGCCCTCATATTCAAAGTAGTTCCTTTTGAGGGCCAGGGTGGCACATTGTATGATGAACTGTTTCGGTGTGTGGTAGTCCCAGGTTGTATTATCTAGAGTTTTTTCCAACACATTGATAGTGGCGTCTTGTGGGATGTTCGTGTAAAGGCTTTCTATGTCAAAGCTAAGAAGGATATAGTCTTGTTCCATTTTGATGTTTTCCAAGATTTTTAGTAGACTTTTTGTGTCTCTCAAGTACGTAGATGTTCCCTGTACAATCGGTTTCAGAAAAAAATCACTGAATCTTGACAACGGTTCAAGAAGTGAGCCGATGCCCGACACGATTGGTCTTCCGGGAGGAGGGATCTTTCCCTTGTGCATTTTTGGCACCACATAGAAATATGGAATTTTGCTTTCTGTTTTGCTCAGGTAGTCTGCTTCTTGTTTGGAGATATGGCCTTGGGCTTCAGCTGTTTCCACCATGTTTGTAATTTCAATCCTTAAATCTTGGGTTGGATCTGTTGGTAATATTTGATAGTTTTTTGTGTCGCCTAATAGGCGTCTGCATTCTGCGTCATAGTCATTTTTATTCATTACTACAAGGCCCCCGCCTTTATCTGCGTAGGGGATACTCCTCCCATTGTTTTCATGGATAATTCTTTACTTCACATTAAAAATCTTACTTTCTACTGGAAATCTTGGAGTAATAAGGGATTACTTTGGATCTCACAATTATTAATAAATAATATCCCTTTATCTTTTGCGGATCTTCAAACACAATTTGCCTTACCTTCTTCCTATAGAACTCAATATGATCTTTTGTATCCTTCACTTTGTCAATACCTTCGATCCTCCAGCTGTTCCACGCTTTTTCCCTTATTATTGAGCTCTTCCTTCACTTCATCCTTATATATTTGTTTATCTCTATCCCCTGATAGGACCAAAACGAAGGTTGAATTGGCTTGGGAAAGTGATCTCCAGGAATGTTGGACAACTCCTTTTTGGGATAAGTTGTGGCCTAAAATTCATAAAACATCCAGAGTTGCTAATACGTCTCAGACCCTTTATTTTGTTTACCAGCGCCTTTTATATACTCCCGCAAAATTAGCCTCCTTCACTACAAATTCTACCCCTATTTGTTGGTCTTGCCCTTGCACAAATGCGGATTTACACCATATTCTTTTTGATTGTCCACCTGTGAATTGTTTTTGGCAATTAGTTTGGTCTCAAATTAACAAAATCTTTAAAACAAAAATTCCCTTCTCCCCTTCCCCTTCCATCACCTTGCTGGCCCCAATCTCCTTCTAATTTTAAAATAATGGATTTGTTATTTGGCGGTAGCTCTTCACTTGATCACGTCAAATTGGAAACAGGCTGACAAAGTCACCTTTAGAGCCTGGTGGTATGCAGTCTGTTTTCATCACAGACTTGACACCTATTACATTTCCCTATTTCTGTGTCCATTAAATGAGACCTTTTATGGCTCCCTATATCCACATATTTAACTTATAATGCCTCACATAGTGCTCCATTAGTCAGAAACCTCCATGATTTACTTGTTGTCTTTGCTTATTTAAACAATTTCTAATTAATATTCCCTTCGATATTTGTCCTTATTGTAACTTGATTTTGATTTTTCTTAACATTGTCTTTTATGCATATAGAAATAGTTTCATGTGTTATCTTTTCTTAAAGATTATAATAGAGTTAAGATTATAATAGTATATATATTTTCCTCTCTCTTGTTCCCCGACCCTCTTTACTTTCTTTACCCTTCCTCACTCCCCCCTTTTCTTTTTTATATTTCTCATATGTATATTATTACTTGCAGATAATATTCTTTAATATACCTGATGTATTGCATTATATTGAACTTTGCTGAATAAACTTAGATGTTAAACTCAAAAAAAAGGAAATTCGTTAAAAGGATCGCTGGAATGCATCTACCAGACTTTTGGACACCACTGAAGAAAGACAGAAGGTAGGCATCTCCTTCCGGGCAGAGAACTCTCTGCAGTCAACCCCCTGACTCGCAACACTACTTTTACTAGAGGAGCATCAGCAGGACCCTCCTTCTTTTTAGTAGGAGACAGAGCAAGGGGCAACAGGCAGGCACACTACAACTATGCACAGCTCTCTTCCTATGGGTGCTGCACACCCTTGTGAAGGGGAGGGCGCAGGTGGCAGACTTACAATGGGTCATACAGACAGATGGCACGACTAGCACTGCCTCGCCACTTTTATGCCCTTGATCTAGGCCCTGGTGGTACCCTGAGATGCTATGAGGAACAGAGAGTGAGTCAGGGCCAGCCTCTAGGGCTGTGCGACCGGTGTCACCGCACCGGGTGCTGGCTTCCTGGGGGCGCCGTGTTTGCAAGTTTATTACGTTTTTAAAGCACTTGGTACCGCTTTCCTTTCCTCTGGCAATTACCAGGCCTCACAAAAATGTCAAATTAACTCCTGTGATTATGTTCTTCCTGGAGATAGATGGGAGTTTTGTAAAGTTGATTTTTTTTTACTTATCTGAAGGTAGTGCAGAGGGTTAATATGCCTGCTGCAAAGAAGGTGTACCATGTAGATTACAGAGTGCATATAATGTAAATAGATCAGCAGGTTACTGCTTTTAAATCGGTCCTAGAACTTCTGGGGCCCCGGGCGAAAGGGAAGACGTGAGGCCCCTCTAATTTGTAAATTTGTATGTAAAATCCAGTCACAGCCGGCATGACTCGTGGGGTGTTGGGGGTCTCGCGGGGGGGGGGGGTAATTTAAAAATAAAATAAACGTACCTTCCCAGGTCTCTCGTCATCTCTGCTCCTGACCTGCTCTCCTGCGTTCCTGCCTCTGGAACAGGAAGCAGGCAGCCTCCCTCCCCTAAGCCAATCACAATGCTGCAATGGCAGCATTGTGATTGGTCGGGACGCCGACCAGCCAGGCGCCTGTGGGGAGGCCATTTTCTCCGTGTAGGGTGCATTGCAGCCTACATTGAGAAAGGTCAGAGTGAGCATGACTGGTTTGGCCCTGGAGGGCCGACCAAACAGTCAGCGCCCTTAGCAGTGGGCAAGGCTCTCCTCCATGCCCTAAAGCAGACCCGCCCGCCCCCAACCAAACACTTCTACTTTCTCACAGTGCGAGAAGCAGAAACATAAAATGGTAGTTTTAGCATTTTGTGTATCTGCTTCTTGCACTACGAGAAAGCAGCGGGGCAACGCTCCTCCGCCCTAGTGAAGGAGCCGCCCTTGGTTACATCACAATTGACATCACAGAAAGTGACATTGCAGGACTATTGATCTTATTTGGCATCCCTGAAGAGACCTAACGTGGATATCAGTAATATGGACAAAAAGATAAATATGCAAATTAAGTAAGTCCATATATTTTAAAACTATTAAATGGATTACATTTGTCACATTGGATGGAAAAGCTAGGTACAGGTCTCACAAAGATGTATATTATTAACTGATTGTTTCCAGATGAGTGCATGATTCAATTTGCAGTTCTGCCTCATAATGGGGGGAGATCCTGTTGAGGTGGGGCGGGGTCATTCAAAATATAAAATGACACAAGAGAAAACCTCTCACACCATGGATATAATTGCAAATTTCAAAAGGCGCCCTTCTCTTTCTGTGCCATTATTGTGCTACTTTAGGATTACATTAATACTTTGTAATTTGTTTTAACCTAAATCCTCTCACCAGTATCCCACACACACATGCTAAGAGACGTAGGACAATCTTTTTTGTGTGTGGGCTCTTTACTCGCCAGAATTATGTTAAGTGCAAAAACACAACACATATAGTAAAAAATTACAAGACAGCATTGCAAACTAAGATTTTACATAAATAAAAAATATTTTAAAAAAAACTTAGAACAACCAAGACCACTACTAAATCATGCATTGACTTGAAGGTATGCTTCAGATTCAAGGGGTTTTCAAATCAACGTTTTTGATTTGGTGTTAGAACTGTAGGACGGAGAAGTGGCCGCCTTTAGCGCTGGTGGAGCCCTGTGCGACAATGTTGGTGCCCCCAATGACTCACTCTGCCACGGATTCCCTCACTACCACCCTTTAACAGTGCTCCTCAAGTCTCCATAACCACATTCTTGCTCAGATGCATTTAATTTAATTTACAGCGCCACTGTTACGAGTGTAGGGTGTCCGAGAAACCTTTTTCCAACATTAGGATAATCAAAGACTGGGGAAAAACCATAACGCTGTAATTTATACCTTGTAGTTTGCATACAGCTCTTAGATGACAGTTAATAGATCATTGTTCTATGTTAGGATTTTGACTTACAAACTGCAATTAACAATAGGATCTCTCTGACAAAAGCAGTAACCCACTGGCCTATTTACATTATGTGGACTTAGTGATCTGCATGGTACATGTTCTTTGCAGCAGGCACATTAACCCTCTGCGCTGCCTTTCCACAAGTCAAAACTTCCACTTGACAAAACTCCATCTCTCTCTAGGAAGAACATTAATCACAGGAGTTATCATGACATTTTTATTGTTGCCGAAAATTGCTGGAAGCCAGGAAGGAGGCAGCAAGTGCTTTTAGAAACATAATGTACTCGCAAACATGACGCACCCCACCCAAAGACAACGCTCAGTGCGATCTCATCGGTCACACCGCCCTAAAACCTTCCTGCTCAAGGGTCCTGTGACCTTAATGAGAGAGTCACTGTTGCTCTAGGGTGTGCTGATTCGTAGGCCTGCCCAAAATACTTATGGTGAGCTTCAATAGGGGTTGGAGTGGACAGGCCTTCAAGGTTAACCCACACTTGCCACTGCTATGGTACACCTGCTGGTGCTCAGACACCATTCTTCTAAGGTCTTTCGGGGCCTTCTAAGGTCTAGCATAAGAATGTGCTCTCTCGGGAGAGTGGTCTGGTCACGAAGGTTGAACCTGGTCCCCCAGTTCCAAATTCGGCAGCTCTGATCATGATGCCACATCCTCTCCCCCACTGAACACCCAATGGTCGTTGCGCTCCTGCATATGACACATAATAGAAACATGCCCTAATTTCAGTCCTTCCTGTATGGACAAATAGCTACAATCCTATAAACATATTACCTTGCAATCTATAGGTAACTCCTTATGACTGCTGACTAGGATGCCTCAACACTGTGTTTTGTAGTTATTATCAAACTTCTGTTGCCTTCGTTAGCTCTAAAATGTGCGTTATTCTAAGTAAAGTCTTCCGCTAAACTGTACCTGTCATCTAGCTTTATGTTGTGTGTTTTATTGGCTTGGGCGCCTAAACAGCGAAAGGGTTTAGAGAGTTAAAGCCTCTGTAATTTTTTTGTTGGAAGGAACTACTGTTTGGTACAGAAGACTTGATGTGTTTCAGTAATTCCTTCGGGGTATACGAGAACGAAGAGAATGCATTAAACTTCGGGGTTTTGAAAGCAGTGGGAATTTTTATAGTTAATAAATGCACAATTCTTAACATCCCTGTTTAGTATTCTACTCAGAGCAAGTGTTTTTTTTTTCCAGCCATGGCCCGCCTTTGACCCCTCGGGGACAGCGAAGGAAGGGTTAGAGTCCTTTCTGAATATCAAGTTACTGTTTTAACTTTTGAGGGCAGTTCTCAGTTTACTCGGATTCGTGTCTGCTGATGCCTTAAACGCCTTCGTGTTTCCTTCTCACCATTTCGCAGAAGAAAAAAACAGCCTTCTTTCTACGGGATTCCAAGCTTTCTGTGTATTTTGGATTGTGCAAGCTTCCATAGTCTGGAAGATTCTTTGAGTCGGATTTAATTTATTCGTCCAGCATTCGAGCCGCCTTCGCAGTTGATGCTGCTGCGTCAAAGTTCGCTTCCTAGTAAGCCCCATTAATAACGACTAAAGTGTCTGAAAGTCAACTTTTTTTTCGTTAAGCTCTCAAATCAAAATATGCATCTTGCGCACTTGATGGCGGCGGGGCCCCCTGAGCGCGAGGCCCTGGCAGCTGCCCATACCGCCCATGCCTAGGACCGGCCCTTGACATCCTTTTGTTACTTGTAATTTATAACTTAAGTCCTAAAATATAACAGTGAGCTGTTAACTTTCTTCATAGAGCTGCATGCACACTGCAAAGTATACATTATAGCATAGGTTAATGTTGCAAAAATGGTTAATTTGGGTAGAAATCGATTCTTATTATTAAAGAAAACTCCCAGCTATGCTGTTTCTTTTTGGACTCTGAGTGTGTACGTCTCCACAACAAGCACTCCTCAACTATACTGCCCACCAGTATGGTTGACATGTGACTCCTACACTTTTAGTTCTTCCGCTTATTTAACATTTCCTGTAAGCGGATTTACACAAGTATGATTGATTGTCCCAGTGTAATGTGTGTGATGCAAAGTGCTCTGACATCCTTTACTGGTACAAGTGGCGCTATTTAACTAATTTAATGCATCAGAGAGAGTGGGTATGGGGACTTGGTCTCTGTTAAAGGGGGCCAGTGAGAGAATCCGTGGTGGAAGTGGTCACTGGGGGGCGCCAACAAACGTTGTCGCACTAGGTGCCAATAGCGCTAAAGCCGGCCCTGAATACATGCGAGGCTCTGAGGCACCCTGCGCGCATCCTTCCAGTTCCTACCCAGAGCTCAGTCTCTCGGTACAACACCTGCTGCATCGCCAGCCCCGGGGTGCTGGCAAGAAGCAGGCCGGTTAGCATACTGCGCAGTCTCCTCTTCCGGGTGAGGTTTGGCTTCACCTGCTGAACTGGCTTGCAGGAAAGTGATGCTCTGTACTGAGCTCACTCAGAACGTCTTCCAGTTCATTTACTGTCAGCTGGATGGTGTGCAGCAACGCTGGGTTCAGTTTGCCCAAATAAAGTTTTAGATGACTAGGTAGTGGGCCGGCCGCTTTCTGGAGTGGGCGGAAAATGCCAGCGACTGATTTTAAGCAGACGAGCTTCCTTGCCTTTTGGCTGCTCATCATTGTGGTCTTTTAATTCCTGTCTTGAATTCAGGACGAGTGGGCTGTTGGTGCGCGCTGGTTGTTTATTTGGTCATTCCACTTATGTAGCGGTCTTAGGTCCAAGGTAGGCGCGAGGGCGATATTTTTGGTTACATTTGTAACAAGCATTTGTAATGCAATAGGTCTCGTATTTACACAAGTTTTAGCTAATGACATTGCAAATGACAATGGCTTTTTTTTGTTTTAGTTTTTAAAACATAAATAAAAGGCATTGTCACTTGCAATGTCAATAGCTCAAACTTGCATACATGCGAGACCTATTGCATTGCAAATGCTTGTCCTCTCTTTTGCTGAGGGTCAAACAATGAGGATGTGGAAAATATGCACCGGGGCCCTGAAGTTCAACTGGTGCCAGAGAGGGGTCGGGCAGAGAGCAGGGAGGAAAGGAAGCCGAAACTTATCAAGAATGAGGCAAAGGATAAAGAAGCATATGGTGGTGGGAGAAGGACATGCGGTGAAATCAAGACTTGCTGCATCCGTACGTGGCAGCGCCCGGGGTGCGCTCTGCGGAAAAGCTTCAGACCTCAGCACTGATTTTTTTATGCATAAATTAACGCCACGTCTACAGTAACTTATCACTAGTACATGTTGTATTTGCATATTACACATTATTGTACCTGGCACTTTAAATGTAACATTCTACATGTATTTTGATGACATGTTTGTAAAAGAGAAGGAAATAGAATTGATGGTAGACTCAGGATCATTTTGGACTATTATTCCAGAAGAATTATTTCAACAAAATTGGCCTGATGTCCTTACTTCCAAAGGATATCAATCCTAGTGGATATCAGTGAGAAATAGTTGATATCATGGGATAAATGTTAACAGATATTTCATTTCAAAACAGGTGTTTGAGAGGGAAAGTATATGTAGCTCATACTGGTCCACCAATTTTGGGGTGGGCACACCAATATGATTTGCATATAATTATAAATCCGAGACCTACACACCAAGTGATGGTAGTTGATGAGATTACAACAGAGTCACTTGTAGATGAAATGACCAACTTATTTTCTGAAGATATTAGTGAACTGAATGGGTATGTCCATGAGATAATGCTCAAGCCAAACGCTGTTCCCATGCAACATAAAGTACGTAAAGTTCCCATTATCGCCAGAGAAGAAGTTAAACGTATGTTATGTGAAATGTTGGAACAGGAGAGTATTGAGAAGATAGAAACATCCAGTTGGATTTCACCAGTAGTTATCATGGTCAAACCGGACGGTAAGTACAGGTTCTGTGTTGACTTGCGCACGTGAAACCAAAACATAATAGTGGACAACTTTCACCTACAGAACATCAATGAGTTGATATTGTCTTTAAAAGGTGGGAGATTATTTTCTAAATTAGATTTACGTAATACATATCAACAGATTAAGTTACAGGTAGATTCAAAACCCCTAACAGCATTTATCACTACAGAGGGAATTTTCCAATTCACAAGAATGCCATTTGGATTGGCATCTGCTGCTGGGGTTTTCCAGCGCATGATAGGTTCTGTATTGAAAGGGATAAAAAATGTTGTATAGTTCCAAGATGATGTTCAGTTATTTGGGGATACTAAGAAACAACACAATATGGTTTTGAAAGAAATTTTGAATAAAATGGAGAATGCGGGTTTACCTTTAAAGAAAGAAAAATGCAGATTTGCTATTAAAGGGGTAGAGTACTTAGGATACACTCTATCAGCTGATGGTGTTAGGCCAAAGCGAGACCTCTTGGAGGCAATAAGAAAAGCACCTGCACCTGTTGATAAGGACCAATTGAGATTCTTCTTTGGTCTTATAGAATATTATGCCAAACGTGTAAATTTCTTTGCTGATAAGACCGAAAAAATTAGAATACTTCTTAGGAAGGCTTGTAAGTTTGTTTGGAGTGAAGAACAACAAAAGGCCTTTATCAACATTAAAAACGAAATTTGTGAGGCAAAGATCTTAACTCCTTTTGATACCAAATTAAAATCAATTTTGACAGTTGATGCCAGTGCTGTTAGAATAGTGGCTGTTTTAGCTCAAGAACACATATCTGGTATAAAAACTGTGGCTTTTGCTTCAAGATCACTCACCAGTTCAGAAAGGAACTATTCCATAATTGAGAGAGAAACCTTGGCAGCTGCATGGGGTTGTGAGTTATTTTGAATGTATTTATGGGGTTTTTAAATTAAATTGCAAACTGATCATAAACCTTTGATTAGAATCTTGTCACCTGGTGGTGCAGGTAAGGGAACAGCAAAGTTAGCTAGATTAGCGGCTCGCATGCAAGATCTTTTGTACAAAATTGATTATATTACGGGTTGGAAAAATAGTCAAGCTGATGGGCTGTCTAGACTTCCCTTACCATGGAATGAGGTCGACAAATCTGGTGTTGAGTCTTTTCAGTGTGAAGGTTCAGTTGCTACAGTAGATTAATTATTAGAAGTGTGTGCTGGTGCTATCAATAAATATCAGTGGAACAAAAGCATGGCCACTAATGAGGTTCTATGCATTGTAAAGGATTTAATTGTCAAAGGTATGAGACATGAAAGTACCCTTCCTATTGCTGTAAGGCCATATGTTAAAATGTTAGATGAGTTGTCCATTTTTGATATGGTAGTGGTGGAAGTCGCTGATAGAGTACAGTGTACATGAAATGAGTGTACAATTCCGGCTGATTTGCTATCGAGAGACTACTAACAAAAGACAATTTTAGCAGACGACACAGTGTCCTACTAACATAATAAGTGCAAATCCATAACTGACTAAATATGTTGTGGTATTTGTGCCCAGTACCACACAAGCACTTGCGCGGGGGCTACCGGGGGCAACGGTCATGAGTGGAAAAATAAATCAGATTAAAAGAAAAAAAAGTAAATGTTTCATCTGATCTGTTAGTGCAAATTAAAAAAAAATAGAAAAGCACATTTTTAATAAAAGAGCTGCAGATGCCAGGGATTGAAACCAGGGCCTCATACATGCAAAGCATGCCCTCTACTACTGAGCTACATCTCCAGATGGATAACTATCCTTCTCCCAAATCCTTGAAGTCAGAGGGCATGCATGCTCATCAGTGTTTGACAATGGGCGGTCCCTTTTACCATGAGGATGGCGGGCCCAATCCTCACGGTAAAAGGGACCCATGAGGGCGAGGATCCCATGGGGGCAAATAGGATGTGCCCGGCACAGTGGCAGGGGCATCCTGCATGCCTGGCATTGTGGCGGGCGGTGCACTCAGCACAATGCCAGGAAGGCATGCTGTGCACTTCCATGGCAGGCACCACATGGTATTATTATGGCGGAGGGAATTGGGTGGTGGAACGGGTCGGATCACGGGCGGATCCTAATGGGCCCCATAGTGTGTATCAAAAGCTAATTCTAACGTAGAATTTGTAAGATAGTACCAACCCCTACATTTTTATGTTGTCCCACTCCATGTTCTCACAGTTTGTTTTGTGGTCAGCCCCAGAGGGCTCCATCAACCAGAAAGGAGCAGAGGCTGCAGTCCTCTTCTGTGCAGCAAGCTCAGACAGTTGGAAGGAAACTGAGGTTGACGGATGCCTGTGCAAGATACCGACCCGGGTCACTGTTCTGCCTCACTGAAGGAGAGCTACCGGATGTCAGAGATGTTCACCTGGGAAAGAGGTCCTATGAATGGTTTGCGGGGGGCATTAATCCCGTCCCTCCCTCTCGTTTTTAATCCCCATCTCCGGCACAATGTCTGACCTCAACTTTAAATTCAGCATAGGGTCATTCACCTCAAGACTAGAGGGCAGACAGGACCCACCCTATACCGGCCCACAATCCGTGGGAGGAAGGGATGCTGGCAGGTGTCTGCTACTCTGCCATTATGGCCTAGTGAGTGCATGGTTGTGTCATACACTCAATGATCCCATAGGGACCTCCCAAAAATAAACAAGCATTTGCAATGCAAATAGGTCTCTATTTGTGAGTTAGAGCGATTGACGTTTTAATGGGACTTTTTTTTACCTACACATTTTATTTTTTGAGTGAATGTATGTAGTGTGCAAAATCCCTCGGAAAGGTCCTGCACTTTATAATAAATATATTGAAAAATACGCAAAGTGTGGATTGTGTCAACAATTGCTTGGCACGTACCTCATGGGTGAAGTGTCACCACACATGCACACCATTGTGCTTTACTAATGCAAAACTCATTAATAAAAGTAGTTCTTACAGACTAACCAGTGTGATCGGGATTGGAGCATTTGAATCCAAATCCCGGCTTCTCTTTCTTGTTCTAGACTATTTGACTCACTCTCCTGCGCCTTGGTTATCCTCCAAACACTCAGAGGCAATGAAGATTGCCAAGGGGGCAGAGGGCAGGGGGGCTTTGGGGGTACATGAAAATGTATTCATTGCCTAGTTGTCAAAGGTCGCCCGGTGCTATTAGTTAAAAGAATGCAGATTTCATTAAGATATTAAGAGTATTTTACTCGCATCTATAAGAAAATCGACATTAACTAAACAAAATGCCAGAATATGTGTCAGTTTTCACAGTGTTTTAGACAGTACTGGTTGCTTAGTTTCATTGCATTAATTTTTGAATTTACACTTTTACACAGCATCCAAATAAGGTTACCTAACCCCAAAGCTTGGAGTTGTTAATTCCATAGAAGGGAATGTTTTACAGTTAAGTAAATGTGTGCAAATGTAATTTTGGTGCCATGGAATGATCAGCCAATGAGGTACTCGATGAGCAGGTATTTAACTACACGTTCAAAACGTACGGTATTGTGGCTCCATCTACCAGACAGTGCTCACAGAGGGGCGGCTAAAGCACAGAATAAAATGTATTCATTTATTCCAAGTGTGAAGGAACCCAGAAGGCTTAGGTGCCTGCCCGGAGAGGCTAGGGATCCCAGCGCTTCTACAGACTCTGCTGTGCTCCTCTGCACCAGCAGGGCACAGCTCAGAATCTGCCGCTTCTGCTAAGAATAGGTGAGGGGGATGAGGTTGGGGCATGCCGGAGTTGCCGGCAGATTTCCAGGTTATTGAAAGTGATGATTCTGAGGTGAGGCAATGGAGACTGACTTTGTCTGTTTGTCTGCACCAGTCTATTTCTCTACCATCTACCGGGCTCATTGTTATGTATCCATTCATCTCTCTTTGTTAGAGGCGCGCAAGCCAATATATTAATTAACAGGTAGAGCCAGCCGGAGATGATCCAAGCGTATACGAGCCAGTGGGCGAGCCGTGAAAATGATCGGCATGTTAATCATACAGTAAACATGAGGTAAATGTGCGCTAATGTCTCTTCAGAATTCAAAAAAGTGCATTTCTTTAGCGCGTCACCTCAGTACACAAGATTATAGCACTGAACTGAGAGGAAGTTATTTAAAGTGCTCATTTTAAGCATGAGTTTAAACACTGCCACTCCTACCGCCCAACAACAATGCCATTTGTGAACTAAGAGGCATCAGTTGCCATGCATACCCTGAATGTTGCCTAGAGTCTTATTATATTTAGAGTAACATTAAAATCGAATTCATTAAACACAAGAAGTTTTTGAACAGCACGCATCTTGAAAAGATGAATGGGAAACAGGAATGGGAGTGGGATGGACGGGGTAAAAGTCACAGACTGAGGGAGGGGCCGGTGTGGTGGGGAGACAGGGAAGAAAATAGTGTTAGGCGTTAAGGAGCCAATAGGAGTAGAAGGATACAAATGATGAATTGTTGTATGTCGTTTTAGGAGCCGAGTGAAATTTTCCCGATTCATGCGCTTATGTAGGTACAATTCACATTGCCCTAATATAGGCATAGAAATCATACCCATATTTAGACATAGCCCACGCAGTCCAAATACAGGCATGGCTACTTCCACCAGTACTAAAAAGTCAAAACGATTTCTTGGATAATCGGCTTAAGCAGTCAGGGAACCTCCCCTTGCTTGAACATTGATTTGTCCAAGAACTCATGGAGTTTTCAAAGAACTTTCATTCCCTTGGGGTTCTTTGCTGACGTTATTATTCCCAAACTTACGTCAAACCAGGCACCTTCAAGGTATAAATATGCCTTCACTTGCCCTAGCAACACACGGTGATTTGGAGCAGTTCGCCTATCTATTTGCCCGACGCAGCTCGCTACAGCAAGTGCCGAAGGAAGCCGACTCTCCAGCTGAAGCACTGACGAAGAAGCTGACGTTTCTCTCTGAAAATCCAGCTCCAGTGTTTCCAAGCTCCCCTTGCGGGGTGTTGGGAAATCGAGTCCCGATACAGAGAGATACCAGACCTCCTTCATTCTAAAACCAAAGCACGGAGCTAATTAGACCCTAAGAGAAATCTTGGATATATTCTCGGCAAAGAATACTAGACCTCTACCGACTTACTTCATCCCTCGTACTAGACCTAGGTTAGGTACATTGGGGTAGGCGTATTTTAGAAGTGCCAGTTGAGTACTTTTAGTCTTTGTTATTTATGTTTGTATTTTATGGCATAGAAACCATACCATGCTTTTACAGTATTATTTTATAATACTATTCTTGCAGACCAATTAGAGGCCGTCATTGAGTGACCCCAGCCTGGGGTGTAAAGGATAACAGAATATAACTTGGGGAGAGACAGCGTTAAAATAACAAAAATGCATGCCACAATACAGGAGTGCCATTATCTGAGCCTACTGTAAAAGGCAAGCCAAAGGGACAGGGCAGACCCTTGCTGTCAAGAAGGTTTTCAAGGAATCAAAACACTGTCTACTCCTTGCAAGCCTATTCCCCAGCAGCCATTTTAGATCACAAATTGATGCCGCAGAAGTGGGGTGTTGGACAGAGCAAGAGAAGGAAATGCACAACTCTGCGTTTATCTAGGAAGTTGTACAGAACACTGGTGCCATGGATCTAGAAAACATTTTACTACAGAGCTAGACATATTTGGTGTAAGACCACTACCTACTACTGGCTAAGTCCAGGATGATGAACAAATTCAACTTGAGACCGATTTCAATTCCAGCACAAATCTTACACTGATCTGGTGCATTTCCGAGCACAATTCCCTCCAGGTATTAGTTGACGGAATTTGAGTGTGTGTGAGGGTGGGTGGGACTGTAAAGATGTAAAATGTGTGGTTTCTGAGCTAGGAAACCAACCCCATACATTATCCCTTGTACTAATCTACAAAACTATGAATCAGTTCTGTAGAACCAAAACACTTGTCTGGAGCATAATAACCACAAGTCAACTGTCATGTTCCCTCTGAGTTACCCTTGAATAAAAAAATGTATAACGTGTTCAATACCTCTACAAAGTTATGGTGCATTAGGAACAAATTCATTTTGAAACACACAAATCAGCGGTATACACCCGTTACAACGCATCTTTTACTCCGCACTACCATTACAACGCGACTTTTACTCCGCATACCATTACAACGCATTGCGCTGGGGGGCGCTCTAGGATAGGGAATAAGTATAATTTACTATCCAACACCTTCCCTAGGGTCCACGGGGACTGGAGTTAGAATAGTAAATTATACTTACCACTATCCAGCACCCCAAAGCGCTATGCGTTGTAATGGTATGCGTTGTAAAAGTCGCGTTGTAACGGTATGCGGAGTAAAAGTATGCGGAGTAACATGGTACATCCGAATCAGCTGAATCCAAACTGTACAAATTAAGTAGAAAAAGTAATATGACAGCTACCCACCACTACCTAAATTATAAAACAAACTGGCACATTCATTGGGTATTGTCATCGGTGATGTCATCAGTAGTGTCATCAATGATGTCATTTAAGAAGATTCCAATGTACCACTGTACTTAGAAATGTTAAAGAAAATATTCTAAAGCATGCAAGTAGATGGGTGCGCTATATAACATTCTTTTATATAGTGCAAACTTGACCTGAAGGTATCAGTGCCCCACATGAGCACCAGTTGCATTACAGATGGACACATTGACTTTGTTAATTGATTTGCCAAGAATCACAGGATGTTGAGCTTCCCTGCCAAGTCTCGAACACCATTACCCAGCTTCAAGGTCGACTGCCCTAACCGTTATGCCACATTCTCTCCCTGTATGTCACTGCACTGTACACCACTGCACTGTACGCCTCTTCACTCTACACCACTGCACTCCATCCCACTGAACTATACGCGAGAGCAGTGTACTCCTCGGACTCTATGGCACTGCAATCTAAACCACTGCACTCTACACCACTGTACTTTACATCACTATACTCTGTTCCACTGCACTTTAAACCACTGCATTCTAAGAACCTGCAGTATACAGAAGTGCACTGTATGCTACTGCAGTCTACACCACTCTACAGTACTCTATCGTATGCAACTTCACACAATTCCATTGTACTCTGCACCACTCCACTGCACTCTATGCCACTATATTCAACTCTGCACCACTGCAGTCTAAGCCACTGGATGTACACTACTGCCGTCAGCACCATACCACTCTTCACCGCTGTACTCTATACCACTGAACTCTACGCAACTGCGCTCTGCCCCAGTTTGCTCATCCCCACTCTAGTCTACGCCACTGCACTGTACTCTGCACCACCTTACACCACTTCACTCTATGCCACTTTGCACCACTCTACTATACTCCACTCTACTCCAGACCTTTTTGTTCTGCATCAAAATCCCTACGTTGCGTAGTGCCTCAGGGGTCTGCTCCGATTCCATTGCAGGTAGTTGGCTAGGCCTCTCCTGCAATCTCTGCATAACTCAGGGACACATCTATTTGATGTAGCTGTGCACTCTACAAAGGCATATTGATTGGTTGATTGATTGATATGCCATGGTACTCCACTGTACTGAACTCCACTCTAAGCCACTACACTCTAATCTACACAGCTGTACTCTTCTTCACTCTGCTTTAAACCACTCTACTTTACCCACTTCACTCTTCCTACTGCACTCTACATGACTGTACTCTATTCCAGAAAACTGTACACCACCCAAAGCCACTCTACACAACTCCAGTCTATGCCATTCTGTGCTACTCTACTCTAATACATTTCACTCTTCACAACTCTACACTACCCCACTTCCCTCTATGCCACTCTACTCTACACCACTCCACTTGACCATGCTTTTCTCTAAATCATATGATTCTTCCCTACTTCAATCTACGCATGTTCACTCTATGCCACTCTACTCTATGCCACTCTACTCTACCCCACTTCACTGTACCCCACTTCAATTCATATCTCCACTTTATGTCACTCTACTCTATACCACACAACTCTGCACTACTTCAATCCACCCCACTTCGCTCTGCCCCACTTCACTCGATCTCACTCTACTATTCACCACTCTTCTCTGCACCACTCCACTGTGTTCCACTCTACTGTATGCCAGTCCAATACACTGCGCTCCACTCCACTCTTTGCTTCTCTACTCCACTCTATTCTACATCACTGCATTTTACCCCACTGCTCACTACTCTACTCTACGCCACCTCACTCTACCCCACTTCACTCTATGCCACCTACTCTATGCACTCTACTCTACCCTGTTTCTCTCTCCTCCTCCACTACACTAAACTTCACCTCACTCTACATCTCACTACTCTACAATACTGCAGTCCATCTCATTGCACTCTACGCTACTGAACTCAACGCCACTCTACAGTAATCCACTATATTCTACACCACTTCAATCTACCTATTTTACTCTACTACACTCTGCTCTATGCCAGTCTAGTCTACCTCACTTCACTATACTTACTTCACTGTACGCTCCTCACTTTACGCAACTCTACACTTAACTACTTTACTCCATGCCTCTCTACTCTACCGCACTTCACTCTGCCACACTTCATTCTAAGGAGAACAACGGTCCTTAGGGTTAGAATTTTAACAATTCAATGGAATATAGACTCCAATCAGTACTATATCAGAAAGTTTTTCAGTACCCAGCCGGGCCTGAATTTTTATTCAAGTATAAACATAAATAAAAAGACCACCAGAGAGGTCTAATTCGGAGACTAATAGGGTACAAGCCTGTACCTATCCAGAGCACACTCGAACAAGGTTCGGGGGTGAGAAAGGTAAGGAAAGAAAGAAAGTAAAGAATATCAGGCAAAGAGAACATGGGAGCCAACTGTCCCTTGCATCATTAACACATTTGCAAAGCAAGTTCAGACAGACAATTACTGTAACAGTATTGACACAATAGAAAGGTTACAGAATTGTAAAAAGTGTCGACGGCGTTTCGATCCCTGGCTCCTAGTGAACTGGGATCATCATCAGGACTTTATAATATATTGCCTGTTTGTACTTTTTGAAAAAAGCCTGTTAATAGTGGGGAAAAAAAAGATGGGAAGAAAAGAGAAAAAAGAGATTCTTGTTTAAATACAGCACTTGTTTCAGGTACTATGCACAAGGATTCACATGTTATTCTTCCGTACCATGCCATGGTGCTCGGCGATAGATTATACCCATTCATATTAGCATTATATTTATGGTGTTCCAATCTCATGCTTTCCTAGAGAGTGCACGCGGATTTAAAAATAAAATATAACCGAATCGATCAATTACACTGGGAAACTGTTGACAAAATCGTGATTGTGGCTAGAGTGTCGATTTCAAGTTTGGAGCAGGGGTGGCTGCGTTGTGTACATGCAGAACGTGAAAATCAACGGATCAATCCGGCGAGACTATCTAAGTGCCTATTGTGATTTCAACGGTGTTATTGTGAGAAGGGGACAAAGCTTTCAGAGCAATATTCAATCTGCTCCAGTGGGTCGAGAGAGGGTGGTTGGAATCGGTGGAAGGAGGACTGGTGCCTGAAATGAAGAGGGTCAGTTACGATCAACCAGCGTTACATACAAGGCAGGCAGTGTGTGAGCGGGACGTATAGTTACCTCGAGTTTCTATTAGGTAGACATGTTACTGTCAACCGCTTGTAATGATTCATCCAAATCGGAGATGTACAATAAAATTCAATCCACACGTGGGTGGGCACTCGAATTATTTCAAGGTCTGGAAAAAACGGGATTCTAGTTAATTTAGAACAATTACTGCCTGTGAAAAGAAGGCAAAGGGAAGAACCTTTTAAGCCTTACCTTTAGTACACAGACGATGCTGCCTCGCTCACACTTCGAGCAAAATTCAGACGGCGTGCTCAATGGCACTGTGCCGACTCTACGAGAATCCGGAAGTAAATTACTGACCGGCATGGTGCATTTAAGTGAACAGGGAAGAGGGAGTGAGGACGTGTGTCACTATGGCGGCCATCTTAGAATGGTGTCTATTACATAGACCGTCGGGCGAAACAGGTGATTCAGTGCTCGCATTCGTACATTTGGATTGTTTTGAGATTCATTGTAAAGGTACAGTCAATAAACAATGCACTTAGTTGTCGATTATTTGGAACAAGCTTATGAACATTTTTGCACATTTGTGCAATTGTTTCGAGATTCATCGTGTAATTACAATCAATAAACAATGCGCTCAGTTATTGAGTATTTTGAACATGCTTGTGAACATTCTAAGATGGCCGCCATAGTGCCCACCCACGTGTGGATTGAATTTTATTGTACATCTCCGATTTGGATGAATCATTACAAGCGGTTGACAGTAACATGTCTACCTAATAGAAACTCGAGGTAACTATACGTCCCGCTCACACACTGCCTGCCTTGCATGTAACGCTGGTCGATCGTAACTGACCCTCTTCATTTTAGGCACCAGTCCTCCTTCCACCGATTCCAACCACCCTCTCTCGACCCACTGGAGCAGATTGAATATTGCTCTGAAAGGTTTGTCCCCTTCTCACAATAACACCGTTGAAATCACAATAGGCACTTAGATAGTCTCGCCGGATTGATCCGTTGATTTTCACATTCTGCATGTACACAACGCAGCCACCCCTGCTCCAAACTTGAAATCGACACTCTAGCCACAATCACGATATTGTCAACAGTTTCCCAGTGTAATTGATCAATTCGGTTTTATTTTATTTTTAAATCCGCGTGCACTCTCTAGGAAAGCATGAGATTGGAACACCATAAATATGATGCTAATATGAATGGGTATAATCTATCGTCGAGCACCATGGCATGGTACGGAAGAATAACATGTGAATCCTTGTGCATAGTACCTGAAACAAGTGCTGTATTTAAACAAGAATCTCTTTTTTCCCTTTTCTTCCCATCTTGTTTTTTCCCCACTATTAACAGGCTTTTTTCAAAAAGTACAAACAGGCAATATATTATAAAGTCCTGATGATGATCCCAGTTCACTAGGAGCCAGGGATCGAAACGCTGTAGACACTTTTTACAATTCTGTAACCTTTCTATTGTGTCAATACTGTTACAGTAATTGTCTGTCTGAACTTGCTTTGCAAATGTGTTAATGATGCAAGGGACAGTTGGCTCCCATGTTCTCTTTGCCTGATATTCTTTACTTTCTTTCTTTCCTTACCTTTCTCACCCCCGCACCTTGTTCGAGTGTGCTCTGGATAGGTACAGGCTTGTACCCTATCAGTCTCTGAATTAGACCTCTCTGGTGGTCTTTTTATTTATGTTTATACTTGAATAAAAATTCAGGCCCGGCTGGGTACTGAGAAACTTTCTGATATAGTACTGATTGGAGTCTATATTCCATTGAATTGTTAAAATTCTAACCCTAAGGACCGTTGTTCTCCTTAATAGTCGATTGCCCAAGGTCCCTAGGTACTTATTGGGTTCCCTTGTTTTGTTGAAAACACTTCATTCTAAGCCACTCTACTCTACACCACTATAATCTACCCCACTTCACTGTACCCCACTTCAATTTATGTATCTCCACGTTATATCACTCTACTCTATGCCACATAACTCTGCCCTACTTCACTTCACCCCACTTCACTCTACCCCACTTCACTCAATCTCACTCTACTGTTCACCACTCTTCTCTGCACCACTCCACTGTCTTCCACTCTACTGTATTCCAGTCAAATACACTGAACTCCACTCCACTATTTGCTACTCTACTCCACTCCATTCCACTATACCCACTTCACTCTAACCCACTTCACTTTATGCAACTCTACGCTAAGCTGCTCTACTTCATGCCACTCTATTCTACCGCACTTCACTCTACCACATTTCACTCTAAGCCACTGTACTCTTCTCCACTTTACAGTCCCCAACATCACTTTCCCCACTTCACTCTACCCAATTTCACTATATGCACCTCTACTCTACCACACTTCTCCGTGCCCTACTTCACTAAACACACTTCATTTTATGCCACTCTACTATACGCCACTGTACTCTACCCAATGTCAGTCAGCCCCATCTCGCTTTTTCCCACTTTACTCAACACCACTCTACTGTACATTACTCTACTCTTCACCACTGCACTCTGTGCTACTCTACTGTATGCCACTCTACACTACCCTGCTTCACTCTACCCCTTCCACTCTATGCCACTGTACTATATGCCTCTCTACTCTACCCCACTTCACTCTACCCACTTCAGTCCACCCCACATCACTACAGCCCACATCATTCTATGCCACACCACTCTACAACACTCTGCTCTACTCCAATAAATGCTTCCCCACTGCACTATATGCCAACCTGTTCATTTCCACTCTACTCTATGTCACTGTACTCTACCCAATATCACTCTGTCCCACCTCGCTTTTTCCCACTTCATTCAACACCACTCTACTGTACATTACTCTATTTTGCACCACAGCACTCTGTGCTACTCTACTGCTCACCACTCTACTCTATCCCACTTCACTCTATGTCACTGTACTGTACACCACTATATTCATTGCTTCTTTACATTAACCCATTTAATTCTACCGTACTTCAATCTGTACCACTCTACTCTACGCAAGGTAGTACAGGAAAAGAGACATTGTCCCCTTTGCAAAAACCCCTCTCCTATGATGATTGGTGCCTAGGGGGCAGATTTATGTCCTTGGCACCCATCTGATGTCAAAGAACCCCACAAATTGTCTGTGTGGTATTCTTTCACTTTTGTTTTCCAGTGGCATCAGTACGCTGTAAGTTCTGGAATTTCAGCCAGACAAAAAAAGTCAAACTCTGGACATGTTGTTGCCTTTTGCCCCGACTTTGATTTGGAGATTGAAAATTCTTCTGGTTTAAAAAACAGAAGCATTTCCTTTTTGAGTTCTGAGAGCAGCCTGTTGACATCAATGGGTCATTCTTCACACTTAAGAAGTTAAATACTGCGAACAGTTATCACTTAAAGAGACTTTTTAAACTGTTGGATGTATCTGTTGATATTTTTCCTCTAGATCTTATCCACCGAGAGGGCCTCTTCAGTCTGAAAAAAGCCCCACATAATTTCAAACTAGTAGTGTGATCATCTTAACCTCTGTGTTTTAAATAACATCCAGATTTTCTGCTCAAAAAGGTGTTGAAATTCTGCATTTTAGGTCAAGCTATGGAGGCTATCATGATGCAAGTTCATTGCCCTGCTAAGGTATTATTTATTGCATTCGGCACAGGTTTAAAATAAATGTTTGTAATTAAACTTTCATTTGACCAAATCTGCAGATCTCAAAACATATTGTAAACTTCCCAGCAAATCAAATGCTTTTGAAGTAGATTTCCCCATACTGAATGTGCTCAAAAACCACTGAAATCCACACCAGCCTCTCTCTCGATTTCATTAACCAATCCTAACCAAGTTGCTGATTAAACTGGATTATGTGGAGGTCTGTGTGAGACAAATAATTATGTGACTCCATGGCCTCTTAAATCCAGTGTCTTCTTCTCATGCTCCTCCAGGCAATTTACCAACAAAAACCTCAAATTATTCTGATAATGCTGATAACAAATTGTTCTAGAAACTATTTTCGTTCTTCAAACACTCATACTATGGGCCATATTTATGACCCCAGTTGTGTAGTGCTTGCACCATGCACACGTGGTACATGCACAACGCAACTGAAAAAATAAGACTTATGAAGACACACAAAGTGACTTTGCCTGGTCCTCCGTGGCTCCCTAAATCTCGAGTAGAGAAACTCATCGCAAATTGATACATTGCTCTTACTCTCCTCTAGGGAGGCGTTCCATGGGCGTTGTGTGGGTGTTCCAGTGCAGCTTCCATTGTTTTTGACCCATTCCCAGATTCACCAAAAGTGGTAAACTTGGGAATGCGCCACTAAGATCTGCATGCGCAGGAGAGGCACAACAAGGAGAAATATCTTTATTTCTCCTTGTTACTTCCTCTTGCCATGAGCGCTGCGTTTTGCAGTACACATAGAGGAATATGCCCTTCAGGATTGTTTCTGTGAAGGAAAGTGCACCTTCCTGCCACACAGCCACCCTTGTACCATGGTGCAAGTGTGCCTGCATTGACTCTAGGCAGCCAAAACATTGGCAGTACGGGGGAAAAAGCAGGAATGCCCTGTATTCTTTTAAATATGTGCATTCCTGCCTTTTCCCTGTCACACAGTGTAGCACAGCAAGGTGACTTGCTACACTGCACTGCATGACAATGTCATAACCATGCATCTGTCTTGCTAGCTCTGCTTCACAGGAACTCCATTCACCAATTCATGCCCAAAGGCCTCCCATTTGTCACTGTCTCCTGAAACATTCCATGCCACCAGAAGTAAAAGGCCTCACAAAATCAAGGTAAGAAACTCTCATTGGGCTCCTGGTAACAAACATTAGAAGACACATTGGGAACTCCACTGACATCTCCATCATAATAGAAACCACGAATGGGAGCATGTTAGCATATTAAATAACCGTGCCTTCTCTAGGGTTGGCATTGGTTGACATGACTAGACTCCGTCAAGCTGCAGCATTTACAAGCGCATTTGTTTGTTTGTGTGCACAAGCACTGCATGGTCATGGACTTATTATGTTTTAGTAAATCCTTTTAATACATCTGCAAACTATGGTCTCCACTTGTAAATGATGTTCCACTGGCCTCCATGCGAAAGGACGTTTTATGTCGCAACCTTACAATGCGACTCAGCTAAACCCCTGTTAACATGTCAACGATATTTATGTGCAAAAGCTGCTCATTGTTGTTCTCTTGTGTTTTCCATGTTAGCCAACACAACTTTGACTATTTTAAAATAATAATGTGATTGGTGCTGTGCAGGTAACATTTTAGGACTGTACATGTATGTTATGCCAGGCTGTTAAAATTGTGCACTTTCTTTTCTAAAACATTACGTGACTTTGGGGAAACTGGTAGCTTGCTGTCAAGAGGGGGCCAGATGTGTGTGCCCCTTTCTGTTTTTATGGTTTAAATCTTTTTATTAGTTTCAGCACAAATAAGAAACAGAGACCCTCAGCCCCTCAATGATATGCAAAGAGACAATAATGCTGCGTTGCATTGTTACCATAGGTAATAACCATGGAGCGGGTCCTTCAAACAAACAGCTACAGGGACAAACAGGAAACTAAAACCCCTACCCCCATCCAACCCACCCACCGCCCTACCCCCATCCACCGCACCCATCCCTCGTCCACCTTGAACTAAAGAAACCAGGAAGGAAGGGAATAGGGAAAAGGAGTGCATAAAGAGAAAGCAGTCTGGTACTCAATGGCTGTTCTTGTGAGATGTTTTGGAAGTGCAGCTCGGTATCTTTGTGTCAGGCAGGCGTAGCAGGTGCAAGTATCCAGGACATGCTTACTCCCTAAATTCAGACACCAACAGCGTCAGGAAGGGCCACCACAGCCTGAGAAATTCTGCCCCCCTACCAGCCAATGTGAGCATGAGTTTCTCCATGCCCAGCAGCAGCCAGAGTCTCTGGAGCCAGCCAGTGTGCGTGGGGAGTTGTATGGAGTGCCAATGTACTAGGATATTCTGTATTGCCGATCCCAGAGCAATGCAATCTGTTGACCTCTCCTGGATTTGAGTGGTATGTCAATGTGTTAGTGAGACCCAAGAGAATATAGGAGGGAAATCTTAGAAGCTCTGTCTCAAAGTATTGGTCAATTTCATCAATCACTTGGGTCCAATATGATCGTATGCAGGTGCAGCTCCATAACACGTGTTCCAACGTACCCACCTCCCCACATCCCCTCCAACATAGGTCACTCCGTTGGGGGACAAAGCGATGTAAGCATTCTGGTGTGTAATACCAATAGGTGACAAACTCGGTCAGAGTGTCTGTGAGGCCCATGTGATAGGCGGAGTGTCTTCCCTGTGGTATATATTCCTCGTGGCTCAGTGTTATGCCCAAATCCCTTTCCCAGCGGGCCCGTCCTGCATTGTATGTGTGAGTGGTGTTGGTTAAAAGCATTTTATAAATGTCAGAAATCCTCTTTTTGGCAGAGGTGCCTGTCACTAACCATTTCTAGTAGGGGGTCAGTAGACGCTGCGCCTGTGGTTTGACTTGTTGTAGTGACCAGATATTTTGTCCTATTTCTGAGTGATGGTGACTTTAGTCTACTACCATCAAAGTATAGTGGACAGTTCCCTATCTTCAGCCTATTATTAGGATAAGCTGGCAAGGTTTTACTGGTCAGAATACTAGACTGGATAGATGAAAATAAAATCCTTTCTGACTTCCAGGCGGGCTTTAGAGTGGGTACCGGGACAATTGAACAAGCTTTTAGGCTGATGATGGTGTATTGGAAAGTTGTGGTTATAGGCAAGGGCAGTCTTTATCTCGCGTTCATCGATTTAAAGACTGCCTTTGACCTTGTACCGAGGGAGACCCTATGGAATGTTTTGGCCGATATGGGGTTGTCCCATTATCTACTCTCAGGCCACATGAAAATAGCTTTGCCCAGATTAGGTGGGGCCCAGGAGGGGAAAAAACAAGTAGTATCCCGGTTGAGAGAGGGGTCTGCCAGGGATGTGTGTTAGCTCCCACCCTCTTTTCCCTTTACATCAATGGAGTGGTCGAGCATCTCCGGGAACATCCTTCAGACGAACCATCCCTGGCTGGCGAACACATACCTACCCTCCTCTTCGCGGACGATACGCTTTTAATTTCAAAAACCCCAATAGGCCTCCAAAGACTCCTAAACAACTTCCAATCTTTCTGCTCTAAGCGAGGCCTGGTAATTAACACGAGCAAGACAAAATACCTAGTGTTCAATACCTCTACAAAGTTATGGTGCATTAGGAACAAATTCATTGTGTAAACACACGCATCAGCTGAATCCAAACTGTACAAATTAAGTAGAAAAAGTAATATGACAGCTACCCACCACTACTAAAATTATAAAACAAACTGGCACATTAATTGGGTATTGCCATCGGTGATGTCATCAGTGGTGTCATCAATGATGTCATTTAAGAAGACTCAAATGTACCACTGTACATAGAAATGTAAAAGAAAATATTCTAAAGCATGCAAGTAGATGGGTGCGCTATATAACATTCTATTATATAGTGCAAACTTGAACTGAAGGTATCAGTGCCCCACATGAGCAGCAGTTGCATTACAGATGGACACATTGACTTTGTTAAGTGATTTGCCAAGAATCACAGGATGTTGAGCTTCCCTGCCAAGTCTCGAACACCATTACCCAGCTTCAAGGTCGACCGCCCTAACTGTTATGCCACATTCTCTCCCTGTATGTCACTGCACTGTACACCACTGCACTGTACGCCTCTTCACTCTAAGGCACTGCAATCTAAACCACTACACTCTACACCACTGCACTTTACATTACTATACTCTCTTCCACTGCACTTTAAACCACTGCATTCTAAGACACTGCAGTATACAGCAGTGAACTGTATGCTTCTGCAGTCTACACCACTCTACAGTACTCTATCGTATGCAACTTCAAACAATTCCACTGTAGTCTGCACCACTGCACTCTATGCCACTATATTCAACTCTGCACCACTGCAGTCTAAGCCACATGGATGTACACTACTGCCGTCAGCACCATACCACTCTTCACCGCTGTACTCTATACCACTGAACTCTACGCTACTGCGCTCTGCCCCAGTTTGCTCATCCCCACTCTAGTCTACGTCACTGCACTGTACTCTGCACCACCTTACACCACTTCACTCTATGCCACTCTGCACCACTCTACTATACTCCACTCTGCTCCAGACCTTTTCGTTCTGCATCAAAATCCCTACGATGCGTAGTGCCTCTGGGCTCTGCTCCGATTCGATTGCAGGTAGTTGGCTAGGCCTCTTCTGCAATCTCTGCATAACTTCGGGACACATCTATTTGATGTAGCTGCGCACTCTACAAAGGCATATTGATTGGTTGATTGATTGATATGCCATGGTACTCCACTGTACTGAACTCCACTCTAAGCCACTACAATCTATTCTACACAGCTGTACTCTTCTTCACTCTGCTTTAAACCACTCTACTTTACCCACTTCACTCTACCTACTGCACTCTACATGACTGTACTCTATTCCAGAAAACTGTACACCACCCAAAGCCACTCTACACAACTCCAGTCTATGCCATTCTGTGCTACTCTACTCTAATACATTTCACTCTTCACAACTCTACACTACCCCACTTCCCTCTATGCTACTCTACTCTACACCACTCCACTTGACCATGCTTTTCTCTAAATCATATGATTCTTCCCTATTTCAATCTGCGCATGTTCACTCTATGCCACTCTACTCTATGCCACTCTACTCTACCCCACTTCAATTTATATCTCCACTTTATGTCACTCTACTCTATACCACACAACTCTGCACTACTTCAATCCACCCCACTTCGCTCTGCCCCACTTCACTCGATCTCACTCTACTATTCACCACTCTTCTCTGCACCACTCCACTGTGTTCCACTCTACTGTATGCCAGTCCAATACACTGTGCTCCACTCCACTCTTTGCTTCTCTACTCCACTCTATTCTACATCACTGCATTTTACCCCACTGCTCACTACTCAACTCTACACCACCTCACTCTACCCCACTTCACTCTATGCCACCTACTCTATGCACTCCACTCTACCCTGTTTCTCTCTCCTCCTCCACTACACTAAACCCCACCTCACTCTTCATCTCACTACTCTACAATACTGCAGTCCATCTCATTGCACTCTACGCTACTGAACTCAACGCCACTCTACTGTAATCCACTATATTCTACACCACTTCAATCTACCTATTTTACTCTACTCCACTCTGCTCTATGCCAGTCTAGTCTACCTCTACCTCACTTCACTATACTTACTTCACTGCACCCCCCTCACTTTACGCAACTCTACACTAAACTACTTTACTCCATGCCACTCTACTCTACCGTACTTCACTCTGCCACACTTCATTCTAAGCAACTCTACTCTACACCACTCTACTCTACCCCACTCCACTGTACCCCACTTCAATTTATGTATCTCCACGTTATATCACTCTACTCTATGCCAGATAACTCTGCCCTACTTCAATCCACCCCACTTCGCCCTACCCCAATTCATCGATCTCACTCTACTGTTCACCACTCTTCTCTGCGCCACTCTACTGTCTTCCACTCTACTGTATGCCAGTCAAATACACTGAACTCCACTCCACTATTTGCTACTCTACTCCACTCCATTCCACTATACCGACTTCATTCTAACCCACTTCACTTTACGCAACTCTACGCTAAGCTACTCTACTTCATGCCACTCTATTCTACCGCACTTCACTCTACCACATTTCACTCTAAGCCACTGTACTCTTCTCCACTTCACAGTCCCCAACATCACTTTCCCCACTTCACTCTACCCAATTTCACTATATGCACCTCTACTCTACCACACTTCTCCCTGCCCTACTTCACTAAACACACTTCATTTTATGCCACTCTACTCTACGCAACTCTACTCTACCCAAAGTCAGTCAGCCCCATCTCGCTTTTTCCCACTTTACTCAACACCACTCTACTGTAGATTACTCTACTCTTCACCACTGCACTCTGTGCTACTCTACTGTATGCCACTCTACACTACCCCACTTCACTCTACCCCTTCCACTCTATGCCACTGTACTATATGCCTCTCTACTCTACCCCACTTCACTCTACCCACTTCAGTCCACCCCACATCACTACAGCCCACATCATTCTATGCCACACCACTCTACACACTCTGCTCTACTCCAATAAATGCTTCCCCACTTCACTATATGCCACCCTGTTCATTTCCACTCTACTCTATGTCACTGTACTCTACCCAATATCACTCTGTCCCACCTCGCTTTTTCCCACTTCATTCAACACCACTCTACTGTACATTACTCTATTCTGCACCACAGCACTCTGTGCTACTCTACTGCTCACCACTCTACTCTACTCCACTTCACTCTATGTACTTCAGTCTGTGCCACTCTACTCTACGCAAGGTGGTGCATGAAAAGAGACATTGTCCCCTTTGCAAAACCCCCTCTCCTATGATGATTGGTGCCTAGGGGGCAGAATTATGTCCTTGGCACCCATCTGATGTCAAAGAACCCCACAAATTGTCTGTGTGGTATTCTTTCACTTTTGATTCAGAGGCATCAGTACGCTGTAAGTTCTGGAATTTCAGCCACACAAAAAAGTCAAACTCTGGACATGTTGTTGCCTTTTGCCCCGACTTTGATTTGGAGATTGAAAATTCTTCTGGTTTAAAAAACAGAAGCATTTCCTTTTTGAGTTCTGAGAGCAGCCTGTTGACATCAATGGGTCATTCTTCACACTTAAGAAGTTAAATACTGCGAACAGTTATCACTTAAAGAGACTTTTTAAACTGTTGGATGTATCTGTTGATATTTTTCCTCTAGATCTTATCCACCGAGAGCGCCTCTTCAGTCTGAAAAAGCCCCACATAATATCAAACTAGTAGTGTGATAATCTTAACCTCTGTGTTTTAAATAACATCCAGATTTTCTGCTCAAAAAGGTGTTGAAATTCTGCATTTTAGGTCAAGCTATGGAGGCTATCATGATGCAAGTTCATTGCCCTGCTAAGGTATTATTTATTGCATTCGGCACAGGTTTAACATAAATGTTTGTAATTAAACTTTCATTTGACCAAATCTGCAGATCTCAAAACATATTGTAAACTTCCCAGCAAATCAAATGCTTTTTAAGCAGATTTCCCCATACTGAATGTGCTCAAAAACCACTGATATCCCCTCCAGCCTCTCTCATGACTTCATTAACCAATCCTAACAAAGTTGCTGATTAAACTGGATTATGTGGAGGTCTGTGTGAGACAAATAATTATGTGACTCCATGGCCTCTTAAATCTAATGTCTTCTTCTCATGCTCCTCCAGACAATTTACCAACAACAACCTCACAATATTCTGATAATGCTGATAACAAATTGTTCTAGAAACTATTTTTGTTCTTCAAACCCTCATACTATTGGTCCAGTTGTGCAGTGCTTGCACCATGCGCAGGTGGTACATGCACAACGCAACTGAAAAATGAGACTTGTGAAGCCACGCAGGCTGAGTTTGCCTGGTCCTGTCTGGCTCCCTAAATCTCGAGTAGAGAAACTCATTGCAAATTGCCACGTTGCCCTTACTCTCCTCTATGGGGGGGGGGGGCAATGGGCGTTGTGCAGTGGCGGTTCGTCCATTGGGGGCGTTGGGGCGTTGCCCCACTAGCCATGGACGACCGTCACGTCACATCACTGTGTCTGACACTGACTGCGCATACCAATTAATTTATTACCAGCGCAGACAGTTTCAGATGAGTCACTAACTGTATGACCTCATTGCGATCGTGGAAGGGTGGGGGCGGGCCTGTGTGGCAGTGAGTGGCAGGCGGCTGGCAGATAGCAGGCGTGGCACGGAGGGCAGCAGCAGTGTGTGCGCATTTAGGACAAGTCATTTTTTTGACTTGCCCTCGCATGCGCACACACGCAGTAGCCCCTTCCCTCCTCCTCCTCCTCTAGCACGAACACAGGCAGAGACCCGGGGGAGCCGGGTCTCATTATGGGCAGTATTAGCCCTGCACGTTAACCAATCCTGGCGCAGTGGCGATGTTATGCTGCGCCAGGATTGGCTGAGTTACTGCCGCGCGTGCCGTAGAATTTAAACTAGGCCCACTACAGGCTCGTTCCAACTTCCAGCGCTGTGTGTGAGACCCTTCTCCCAAGGGTGGATTATTTATAACCCCCCTTCCGCATCGGAGGAAACTTTTCTGAGAGTAACCATCTGTGGTGTCTGCAGATACCAGTGTCACAATGCCTGCCTCGCACCGCCCGGTGTTTAATCTGCGATGCGATCTTGGTTTATGTGCAGCAGCCGTTTCCAGGTATTAAAAATCTACTCTGTGTTCGCTTTAATGTCCTACAGTGCAGTGCAGATATAAGTGATCCTTGTTACGGCTGCGCGCTGTGTATGTTATTACAAGGGCATACAGCACTGCGAAGCCCTGTGACGTGGCGAGGAGGCGGCAGGCGCACAGGTCCCGGGCCGCGCATGAACTGTTTGCAATTGGGCCTCGTGTGGTGGGTCACAGCACTGACTATCACTCCCGGCATAATGCACATTAACTTTATTAAAGATCTCCGTATCTGGCGTGGCGGCTCATGCACTTCTCGGACTCAGAGAGCAGAGAGAGGTTGAAAGGAGTACCAAGGCCTCGTGCTAAAGCGTTTATTCCCAGGGTCTTTGAAAGTTTACATTAACTTGTGGCAAGATGTGTCTCGTCTTTTTAATCCGTGCCACACGCAGGGAGATGGCTGGGCGCTACTCTGAGGACAGATGCCGCCAGTCGCTCGCAGTACTGAGCATATAGAGTGACCACATGAAGAAAAAAAACTCAGGCAAAGGAGAACTATGACAGTCTGTGCACATCGCACCTGCAGGCTCATACCGGAGGCTGGCTGCTGACAGTGAATGAAAGTGCCAACCTGTGAAGCCTCTGTCTGCCGTAGGCGGCACAGTTCGGCATCTACAGCTGCAGCCGTTCGAGATAGCCTGGGCTGCGCTCTTCAGCGCTGACCAGACTCTGTCTTGCTGCCGTAGAAATCCCTTCAAGCACGAAATTGTGAGTAGTATTATGTTGCATGTGCAATTATTTTAACTCCAGTTAAACACACTATCTAAAACAGATCTCAAACACACTTCACATCATGATGAGGAGATGAAGCTTGCACCGCACCGACTGCACATGATGTGCATCACATGTTGTATGTAAAATCTTTCTTTGCAATCCTCAACTGTCCGTAGCTGGCAGTGGCGGCTGGTGACATTTGAAAGTAGTGGGGCGTAAAAGTTGGGTATAAGTGTAATGTCACCGTGACACACTACTACATTATTCCCTGGGACACTATTAACTAATTGCATGATACTCGGATACCCAGTTCTGCAGGAAATGTTTTGCATATTCCGCAAGACACTATTAGCAAGTTTTCTCACACACTATCATCCAGTTTTTTTATTTAGATACTTTTAACCACCAGTTCGATTAGTATCTATTAACCAACTCCTTGAGGACCTATTAACCAATTTCTTGAGGCACTATTTACCAACTACATGGAGCGCTATTAGCTAGTTCCCTAGCATCCTATTAAACAGTTCCTTCTGAATCACTAAGCAGCAGTTTCTATTAACCATTTCCCTGAGTCACTATTAACCCATGTCCAGAGGTCCTATTAATCAAATATGTAACACACGATTAGTTGGTTCTTATTTAGACTCTTTTTAGCTAGTTTTATCATACATACTTCACCAGTGTCTGTGAGTCGCTTGTCCGTTACTTTTCCAGACTCCACCACTACCACAGGGAGCAGTAAACTAGCCCCTTGGGCAGCCTCCCACAGGGTCAATGATTGACAGAGGTTGGCTTGTTAAGGGACCGGTTGGCAAGTAGGGGAGATCTGTGGCTCTGCTCTGTGTTGTACGCCCAGGGGCCATTTGTGATTTTCGCTTCAATTGAGCCAAGAGTTGCTTAATTCGTAAGATACAGGTGACCCAATGGTAATTAATAATCCTGGTCAAAATGTACGGCTTAGAAAGAATGCAAAGGAGAAATTTAGGAACCTGGTTTAAGTGTTTGTTTATTCACGTAGATCTATTTTGGCTTTGATGTTCAGCTTTTATGCCCCCAAACGCCGCTATCAGTTCCAAAAGCACAGCAAACATCTAAGGGTTATTTCTCTAATCTGTTCTTATTTGTGGATTGAAAAAATTACACCTGTAAACTGTGATTCGTCACATAAACCAACAGGAAACAAATCACTTTAGGCTTTAAAAAAGGTCCCTTCCGTTTCCATGTGCATTTTGTAATAAAGCATGACACATACAAAAATACATAATTAAGAAGTGAAATCACAACACGAACACGTTAGGATGAATGAGTCCTCTGCCCTGTGTACTTTACTGCTCTGAGTGCCCTCTGAGCTCAGACTGTCTGTATTGCAGGACACTTCACTTGAAGCTGACCCGATTACTCTCGCCTATGAAACTGTACTCTTAAAACAATAACATTCTACGTGGCAGTCGGGAGGTTTACTTTCTATTTATGAAGTAACAATCATTCGGAAATCACACTTCTCCCCTCACACAATGTTCCTCCCAGACAGAAAGTGAACCTGGCCTGGTTAGAGCAGATGCCTTCGTGGCCGAGTCATGCTTATGTAAAGAAGTGGGAGCTACAAGATGCACACTTCCTGCATCGTTACCGTGTGCACAAAGACGCTGAGTAATAAAACATCATCAATTAGATTTTTGGAATACCAACACATATATGGCAGCCATTTTGTTATTGCTTGTGGAAGGGAAAGTGTGATTACACACTGTCAGTACATTGCGATGCTTTCCCCTAGACAGAGGCTAACACCATGGATTCAGAGCACCAGGGGAAGCATACCATTTAAAAAAAAGAACAATTGGTGATGTCTGAAGGTTATGAAAGAGGGGCCCTGGGAAGCCTCATTGTCGAAATCCAAACAAAGGTCAAAACTAGACTGGGGAGGAAAGCCATTACAAATAGGGTAAATGACGTCTCCACCCAGCTACGGACAGTTGAGGATTGCAAAGAAAGATTTTACATACAACATGTGATGCACATCATGTGCAGTCGGTGCGGTGCAAGCTTCATCTCCTCATCATGATGTGAAGTGTGTTTGAGATCTGTTTTAGATAGTGTGTTTAACTGGAGTTAAAATAATTGCACATGCAACATAATACTACTCACAATTTCGTGCTTGAAGGGATTTCTACGGCAGCAAGACAGAGTCTGGTCAGCGCTGAAGAGCGCAGCCCAGGCTATCTCGAACGGCTGCAGCTGTAGATGCCGAACTGTGCCGCCTACGGCAGACAGAGGCTTCACAGGTTGGCACTTTCATTCACTGTCAGCAGCCAGCCTCCGGTATGAGCCTGCAGGTGCGATGTGCACAGACTGTCATAGTTCTCCTTTGCCTGAGTTTTTTTTCTTCATGTGGTCACTCTATATGCTCAGTACTGCGAGCGACTGGCGGCATCTGTCCTCAGAGTAGCGCCCAGCCATCTCCCTGCGTGTGGCACGGATTAAAAAGACGAGACACATCTTGCCACAAGTTAATGTAAACTTTCAAAGACCCTGGGAATAAACGCTTTAGCACGAGGCCTTGGTACTCCTTTCAACCTCTCTCTGCTCTCTGAGTCCGAGAAGTGCATGAGCCGCCACGCCAGATACGGAGATCTTTAATAAAGTTAATGTGCATTATGCCGGGAGTGATAGTCAGTGCTGTGACCCACCACACGAGGCCCAATTGCAAACAGTTCATGCGCGGCCCGGGACCTGTGCGCCTGCCGCCTCCTCGCCACGTCACAGGGCTTCGCAGTGCTGTATGCCCTTGTAATAACATACACAGCGCGCAGCCGTAACAAGGATCACTTATATCTGCACTGCACTGTAGGACATTAAAGCGAACACAGAGTAGATTTTTAATACCTGGAAACGGCTGCTGCACATAAACCAAGATCGCATCGCAGATTAAACACCGGGCGGTGCGAGGCAGGCATTGTGACACTGGTATCTGCAGACACCACAGATGGTTACTCTCAGAAAAGTTTCCTCCGATGCGGAAGGGGGGTTATAAATAATCCACCCTTGGGAGAAGGGTCTCACACACAGCGCTGGAAGTTGGAACGAGCCTGTAGTGGGCCTAGTTTAAATTCTACGGCACGCGCGGCAGTAACTCAGCCAATCCTGGCGCAGCATAACATCGCCACTGCGCCAGGATTGGTTAACGTGCAGGGCTAATACTGCCCATAATGAGACCCGGCTCCCCCGGGTCTCTGCCTGTGTTCGTGCTAGAGGAGGAGGAGGAGGGAAGGGGCTACTGCGTGTGTGCGCATGCGAGGGCAAGTCAAAAAAATGACTTGTCCTAAATGCGCACACACTGCTGCTGCCCTCCGTGCCACGCCTGCTATCTGCCAGCCGCCTGCCACTCACTGCCACACAGGCCCGCCCCCACCCTTCCACGATCGCAATGAGGTCATACAGTTAGTGACTCATCTGAAACTGTCTGCGCTGGTAATAAATTAATTGGTATGCGCAGTCAGTGTCAGACACAGTGATGTGACGTGACGGTCGTCCATGGCTAGTGGGGCAACGCCCCAACGCCCCCAATGGACGAACCGCCACTGGTAGCTGGGTGGAGACGTCATTTACCCTATTTGTAATGGCTTTCCTCCCCAGTCTAGTTTTGACCTTTGTTTGGATTTCGACAATGAGGCTTCCCAGGGCCCCTCTTTCATAACCTTCAGACATCACCAATTGTTCTTTTTTTTAAATGGTATGCTTCCCCTGGTGCTCTGAATCCATGGTGTTAGCCTCTGTCTAGGGGAAAGCATCGCAATGTACTGACAGTGTGTAATCACACTTTCCCTTCCACAAGCAATAACAAAATGGCTGCCATATATGTGTTGGTATTCCAAAAATCTAATTGATGATGTTTTATTACTCAGCGTCTTTGTGCACACGGTAACGATGCAGGAAGTGTGCATCTTGTAGCTCCCACTTCTTTACATAAGCATGACTCGGCCACGAAGGCATCTGCTCTAACCAGGCCAGGTTCACTTTCTGTCTGGGAGGAACATTGTGTGAGGGGAGAAGTGTGATTTCCGAATGATTGTTACTTCATAAATAGAAAGTAAACCTCCCGACTGCCACGTAGAATGTTATTGTTTTAAGAGTACAGTTTCATAGGCGAGAGTAATCGGGTCAGCTTCAAGTGAAGTGTCCTGCAATACAGACAGTCTGAGCTCAGAGGGCACTCAGAGCAGTAAAGTACACAGGGCAGAGGACTCATTCATCCTAACGTGTTCGTGTTGTGATTTCACTTCTTAATTATGTATTTTTGTATGTGTCATGCTTTATTACAAAATGCACATGGAAACGGAAGGGACCTTTTTTAAAGCCTAAAGTGATTTGTTTCCTGTTGGTTTATGTGACGAATCACAGTTTACAGGTGTAATTTTTTCAATCCACAAATAAGAACAGATTAGAGAAATAACCCTTAGATGTTTGCTGTGCTTTTGGAACTGATAGCGGCGTTTGGGGGCATAAAAGCTGAACATCAAAGCCAAAATAGATCTACGTGAATAAACAAACACTTAAACCAGGTTCCTAAATTTCTCCTTTGCATTCTTTCTAAGCCGTACATTTTGACCAGGATTATTAATTACCATTGGGTCACCTGTATCTTACGAATTAAGCAACTCTTGGCTCAATTGAAGCGAAAATCACAAATGGCCCCTGGGCGTACAACACAGAGCAGAGCCACAGATCTCCCCTACTTGCCAACCGGTCCCTTAACAAGCCAACCTCTGTCAATCATTGACCCTGTGGGAGGCTGCCCAAGGGGCTAGTTTACTGCTCCCTGTGGTAGTGGTGGAGTCTGGAAAAGTAACGGACAAGCGACTCACAGACACTGGTGAAGTATGTATGATAAAACTAGCTAAAAAGAGTCTAAATAAGAACCAACTAATCGTGTGTTACATATTTGATTAATAGGACCTCTGGACATGGGTTAATAGTGACTCAGGGAAATGGTTAATAGAAACTGCTGCTTAGTGATTCAGAAGGAACTGTTTAATAGGATGCTAGGGAACTAGCTAATAGCGCTCCATGTAGTTGGTAAATAGTGCCTCAAGAAATTGGTTAATAGGTCCTCAAGGAGTTGGTTAATAGATACTAATCGAACTGGTGGTTAAAAGTATCTAAATAAAAAAACTGGATGATAGTGTGTGAGAAAACTTGCTAATAGTGTCTTGCGGAATATGCAAAACATTTCCTGCAGAACTGGGTATCCGAGTATCATGCAATTAGTTAATAGTGTCCCAGGGAATAATGTAGTAGTGTGTCACGGTGACATTACACTTATACCCAACTTTTACGCCCCACTACTTTCAAATGTCACCAGCCGCCACTGGCGTTGTGTGGGTGTTCCAGTGCAGCTTCCATTGTTTATGAAGCACTCCCAGATTCACCCAAAGTGGCAGACTTGGGAATGCACCAATAAGATCCACCTTCTCAGTAGAGGCATAACAAGGAGAGATATCTTTATTTCTCCTTGTTACTTCCTCTTTCCATGAGCGCTGCATTTTGCAGTACACATAGATAGAGGAGTATGCTTTTCAGGATTGTTTTTGTGCAGGAAAGTGCCCCTTCCCTGTACCATGGTGCAAGTGTGCCTGCATTGACTCTAGGCAGCCAAAACATTGCCAGTACGGGGGAAAAAGCAGGAATGCCCAGTATTCTTTTAAATAGGTGCATTTCTGCCTTTTGCCTGTCATGCAGTGTAGCACAGCAAGGTGACTTGCTACACTGCACTGCATGACAATGTCATAACCATGCATCTGTCTTGCTAGCTCTGTCCCACAGGAACTCCATTCACCAATTCATGCCCAAAGGCCTCCCATTTGTCACTGTCTCCTGAAGCATTCCATGCCATCAGAAGTAAAAGGCCTCACAAAATCAAGGTAAGAAACTCTCATTGGGCTCCTGGTAACAAACATTGGAAGGCACACTGGGAACTCCATCGACATTTCCATCATAACATAAACCAAGTATGGGAGCATGTGGCATATTAAATAACCGAGCCTACTCTAGGGTTGGCATTGGTTGACATGACTAGACTCTATCAAGCTGCAGCATTCATAAACGCATTTGTTTATTTGTGTGCACAAGCACTGCATGGTCATGGACTTATTCTGTTTCAGTAAATCCTTTTAATACATCTGCAAACTATGGTCTCCACTTGTAAATGATGTTCCACTGGCTTCCATGCGAAAGGACGTTTTATGTTGCGACCTTACAATGCGACTCAGCTAAACCCCTGTTAAAAACTCAATGTTATTTATGTGCAAAAGCTGCTCATTGTTGTTCTTTTGTGTTTTCCATGTTAGCCAACACAACTTTGACTATTTTAAAATAATACTGTGATTGGTGCTGTGCAAGTAACATTTTAGGACTGTACATGTATGTTATGCCAGGCTGTTAAAATTGTGCACTTTCTTTTCTAAAACATTACGTGAATTTGGAGAAACTGGCAGAGTGCAGCTTGCTGTCAAGAGGGGGCCAGATGTGTGTGCCCCTTTCTGTGTTTATGGTTTAAATATTTTTATTAGTTTCGAAACAGAGACCCTCAGCCCCTCAATGATATGCAAAGAGACAATAATGCTGCGTTGCATTGTTACCATAGGTAATAACCATGGAGCGGGTCCTTCAAACAAACAGCTACAAGGACAAACAGGAAACTAAAACCCCTACCCCCATCCAACCCACCCACCGCCCTACCCCCATCCACCGCACCCATCCCTCGTCCACCTTGAACTAAAGAAACCAGGAAGGAAGGGAAGAGGGAAAAGGAGTGCATAAAGAGAAAGCAGTCTGGTACTCAATGGCCGTTCTTGTGAGATGTTTTGGAAGTGCAGCTCGGTATCTTTGTGTCAGGCAGGCGTAGCAGGTGCAAGTATCGAGGACATGTTTACTCCCTAAATTCAGACACCAACAGCGTCAGGAAGGGCCACCACAGCTCGAGAAATTCTGCCCCCCTACCGGCCAATGTGAGCATGAGTTTCTCCATGCCCAGCAGCAGCCAGAGTCTCTGGAGCCAGCCAGTTATGTTATGTTATGTTATTAAAATATTTCTAAAGCGCGCTTTCACCGATTGGTTTCTTGGCGCTGTGATCAGCAGTGACATGAACAAAGGGGGGAGTTGCGTTATTGAAATGCTTGTCTGAAGAGCCAGGTCTTCAAGGCTTTCCGGAAAGAGAGGAGGTCTTGACAATTCCGGATCTCCAGGGGGAAGGAATTCCACAAGCAGGAAGCAAGGGTCGCAAACCTACGGCCTCCTGAAGGAGGGCGTCTGCAGGAGGCTCAAGTGGAGTTAGCGTAGGTTGCGGGATGGAGTATATCTGGAAATCAGTTGGTTAATGAATGAGGGACTATTACAATAGAGGGACTTGAAGATTATGCAACCAGTTTTAAAGGCACAGCGCTGGGTTACTGGGAGCCAGTGTAGTTTCCTTAGTAGGGGGGGTAGCTGCGTGTCGCCTAGGTTGGTTCAGGATTAGCCTTGAGGCATGGTTCTGTACCATCTGGAGTCGCTTAACTAGGTAGTTCCAGTTCCAGCCAGTGTGCGTGGGGAGTTGCATGGAGTGCCAATGTACTAGGATATTCTGTATTGCCGATCCCAGAGCAATGCAATCTGTCGACCTCTCCTGGATTTGAGTGGGTATGTCAATGTGTTAGGGAGACCCAAGAGAATATAGGAGGGGAATCTTAGAAGCTCTGTCTCAAAGTGTTGGTCAATTTCTTGGGTCCAATATGATGGTATGCAGGTGCAGCTCCATAACACGTGTTCCAACGTACCCACCTCCCCACATCCCCTCCAACATAGGTCACTCTGTTGGGGGTCAAAGCGATGTAAGCATTCTGGTGTGTAATACCAATAGGTGACAAACTCGGTCAGAGTGTCTGTGAGGCCCATGTGATAGGCGGAGTGTTTTCCCTGTAGTATATATTCCCCCATTCCTCGTGGCTCAGTGTTCTGCCCAAATCCCTTTCCCAGCGGGCCCGTCCTGCATTGTATGTGTGAGTGGTGTTGGTTAAAAGCATTTTATAAATGTCAGACATCCTCTTTTTGTCAGAGGTGCCTGTCACTAACCATTTCTAGTAGGGGGTCAGTAGATGCTGCGCCTGTGGTTTGACTTGTTGTAGTGACCAGATATTTTGTCCTATTTCTGAGTGATAGTGACTTTAGTCTACTACCATCTTAGTATAGTGGATAGATCCCTATCTTCAGCCTATTATTAGGATTAGCCTATTGACTTTGGCATATTAATATGTCCTTTCACCATTTTCGGGCCTGAATGCCTATATTAGAGGGTAGATCCTTTATTCCTGATACTATATTACCTATTGGTAGGGCTTGTTTATGTATTTAGATAGAGCTATGCGTCTCTTTCATCTTTTTCGGGCCTACAGGGCCCAAACAAGAGAGACTCCATTTTCTTTCCTGCCTGGGCTGCTCGAGGCGCTTGTAGGTCAAGAGTGATGTTGTAGTTATGAGCTGTTGTTCACTGGAGAGGAACCGGTCAGAGATGGCCCTTATTGGAGAAATGTAAGCAGCGCTCGGGTTTTAGACGAAACAACAGTTGGCCACGGTTGGAGCGTGGGAGGCCCGGAGCCTGGTACAGGAATCTGGTGGGCGGCAGGTTACTGTCTGGAAATTTCCATGAACGAGGAGCTCTTTATATTATCGAGATGTAGAGAGGAGAGGCAGGCAGAGAGCAGGCGGTAGTTGACAGTTGCAGTTGCAGATGACAATTGGAGTTTGGAATGATCGAAGGCTGATGATCTTTTGGAGAGACTGAAGTTACATCGTGAGTCAGTCTATTAGTCAAGTCAAGTCAAGTCAAGTGATTTATATAGCGCGCTACATACCCAGAGGGTCTCAAGGCGCTTGAGGAGGGTGGGGAATTACCAGGTTTTAAGTTGCTTTCTGAATGTAAGGTGGTTCTGAGTGAGGCGAAGGTGAGTGGGAAGTGAGTTCCAGGTTTTAGCTGCCAGGTAGGAGAAGGATCTGCCTCCCATGGTGGTTTTGTTGATGCGAGGTACAGTTGCAAGGGCTTGGTTGGAGGATCGTAGGTGGCGGGACGGGGTGTAGAAGGAAAGTCGTGTGTTGAGGCATTCGGGTCCAAGTTCGTAGAGTGCTTTGTGTGCGTGGATTAGGAGGCGGAAAGTAATCCTCTTGTTAACGGGGAGCCAGTGGAGGTTTTTCAGGTGTCCAGAGATGTGGTCTTTACGCGGGATGTCTAGTATGAGTCTGGCTGAGGCGTTCTGGATGCGTTGGAGTTTTTTCTGGAGTTTTGCGGTGGTACCGGCGTATAGGGTGTTTCCGTAGTCCAGGCGGCTCGTGACCACTGCGTGGGTGACCGTTTTTATAGTTTCGGTGGGGATCCAGCGGAATGTTTTTTTGAGCATGCGAAGAATATTGAAGCAAGAAGATGAGACGGCGTTGACTTGTCTGTTCATAGAAAGTGAGGAGTCCAGGATGACACCTAAGTTCCGTGCGTGGTCCGTTGGGATGGGTGCTTTTCCAAGGGCCTCTGGCCACCAAGAGTCATCCCAGGCGGAGGGGGAGGTACCAAGGATGAGGACTTCAGTTTTGTCGGAGTTCAGTTTTAGACAGCTGAACTTCATCCACTCGGCTACTTCTTTCATTCCTTCATGTAGGTTGGTTTTGGCGGTGTTGGGGTCTTTGGTGAGTGATAGTATCAGTTGAGTGTCATCAGCATAGGAGATGATGTTGAGGATGTGTTGGCGTGCGATGGCCGCGAGGGGGCTCATGTATACGTTGAAGAGGGTAGGACTGAGTGAAGATCCTTGTGGCACGCCGCAGATGACTTCGGTAGCTTCTGATTTGAATGGTCGAAGGCGGACTCTCTGAGTTCTTCCGGCAAGGAACGAGGTGATCCATTCCAGTGCTTTTTCCAGTGCTTTTCCTTGGATTCCGCTGTTTCTGAGGCGTTGTATTAAGGTGCTATGACAAACTGTGTCAAAGGCTGCGGAAAGGTCGAGGAGGATGAGGGCGACTGTGTCTCCGTTGTCTAGTAGAGTTCGAATGTCGTCAGTTGCTGCGATGAGTGCAGTCTCAGTGCTGTGTTTGGCTCGGAAGCCGGACTGTGAGGAGTCGAGGGATTTGTTGGTTTCGAGGAAGGCGGCGAGCTGGTTGTTGACAGCTTTCTCGATGACTTTGGCCGGGAATGGAAGGAGCGAGATAGGGCGGTAGTTTTTGAGTTCGGTGGGGTCAGCTGTGGGTTTCTTCAGAAGGGCGCTGAGTTCGGCATGTTTCCAACTTTCCGGGAAGGTGGCGGAGTTGAGGGAGCAGTTGATGACGTCTCGGAGGTGCGGTGCTATAATGGAGTCTGCTTTGTTAAAGATGTGGTGAGGGCATGGGTCTGTGGGGGATCCTGAGTGGATGGAGTTCATCAGGCGGATGGTGTCCTCAGTGAAGATTGGGTTCCAGTCATTGAGGATGTTCAAGGGGGGTGGGGGTCCTGCAGAGGGTTGGGTGGGTTGGTCTTCGGTTCGGTTGTCGAAGCTGTTGTGGATGTCTGCAATCTTGTTGTGGAAGAATGAGGCTAGGGAGTCGCAGAGGGCTTGAGAGGGGGTGATGTCGTTGGAGTTGGCTGAGGGGTTGGTAAATTCCTTGACGATGTTGAATAATTCCTTGCTGTTGTGGGCGTTGCTATCTAGTCGGTCCTTGAAAGCGGCTTTCTTGGCATTCCTGATCAGTTGGTGGTGTATACGGGTGGCGTTTTTGAAGGCGTCCTTGGTGCTGGTGTTTGGGTCTTTTTTCCAGGCCTTCTCAAGGGAGCGACAGAGTTTCTTAGATTTATTAAGATCATCGTTGAACCAGGAGGCCTTCTTGCTGCCTAGTTTGATTTGACGTTTTTTCAACGGTGCTAGGATGTCGGCGCTGTTGGATAGCCATTGGGTGAGGTTAATGGCTGCTTGGTCGGGGTTTGTGGAGTGGGCAGGGGGGTTTTGAAGAAGCGATGAGGAGATCTGGTCGATGGTGATTTTGTTCCAGTTTCTTCGCAGAGTGTTCTAGTTTCTTCGCAGAGCAGTTGGAGATAGTTAAACATCGGAGTTAGAATAATCAGAGTGAAGAAGTAAGTTTAACAGATGGTTTCCAGAGCTGTTGAAACTATATCATTAGATTGAAGTCTGGAGGTGAAGACAGTTTGTGGGAGAGAGGAAGCCAGTATAAAGTAATCGGTGCAGAGCTGTGACACAGAGAAGAAGAAGACGGGAGAAGGGTTCCAGTGCTTTGAAGGGGCATAGCGGTGCAGACGTGTATCCGTGGGTGCAGAGTAGAATCTGAGATGAGCCAAGGAACAGATGAGAGAGGGACCCAAATGACAACTAGAACCGGACTCCGTAGTTATAAGGTGAAGTCTGTCCTGCTATTATAGATTGTATTTATACTAATTCTTTCCTTTACTTTTCAGGCTATGCTTAGATTGCTAGGTAGTATTGTGACTTTATAATATAATGTTTTCTTTGTCTATTATTGGGTAATAAAGGGACCCCAGTTTGTAACGAACACACACTTGATTATTATTTTCATGATAAAGCTAACCTTTCTTTACAGCCAGATGCTATCGTATGGAAGGCTGGGCAAAACCCTTCCTACAGGTAACTGATGCGGGAGATTGATGTGAGTTTTATATTGGGGAATAATTCTTAAGTGTAACAATTTGGCAGTTCTTGTGTGAGAGGATCAGATCTCCTATCTATCACATGAGGGATAACAATTTATATAAGATAGACCCCCAGTAAATATTAGTCATAAAGAAACTTCCCCAGTAGAGAGAGAGAAGAAGGTATTAATAGGACAGTGAGATCGCTTAAGATAGGGTGTTAATGAGAACACCAATTGGGATTGGTGTGTAATGAGATTGCTCAAGATAGGGCATTAGCGAGAGTACCGATTGGGGATGGTGTGTAATGAGATCGCTCAAGATAGGGCGTTAGTGAGAACACCAATTGTGGTTGGTGTGGTAGAGTGAGCTGCTCTCCACCGTGAGAAGAAGGGTAGAATAGTCCGGGCCAGATTTTCGCGGGCTATAAGGTAAGATCATAGGATGGGACCTGGAATTCCGTAGTTATTAGTGACTATTCTTAGTAACCCCTTAGATCTAGCAGTGTTTTTGATGATATAAGCTGGTATATTGCCAGTGCCCCATTCCCGGGTAAGTATTCAGGAACTATTGTAAATAGGGTCCGGGAAGGGATGGTGTTACGTTTTGGCCGGGTTGGTTGTATCTAGGTGAGTGGGTGATTCTTGGTCTGAGAATCCGGTCATTACACTTGTGGGTGTAACGCCCAGTGTCGGATCTGAAGTTATGGCAAGCGTTCCGTTTCCGGGATATCATAGTGTTCTTTGAGTTGCGGAAAGGTGAGAACGCCGGTCAAATCAAAGAGGTGACCCAGGGACCTGCAGGGGGAAGAGCGCCAAGCCTGAAACGCACGCGCCACCATGCCTGGCTGAAAGTCCGGATTGTCAAAGAGTGGCGCGAGAGGAGATGGATAGGTGGTTAGCTGTGCGGACACATTGGTCCGGTCCCACGAATCCATTAGAGTTCCCGTGATCAATGAGGCATACAGGTTGGGGGGTGGGGGCGGTGAGATTTGCAGAGAAATGGGATACCCTGCAGTGGTTGACCTGCAACTGCCTGATCTTGGAACAGCCAATGTTTCTCTGGCTCCAACCGCTGCCATTCCACTATATAGCGAAGCTGGGCGGCATGATAGTATAACTGGATGTCTGGTACCCCTACCCCCTCTCCCCTGGCAGGAGCACTGGAACTTGGTGTCGGAAGCTGGGTTTACAGCCGTGCCAGATGAGGCGCGTTAGGTCCGCCTGGGTCTGTTGAATCCAGCCAGGTGGGGGTCGGAGAGGAAGAGTCTGGAAAATATATAGAATTTGGGGGAGGATAGTCATTTTGGTAGCCGCAATCCTGCCTAACCAAGACATTGTGCAGTGTTTCCACCTATTCACTTCTGAGAATTGTAGAATAGTTGACGTCAGCGGTAGCTTGGATGGTAGGGGCCAATTGGATACCTAAGAAGGGTATCACAGTAGTTGCCCATTGCACCGGGTGTTCCTCCTGGAGAAAGGTAAGAGTGTGCAAGGAGAGGGAAACATCCAGAGTCAAGGATTTGTCCATGTTAATTTTAAACCCGGATCCGCATGCGAAGCTATCTAGCTCAATGAATAGTGCATTTAGGGCTGTAATTGGTTCGGTTAAGAAAAGCAGAATGTTGTCTGCGTACAAGCTAATGGTATGTACATCCCTACCAAATTTAATCCCAGTTATGAGGGGATGCCTTCAATCTCGCAGCACCAGAGGTTCCATGTAGAGTTTAAAAAAGAAGGGGTGACAGAGGGCATCCCTGCCTTGTGCCCCTGCCAATCGGGAAGCAAGAGGACAAGTGACCATTAACTCAGACTGTAGCCATAGAGAGGCGATAGCAGTTTAAAACTCGAATTCGGGAACTTCTCACCGAAGCCGGCGGCCATCAGTACCATCTATAGATAGGACCAGTGCACCCTAACGAAGGCCTTCTCTGCATCGCTGGCCAGGAGCATATATTCGCCCTGAGTGTGGGATACATTGTCTCAGGGATTCCATTCTCATACAGAACTTTGCATAGAGACTTGGAACCTCAGTGAATTAGGGTGTACCAAAACTCACCTCAGTACCCAAAATCCCCTACCAGACTAGCTACAGTGTCTCATTGGTTATCACAAACTCCCAATGCTTAGACAAACCAGAACATGGACTTATACACCTCAGGTAACGTGGAACACATGAACACTCTTTCGTTATACAATCATTTCAATCCAGAACAAGGAGTAAATGGGGACATGTGCACATTTGAAATGTTTATTTTCTAATGCAGTGTTCTCAAACGCAGTATCTTAGCTAATACGAGCAAACATATTATAAGAAACAAAGTAATCAGCATAAGTCACTAGTCCATAGAATTCAAAAGGTGAAAGCATGGTATTATGCTAAATCGAATATGGTTCAGTAACACCTAATTCTCACCCTCCCTATCTAGTATATTATATTATATCTAAGAAGGTCTCTATGGGTTTTTAGCAGGGCGGCCCCATACCTCAAGATCCTAGAAGTAAGGGATCACATTATCTTCCACCAGCTCTCTGCATGCAAAGCACCATCAAGTGTGTTTGTATGCTCTGTGCTAAGCAATATAAAACGCGCCTAAAGCCAGAATTTGGCTGTAGCTGCATGTATGTTATGTCTAGGAACATGCGAAGATCACACCTCACAACAACCACTGTGTTGAGATATCCTTGAAGGTTTCAGCACTCACTGTACAGACACAGCTCACCAAGAAAGGCTGATATTAGAGTAACAACATATTATTCTTGGGTGAATCAAAACACTCTACTAGGCTCAAAGCTAAAGCAACAGATATGTGTCGTGTGCAGGGTAATATGGCGTTTAAACTCCTAATAAGCTCATGCTAACTTAACACAGCATATATGCAAAGCATATCTATATGACACCCTCCCATGATCCGAGCACGGATAAGATAATTTAAGATGAAGGACTCATTTTTGAAAGGCAGAGTTCAAAAAAGATAGTCAAGTCAAATTCAAGAAGGCGAGGAAAAAATATTTTTGTCAGCCAAAAAAACAAAATCTCACCAGCATGACAATTTAGTGTTCACTTTGAACAGAGTCAATAGGTCTGAGACTTTAAAGGTTCATCATGATCCCCCCAAAAAAGTAACAAAAAGTTCCATAATACCAAGGGCCTTGATGGGTCTCAGGCCAATACTGAGTATGCAAAATAAGCAGCAACAGCTTCCAAAAGGAAGTCACTGTTATCATCCGAAAATAACTCAGCCAGCCAATTCAATAGCGAGAAAGAATATACATGCTCTTCAATTACCGGAGCCTCTAGTACCATCAGAGGACAACTCGGCGGGTTCTCAGTGAAGCTGTGTGCCAAGAAATCTTGCGCCGCTGCGAATATATTCAAAGGCCATAATCCCTCCGTCAGAGCGAAGCAATTCATGAACAACTAGGGGGCTCATGAGCTGATTAAAATCCACTGCAGGAGACACCATACTGCAGAGACACAAATCCAGGGCCCAGTCGAAATCGCAGCTCAGGCAATGAAAGACAGGCTGGACACAGGTGAAATAGGAAAATGGAAACGATAATCCATATGCTGCACTTAAGGTGGCAAGCGGCAGAGTACCATAGTATTCAAGCATCCTGTTGTGAAACAATGCCAACGGCGACAGCTCGTCTTGGAACAGAGGACGTGCATCCACTTTTAATAAAACAAAACAGCACTAGAAAGCCTGCAGCCAGTGCCAGTAAAACGGAAAATCCACCAAATAGGCTGGAAAAGATTGAATGGAAGAAAGCAGGAATGACTCCAAATATCTTTTGGAAAGAAGTCACAAGACCACTGCTAAGATTCTCCCAAAATACCCCTTGTATGGTACGTTGTATGTCATCTTCAATAATCAAGACTATTTCATAAAGTTTATCAGGGGGAGCTTCTCTAGTGTCAGCTGTCTCCACAACAACATAATTGTCAGTCGCTGTTACCTTCAGTAGTGGATGCAGGGGCTTTCGCACTATGGTAATCTCCGCCACGCTGTCCAGCAAGGTCAGAGCCCATGTCTGATTCCGAAGTTGCATTCTCACTATCTGTGGCATAGCTTGCTGATAAAGCGACGACTTTCATTTTCTGAAACTGGGGTTTCTTAGGTGTAGAATCGTCCTGCTTGCCTTTACCGTCTTTCGGGCGGGGCTGGTCGCGTCCTTGCTGGCCACCCCTACCCCTGCCGCCTCCTCCACCACCGGTCGAAAAGGCCGACGACTTCTGAAAAGAAGGAGGAGAGCATTGATGAGAAACCTGAAATTTATCAGGTGATTTTATCATTGCGCAATCGCGCAAGTCATAAACACGTTCTGGGGGTACAGCAATGGAGACGCAGGACGAGACTCCTTTTTCTGTTGTTGTTACTTTCCCTGTTTTTGTTTTTTCTGCCAATTTTGTTTTTGGGTCTTGGGCTGTTCGTCAGTTTCTGACTTCTGCCCCTGGGGTTTGTTGTTTCTCTTTAGTAGAAAAAGTCTTGGGACCCCTACTATTGCGGCACACGGTTTTATAGGCCGCCACAAAAATCCTTGCCAACTGTCGGGGTTTCTCGGCATCGGGAATTGCCTGCAAAGCATTGGCTACCTGAAAGCATTGGCTACCTCAGCGCATCCCCCTTGACATTAGCAAGTATGAGATCGGAAACCACATCAAAGGAGCCACAAAGGCACATACCCAATTCAACAGCAGACTCAGGTCCGTGCTCATCCTGAACCCGTTTAAGGACAGTCGGCAGGACAGTCATAGACGGAGTGCCATAACACCTCGTATAGACCGACACAAATGTTTTACCCCAGGTCTCTCAGTCATCAATTTCAGGGGTCAGTCTTTCGGTAAGCTAATTGTCAGAATCCTGTGTTTTTCACCAGGAGTAGTGTTAGGAAATACTGCTTCCAGCTGGTCAAACCTCTCGGCAAGCAAGAAAAGAAAATCATCATTCTCCTGGGGGCGCTTGCCCATCACAGCGTTAACCATGACCGGACTGAGTATCATTCCGCCAGGTCCGGCAGGAAGCGCCTCACAACCCGGGGACCCGCCCGGGAGATTACGGGTTATGTATTGCACTAACGACCTAATCACGTTAATTGCGACCACATGTAGTCGTCTTAACTCAACCAAAGTACATGCCCCGTGTTGAGGATGAGGTGTAAATCTAGCCAAAACAGGCCAATTTGCGCCTGGAATGGACAAAGGACCTAACCAAAGAATGCGCTAGGACGACATCAAACCAAACACGGTGCTGCCAAGTATCTATAGGAATTTCCTGTGCCCTATATGGAGCATATTCCTGTGGCACAGCCGTGGGAGTGTACATGTCGAACATATTAGTATTTGCGTTTACAGCTGGGAAGGTCACCCATGAGTAAAAAATTTTGTATGGGTAAGCCACCTCTGCACTCACTACCATAATCACGGCCATGCCTTCCACGGGAACATTATAAGTCTGCAAATGATTGCGCACCGCAATGCGACTATGTTGCGGAATGTTCACCACGGCCATAGCGACACAGAAAGAAAGAGGTACAAAGTAAACTTTGTAGCACAATTGGGTAGTAATCAAGGAAACCGTTTAGAAAGATTCAAGCTTGAAAAGACCTAAATAAATATAGGTAGGTTTGTCCTACACCACAGTTAACCGGAAACAATAGTGAAGGTGTTAAGGGATGAATACTGCTCTACTCAAGTGTCATGTAATAAGGCCTGAAAAGTAAAACAAAAAGTTTTCCCTATGGGAGATATTATTTCCTGCTCCTAAATCATGACTCAAACTGTCAAACACAATTCATACCATTCATATTTGTGGAACGGGAGAACACTTACCAGAAAGGAAAAACACCCAGTCTAATTGTACTATAAAAAGTATACACTTTATTCTAAAATATACAAAGATATCAATGAGTCATAAATCAAAAATATAAAAACACAATGAAATACACAATTAAAAACCACCTAATGTGGACGTGGAGAAGTTAATCAAAAGAGACACTTATATCTGTCTTTGATCTGTCATTTCGGGCCCTCATTTGTCAACACTAAGAGGAATAATATTCCTTTGGGTCAATTAGATTGTTGGCAATGCCGAATATGACTTGGAAGTTGGCGTCGACGCGTTTCGGAAGCTTAAAAAATGATAATGGCTTCCTTCCTCAGGACAGTTTGTTTATGTATTCTCCACAAGTTGATATCAAACCGTAATGGTTGCTATTTCCATAAAGAGGCTACCAAATGTATAGTAATCCTCTATTCCTCGTCTGTAACGGTCACCCGGGTTATCACTCTCCTGTCTCGATGTGCGGATAGGTACTTTTATCGAAACACTTGTCTGTTTAAAAATTCAGTCAATGTTGGGCTCTGCGCGGTCCTTATAACTCGCACAAGGCGGCGTTTTTAAATTTCGAGTCTCCCATATATTCCGGGTACTGTTCTTTACAAAAGTATGTGGATCAACTTCCCGAAATGGGGTTCTTGTCCAGCAACCGGGTAGTATAATACACGTGGCTAATGTAGGCGCACTGCTGGCTTTCCCGGTGCTGTTCTTCGTGGCGTCTCTTTAATCACCGCTGCGATAATGATTTTGTCGACCCGCCACGTTAGGCGTTGCTAACGGTTGCTGGACAAGAACCCCATTTCGGGAAGTTGATCCACATACTTTTGTAAAGAACAGTACCCGGAATATATGGGAGACTCGAAATTTAAAAACGCCGGATGATTACTATACATTTGGTAGCCTCTTTATGGAAATAGCAACCATTACGGTTTGATATCAACTTGTGGAGAATACATAAACAAACTGTCCTGAGGAAGGAAGCCATTATCATTTTTTAAGGTTCCGAAACGCGTTGACGCCAACTTCCAAGTCATATTCGGCATTGCCAACAATCTAATTGACCCAAAGGAATATTATTCCTCTTAGTGTTGACAAATGAGGGCCCGAAATGACAGATCAAAGACAGATATAAGTGTCTCTTTTGATTAACTTCTCCACGTCCACATTAGGTGGTTTTTAATTGTGTATTTCATTGTGTTTTTTATGTTTTTAATTTATGACTCATTGATATCTTTGTATATTTAAGAATAAAGTGTATACTTTTTATAGTACAATTAGACTGGGTGTTTTTACTTTCTGGTAAGTGTTCTCCCGTTCCACAAATATGAATGGTATGAATTGTGTTTGACAGTTTGAGTCATGATTTAGGAGCAGGAAATAATATCTCCCATAGGGAAAACTTTTTGTTTTACTTTTCAAGTATATTGGTGCTCTATTTCCCTTTGGGTTATTAAGAGCCCCTCTCTTTCCTTTCTACTCATGTAATAAGGCCACCAACGTTGGCCGCCATGTCACAGGAATTCCGTTCTCATACAGAACTGTGCACAGAGACTTGGAATCTCAGTGAATTAGGGTGTACCAAAACTCAACTTAGTACCCAAAATCCCCTACCAGACTAGCTACAGTGTCTCATTGGTTATCACAAACTCCTAATGCTTAGACAAACCAGAACATGGACTTAGTACACCTCAGTTAACGTGGAACACATGAACACTCTTTCATTATACAATTATTTCAATCCAGAACAAGGAGTAAATGAGGACACGTGCACATTTGAAATGTTTATTTTCTAATGCAGTGTTTTCAAACGCAGTATCTTAGCTAATACAAGCAAACATATTATAAGAAACAGAGTAATCAGCATAGTTACTAGTCCATAGAATACAAAAGGTGAAAGCATGGTAAAATGCTAAATCGAATAGGGTTCAGTAACACCTAATTCTCACCCTCCCTATCTAGTATATTATATTATAACTAAGAAGGTCTCTTTGGGTTTTTAGCAGGGTGGCCCCATACCTCAAGATCCTAGTAGTAATGGATCACATCATCTTCCACCAGCTCTCTGCATGCGAAGCACCATCAAGTGTGTGTGTATGCTCTGTGCTAAGCAATATAAAACGTGCCTAAAGCCAGAATTTGGCCGCAGCTGCATGTATGTTATGTCTATGAACGTTCGAAGATCAGACCTCACAACAACCACTGTGTAGAGATATCCTTGAAGGTTTCAGCCCTCACTGTACAGACACAGCTCACCAAGCAAGGCTGATATTAGAGTAACAACATATTATTCTTGCGTGAATCAAAATACTCTAGTAGGCTCAAATCTAAAGCAACAGATATGTGTCATGTGCAGAAGCAGCAGAATGTTAAAATGGCATTTAAACTCCTAATAAGCTCATGCTAACTTAACACCAGCATATAGGCAAAGCATATCTATATGACGGCATTCTCTATCAAGTGTAGGATGCGTTTGGTTTTATCAATAGTCTGCCTCTTCGGAACAAAGCCAGCCTGTTCGGGATCTATCAATTGGGCCATATATGGTGCCAGGCGTGCCACTAGAATGCTGTGTGCAATTTAATATCTACATTCAGTAGGGATATAGGTCTATACGTGCTTCACTCTGTCTTATTCTTTCCCAGTTTCAGAATGACCCCACCGCTGCTTCCAGCATCTCCCCTGGGATGGCACCAGGGTGTTGAAAGGTGTTAAAAAGGCTTGTCAAGATGGGAGTGAACTGGCCGCAAAATCACTTGTAGACGGCGGCCGTATAACCTTGCCTAGTTTGAGGCGAGAGATTGCTGAGATGACTTCCTCCTTTTGTATAGACCTATCTAGATAACCGGCCTGTGATTTGTTCAGGGCGAGCAATTGGACCTGTGCTATATACTCAGCGCTTTGTTGAGCATCAAGAGAATACCCAGTATAGAGGTCTACTTAATAATCTCTGAACGCCTCAGCTATCGCTGCGCCATCGGAACCTGAGCTGCCTCCAGACGTGTGAATAGCTTGCACTCCCTGACGCTGTCGGGTTTCACGTAACTTATTGGCAAGAAGGCAGCCACATCTGTCCCCTTCTGTATAATAGAAGTGTTGAAGGGATCTATGACAGAATATCGACTACAAAAATATCGACCTACAAGAATATCGAGTCAACAATATCGAGGGCAAAAATATCGACATCCTATCTACAACATGGTAAGTACAAAAATATCGAAAAAATAATATCGTTGTAAAAAATATCGATGTTAAAAATATCGATTTTTTTTTAATATATATAAATGTAAAAGTAAGTATATAACACTAATAAATAAAATATACATATTTAAAAGTATCTAATAATGTTTAAAATTAATAAATAAAAATATATACAGTAAAGATATAATATATATGTACTGAACAATAAGTATTAATAATTAATTTACTAACAATACCCCATTACCCAAGAACTGAAAACTGACCCTGAACCCTAAAAATACCCCTTTACCCAAGAACTGAAAACTGACCCTGAACCCTAAAAATACCCCTTTACCCATGAACTGAAAACTGACCCTGAACCCTAAAAATACCCCTTTCCCCATGAACTGAAAACTGACCCTGAACCCTAAAAATACCCCTTTACCCATGAACTGAAAACTGACCCTGAACCCTAAAAATACCCCTTTCCCCATGAACTGAAAACTGACCCTGAACCCTAAAAAATACCCCTTTACCCATGAACTGAAAACTGACCCTGAACCCTAAAAATACCCCTTTACCCAAAAACTGAAAACTGACCCTGAACCCTAAAAATACCCCCTTACCCAAGAACTGAAAACTGACCCTGAACCCTAAAAATACTCCTTTACCCAAGAACTGAAAACTGACCCTGAACCCTAAAAATACCCCTTTACCCAAAAACTGAAAACTGACCCTGAACCCTAAAAATACCCCTTTACCCATGAACTGAAAACTAGCCGTGGGCGGCCAGCTACGCTCCGTCTGCGGAGTGTGCGTAGTTCCGCCTACTCCGCATTTTGCGGAGCTGGCGGAGCCAGGCGGCACTACGCACGCTCCGCAGACGGAGCGTAGCTGGCCGCCACCCGCCTCCCTCCCGCCCTCCCTAAATACTTTACAATAAAAGAACGCAATAATTTTAAAAGCACTTACCTTGCCGCCGCTGGCCGCCGCATTCCCCGGGGCTCGTTCTCTTCCGCCTTCCGTATTTTGCAGTAATGCGCATGCGCGGACAGCCGCGCATGCGCATTTTCACGAGAAAATGCGCATGCGCGGCCGCCCGCGCATGCGCATTACTGCAAAATACGGAAGACGGAAGAGAACGAGCCCCGGGGAACGCGGCGGCCAGCGGCGGCAAGGTAAGTGCTTTTAAAATTATTGCGTTCTTTTATTGTAAAGTATTTAGGGAGGGCGGGAGGGAGGCGGGTTGCGGGGCTGCCGGCCAGTGGTTTTGCGGAGTGGGGCTACGCGGAGTGCGGAGGTGGGCGTAGTTTCTCGCCCACTTCGCGTAGCTCCGCGAAGCCCCACTCCGCGAACTCCGCCCAGGCCTACTGAAAACTGACCCTGAACCCTAAAAATACCCCTTTACCCATGAACTGAAAACTGACCCTGAACCCTAAAAATACCCCTTTCCCCATGAACTGAAAACTGACCCTGAACCCTAAAAATACCCCTTTCCACATGAACTGAAAACTGACCCTGAACCCTAAAAAATACCCCTTTACCCATGAACTGGAAACTGACCCTGAACACTAAAAATACCCATTTACCCATGAACTGAAAACTGACCCTGAACCCTAAAAATACCCCTTTACCCAAAAACCCAAAAATGACCCTGAACCCTAAAAATACTCCTTAACCCAAAGGTAAATAATATTATTTAATTAGCAATTAATAATTAATTAACAATAACAATAACATAAATATATTAGCACATAAGCTGTAATTAATATAATTTAATAATTAATATCATTTTCCCCAATTAATTAATTAACAGTAACTAAAAATTATATATATAAATAAATTACTCTAATAATGTAATTAACTAACTAATATTATTTAATTACCAATTAATTACTAATGTAAAATATGTACCAAATTATATTAATTAATTAACTAATTAATATTAATTATTTGCCAATTAATTAGTTATAAAATCATATATTAATTAATTAATTATTATTAAATTACTCCCCACCCTATTCCCCTATAAACCCACATCCCGCTACAGAAAATATATATCAATTAATCAATTAATTATTTCCCAATTAATCAATATTAATTAGCAAATAATTATAATTAATTAATTAATCCTACTAATTATTAATCAACTTACCATAATTAAATTACTTCCCACCCTATTCCCCTATAAACCCACAACCCGCTCCGGTACTAAAACATCAAATTTCCTTATAAATTTCTATATTATTATAGAAAATGTATACACATATAATAGTAATTATTTTAAATACTTAAATTAAACATATAACACATACATAATGAAAAACTATAAAATAATACAAATATCGATATTAGTGTCATCGAAATTATTAACATCGATATATATGCTATCGATATTACTAACTTCGATATTACTTACATCGATATTAAGTATTTCGATATTACTTACCTTGGGTCGATATTCTGTCCTACGATATTCTTGCCTTCGATATTATGCTCCTTCGATATTACAGACTCGATATTATGGTAAGTCGATATTTCCAACTCGATATTTTGACTGTCTACCGTGTTGAAGTCTCAATGCTGCATACTCAGCTCTGTCCTGATCCAATGCTGCAAGTTGCTTTCGTTCTATACAGAGCTGCTGCCAGGCTTGGGATGCCCTGGTTCTTTGGTGTAGCTGCTCAAGCTTAGAGACCCTCTGAGCAAGTTCCGCTCTCTTACAACTCCTTTATTTGTTCTGGGCAGAGGATATAGCAATGAATTCCCCCCTAAGAACCATTTTCAGAGCCATCCACTGAGTCTTTGGAGAGGTATCTGTGTTAGCATTGAGGACAAGGAAGCTAGTGATAGCCTTCTGAATTTGGTCGACTACTGTGGGGAGATGTAGCAGTGTGTCTCGCAATTGCCAATGTCTAAGGGGTCGGGAGGAGAGTGGCAACTGGAAGGTGGCACAACCGGTGAGTGGTCAGAAAGTGAAGCCGTTAAAATTTCAACATTCGCTGCATAGGCTTGGAGCGAGGTAGTGCTAAGAAAATAGTCAAGGCGGACATAGGTCTTGTGGGCCCCTGAATAAAAGGTGTATCTGAAGGTGCGTGGGTGAAAGTGTCGCCAAAGGTCTGTGAGCCCTAGATCACGGAGAAGTGTCTGCTCTGTGAATGGAAGTACTCCTACCTGTGTTGCCCTCTGGCATGAGCAATCTAAGTCGTTGTCGAAAACAATGTTAAGGTCGCCCCCCAATAACAAGTGGCAGTCCGAGGCTGAAGCCGCATCTCGGAGGGCAGTAAGAAGAAACTTGGCTGGTCCTTCGTTGGGCGCGTAAATAAACCCAACAACAAATGTAACCCCCCCTCCCCCAGTAGGAACAGGCATGTTAGTAGGCGACCCCGAATTTTGACTTCTTTCTGTATGATTCTACCCGGGAAGGAGCGGGAGACCAGGATAGCCACCCCTGCAGATTTCGAGGTGCAAGAGGAAAACAGCTGCCTGGGGAAGAACCTAGACCGCAGCCTATGGTGGTCTTTAGACAAAAGATGAGTTTCCTGAAAAAGGCAAATGTCAGCCCCAGATTGTTCTAGGTAATTCAGGACCAACCTGCGCTTAATCGGGATCTATAGACCTCGTACATTAAGGGTGAGGACCTTAAGGGAGTCATGTGGCATCAGAGGAGGGTGATAGGGTCAAGGATCGGCGATCAGCCCGATCCTCTTTAATCTATATCTCCAACCCCTGGTTGAACTGATAAAGTCATTCGGCATATCAGTCATCAATTATGCCGATGACACTCAGTTGAAATTTTCATTTGAAGGATCGGAGATAATTTCGAGTGACACTTTTCACCGCTGTATGTCGGCTACAGCAGCTTGGTTGCGAGCCAATTCACTCCAATTTAATGGATCAAAAACGGAGGTGCTCCACTGCTCTTTAGACCGTCTTCCATGTGCATTACCGGATGATTTCTGGCCAATCTCTATTCCGGGCTCGGTGGAAGCTGCAGAATCGGCTAGTAATTTAGGAGTTCTGTTTGAACCCAGTTTACAGCTTGATGCTGCTGTAAACAGGATGACAGCGACATGTATGGGCCTGCTTTGCGCCCTTTGTAAAATCCTGCCAATTTTTCCTCGAGAAGCCAGAGCTGAGGTAGTGCGTAGTTCCATCCTCAGTAGGTTAGACTACTGCAACGCACTACTTTTGGGAGCTCCCAAGACTCTGATCCTAAAGTTGCAAAGGATTCAGAATATGGCCGCTAAACTGGCTCTGTCTCGACCACTGTCCGCTTCCTCATCTGCTGCTCTAGCCGACCTTCATTGGCTGCCGGTCCAGCAGAGGATCGCTTTTAAAGCTCTCTGTCTGGTGTTTAGGGCTCTGCACGGAATAGGACCGATACCACTTCAAAACCTATTTTCCTGGTATCAAGCCGCTAGACCCTTGAGATCTTCTTCTGCGTTCCTGGTGAGGATTCCCAGGATAAACAGAGTGAGGATGGGCAGCCGCGCCTTCAGCTTCACGGCCGCCACATTGTGGAATACTTTACCCCTGGCTTTGAGGAGTAGCCATTATTTGTCTTCATTTAAGAGGGATCTTAAAACCCACCTGTTCCCTTGAGCAATGTAGTCTATTCTATCTGATGATTGGATATGGTCTCAGCGCCAGGATACCCTTCTGGGTGACAGCCGCGCTTAACAAGCATTAAATACATACATACATACATACATGCATACATAGGGTGATGTCCCTGTGAGCGCAGCTGGGCATAACGTGCATCAGGATGCAGGAGACCGAACCAGCAGAGTGCAAGAGAGACATGTCAGGAGAAGCAGGTAGGGGAGGTGGACGATGGATCCTAGACTATAAAAAAAAAAAAAGTTGAAAGCAAAACAAGAGTCCCAACAGGGAACAAAAAACTCCGTCTACGTAGAAAAAAGTCTTGACAACAATGTCCGCCCTCCCATAGGCTCCGGGAAGTCGTCGAAACGGGGCTCGAGGTCTGACCAAAGGGAGGATCTGATTCCCCCCGCCACTTGCCCGTGTGTAGGGATCCTTCATTCAGGGTAAGTAGGCGTCAGGTCCTCATTCAGCAGTAGGGCTCGGACCTGCCAGCGCGTCAGCAGCGGAGGTGAGTGCATCCTGCTGGCCCTGCACAATGTCTCGCTTGTCTGGCTTCCGGAATCGCTGCCGTCGCTGCCACCTGGAGGGGATAGTCTCTGGCTCTGACACAACACTCCACCATTCATCTTCGCCACTAGGCACTGCCAGGCCCAGCAGTTGGCAAGTATCAATGAGAGAGCGCATCTGGTGCAGTTTACCATTGAAGCAGAAGATAAGGCGGAAGGGGTGCCCCCATGAATATGCAATATTTTGTCGCCTGAGGAGCTCAGTCACGGGGCGAAATTGATACCGTTGCTGCAGAGTGATTAGGGCCAGGTCCTGATACAGTACTCGGGGGTGACCCTGGTAGGACATAGGGTGAAGGGACCTGGCCTTTGTGAGAATAGCTTGTTTGGTTTCAAAGTCTTGCAAAACGACATGATATCAGCCAGTGGGGCATTGGGCGCCCGGTGTGTACCAACTCCGTGGGCCATATGTATGAAAGTACCGATTTGCGAATCTGAAAATGCGATTTTTACCGAATCGCACAATCAGAATCTCAAATCGGTATGTATGAAACAAATTGCAAATAAATAGCGATTCCTTAAAATCGCTATTTATTTGCGATTTCCCCAAATGCGATTAGTCACAATATGCGATTAAGCTATGAAAAATCGCAATTTGTGCAAAAAATCACAAACACTGCGAAAAATCGCAATTTTGCGATTTTCGCAAATGAGCCAATCAGGAACTTTGGTGCAGCAGGATGACATCACAACCAGGAAGGGAAGGTGTGTTTGTAACAGTGCAGTGTGCACCTGGAGAAACATGGCTGAGAGTGGAGCCACACCCAGACAGGAATCCCAGCAGTAGGAGAGTGAGAGCTCAAGGAAAAGAAAACAAAAGTTTTCTGAGGCAGAATTGGAGGCTCTGATTCATGAAATGGTGTCAAACCATGAATTGCTTTTTGGAAGGAAATCCAGGGAGGTGCCAGAGAGTCGCAAAAGGAGGATCTGGGAAGAAATCCAGCACAAGGTGAATGATGTGGGTGTGACACTCCGGAGTGTTGAGGACCTCAGAAAGCGCTGGTACGACCTGCGCCTGCGCTCCAAAGAAAAACTAGCCAGGCTGGAACAGTCCAGGACAACAGGTGGTGGGACCTCATCTGTTTCTGATTCAACACCCCTGGAGGAACTGGTTGAGGGGACCCTGCAACCAGAGAGTGTTGGAGGAGTGGCTGAATTTGACAGCTCTGACCAGCCAGCATCAGGAAAAGGTAAGAACCATGCTCTCACACCCCCTAACACCCCCCAGCAGTGAGCCAGGGGCAGGAAACAAGATAAGGGGCGCGGCAGGTTTCTGGACCAGGGTCAGCGGACTCGATAATTCTCTCGCCTCGGTGCCCACTCTGATCAGCGATCACACTCGGCAACTCTGGGCATTAGCTTGCCTCATCTTCACTAACGGCCCCACCAGACCGCCGGGGATGCCTGGTCTCACCCTGGAGATACCCATTAAGGGACCATCTCTCAGGGAAGCCAGGAAGGGTTTCGCAGCGGTCGAAGCGCCTTGGGACCCTCCGGGTAAGTAGTGCGCTATATAAATGCCTATACATACATACATACATACATGTAAATCAAAGCTTTTAAATAGCAGCGAAAATAGTCAAACATATATTCTGCTGGTCTTGACAGGGAAATAAGAGACCAATGTAAATGAAATAGGTGTGAAAATGTTATTTACACAGTGCAAGTCATTAAAGTAAATTAATGGGTGCTGTTCTGTCCACAGCACCATCTTCAACACAGCCCTCAGGCAGTGGGACAGTCGTTGAGAGTATTGAGTCAGGAGATGGCGGCCAAGATGTGAACACGGATGGGGAGGACAGCCCTGTGGCCACTCACAGACAAAGAAGGAGACACATTGTCAGACCACTGGCGCCAATTCAGGATGAGGCAGATGCAAGTGGTGAAAATGTAACCAATGTGGACACACAGCCACAGCAAGAGGGACCTGCAACAGACCAGCATGTCCCACGAAGTGCAGCCAGGCACAGACGACGCACAGCCAACAATGTTGAAGGGCGAGGAATCAGTTTTTGAAGGACTGGAACTCAACATGTTGCAGGTGCATCGCCTGCGGGCAACAAATATGAAACTTTTACAAAGGGAGATGAGGGAGGGCTTCCGTGGACTCAGGAAGGACCTGAATGATGGCCTACAGGCGGTATGCCAGGAATTGCGTACAGAGGGTAGTGCTCGGCGCAGAGGTTGGCAACGCCAAGATAGGTACACCCGGGCCATCAACCGTTTGGCGGCTACAACTAGCATCCAGGCCAGGCGCAGCATTGAGATGCAGCGGCAATTTACACATGCTGCACAAGACATAGCTAATGCGCTTTTGCAAGTGATCACTGCTGTAGATGAGTTGCGCCAAGTACGCACAATAGGACCGGGAGTACTGACTCAAAGGGAAGAAGATAATCAGTCAGTTCGGAGCAGCACCACCCCACCGCCAACCTTAGAGAGACGCCGTAGTGGCAGGACCAATAGGGCTACACCTTCAAATTAAAATTAGGCTGTGCAGCATTTGACTTGAGTCATTCTATTATTTTTCTGAGCACTGTGAATAAAACATGTGCTAAATATGTCTGGTATGACTACTGTACGTTTTCAGTTGATACATATCCTGCTATTAAGGATTAAAAGCAAAATTCACACTTAGATTACTTTGCATTGTGTCGTTTTTCCTTACCTAAAAATAGTTGCGCGTAATCTCATCACGCCTCTGTCGCCCAGCCGCTGCAACAGCTCTACCAGCTACCATACGTCCAGGTCCAGGCCCCTCTACGTCAGAGGATCCTGAGTCACTCAGCTCCACTGGCGTCCCTTTTCTTGTGGCAATATTATGGAGCATGGCACAAGCCACCACTATTTTGCAACACATATTGGGGCTGTATTGGAGTGCACCTCCACTTTTATGGAGGCACCGGAATCTGCTTTTCAGGATACCAAATGTCCGTTCGATGGTGCCTCTCGTAGCAATGTGTGCCCTGTTGTACTGTTGGGCTGTGTCTGAGGGGACGCAATCTGTGAAGAAGCAGTTGGCAGATCAGGGTTGGACTGCGCTCTTCCAAAAATATCCTTCAGGGACTTCTGTTTCCTTGTTCTAGTTGAGGTCATAGTCAGGAGGACTCCAGTAAGGAGCCAATATGGGGGCACTGCCGTCGTACTCCCCTGTCGCTCGATATCAATCTCTACCTCTTCGTGAGTGATTAAGTAGGGCGTCAACCGCCAGGCCCAAGCCGAAGCTCCAAAACCCACCAGCGCTGTTCTCAGACCGCGTGGGGCACCCCCAAACTCGTTGAGGGGTCTTTTGTGGCCGTCCAACCCTCGCGATCAGGAACCTACAAGATTTCACTCAGTCACTTTTCCGACCCCGCTGTGTCAATACCTTGCGCCTGCTTGAAGCAGGCATAAGGTATGACGCACCATGTTCCAGATAGTCCGGGTTGATACAATGGTGGAGTTGCATAGCACCAGCGACATATAACACCAGCACTGCGCCAACGTTATGTAAGCAGATGCGACACGCATCTTCATTTCCTTGCGCCATAATGCGCTGCATTGTAATTGTGGCGCATCCGTGGTGGCTCAAGGATTAAGATGCGTGTCGCGAAGTTCCTGGCGCATCCCTGCTGATTTGAAGGGATGCACCAGGAAACGTAAATCTGCCACTTATTTTTATAATACAGCTGGAGTATTGTCCATCTGAAGTGTTATCACTGGGTTACTTTATGTGTTCTCAAATGCTTTACACACTGCCTCTGAGATAAGCCTGTCTGCTCGTGCCAAGCTACCAAGGGGATGTGCAGAGATTATTTTAGGAGTGTACCCCTTGCTCTGACTAGACGCAAGGGTCCCTATTTGTCACAGGTAGCTACCTATGCCAACTAGTGACCACCAAATCTAACATTGGTGGTCAGTGGTGAGGATTTGGACTTGTATTTGTGATTCATATAGAGTGATTATTGAACGCTAATAGTGAGTGCAGACCAAACACAACCACATACTTTTGGTAGATTGTTTTCCTGGGATTTTCTCTTTTTGCAAAGAACTGCCAAGTTTAACCACCATGGAGAAAGCAGCATCCATAGCATCTGTTGATTTTGATTGGGGAGAGGAAAAACTAGAGTGCTACAATGTGAGACAGCTAAAGCACTTCTGCAGGAAATGTAAAGTTGCTATGACCCGTCTCAACAAGAAGGATGGGCTCCAAAAGACGCTGAGGGCCTGGGTCGAAGCAAGTAATACTCCTGAGAATGAGGAGGGGTCTGAAATTGCAGAGGTATCGCTGAAGGGGGCCATTGGGTTCAGGGGGTAGGAGAGCACCTTCCCCAGCAGGTAGCAGTGTTTCTGCCAAGGGCCTGTCCCGAGAAAAGCTGGAGGACAGGGAGAAGAGTAGGATGTATGAGATGGAGCTGACAAAGCTCAAGTTGAGTGGGCAGTTAGAATTGGAGTTGCAAACTAGGAAATTGGCCCTGGAGGAAAAGAGGATGCAGTTTGAGCATGAGTTGAGAATGAGGGAGTTTGATTTAGAGCTCGAGGGGCTTGAGGCATAAAAGTCTCAACCCAAAAAGAAGAAATGTGTGTAGCTCAGGAAGTGAGCTTTGCTGAGTTGGAGGTGGAATCCAGCTCAGATGGTGGCAGCAAAATGTCATTATCTAGTGCTGAGGGAGCAGTACATACACCCAGAGATGTGGCGCCTGACTTGAAGGAGGGGGTCAACATACACCGGGAGGTTCAAGTATATGAGGTATCTCCAGTAGTGTGCAGTGTCCCTGAGGAGAATTGGGAAACTGACGCAGGGGTTCATGGTCCTAGTGGTGGGTGGGACACTCTCCTGACTCTAGATGACAGGTGCAGGGAGAGGGGTTCCCCCATGGCTGAAGTCCTGGTGTGTGAGTGTGAAGACCACCCAGAAGCGGGTGGGTTGAATGACAGAGACAGTCAGATACAGTCTTGCCAATCCAATGAGTGTGGTGTGGAGTACGTGTGTGAGGCACTGGATGGTGAAGTGAAGGGTCTTGTATAACCCTTGTAGGGGCTGTGTGATCAAATTGTGGGAGAGCATATTGTAAGTCCCCGTTTTCCAGAGCTATGCCAACACCTGTTGGAGAGTGAGTTCTGTGACCCCAGGGAGCTCATATTGGATGCAGACTCTTTGGTGGATGCTAGAGGGTCTGGAGAGGCATTGGGGAGTGACCCTAAGAGGAATGGCTCAGTTACCTTTCAGCCCCGAGTGGGGCAAGAGGTTCAGTGTAGCACAGCTGAGTCCCAGGGTAGTGGGAGGGGTGTAGGGTCCCACGTCCTGTCTCAGTGGAGAAGGAGTGTGTGTGGGGCTGCTTGTCCCAAGGTAGCCAAAACCCAGTCTCAGGACCTGGATGGTTCTTTAAGGGAACACCAGGTGGGGAGCCTAGGCTGTCCTGATAGGCCGTCTGTTGAGGGGGATCCCCTAGAGTCTGGTGAACTGGGAGTGTCTGTAAGCAGGCCACCCTCAGTTCTGGTGTCTGGCAGTACCACTCCTAATTGGAGGGTGCAGAAGTCCAGACTGAGGGGTGGGAGGGGAAAGAGTCCCCAGTGGAAGAACCAGTGGGTCAGGGGCCAACTAGAAGGGCTGTGTCACCAGGGAATGACCATGGTGACACCACTTCTGTCCTGAGGGATCTTCACTCACTTTCAGATGGACAGGGATCAGGAGATCTGCGCCAGGCAGACTATCACACAACACATGAGTTATGTGTTACCCTCAGGGGGGGCATGCGTGCTCCCAAGGAAGTCCTGGTGCGCCGGGAAAGCGTTCAACCACCGGGTACAGACCCTGGCTTGGAGAGCCAAGTTCAGGTGTTGTCTGACCTGGAGGGAGGGACAACTGTAAAAAGTGTCCTGACCGGTTGGTCTTATAGGTGTACCACTCCAGGTGGGAGGGTACAGCTCTCTGGAAGGGGGTGCAGAGGGAGGGAGTCCTCGCCTCTGACCTTGGTTCAACTGAAGGGTTTAGAGTAGATCCTAGGTTGGAGCGACAGGTTCAGGGTGTCCCCCCCTGACCCAGAAGCCCAGTTGCAGGATAGAGCCCCTCAACTGGTAGGCAAATTGTGCAGGACACCTGCTACAGGCACCCTGACAATTCTGGAAGGGGGTACCGCTCCAGGTGGGAGGGTACAGAGCCCCAAGGAGGAGGACCAGGTGTGGGAAAGTCCACCCCAGTCTCTTGTCCAGCCGCTGGGTACAGGCCTGGGGCTCGTGGGTCAGTGTCAGGATGTCATACCTGACCTGACAGGAGATCACTGGCTCAAGCCTTCTCCTGCTAATAAAGGTGATTGAGGCAAAATTGATTCCATCTATCACTTACAGCAGTGAACTGCTGAGAGGGAGGGACGCTGAAACGGTAGATGATACAGTAGCAGGAGCACTGCGCATGATCTTTGGCTTGCCGGGGTACACATAAGCTGCGCAAATGAGGCTTGAATTTGGACGCCCAAAGGAAGAGATGGCATGTAAAGGAGTATATCTAAAAAGCTGGCATAAAATAAGCAGGGTAGAAGCGAAAAAACTCAATGCTCTACTGTGGAAGAAACTGCAAGCTAAAGAAAACTGCCCCGCATGGCTTCACCTGGAGGATGCAATCAAATGGTTGGGGCGGCATCAACTATGGGATCTACCTGACACTTTTGCAGGCTTTAAAAAAGCAGTAAATAACATCATCAGGAAAGAATCACTCTTGCAGGATAAAGCCTCTCTGGCTGAGCATGCACATGGCTGGTTTACTATACAATCTTATACCAAACTCGGGCCCCAAACATATCTTCAGGCCAGCTTCACAATTAAGACAAAAGAGACATTTTTGAAATTTCACCTAGGGCTGTTGCCCTCTGCAAATCATTTGGCCCCTTGGCTACGTCCCCCGACACCAGCAAAGTGCCCCTCTGTGGCAATGGCGAAGAAAATATTGTACACCTTATCACCATCTGCAAGAAATTATTACGAGAATGCGGCACCCTTCTGAGACCGCTATTTAATAAAAAACGGATACGGTCATGCAAGCAAAATGTCCTGGCATGCTTCTCCGGCGATAAAGTTCACTGAGCTGCCGGTTGGTAAAATACCTTGAAGCTGTAGAAGCTCACCTTAATAAAGTGAAATAAATAATAAAAAAAGTCAAATTGGTCTGGTTGTAGAGCAGAATGTAGCGCTAAAATCCTCATTGAGAATACTCCGCCTCCAACAAGCTGAGAAGCAGTAGGGACAGTGTCGGAATTCAGCGGAATCTTTGTACCCTAGGAGCCAAAGTAACGGATGGTACCAAGGGACTAGTCGGAAACTTGGTCCTCATTGAGCTTTTACTGCTATAAACTTTAACACTTGAAGAGGTAATGGTTAGAGTTTAAGAACTAAATTGTTACGGCTAAGATGCATCTCTGAAACTTTTTGTTCCTCAAGCAACCAATTCTACGTACTGTTTCAAGGGAATTATTGGGATTTCTCTTTGTAGTACATGAGGAAATCTTCTCTTGGGCTGGATTCAGTAAGCATAAATTTATGCGGTGGATCACCTCTCTTGTCGCCCAGGTGAACCAAGGGATTCAATAACTAACTGGATTGAATGGGAATGCAAGCCAGCCCAACCTATTCAGAAGGCTAACCCCGCAAAGTTTTTATTGGCAGAAGAGAATCGAGACAGTTTTTGGGCCAATCTTATACTCTATCCATATTGTAATAGTTTTAGCTTTATTATTTTAATAGCAGCTTTTACTTATGTTTTACCACAGTATTATCATAATTTGTTATGTCTGTCTTGAAACAGGAAACTGTTTATATTGATGATGGTTTGTAATGGTTTTATTTAACTGTGCCATAAAGTATTTTAATTGTCAATTCAAGCTTTATTTCGATTAAATCAATCATAAAAACCAGCTGCCGTAAAATACAATGTCCAAAGATACCAAAAATTAACTTAATACAACTGTGCCCAAGGACAACAACATGTGAAATATCTACAAAGCTGCAAATTACAGTAAAAACATGTCTAGCAGGAAATGTTTTAATAGAGAAAGAGAACTTACAAGAAGTGCCACACCCATCCTTGCCCAACCCTGCAGCGTCTCTTTCCCAGCTCTTTACGCAGCTCAAGAATGCATTTGTCACTCTGGAAATTGATCAATCTGCACTTGCCTTGCCCTGTATTTCCTATGCAACCTGGAAAAAGATCATTAATAGACAGGTGCAATAGCCTTCTTCCAACAAGATCAGGCCTCAATAAAAACCTCTTTGTTCCTGGCCATATTAAATGCCTCAAATTTGGCATCCAAACTGCAACCTTACTTCTCAGCTGCTCTTAGCCCTAAAGCCAGAAGAGAGATAATGTATATGCGACTGTTGGCCCTAAAATTGGGGATTTCAACCAGGCCCGGGCCAAATATACATCTGGAGGAGCTTGTGGACTCTGTAATTGCCATCATGAATCTTGACTACATCTCTTATGCTGCTGTCCCTCCATAGCCCACGCAAGGAGAGTTCTCCTTAAGCAAATTTACTTAAGAGAAGGAGTGAGTATCTGCTTAGAGGCCTCAGACTTAGGCCTTACTAAAAAAAAAACCTCAACCTTGGCCCACTGTGCTAGATTTGTACAAACCCCCAGAGATGTTTTTCAGCCTTGCCCTGGTACTCGCCAACTCCCACAAAAAGTGCAAAAACTGATATCGGACTGCTTTAAATGTAAACGTGGCCCAAGTCCTTTTGCGGAACTAAAAAGGAAATTATGAGACTACATCTTCATACCAGCTTAGCCATGCCATGGACAGAGCTCACAGTACGCCGACAAGATCTATCCATTGGGGCCTCACCTACTGGAAAATGGATGTTACTAACACAAACTATAAGCATTTGGCTACAGCACAGAGCGCATGTACCTTACTGGATAATTGGCCCTCGGGCTAATCACATGCTGCTGAAAGGTGAGGGATACAGAGCGGGTGAATTAAAGGGATTGAACTATGGGGATATTGTTCACATGGGTCAGCCTGGGAAATGTGTGTCTTTTGGGGAATTACCTGAAAATACCCTTCCTCTCTTGAACTTTGATGAAAGGGTCTGCCTTAACGTTTTATGCAAAACCCCTTTAATTGGATAGGAAAGCAATTGGAGTTTTTGTAGTTTTGTATCTTGGTTTTTTAATTATTTTATATGTTATGCAATGGTTTTAATTAATTAATGCAAATAAATATACTCTATACTATGTCAAGCAGGAAATGTTTTAATAGAGAAAGAGAACTTTCAATAGGTGCTAAACGCATCCTTGCCCATCCCTGCCGCGTTTCTTTCCCAGCAGTGGATTGTAAACAATAGTTGTCATTCATAGGCAGCGAACTGTCCTTGGGCACACTGAAGGATGATGCAGGGGTGACAGTGAAGCCTGGTTTTAATAAAAGCTTTGATGCATCTGCCCTTGGAATTAACACTTGAGATAAACCTGTGGGGAGGGGAGGCTGCACCAAAGAAAAGAGGGCCAAAGGCTTGCTTTTACATGATGTATATATTTATATTTATGTATTCACTAAAAAAACAAACAAGGACATTAAAGTTAAGGTTAGATTTTATTCGTATAAAACCAGAGAAGTACAGCCATTATAGTTACCTGAGTTAACTATAACTTGCACCCCCGCAATGCATTACTTATGACCTCACATATTTCATCACTCATGACATCGTCAGACACATCACTTATGACATCTCAAATGTCATCACTGATGAGTTCAGTGATTACATTATCCAGTGACTGTGAGTATTTTTAAAACGTTTATGAGAGTTAAATATATACACCAAGGTCAACTGGTGAATCAGTGGGTGCATGAGTGACTGTATGGATGATTGAGTAGGTGCATGACTAACTGTATAAGTGAGTGAGTAGGTGTCTCAGTGAATGTATAGGTGAGTGACTGGTTTTGTGTATCTGTCTTTCAGTTGACATCCACCTAAGTGGGTATATGAATGAGTTAGTGGGTACGCCAATGGCTATATGGGTGATTGATTGGTTGTCTAACTACCTCTATGGTTGTCTGGGTGTGTGGGTGAGGAGGTGTGTAACTGCCTGTATGGATGAGTGAGTGGGTGAGTCACTGGCTGTATGGAGTAGGGAGTGCGTCTGTGAGAAGCTGTATGGGTGAGTGAGTGTCTGGATGGCTGTGTCAGTGATTGAGTAGTTGTGTCAGTATGGGTGAGTAACTGGGTATGTGAAAGGCAGTATAGGTGAGTGACTGGGTATATTATGAGTGACTGTATGCATGAGTGAGTGAATGTGAGAGTAGCTATATGGATGAGTGCATGCTTCTGTCTGTGACTGTATAGGTGAGTGACTATGTTTTACTATTTGGATAAGTAAGTAAGTGTGTGTTTATGTAATTGTTTGGGTGAGTAAGTGGCTGTGTGATTGACTGTCTGGGTTAGTTTCTAGGTGTGTGAGTAGTTCTATGGGTGCCTCACTCAGTGTGTGAGCATTTGAATGGTGTATTAGTGGATATGTAAATGGTTGTATTAGTGAGTGAGTGGGTATAAGAGTGGCTGTATGGGTGAGCGAGTAGATGTGTGTGTAGATCTCTGAATCAGTGAATGGGTGTGTAAGTACTGGTATGGCTCTGTTAATGAGTTTGTGAATGGTTGTGTGGGAGTGGCAGTATGTGTATAAAAGATTCTATAGGGGTCTGAGTGGGTGCCTCAGAAACATCGGAATCCAAGGAAAGGCACTGGAATGGATCACCTCGTTCCTCACCGGAAGAACCCAGAGAGTCCGCCTCCCACCATTCAAGTCCGAGGCCTCTGAAATCATCTGCGGCGTACCACAAGGATCCTCACTCAGTCCCACCCTCTTCAACGTATACATGAGCCCCCTCGCGGCCATCGCCCGCCAACACAACCTCAACATCATCTCTTACGCGGATGACGCTCAACTGATCCTATCTCTCACCAAGGACCCCAGCACCGCCAAAACTAACCTACACGAAGGAATGAAAGAAGTCACCGAATGGATGAAACAAAGCCGTCTGAAACTGAACTCAGACAAAACAGAAGTCCTCATCTTAGGTAAATCCCCCTCTGCATGGGACGACTCCTGGTGGCCGGAAGCCCTCGGAAATGCACCCATCCCGACAGACCACGCACGGAACCTTGGCGTCATCCTGGATTCCTCACTCTCAATGAACAGACAAGTCAGCGCCGTATCCTCTTCCTGCTTTAACATTCTTCGCATGCTCAGAAAAACATTTCGCTGGATCCCCTCCGAAACAAGGAAAACAGTCACCCACGCTCTAGTCACGAGCCGACTGGACTACGGAAACACCCTCTACGCAGGTACCACCGCTAAACTCCAGAAGAAACTACAACGAATCCAAAACGCCTCAGCCAGGCTCATATTAGACATCCCACGCAACGAACACATCTCTGGTCACCTTAAAGACCTCCACTGGCTACCCGTCAATAAGAGGATTACTTACCGACTGCTTACCCACGCACACAAATCACTCTACGACATCGGACCAGATTGCCTCAACTTTCGACTGTCCTTCTACACCCCCTCCCGCCAACTGCGCTCTTCCAGCCAAGCCTTCGCCACTGTACCTCACATCAACAAAACCACCATGGGAGGCAGATCCTTCTCATACCTGGCTGCCAAAACATGGAACTCACTCCCCGCTTACCTTCGCCTCACCCAGAATCACCTAGCGTTCAGAAAGCAGCTTAAAACGTGGATATTTGACAAATAATCCACCTCCCCTTCCTAAGCGCCTTGAAACCCTCTGGGTATGTAGTGCGCTATATAAGTATTATGACTTGACTTGACTTGACTTGCGTCAGAGATGCTGTGGATGATGTCATCAGTGATGTAATTTGAGATGTCATCAGTGATGTCACTGATCATGTCTTCAGTGATGTAATATGTGAGGTTATAAACAGTGCATTCTGGAGGTGTGAGTTACAGTGAACTCATGTAACCATAACAGCTGAATATCTCTGGTTTTATATGAGTAAACTCTGATCCTAACTATAACGTACCTGTAACCTTTTTTTCAATTTTTTTTAATTCTAACGTTTTTTAACTAGCCGTTATGTTTGTAGAGGGGTGGAGAAAGGAGGCTGGGCCTGCGACCATCTCTCAGGATTTCTGCTGCGTAAAACTTACAGGAGGCAACAGGAGGGCCCTCCGACCGCGCATCGGGAAATCTTGTTTCTCGAGTATTTGAGAGTGCCAATGACTTATCAAGGTCCTGGCTCTCAATTTCCTACTTTTCCATGGATTGAAGATACTGATCCTTACACTAAGTTTTGTGCGTATCTAAGGCACGTTGGACTGTTTATTCACTGAAGAATTATTCCGTGTACTACCTTGTGACAACTCTTCTAGAACTCATTTCAAAAGCCTTGATAAAGTCATTTCATGAAAAAATATGTGTCGGCCGTTGGCCAAGTTTGGACTTTTGGAATAAAGAATATGGAATTATCCTGTTGTTTTATTGTACTCATTACGATATGCTGCTGAACATAACTAAAAGTACCCATTAGAATTACGGACCTTGATACCTAATTTTGTCGTGGTGCTCTGAACATTCTTCCAGTATGGCTTTTTGGACAAGGGGAGCAGCATGCCAGACACCACCCGCACGATGAACACCATCCACTCCGGATCTCCAACCGACCCCGGCCCCCACCATGTCTTCAACAAAGCCGACTCCATCATCGCACCCCAACTCCGGGACATCATCAACGCCTCCTTCAACACCGCCACCTTCCCGGAAAGCTGGAAGCACGCCGAGCTCAGTGCCCTCCTGAAGAAACCTACAGTGGACCCCACCGACCTCAAGAACTTCCGCCCCATCTCGCTCCTCCCTTTTCCTGCCAAAGTCATCGAGAAGACCGTCAACAGACAGCTGGCCGCCTTCCTCGAGAAAAACTGATCCCTCGACTACTCGCAGTCCGGTTTCCGAGCCAACCACAGCACTGAGACCGCCCTCATCACAGCCACTGACGACATCAGATCCCTCCTCGACAACAGGGAGACAACGGCCCTCATCCTCCTGGACCTCTCTGCAGATTTTGACACTGTCTGCCACCGCACCGTAGTGCAGCGTCTCAGCAACATCGGAATCCAAGAGATGGCACTGGAGTGGATCATCTCGTTCCTCACTGGAAGAACCCAGAGAGTCCGCCTCCACCCGTTCAGATCCGAGGCCACCGAAGTCATCTGAGGCGTACCACAGGGATTATCGCTCAGCCCCATCCTCTTCAACGTCTACATGAGCCCCCTCGCAACCATCGCACGCCAACACAACCTCAACATCATCTCCTATGCCGATGACACCCAGCTGATCCTCTCCCACACCAACAACCCCACAGCTGCCAGAACCAGCCTACACGAAGGAATGAAAGACGTCGCTGAGTGGATGAAGAACAGCCGCCTGAAACTGAACTCAGACAAGACAGAAGCCCTCATCCTGGGATCATCGCCCTCCACCTGGGATGACTCCTGGTGGCCCCCCGTCCTGGGCACCACTCCCAATCCAACGGACCACGCAAGCAACCTGGGCATCATCCTGGACTCCTCCCTCTCGATGACCAGACAAGTCAACGCCGTCTCATAATCATGCTTCAACACCCTGCGCATGCTCTGAAAGATCTTCCAATGGATCTCGACCGAAACCAGGAAGACGGTCACCCAGGCACTCGTCACCAGCCGTCTGGACTACGGATATCCCCTCTACGCCGGAACCACAGCCAAACTTCAGAAAAGACTCCAACGCATCCAGACGGCCCCGAATGACTCATCCTGGACATCCCCCGACACAGCCACATATCCGGCCACCTGAGAAACCTGCACTGGCTCCCCGTCAGCAAGAGACTCACGTTCAGACTAGTCACCCATGCACACAGGGCCCTCCACAACCTGGGCCCCAAGTACCTCAACAACCGCCTCACCTTCTACACGCCCACCCGCCAGCTACAATCGACCAGCCTTTATTTATTTATTTATTTATTTATATTCTTATAACGCGCCTGAATCAGCCCCGAAGGGTTATCTCCACGCGTGGCTCCTGAATAAGAGGGATAAATCGTGTTAGGGGGATGACAGAGAAAAGAGAAAAGGGTCAGGTTAATCAGACGTGAATAGGAAAGTTTTTAGTTTCTTCCTAAAGGAGAAAAGATTGGAGGTTTGTCTCAGCTGCGATGGCAGAGAGTTCCACAGCAAGGGGCCTTTTAGGGATGGTGCTCGGCCACCCTGCTTTGCTCTAGTAATTTTTGGTATGTGTAGCAGCATAGTGTTGCTAGATCGCAGAGCACGTCCGGGAGAGTAGAGGAAAAAAATATCTTTTAGATATTTAGGACCAGACCCATATATGCACTTATGCATGATGCAGCAGAGTTTAAAACTCACCCTCTGTTGCACTGGGAGCCAGTGAAGGTGGCAAAGGAGGGGACGAGAAGGGGTACGGGGAGGAACATTCAGGATAAGTCTTGCCGCGGTGTTCTGCACCACCTGCAGTCTTCGTAGTTGTTCTTGGTTGGCGGAACACAGTAGACTATTGCAGTAGTCTATCCGTCCAAGGATTAGGGCCTGAACCAGCGTTTTCCTATGGGTGTTCGGTAGGAAAGGGAAGATACGCCGTAAGAGACCAATTGTGCGGAAACACATTCCCGCGACCTGGCTGACATGATCTTTCATAATCAGATTTTGGTCCAGGCGTACCCCCAAATTTTTGATGGTCAGTTTGGGTGATGGGACAGGTCCTAGCTCAGATGGCCACCAATCCGGCGACCATAGCAGGGTGGCCCCTCCAAACAACATGACCTCCGTTTTGGTCACATTGCACTGGAGGAAGTTCTGGGCCATCCAACCAGCCACCGCTCTCATGCCGTTTTGAAAAGATTGCATGACTGCAGGTGTGATGGTTTGAAAGGGAAACAACAGCTGGGTATCGTCAGCGTAGGAAATTGGTGAGAACCCATAAGATCTAATGATCTCAGCCAGAGGGGCCACATATACGTTAAATAACGTGGGGCTCAAACATGAGCCCTGTGGCACACCTTTGGTAAGCTTCCTGCAGACAGATTTGTGGGAGCCTAATTTAACACCTTGTTGTCTGCCTTCAAGAAAGCTTTCAAGCCATGCAAGAGCGGTCCCCCTTACTCCCACTCCCTTCAGACGGTCGAGAAGAATTTTGTGCGACACCGTGTCGAAGGCAGCGGACAAATCCAATAGCACCAGGATCACTGAGCTCCCCCTGTCCAGTGACATTCTGATGTTATCTGTCACTGACAGGAGGGCTGATTCGGTGCTATGGTTGGGCCTAAAACCAGATTGCGAGTGGTCTAGGCCGCCCGCTGCCTCGATGTAATTCGACAGGTGTGCATTTACATGCTTCTCGACCAACTTGCTGTAATATGGCAGAAGGGAGATGGGACGGAGGTTGGAAAGTTCCGTCCACGGGAGAGCCGCATTCTTGCGAATAGGGTTCACCACTGCAGTTTTCCATTCAGTTGGTACTTTTCCCTCTTTAAGAGACTGATTGATTATATCCTGAATGTAGGGAGCTAACAGAGTAGGGAGGGAGGTTAAGATTTTAACAGGGATGAGATCATCCGGCGATCCAGATTTTATTTGGGTCATTATGGTGTGGAGCTCATCAGTGTTAATAGGAGGAAATGTGGTTATTGTAAGGTTGGTATTTCTGCTGGGGGAGGAAACATTCAAAGTATCGCTATTTAATTGGGATACTAAAATTTTTTATGGATGGTCTCTATTTTGTTTTCAAAGTATAATGATACTTCATCACATAGGCTTTGTGAGAAGTCATCTGGACTTATACAAGCCATAGGTTTTACGAATGTTTCCAAAATCTTATACAGTTCTTTAGGAGAATTTCCGGCTTCAATGAGCTGTTGGGCAATGTTATTTTTACGGGCAGCTTTAATGTGTTTGTAGTAATTGGTTTGAGCTGCTCGATGTGCCTTGTTGTTCTCCTCCGTGTGTGATCGCCGCCATCTCTTTTCTATCCTCCTACATTCCTGTTTCTCTTTTCTGAGAGCCTCAGTATACCATTTTTCTTGTTTGGCCACAGGTAGTTGTCTAAAAGTTTTCAGGGGGGCAATTTTATCAATGGCCACAGTTAGAGAGTGCTGAAGCGTAGTTAGCTTATGTTCTACATCCTCAGTATCTCTAATCTCAGGTTTTTCCCACACCTTTTCTAGCGCCTCTAGCGTGAGTTTCTGCCATTGTCTACGTATAGTGGAGGGTAGAGATTTCTTCTGGGGACCATTGTTAACTTTAAAAATAGTGAAGTGTAATAAAAAGTGATCTGACCAGTTGACTTTGGTGGGTTTATGACACAATATATTATCGAAATTAGTGTATATCAAATCAATACAGTGTCCACCTTCATGAGTAGGGTCCTGATTCCTTTGTGTGAGACCAATGGTTGTCATATCGGTGAACAGACCGTTGGTCCCGATGGAGTCAGGTTGGTCAGTATGAATGTTAAAATCTCCGAGGAGAAGAAAATCTTCATTGGCCCGTATATAAGGGCTTAAAATCTCTAAAAGAGATGTAGAGAAGCTGGGACATGGAAAGGGTGGTCTATAAACAAGAGCACCTTTGCTGGTCTTTCTGTTAGGGAGGGTAGTTCTGAAGATCATAATTTCCATTTCCTTGCAACATAGTTTATCTAAGATGTCTAATTTAAGAGACTCTTTATAGATTATGGCGATGCCGCCACCAGTTTTGTCAGGGCGATCAGAGTGTTGAAATTTGTAACCCATAGGCACTCCCACATTAATGGCAGATACCGTATGTGGTTTTAGCCAAGTTTCAGTAATGAAACAGAGATCTGGAGTCAAGGAGTGTATTAAGTCCCAGATCTCAATTTGGTGTTTGGGCATCGAACGAACGTTAATAAGAATACAATGCAAATCATATGGCGATTTGGTGGGTTCTTGAGAATCAGAATATTGCATTGAAGAGAAATGACATTTTTTGCATGAAAATGGACCTCCAAAACAAGGTCTGTTTTCCTCTAAGTAGCATGGGGAGGTAGATTGCCTTAATGTTTTCAGGAAGGAAGCCTCATACCTGATATGGGTGTTAGCATAATGAGCCGGCATAGTGTAGAGTTACGGCCCCGTCGCCCCGTCCTGTCGCGGACGGGCGCAGACGGGCAGCTCTTTGGCTGGTCTTTGGCTGTGATGAGGCTGCGCGCAAATGCTGCGCGCTTCCTGTGAGGCGATGGCTAAATAGCCCCAGTTGGGACCTAGAGCGCTAACCGCTCCCGGAAGTGCCTGGCCCTCACCTGTCCGCCCTCCGCACAACGGTAATGAATTACCGAGTCGGACCGAGGCGGGCAGGCACAGGAATCGAGACCAGCACTCCGGATGGAGTTTAAAACAGTATTAAACAGTTGTGAGCTGTGCACTCGCTAAAATCGTGCACACGAGTATATTTAAAAGCAATTTTTGTAAAAAGCGCTCGTTCAGCAAATGCGCTCTATCAGTCCCAAATTAATTATGCCCTCTAGTTTCAGCAAGCCAGCAAGCCAGCTAGCGGTGTGCAGACACTGCCACTGTCTTTCCACCGCAGCTGCGCTGACCAGAGACTCCGCCTAAATAGCCCCAGTTGAGACCTAGAGCGCTAACCGCTCCCGGAAGTGCCTGGCCCTCACCTGTCCGCCCTCCGCACAACGGTAATGAATTACCGAGTCGGACCGAGACGGGCAGGCACAGGAATCGAGACCAGCACTCCGGATGGAGTTTAAAACAGTATTAAACAGTTGTGAGCTGTGCACTCGCTAAAATCGTGCACACGAGTATATTTAAAAGCAATTTTTGTAAAAAGCGCTCGTTCAGCAAATGCGCTCTATCAGTCCCAAATTAATTATGCCCTCTAGTTTCAGCAAGCCAGCAAGCCAGCTAGCGGTGTGCAGACACTGCCACTGTCTTGCCCTCACCGCCGTTCCACGCATCCACAGAGCCACCGCCGGAGGAAGATCCTTCTCCTACAAGGCAGCCAAGACATGGAACTCCCTCCCCATCCACCTTTGGCTAACCCAGGACCATCTCTCCTTCAGGAAGCAACTCAAGACCTGGCTTTTCGAGCAGTAATGGACCCCTGTCCCCCAGCGCTTTGAGACCCTTCCGGGTGAGTAGCGCGCTATACAAATGTCATGATTGATTGATTGATTGATTGATTGATTGATTGATTAATTGATTGAGATCACTTGTAGAGATAGAAAGAAGTAGGCAGCAGGGCAACACGCTGAATATCTGTCTTTCCTGTTTTTGCTGATTTTCGGCACCGGGAAACCCTTTGTGGGTAGCTGTTGCGCCTTATAAATGCTATAAAATAAATAAAATAAATAAATAAGGCAGTCCAGGTGAGTCATTTGGGTAGCACACCGGTTCTTCTGACAGAGATTTGGTGTAGGTCTAGAAGTGTCGGATTTGATTACTTATACCCAAATGTGCCTTTGAAGTGAGGGAAACTTCAAAGAAAGTCTTTAAGTGCACAAGTATCCTTTTCAACCCAGCCTTTTCTGCTTGTCTATCTGTTGGGAGTATTCAGTCCTTTGTGTGGGGTGAGGCCACTACTCTTTGAAGTGCAAGTGTGAGCCCCTTCCTCACTCTCTTCCCAGGAAGGGTCATATGAATACAGATGTATGTACATGGGTAATCAGCCACACGTACCCTTCCTGGATTTGTAGCTGTCTGGGGGAAATGGACAAAGGGAATCAGTCACCCAGACATGTTTTGGAGAATGACTGCAAGTCACACAGGGCCAGATGTATGACCCTTCAGTTTGCGAGTCGCAAATTGCATCGACTTGCGACTTGCAATTTGCGACTCCCACAATGGAATATACATCAGTGTCTCAGACAATGTCTACCATTCCTACTGGGGTCGCAAATCACCTGCCTCATAAATATTACTGAGGCAAGTTGCAATTTGTGACCCATTGGTAATGGCTAGCACTCCCAGGTATGGTGGCCTGCTGAGGTCAGGAGACCACCATGTCTGTGACTGCTTTTTTAAATGATACCATTTTTCCCTAAAGGAAAATGGGCTCCATTTAAAAAAGAAAAATTAAACGTTTCTGTTTCTTTTTTTAAGAGTAGGAAGTGGTCCCTTGGGATACCGCCTTCTCTTAAAAAAAGTTTTGTTGCCAGTCACAAAGGTTTAGGAGACCCCTTCCCATTTGCAGGTGGTGTAACAGGTGGTGTAACACCTTTTTATAATGGGTGATAAACTGTGAGTGTTTTGCGATTGCAATTGCAGTTGCACAACACTTGCCCATTAAAGTGCGAATTGCTGTTAGGAAGGGACGCCCTTGGCATGGCCCTTCCTAATAGCGAGTTTTAAACCCTATTTGGGGAGTTAGTAATAGGTTATTGACTCCCAAATAGGGTTTGTACACGGCACAGACCTATTTTCAGCAAGTAGCAGTCGTACATTTGGCCCACAGAGCAGTAGGAGCATAGAAATGCCCACTTTCTAAAGCTTTGCCCCCAATCATGAATTTCAGCTTAAAGGTATTTTAAGGATTTCCAAATGGTAGCCTATGGGAGCAGCACGCCTCACAGCATTGACATTTCCTTTTAGCTGTTTGTCTGTAGCAGAACATGTAAAACACAAAGGTACATGGCCTACCGGTCACTAACACAGCACCCTGTCCCATGGGTTACTGAGGGCTTGCCTTAGGGCACTTCTGTACAATATAAGGTGAGTTTAAGACTTGGCAAGCAATTTTAAATGCCAAGTCATTGTTACCATGTTCTAGAGAGTGAGCACAAGCACGTTAGCGCTGGTCGGCAGGGGTAAAGTGCAGCGAGTTCTAAAGCCAGCACAGACAAGTATGGAAAAATAGAGGAGGAAGGCAAAAACCTGAAGAAAGAGCACCCTAAGACTGTCAGGTCCAGCATGTGTCCTCCCCAAGCTGAAAGTGTGGAGGGCTACCCAACCTCTTGGGAACTCTCATCACTAAGGCAGAAGAATCAGGAGAGACCATCGGCTTCGGCGTGGTCAGTCCCCAGATGATGCGGCAGCATTAACTCCACTCCCTGTAGGAGATGGACCACCGCAAGAGTTGAGGATGGTCACCCCGCAGAGTCTTAAAACCTGCAGAAACGAGTACAGGCAAATGGAGGGTGTCATGTCTAACAAGAGTGCACCAGTCATGTGATTCTCACAACATGTGCTGGGGTGAGTATGTTCAGCCAATACAATGTATTTCAAGAGGGTCTTCACTGCAAACATTTCTTGTAGGCGGTATCTCCTACACACGTGTTGTGTCCAAACTTGCTTCTGCTAAAACAGAAGCTTCTAGTAACGTTTCTTTAGCGTGCTTGCACCAGTGTTTGAAACGCCGCATTTATGGGAAAAGTGAATGTACTTCTAAGAATGCCAAGGCAGTTTCATATGCCTTTCATGATGTGCATATTTACTAGGCTGCAGGTGTTTGTTTTTTTTCTAGGTTACTTTGGGGTTAACTTCTTTAGTGCCTCCAAGAAAAGCCAGTTAAGAAGCTGAGTCTCCTCTGGAGTGGTCAAGAGGACGGAGCCTCTCGGGGGCAGAGCGCGGAGCGGACCAGTCCTGACCAGTCCTGACCAGTCCTGACCAGTGGCATAACATTAGCCCCTGCGGTGTGGGTGGAGGCTAGATTTCCAGCCCCCCCCCTATGGCAGCTGAGAACTCCTGACTGGGTCCGGAGTGTGGGGCCCCCTCCATCTAATTTTCAGGGTTTCCCCCAAGTTTGGTCACAGCACTGCCCCTGAGACCTCAGTCCCAAAGCTAGCCCCCTTGGAGTGACAGCAGCCTCACAGGCTCCCTGCGGGGCCTCCAACCTGGTCTCGGACTTAAAGTACACTTGGCAGCTGCTCGTGGATGTTAGCCTGAGCTGTGCACCCCCCAGGGTGTAGAGACCTCCGCACAAGTGCTGAATCCATACATGAAGTCCTGTTCACCACGGGCCAGCCTGAAGGTCTTTTAAAGAAGAGGTGAAATGAAGTGTCTTTTAACTCCTGAATCCATGGAGGCATCAGTGTCTGCTTCGCCTTCTTTGCTGTGATTCACCTGCTCATCACGGCAGCCACACCCCTTTTGTTCTACTTATTTGTAATGTATTCCTTCGCAGGCTGGGCATTGCCCCAATTGCGCACTACCTGAGAAGAGGGTGTTTCAACGTTAGCAAATCTTTCAAACAGAAACCCCATCGAACTGGTTCACAAGCACATCTTTCACCACCTTCCTCATTTCCACACTAGTTGCTATATAAACCCAGTGACCCAGAGACACCAGGCATGTATCCCAGCAGATTGGAAGCCTTCGCACTGGAACATCACACGAGAAGGACCCCATACTGACCTTACTCAGAACCCAGCCACAGACCCCACTCAGGAAGGACCCCATACTGACCTTACTCAGAACCCTGCCACAGACCCCACTCAGGAAGGACCCCATACTAACCTCACTCACAGCCCTGCCACAAACACCACACAAGAAGGACCCCATACTGACCTTACTCAGAACCCTGCCGCAGACCCCACTCAGGAAGGACCCCATACTGACCTCACTCACAGCCCTGCCACAGACCCCACACAAGAAGGACCCCATACTGACCTCACTCAGAACCCTGCCACAGACCCCACTCAGGAAGGACGCCATACTAACCTCACTCACAGCCCTGCCACAAACACCACTCAAGAAGGACCCCATACTGACCTTACTCAGAACCCTGCCACAGACACTACACAGGAAGGACCCCATACTGACCTCACTCACAGCCCTGCCACAAACACCACTCAAGAAGGACCCCATACTGACCTTACTCAGAACCCTGCCACAGACCCCACTCAGGAAGGACCCCATACTAACCTCACTCACAGCCCTGCCACAAACACCACTCAAGAAGGACCCCATACTGACCTCACTCACAGCCCTGCCACAGACACTACACAGGAAGGACCCCATACTGACCTCCCTCAGAACCCTTCCACAGACACCACACAAGCAGGACCCCATACTGACCTCACTCACAACCCTGCCACAAACACCACTCAAGAAGGACCCCATACTGACCTCACTCACAGCCCTGCCACAGACCCCACACAAGAAGGACCCCATACTGACCTCACTCACAGCCCTGCCACAGACCCCACACAAGAAGGACCCCATACTGACCTTACTCAGAACCCAGCCACAGACCCCACTCAGGAAGGACCCCATACTGACCTTACTCAGAACCCTGCCACAGACCCCACTCAGGAAGGACCCCATACTAACCTCACTCACAGCCCTGCCACAAACACCACACAAGAAGGACCCCATACTGACCTTACTCAGAACCCTGCCACAGACCCCACTCAGGAAGGACCCCATACTGACCTTACTCAGAACCCTGCCACAGAACCCACTCAGGAAGGACCCCATACTAACCTCACTCACAGCCCTGCCACAAACACCACTCAAGAAGGACCCCATACTGACCTTACTCAGAACCCTGCCACAGACCCCACTCAGGAAGGACCCCATACTAACCTCACTCACAGCCCTGCCACAAACACCACTCAAGAAGGACCCCATACTGACCTCACTCACAGCCCTGCCACAGACCCCACACAAGAAGGACCCCATACTGACCTTACTCAGAACCCTGCCACAGACCCCACTCAGGAAGGACCCCATACTAACCTCACTCACAGCCCTGCCACAAACACCACTCAAGAAGGACCCCATACTGACCTCACTCACAGCCCTGCCACAGACACTACACAGGAAGGACCCCATACTGACCTCCCTCAGAACCCTTCCACAGACACCACACAAGCAGGACCCCATACTGACCTCACTCACAACCCTGCCACAAACACCACTCAAGAAGGACCCCATACTGACCTCACTCACAGCCCTGCCACAGACCCCACACAAGAAGGACCCCATACTGACCTCACTCACAGCCCTGCCACAGACCCCACACAAGAAGGACCCCATACTGACCTTACTCAGAACCCTGCCACAGACCCCACTCAGGAAGGACCCCATACTAACCTCACTCACAGCCCTGCCACAAACACCACTCAAGAAGGACCCCATACTGACCTCACTCACAGCCCTGCCACAGACCCCACACAAGAAGGACCCCATACTGACCTTACTCAGAACCCTGCCACAGACCCCACTCAGGAAGGACCCCATACTAACCTCACTCACAGCCCTGCCACAAACACCACTCAAGAAGGACCCCATACTGACCTCACTCACAGCCCTGCCACAAACACCACTCAAGAAGGACCCCATACTGACCTCACTCACAGCCCTGCCACAGACACTACACAGGAAGGACCCCATACTGACCTCCCTCAGAACCCTTCCACAGACACCACACAAGCAGGACCCCATACTGACCTCACTCACAACCCTGCCACAGACACCACACACAGTTGATCCGATTTGTGCTGCTCCGTCTTGAAGCGATGAAGGCTGTGGTGGTCTCCCTCCTGGCTGCTGTCCTCCTCTTTGGGACAGGTAAGGCTGCCTGTCAGATTGTATCGTATGACTCTACCCAGGGGGACTGCCTATAGAGGTTCACATACAGAAGTGCATATGTGTGCTGGGCAGATCTGAACACCTATTGTAGAATGTATGTGGGATGGGAAGAGTTCTTCACCTGTAGAGTCACCTGTGCTTGGCTATGTATGACTACTCACCAACGTGTCCTCCTGTGTGGGGCTGTCTATGACTGGTCACCTATGGATCCACCTGTGGACACTAGGCAGATTTCATCACCTATAGAAACCTGTGCAGGCGCTCTATTACTTATCTGCTTTAGATCAACCTGTGGAGCTCTACAGAACTCATCTCTTATAGATTTAACCCTGTAGTCTTTGCATGTCTGATCGATCACCTATGGATATACATGTGTGGCTGTGCGGAATTCATCAACTACTGGACATGCTGTGTATGAACGGTCCACTCTGGATCTAGCAGTGAGGGCTGTGCTGAGAGCATCACCTACAGATCGAACCCTATGGCGTCTGTATGACTGGTCGTCTATTGATATATATTTGTGTAAGCTGTGCAGAAATAATCAACTACAGAACTGGCTGTGTGAAGCTGTGTATGAAAGGTCAGCTCTGAATCTACTAGCAAGGGCTGCGCTGAGCGCATCGCCCATGGATGTTACTCTAAAGTGTCTGAATGACTGAACCCCTGTGGGTTATATTGTGTAGGCTGTGCAGAAATCATCAACTACAGGAGTAGCTATGCATGAAAGGTCAGCTCTGGATCTGCCTTTGAGAGCTGTGATGAGCTCATTATCAATGGATAGGACCCTATAGTGTCTGTATGACTGGTCCCTTGTGGGGTATATTTGTGTAAGCTGTGCAGAAATCATCATATGCAGAACTAGCTGTGTGAAGTTGTGTATGAACGTGAGGAAAATGAAATTTTGGCCATGTTGTGTTCCCTAGCGCGTACCCCACCGACTCCATGTACCAGCTTAAAGTGCATGTAACTTCCCTCCTGTGCCAGCTATGAAGACGCAAATACATTTGCGTCCACCGTTAACTTGTCCTCTTTCAGATCCACCATGAATGGATTATGTAGTTCGTCCCTAAGTATGCTATGCCACCGTCTCTTTGTAGTACACTTTTCATGTATTCCTGCTCTAGCAAGAGTAGGCCCTGAATTCCTGCCATCTGAACCTCTTTTGTGGCTCCTGACTCTGCCCAGGCTACCTCTGTACCCGTGAACTCTGTCCTACTTTCAGCGCGGCCCCTCGCGCTCAGCTCAAGCCTGCTTTCTGCCAAGACTGACTATAACCTTCGAGTTATCTGTTCCGCTCCCCGAGAATACATTCCTGCCTACTAGATCCTGTAAACATCCTCTCCAGCTGCAGAGCCAAAGGGCCGACCTGTCTTAATGCAAGTAATTCATAGCCTCTGTTGCCATGCTTCCATGGAAGGCCCGTGCCCCCACGCTTCACATGTAGACACTCAGGCGCTTATACACGCATCCACAGTTAGCATAGAACAGCCTCTGCCCTAGAGACCTTTCCGCCCAGATAGTATAGTTCCTAAACATCAGATATCAGATATGATAGAAGTACAAGTTGATCTGACATGCCAGACTTCTGTCTCTTTCCGTCAGTGTAAATGTCAAGTCCCCTGCACCCCGTCAATCACACGTCATGCAGCTGCGCGCGCATCCAAGCTTCCGATTTCTGCTGACATTGCAACATTCTGTTAGCACCACCCCTTGGTGCCACCCACTTGCGTCACTTATCAGTGACGTTTCCAGCACACACCTCTGGTTCACGCCTAGTTTACGCCTCTCGATGATGTATTAGTATCACGTGTATAATGTTATCTTGTCTTCTCTCAGCTGTTACGCCTCTTACATTGATTCTTATGGTATAAATCAAGTATATAAGCTATGTATTGTCAATAAACGGGAGCGCTCTATCCCTTCTGACACCCCTGTGGTGGTCAGAACATGATATCCTGATTCCTTTATGAGGAATAAAAACCCTTAGAAACTCTAACACCACGGACTCTGTCTTTTTTCATTCCGATTGAGTTATTATTGATTAAGTACTTACCTGCATAGAAATTAAGAGAGTAAATTAATTATTTACATCATTTTGGCGCCCGAACAGGGACCCCTCCCCCACCTCACGCGCCGGTTGGTGCGTTGCAAGCTGTGTCCCCTGCCATCAGTTAGATGGAACACACGTGTACTGGCAGGATTTCCTGCATCTCCCTCTGACCCACGGAGGTGACGAAGACTGCGATCAGTGCCCAGACGAGGCGGTGAGGAGTGCGGAGGATCCCGACCAGAGCCTAGCCGAAAGAAGCAAGGTCCGAGGTGTGAAGAGGCCCACCAGTTTTCCGAAGTTTTTCCGAAGTTTTCCGAAATTTTCCGAAGTTTTTCCGAAGTCCCGAGTCGAGTCCAGTCGAGTTTTCCGAGGCCTTCTGTTTCCGTGCTTCCCGGTGAGTACCATTGCTGGGTCGTATCTAGACGGGTTTGGGTACGCAAGTCCGGTCTGCACTGTTTTTAGGCAGTGTATCTGTACTGTTTAGCAGTATATCAAGTATTCCGAATTTCTGCACTGTTACACCAGTGTATCCGTACTGTTGAGCAGTACATCCAGTATAGGGGGGTAGTTATCTATGTCTTCAATGTTTTTATGTGATTAATGTTGTGGTATGAATGTGACTGTTTAAACGTGTATTATTGTGTTTCTCGTATAATATAGCTGTCAAGAGTATTAAGGAATAAGGATCTAGCATTCAGTAATAAGTAAGCAGGATGCCGTTTTTCAACAAGTTAAAACAGATAGGAACTAGGAAAGGGTTACTGGAGGAAGAAATTCCTATCCCCCCTAGGGACACTCCAGGCAATTTTATGTATCAGAAACATGGCATAGATGCCATATTATATCTAGACTTATGGGCCGATTACACCAAACACCTAGACGAAAGACACAGATGGCCTGTTACCGGAACGTGGGATGCCGAGTGCATCATGAGGGTAGAAGAAGCATTATGGAAAAAGAAAGCAAGACAATCTCAGAAGGACGCCATAGAATTTTGGCGTAAGGAATCACGTAAGCGTGCTGACAAAGCACTCCGTAGAGAAGACAGACTTAAAGAATCAGATAAAGACCAAGAAAACGAATTAGTTTCTGAAGGGATCCGAGTAAAAACAGAACAAATAGACCGTGCCCGAAACAATCTCGTAAACGGTATGTATCTGGCAGCAGATGGCACATCTGAAGCCCAATCAGAAACACCGAAAAACTTACCGACACCATTAGTTCCAACTAAAGTAATGCATAAAACTACTAAAGACATATTCCTAAATTCATATCTAGAGGATGTAGTACCAGCTTATACCAATCTGCCTGTTCGTGCCCTGCCTACTGACAGGGATGGGGGTGGCACTGCGCCCCCAGATAATGTTCCGCCGGTACCACGACAGACCTCCTCTGTTCCGCCAGCTCCGCCACTTCCCGCACTCAAGATTGACCTACCGAAACAAGTCCTACCTGATCCTACTAAACGACAAATTCCAGTTCAGATCCAGACTCCGCGGAGAGATAATGCCCAAGCATCCGCCTCAGGAGGTGCGACAGCGGGTCTACAGACCCCGCCACCGACACACAGATTAAATTTAAGGGACACGCAGAATCCTTTCCAGTCTCCCCACTTATCCCGGCTTGACGCATTTAAAGAGAAGATGTCAGTTTGCAGATATGATCCAGTACCCGGAAAAGACGATTTAATGATATTAGCATCACTACGATTAAGATCTGCCACCGATAGCTTGCTATGCTATGTAGGAATGCAGGAACTTCTCGACAGACTATATAAGTTTATACAGACAGGGAAAGACCCCAACAGTGTCAAAGCTGCCATGCATAAACAGAAAGTTGACACTCAAGCACAGATATTACGATTTTTCATAAATCGTGTAATAAGAGAACGAGACAGGCCCGGGACAGATCAAAGTGAATTAGACGCATTAAACAAGTGGGGTCAAAATATAGCCGAAGGAAAGCATGATAGAGGGAATTGCATAGCCAGTATGTCCCAGAAAATTAGAAAGGCAGTATTAACTGCACACCAGGAAGAGAATGATAAAGCTTCCTCCGAGGAGGAAGATGAACATGAAGCACCAGGAAGGTCTACAGATACTATAGCATATGTAGGTAGGGGAGCCTACCTTAGGAAAGGTGTCCGTCCAGAAAGCAAGAGAGTCTTTCTCTCTGAGTTAACAAATCCGAATTCTTCTGAACATCAGTTCCAGGAAACTGATAAAAGGCTTCGAGACCGAGTGGGGTACCATGTACTCAATTCTATGGATGAACAGGAACTAGCCCGGTCAGCCGTGTTATGGGCCGAAAACGCAGACATATATAATGATGACACGTTAGTACAGACATTCTTGAACCTTTCCCCGGAAGAGCAGAAAATAGCAGGTGTATACATGATTCAGCACCTCCTCATCAAGTTCAGAAACCATCATTCTGATCCAGGTCCCTTACATGAAACATTAGAAGCACTACTCATGGATAGATGGAGAGGTTTTAGTACCAAATTAATACAAATAATTCTAGAACAACGACATAAATATAGCACCTTCATAAGTCCCGAATATGTTCCCGCCCCGCCTCCAGAAAGGAAAACGTACCACATGCAATGCGGTGGTGGCATTGAAAGTCAGAACCCCTTACGAGAAGTACACCCAGTTATGGGTGCGGACCAACGCTTGAAGCGTGTGTATGTTCACACACCACTGACTAAGTTAGAACTGTTAGAAATGAAGAAATTAGTTCCGTGCCATGATAAAGACCCTGCAGGTTTTCATAGAGAGCTTAAAGACATGTTACTGATGGGAGATTACACGTATGATGATATTATGAAAATGTTAAAAGTACTGTTGCCCACGGGTATTTACGAGAAATTAAAGGAAAAGGATTGGGAGGTGGGAGAGTCAAAGATAGCATGGGCAGAAATAGAAGACGAAGAAAGCAAACGAGTCCCAGGGTTAGGCCTTGGGGATAAGACTAAAGCATTACCAGGTTTAATAGTACAGGTTTTGCCAAGATTATTGACAACTAGAAAGGAAGATTGGGACGCAATCTCGTCCTGTAAACAGAAACAAGATGAAGATACTAGTGACTTTTATTCAAGATTCGAGAAATGTTTCATCATAAATAGTGGCCTAAAGGTTAGCAGTGAGTCATATCCACACCTTTTTGTAACAAAATTAGTAGAGAATGCCCTACCATTAGTTAAAAATAGAGTGTACAAAGTTGAAAGTACTTGGCAGGCAAATACGCCATCCCAGATGTTACAAATGTTACAATATCACCAGAACAGAATTAGGGAAGAACAAGATCAGGAACAGAAACGTATGAAGGACACAAAAATGAAAATGTTAGTAGCTCAGACGATTCCAGCCGACGGTCATAGAAAAGGTGGGGCCCAGACCAATCATTCTGCCGCTCCCGTTAAAGGGACATGTAATTATTGCAAGCAGCCAGGTCACTACGTACATGAATGTCCAGTCCTGAAACATAACATCGAGACAGGTAAAACTAAAGAAAGACCGCGTCCGCCTAGACATGAACAGGGTCATCAACAGACCTCACAGAACGAACAGCCAATGCAGAATACACAGCCTATGCATGATCAGTCCCACACAGTACAGACAGTAGCAGTACCGCAGCCACAACATGCCCAGACACAGCCCATTGCCGCAACTCGGCAAGTATCACAACAGATGTACCAGTATGCCCAGTCGGCATATCCAGATTATCCCCGTTATACATGAAACAGCCTAGGGAGGGAAAGTGATTTGCCTCTTATTGAAATTCCTGTAGATCAAGAAGGTCCTTATGTACACAGTCACGTATTAGGAAAAGACAGAAAATTTTTAATTGACACAGGGGCAAGTCGCACTACAATAAGTCACAATGAAGTCCCAGGGGCACCCCTCTCAGGCTCACAGAATGTTTCCCTTGGTTTTTCAGGACAGCCTATTGTAAATGAAGTATCAGAACCAGTACCACTAGCTGTGGGTCCATTATCTCGAGTTACAGATTTGTTACTTACGAAATCATGTCCAGAAAATTTGTTAGGAATTAAAACACTGAAGGCTCTAGGAGCTATAATATGCTGTTCCCCAGAGGGAGTCAGACTCTTTCTGCGGGATTTCAAGGGTCATTATGTTTTACGTGATTTTGATGTCAGATTGAAAAATGTACCAGATCACTTATGGGCAAAAGGCCCAGCTGATGTAGGTTGTATGCATATCACTCCATATCGTGTAACACTCAAGACAGGAGTTGTCCTACCCAGAATCAGACAATACAAGTTACCACCCGATGCTGTAGTGGCTTTACTGAAAATAATTGAAGAGCTTATTGCCCAGGGAGTGGTCGTAGAGACCGACTCCAATATCTGTAATTCACTCATCATTCCAATTCTTAAACGTACAGACCGCAATGCACCGCCAGTATATCGGCTGGTGATTGATCTTCGAGAACTGAACAAATGTATTGTACCACAGTATCCTGTGGTCCCCGATATCTCCTCCCTATTGACTGCTATTGATTCAGAAGCAACGTTCTTTACTGTAATCGATCTCAAGAACGCTTTCTTCAGTGTACCTATTGACCCGGAGAGCCAATATCTCTTCGGATTCAGTTTAAATGGACGAAGTTTCAAATTTTCCCGCGCACCTCAAGGATTTACAGAAAGCCCCAGCATCTATAGTCAAGCACTGAAAAGACAACTAGATTGTATCCAAATGCCAGTTAATACAGCTTTACTGCAATACGTCGATGATCTACTGATCACCGCACGAAGTGAGCCCGAATGTGAACAAGCATCTCTGACAGTTTTGCATTTCCTGGCCGACAAGGGACACAAGGTGTCCCCTTCGAAGCTACAATTCTGTGTTCAGCAAGTTGTGTACTTGGGTCACTTGCTGTCCAAAGTGGGGAGACAGCTCACTCCCGATCGCATTCAGTTAATTATAAATATGCCACGACCCCAGACACAAAAGTAAGTGCGGGCCTTCATAGGCCTCACCTCGTACTGCAGACAATGGATTCCTCAATATGCATTTCTAGCTAAACCACTCATCCAGTTAACGACGCAGGAGGCTGCAACTTCCATTGCCCTCCCTTGGACTCAGGAACATACACAAGCCTTTGAGGAATTAAAGAAAGCTTTATGCCAAGCACCAGTTTTAGCGACACCATGTTACAGCAAACCGTTTACACTTTTTGTTACAGAACGTGACGGTACAGCATTGTCTGTCCTCACTCAAGATCAAGCAGGTTCACATAAGCCTTGCGCTTATTTTTCAAGTACATTGGATTCAGTAGCACAGGCACTCCCTGCATGTTTAAAGTCAGTAGCAGCAACAGCGTTAGCAATCAGACAAAGCGACTCAATTGTTTTAGGTCATCAGTTAACAGTACAAGTTCCACATTCTGTAGAGGTTCTGTTAAACAGAACCCAGACTCAACACCTGACTATAGCACGACTGACAGGTTACGAATTGACATTATTCCAGCCACACATAGAAATCAGACGCTGCAGTATCCTGAACCCAGCAACACTGTTACCTACAGTTATGACAGATCCAGCTCCACATGATTGTATAGAGATCATTAATGCAGTAACAAAGCCCCGACGAGATTTAACAGATGTTCCATTGACAAATCCAGACCTGACACTTTATGTGGATGGTTCATGCATGAGAACAAGTACAGGAGAGTTAGTGGCCGCGTATGCCGTGACCACTGAAACTGAAGTTAAAGAAACATACCGTATTGATACACTGTCTGCTCAAGCGGCAGAGCTCATTGCTCTGACCCGAGCCTGTATTCTAGCCAAGAACAGAAATGTCAACATATACACAGATTCCCGTTATGCGTTCGGAGTCGTACACGACTTCGGCATGCTGTGGCAAGAAAGAGGTTTTCTGACCTCTCATGGTACAAAGATACAACATGGTCCTCTCATTCAAGCACTGTTAGAAGCAATACATCTGCCTTCAGCCATATCCGTCATGAAGTGTAAAGCACACACTAAAGCCACAGATTCTGTTTCCCAGGGTAACGACCTGGCAGATCAGACAGCAAAACATACAGCACTGACTCACACCCAGACAAATGATACGACAAAAACAACAGATCCGACAAACTGTATGACAGTCAGGGATCCCACACTAGATGTTATTGACATACAGACACATGCTACTCCAGAAGAAATAAAGAAATGGATCGAACTAGGAGGGATCCAGACAGATCAAGGTTGGATGACGAAGGGAAAATCTACATGGTTTCTCCCTGACTCTATGGTTCAGGTCATGATAAATACAGCACATAGTCCTGCATATCTAGGAGAGAAAGCAATGCTAGACAGTTTACAAAATCTCTGGAACAATAAACACTTACGAGCAGCAGCAAAACAGAAAGTGCGTACTTGCATGATCTGTTGTCAGTTCAATCCAGGTAAAAGCGTCCCTGTAGAGCAAGGTGGATTTCATCCTCCCGATCACCCTTTTGAAGTCCTCCAGATGGATTATATCCAGATGGACCGTTGTCGAGGATTTAAATATGTTCTCGTAGTTGTCTGTGCTCTGTCCCGCTGGACCGAAGCATACCCAGTCCCAGATTACACTGCTCCGACCACTGCCAAACAGTTGGTTCGTGAATTCTTCCCACGATACGGCCTGCCTCGTGTCGTGTACTCAGATAACGGTCAGCCATTCTCGTCTGCCTTAATGAAAGAAGTTTCCTTGTTACTGGGATACCAGTGGAAGTTCCATTGTGTCCGACACCCAGAAGCCGCAGGCCTTGTTGAGAGGCATAACCAGACATTAAAGATCCGCCTTGCTAAAATATGTCAGGATAAAGGGGTCGACTGGATAGTCGCCCTGCCAGTGGCACTATTCTACATGAGAATGGTCGCCCATTCGAGATCAGGGCTATCTCCGTACGAGGTGGTCTTTGGAAGACCACCGAATATGTGGGGGACGCCCATTCCAAAAAAGATTACTGATGTTGATTCTAATATGTTGACAGATTACCTTGCCTCTTTGATGTCTGCACTCCAATCATGTCGTTCACAGGTTGCCGCAGCCTTCCCTGACAACACTGATGTAAAGCCGCATGACGTCCGTCCCGGTGATACTGTCCTCGTCCGCAATTTCGACAGAAAAAGTCCGTTGGAGCCCCGCTGGAAGTCTCCGAAGACCGTTCTTCTAACAACAAGGACGGCGGTGAAAATCGAGGGAAGAAAGGGGTGGGTACACACGAGTCACATAAAAAAGTTTGCTGGACTGAAACCTGACCTAGACTCGTCCACCCCCACCAAAGACTGTGTTACCAAAGACTGTGTCAAACCGAAAGACTTTACCGAATCGCAACGAGAAAAGACTCCTCAAGAACAATATCGCATGAAATTACGATCTAGCAAGTCAGACAGTTTAATTGTTTAAGTCCTCCCCTAGGTGAATCGGTTAAATAGTTTCTGACATGTATCCCCTAGATCGAGATAGAGAGAGAGAAGCAAAGAAACGTACATATTGCAAATCACTTCGTAGTCACTGCATAGTGACACTAATAATAATGTTTATTCTCAGTATTTTAATTATTATTGCTAGCATCTTATTACCTATCTATTATCCTATTTTCAAGCGTGAACAATCTGCTTACAATGTCTCTGCTGAACACACTTTTAGTGAGTTACCTCCTCATGAGCTTTCCTACAGACTTGCGCTGCGCAACAATACATTCATTAGTATGTTACATCATTCTCATCAAACTAACAATGCTACAAATTGCTGGATATGTGGCCGACTCCCTCCCTATCAGAATTACAAGGGAGCTCTGCCTCTCTTTCCGTACCCGTTCACTCACAATGGCTCCTGCGGAGCATGGTTTAAAATAATTAATTCTTTAGATCCTGACATTGCTGTTTTCGATGGGGGTTGGGTTTGGGGAAACCTGAACTTGGTCCTGCTAGACGTCTGTTACCCAGATAAGGAGGGACTTCCCACCAGAATAGGAACTGATCTAGAAAATGAAGTATATGGATTAGGTAATTATACAATTAGCCTTATGATTCTTACTGTCGAATCCGAAGCCACACCAGTTCTACCTATTATGTCAGTACTGCCAGTCACTGGTGAATTATGTATCAAGAAGAAAGGTTCAGTACACTTAGGTCATAGTAAATGCACTACTGTGGTCGAATTCAGTGATGATGGCAAATCATCTTTCAAAGCTGTCAGTCATTCTTACTTTGTTTGTGGTCATACCGCATACATACGTCTACCTCCAGATTGGGATGGTACCTGTTACATTGCATTCCTCCTGCCACCTGTTTTTCTAGCTCCTCCTGATTACCATAGAAATAGCAATCTAGTAAAGAATAGACCCAGAAGAGATGTCCCACTTGTCGACTACACAGAAACGGCATGGGAACAGTACACCGATTTTAATAAAGGATTCTTTTTCTTTTTAGGACCTGTCCAGAATAGTAAATTAATACGCAGATTAACTAGAACACTTGAAGCAGTAGTAAATGAAACTGCCTCCGCCTTAGGTAACTTAACAGAAGAACAGTCCGCTATGCGGGTTGTTGTCCTTCAGAATCGTCTTGTAATTGACGTCATCTTGGCAGATAGAGGTGGAGCCTGTAAGGTCATCGGGTCAAGTTGCTGTGTTTTCATACCACAAAACGCACCATCTGTATATCAAGCTATCACCCGTCTTCATAAAATTGCAAATCAGATACATCAGAATCCAGGCACCTGGACTTGGTCCGGTTGGTTCTGGACAACGTTAACAGCCTGGGGATGGAAGATCCTATCCTTCCTAGGCATTGGCCTAGTCCTAGTATTCAGTTGCTGCCTGTGCCTACAGTGTGGGCCAGCGATTTGTGGACTGTGTGCCACTTCTTGTATTGAACATTCCAGTTTCCATTCAAAACGTAACCGAAAGAAAGAAGAACAAATGATGTTACAAGAACAAACTGATCGATTTATGAGGATCGATATTTCATGAAGGGTCCGTAGGGAACAAGGAGGGAATGAGGAAAATTAAATTTTGGCCATGTTGTGTTCCCTAGCGCGTACCCCACCGACTCCATGTACCAGCTTAAAGTGCATGTAACTTCCCTCCTGTGCCAGCTATGAAGACGCAAATACATTTGCGTCCACCGTTAACTTGTCCTCTTTCAGATCCACCATGAATGGATTATGTAGTCCGTCCCTAAGTATGCTATGCCACCGTCTCTTTGTAGTACACTTTTCATGTATTCCTGCTCTAGCAAGAGTAGGCCCTGAATTCCTGCCATCTGAACCTCTTTTGTGGCTCCTGACTTTGCCCAGGCTACCTCTGTACCCGTGAACTCTGTCCTACTTTCAGCGCGGCCCCTCGCGCTCAGCTCAAGCCTGCTTTCTGCCAAGACTGACTATAACCTTCGAGTTATCTGTTCCGCTCCCCGAGAATACATTCCTGCCTACTAGATCCTGTAAACATCCTCTCCAGCTGCAGAGCCAAAGGGCCGACCTGTCTTAATGCAAGTAATTCATAGCCTCTGTTGCCATGCTTCCATGGAAGGCCCGTGCCCCCACGCTTCACATGTAGACACTCAGGCGCTTATACACGCATCCACAGTTAGCATAGAACAGCCTCTGCCCTAGAGACCTTTCCGCCCAGATAGTATAGTTCCTAAACATCAGATATCAGATATGATAGAAGTACAAGTTGATCTGACATGCCAGACTTCTGTCTCTTTCCGTCAGTGTAAATGTCAAGTCCCCTGCACCCCGTCAATCACACGTCATGCAGCTGCGCGCGCATCCAAGCTTCCGATTTCTGCTGACATTGCAACATTCTGTTAGCACCACCCCTTGGTGCCACCCACTTGCGTCACTTATCAGTGACGTTTCCAGCACACACCTCTGGTTCACGCCTAGTTTACGCCTCTCGATGATGTATTAGTATCACGTGTATAATGTTATCTTGTCTTCTCTCAGCTGTTACGCCTCTTACATTGATTCTTATGGTATAAATCAAGTATATAAGCTATGTATTGTCAATAAACGGGAGCGCTCTATCCCTTCTGACACCCCTGTGGTGGTCAGAACATGATATCCTGATTCCTTTATGAGGAATAAAAACCCTTAGAAACTCTAACACCACGGACTCTGTCTTTTTTCATTCCGATTGAGTTATTATTGATTAAGTACTTACCTGCATAGAAATTAAGAGAGTAAATTAATTATTTACGTCAAACGGTCAGCTCTGGATCTACTAGCAAGGGCTGTGCTGAGCGCATCGCCAATGGATTTTACCCTAAAGTGTCTGAATGACTGAACCCCTGTGGGGTGTATTTGTGTAAGCTGTGCAGAAATCATCATATGCAGAACTAGCTGTGTGAAGTTGGTAGGAACGGTCGGCCCAGCATCTTCCTGTGCAAAATGCATCAAGCTCATTGCCAATACTGTATATGTGGGTGCTGTGTGACTGGTCACATATGGATATACCCTCTGTAGTGTGTGCAACACTCATTCCTACAAATCTACCTGTATGTGGTTTGTAGGACTAGTCACCATTGGATGTACCTGTGCAGGATGTATAGAACCGATGCTTTATAGCTCTAGCTGTGAGTGCTTTCTATAACTGGTCATATATGGATATACCTGTGTAGGATGTGCAGTACTCATCCCTATAGGTCTATCTGTGTGTGTTTTGTATGACTGGCCCTCTGCAGTCCTACCTGCGTACGCTGTGTAGAATATGTGTATACAGACTATCTGTATGTACTTTGTATGACTGGTCACCAATGGATATATATGTGTAGGCTGGGCATAACTCGACCCCTACAGGTCTAGCGATGGGCAGCTGTGTCTCTTTTGGTGAGCTAACGACCTAGAAAAGGGGGCCCTGCAGAACTCTACAATGTGTGGATCTCATCACCTATACATTTACCTGTCTGGGGCTGTAGACGATCTTTTGTGGGGTTGTGTAGAGCGTGTCACATACAGATGATCTTGTGTGGGACTGAACAGTACTGATCACCTATTGATGATCTTCTCTGGGGCTGTATAGAGCTGAATATCTGTAGATGATATTGTATGCGGCTGCTTAGAGGCCATCTCCCACAGACACACTGGTGTAGACTGCACAGAGCAGACCCTCAGTCTAAGCCTCGGGGAGGGGGTGCATTCTCCAAGTCACACTGGTGCTCGCATTCTGCGTCCTTAATGTGTGTCCTGTGACTCACCTAAAAGGCAATCTGACTCCCTGCACACTGATGCTCGGTCCAGCTGTGTGAGTGACCCTTCTTGGGTGTGGTTGTTCACCTTGCTACTACAGGGCAGCGTCACCTGTGAGCTGTAAGTAGACTTTTCCACACATGAGCTTATAGGTTCCCCTACAGGGCGTCTCCACATTGGTCAGAGCAGTTCCTGGTTTTCCTCCTTGTCTCTCAAGTATCTTCCCACTCGTGGCCACGCACCAAACCATCTGTGGCCAGGAGATGGAATCACCAGAGTCCACTCCATGAAAGTCCACAAGGTGGCTAATGCTCTCTCTGAAACTGCAGAGAACCCACAGCAACTCCCTTTATGAGATCAAGGCTAAAGAAACTATGAAATCCAGAAAAGATTCAAAAATAGGCAACTTTGGCGCGTCTGTGCTTCTTGTGCCAGCCAAAAATACAAGGGGTGAGTCGGTGTGAGCTGAAGCTGGAGTCAAGGTGGCCCAGATGGGCCCAGTCTGCTCCATTGAGCTGTAGAGGCTGAACACAGCGCCCCCTCGAGGCCGGTCTGTGGCACAACTCTGGGGCCCATGTCACAGGGGCCATTCAAGAGCCTCATTCTTGCCCATCCCAGAAAGACCACTAATGGGTGTCCTGCTAATTATGGAACAGACTGGTCATGGGGGTGACATGTTTGTGGGGACTGTGTTGAAGTTGATGTTTACGCACCAATTCTTGCGCGTTTTCTGTGGAGTTTCACACAGAAATGTTTGCTCTTTCAGCCTCTGAACTCTCTTTGTGAAAACACAGCTCGTGTAATTCTGGGGGGTCTCTTGTAATCAAGACCTAGCTCTGTTCTGTGGGATGCAGGAAAAGGAGTTGTTCCACCAAATATGCAAGTGCGAGGCCTAGGTAAAGGCTGCAGTACCCCCGGGGGACCATACAATGCTGTCCTCAGCCAGGACCCGGTTCATAGCAGCAAAGCAGGGTGTAGGACACACCCGGCTACACGCAGAGCCCAGGGCGGGAAGGGCACCCACCGCCCATCCCCTCCCCACAAGGATCGAAAACAGCCCCAGGCTTGTGATGGCTGTGCCCAGGGCTGTGTAAGCCCCCCATCACCTAGAGACAGCCAGAGGTCGTGGCCAGGAGCCGGGCCTGCCTGGGTCCATGAACCCTCCCACCCCTGCCATCCTCAACTCTACACTGAAACAGCCCCAGGGTTTGGGCAGTGCATGGGGTGGGGGCGGTCTGTCCCCTCCCTCCTCCTCCACATCACAACAAGGAGTTGAAGATGTGCTCTGCCCAGTGCTGCCTGCTACTCTCTGCCCCTCCTGCCCTCAGCCCGCCACGACCCCCTGAAGCTACCCCCCTGGCCTTGCCATGCTACTCTCTGCCCCTCCTGCCCCCAGCCCTCCACCCCTGACTCCATCACCCCCCTGAAGCTAGACCCCTGCCCTTGCCATGCCACTCTCTGCCCCTCCTCCCCAGCCCTCCACCCCTGACTCCATCACCCCCCTGAAGCTACCCCCTGGCCTTGCCATGCCACTCTCTGCCCCTCCTGCCCCCAGCCCTCCACCCCTGACTCCATCACCCCCCCTGAAGCTACGCCCCTGGCCTTGCCATGCCAATATCTGCCCCTCCTGCCCCCAGCCCTCCACCCCTGACTCCATCACCCCTCTGAAGCTAGGCCCCTGCCTTTGCCATGCCACTCTCTGCCCCTCCTGCCCCCAGCCCTCCACCCCTGACTCCATCAACCCCCTGAAGCTACGCCCCTGGCCTTGCCTGCCACTCTTTGCCCCTCCTGCCCCAGCCCTCCACCCCTGACTCCATCACCCCCCTGAAGCTACCCCCTGGCCTTGCCATGCCACTCTCTGCCCCTCCTGCCCCCATCCCTCCACCCCTGACTCCATCACCCCTCTGAAGCTACCCCCCTGGCCTTGCCATGCCACTCTCTGCCCCTCCTGCCCCCAGCCCTCCACCCCTGACTCAATGACCCCCCTGAAGCTACGCCCCTGCCCTTGCCATGCCCCTCTCTGCCCCTTCTGCCCCCATCCCTCCACCCCTGACTCCATCACCCCCCTGAAGCTAGGCCCCTGGCCTTGCCATGCCACTCCCTGCCCCTCCTGCCCCTAGCTCTCCACCCCTGACTCCATCACCCCCCTGAAGCTACCCCCCTGGCCTTGCCATGCCACTCTCTGCCCCTCCTGCCCCATCCCTCCACCCCTGACTCCATCACCCCCCTGAAGCTACCCCCTGGCCTTGCCATGCCACTCCCTGCCCCTCCTGCCCCCAGCTCTCCACCCCTGACTGCATCACCCCCCTGAAGCTACGCCCCTGGCCTTGCCATGCCAATCTATGCCCCTCCTGCCCCCAGCCCTCCACCCCTGACTCCATCACCCACTTGAAGGTACCCCCCTGGCCTTGCCATGCCACTCTCTGCCCCTCCCGCCCCCAGCCCTCCACCCCCGACTCCATCACCCCCCTGAAGCGACCCCCCCGGCCTTGCCATGCCACTCTCTGCCCCTCCTACCCCCCAGCCCTCCACCCCTGACTCCATCACCCCTCTGAAGCTACGCCCCTGGCCTTGCCATGCCACTCTCTGCCCCTTCTGCCCCCAGCCCTCCACCCCTGACTCCATCACCCCTCTGAAGCTAGGCCCCTGGCCTTGCCATGCCATTCTCAGCCCCTCCCGCCCCCAGCCCTCCACCCCGACTCCATCACCCCCCTGAAGCTACCCCCCGGCCTTGCCATGCCACTCCCTGCCCCTCCTGCCCCCAGCCCTCCACCCCTGACTCCATCACCCCTCTGAAGCTACGCCCCTGGCCTTGCCATGCCACTCTCTGCCCCTCCTGCCCCCAGCCCTCAACCCCTGACTCCATCACCCCTCTGAAGCTACCCCCCTGGCCTTGTCATGCCACTCTCTGCCCCTCCTGCCCCCAGCCCTCCACCCCTGACTCCATCACCCCTCTGAAGCTAGGCCCCTGGCCTTGCCATGCCACTCTCTGCCCCTCCCGCCCCCAGCCCTCCACCCCCGACTCCATCACCCCCCTGAAGCGACCCCCCCGGCCTTGCCATGCCACTCTCTGCCCCTCCTACCCCCCAGCCCTCCACCCCTGACTCCATCACCCCTCTGAAGCTACGCCCCTGGCCTTGCCATGCCACTCTCTGCCCCTTCTGCCCCCAGCCCTCCACCCCTGACTCCATCACCCCTCTGAAGCTAGGCCCCTGGCCTTGCCATGCCATTCTCAGCCCCTCCCGCCCCCAGCCCTCCACCCCGACTCCATCACCCCCCTGAAGCTACCCCCCGGCCTTGCCATGCCACTCCCTGCCCCTCCTGCCCCCAGCCCTCCACCCCTGACTCCATCACCCCTCTGAAGCTACGCCCCTGGCCTTGCCATGCCACTCTCTGCCCCTCCTGCCCCCAGCCCTCAACCCCTGACTCCATCACCCCTCTGAAGCTACGCCCCTGGCCTCGCCATGCCCCTCTCTGCCCCTCCTGTCCCAGCCCTCCACCCCTGACTCCATCACCCCTCTGAAGCTACGCCCCGGCCTTGCCATGCCACTCTCTGCCCCTCCTCCCCAGCCCTCCACCCCTGACTCCATCACCCCCCTGAAGCTACGCCCCTGGCCTTGCCATGCCACTCTCTGCCCCTCCTGCCCCCAGCCCTCCACCCCTGACTCCATCACCCCTCTGAAGCTACCCCCCTGGCCTTGCCATGCCACTCTCTGCCCCTCCTGCCCCCAGCCCTCCACCCCTGACTCCATCACCCCCCGTGAAGCTACGCCCCTGCCCTTGCCATGCCACTCTCTGCCCCTCCTGCCCCCAGCCCTCCACCCCTGACTCCATCACCCCCCCTGAAGCTACGCCCCTGCCCTTGCCATGCCACTCTCTGCCCCTCCTGCCCCCAGCCCTCCACCCCTGACTCCATCACCCCCCCTGAAGCTACGCCCCTGCCCTTGCCATGCCACTCTCTGCCCCTCCTGCCCCCAGCCCTCCACCCCTGACTCCATCACCCCTCTGAAGCTACGCCCCTGGCCTTGCCATGCCACTCTCTGCCCCTCCTGCCCCTAGCCCTCCACCCCTGACTCCATCACCACCCTAAAGCTACGCCCCTGGCCTTGCCATGCCACTCTCTGCCCCTCCTGCCCCCAGCCCTCCACCCCTGACTCCATGACCCCTCTGAAGCTACGCCCCTGGCCTTGCCATGCCACTCTCTGCCCCTCCTACCCCCCAGCCCTCCACCCCTGACTCCATCACCCCTCTGAAGCTACGCCCCTGGCCTTGCCACGCCACTCTCTGCCCCTCCTGCCCCCAGCCCTCCCCCCCTGACTCCATCACCCCTCTGAAGCGACCCCCCCGCCTTGCCATGCCACTCTCTGCCCCTCCTGCCCCCCAGCCCTTCACCCCTGACTCCATCACCCCTCTGAAGCTACGCCCCTGGCCTTGCCATGCCACTCCCTGCCCCTCCTGCCCCCAGCCCTCCACCCCTGACTCCATCACCCCTCTGAAGCTACCCCCTGGCCTTGCCATGCCACTCTCTGCCCCTCCTGCCCCCAGCCCTCCACCCCTGACTCCATCACCCCTCTGAAGCTACGCCCCTGGCCTTGCCATGCCACTCTCTGCCCCTCCTGCCCCAGCCCTCCACCCCTGACTCCATCACCCCTCTGAAGCTACCCCCCTGGCCTTGCCATGCCACTCTCTGCCCCTCCTGCCCCCAGCCCTCCACCCCTGACTCCATCACCCCTCTGAAGCTTCGCCCCTGGCCTTGCCATGCCACTCTCTGCCCCTCCTCCCCAGCCCTCCACCCCTGACTCCATCACCCCTCTGAAGCTACGCCCCTGGCCTTGCCATGCCACTCTCTGCCCCTCCTCCCTAGCCCTCCACCCCTGACTCAATGACCCCCCTGAAGCTACGCCCCTGGCCTTGCCATGCCACTCTCTGCCCCTCCCGCCCCCAGCCCTCCACCCCTGACTCCTTCACCCCTCTGAAGCTTCGCCCCTGGCCTTGCCATACCACTCTCTGCCCCTCCTGCCCAGCCCTCCACCCCTGACTCAATGACCCCCCTGAAGCTAGGCCCCTGGCCTTGCCATGCCACTCTCTGCCCCTCCTGCCCCTAGCCCTCCACCCCTGACTCCTTCACCCCTCTGAAGCTTCGCCCCTGGCCTTGCCATACCACTCTCTGCCCCTCCTGCCCCCAGCCCTCCACCCCTGACTCCATCACCCCCTGAAGCTAGGCCCCTGGCCTTGCCATACCACTCTCTGCCCCTCCTGCCCCCAGCCCTCCACCCCTGACTCCATCACCCCCTGAAGCTACGCCCCTGGCCTTGCCATGCCACTCTGCCCCTCCTGCCCCCAGCCCTCCACCCCTGACTCCATCACCCCCTGAAGCTACGCCCCTGGCCTTGCCATGCCTCTCTGCCCCTCCTGCCCCCAGCCCTCCACCCCTGACTCCATCACCCCCTGAAGCTACGCCCCTGACCTTGCCATGCCACTCTGCCCCTCCTGCCCCCAGCCCTCCACCCCTGACTCCATCACCCCCTGAAGCTTCGCCCCTGGCCTTGCCATACCACTCTCTGCCCCTCCTGCCCAGCCCTCCACCCCTGACTCAATGACCCCCCTGAAGCTAGGCCCCTGGCCTTGCCATGCCACTCTCTGCCCCTCCTGCCCCCAGCCCTCCACCCCTGACTCCTTCACCCCTCTGAAGCTTCGCCCCTGGCCTTGCCATACCACTCTCTGCCCCTCCTGCCCCCAGCCCTCCACCCCTGACTCCATCACCCCCTGAAGCTAGGCCCCTGGCCTTGCCATACCACTCTCTGCCCCTCCTGCCCCCAGCCCTCCACCCCTGACTCCATCACCCCCTGAAGCTACGCCCCTGGCCTTGCCATGCCACTCTGCCCCTTCTGCCCCCAGCCCTCCACCCCTGACTCCATCACCCCCTGAAGCTACGCCCCTGGCCTTGCCATGCCACTCTGCCCCTCCTGCCCCCAGCCCTCCACCCCTGACTCCATCACCCCTCTGAAGCTACGCCCCGGCCTTGCCATGCCAATATCTGCCCCTCCTGCCCCCAGCCCTCCACCCCTGACTCCATCACCCCTCTGAAGCTAGGCCCCTGCCTTTGCCATGCCACTCTCTGCCCCTCCTGCCCCCAGCCCTCCACCCCTGACTCCATCACCCCCTGAAGCTAGGCCCCTGGCCTTGCCATACCACTCTCTGCCCCTCCTGCCCCCAGCCCTCCACCCCTGACTCCATCACCCCCTGAAGCTACGCCCCTGGCCTTGCCATGCCACTCTGCCCCTTCTGCCCCCAGCCCTCCACCCCTGACTCCATCACCCCCTGAAGCTACGCCCCTGGCCTTGCCATGCCACTCTGCCCCTTCTGCCCCCAGCCCTCCACCCCTGACTCCATCACCCCCTGAAGCTACGCCCCTGGCCTTGCCATGCCACTCTGCCCCTCCTGCCCCCAGCCCTCCACCCCTGACTCCATCACCCCTCTGAAGCTACCCCCCTGGCCTTGCCATGCCACTCTCTGCCCCTCCTGCCCCCAGCCCTCCACCCCTGACTCCATCACCCCTCTGAAGCTAGGCCCCTGCCTTTGCCATGCCACTCTCTGCCCCTCCTGCCCCCAGCCCTCCACCCCTGACTCCATCACCCCTCTGAAGCTACCCCCCTGGCCTTGCCATGCCACTCTCTGCCCCTCCTGCCCCCAGCCCTCCACCCCTGACTCCATCACCCCTCTGAAGCTAGGCCCCTGCCTTTGCCATGCCACTCTCTGCCCCTCCTGCCCCCAGCCCTCCACCCCTGACTCCATCACCCCCTGAAGCTAGGCCCCTGGCCTTGCCATGCCACTCTGCCCCTCCTGCCCCCAGCCCTCCACCCCTGACTCCATCACCCCTCTGAAGCTACCCCCCTGGCCTTGCCATGCCACTCTCTGCCCCTCCTGCCCCCAGCCCTCCACCCCTGACTCCATCACCCCTCTGAAGCTAGGCCCCTGCCTTTGCCATGCCACTCTCTGCCCCTCCTGCCCCCAGCCCTCCACCCCTGACTCCATCACCCCCTGAAGCTAGGCCCCTGGCCTTGCCATACCACTCTCTGCCCCTCCTGCCCCCAGCCCTCCACCCCTGACTCCATCACCCCCTGAAGCTACGCCCCTGGCCTTGCCATGCCACTCTGCCCCTTCTGCCCCCAGCCCTCCACCCCTGACTCCATCACCCCCTGAAGCTACGCCCCTGGCCTTGCCATGCCACTCTGCCCCTTCTGCCCCCAGCCCTCCACCCCTGACTCCATCACCCCCTGAAGCTACGCCCCTGGCCTTGCCATGCCACTCTGCCCCTTCTGCCCCCAGCCCTCCACCCCTGACTCCATCACCCCCTGAAGCTAGGCCCCTGGCCTTGCCATGCCACTCTGCCCCTTCTGCCCCCAGCCCTCCACCCCTGACTCCATCACCCCCTGAAGCTAGGCCCCTGGCCTTGCCATGCCACTCTGCCCCTTCTGCCCCCAGCCCTCCACCCCTGACTCCATCACCCCTCTGAAGCTACGCCCCTGGCCTTGCCATGCCACTCTGCCCCTCCTGCCCCCAGCCCTCCACCCCTGACTCCATCACCCTCTGAAGCTAGGCCCCTGCCTTTGCCATGCCACTCTGCCCCTCCTGCCCCCAGCCCTCCACCCCTGACTCCATCACCCCCTGAAGCTACGCCCCTGGCCTTGCCTGCCACTCAAGTCAAGTCAAAAAGCTTTATCCGGTATGCAATGCACGACCATATAAGCAATTACAATTAGACATATTAAAAATCATCACAAATGTATAGTTATTTGTAATTTTGCCGTGTTAACAATAAAAAGGTTAAAATAAAAAACAAGTCCTCTATCTATTGGAGCCTGAACGAGATGCTGACTCTATATGAAGTAGTTCTAAAAAAAAGTTACATAAATGATGGATATTCTTAACAGAGAGCGCCATGTACAAATAGAGCAAAAAAGTCCTTTGGTCTCGGCTCAACTATGTGCAAAATTCGCAAGTATATACCTCGGAGAGATGCAGAATCGAAGTCTAAAACAATTTGAAGGTCAGATAAATTACGAAAATGGCAAATATTTTTTAACAGAGAACGTCATGTGCATATAGGGCAATGAAGTGCTTTGGTTTGAGGTCAGCAATGTGCAAACTTTCAGTTATAAAATACCTTAAAGTGAGTCAAGTTACACAGATCGCGTCATAAGTGCATTCTGTAAGTTATACAATTATCTGGGTACTTCCTTCAGCGACCGAATAAAGTGCGTTAGAAGTTTTCCTGCTGTATCATGAAGCCCCAAAAAGAAGGGTACAAATTACAAAAGCTTCCTAATATACAATATGAAACTAATTTCTTAAAATGTTTCTTATCTAGGTTAAAATAAAATAGAACTTGGCTCAAGCTACAAGTTAGTTCGGTGCCGTATACAACATTTTAGAAACCTCGCCATGTGTACAGCTATCATATCTGAGTCCAATAATTGAGGAGCCAGAAAGGCAGGGCGGCATTGACGAAAGCCCAGCAGTTTCAATCATGGGAGGAGCCAGCCTTTTCTAGGTTCGGAATACAATTTACAAAAAAGGGTTACATGGAGAAGAGACTGCGTTGAGGTACCATCACACGGGCATTGGATTAGGGGCTTGGACCAATCGTTTGGTACTGGGAAAGTTACAAGTCGATGAAAAATATTTAATCTAAATCTAATCGGTAGAAAGGTATCAAAACTGGATCGATTCAGAGTTAAATAGGGCTCAACCGAGTCAGTTGTTCGGATTGACAGTGAGTGCTGTACAGAGATTTTATTCGCTTCAGCAGACAGCTGGAGGTCAGCCAGATGTTTCAAACACTCTTCTTGAGATCGCTTTCATTTCCTGGGGATTATCGTGGTAACTCTGCGAGCTTATATCGCAAAAGAACTTCTTAACAAATTTTAGCCATAGAATCTTTTGGGCGTGTTCTAACTTTAAACAATCAATAACAATTTCTTGTGTGAGCGTTAATGTATTAGATGTCCAGATGCGATGCCACAACAGGACTGGTTGCATCCGGATGATGTCTGAAATGTAGGGTACACCCAGTTCTAAGTGGCAGCTGTATGTTGACATAGTTTGCAGCACAGCGAGTAAGAATCTTAAAAAACTGTTTTCTAACTTTTGAATAGTTTCGGCTGGCACATGTCCCCACACCCCAGCCCCATAGATAGCTGCACTGACACATTGGAGCATCTCTGTGGGCGGTCTTTTCCCAAGCCTCTGTGTAAATGCGGCTAGAGCCACTGTGGCTTTCAGGAACTGCAGCTTTCTGACCTCCATTGCTCTTTTCCAAGTGCCCTTTCCATCTATAACCACTCCCAGATATGGATAAGTTGGAGTGTGGTCAATGCTAGAGCTCCTCATGTAGAGTTGTCTCCCTTTCTTAATTTCTTACCAGAGGTCATTATAAAAGTCTTTTTTATGTTATTTTTTAAATCCAACTGCGACATAAATGCATTATATCGGTTTAAGAAGCGCTGCAGTTCTAGGGGAGTGCGAGCGATAATAACCGCGTCATTCGCGTAAAGAAGTGCGGGAATTGGGCGGTTCTGGACTAGTGGAAGGTCCTGGCATCCCTCCAACATGGCTGATACCAAACCATTTGTATATAATGTAAAGAGGAAGGGAGCCAGGACACAGCCCTGTCTTACTCCCCGCTCCACTCTAAAAGGTGAGGATACCTGGCCTCCCAGGCCGTATCTTACTCTTGCTGTTGCGTTTGAGTAGATTTCTCTCAGGTAATTAACCAGAAGCTTGCTAACCCCCATTTTTATCAAGATGTTCCAGAGTTTTACATGGCCCACGCAGTCGAACGCTGCAGTAAGATCAACATATGCCATGCATAGTCTACCACCCTTAATATCCACATACTTGCCTCTAAGTAGCACCAGGTTTAAGTCCTGCTCGATGGTACCGAGACCCTCCCTAAAGCCGTACTGGAGGTCAGATATGATGTTATTATCTTCCGTCCAGCACTGCAAATGCTCTAAAAGTATTCAGCCCATCACCTTTCCCAGTGAATCAAGTAAATAGATAGGGTGGTAGTACGTTGGGCTGTTACGATTTCCCTTTTTAAAAACCGGGACCAATATGGACTCCGACCAGGAGTCCAAGAGTCTGCCACTCTCTGCCCCTCCTGTCTCCAGCCCTCCATCCCTGACTTCACCACCTCCCTGAAGCTAAGCCCCTGGCATGCCTTCCACTCTCTGCCCATCCTTCCCCCAGGCCTCCAACCTGACTCCACGAATCTCCTGAAGCTACGCCCCTAGCCTTGCCATGCCATGCCACTCTATGCCCCTCCTGCCCCCAGCCCTCCACCCCTGACTTCAGGAACCCCTGCAGAGACTTTCAAGCTGCAGAGAGCAAGCAGAAGATATCGGAGGATGTGCCCCCAGCATGAGCCAAACTATCCTCTAAGGTGGCCTGTGTTCATTGGGTGGGCAGTCATTTTCCATTTTTGGGACAAAACTCGACACCAAATTCTGGTAAACTCATAATGGGCACCTGAAGTCGATTCTCTGACATTAATATGTAAGTAAAACGAAGGAAGGAACGAATGGAAGAGTAAAAAATAAGACTGGAAGCAGGAAAGGAAAATCTAAAAAGAAACACTAAAGAAGACATTGTGTGTTGGGTTGAAACGATGGGTAAGAGGAGGGTAGATCCTGTACCAGAAATACATCACCATCTAGAAAAAATTAACACACCGGTGATCTGTAATGGTCTGTGTTGGACTTGGCCCAATTTGCAGGGTCATACCTGAACTTTTTGCCTTCCTCCTGTATTTTGTCTGACCTGTTTTTGTTGGTTTTATGACTCTGGGCACCTTTTCACTGCTGATCAGTGCTAAAGTGCGTATGTTCTCCCTATTGTAAATTAATGCATGGATTAGTGACTCCATGATTGGCTGGTTTGGTTTACTTGTCAGACCCTAGTACAGTGCACTGAGTATGCTCAGGGCATGTAAATCCAAATGCTGCTTGTGGGCTTGCAGCACTGGTTGTGCCACCCACAGAAGCGGCCTGTAAAAGTGGGTCTCAGGTCTGCCATTGCAGAGCCTGTGTGCAGTCTAGTACTGGCACGCTGAATGGGCATGTGCACCCACTTGCTAGTCCCTAAACCTTCCCTTTTTTTCATATCAGACACCCCTATGGTAGGCCCAAGGGCTGGCTGCATTGTAAGTATAAGGTAGGACAAGCCCTGATGTGTGTGGCATGTCCTAATTGTGAAGTACAGCTATTTATTTTTTCACTATTCCAAGGCTACCTATAACCCGTAGGCCAGAATGGGCAGTTTGATTAATACATCTTATAATCCAAAATGACTCAGGGAACTAAGTAGGAATTCGAGTTTAGTATGCCTGAACTCAGAATGATAACATGCATCTTTTAGTGAAGTTGGTTTTAACATTCTGTGTTTGAAAATACAACTGTTAGAAAGTAGGTATTTTCTTGTCTAACTATCCAAGGCTGCCTCTGCTAGGTTGTGTATTCCTTGTCTGGAGTTTGAGTGACAGGGGCTGGGGGATTCCAGGAGACAGGGTGATTCAGCCCAGTGCTGAATAGAGAGATCTGCATCTAGATGGGAAGGGGAGTTCCACATTGGACCTGAATAGAGCTGTGCCTTCCCTCCAAAATGTTGGCTCCACCTCCTGTGGTGCGGCTGATGTCTCTGCCCTGAACGGTGCAAAGGAAAGAAGGGGTCATGTAAACAGAGCGCCCCAGGACGCACCAAAACTGGTTTGGACTAGGCAAAGTCCTCTCTGCCTTCAGGGAACAAAGAGAAACTGTGTATAAAAAAGGGGACCCAAACCCCAGAACTTCAGATTACTTTTGGACAAGAAGAAACCTTTGCTGAGGAGTGGAACCAGAGAGACTGAGGAGAGACTATCCCTAAGCTGAAGTCCTGCTTGGGGGATTGGCCTGCAGTGGTTGCCTGACTGCCAAATAAAGCAGAGAAAAACTTTGTGTGCACTTTCCTCAACGTGTAAGGATCTCGAAGGGCTTGAGAAAAGAGCTTGCCTCCTACTAAAGTCTCAGGGACAACAGACTTCACCCACCAGCTCCCCAAGAGTTCTTTTGAAGTGCCTGCAGTTGTGTGGGGCTTTTTAAGGAACTACGCATCGCAAGGAGCTGGAAGCGTGACTTACGAGCAAGAAGCATGATCCCGAACTGCCGCTGCCGCTTCACAACACAAGAGTGCCTTGTACCGCCGGAGAAGAGGATCGACATCACAGCTGATGTCGCTGCATCACCGGGAAGCATGTCGCAGGGCCTGTTGCGGCCCCTAAGAACTGCTGAGTCATCGCAGGATTCACGAAGCCCCTCGCATCGCCAGAGAAGAGGATCAAACTGGCAGCAGATGCCACTGCATCAGCGGGAAGCGTGTCGCAGGGCTTGTCGCGGCTCCCATCATTGTTGAAGCACAGCGCATCGCCAGAGAAGAGGATTGACATCGCAGCAGACGCCGCCACATCAGCGGGAAGCTTGTCGAACCAAGAAGATGACATCCTTATTTCTTTGAACCAAATCTTCATCGCATTGCGACATTGCTGTCACATCACCACGGAAGCGCAATAAGAAACCGACGCATCACCTCCCCTCGCAGAGAAAAACGGACGCAACGCCTCTCCATGCAGCAGTAGGGAACCACGCATCACCGTTCTTGCGTGTAAGGAAGCGACGCATCGCCTTCCCAGCAATACTTTTGTTGTATTGTGCTACATATTTTCCGATACATTGACTCAAAGTGTTGCATTTTACATCCAAGAGAGAACTAAGCTAATTCTACCATTGTAAGTACAGTGTTGTGGATTTTTGTTGTTTGTGGTCTTGTGATAAGTCTATATAAAGAATACTTATTTTTTATATAAAACCTGTGTGGTGCCCATCTGTATTGTTGTCACTTGATTACTGTATGGGTGCACAAATGCTTTACACACTGCCTCTGAGATAAACCTGTCTGCTCGTGCCGAGCTACCAAAGGAGTAAGCAGGGTTTATTTTAGGAGTGTATCCCCTTACCCTGACTAGACGCAAGGGTCCGTATTTGTCAAAGGTCCCTACCTCTGCTAACCAGAGACCCCAAATCTAACAGTCTGTGAGTCTGCTCGAAAAAATCATCTGTTTTTTAAAAAAGGAAGCAAATGTAATATTGTTGTTAGATTTTTGCAAATACATAAACAGCATTTGGTAAAGCTATCTGGCCTGAATGCACTCTGCAAACCATGAACAAATACATCTATTCATGCTTAGAAGGCACTGTGTGAGCTCAGCACTTCTGCATGTCTCTTATGTTTGGTTTTTCCCTTTTCAGCTCACTCCTTGAAGTGCTATGTGTGTTTTTCTACCATTGGGAACTGCAAGACGCAGAACACATGTGAAGCAGTGGCAGATGGGTACTGCACCACCATATCTGCCAGAAATGGTAAGTGAGATCTTTCCCCCTTCACCCCTCCATCATGTTTACTTCTCGCAGCTTACAACTCCGGGGAACGAAACATTAGTCTCACCCAAAAATTGGTAGAAATGTCTCCGGGGAATCATCTTAGAAGACAAACTCAACATGGCCGCATAGGTAAGTACAGTTGGCTCCTCCCACTTACTCATGCTACGCATTCTCACAAAAATCTACTGATGTCTAGTCAAGTCTAAGAAACATTTATTTTGTTATTCACAAACATAAAGTGAAGTGCATAACAAATATTTACTTTGTTCACTGTATAAAATTTACTTTTAAGAAAGTTAGGGATGTTTAGCTAACCATAAAATGTTTTTCATTTACATTTACATGCTTGCTAGTGATACAATCACACATCCCAGGTTCTCTAACTCATCCATTCCTTTCATTATAGTTCATAAAACTGCCCATTTAATTCGGCAGTTGCTGTTGTAAGTCTGCTTTTCGGAGGAGATCGCTTATTCAAGTTTCAAGTTTATTTATTTATGATTTGGAACTCAAATGAGATCCACATAAAGAGGCAACGAAAACAAATAAATTTTCAATACAATCACATATAAAAATTACAAAAGAGAATAAACATTTAAAACCCTCTAGTATATTTTTAAAAAGGTTTTAAAGAAGTTAAAAATTTTATAAAAGAACATTTCATTAAGGGGATTGTAGATGGAATCTAATAGTGCAGGGGCTGTGAAAATACCTAATTGAAGACAAATTGGTCTCAGCCATTTACTGCCCATTTAATTCAGCAGTTGCTGTTGTAAGTCTACTTTTCGGAGGAGATCGCTTATTCGTAATAAGTATTTTACCCCTCAACATATGAATTTGGTGGATGACCCCCATCCAGCAGGTAGCAGCTTGCTTACAGGGGCGGATGTTTAGCTCTTGGAATAATGGTTTAAGGAGTGTCTTTCCCAGATCCTTGACTATTGAACACATACACATCAGATGACTTATGGATTCTATGCCACATCCGCATAAAGGGCAGCTTGTGTTTTTCTGCTCCCTTTCCACGTTGGAAGTAGGTCCTTTGAGTCACTGACTCCTAAACGACACCATATGAAGCTCCGTATTATGGCCGAATGAAAATGCGCCGATATATAGACTTGCAGCCGCAAGTGGGTGTAAGAGTTTATCACTGTCCACGCGTGTTTTTATTTAGTCTGGATATTTTTATCTTCAAAAGAAGCATTTCCTTTGCTGTAGCATTTCTTAGCCTAAAAGAATGCTGATCTCTCTAACCTGATATTCCATGCTTCTTGGATGCCTAATTCGGCTAAAGTTTTGCCCAGATGGGCACCCCATGAATTAGTACGCTTTTACTCCATCTGTGCCTAAATTTCTACCTAACATAAGTTATTCAGTAATCCACCTTCTGAGGCACGAAGTTTCCAGCATAGTTTTATGAAGGTATTCTTTGAAATTTCTGATTTTGAAGTCCAAATTCTAGACCGACAGAGTCTGGGGATGCTGCTTTTGGGAGGCAGTATACTGCTCTCTACAACTTGGTTTGCAAATCGTTAGTATATCTGTTTCTTTGCCACGCGATATTTACAATGCATACGTCAGGGAGGGTAGCTTCTGTATGGCCATTACTTTCCTCAAGTGGCTATGTGAAGGGTAGCTCAATTTCTTTTTTAGGAATATGTAAGCAAAGTTTAATGATTGAGCTTCGGCTCTCATTGCAGTTGTTTGGTCAGTTAATGACATGTGACACCCCATATTTATTCCCCAGTACTTGTATGAGTGGACCGATTCTACCTGTTTGCCTTTTACGTACCAGTTGTACTTGCTGAACTGCATATCCACTAAGCGTACCACTTTTGTTTTCTTCAGGTTGAGCTCCAGCCCTTGAAAATCAATGTAGTTTGTCAGGGCGTTGATAACTCTTTGTAGGCCAATGGGGTTTTGGCTCAGTACCACAATATTGTCTGCGTATTCCAGGCATGTAATTGGATTGTTTTGTCAATTCGGCCGGACGGCTCTTGAAGATTATCAGATGGCTATTCATGTTGACTATTCATGTCTGCCAGATACAAATTAAATAAGCTTGGTGCCAACGCACAACCTTGTTTCAGACCGTTTTTGATGCTTATATCAGCTGTCACTCTACACCTGTCTCCAAGTTCAAATCTTCTTATGGATTCCCAAGAGCACTAAATATACCGCCACTCAAGCCCTGGTCACCAGCACACTTGACTACGGCAATGCACTACATGCCAGAATCCCAAACCACCTCCTCAACCATCTTCAGATTGTGAGAAGTTGCCCTGGTATATGCTGTTTACTAGTTATAGTGGGTACCTTGCACTAGTCCAAACAACCCTTATGGTGATTAGGTCAAAATGAACCTTTAGTGAAAGCTATCCTAGTGATACCTGTGCAGAGCAGCCTTCAGGCTAAGCCTTGAAGGGATGTAAAGCAGCTTGTTTTACCAGAGCAGAACCTGAGTGACCAAATGAAAGGATACCCACACAAGTGTTACATAAAAATATGTATTTATTACTAAATACTCTCTACTAATCTCTATTCGAGATTAGAAAATAAAGCACACACTACTTAATCAATAGAACGACAGTAAATAGCACAATACACAGCGGCCTTCAGGGGGAGACCAAACCATATACTAAAAAAATGGTATAACAACAACAACTTCAAGAGACACAGAGCCTAGAGCACGTAGAATCGCTGGGACCCCAAGGAACCACCCACAGGAGTGACAGAGGGAGCCCACCGCGGACAGGTGCAGTGTGGGAACACAGAGGCAAGCTCCGTACAACTCTATGGGAAAGTCGCGGTTGGAAAATTACAGTTTAAGGACACTTTGGAGAGGACTACAAGCAACCCCTTTTGAACATAGAAGGTTCTAAGGCCAGCATTTTAGTGAGTACTGAGGTACCCATGTTACCTAACCCAGAGGAGACGGAGGCATAGGGGTCAAGTGGTGTCGGAAACCCTCATTGTTTTCAAGGGGGTGATGCGAAGACATGCTTCTACCGGGAAGATGAAAAGTGTCCAGTGGAATCTAAGCCTGGATCTAAGGTGAGAAGAACCTAAAAGCAAAGGGGACAGAGTCTGCATCACTTCAGGGTGACCAGGGGCTCGATAGGTGAATTCCCACTGATGTCGGGTGCTTCAGTGTGAAGATAGGGTGCTAGACTCTGCAGCCATGGGTACCAGGAAACATCGACGATGACCAAGGTACGGAGGTGAGCTGTCCCACATAAGATGTTGAGTGCTGAGGTGTCAGTGTCCCGATTGAACACCAACAAGCCTAGGCCAAGGCAACCCATGCGGGTAGAGGAAACAGGTTACCGTGTGGACCAGCAAGGTCCAGAAGACACCCCAAGCTATGGGGAGTCAGGGCACATCTGCAGCAGCCAGGGAAGCCCAAGGTAAATCAAAGTGACCCTCGCCAGGAACCACAAGCTAAAGGACCAGGGATTGCGAAGGGGCCTCGAGCGAAATCACAAAGCACCAGCCCACAGAGCACTCGTGGAGTGGAGGTGGAGATCTTCAGGAGAAATGCTGCTCCGAGTCGGGACTAGAAGTAGTCCAAAGCACAAAGCAAAAGAAGGGGGCTCCCCGTAGGGTTTCTTAATGATATAGGTAGGCCAAGGGGGGAAGAACAACTGTATAGAGAATGAAAGAAGGCACCCTGCCTTGGATTTGTAGAGGTCCTAGCTAGAGGATTCAAACATAATAAAAAAGGGGGGGGTGGTTAACCCAGAGGCTGAAGCTGCACAGAACAAGAACAGGGTCAATCCAAACAGACTCAACAACATATATTAGAAAAATACATATTTTTTATTTTTTCCTTTTTAAATATATTGTTTGTGATTTTCAAAAGACAAACATGTATAAATTAGATAGTGCATGTTGATTTCACAGTAGTATTTTAAGGAAGAATTTAATATTATGCTACAGAGACATAAGAAAGAATTTTTTTATACTGAATTAAGATTTGCCCAGTACTGACCACACTTCAACCATACAACCACACTCATTCACACGAGAGTTTACTCTATCTATTGTTTGAACATTCAGCTTTCATTCATCCATTCATTCCTATAGTCCTGGCGTAGGCAACAATAGATGGTCAATAAGTTGCCTAAATCGGGAGGTAAATCCAGGCAGATGGTATTAATACGGGTCCTGATGTAGTTAGGACAGAATGCCGTATTCATGGGGAAACAAGCCGACGCGCGTTTCGGTGAAAGGCCAATGTGGCCACACCTTCGTCAGGGCCGGGGCAGTATGCTGGGCAGGGGACAGGAATAAAATCTGGAAATAAAAAGCAGTGTCTTAATGTTGTGTTCTAGCTATATATACAAAAGGACATTTCAACATACAATTTCATTATCATAATACATTTTACATATATAAGGCGTGATACATATAGGGTTGACTCTCTTGACACTGTGCAGTAACAGACTACTTGGAAACACTCCCCATATGAGATTCCCTGTTTCGTGGAATCCAAAGAAGGCAAACTGATAGCCTAAGCTAAATGAACAGTAGAGCATAATTAATGACACTATACATGCGTTTTATAATAGTTACATCCACACATTCATTCTCACCCACCTAAGACCTAATGGTGGCATTTAGACACCATTTATTTCTGTTTATAAAGGAGGGTTTCAAGTCGTTATTGTCATAGCTGGAGTTAGACCCCTTCTCACTTCAACCTCTTCCTTATTGAATCTCACAGTAGTTCGGGGAACAGTTTTAGCTGGAGTTAGACCCCTTCTCACATCACCCTCTTCCTTATTGCATCTCACAGTAGTTCGATACACTGGATAGCATAAAGGACCTTACTCCTCTAATGATGGGTATGGTTCATGTTAGTATTTTATTTGGGCCACTATATTATCAACTAACACAGGTAGAGTAACTGAATTATCCTGGTTTACCAAAAGAAGTTCCTAGGTTAATTCAACATGGCTTTACATAGAATAGTTCTCTTTATTTGGATTACCTGTTTGCTTTATTGAAAAAGCATAAGGCGACAATAGAGTTCAAACACAGCTTTCACGAAGTCACGAGGGGATGGATTCCAGTTGTTACCTAACAAGGGGGTATACACAGTTACTATTCTCCATATGGAAGTCATAACTTTCAACAGTACACTTGCAAAAAGGAAATTAATTTACCAAACTATTGGGTCTCAACTAGTAGTCCTCTGGAGGGATTTAAAAGGCGCTTTGTTCTAACATGTGGCTCACATATGCCGTGTAACCAGTGACATGGGGCGGCCGGTCGCTGTTCGTCGTATTCTCTAATTTTAGAAGAGAAAAAGTGTATATAGCTTTATCCTTTGTATTTAAAATTAGCAGTCACGCCCCAATGCGAAAAAGACAAACTAACAAGATCGTACCTTCCGCGATGTTTAGCTGTTGGATTTTCTATTGTCAGTCAATTAGTCATCGGGTAAGGAGTGGGTCCGTCGCGTTGTTGTCTTTTAAGACATCAATTATTGGCAATCCTATTGATAGCACAGCAGGAGGAAAAATGTCCATTAAGTCTATAGATCGCCTAATTCATTCTGAGAACAGAGTGGTTTCACCCAATAATCATTACCTGCAAGCACTGATATGCTGCCTTCGGTGCCGTGGGAGGGGACAGGACAGTCAGGTCGAGTAATATTAAAATGAAGTTCTGTTGATGGTAAAACAAGGAAAAAAAATATCAGGATAGCCCTATTAATTACGGAGCTATCAGTTTAGTTGAAAAGGTGGTTACCTTCAAGGAACAGAGCCGGGCTTCTTAATTTGGATTCCATCGACTAAGTTAAACCGCCTAAGATCACAACGGAAAACTGCTCACTCGGGTTCCTAAGAGTGAACGAGAGAAATAAATAATGCCCATTGAGTAGCGGTTTACAGAGTCCGTTTAAAGAATCGGGCAGTCGCTCAGGCACACTTACCATTATAAAGTCGGTCGTTATCTTCCGATGGGGTTCCGCCGCCTGCCTCGGTCGGCCAACTGCGGGATACAGGACACTCGCCTGTGCACCCTTCGGTGACGTTTAAATAGGCATTTCTTTCCGCGCTTTCCTAAACTCTCCCCAGCTGAATCTCGGATTTAGCGAACATAAACAAGGGACTCCTTGCTGTAGTCAAACAGCCCCCGCCATCTTGGTTAAACCCTTTAGATAGTGGCCGAGTAGTCACCAAGGATTCTCCTCTTTAGCAAGAAAAAGGTCCGCCATGTTGTGTAAACCAGTAGAACTTTTAAACAAAGAGGGTTGATTTCGTTATAAACGGGTTGCGAGGCCTCGCCATGCCCGTTTTGGGGAATATTGGGCCAAAGTAATAACAATAGTGCTGAAGTCAAAAAAGTTCTATTCCCCACATAAAGACATTTGTGGTCTAAGTGATCAGGTTATCCCGGGTCCATATTGCTAGGGCATTAGATGTCATATATGCTTGCACCAGGATCCGGGTATCCACATTATGCTTTACGCTCGGTCGGTGTTCCCTATTTTTCATATGTATTTAATTCAGCTCTCAAGCAGTTTCCTACAGAATTGCTTGGTGCCAGGGACATTCTTCATTGAGACCTTTTTCAACCGCATTCAAGTAGAAAATCCAGAATACCTCCCTATTTTTTCGGAGGTTTGTGGAGTTAGTTCCTGGGCTGGGTTTTATCTTTTCCAAGATAAACCACCGGAGTTCTAGCTCTGTGTGGTTTTTCTCGACCCAATGTGCTACCAATGGGGCTGCTTGCTTTTGATTCCTGATATTGGATTTGTGCTCACCAATTCGTACCCTACATTCTCTGCCTGTTTCTCCAACATAGGGGAGATTGCATGGGCACAATATCAGATAAATGATGTTGCTGGTACGACAATTAGTCATGTTCGCATTGCGTCGTACGGATATTGTGCGGGTGTTGGTACTGACGGTATCGCCAATAATGGCCTGTGGGCAAATGTGACATGTCCCACATTTATGGTTACCATATATTGGATCCAATCCAGTTATGGTTGTTTGAATGTTTACAGATGTCTCTTGGATCTTACCCCTAACAAGATGATTTTTTAGGTTGGGATTTTTTTTAAAAGCAAAGATGGGGCGATTCAGATGTGTTTTTTCATTTTCCAAGTTTAGGATATGCCAGCTTGAGTTGATGGCTTGTCTTATTTTGTGGTTCATTTCAGAATGGCGGGTCACACATACAAGTTGTTTTAGTTTCTCCGGCTCTCTTTCCACAAACATAGCCTCCCGGTCGGTGTATCTTGCTCGTTTGAACGACTCCTTGATAAGTCTGGGTGGGTACCCTCGGACGCGGAGTTTTTCCTGTAGAATGTCTGCTTGGATCAAAAAGTCATCCAAATACGTACAGTTCCTTCTAATGCAAAGGAACTGACTGTATGGGATACTGTCCCTCTGGCTGCGCGGATGATAGCTAGCATATTGAAGTAAGGTGTTTCGTGCCGTAGGTTTGGTGTATAAGGAGACTTTGATGATATTATCATGGTGCTCAATCCAAATATCTAGAAATTCTATTTTGGTTGTACTGATGTGGCTAGTAAATCTCAAATTGGCGTCCGCCGCATTTAGCCACTCAATGAATTTGTGAAGTTGTTCCTCGGCCCCCTTCCAAATGAAGAAAATGTCGTCAATAAACCGTTTCCAGCTTTTGACGTTTTCGTAGAAGGGGGCCATTTCATTAAAGATGTTTATTCTTTCAAACTCACCCATGTACAGGCAGGCTACACTTGGGGCACAACTCGCTCCCATGCTGACTCCAGAGGCCTGCCTGTACATGGTATTGTCGAATTCAAAGTAGTTCTCAAATAGAACTATCTTGAGACATTCCAAGATGAATTCCTTATTTGTAATGTCAGTATTTCTAGAGATTACGGTTTCAATAGCATCATATGCTCCTCTTTGGGGGATGTTAGAGTACAATGCTTCCACATCCAGTGTGACCATTATTTCGGAGTTCTCAAAAAATTGAGTGCCTTCCACCTGCTGAATAAAGTGTCCTGTATCACGCACATAAGATTCTAGCTCGATCACCATTGGATTTAGGAATTTATCAATATATTTGGACAGTGGCTCGGTGGCCGAGCCAATCGTCGAAACAATTGGTCGCATGGGTGGATCCGAGCTACACTTGTGGGTCTTAGGTAGCCCATATATTATGGGTATTTTAGTGTTGCTAGGAGTCAGGAATTCTGCCTCATCTTCACAGATTTGATTTTGAGAGACAGCTTTCTGGACCATTGTTAATATGCGCTTTTTTAGAGCGTTCTCGGGATTCCGGGTGATCCGTATATAGTGGCCAGAAGAGGACAGTAGTTCAGTCATTCTTCTTTTGTAATCAGATGTATCGAGTAGTGTGATCCCTCCCCCTTTATCACAAGGTTTTATTGTGATGTTTCGATTTGTTTCAAGTTCTTTAAGGGCTCTATTCTCTATGGTAGGCATGTTGGCCTTAGGTATGGGTACTTACTTGGTCATTTTGTTGATTTTTCGCATGACTGTCTTTTCAAAGATGTTGACCTCAGGTCCCACCGTTTCTAGGGTGGGAGTAAACGAAGAGGGCGGTTTACAACCTGATCTATTGTGGTCATTGTCGGTGGGTGGTGCCTCTAAGAAGAATTTCTGAAGTCGAACCTTCCTGAAGAATAGCTGTAGATCTCTATTCAATTCGAATTTACTGAAATTTGCAGATGGTACAAAGGACAGGCCCCTTGATAGAAGTTTGATGGCTGCTGGATCTATGTTTTCACTGGACAGATTGAACACAGGGAGCCCCCTTATGTTCGCCAGTATTGATGATGGCGGGTCTGCACATACATTTGCGGTTGACCCCGACCCTGATGGTAATTCCTCATTTGTGGGGTTCTCGACGGTGGCCGGGTGTTGCCCCGGCGGTTCCCTAAAAAACGGTTCTGTTGATGGTTGCGATCAAATCCTCCATTTCTATTCCCTCTATTGGGGTTATGTCCTCGGTTGGAATTATGACCTTGATCATAATTAGGGTCATACTCATCGGGGGTATCCCCCTCGGAGTCAGTTGTTTCTGAGAAGGTGGTGACTTTCCTCCCTCGACCCCATCTAGGCGCCTGACCGCGAGGTGGATTTTCTTCTTGGGTGGTATAGAAGTCATTTCCTAGATAGGGGTATGCCCTTTCTTGAGAGAACATTCGGATGTCCTTTCTCAATTTTTCAGTTTTCCTTTTGAGTAAGTAATCGGAGAAGGATTCCAATTCAAATTGGATCTCTTCTAACTTCCTCTTCCCCTCGTCCACTGCATCACCCTCTTTCAATTTGTCTTCCAGTTCACGGATTTCTTTATTCAGAATGTCAATCACGGCACGGGCCGTTTCCACAATCAGCATCATCCAGTCCCTGGAGCAACGGTTAGAGATGAGGGCCCATCGCTCCAGGAACTGCCTGATTTCTATAAACATCCCTGGGATGTTTCGGACTCTAAGTCCGATAGGGATCGTGCCCGCTCGTAAGTAATCGAGCATAAATTTGGCATGAAGTTCTGTCCTTTTAGATTTCTTGCGGAGATTGAGTAGCTTGTTCCAATCTCCATTTAGCCCTTTAGGTACCGTAAAGTCTTGATTACCGTCTGCAGGGAGGCCAAGCATCTTGGCAAAGTCATCGTCAGTGAAACCAAATGTTTTTATGGTATCCATTGGTTGTTATTTAGATGAAAATTAATAATATTTGAATATTTAGACCGTATTATTTTTTGAAGGCCAACCTGGTTCCCAGAAAAGGTCAAAGGTGTTTCACATTTAAACACACATTCATACTATCTGACAAATATCTCTCATTCACAGTCTCTATTAGTTCATTTAGCGTGAAGACCCAAGTGACCCCCACAGCTCAAGGCTGTGAGAAACAAAGGAAAAGAAGGGGGCTCCCCGTAGGGTTTCTTAATGATATAGGCAGGCCAAGGGGGGAAGAACAACTGTATAGAGAATGAAAGAAGGCACCCTGCCTTGGATTTGTAGAGGTCCTAGCTAGAGGATCCAAACATTATAAAAAAGGGGGGGTGGTTAACCCAGAGGCTGAAGCTGCACAGAACAAGAACAGGGTCAATCCAAACAGACTCAACAACATATATTAGAAAAATACATATTTTTTATTTTTTCCTTTTTAAATATATTGTTTGTGATTTTCAAAAGACAAACATGTATAAATTAGATAGTGCATGTTGATTTCACAGTAGTATTTTAAGGAAGAATTTAATATTATGCTACAGAGACACAAGACAGAATTTTTTTATACTGAATTAAGATTTGCCCAGTACTGACCACACTTCAACCATACAACCACACTCATTCACACGAGAGTTTACTCTATCTATTGTTTGAACATTCAGCTTTCATTCATCCATTCATTCCTATAGTCCTGGCGTAGGCAACAATAGAAGGTCAATAAGTTGCCTAAATCGGTAGGTTAATCCAGGCAGATGGTATTAATACGGGTCCTGATGTAGTTAGGACAGAATGCCGTATTCATGGGGAAACAAGCCGACGCGCGTTTCGGTGAAAGGCCAATGTGGCCACACCTTCGTCAGGGCCGGGGCAGTATGCTGGGCAGGGGACAGGAATAAAATCTGGAAATAAAAAGCAGTGTCTTAATGTTGTGTTCTAGCTATATATACAAAAGGACATTTCAACATACAATTTCATTATCATAATACATTTTACATATATAAGGCGTGATACATATAGGGTTGACTCTCTTGACACTGTGCAGTAACAGACTACTTGGAAACACTCCCCATATGAGATTCCCTGTTTCGTGGAATCCAAAGAAGGCAAACTGATAGCCTAAGCTAAATGAACAGTAGAGCATAATTAATGACACTATACATGCGTTTTATAATAGTTACATCCACACATTCATTCTCACCCACCTAAGACCTAATGGTGGCATTTAGACACCATTTATTTCTGTTTATAAAGGAGGGTTTCAAGTCGTTATTGTCATAGCTGGAGTTAGACCCCTTCTCACTTCAACCTCTTCCTTATTGAATCTCAAGTAGTCTGTTACTGCACAGTGTCAAGAGAGTCAACCCTATATGTATCACGCCTTATATATGTAAAATGTATTATGATAATGAAATTATATGTTGAAATGTCCTTTTGTATATATAGCTAGAACACAACATTAAGACACTGCTTTTTATTTCCAGATTTTATTCCTGTCCCCTGCCCAGCATACTGCCCCGGCCCTGACGAAGGTGTGGCCACATTGGCCTTTCACCGAAACGCGCGTCGGCTTGTTTCCCCAGGAATACAGCATTCTGTCCTAACTACATCAGGACCCGTATTAATACCATCTGCCTGGATTAACCTACCGATTTAGGCAACTTATTGACCATCTATTGTTGCCTACGCCAGGACTATAGGAATGAATGGATGAATGAAAGCTGAATGTTCAAACAATAGATAGAGTAAACTCTCGTGTGAATGAGTGTGGTTGTATGGTTGAAGTGTGGTCAGTACTGGGCAAATCTTAATTCAGTATAAAAAAATTCTGTCTTGTGTCTCTGTAGCATAATATTACATTCTTCCTTAAAATACTACTGTGAAATCAACATGCACTATCTAATTTATACATGTTTGTCTTTTGAAAATCACAAACAATATATTTAAAAAGGAAAAAATAAAAAATATGTATTTTTCTAATATATGTTGTTGAGTCTGTTTGGATTGACCCTGTTCTTGTTCTGTGCAGCTTCAGCCTCTGGGTTAACCACCCCCCCCCTTTTTTATAATGTTTGGATCCTCTAGCTAGTACTGTTTGGATCCTCTAGCTAGGACCTCTACAAATCCAAGGCAGGGTGCCTTCTTTCATTCTCTATACAGTAGTCCAAAGCACAGCCTCAGGGATGGCCAAAAAGCATATGCTGCAGCAAAAGTACATGGTACACAGGGGCGCAGGATTGCTGAGAGCACAGTCGACCTCAGGGACACTCTTAAACCCACCTCCTGTTTTACAGAAATCTTCAGAGTCCTCAGGAGCTCGGGGATGCGAACCGGTCAGATGTGTTTAGGTGCCTGCTGCTGGAGGGGAGTAACTCCTTTACTCCAAGGGAGATTCTTCTGTCGCCCAGCGAAGTGTAGACCGTTGAAGTACTTAGTTACTTGTTACAGAATTTATTCCAGGGAAAATCCAAAATCCTGCAGTTAAGTTTTTCCACATTATACAGAGGGAAGGGTTGGATGGACTTGGGGGATCAACCTAGGGGAGGGGCAGGACAGAGGGGTGGCTACACCCATGTCCTTTGTCCAGTTCCATGACAGAGCATGAGCAAATGGCTCCTGCAACTGGTTTGAGCTAAACTATGCTTGGGGACACCAAATGTTTCCTCAGTGCAGACTTTCTGGCACTTTCAGAGTGCACCCACCCAGCCCCAATACACTAAAGCCTGTTTGGGAGGTGGTAACACCTCCCTGTCACAGTAAACCTATTGTCCGGCCTTCCTCTGCTCGAGCTTGGCTCAGCAGAGGAGGGCAGACTCGTGTCTGTGGCTGGCAGCATCCATTTTGTGATGCCTAGGTTCAAGAAAGCTGGTACAGAGTATACCGGTGAGCCACATAAGTGCCTCAAGAGGGTAGAATCATACCTCTCCCGCCAGTTACTGGTGGGGAGGTATGATTCCAAGGCATTTGACACCAAACACAACATATTTCTAAGCAGCTGTTTTAAAGTTAGCATGTACTGCAAAGTTATAATGCACTTTCAGTATATATGGTTTGCTGCATCACAGACAACCCCGTAGAGTAGATTCTGAAGGCCTACTCATGCAGGGACACCCTCTCACACAAAACCCAGCACCCTGCCTTCAGGATTGTTAAGGCCTTCCATTGGGATGACTGATAGGTGTATATGTGTATATATGTTTCTTTCCCTAATATCCTTTCCTCTTTCTTAATTGAGTTGACTGGTCATATTCCAGAGTTGTTTTTATCCACACCTAATTTTTCTTCCTCAGAGCAGGAGTACATAAAGAGGGAGTGTGGTGGGTGGCAGGGTGGCGCTCCTGGGCACGGGGTGGAACGGCCAATCTAGGCTGAGGTACCCAAGATGCATATCGGTACCTTGTTGGGTATTAGTTGAGATAGTCTCGCTCCCCTGTAGGCCCTTGCGCTAGTAGCTTTGGGCCTTAACTACTTGCTGTATTTAATATCATTCAATCTTTTTGCGAGTTTGGGCAGCTGACCGTTGTCAGTCCGCTCGTGGGTTGGGGAGTTAAATTGTTGGGTTTGTTGGTACATGTCAGGAGGTCTGGGATTATTCTTCCAGCTGACGCTCTGGGGGAGAGTGCTGGGGGGAACTATGTTGATTGATGACACAGAATACCAGTCAGGCTGAGGAGTTTAAACTCCTTACTTGGAATGTTCACGGTATGGGTTCGCCTGCCAATCGTTACAGTATACTGAACTATATCAGACGCAGGGGAGCGCATGTGGTAATGCTGCAAGAGACCCATTTAACCGAAACGGAGGTGACTAGGTTGAGACGGAGGTGGAGAGGGCAACTATTTGCAACTACTTACTCGGCTTTTGCAAGGGAATGCTTGCGTGGATCAGGCCGGGGGTCCCCTTCCAGCTCTCCTGGAAAATAATAGATGCAGACAGGAGATTTGTGATGATGAAGGGCAAATTGAAGGGCAGGGAAATAACATTGGGAAGTATATATGCACCAAACCGCAATCAGAACCCCCTTCCTGGAACGGCTTTCTGGAACATTAGCACGGGTGGCACATGAGGATCTGATACTGGGGGGAGATTTTAATTGTATCTGCGACATAGGATGGGAAAGATCCACTTCCCCACTGCAGGGTACACTCGCTGCTGCTATAGCCAGGGAACTCAAAAACTGGACTGTAATAGACATCTGGAGACTCCATAATGCACAACAGAGAGAATACTCCTACTACTCCCAACTATATGACTTGCACGCACAACTTGATATGTTTCTTTGTTCCAATAACCTGTCCCCGATACTGTCTCTGGCTCAATACCTGGGTAGATGTCTTTCGGACATAGTCCCTTACTGCTACGATTTGCCACCACTTCTGAGAGGGTCCAATCCCACTGTGGAGAATGGATCCGCCCCTGTTGGAAGATGATGAATTTAGGCAACTTCTCTTTGCAGCACTAATTGCCTATTTTTCTGAGAACGTGGGTCCCGCTAGCTCCGCCTTGGTGGAATGGGATGCATTTAAAGTGGTAGCTAAAGGACAGTCCCTGGGACAGGTGGTTGGAGCTAGACAAGAGATTACCCGAGAGCAAGAGGAACTGGAAGCTCAGATTCTGGCATTGGATAGAAAGATACAGAGAGTAAATTAGCTGATGTGAGGAGCCTTTACAATACCACATGGGATAGGCTACAAACTAGATTTCCAAGCTTACCAAGGAAAGCGACATGAAAAGGAAGTCAAGGCAAGGAGGGAGTTGGCCTGGGTGATCAGACTGGAAAATAGGGGAACTTCAATTCCTAGTACTACGGACGGTTTTCTGTCATCCGAGAGCCATTAATGATGCGTTCCAGGAGTATTATGACAAATTCTACAGACCACCAGGAATTAGCGAGGGAGACAAATTATGGGACATATTTAGATGGGCTGCGGTTACAGGGACTGGACCAGAACTCATGGGACTTGTTGGCATAAACAGTTAAGTCAAATAAAAACAGGGTAGCCATCAAGGATTTGGTGCAGGGGAAAAAAACTGGGCCTGATGGCCATCGGGCTGAATTTTCTGCAACCTTTGTGGATATATTTGCCCCGAGGTTGGAGCAGATGTATGCAGCTGCGCCCCACGAGAAGTAATTAACACCCTCCATTAGGGAAGCACTGGTGATTCCCTTACCAAAGACCAAGAATGATCATGCAGAAGTGATGGAATTTAGGCCTTTGGCAATGTTAAACGGGGATTTTAAAATTTTGAGCAAAGCATTCGCAAACAGGCTCTTACCGCAGATGCAGTGATTGGTCCATACAGACCAAAGCAGTTTTATCCCCTCACGTTCCACATCCAATAACTTGCGGAGACTATATAGTGTCCTGTTTCATAAAGACCTGGGAAATTACCCCGATGTGGTGGTGGTAGCAGTGGACCTGGAGAAGGTCCTTGATTCCCTCTGCTGGGATTTTGTACTGACAGTAATGGGAAAGATGCAGATGGGAGAAGGGTGGTTAAACTGGGTTCACCTCCTGTATGAAAATCCTAGAGCTCGAGTGCACAGGGGCAGCACGGCGTCGACCTCTTACCCCATCAATAGAGGAACACGGCAGGGATGCTCTCTGTCGCCATTGTTTTTTGCAATAGCAATGGAACCGTTGGCAGAACGGTTTTGGCAAGAGGGTGAAAGACTAGGGCTGGCTCTGGACGGAACATGCCATATAGTATCCCTATATGCGGATGATGTATTAATTTACCTAAGGGATGGTGCTAGTGAGATCCAATTAGTGTTAAGTATTTTAGAGGAATTTGCTGAGCTTTCGGGACTACGTTTTAATAAGAGGAAGACTTATGGGTTCCTGTTGCGTCCTGCCCTTGCTAGACCTCTGACCCTCCCACTGGACTTGGAATGGGCATTGGCTTCCTTTAAATACCTGGGCATCCAGATTTACCATACTCAGTTGGACCTTTTCGAGGGGAACCTGGGTAGTGCCCTGAGAGCCCTACGGACGAACGTGGCCTTCTGGCGCATGCTCAAACTTCCAGTTATGGCTAGGGTGGCATTGTCCAAAATGGTGGTATTACCACAACTCCTATACTATTTTGTTAATTTACCAATAGTAATACCATAAAGCTGGTTTAAGATCTTGGATACAATTTTATGGGACCTGGTATGGGATGGCAGATGCAAGAGGGTATCTCTGCAGACTCTGCGACTTCCGTTGGCGGCATGAGGATTGGGGGGCTCCTGACTTAAGGGCCTACTATTTGGCGGCACAACTTCAGTGGATGGCCATGTGGCTCGCTGGGAAAGGATTAGATACCTTGTCACTTCTCACTGGTGCCACACAAGTAATATTGTTTTCTAGGATTCTCAAATGTCGCCAGGAGATCAAACATATGAAGACATTACTTTTGGTGACGGTGAATGTAGAAGAGTAGGATCTGCTTCTTATAGTTACCCCCACTTTTTGCTGATGTTTCACAGTTTTTCAATTTAGTCTGGCTGGGATCCTGCTAATCACCAGCCTATATGCTTTCTCTTCTAAATTGATTCCATGTACTTTTGGTACACTCCAGAGTGGATTCTGGGGTACCCTTATGAGTCCCTAGTATATGGTATACTATATACCCAGGGCATAGGTACCCCACAGGCCTACCAGGGGTGTATTATTCCACCCCTGGGAAGCCATCCAAAATGACACCACAGGTCTGCTACTGCAACCTGAGTAAGGTGGGGAAAGCACCCCTTACTGAGATATAGGTTACCTATACCTTTTCTGATCACTGCACATATTAACCTATCAGTCACCCCTATGGCAGGCCTTAACAATCCTGAAGGCAGGCTGCTGGGTTTTATGTGAGAGAGTGCCCATGCTTGAGAAGAGCCCCTCTGCAGCCTTTGATATCTATTCTCCAGATTTGTCTGTGATGCATCCATACCATATACTCTTAAGTGCATTATAACCTCGGGTTAAATGCTAACTTTAAAACAGCTGCACTTAAACATGTCGTATTTGGTTTCAAACACCTTGGAATCATACTTCCCTGCTAGTAACTGGCATGGGAGATATGATTCCACTCTATTAGAGGAAGAAACATGGCATCACCAGTATACAAGGTACCAGCTTACTGAACCCTGGCATCACAAAATGGATGCTGCCAGCCACAGACACAATTCTGCCCTCCTGCTGCTGAATGTAAACTCCAGCAGGGGATGGCTTGACAATAGGTTTCCTGTCACAGGGAGGTGTGACCACCTCCCAGACAGGCTTTAGTGTATTGGGGCTGGGTGGGTGCACTTTGAGAGTGCTTTGATGTCTGCAATGGAGGCACATTTGGTGTCCTTCTCTGGCGTGAAACTGGACAAAGGACATTCTTGTAGCCACCCCTCTGTCCTGATCCTCCCATAGGTAGGTCCCCGGAGTTTGTCCCACCCTTTCCTTGGGAATAAATTAGGAAGCCCTGGCTACAGGACTTTGGATGTTACCTGGACTAAACTCTGCTACAGTACTTCAATGATCTTCACTACGCTGGATGACTGAATAATCTCCCTTGGAGTAAAGGAGTTACTCCCCTGCTTGGAAGGCACCTTTAACGCATCTGACCAGTTTGCATCTCCGAAGCTCCTGAGGACTCCAAAGAAAATTGCAACACAGGAGGTGGGTTTCCAAGATCTTAGAGGTTGATCTGTGCCCACAGCAAGTCTGAGGCCCATACCCCTCGTGGTGACCGTGCAACTCGAACGCCAGGATCCGCAACGATTTAAAGAAGCATCAGCTTTCCGGCACCCCTGAGGCTGGGCTTTGGGTCACTTGTAGCCCTTACCCCGAGCAGTGATTCCACTAAAGATTGCTGGCGTACACTCCACGAGTGTTCTGTGGGCTAACATTTTGTGATTCCTCTTGAGGTCCCTGGCCTGTTGACCTGTGGGTCCCAAAAACTTTAATTGGTCTTCCCTGGTTGCTCCATACATGCCATGACCCTCCATTGCTTGGGGAGTCCCCAGGGCCTTGCTGGTCCTCACCAAAACATTTTTTGTCTGACCACGTGGGTTGCAGTTGCCAAGGGTTGTTGGTGTTCAATCTGAGCACTAACCCCCCAGCACTCAACATTCTTTATGGGACAGCTCACATCCAGATCCTGGTTGTTGTCGAGGTCTCCTGGTCCCCGTAGCTGCAGAGTCAAGCTTCACCTCTACGTAAATCTGAAGCCCCCGGCATCGGTGGGCATTCATCTATCTTGCCCCTGGTGACTGGCAAGTGACCCAGACTCTGTCCCCACCGCTTTCAGGATCTTCACATCTTTGATCCAGGCTTGGATCACACCAGACACTTTTCCTTTTTACGGCAGCAGCACTTTCTTGCAAGACACCATTGAAAATGATGAAAGTTTCCGACATCACTTGACCCCTATGTACCCGGCTCCTCTTGGATAGGTAACACTGGTACCTCAGTACTCTCAAGGGTGCTGGCCTTAGAAACTTCTATGTTTAGCTGGGTTTGCTCGATGTCCTCTTCTAAGTGTCCTTAGGGGCAAATTCCCAAGGAGCTATTGCCAAATTAACGGCACTTTATGGCAGCCAAAGTCGTGATAAATTTACCTCCCCATTCACAAGCTGGGGCTAACAGTCCACAGCACCAGTTTAACCACAATAGCAGCCAAAAAAACATCACCACAGAGGACCCCAGCAACTATCGCTAATGAGATGCAGAGTAGGCGTTCCCGTGCCAAAAGCTGTGACAACACCACTCCTCAAAATTCTCAATGAGCAGCCAGATCGGCGATAAGAACACAAAACTGGCGATAAGGTGCGGTATCAGCAGGAAATCTTCACCTACTCTGACCTGGTGTAAAGTCGGACGGCAGTCATCACCACAAAAGGGAGCCCATCCCAGGTCCACATCAGAAGTGCAACAAATGCCATGGAGCCACTCATCATGCGGCCTGAACACCCAAGAGGGCCACAGCCCCCACCAACACCACCCCAAGACCTCAACCCACACCCAGAACACCCCACCCCAGACAACCACGGAGGCAGTGCAGACAAAGACAGCAGACCCCCAGGAAATGCACCAGCCTCACAGATCCAACATCTGATAGTGTCACCGTCCACTACAGGCTGAAAGGGACAACCACCCTATGCATCCTAACCATCATCACCCAACAGGCCTACGGCACCAACACAGCGGACAACCAATATCCCACTCCACCCCAAGCTGCTGGATTGGCTGCACCTGGCACCCCCCAAATAACATCCGCCAGAGTGGGAGGAGTCTCACAGCCAGCCATATACAAGTCCCCCACACCTGTCCTAGACATCAGCATCTCCCTGGTACCCCAGTCTCCATATGTCCAACACAATGCGCAGGACCCGCTGGAGACCAAGCAAGGACCATATGCCATAGCAGGATGCATGCACATGTTAGGGGCAATCCACAGCACACATTTCCCACCTGTGCCCCCTGGTGACACAGCACACAATAACCGCAACAGGAAGCACACATTCTCACATCAATGTGCAAGCAACATCAGTGCACTGTGGAAACTCCATCAATGCAGCATCCAAATACACAGCCAGTGTGCATGATTCCTTCACCCTCCGACAGTCCATCATAAACCAGCCTATCCAAGATGGCAAAAAGGGAAATTCACAGCCCCTTGGCAAGTTTCAAATGGACACCCTACTCACCTCAACTCCACAACCATGCAACACACAACTCTGGCAATGCACATGTCACAAAATCACTAATAACATGCACAACAACATGCCCACCTACCAGACATGTTTTAACAAAACAAGGGAAAACCCAAAAGGAATAACACTAGGGTCCTTGGGCAGTAATCTATTATACAAGACAGAGGACCCTAGTAAGTTAGGATTATGCAAATGATAGACATATACTAGATAGTATATATGACCTCTGTCCAGCCGGACAGGAATTTATTAATTAGATATTTTTTACTGGTTCATATAGTAAACATTTATACAAAAGTGGGCACAACGTGTGACCCACAGGAGACAAGACAAAACGTTACTAAAACCTCTCATGCCGGAGCTTCGGACCGCCGTACTAGCGACCCAGGAACCACGCTATTAATTATACCCCGGGTTTGGCACGTTAATATTCATTGCAATGTCCAAACGGCGGACTATACCTACCACCGGGAATTCGTATAATTTTCCAGCAGAGGCTATGTTACTATAGAAATATTCTCAAGACAAACATGATTTAATGGTTTTTGTCCTGATGATGATGCATGTATTCTTAAGTTGCATCGAAACGTCGTCGACTTTACAGCACCATATGTTTTTTTATAAAGTCACAAAATGCCTTTACAATGGTTTGCTAAAAATGAATCCAAGTCTGTAAAACTGAATACTAGTACAGACCGACTTGTGCGCCTTTACATAATTTGCTGTCACTTGTTTTGTCTTGTCTCCTGTGGGTCACAGGTTGTGCCCACTTTTGTATAAATGTTTACAATATGAACCAGTAAAAAATATCTAATTAATAAATTCCTGTCCGGCTGGACAGAGGTCATATATACTATCTAGTATATGTCTATCATTTGCATGATCCTAACTTACTAGGGTCCTCTGTCTTGTATAATAGATCACCTACCAGACATGACAGAACTCACAATGCTAACCTGGGCAAGCCCTGTACATGACCCATCAATGGCATGGCACCTCATCCACACACAATCCGAATGTGGGGAGAGGTGTAAACCAGGCATGTGCGAAGGATGCAGTAGAAACATGATTGGGAAAGTACCCAATGCCAAGAGTGGTGGAGATGTGCTGGACAGACCGCAGTATGCAGAACACACCCATATCCATGGAGACATACACCTCCGGTGTATGGAGTCTAGTGGACAGTGGACGCAACCATGTCACCCCAGCCAGTGGGGGACCTCGCGGAAATGTTGCCTGTTACGCCCCCCGAAGCGTGACCAGAGTAGGATGGCTCGAAGTATGCCATGCCAGCGTAGGGTTGTGAATAAAAAGCACGTAGCCCTGGGCTTGGTCCTCTTCCGGAAAGCACAATGTCTCTGCCAGGGTGGCGCACTTCACCCCACCGTCCTTGTGAGTGGAGTGGCCTGCGATGCTGTGCGCCTTCTGGACCCTGGCATGCTGGACCACGAACCCGTCAGGCCCGCCCCTGCGCAGCCAGGCCACACTGATCACCTGCTGACACTGGCGTGTGTCAAGGAGGGCCCATCACATGCCAGTACAAGCTCCAAGCCCAAGGGCCGCGACCTTTGCAGCCTCCTCAGTCCATCACGGTGTCCACGACACAGGCCCGCTTTATTCCTTTCCCGTTGACGTACTCTACTGCCACCTTCGGCCTACTTTTTCGGACCAGTAGGTCCCATATGTGAAACTGTGCCCTGAGTACTGAATGACAGTGACCCCAAATCTGGGCTAGTGGCCACAGCACCAGACGCCCTCGATCAGTAAGGCAAAGTTCTGAATGAGCTTCTTGCGACACGTGGTGCCACTAACCCTGCTCAACGCCAGCCGGTTACACTTGGTGCCACAAACCCTGTTCAACGCCAGCCGACGACACATGGTGCCACTAACCCTGTCAATGCCAGCTGGCTACATGTGGATGAGGGACCAGGACCACCCTGCGGACCAGTAGGTTCCACATCCAGCACCTAGTCCCAAATCAATCTGAATGGCTAAGTCAACACCAGTTGTCGCACAGAGAGGAGTAAGAAGAAGATGCAGCTCAGTCCAGACGAAAGCCGGGTCACAGTCATGGAGGTGACCGAACACGTGGTGCCACTCAAGTATGTCACAGATTTACAACTGAATTTTGGTTATTCAAGGGCAGAATACATTTCATCGCATGCAAGGAGATGCGTAAGAGGATGACGCGTTGCAGTCCGGAGGGAACAGGATCATCGTTAAGGAGGTGATCAAACACTGAAGATAACTGCCCTTGTGTCACCAACTCTGTGCCTCGAGAGCAAAGACACGTGGCTGTGGGCCACTGCTTAGCACTGGCCCTGGCCTAAACAGCGATCCAGTAGAGAGTCTTAATTTAGCAATGATGGAGTTCATATTAGTGTACCGCCAGCATCGCAGACTGCACCCCCTCTCAGCACCTGTGCCACTAAGTCTGTTACCCGACATTCATGGACACTTACTGGTCGTACATTTGTGGGGTTTGAGTCTATGGACTAGGGGCTAGTTTTCATCCTCATGTACCTGATACTAAATTGTTTTGGTGAAAACTGGGGATGCGCTTTCCACTCCTCCATTTGCTGCTTCCAGATAACATCAGACCATCCGCATCTTGCCCTGGAGGACAGCTTCCACTGTCCCCTGAAACACTCCACAACATACACCTTGGACATTGATGAGGACATGCTCAGGTCGCATGGCCCATCTGACTTCACTGCAATTCAACGTCCTGCGGCTGGGGGCCTGTGCCAGCTGCAGTACATCCGGGGCCACTAACTCTGTGCTTGTCCAGTCCGGGACCCCTTCTTCTGAGAAATAGGATGGCTACTGAAGCATTGGCCTTGGGGTCTTCAACACCATGTCTCTGTGGCTCAGCGCTGTACGCAGCCTTCATCCCCAACTGAGTCCCACCAGGGCTCAGACATCAAATGGAGTCATGATCAGCCAGGATGTCGCATCACCGCAGGGGGCACACACCACCATTGCAAGGACCACCACCAACCGCCATCTGCCAGATTCGGAACGGTGGTCCTGACAACCTTGCGGAGTTGCTCAGACCTGTCGTGGTTTCTGACATTGGCCTGATCTCCTGCTCAGCACTCCAGGTGCCAGTGACTCACTGCACCTCAAGCCATTGTCCATTACAGATTGAGTTTTGTACTGTGTAGAGGTTGTGCAGCAATGTCACCACATACAGTGTGGGTGCTCTGGGATGTTGATGGGGAAGATGATGCAGGTGTAACACACCCTACTGCATCTGCATCAGGAATATGTCTCGAAGGGACACAATCTGAGACTTGTTCTGCACATAAGCGCATTCATCTCTAGTGCCCCAAATGTAGTGCACTGCAACTCATAAATACTTCTGTTTGGATGTTGGCTGTCCTCTGGACTTTCTCCCGCTCGCTCCATGCTGCTCAGCAGTTGACCCTGTTATGCATGTGTCTTCTGTTTCCGTTGCACTCGTGTCCAATGTTCAAGTGGGGGCGAGCACCAAGCATTCCATGTGGACTGGCTTACTTTCACCCCACACACATCCAGGACAGGTGTCACTGTACATGTGGCCCTGCCAATAAAGGGGCTGGGCGCACCTGCCCGTAGCCAGTTCAACATCATGTCTACGTGTGTCTCTGTGGTCTTGTTGTATGCATGAGGCCCTAGGACATCACATTTTGCTCTATACATCGGATGCAGCCATGTCACCGCAGGCAGCGGTTTGGAGTTTGGATATGTGGCTATGTCGTCACCCACTCAAATAGTAAGGGGAGTATACAGGGTCGTCTTACACAGAGCCAACATGGGTGTGGGACTACTATTTGTGCACCCCCGTGCGTGATTCTGTACTGTTAATGTGCATCTGCATGTGTCTCTATGGCAATATGGGTCTCCTTTGTGGGGTGTGGGTGGTCCCTGAGGGTTATAGACATCTACGTATGTGTTCTGGTTCTCATTCCAAGTGTTTGCCCCCAACCCACACCTGTTGGGCCACCTCCTTTTGGAATGCTGAGACATGACATTGGGGTGCCATGTGCGGGTGGGTGAGGTCATGAGCCAGCTGTGCTTACGGGTGCTTCCTGCTGTGTGTTCCGTTGCAGGCTCTGTGTTCTCCTCTGAGTGGCTTGGCTGCCCGGTTTCTGGTGGTGGGATGCATTGGATATCCATGGGCTGTTGTAAGGCATCGGTGTCGACGGTGTGGTGGTCCTCTCCGGCATTGCAGAAGTGTTGTCTTCTGTGCTCTTCTGGGGGTGTAGTGTGCCCTCTGCAATGTGTTGGGGAGATGCATGTTGACATTGTGTTGACATGTATATTGGCACATTGTTCTGGTTCACATGTAGACTGTATGGCAATGTACATTGTGACTGTTAAGGAGGTCCTGTACATTTGGACTACATGACAGATGTGAGGTTGTACGCGTACATTTCCATATCACAGTTTCCAGCTCTGTCAGATGTAGTAGGCTTGTTTCTGTGCATGTGCTGAACCAGTTGTGTCCTCTGTTCTTCAGAGTCGGCTATGGGCATTGTACCACGTTGTCATCAATGTAAGTGTGCTGTTATTGCTATGTTTGTATGCTGCAGTGTGCCAAGGGGATCTGGGACCTGATCCTGGGTAAAAGTGGATATGCAGTGTGCTACACCTCGTTGTGCATGTGAATCATTGTGCCCATCTCCCCTGGTCCCCCCAATTCCTGTTCGTTCCACTCCCTGTCAGGTACTCTTGAGCTGTGTCCATACTCCCTACTCCTTGCACCGTCTACACACTGATGACTGTGGCCTGGGTTTCCTCCAGGTCATCCTGTGGCGCTTGACTGCCACCTCCTGTCATTGTTGCTGCGTTCCTGTTGGCAGCGGGTTTGTGCCTGGTTTCGGCTGCCATGTCCTGCCGGTGCCTCCTGGCCTCTTTGACTGTCCTCCTCGGCACTCCAACTTCATTCCAGGTGGTCTGCTTGTCGGTCAGTTGGTGGTAGTGTTTTGTCACCTCCGTGCTCCTGGTCTTGCTTTCCTGCGGTCTGCACCCCTTCTTCCTCTTCCTCTTCTCGCTGGCCTTCCCGGACCCCGTTGTTCCTTGCTGGTGGTCTGTGGGGGTTGTGGGGTTTGCATTGACCTCCGCGCTGGGTCAGGGTGCATCCATGTTGCTACATGCTTTGGCTTGTTTCTGGTGTATTTTGTCTGTGGTTATTATGGTGCATTGTTCCACCAGACGCATGGGGTTTTCAGGACTGTGGCTGGTTTTCGCTACTTTTTGTACTGCGGTTGGCCTCATCGCCTTTTTTTTTTGCTTTCGCATATCGCATTTTTTCTGCGTGGAATTGATTTTGATGCAGACATTTGGCACGTTATCTGGAGGCTATCGCATGAAATGGCCTTGTTGTAAATTCCACGTTGTCGACTGGGTTCTTTTCCCCCCGATAGGCTGCGATAATGAAAGTTGCGTTACGCTACTCTGGCTGTAGTTATCACACGTTCTTGTGACTATACCCCTTAATCTTGAAAAATTCCAACCGCGCCTTTCCCATAGGATTGTACGGAGCTCACGTCTGTGTTCTCACACTGCCCACGTCCTCTGTGGGTCCCCTGTGTCACTACCTTGGGTAGTTCCTTGGGGTCCTAGTGATTCTACTTGCTCTAGGCACTGTGTCTAGTCAAGTCGGGGTTGTTATACCACTTTCTTAATATATGGTTTGGTCTCCCCCTGGAGCTCATCGTGTATTGTACTATTGATCTAGTGATTGTAAATGGTGTGCTTTGTCCTCTAATCTCATACAGAGATTAGTAGGGAATGTTTAGAAATACATACATATATTTTATATATATACCTGGTGTGGTTCTCCTTTCATTTGGTCATTCAGGAGGTTATATACTGGTAAAACAAGCTGCTTTACATTCCTTCATGACTTAGCCTGAAGGCAGCTCTCCACAGCTACCATTACAATACACGATGAGCTCCAGGGGGAGACCAAACCATATATTAAGAAAGTGGTTGGAATTTTAAAGATTAAGGGCTACCATTAGGATAGCTTTCAATAAAGGCTGTCTTTAACCTATCATCAATAAGGGTTGTTTAGACTGGTGCAAGGTGACAACTATAACTAGTGGACAGCATATACCAGTCCGACTTCTCACAGTGAAGTGCCGGGATAGATGTATCACAAAAACCAACATGAGCACCACTATTGCCAACTAGTTATACTTGGGTCTAGACTGGCCACTCGAACTACTGAACTAAACAGTAACTCTCAGGACACTTGTTTGTCCGGAATAAATCCGATGATTTTAATCAAATTAACAAAACATCCGAATGAAAAATACTTCACATTAATTGAAAAAAAATTGCTTATTTCACTCCACATTAAACGTACAACAACAATTCTCTCATTCTCTCATTCAGATACTCTCACTCAAACTCTCATACCAACAATACTCCGCACAAATATATAAACGAACTTTACATCAGTTAATACTTCAAATATTTACAATTCCATTTTTTTCTATATAACAACGAAGCATTGGAAAGACTGTTTCAACCTTTATACAGTGTTTTAATTTTAACACAACATTCCTAATGCTATCTGGAGGGGGTCTACGCGTTTCGATAACCCCTAGATGTGGGGAAATCTCATCAGGACCACGTAGCTGCGAATGGAAAGGACAAACATGAGTGAATCTGATAGGAACCTCCCTGTACCACTTCAGAACAAACCAGGGGAAATCTGATCCTACCTCAAAGGTGCTCGATATCTTTTGGAACCGGGTGCTGCAACAGAAACAGACTAGACTTAATACCAAATTCTATTCTGCTTATCTACTCTCATAGGGAAAAAATCCAAAGTACTCACATGTTTCTGCTGTCAAAGCCACCTATGGCTCATAGGGAGTGAAAATCTGTTGTGAGAAAATTAGATTGTCTGATGTCAGTGAGGGTTCTTAATTGTGTCTTGTGCTACAAGGTAAAAAGTGGAACTCCAGGGAGGGGAATCTTACTTTGAATCTGGCGTGTCCACAGTCCAACGTTTGGATGACAAGTTTGGCGCCTCGCGGGCAGGTTTTTCGGTCTGTAGAAATCAAACACAAGGGCAGATTATTAAAAGATGTTCCCGCATGGCACAGTCCTGTGCGGCGGCGGTGCGGAGTGAGGCACGTCCCTGGCGAGCCGGGCAGAATCGCTAACTGACCATACCTTTTTGCTTAATCAGTGTAGCAAAAAAATGGGTTTCCGATCTCCGTGTGGTTCTTCAGAGGACTCTCGCCATTAGTGCGATGTTGTGGTTCCGCCTATCGGCGTCTTCCTAACTTCCTGTAGCCAAGAATTGTGGGATCAGTAGTTTTTTAATCTATTTCACTGACATGAGAAAACGATTTGTTGAAAAAGATTTGTTGAAAAAGGGTACCAATGTTCTCATATGGCACAACATGCTACATGTGTTCAGGAGGGGGTTGTTTTGCCACTATGGTCCAAATATAGCCGGCCACACGATGTCAACTTCAGGCGTTTCTGTTGTGAATGACAAGACGTATCTGAGTATGTGTAGCTGGGGGTTGCGTAACTAACGGGAGTATACATCTAGGTGTTTACAGTCGGTAAATTTCAGAAATTTCATTAAGGCCATCCACGGCTGTATTGAATTTAACAATTAGCATAGCCTCGTGACGTGACAATTTTTCTTCAATGTCACCACCTCAGTAGTCCTTTTCTATTTTAGCATTCACTGTCCATTTTAAATCTTCCACTGTATGGTTTTGGCTCTGCCAATGATTGACTAAAGGGACAGTATTTACATCTTTTTTAATACGCGATTTATGTTGCATAATCCGGCATCTGACCTCTTGACTCGTCTTGCCGATGTATAGTTTGTCACATGGACATTTTATGCCATATACCACATATCGGGATTTACAGTTAGAACATTTTTCATGTTTCCAGAATCTCTGTTTATGCTGAAAGAGAGTCCATTCTTCTGTGCTTGCACAGCAAATGCAAGAGCCACATTTATGGTGGCCTTGTATGGGCGGCAGCCCCAACAATGAGCCCACTGTTGGCTGTTTCTTCTTAATTGATGCTCGAACTAAGTGGTTGGCCACACTTTGATCTTTTTTAAAAGCGAAAAGTGGTTTTTCTTTCAGTGATTCATCTATACTTTCCACCAGATGCCAATTCTGTAAAATGATCTTTTTGAAAAGATTCGAATTTGGACAGAATGTTGAAACGCATACCACTCTCTGAAGGGTGGGTTTTTCTCTTTTTTCTAAGAGGGTGTCTCGAGGAGTCCACCATGCTCTCTTCATTGTTCTTTTTAATAGTTTCTTAGGGTACCCTCTGGCTATTAGATTGTCAGTCAAGTTGTTCGCATGAAAAATATATTCATCCTTAAAATGGCAATTCCTTTTAATCCAAAGATATTGCCCGAATGGCAAGTTTTCTCTTAGATTACGTGGGTGATTGCTTTGGAAATGCAGAGCCTTATTCCTGTCAGTTTTCTTTTTATATAGGGTAGTGACTAGACCTTGATCTGTTGGATAAACGTCAACATCGAGGAATGCCATTCTGACTTTTGAAAAAGTCAGGCTGAATTTAATCTCTTGTGTCCTTGAATTGAGCCAATCGTGGAATTTGTTAAGGTCTTCTTCACTGCCTTTCCATGTCATAAAGATATCGTCGATGTATCAACTCCAACTAGAGATTTTGTCCACATACGGATTAGACTGGTAGACAAATCTCTCTTCATAGAGTGCCATAAAAAGCACAGCTAGTTCTGGGGCAAATGGACACCCCATAGCTACGCCACTCGTTTGGAAGAAAAATTCACAGTTAAAGTTGAAATAATTCTTCTTTAATGCCAATGATGCTAGCTGCATTATGAATTCTGTTGGCACTCTGGTAGGTCTGTCTCTTTCTTCAAGGAAATAATGAATCGCATCCAGTCCATCGCTTTGAGGGATCTGGGTGTACAATGAAGTCACATCCAGAGTGACTAAGAAATCTTCATTTTCGACAAAGGGAATTGTTGGAAGTTTGTTAATGAAATCCGATGTGTCACGAAGAAATGATTTGACTTTAGGGAGAAATGGTTTCAAAAAGAAATCCACAAATTTCGAAGCCGGTTCAAATAAGGACTCGCAACCGGAGACGATAGGTCTTTCGGGTGGTTTATTAATGTCCTTATGGATTTTTGGCAGGACGTAAAAGAGGGGTATCCGTGAGTTTTTGCATTTGAGATATTCGAATTCCTTTTTTCTAATAATTCCGTCCGCCAGGCCCTTGTCAAGAATTGGATTTAGTTGTTGTTGCAACTCAACAGTAGGATCTTTTTGGATTTTTCTGTAGCATCTAGGATTGTTCAGTTGGCTCATAACTTCTGCTAAATACTTTTCGGTATCCCAAATTACAATCGATCCACCTTTATCCGCCTGTTTGATTATGACAGATGAATCTTTTTTTAGATTTTCTAAGGCACTTTTTTCTGATTGTGAGATATTAAATTTTGTCCAACTTCGTTTTTGTTCCATCTTAATAATGGCTGACAAGATTGTTTTTTCAAAAGTCACAATTTCTTTTGCCACTTTATTTGATGGTGGGCAGAAGGATGACTTATTCTTCAGACCTGTCACCTCTATCGGTGGATTGTACGTAGTTTGTGAAAAGAATGATTTTAATTTAAGTTTTCTACAGAATTCCAGGGCCTCTGTTTTGAGTTTGACGAAATTGGTGTGTCTGGTAGGAACAAACGAAAGTCCTTTTTCCAGAATGCTAGTTTCTGCTGGTGTAAGGATTTTATTCGACAGATTGAAAATTGGGGAGACTACCAATTCTTGTAATTCTGCCTCTGCGTTGTCATTTCCCATGGTTGGTTGTATCGTGGGCGTCCTCGGTTTTGTTGCTGGCCTCTCCCTAAAAAATGAGCTGGAGACGGGCCTGGTTGTTGTTGGAAGGACCCTCTTTTATTAGTAGTTTTTCTCTGATTATCAGCCTCAACCTCGCTCCCACTCGAAGATGATGATGAGGTATCCAAGAAAGAAATTAACTTATTATTTGACCTGCCTTGGTATTGGCCAAGGTATTTCCTTGAGTCTGGTCTCGAATAAAAATCGGGTTGTAAATATGGATACATTTTTTCTAGGTTGAAATTCTTTTTATCCTTTTGAAATTGATTTTCTTTCTGATTTATGGTGTAGTCTTTAAATTCCAGGATGTCCTTTTCCACTTTGTCTAATAATGTTTTGGCATCCGTGATCAATTGGTTTTGTTGTATTTCGGTTTCTAAAGTTTTGATTTCCTCCAGTTGTTGTAGCGAAATCCTTTGCGCCGTTTCGACCGTTAAGACCATGAGGTCTCGGCTACATTTGGTCTCAATGTAGCTGTAACCCTTTTTATAAATCGGGTCTTCTGTGAATATCACGGGGATATTTTTGATTTGCAGTCCTGCCGGTATTGTGCCAGCTCTCAAGTGCTGGAGTAGGAAATGACCATGTAGGACTGTGCGAATTTGTTTTTTCTTTAGCCTTAAGAGTTTATCTGTTTCATTTTGATTCCTTGCGGATGCACTCAAGGTCACTGAAGTGAACAGGGGGGGTTTGTCTAACAATTCTTTTATGTGTTCCTCACTATAAGCAAATGTTTGATTTTCTGACATACTGCACACAAATGAAACAAAAAGATACAAGCAACAGCAACAAACATTAACCACTAAACAATTACTTAACAAACCAACTACTTTCACAGCTCCACTAGGGGGTCTGAGAAAAAACCTTGCAGAAAGCCTTCTGCTAAAGTACCGTAACCAAAACTGGGTCTGGGCTCACGGGCAATAAGGACAAGCCTCAATGATAATCACAAATAGATGTATGGCACGATCCAAAGACACACCACTCTATGCAGCAAGTATACCCCTTGTGGGATTCCCACAGGTAGGAAGGGGTCCCCCCTTTCTCATCGGTAGCTGCAGGGCTGTGAAGATGCGTTAATACAGACGGCTGGAGACTGTTACTGTGGTGGCGAACTACCCCGGCTGGACGAATTTGTGGAATACCACGAGTTGCCACTGGGGCAGTTACTGAATAATCACAAAAATACGGGGGGCACTGGTGGAAATTTGGGGGCCAGATTTGAAAGAACTGGTCACCCATACGACTCTTCAAGCAAAGGTGACACTGGGCTTGGCGGTACACCTGGTGAAATGGCTCTATCTGTCAATAATGGAAATAATGCATCGACCTTTACCTCGACTACAAGAGAGGTGGGAGGGTACCTTGAACAGGCAGCTCACCAAAAAAGAGTGGAAAAGGGTCCTAGGTGGCCCCAAAAAGGTGTCTAGGATTGCAGCGTTTAAACTGATACAATTCAATATGCTCCTAAACTTATCTCACCCCACAGCCGCTGAAAGTGATATATGGGAGTGAATACCAGGCCTGTGCCAGATGTTCACAGAGGGATGCTGATTTTGACCACATGGTTTGGGCCTGTCCTGGGCTCAAAGATTATTGGCCCAAGATTGTGGATACGCTTATTACAATTTTGTCTCAGAGTCTGACGTGCTCCCTGGAGATTTGCCTCTCAGGCCTATTCCTGAGACCCAAATCCTAAAGACTGGGGCATTGATTCATAGATCTGGCTTTCCTCTTGGCTATGAGGAGAATAGCTCTTAGGTGGAAGGCGAAACAGATTCATCTAATGGTGAACTGGGAGGATGATGTGTCCTGCTGGGCTAGAGCAGAAGAAAAGGCTTTGAATAAAGAATATAAGATTACAAAGCGGCGTAAACTGCTGGCAGAGCCTTGGGTAGATACAGTGAGGGCATGGGACATACGCAACACACGTGAACAGACCTCACACACTAATTCGATTGATTCTGAAAGGCTGGAAGAGGCACATGCACCTTAAAGACTGGGGGCCTCATTTATGAAAAGTGGCGCATCGCTGCGAGAAAACAGCGATGCGTCACTTTTCATTGCGACCTCCTTGCGACCCCAATGATGCGTCATATTTACAATATGACGCATCATTGCGCAAGGAATTACAGATACGTCAATATTTCTGACGTATGCATGAGTGCAAAAGTGACGCATTGCTGGTGTTCGTCACAAAAAGTGACACACCGGCGGCGTAAAATTGACGCAGGGCCTCATAAATGAGGCCCTGGATGACTTGTCGGATGAGTGGGTCTGTCAAGGTTCTTGGAGAGCGGTAGGAGTCTGTCCCTCTACATCAGGCCACAATTCAGATGTACAATAGGTTGAGTTGCAGATTGGGTGTCACCCCTGCTCGTTTGGAGCTGAATTGGCTTTCTCTCCCTCATATTCCCCCTCCCCACCTTGTGGGTAATGCCCAACCTCAAAGTAGCGTTGGTTAACTGATGGCGGTATGTGTGCTGATTGACGACCCCTGGCAGTTTATCACTAGTTGTAGTTGTATGTTTCCTTTTTTTTGGTGTGTAGATAGGGAATGTGTTCCTTTTGTTTGTTTCTTTATATGGCTTTTCATTTCTCTTAAGCAATTATTGAGCAATTGGTTTGTGTAGCCGACTTATGCTTCTTGAATATCCACTCATCCATGACGAACAATGTTGATAGCAGGCCCGATCACTCCCTGTCGGGTAAACTGCTATAGTGAAAGATTATCTTATCACTGCATTGGTACCAGAGGGGATGGTCACTCTGGAGATAAATAGTCTTGAAAAAGAGATTGTGACCGCAATATATGTCCTGTCTCAGAGATGTGTAGATACTGTACTGTAAAAAGAAACTGGTGAATATAATATGCTACAAAATGCTCTTGCAATGGATGTGTAATTGTGTTGAGTGCAATCTCGTTCATTGAATAAATGCCAATAAAAAAAACAAGAAAAAAAATAAACAATCAATAAGGTAATACAATTCATGGATATTGCAAAGAACTGGAAGTAAGAAACACATACTACTAAGCCCAGATTATTAAACTGCACCTTAGTATACCCAAGCCAAGGAATAGTGTTGCTGTTCCCTACATTACCTATCTCCTCAAGAGCGGACCTACAAGTGGCCATATCCAGGGAGGACCCCAAACTCACCCAAAATGGTAAGGGTCTTATTTTTGCTATGTCCCCGATTCATTTGAGTCTAATATCAAAACACGGGGTGTGGGTGTACTCCTGGGTAGACTAAATAAGATTTTTAAAAAGCATTTTCCTTTGATGGTCTAATCCTTGAGATTCTCCTTTCCCCATAATACGGCCCCATATAAGGCTACTGACTGCACCATGGCCCTATATATTTCTACAACTGGGGACTCTGTGTTTGGCGTGGTGGCTTTATATCGTTTGGAAGCTCAAGTCGGCCCATGAGCCCCTGTGAGCTCTGATTTCAACAATCGGGCTTTCAAATTGCTGGATTTGGAAACCTCACCCCTTAATATTCAAATTGATTAACCTGCTGCAATTGCTTAGTTCCACACATATTTATTTATTTATTTATTTTATTTAAGACGTTTTATATAGCGCTTGCCTGACCCGAGGGTATCGGAACGCTTTACAACAGATACATTGCAGAGAATCACAACAAAGAAAAACAATTAGCAGTGCAGGTCGATGGTGGGGAGATGTGTTTCGAAGTCTTGGGGACAAGGGGTTGAAGCAGTGCGAGGTGTCTGCTTTATCGCCCCGACTGCTCCTATTGGTTTCCTAGGGAGCAGGCGAGGAACAGGGTTTTGAGTTGGCTTTTGAATTTTACAAAAGAGGGAATCGTTCTGATGTGGGGGGGCATAGAGTTTCAGATTTTAGGCGTGCTCCCGGCGAAGGATCGTGTCTCAGTTTTTTGTTTTCGATTTTTCAGTGGGATGAGTAGGAAGGAGTTTGAGCTTCTGAGGTTCCTGGCCTGACCTGCTTTTTTGAGTTTGGACGCCAAATATTTGGTTTTGCCAGTGTGTAGGGCTTTGTGTGTGAGGCATGCTGTTCTGAAGCGAACCCGCATTTCGAGTGGGAGCCAATTAAGTTCTCTGAGTGCAGGAGAAATATGATTGAATTTCTTTATTCCTTGACCATTCTGGGTGCCAGCATTGTGAGTTGTTTTGAGGGTAGCCAGATGTGATTTTGCTATTCCTGAGAGGACAGCATTTCCATAGTCCAATCTTGACAACACCAATGCTTGGGTGGCCTGTATGAGATCACTGGGAGGAATGAAAGGTTTTATTTTGTTCAGTAGCTTTAGGTTAAGAAAAGTGCTCCTAGCTGAGATCTTGATGAGTATGGCCATGTCCAGTTTTGGGTCTAGTGTGATGCCTAGTGATTTGACAGAGTTGGCCAGGGTGAGGTACCCTTTGAGCGCATCAACGGGTTTTAGCCGTTTCACAATTTGGGGGTTCTCCTCTTTGTTCGAGATGAGGAGTAATTAGGTTTTGTCTGGGTTTAATTTAAAGTGACTACTTGAAAGCCATGTCGAACATCTCTCAATACATCATTGAGTCTTTTAATGTCTCTGATGGAGGCGGTTTCAAAGTAGATCTGGGTATTGTCAGAATAAAGATGGAAGGGGATGTTGGCTTTTTTGAGTAGTTTGGTGAGAGGTTCCACGTAGATGTTGAAGAGTTGCAGGGAGAGCACTGAGCCTTGAGGGACTCCCTTGTTGACTTGGTGAAGGTCGGATGTAAAGTTTTTCATTTTGATTCTTTGAGTGCGATTGTGTAGGAAGGAAGAGAACCATTGGAGGACCACAACGCTAAGTCCGGCTCTTTCTTGGAGAGCCCTAATGAGGAGTTTCTGGTCTACTGTATCGAATGCTGCCGATAGATCTAGGAGAATGAGGAGGCAGCATTAGTCAGAGTCTAGTGATTTGTGAATTTTATCGAGGATGTTGAGGAGGGCGGTTTCAGTGCTACAGCTTTTTCTGAAGCCAGACTGATGGAGGTTGATGTTGTCCACTTGTTGGGTTAGTTGTTGGAGTACGCATCTTTCTCGGATTTTGGACAGAAGAGGAAGGTTTCTTTAGCCCACTCTGCCACTATATGTCAGGCATGGCTATATGCAAATCAGTCTGACCCTGTGCCTCATGAGAACAGTCCAGCCCGAACTGCCAAGCCATGTCTTCCCTGAACCGGAAACAAGCTTCCGAGGACAGGTTTCTGGCATTCCAGCTGTCTTCAGCCCGGCTTGCTTGAATCCAGTGGCAAAGTGAGCAAGGGAATCACGTCTGAGCATACCCTGCCACACTTATGGTGGCCAAAAGCGGTACAAAAGGGGGTGGTGATGGACAGAGCATCTGAATCAATCAAACACTCACACCCAGTCAAAATATCTGGGTTTAATCCATCACCGTTCTTTAGCTCAATCTGCCACCCCATTTCAGACATGGCTACATGCAAATCAGTCTGACCCTGTGCCTCATGGGAACAGTCCAGCCCGAACTGCCAACCCATGTCTTCCCTGGACCGGAAACAATCTTCCAAGGACCGGTTTCTGGCATTCAAGCCGTCTTCAGCCCGGCTTGCTTGAATCCAGTGGCATAGTGAGCAAGGGACTCACGTCTGAGCATACCCTGCAACACTTATGGCGGCCAAAAGCGATACAAAAGGGGGTGGTGATGGACGGAGCATCTGAATCAATTAAACACTCAAACCCAGTCAAAAGATCTGGGTTTAATCCATCACCGTTCTTTACCCAACTCAGCCACCCAAGTTCAGACATGGCTATATGCAAATCAGTCTGACCATGTGCCTCATGTGAACAGTCCAGCCCGAACTGCCAAGCCATGTCTTCCCTGGACCGGAAACAAGCTTCCGAGGACCAGTTTCTTGCATTCCAGCCGTCTTCAGCCTGGCTTGCTTGAATACAGTGGCAAAGTGAGCAATGGACTCACGTCTGAGCATACCCTGCCACACTCATGGCGGCCAAAAGCGGTACGAAAGGGGGTGGTGATGGAAAGAGCATCTGAATCAATCAAACACTCACACCCAGTCAAAAGATCTGGGTTTAATCCATCACCGTTCTTTAGCCCACTCTGCCACCCCAGTTCAGACATGGCTATATGCAAATCAGTCTGACCCTGTGCCTCATGGGAACAGTCCAGCCCAAACTGCCAAGCCATGTCTTCCATGGACCGGAAACAAGCTTCTGATGACCGGTTTTTGGCATTCCAGCCGTCTTCAGCCCGGTTTGCTTGAATCCAGTGGCAAAGTAAGCCAGGGACCCAAGTCTGAGCATACCCTGCCACACTTATGGCGGCCAAAAGCGATAAAAAAGGGGGTGGTGATGGAAGGAGCATCTTAATCAATCAAACACACACACCCAGTCAAAAGATCTGGGTTTAATGCATCACCGTTCTTTAGCCCACTCTGCCACCCCAGTTCAGACTTGGCTATATGCAAATCAGTCTGACCCTGTGCCTCATGGGAACAGTCCAGCCGGAACTGCCAAACCATGTCTTCCCTGGAATGGAAACAAGCTTCTGATGACAGGTCTCGGGCATTCCAGCCATCTTCAGCCCGGATTGCTTGAATCTAGTGGCAAAGTTAGCAAGGGACTCACGTCTAAGCATACCCTGCCACACTTATGGCAGCCAAAAGTGGTACAAAAGGGGGTGGTGGTGGACAGAGCATCTGAATCAATCAAACACTCACACCCAGTCAAAAGATCTGGGTTTAATCCATCACCGTTCTTTAGCCCACTCTGCCACCCCAGTTCAGACATGGCTATATGCAAATCAGGCTGACCCTGTGCCTCATGGGAACAGTCCAGCCCGAACTGCCAAGCCATGTCATCCCTGGACCGGAAACAAGCTTCCGAGGACCGGTTTCTGGCATTCCAGCCGTCTTCAGCCCGGCTTGCTTGAATCCAGTGGCAAAGTGAGAAAGGGACTCACGTCTGAGCATACCCTGCCACACTTATGGCGGCCAAAAGCAGTACAAAAGGGGGTGGTGATGGACGGAGCATCTGAATCAATCAGACACTCACACCCAGTCAAAAGATCTGTGTTTAATCCATCACCATTCTTTAGCCCACTCTGCCACCCCTGGTCAGTCAAGGCTATATGCAAATCAGTCTGACCCTGTGCCTCATGGGGACAGTCCAGCCCGAACTGCCAAGCCATGTCTTCCCTGGACCGCAAACAAGCTTCTGAGGACCGGTTTCTGGCATTCCAACCGTCTTCAGCCAGGCTTGCTTGAACCCAGTGGCAAAGTGAGCCTGGGACTCACGTCTGAGCATACCCAGCCACACTTATGGCGGCCAAAAGCGGTACAAAAGGGGGTGGGGATGGACGGAGCATCTGAATCAATCAAACACACACACCCAGTCAAAAGATCTGGGTTTAATCCATCACCGTTCTTTAGCCCTCTCTGCCACCCCAGTTCAGACATGGCTATGTGCAATTCAGTCTGACCCTGTGCCTCATGGGAACAGTCCAGCCCGAACTGCCAAGCCATGTCTTCCCTGGACCAGAAACAAGCTTCCGAGGACCGGTTTCCTGGCATTCCTGCCATCTTCAGCCCGGCTTGCTTGAATCCAGTGGCAACGTGAGCAAGGGACTCACGTCTGAGCATACCCTGCCACACTTATGGCGGCCAAAAGCGGTACAAAAGGGGGTGGTGATGGACAGAGCATCTGAGTCAATCAAACACTCACACCCAGTCAAAAGATCTGGGTTTAATCCATCACAGTTCTTTAGCCCACTCTGCCACCCCAGTTCAGACATGGCTATATGCAAATCAGTCATACCCTGTGTCTCATGGGAACAGTCCAGCCCGAACTGCCAAGCCATGTCTTCCCTGGACCGGAAACAAGCTTCCAAGGACCGTTTTCTGGCATTCCAGCCGTCTTCAGCCCGGCTTGCTTGAATCCAGTGGCAAAGTGAGCAAGGGACTCACGTCTGAGCATACCCTGCCACACTTATGGCGGCCAAAAGTGGTACAAAAGGGGGTGGTGATTGACGGAGCATTTGAATCAATCAAACACTCACACCCAGTCAAAAGATCTGGTTTTAATCCATCACCGTTCTTTAGCCCACTCTGCCACCCCAGTTCAGACATGGCTATATGCAAATCAGTCTGACCCTGTGCCTCATAGGAACAGTCCAGCCAATACTGCCAAGCCATGTCTTCCCTGGACCGGAAACAAGCTTCCGAGGACCGGTTTCTGGCATTCCAGCCGTCTTCAGCCCAGCTTGCTTGAACCCAGTGGCAAAGTGAGCAAGGGACTCACGTCTGAGCATACTGTGACACACTTATGGTGGCCAAAAGCGGTAATATGGGGGTGGTGATGGACGGAGCATCTGAATCAATTAAACTCTCACACCCAGTCAAAAGATCTGGGTTTAATCCATCACCGTTCTTTAGCCCACTCTGCCACCCCAGTTCAGACATGGCTATATGCAAATCAATCTGACCCTGTGCCTCATGGGCACAGTCCAGCCCGAACTGCCAAGCCATGTCTTCCCTGCATTGGAAACAAGCTTCCGAGGACCAGTTTCTGGCATTACAGCCATCTTCAGCCCGGCTTGCTTGAATCCAGTGGCAAAGGTAGCAAGGGACTCACGTCTGAGCATACCCTGCCACACTTATGGCGGCCAAAAGTGGTACAAAAGGGGGCGGTGATGGACGGAGCATCTGAATCAATCAAACACTCACACCCAGTCAAAAGATCTGGGTTTAATCCATCACCGTTCTTTAGCCCACTCTGCCACCCCAGTTCAGACATGGCTATATTCAAATCAGTCTGACCCTGTGCCTCATGGGAACAGTCCAGCCCGAACTGCCAAGCCATGTCTCCCCTGGACCGGAAACAAGCTTCCGAGGACCGGTTTCTGGCAATCCAGCCATCTTTAGCCCGGCTTGCTTGAATCCAGTGGCAAAGTGAGCAAGGGACTCACGTCTGAGCATACCCTGCGACACTTACGGCAGCCAAAAGCTGTACAAAAGGGGGTGGTGATGGACGGAGCATCTGAATCAATCAAACACTCACACCCAGTCAAAAGATCTGGGTTTTATCCAACACCGTTCTTTAGCCCACTGTGCCACCCCAGTTCAGACATGGCTATATGCAAATCAGTCTGACCCTGTGCCTCATGGGAACAGTCCAGCCCAAACTGCCAAACCATGTCTTCCCTGGACTGCTAAAAAAAAGCTTCAGAGGACCGGTTTCTGGCATTCCAGCTGTCTTCAGCCCGGCTTGCTTGAATCCAGTGGCAAGTGAGCAAGGGACTCACGTCAAAGCATACCCTCCCACACTTATGGCGGCCAAAAGCGGTACAAAAGGGGGTGGTGATGGACAGAGCATCTGAATCAATCAAACACTCACACCCAGTCAAAAGATCTGGGTTTAATCCATCACCGTTCTTTAGCCCACTCTGCCACCCCAGTTCAGACATGGCTATATGCAAATCAATCTGACCCTGTGCCTCATGGGCACAGTCCAGCCCGAACTGCCAAGCCATGTCTTCCCTGCATTGGAAACAAGCTTCCGAGGACCGGTTTCTGGCATTACAGCCATCTTCAGCCCGGCTTGCTTGAATCCAGTGGCAAAGGTAGCAAGGGACTCACGTCTGAGCATAACCTGCCACACTTATGGCGGCCAAAAGTGGTACAAAGGGGGTGGTGATGGACGGAGCATCTGAATCAATCAAACACTCACACCCAGTCAAAAGATCTGGGTTTAATCCATCACCGTTCTTTAGCCCACTCTGCCACCCCAGTTCAGACATGGCTATATGCAAATCAGTCTGACCCTGTGCCTCATGGGAACAGTCCAGCCCGAACTGCCAAGCCATGTCTTCCCTGGACCGGAAACAAGCTTCCGAGGACCGGTTTCTGGCATTCCAGCCGTCTTCAGCCGGGCTTGCTTGAATCCAGTGGCAAAGTGAGCAAGGGACTCACGTCTGATCATAACCTGCCACACTTATGGCGGACAAAAGCGGTACAAAAGGGGGTGGTGATGGACGTAGGATCTGAATCAATCAAACACTCACACCCAGTCAAAAGATCTGGGTTAAATCCATCACCTTTTTTAGCCCACTTTGTCACCCCAGTTCAGACATGGCTATATGCAAATCAGTCTGACCCTGTGCCTCATGGGAACACTACAACCCGAACTGCCTAGCCATGTCTTCCCTGGACCGGAAACCAGCTTCCGAGGACCGGTTTCTGGCATTCCAGCCGTCTGCAGCCAGGCTTGCTTGAATCCAGTGTCAAAGTGAGCAAGGGACTCACGTCTGAGCATACCCTGCCACACTTATGGCAGCCAAAAGCGGTACAAAAGGGGGTGGTGATGGACGGAGCATCTGAATCAATCAAACACACACACCTAGTCAAAAGATCTGGGTTTAATCCATCACCGTTCTTTAGCCCACTCTGCCACCCCAGTTCAGACATGGCTATATGCAAATCAGTCTGACCCTGTGCCTCACGGGAACAGTCCAGCCCGAACTGCCAAGCCATGTCTTCCCTGGACCGGAAACAAGCTTCCGAGGACCGGTTTCTGGCAATCCAGCCATCTTCAGACCGGCTTGCTTGAATCCAGTGGCAAAATGAGCAAGGGACACACATCAGCCTTCAGAACTCCCGAGGCTTCGCCGGGAGCATTGTTTCTTTTAAAGCCCTTACCGACCTGGTCAGCGCTTGTTCTGCCACCAGCTGCGCTCTGGACTTCCGCGCACGGCAGCAAACCCTTCTTAGCAGCCTCCATTCTTTCCCTTCTGCACGCCACCCAGAGCGCCTCCCGCTGATCGTCTCCTGAGACGGGCGAGCTTCCATCTTGGGCGGCTCTGGGTCAGCGTTGCAGCGTTTGGGCCCCTCCCCCCAAGACAAGTACTTTAGGCGCTCGCTGGTCATCGCGCCTTACACACATCAGCCTTCAGAACTCCCGAGGCTTCGCCGGGAGCAACGTTTCTTTTAAAGCCCTTACCGACCTGGTCAGCGCTTGTTCTGCCACCAGCTGCGCTCTGGACTTCCGCGCACGGCAGCAAACCCTTCTTAGCAGCCTCCATTCTTTCCCTTCTGCACGCCACCCAGAGCGCCTCCCGCTGATCGTCTCCTGAGACGGGCGAGCTTCCATCTTGGGCGGCTCTGGGTCAGCGTTGCAGCGTTTGGGCCCCTCCCCCCAAGACAAGTACTTTAGGCGCTCGCTGGTCATCGCGCCTTACACACATCAGCCTTCAGAACTCCCGAGGCTTCGCCGGGAGCAACGTTTCTTTTAAAGCCCTTACCGACCTGGTCAGCGCTTGTTCTGCCACCAGCTGCGCTCTGGACTTCCGCGCACGGCAGCAAACCCTTCTTAGCAGCCTCCATTCTTTCCCTTCTGCACGCCACCCAGAGCGCCTCCCACTGATCGTCTCCTGAGACGGGCGAGCTTCCATCTTGGGCGGCTCTGGGTCAGCGTTGCAGCGTTTGGGCCCCTCCCCCCTAGCCACTCCCTCTCATGTGTCCCCACATAATGGTGGGTCAGTCCCGGCAGCGCAGCGGACGAGCGCAGCGGGCGCGACGAAGGCGCGACGAAGTTGCGCCTAAGTTAAGCCCGTCTGCGCCCGTCCGCGACGGGCCGGGACCGAGGGCCATAGACCCTGCCCTTTCTTTGTCGTACTCCTCTGCCCAGCTACTGTCCCTCTCTGTCTCTGCTCCTCTCTCTCCTTCTGCAGTTCATCATCTATCCTCGCATGGTATTTATGCTCCCCACGTCCCCTGTCCTTCCCCGGTTTCTCCCATTTCCTCCCCCTCCACCCCTTCTATGCCCTCTGCTACTGGCATCATTTCTGGTCCCCCAGCCGCCTCTGCTATCCTTCTTAATACCCGTTCCGCCACCAAAAATCAAACTGCCCTTTTCAATCTCTTGGACACTGACTCCCCGGATTTTCTTTTCCTCACCGAAACCTGGTTTTCTTCCGACTCACTCCCTGACCTCCTCGCTATTCTTCCTAGTACCCACTATGCCCTTCGTGCTGACCGCCCTGACGGAAAAACTGGAGGGGGTGTGGCGATGATAATCCGCTCTTCTATGAAGTTTCAGCTGCTTCCGCACCCCCGCATATCCAGTGTTGACTTCTTGGTGGCACGCTCTCTCAATCTTCCGGCACCCCTCACGGTGGTCCTCGTGTACCGCCCACCCCAAAGCATGCCTTCATTTGTGTCCACCCTGCAGGATCTTCTGGCCACTTTGGCGGTAAATAATTCCTCGCTGCTCCTGCTCGGTGACTTCAATTATTGGCCGGGCGATCCGAGGGAAGACTCCTCTTCCAAAGATTTCTCTGCCACACTTCAGTGCTTCAATTTCCTACCCCATGTTCTGGCCCCTACCCACATTCATGGTCACATTTTAGACCAAATTTGGTCCTTACGCTGTCAACTCTCGCCCACTTCTATTTTACCTTGTGTTTGGTCGGACCACTCCATGATCTCCTTTTCTATTCATCTAGGTCATGTTGAGAAAGCTCCCCTGCCTAAAAACATCTTGGCCCGAAGCTGGAATAAGACTGATCTTAATAACCTTTCATCTTTATTGTCTTCATCCGCTCCTACCCTGACCCACCTATCTCTGGAAAGTCAGGCGCACGTCATTAACACCTGGCTTTCTTCCGCTTGCGACCAGGTCGCTCCTCTCAAAAAAATTAAATCGGCTCGCCCCCATGACGCTCACAAGTGGTTTTCGAGTGACCTTAAATCCCTGAAATTAGAGCTCAGGCGCTCGGAGCGTCATTGGCGTCGCAACTACTTCCCTACCCTCCGTCTCAAATATAAAGCCCTCCTTAATACCTACAAAAAAGCCATTTTAGCGGCCAAATCCAAATACTTTAATGAGCGCGTGGCCCTGTCAGCCAACAAGTCCCGTGAGATTTTCTCACTTGTTCACAGTCTTGCTACCTCCCATCGTGCCTGTCTCTCCCCTGCTCCTTCTCAATCCCTCTGTCATTCTTTGAATGATTATTTTATCAACAAAATTATCACCATTAAAGCTAATATTCCCATTGTGTCCCCTCCTGCTCTGCCTGATCATTCTCACCTATCTTCTTCTGTTTTAGATCATTTTGAACCCATCTCTCCTGAGCTTTTCCTTGACCTGCTTGTCAAGGTCAAGTCCGGTTCTCCTGTAGATTGTGCCCCTGCACGGATCCTCAGAACTCTTTACACTAGCTGTCCGGCCCCCCCCCTCACTTTTCTTAACACTTCTTTGGTCTCGGGCTGTGTTCCCCCCTCCTTTAAATCTGCTATTGTTTTTCCTATTTTGAAAAAGGCTGGCCTTGATCCCTCCCTTCCATCTAACTTCAGGCCGATTTCCCTTCTCCCCTACCTAGGGAAGATTCTTGAAAGCTACGTAACATCCTGCCTTTCCGCCTACATTGAGGAGAATCATCTTCTGGCCTCCCACCAGGCGGGTTTTCGTCCTGGCCACTCCACTGAGGGAGTGGTCCTCGCGGTCCTCGATGAACTTAAGGGCAAGGCCGACAGCAACCTCCCCCAGGCCTTGGTCCTTTTGGACTTGTCCGCTGCGTTTGATACTGTCGATCATGCCATCCTTCTCGACCGTGTCAGCGCAGCGGGCATCCAAGGCACCGCCTTCTCCTGGATCGCGTCCTTCCTCCAAGGCAGGTCACAGGCAGTCCACCTTTCTGACTTTTCTGCTCCCCCACTCCCGGTCACCTGTGGGGTCCCTCAAGGTTCTTCCCTTTCCCCTCTCCTCTTCAATCTTTACATCCGTCCCCTCATCTCCTCTCTTCTCGAGCTGGGGGTCTCTGTGTATAATTACGCTGATGACCTCCAGCTCGTCTTTGATCTTTCTTCCCCAGCTGATTCTCTTCCCAAGTTCTGTTCTACTCTTCTTTTCATTTCCCAGTGGATGAGCTTCAATCATTTGAAGCTCAATCCCGATAAAACAGAGCTTGTCCTTACCGGTGGTTCATCCAATCCCTGGTCCTCTGCTCATTGGCCCCTTTCCTTTGGTCCCCCCCCTCTCCTGTCCCCTCAGTCCGGACTTTGGGCATCAAGATCAGTAATGATCTATCCATCCACGCCCAAATCAGTTCTGTTGTGTCTTCTTGTTTTTCTTCCCTCCGCCTCATTCGCAAGATTTCCCGGTTTTTTTCTGTTGATGCCCTCAAAACCATCATCACGGCCCTTATTACATCCCGCCTGGATTATGGCAACGGCCTGTACGTAGGCATCCCTGCCTACGAAACTCGCCGTCTTCAGGCCATCCAAAACCAGGCGGCCCGTCTTATCCTTTGTCTCCCCAAATTCTCCCACATCACCCCAGCCCTCAAATCCCTTCATTGGCTCCCGGTTCTTTTCAGGTCCCGGTTTAAATTGGCATGCCTTGCTTTCCGAGCGCACGCTCGTTCTGCCCCGCTTTTCATTAACTCTCTTATCTCCCCCCATGCTCCCAGCCGCTCTCTCCGTTCTTCTTCTCTTTCTCTTCTTCATGTCCCCCGCTTCCGCAAAACCCGAACCGGGGGCACCCGATTCTCTGTCCTGGCCCCCCAGATCTGGAACAATCTCCCTCCCTCCATCCGTTCTATCCCCATTTTTTCCCACTTCCGCAAAGCCCTTAAAACTTTTCTTTTTCTTCAGGCTTTCCCCGACTAACCTCTCATGGGACCCTCTGTAGAATCTGTTGTGTTCCTCAGCGCCAGGAAGCCGCTTGGCCGCAGTGCGCTTTAGAAATTTCTTTTTCATTTCATTCATTTCATTTCATTTCATTTCATTTCATTTCAAGGGACTCACGTCTGAGCATGCCCTGCCACACTTATGGCGTCCAAAAGGGGGTGGTGATGGAAGGAGCACCTGAATCAATCAAACACTCACACCCAGTCAAAAGATCTGGGTTTAATCCATCACCGTTCTTTAGCCGACTCTGCCACCCCTGTGCAGACATGGCTATATGCAAATCAGTCTGACCTTGTGCCTCATGGGAACAGTCCAGCCCGAACTGCCAAGCCATGTCTTCCCTGGACCGTAAACAAGCTTCCGAGGCCCGGTTTCTGACATTAAAGCCGTCTTCCACCCGGCTTGCTTAAATCCAGTGGCAAAGTGAGCAAGGGACTCACGTCTGAGCATACCCTGTAGGAGAGTAGGGTCTGCTATCCTATGGTCACCCCAAATTTTTGCTTTTTGCTTCACTGGTTTCTGACTTAATGTGGCTGTGGGCCTGCTAATCAGACCCACAGCCTGCTGTTCTCTCTCTAAATTACTGCCAATGCACTTTAGGTGCATTACGAATTGGAACTGGTTCACCTTATGAGCCCCTGTAGTAGTGCACCCTAGGTGCCCAGGGCATAGGTGTATCCAAGGCCTACCAGGGGCTGCAGCATGTATTGTGCCACCCCTGGCCTGGCCTCCATATTTGACACAACTGGCTGATCACTCAGCTGGGGTAAGTCGGTGTAACCACCTCTTACTTAGGTACAGTATGTCTGTGCCTAACCCTAAACTGGACACATATGTTCCTATCAGCCACTCCTATGGAAGGCCTCATCAATCCTGGAGGCAGAGTGCTTGGAAATATGTGAGATAGTGCTCTAGCATGAGCTGAGCCTGTCTGCAGCTGTCGGGAACCACTCCCTAAGCTGTTCCGGGATATTGCCATACCATATACTCTTAAGTGCATTATAATCCTCGCGGTTATTTGCTATCTTTGGTTTGGCTTTATCAAAACATGTCGAGTAAGGTGTCATACGAATTGGAATACTATCCCCTCGCCAATTCTGGCGACGGGGATAGCATTCCACCCTTCTAGAGGGACACGACATGTGGGTAGCCTTAACCCCGGTTAAAGTTAAACAGAGCCTCAGCATCACAAAATGGATGCTGCCACCACAGACACGAGTCTGGCCTCCTGCTGCTGACCGAAACTCGGCAGATGGTGGCCTGGACAAAGGGTTTCCTGCCTTGGGAGGTGCGAGCACCACCCCAGACAGGATTTTGTGTATTGGGTAGGACAGGGCTGAATAGAATCAGACATGCCCGGGGCACACAAGGTGTCCCCGTGCATAGGCCAGTCCAAACCGGTCTTGGGACTTTCCAGACCCAGGCCTGGCGCGGAACTGGACAAAGGAAAGGGGGTGTAACCGCCCCCCTTCCTGGTTCCTCCCAGAGGAGGGACCTAGTAGGTGATCCACCCCTCAGATTGGGAATAAGAGCGGGAGCAGTGCCATTGCACAGCAGATCATCCTGAAATCAACTTTAAACAAGAAGAAGACTGGACTTCGACATTCTGCTGCACAGAAGACTGAAGAGATTCTCCCTTCTGGCCTAGGAGTGGCCACCCTGTGAACACAGGTACCAACCAGCAACTCGACGTCTGCTTTGCCGCCGCCTCCCGCCGGAGACCGAGCCCAGAGCCTGACAAGAACCAGACTCCCAGACCTCTCAGAGCCCGATCCACAGTCCCTGCGAAGAAGGGACCCGTGGAGGCACCGAGTGACGTGGGACCGGACCTCTTGGAAGACACTTGAAAAGCTGACTGCGCAGCTTCTGAGGCATCCTCGACATTGTGCTTTGGGGACTGAGAACCCCCACCACCGAGCAGCTCTTGCACCGAAGATCAGCCCTCCAGCATCTCCACGATCTGCGTGGGGCCCTTTTGCATTGTGCCACTCGACGCGCCATCCCGGCCACTAGCCACGTGGTCAGCGGCCATCTTGGCGACGAACCCGAAGATTTACACAGCAGGTCTGGTTGCTCCAGACCTACCCAAGCTCCTGTGAAAAGGAGCACCCGCTCTGACCTTGCTGGTCCGAGTGTTAAGCATCTTTCAACTTCTGCCTGGCTTGCCTTTGCCAAGGCATGTTTGCTCTGATCGAGGTGCCGACACCGCCAACAGCGAGAAGCCTGCGTGGGACAGCTCGTGACCGACTCCTGGACGTCCTCGACCCCGGGTATCCACGTGGCTGCAGAAAGAAGCTACCCGACAACGCCTGTTTGCACCCGACATCGCCTGGTTCCAATCTGGTTCCACGGTAGTCACTGGCTAGTGACTTTGAACACCGTCCCCTCTGCTTTCAGGTCTTCACATCTTCAGATCCACCCTTGGATCCACCGGAACTCTTCTCATCGAGCCGCCTGCAGCATCTTCAGCTCCAAGCACCATCGACCAGCGTGACGAAACCCGACACTACTTCGACCCTGTGCACCCGCTTCCTGTGGGTGAGGTAACTCAGCTCCGTCAGTGCTCCTGCATTGGTACACATCTCAAGGGCCTGTGTCTTAAGTTTTAACTCCGTAGGTCACTCGGAAGGTTCCTAACTTTCTAACTTTGTACTTTTTACGCACCATAGACTTTACATTGGAAAGTGCGTGCACTTTGAACACTGCACCCGAGTCCCGTGGGCCTCTCCCGACTTAGTCACTGCTAGTCTCGAATAGCTCCAGCGATTCCCAAGGCCCTAGGCCTCTTCACTTTCCTCTTGGTATCTCTTATACCACTTTCTTAGTAAATGGTTTAGGTGGCCCCTAGGGCTCATCCATATTGTGCAACTTTTGTGTATTTTAAACTGTCTTGTGATTTAACGCTTGTGCTTCTGTGCTCATAAAGAGTCCAGGGGATTTTAATAGTTAATAAATCAATATATATTTTCAATATATATCTGTGTGGTGTCCCTTTCATTTGGTATTCAAGGGGGTTGTGTATGGTATAACAGCTGGCTTCACATGCCTTTCAAAGTTTAGCCTAAGACTGCTTTGTCCACGTTACCACTAGGATAACTGGTCTACAAGGTTGAATTACAACCATCATCATAAGGGTTGCTTGGCATGGTACAAAGTGATCACTAAGAATTAGTGAGCATTATATACCAGGCCAACTTCTCACATTGGTGAGCAGCGGATTGGGATCTGAGCTTGCTGTTGTTTTACCATTACAATCTTTGAGATTATCATTTGAAAGATCATACAGGTACCTGCTAGGTACATATAAAACAAGACTAGTATACTTAAGTTCTACTGAACTTAGTTGTTGTAGAGCAAAGGGAGTAGCACACCCTAGCTACAACTACTAGATAGGTTTAGTAGGTAAACACCAGTGTAGGTAGATTGCAACACATCCACCCACACTAGAGCAATGTCTGGAGCAGAAGGGTCCAGTGGACTTACTCCTGTTGAGAGTGACCCTCCAAGGGCACCATCCAAATTTGCTATTTTTTCCTTTAAGGAATTAAGACATCTTTGTGTCTTGAGGGGTCTGAAGACAGGGCCTTCCCCTACTACAGACCACCTAGACCAGTCTGAGACTCTAAAGCCCTCTAAGGTAAACCCCACAGGGGATACTGAAGGAGGCCATCCTTCAGAGGATGACACTGTAGACACCCCTGCCCCTATCATCCTGGTAGATGAGGAAGCCTCCACCACTGGAGCTCCTCAGGTAGATGTAGAGGAAGAAGAAGAGGAGGAGGAGGTGGAAAGCAGTGAGTCAGATGATGACAGAGATAGTCAGGTGCTGGTCAGTAGACTGAACCAGGCTAACTTAAGCCAACTTGGGAATGAATCAGGTAACAACCCATTCAGACCCCCAGGTGGACTTAACCAGGGGCATAGGAGGAGGAGGAATCACTCAGGTGAATCCAATACCTCCCATGTCTCTAGAGGCTCTCATGGTCACTCCAGAAAGGAGATGACTAGCCCTCAGAGAAGGGAACATGAGGCCAAGATGAGAGAGGCTGAGCTTAGGATCCAGAGGCAAGAGTTAGAGGTTGCCCTGGCCAAGGAGAAACTTGCTAGAGCAAGACAGCCTAGAGAGAGTGGGGTAATAGAACCCACTGGTGGCAGCAATATCCACAAGGATAAAGACAGGTCTTTTGATAACAGAAACCTGAGTAAGATTGTGCCCCCCTACAAAGCTGGGGATGATATCCATAAATGGATTACTGCAATGGAGAGAGCCTGCAGAGTACAGCAGATCCCTCAGGAGCAGTGGGCAGCAATCTTGTGGCTCTCCTTTGAAGGTAGAGGCCGAGACAGACTCCTCACAGTTAGTGATGGGGATTCTAGAAACTACCTGGTCCTGAAGAGTGCTCTGATTGATGGGTTAGGCTTAACCACTGAACAGTACAGGTTAATGTTCAGAGATACCCAGAAGACACAGACTCAGGACTGGTCTGAATTTGTTGAGTGTGCCACTAAGGCTCTGGAGGGATGGTTGCTGGGAAGCAAGGTTACAGACTATGAAGGATTGTATAATTTGCTGATGAGAGAACAAATTTTAAATAATTGTCAGAACCAGCAGTTGCATCAACATTTGGTTGACTCAGATTTGACCTCTCCCCAAGAATTGGGAAAGAGGGCAGATAAATGGGTAAGAACCAGAGTTAAGCAAAAGAACCAGAACCAGAACCAGGGTGGTGACCAGAAGAAAACAGACCAGAAGGGTGGGGAGCAGAAAGCTAAAGACCAGAAGTCTTCAACAGGGCCCCAAACTGAGACAGAGGGTGGGTCCCAAACTTCCAAGAAGAAGAAGAAAGAAGGTCAGAAGAAACCCTGGTGTAAAACTTGTAAGAACACCTCTCACTGGACAAGTGAGTGTAAAAAGGGTGGAGCCCCCAGCACTGCAGCCCCTAAGGCACCTGCACCCACTAGTACAGTTAGCAGTGCTGGTCCTCAAGCCAAGGGATTAGTGGGTATCACTTCGGGAACTGAAGGAGATTCTGACCTAGTCAGAACCCTTACACAGGCTGTTCTGGTTTGTGAAGGGGACATAGATTTGACCCCTGACATAAGTCCCAGTAACCTGGGCAAATACAGACAGACACCTTTGATCAACAATAAAGTGGCTCAAGCTTACAGGGACACATGTGCCAGTGTCACTATGGTGACACCTAACTTTGTGGACCCTGGACAATACATGCCAGGCGATGATTACCTGGTGACCAATGCCAGCAATGTCACTACTACACATAGTGTGGCACTTGTTAACTTTTCCTGGGGAGGGGTAACTGGCCTAAAGAAAGTTGTGGTTAGTGCTGATCTCCCAGTAGCATGTTTGTTGGGCAATGACCTGGAGAACTCTCTATGGTCAGAAGTTGAGTACAGGACTCATGCAGAGATGTTAGGGATATCATCACATGTCCTTGCTGTGACCAGGTCACAGGCCAAAAAGTGCCTCTCTGAACCTCAGGTCTTGGATCCTGGAACAATGGACCAAGTACCTTCCAAGAAGAAGAACAGGAGGGTTAAGGCTGCGCCTTCCCAACTGCCTACAAGTGAGGATCAGGCTTCACAGGAAACTGATCTTGAGACCCCTGAAGGAACTGTCCCTGAAGAACTTGAACCTGATCAGGTTGAGTTTCTGGGGACAGGGGGACCTTCTAGGGCAGACTTGGGGCAGGCTCAGTTAACCTGTCCTTCTCTTGAACCCCTCAGACAGCAGGCTGCTGCTGAGGCTGCTGGGAATGCTCAAGGTGCCCATAAAGTATATTGGGACGATGGACTCCTTTATTCAGAGGCTAGAGACCCCAAGCCTGGTGCTACCAGGAGGTTGGTTATACCTCTGCAATTTAGGGGCTTCCTACTCACCTTGGCCCATGATATTCCTTTAGCAGGACACCTAGGCCAGAACAAGACTTGGGACAGGCTTGTCCCTCACTTTCACTGGCCTCACATGTCTGAAGACACCAAGGAGTTTTGTCGCTCCTGTGAAACCTGCCAAGCCAGTGGTAAAGCAGGTGGAACAACAAAGGCCCCCCTAATACCACTACCTGTGGTGGGGGTTCCCTTTGAAAGAGTGGGGATTGATATTGTTGGTCCAATGGATCCCCCTACAGCATCTGGGCACAGATTCATACTGGTGGTAGTGGATCATGCCACCAGGTACCCAGAGGCAATTCCCCTTAGGACCACAACAGCTCCTGTTGTGGCCAGGGCCTTACTTGGAGTTTTCTCCAGAGTGGGGTTTCCTAAGGAGGTAATATCAGATAGAGGTGCCAACTTCATGTCTGGATATTTGACAGCTATGTGGAAGGAATGTGGTGTCAACTACAAGTTCACCACTCCTTATCACCCACAATGCAATGGGCTTGTTGAGAGATTTAACAAGACCCTAAAGGGCATGATTAAAGGATTACCTGAAAAGCTCAGGCGAAGATGGGACATCCTTCTGCCCTGCCTTTTGTTCACTTACAGAGAGGTCCCACAAAAGGGGGTTGGCTTCAGCCCCTTTGAATTGTTGTTTGGGCACCCTGTAAGAGGACCCCTGTGTCTAGTGAAGGAAGGATGGGAGTTACCTCTCAAAAAGCCTAAACAGGACATAGTGGACTATGTACTTGGTCTCCGCTCCAGGATGGCAGAGTACATGGAAAAGGCATCAAAAAACATTGAGGCTAGCCAAGAATTACAAAAAGCTTGGCATGACCAAAAGGCTGTCCTTGTTGAATTTCAGCCTGGACAGAAGGTATGGGTGTTGGAGCCAGTGGCCCCAGCAGCGAGTGATGGCTCGCTATGCCGTCACTTCGATAGCTCGGACCGGACGGGTCCTCCTTCGCTTTGCTCTCGGGCTCCCGGTGCAGTCGCGGTCACGGTGTTCGGGCCAGCGGCGGCTGGTCCTCACTTTGCTTCTGCTGTTGCTTTGGGCCCCGGTCACGGTGGTCGGGAGGAGGTTGATGCCTCAGAGGAGATTCCTCCGTCAGTGCTGCGGCGATGGTCAGCACCCGCAGTCGCTTTCCAAGGGGGTAGCGCCCACTGGTCCTGGGACGCTGGTCAGGGGGCAAGTTCAGTTGCAAGCCCTTGGAGATCTTTTTGCAGAGTTTGGCACAAGTAGCACAACAGTCTTTTCGTAGTCTTATTGTCTTCCTCTCCTTCAGCAGCAAGGCACCAGACACAGGCAGGAGTCAGCACCCTTCCTTGTCTCTCACGGTCCTTCTCGTAGGGCAGAGTCTTTCTGTGGCCCAAACCGGATCTAAATTTCAAGGAGCAGGGCTCCGTCTTTTATAGGCCAATTCTTTTGTTCTCGCAGGCCAGGGGGGCCTTTGCATAGCCACTCTCAGTTCTGGAGTACCCCCGCGGGGGTACTCCGGCTTCTGCTTTCGGTGTGAGGGGCAGGCGCATCAGACACCCCACAGGAGGTGGAGCCAGCATTGTCCGGACAGGAGTGGCCAGAGTACCTTGTTGATGGGGGCTTCGCCCTTCCTGGGCCAGGTGCCGGCAGAGTCATCCGCCGCTCCCCAGGAGGGTGGAGCCAGCATTGTGGAGGTCGAGCACAGTGACAGCTCGAGTCAAGAGGCACTCCTACCTCCCACTAAGGTGTAATCTGCGCATTCACCACCTGTCATCCCTCCAGCCCTGTCACTCACACATCCCAGACAGTCAGATACACACCAGCAGAGGCGGCTGAAATGGTTAAGCAAGCAAATGCTAACTTTCTAAAAGTAGCATTTGCAAACCCAGGATACTAAAATAAACTTGACTACAAGAAATATCTTATCATCCTGAGTTCAGGCATACTAAACATGACTCGCTACCATGCTCCTTGAGCCTGCGGGGATTATAGGGTGTAATAATCCTCGCAGCTCAGTCTGGCCTAATGGAGCAGGTAGCCTTCAATAGTGAAATACGGTCTTCGTTGTAAGTCACTACTAGGACATGCCGCGCACATCAGGGCTTGTCCTACCTTGCACCTACAACGCACCCTGCCCGCAGGCCTACCATAGGGGTGACTCATATGTAGTCAAGGGAAGGGTCGGTGCTGGCAAGTGGGGACACTTGCCCAGCTAGCGTGACAGTACGAGACCGCACGCGGGTTCTGCGGTCGCAGTTCCCAGACACATCTTTACGGCTGCTTCGGTGGGTGGCGCAACCAGCGCTGCAGGCCCACCAGCAGTATTGGCATCTACAAGCCCCGGCACTCTCTCGTGCACTTTACTAGGGACTAACAGTAAATCCAATGCACCAATCATGGATACCAATCGTATGTACAATTTACAGTAGGGAGCACTTGCACTGCGGCACGGATCAGCCGTGGCGCAGTGCCCTGAGTATCGGAAAACCAGCAAAACATCGGAGGCACATCAGCAAAAAGTGGAAGGGAGACTCACGCCAAGGTGCCAGGTCTAACATGTGTCCCCTCCAGCTGAAATGTGGGGGGAACTACCCTTCCCCAGGGAGTTCCACATCACTAAGGCGGAAAAATCTGGACAGACCGTCAGCGTTGGCGTGATCGGTGCCAGGGCGGTGTTCCACCGTAAAGTCCATACTCTGTAGAGAAATGGACCACCTCAACAGTTTCGGGTTCTCACCCCTCATTTGCATCAACCATCTGAGGGGCCTGTGGTCCGTCTGAACTCGGAAGTGAGACCCAAACAAGTAGGGTCTTAGCTTCTTCAGCGCCCAGACCACAGCAAATGCTTCTCGCTCTATTGCACTCCACCTACTTTCCCGTGGAAGTAACCTCCGACTTATGAAGGCTACGGGTTGGTCAAAGCCCTCCTCAGTCATCTGTGAAAGAACAGCCCCTACACCATGCTCTGAAGCGTCTGTTTGCACAATGAACTCCTTGGAGAAATCTGGGGCCAGGAGCACGGGCGCCGTGCACATGGCAGTCTTCAGGGTGTCGAAAGCCTTCTGACAGGTGTCAGTCCAAATCACATTCCTGGGCTGCTTTTTCGAAGTCAGCTCTGTCAAGGGGGTCACGATCGTGCCATAGCCCTTGACAAACCTCCTGTAATACCCAGTGAGCCCCAGGAAGGCTCTCACTGCAGTCTGGGTCTTGGGGGGTTCCCATGCCAGGATGGTTTCGATTTTGGGCTGCAAGGGGGCTACCTTGCCACTCCCAACTTGGTGTCCCAAGTACACCACTGAACCCTGCCCAATCTGGCACTTGCTTGCCTTGATTGTGAGGCCTGCTCTGCGCAGGGCCATCAACACTTCCCAGAGGTGTCGCAGGTGTTCGGGCCAGGTGCCGCTGAACACCGCGATGTCATCCAGGTAGGCGGCACTGAACTCGTCCAGTCCAGCCAACACCTGGTTGACCAATCTCTGAAAGGTGGCAGGGGCATTCTTCATTCCAAATGGCATAACCCGGAACTGGAAATGCCCATCTGGTGTAGAGAATGCCGACCTCTCCTTTGCCCCATCGGTCAAGGCGATCTGCCAGTACCCAGACGTCAAATCAAACGTGCTGAGAAACCGGGCAGCCCCTAGCCTATCAATGAGCTCGTCAGCTCGGGGGATGGGGTGCGCGTCAGTCTTCGTGACTGAATTGAGTCCTCTGTAGTCCACACAGAACCGTAGTTCGGGTGTGGCTCCCGGCGCAGCAGCCTTCGGAACCAAGACCACGGGGCTGGACCAAGGACTGCTGGAAGACTCAACCACCCCGAGGGCAAGCATCTTGGAGACCTCCTCCTTGATGCAGGCCCGTACCCTGTCAGTTACCCTGTAAGCCTTATGCTTCACCGGTAAGCTGTCTCCAGTGTCCACATCATGGACGCACCAATCTGTGACACTCGGAACCAGGGAGAACAGGTCTGGAAACTGCCCCAGCAACTGGCGGCAGTCCTCCTGTTGTTCGGCGGTCAGGGAGGGTGAGAGGTTAACTCCACCCACTGACCCATCCTTCTCACAGGCCACCAAGAGGTCAGGAAGAGGCTCCGACTCCTCCTCCATTCCGTCATCGGTTGCCAACAACATGCCCACTTCGGACCTTCGCAAGTGGGGCTTGAGGCGGTTGACATGTAGGACCCGCAAAGGGTTCCTGGGCGTCTTCATGTCCACCAAGTATGTCACGGGGCTCTTGCGCTCCACAACCTCAAATGGTCCTGTCCACTTATCTTGAAGGGCACAGGGCTCCACTGGGGCCAAGACATACACCTCCTGTCCAGGCTGAAGCTCGACCAGAGTGGCATTCTGATCGTACCACCGCTTCATTTCTTCCTGGCTCGCTTCCAGATTTGCCTCGGCAAGTTGTCTGAAGCGTCTGGTTTGGTTTCTGAAGGCCAGCATGTAGCTATATACATTCTGGGGAGGTTTCCTGGGAGATTGCTCCCAGCCTTCCTTTACCAAACTCAGTGGTCCTCTCACGGGGTGACCGTACAGCAGTTCAAAGGGGCTGAACCCTAGGGACTTCTGTGGTACCTCGCGATACGCAAACAGCAGGCATGGCAAGAGGACGTCCCACTTACGCCTCATCGGACCTTCCAGGCCCATGATCATGCCTTTGAGGGTTCGGTTGAATCTTTCAACCAACCCGTTACCTTGGGGATGGTAGGGTGTGGTGAACTTGTACGTTACGCCACACTCCTGCCAAAGGGACTTCATATATTTCGATATGAAATTGGTCCCCCTGTCGCTCACCACCTCTAGAGGGAATCCTACTCGTGAGAAAATTCCCATCAGTGCACGCCCCACCACGGGAGCCGTCACTGTCCTCAGAGGGATGGCTTCAGGGTACCGGGTGGCATGGTCCACCAAGACCAGGATGAACCTGTTGCCCATGGCTGTCTTGGGGTCCAGAGGCCCAACGATGTCAATACCCACTCGCTGGAATGGCGTACCGACCACAGGGAAGGGTTGGAGGGGAGCCTTGTTCTTCCCTCCCGTCTTCCCACTTGCCAGGCAAGTTGGGCAGGTTCTGCAATACGCATCGGAACTCTTGTGCATTTGGGGCCAGTAAAAGTGGGTGACAAGCCTGTCATAGGTCTTGTCCATCCCCAAATGTCCTGCTAAAGGCACATCATGAGCCAGACCCAGTAGGAAGGCTCTGAACTTCTGGGGTACCACCAGCACACGGGCTGACCCAGGTTCAGCAGCCTTAGGCTCCGAATACAGGAGGTCGTTCTCCCAGTACACGTAATGTGTTTTGGCCTGAACACCATTGGCCTGGTCTGCAGCCTGCTGCCGCATACCCATGAGAGAAGGGCATTCTTTCTGCTCCCTGCAGAATTCATCCCTGGAGGGTCCTCCTTCTTGCTGCCAATGGGTCAGCTCAGGCAGGTCCCCCAGTTCGGCGATCTGTTCCCCTGTAGGCTCCAGGGCATCCCCCTCAAGGTCTGCCTCCTCCTGGACCGTAGGAACTTCAGGGGCCGGTTTCCCGCGCCCCCTGCGCCTTCTCCCTAAGGCCGGTTCCTGGGCCTCTCCATCAGGCCCCAGGACCTCTCGATCACCCTTACTGGCTGCCATCGACCGGGTGGTCACGCACGCCCAGTCAGGCAGACCCACCATCCGCAGGTGAGTCGCTTTCTCCACCTTTTCCCAAGGGGAGTGCTCCAAGTCGTTCCCTAGCAAACAGTCAACAGGCATGGTTTTTCTCACACAGACCTGCAGAGTACCAGAGACCCCCCCCCCACTCAAAGGGAACTTGAGCCATCGGACACTGACTCTCAGAATTATCAGCGTTGATAACCCTACAGTAGGCATGGGGTACAACCTGCTCTTGAGACACCAGGTGCTGCCTCACTGCAGTCACACTGGCTCCTGTGTCTCTAAGAGCCTCAGCTTCCTTGCCATTGATGATCACCACCTGCCCATATTTCTTAGTGTTAGAGGGCAGGTAGTTCGTAGGGATCATCTCACTGTCTCCTAGCGAGACCAGGGTCATGTGAACGGGATCTCCACCCCCCGGGACCATCATTTCTTCTCCCAGGTGAACGCTAGTCACTTGTCGGGGCGGAGCACCAGTGGGTGCGGGTTTTCCAAATAGGCGACACTTGGGGTCACTGGATATGTGCCCAGGCTCGCCACATTTGAAACAATTGAAGGGCCCCTTTGGAACAGGTTTACCTGTCGGGGCTCCATTCTGCTTCGGGGGTGGGGGAGGCTGAGAACCCTGCTGCGGATTCCCTTGGGAACTACTTTGGGGGCCTTTTTGGAACCCTTTCTGTTTTCCCCCTTTGTCCCCCCCACTCTTCTGCTGGGGACCCTGCCCACTCTTGGCGGAATCTCCCACGGGACCCTTGTGGACCCTGGTGCTGAGCCAGCGGTCCGCCTCCTCAGCAAGCTTCCTCGGGTTGGACAGCTTGCTATCGATCAGGTGTTGGCGTAACTCAGGAAAACAGTGATCAGACAAGTGCTCCCATGCAATTAAATCAAAAAGACCTTGAAAATCATTCACTTTGTTACCTTTCACCCAACCATCCAGTGCTCTGCAAAAGTAAGTCACATACTCCACATACATATTCCCAGGCCGCTTAGTACATCCCCTAAACTTCTGTCTATACATTTCAGGGGTAAGCCCGTACCTGTTTAATAAAGCTTCTTTCATGTGGGCATAGGATCTCTGATTCTCAACGGGCAAATCTAGCAAGGTATCTCTCCCTTCGCTAAGGAACCTTCCCCACAACCCCGCTCCCCAATCCTTGTCAGGGACCCGGTGGGAGGACATGGCCACCTCGTATGCCCTAAACCACTGTCCTATGTCATCCCCCTTAAAGAACTCCTTAACTACGTCCTTCGGGATGTGCACTCTTGACTCTACCTGCACTGGCGATGTGCTGCCACCAGAGGGAGGCCGATCCAAGTCTCTCTCCTTGAGACTTATCTCCCTCATCTTGATTTCATAATCCATCTGGTGCTTTCGCTCTTCCAGCGCCATTCTTTTGGTTTCCAGCTCCAGCTGGATTTTCAATTCTGCCAACTTTCTTTCGTGATTCCGGGTTTCCTTCCTGTCCGCCAGCTCCTCTGGCGACAGGCCTTTACCCAAGCTGTGCTCGCTGTCTTGCCTTTCTAGATCGATCAGATCCCCAAGCGCATTCTGTTCCTCCGTCGTATTCTGCTCGGCGAGGACGTCTTGCTCTTCCGGGGTCTTTCTGGACTCCACCCAGGCTTTCAGGGCCTTGTAGAGCTCCGGCTTGTTTTTGCAACCAGCGTGCGGAACCTTTAGTTTCCTACAGAAAAACTTCAGCTCCATCTTTGAGTACTTGTCCAGCTTTGCGGCATCCCACTCTATCTCCAACACCTCGGAGGTCGTGGACTCCGCTCCATCCAAGCTCTTTGTGCCCGGCATGGTTTCTGCGCTCGGAATCTTCTTTCGGCAAAATTCAAAAATCAAAGTCTGTGGCTAAGTAACTGGACCGTAATCCTTGTGTAGTGGTCAGAAGCTCAGGTATAACTATCGCAAGTGTAAATTCGAAATCCTCACCGCTGCGTCCAATGTAGGATGGGGGAGGCTCTAGTTGGCGCAGTGCAACACTAGCGACAAGCAGGGACTCTCTCTTCCTCGTCAGGGCTGAGGGTTACCTTCCAGACAACCTCTGCTTACCCTCTAGGTAGTGTGGCTTAAGCAGTCGTAGGCTAATCTTTGGGGCACATAGGGTTAAACACTTGCAACAGTACACCTTTACAACCAACCCACCACACAACGAGACCAGACTGTATTCTTGTAAAAATATATATCTTTATATAGATTTTAAGCAGGCTTATGAATACAGTCAATAACTTTATGAAGACGGTTGCAGGTTACTTAATTCGGGTTACCACAGTTCTTATGGAAGTTCTCTTGAGGCCCGTAGGCCGGGGTTACTTAATGTTCTTGTGGAGCCGGCGGCTTCCAAGGGATCTGTCCCACGTCGCGTTGCCTTCCCGGGGTCGCTGATCATTGCGGCTCTTCGGCCGAGCAGGTCACTGGTCGTCCGGGGCAGCGGTGTTCTGTGGCGGCAGGGTCCTCTCCTCGTCGTCTGCTCCGACCCTGGAGGCGGCGGCTGTGCGGTGGTGACAAGTAGCAGTACGGTCCCCAAGTGCAGGACGTACCCAGCCAAATGTCGGTGCAGCTGTGGGCTCACAGCTGGGCTGTCGGGCAGGCTTACCGACCTTGCGGATTCTCGTGGGGCAGTTGTCTGTCTTTGCAGGTGAGTGATGGCTCGCTATGCCGTCACTTCGATAGCTCGGACCGGACGGGTCCTCCTTCGCTTTGCTCTCGGGCTCCCGGTGCAGTCGCGGTCACGGTGTTCGGGCCAGCGGCGGCTGGTCCTCACTTTGCTTCTGCTGTTGCTTTGGGCCCCGGTCACGGTGGTCGGGAGGAGGTTGATGCCTCAGAGGAGATTCCTCCGTCAGTGCTGCGGCGATGGTCAGCACCCGCAGTCGCTTTCCAAGGGGGTAGCGTCCACTGGTCCTGGGACGCTGGTCAGGGGGCAAGTTCAGTTGCAAGCCCTTGGAGATCTTTTTGCAGAGTTTGGCACAAGTAGCACAACAGTCTTTTCGTAGTCTTATTGTCTTCCTCTCCTTCAGCAGCAAGGCACCAGACACAGGCAAGAGTCAGCACCCTTCCTTGTCTCTCACGGTCCTTCTCGTAGGGCAGAGTCTTTCTGTGGCCCAAACCGGATCTAAATTTCAAGGAGCAGGGCTCCGTCTTTTATAGGCCAATTCTTTTGTTCTCGCAGGCCAGGGGGGCCTTTGCATAGCCACTCTCAGTTCTGGAGTACCCCCGCGGGGGTACTCCGGCTTCTGCTTTCGGTGTGAGGGGCAGGCGCATCAGACGCCCCACAGGAGGTGGAGCCAGCATTGTCCGGACAGGAGTGGCCAGAGTACCTTGTTGATGGGGGCTTCGCCCTTCCTGGGCCAGGTGCCGGCAGAGTCATCCGCCGCTCCCCAGGAGGGTGGAGCCAGCATTGTGGAGGTCGAGCACAGTGACAGCTCGAGTCAAGAGGCACTCCTACCTCCCACTAAGGTGTAATCTGCGCATTCACCACCTGTCATCCCTCCAGCCCTGTCACTCACACATCCCAGACAGTCAGATACACACCAGCAGAGGCGGCTGAAATGGTTAAGCAAGCAAATGCTAACTTTCTAAAAGTAGCATTTGCAAACCCAGGATACTAAAATAAACTTGACTACAAGAAATATCTTATCATCCTGAGTTCAGGCATACTAAACATGACTCGCTACCATGCTCCTTGAGCCTGCGGGGATTATAGGGTGTAATAATCCTCGCAGCTCAGTCTGGCCTAATGGAGCAGGTAGCCTTCAATAGTGAAATACGGTCTTCGTTGTAAGTCACTACTAGGACATGCCGCGCACATCAGGGCTTGTCCTACCTTGCACCTACAACGCACCCTGCCCGCAGGCCTACCATAGGGGTGACTCATATGTAGTCAAGGAAAGGGTCGGTGCTGGCAAGTGGGGACACTTGCCCAGCTAGCGTGACAGTACGAGACCGCACGCGGGTTCTGCGGTCGCAGTTCCCAGACACATCTTTACGGCTGCTTCGGTGGGTGGCGCAACCAGCGCTGCAGGCCCACCAGCAGTATTGGCATCTACAAGCCCCGGCACTCTCTCGTGCACTTTACTAGGGACTAACAGTAAATCCAATGCACCAATCATGGATACCAATCGTATGTACAATTTACAGTAGGGAGCACTTGCACTGCGGCACGGATCAGCCGTGGCGCAGTGCCCTGAGTATCGGAAAACCAGCAAAACATCGGAGGCACATCAGCAAAAAGTGGAAGGGAGACTCACGCCAAGGTGCCAGGTCTAACACTGTCCTTGTTGAATTTCAGCCTGGACAGAAGGTATGGGTGTTGGAGCCAGTGGCCCCAGCAGCACTCCAAGACAAATGGTCTGGACCCCATACAATTCTGGAGAAGAAGGGAGAGGTTACCTACTTGGTGGACCTAGGAACTCCCAGGAGCCCCCACAGGGTGCTCCATGTAAACAGATTGAAGGCATATGTCAGCAGGGCAGACATGGGCTTGCTCATGGCTACAGATGAGGGACAGGAGGAAGAGAGTGACCCTCTCCCAGACCTGCTCACTCAGAACCCTGAGGATGGCTCAGTTGATGGTGTGGCCTTAGGTGGCAGCCTCACTGAACATCAGCAACATGACTGCAGACGAGTTCTACAGGCATACAGGCATATGTTCTCATTGACACCCAGTCAGACTAACTGGTGTACACATGTGGTGGACACTGGTGACAGTCTTCCTGTAAAGAGCAAAATTTACAGGCAACCTGACCACGTCAGGGACTGTATAAAGACTGAGGTGCAAAAGATGCTGGAATTAGGTGTCATTGAGCCTTCAGAGAGCCCCTGGGCTAGCCCAGTGGTTCTGGTCCCCAAACCTCACACCAAAGATGGCAAGAGAGAGATGAGGTTCTGTGTGGATTACAGAGGACTCAATGCTGTCACCAGGACAGATGCACACCCTATTCCAAGGGCAGATGAGCTCATTGACAAGTTGGCTTCTGCCAAATATTTGAGCACATTTTACTTGACAGCTGGCTACTGGCAAATCAGGTTAGCTGAGGAGTCTAAAGCCAAGACAGCATTTTCTACCCCTAGTGGGCATTATCAGTTTGTGGTGATGCCCTTTGGTTTGAAAAATGCACCTGCCACCTTCCAAAGGTTGGTGAATCAAGTCCTCACTGGGTTGGATGACTTTTGTGCAGCTTATCTGGACGATATTGCTGTCTTTAGCTCCACCTGGGAGGATCACCTGGTCCACCTGAAGGAAGTGCTTGAGGCTCTGCAAAAGGCAGGCCTCACTATCAAGGCAACAAAGTGCCAGATAGGGCAGAGCAAGGTTGTATACCTGGGCCACCGTGTAGGTGGAGGCCAAGTTCAACCACTGGAGAGTAAGATCCAGACCATCAAGGACTGGTCCCCTCCAACTACCCAGACTCAGGTCAGAGCTTTCTTGGGCCTGACTGGGTACTACAGGAAGTTTGTTAAGAACTATGGGTCCATTGTGACTCCTCTTAATGATCTGACATCTAAGAAGATGCCCAAAAAGGTTCAGTGGACAGAAATCTGTCAAAAGGCATTTGATGACCTGAAGAAGGCCATGTGCTCTGCACCTATCCTGAAGAGTCCTGACTACTCAAGAGAGTTCATTGTCCAAACAGATGCTTCTGAGTTGGGAGTGGGAGCAGTGCTTTCACAGCTTAATGTAGATGGCCAGGACCAGCCCATTGCTTTCATTAGCAGAAGGCTGACCCCCAGAGAGAAACGTTGGTCAGCTATAGAGAGGGAGGCCTTTGCTGTGGTGTGGGCCCTGAAGAAGTTGAGACCATACTTATTTGGCACTCACTTCAAGATTCAGACCGACCATAAGCCCCTCCTATGGCTTAATCAGATGAAGGGTGAAAACCCCAAACTACTCAGGTGGTCCATTTCCCTACAGGGGATGGACTTTACAGTGGAGCACCGCCCAGGGACTGACCATGGCAACGCAGATGGTCTCTCCAGGTACTTCCACTTAGAACATGAAGACACAACTGGTCAAGGTTAGTCTAATGTCCCTGCGTTTGGGGGGGGGGTTATGTAGGAGAGTAGGGTCTGCTATCCTATGGTCACCCCAAATTTTTGCTTTTTGCTTCACTGGTTTCTGACTTAATGTGGCTGTGGGCCTGCTAATCAGACCCACAGCCTGCTGTTCTCTCTCTAAATTACTGCCAATGCACTTTAGGTGCATTACGAATTGGAACTGGTTCACCTTATGAGCCCCTGTAGTAGTGCACCCTAGGTGCCCAGGGCATAGGTGTATCCAAGGCCTACCAGGGGCTGCAGCATGTATTGTGCCACCCCTGGCCTGGCCTCCATATTTGACACAACTGGCTGATCACTCAGCTGGGGTAAGTCGGTGTAACCACCTCTTACTTAGGTACAGTATGTCTGTGCCTAACCCTAAACTGGACACATATGTTCCTATCAGCCACTCCTATGGAAGGCCTCATCAATCCTGGAGGCAGAGTGCTTGGAAATATGTGAAATAGTGCTCTAGCATGAGCTGAGCCTGCCTGCAGCTGTCGGGAACCACTCCCTAAGCTGTTCCGGGATATTGCCATACCATATACTCTTAAGTGCATTATAATCCTCGCGGTTATTTGCTATCTTTGGTTTGGCTTTATCAAAACATGTCGAGTAAGGTGTCATACGAATTGGAATACTATCCCCTCGCCAATTCTGGCGACGGGGATAGCATTCCACCCTTCTAGAGGGACACGACATGTGGGTAGCCTTAACCCCGGTTAAAGTTAAACAGAGCCTCAGCATCACAAAATGGATGCTGCCAACACAGACACAAGTCTGGCCTCCTGCTGCTGACCGAAACTCGGCAGATGGTGGCCTGGACAAAGGGTTTCCTGCCTTGGGAGGTGCGAGCACCACCCCAGACAGGATTTTGTGTGTGGGTAGGACAGGGCTGAATAGAATCAGACATGCCCGGGGCACACAAGGTGTCCCCGTGCATAGGCCAGTCCAAACCGGTCTTGGGACTTTCCAGACCCAGGCCTGGCGTGGAACTGGACAAAGGAAAGGGGGTGTAACCGCCCCCCTTCCTGGTTCCTCCCAGAGGAGGGACCTAGTAGGTGATCCACCCCTCAGATTGGGAATAAGAGCGGGAGCAGTGCCATTGCACAGCAGATCATCCTGAAATCAACTTTAAACAAGAAGAAGACTGGACTTCGACATTCTGCTGCACAGAAGACTGAAGAGAATCTCCCTTGTGGCCTAGGAGTGGCCACCCTGTGAACACAGGTACCAACCAGCAACTCGACGTCTGCTTTGCCGCCGCCTCCCGCCGGAGACCGAGCCCAGAGCCTGACAAGAACCAGACTCCCAGACCTCTCAGAGCCCGATCCACAGTCCCTGCGAAGAAGGGACCCGTGGAGGCACCGAGTGACGTGGGACCGGACCTCTTGGAAGACACTCGAAAAGCTGACTGCGCAGCTTCTGAGGCATCCTCGACGTTGTGCTTTGGGGACTGAGAACCCCCACCACCGAGCAGTCTTTGCACCGAAGATCAGCCCTCCAGCATCTCCACGATCTGCGTGGGGCCCTTTTGCATTGTGCCACTCGACGCGCCATCCCGGCCACTAGCCACGTGGTCAGCGGCCATCTTGGCGACGAACCCGAAGATTTACACAGCAGGTCTGGTTGCTCCAGACCTACCCAAGCTCCTGTGAAAAGGAGCACCCGCTCTGACCTTGCTGGTCCGAGTGTTAAGCATCTTTCAACTTCTGTCTGGCTTGCCTTTGCCAAGGCCTGTTTGCTCCGATCGAGGTGCCAACACCGCCAACAGCGAGAAGCCTGCGTGGGACAGCTCGTGACCGACTCCTGGACGTCCTCGACCCCGGGTATCCACGTGGCTGCAGAAAGAAGCTACCCGACAACGCCTGTTTGCACCTGACATCGCATGGTTCCAATCTGGTTCCACGGTAGTCACTGGCTAGTGACTTTGAACACCGTCCCCTCTGCTTTCAGGTCTTCACATCTTCAGATCCACCCTTGGATCCACCGGAACTCTTCTCATCGAGCCGCCTGCAGCATCTTCAGCTCCAAGCACCATCGACCAGCGTGACGAAACCCGACACTACTTCGACCCTGTGCACCCGCTTCCTGTGGGTGAGGTAACTCAGCTCCGCCAGTGCTCCTGCATTGGTACACATCTCAAGGGCCTGTGTCTTAATTTTTAACTCCGTAGGTCACTCGGAAGGTTCCTAACTTTCTAACTTTGAACTTTTTACGCACCATAGACTTTACATTGGAAAGTGCGTGCACTTTGAACACTGCACCCGAGTCCCGTGGGCCTCTCCCGACTTAGTCACTGCTAGTCTCGAATAGCTCCAGCGATTCCCAAGGCCCTAGGCCTCTTCACTTTCCTCTTGGTATCTCTTATACCACTTTCTTAGTATATGGTTTAGGTGGCCCCTAGGGCTCATCCATATTGTGCAACTTTTGTGTATTTTAAACTGTCTTGTGATTTAACGCTTGTGCTTCTGTGCTCATAAAGAGTCCAGGGGATTTTAATAGTTAATAAATCAATATATATTTTCAATATATATCTGTGTGGTGTCCCTTTCATTTGGTATTCAAGGGGGTTGTGTATGGTATAACAGCTGGCTTCACATGCCTTTCAGAGTTTAGCCTAAGACTGCTTTGTCCACGTTACCACTAGGATAACTGGTCTACAAGGTTGAATTACAACCATCATAATAAGGGTTGCTTGGCATGGTACAAAGTGATCACTAAGAATTAGTGAGCATTATATACCAGGCCAACTTCTCACATACCCTGCCACACTTATGGCGGCCAAAAGGGGTTACAAAAGGGGATGGTGATGGACAGAGCATCTGAATCAATCAAACACTCACACCCAGTTAAAAGATCTGGGTTTAATCCATCACCGTTCTTTAGCCCTCTCTGCCACCCCAGTTCAGACATGGCTATATGCAAATCAGTCTGACCCTGTGCCTCATGGGAACAGTCCAGCCCGAACTGCCAAGTCATGTCTTCCCTGGACCGGAAACAACCGTCCGAGGACCGGTTTATGGCATTCCAGCCGTCTTCAGCCCGGCTTGCTTGAATCCAGTGGCAAAGTGAACTAGGAACTCACGTCTTATCATACCCTGCCACACTTATGGCGGCCAAAAGCGGTACAAAAGGGGGTGGTGATGGACGGAGCATCTGAATCAATCAAACACACACACCCAGTCAAAAGATCTGGGTTTAATCCATCACCGTTCTTTAACCCACTCTGCCACCCCAGTTCAGACATGGCTATATGCAAATCAGTCTGACCCTGTGCCTCATGGGGACAGTCCAGCCCGAACTGCCAAGCCATGTCTCCCCTGGACCGGAAACAAGCTTCCGAGGACCGGTTTCTGGCAATCCAGCCATCTTTAGCCCGGCTTGCTTGAATCCAGTGGCAAAGTGAGCAAGGGACTCACGTCTGAGCATACCCTGCGACACTTACGGCAGCCAAAAGCTGTACAAAAGGGGGTGGTGATGAACGGAGCATCTGAATCAATCAAACACTCACACCCAGTCAAAAGATCTGGGTTTTATCCAACACCGTTCTTTAGCCCACTGTGCCACCCCAGTTCAGACATGGCTATATGCAAATCAGTCTGACCCTGTGCCTCATGGGAACAGTCCAGCCCGAACTGCCAAACCATGTCTTCCCTGGACTGCTAAAAAAAAGCTTCAGAGGACCGGTTTCTGGCATTCCAGCTGTCTTCAGCCCGGCTTGCTTGAATCCAGTGGCAAGTGAGCAAGGGACTCACGTCAGAGCATACCCTCCCACACTTATGGCGGCCAAAAGCGGTACAAAAGGGGGTGGTGATGGACAGAGCATCTGAATCAATCAAACACTCACACCCAGTCAAAAGATCTGGGTTTAATCCATCACCGTTCTTTAGCCCACTCTGCCACCCCAGTTCAGACATGGCTATATGCAAATCAGTCTGACCCTGTGCCTCATGGGAACAGTACAACCCGAACTGCCAAGCCACGTCTTCCCTGGACCGGAAACAAGCTTCCGAGGACTGATTTCTGGCATTCCAGCCGTCTTCAGCCCGGCTTGCTTGAATTCAGTGGCAAAGTGAGCAAGGGACTCACGTCTGAGCATACCCTGCCACACTTATGGCGGCCAAAAGCGGTACAAATGGGGGTGGTGATGGACAGAGCATCTGAATCAATCAAACACTCACACCCAGTCAAAAGATCTGGGTTTAATCCATCACCGTTCTTTAGCCCACTCTGCCACCCCAGTTCAGACATGGCTATATGCAAATCAGTCTGACCCTGTGCCTCATGGGAACAGTCCAGCCCGATCTGCCAAGCCATGTCTTCCCTGGACCGGAAACAAGCTTCCGAGGACCAGTTTCTGGCATTCCAGCCGTCTTCAGCCCGGCTTGCTTGAATCCAGTGGCAAAGTGATCAAGGGACTCACGTCTGAGCATACCCTGCCACACTTATGGCGGCCAAAACCGGTACAAAATCTGGTGGTGATGGACGGAGCATCTGAATCAATCAAACGCTCACACCCAGTCAAAAGATCTGGGTTTAAGCATCTGAATCAATCAAACACTCACACCCAGTCAAAAGATCTGGGTTTAATCCATCACCGTTCTTTAGCCCACTCTGCCACCCCAGTTCAGACATGGCTATATGCAAATCAGTCTGACCCTGTGCCTCATGGGAACAGTCCAGCTCGAACTGCCAAGCCATGTCTTCCCTGGACCGGAAACAGGCTTCCGAGGACCGGTTTCTGGCCTTCCAGCCGTCTTCAGCCCGGCTTGCTTGAATCCAGTGGCAAAGTGAGCAAGGGACTCACGTCTGAGCATACCCTGCCATACTTATTGTGGCCAAAAGCGGTAAAAAAGGGGGTGGTGATGTACGGAGTATCTGAATCAATCAAACACACACACTCATTCAAAAGATCTAGGTTTAATCCATCACCGTTCTTTAGCCCACTCTGCCACCCTTGTTCAGACATGGCTATATGCAAATCAGTCTGACCCTGTGCCTCATGGGAACAGTCCAGCCTGAACTGCCAAGCCATGTCTTCCCTGGACCGGAAAAAAGCTTCCTAGGACCGGTTTCTGGCATTCCAGCCGTCTTCAGCCTGGCTTGCTTGAATCCAGTGGGAAAGTGAGCAAGGGACTCACGTCTGAGCATACCCTGCCACACTTATGGTGGCCAAAAGCGGTACAAAAGGGGGTGGTGATGGACGGAGCATCTGAATCAATCAAACACTCACACCCAGTCAAAATATCTGGGTTTAATCCATCACCGTTCTTTAGCTCAATCTGCCACCCCATTTCAGACATGGCTACATGCAAATCAGTCTGACCCTGTGCCTCATGGGAACAGTCCAGCCCGAACTGCCAACCCATGTCTTCCCTGGACCGGAAACAATCTTCCAAGGACCGGTTTCTGGCATTCAAGCCGTCTTCAGCCCGGCTTGCTTGAATCCAGTGGCATAGTGAGCAAGGGACTCACGTCTGAGCATACCCTGCAACCCTTATGGCGGCTAAAAGCGATACAAAAGGGGGTGGTGATGGACGGAGCATCTGAATCAATTAAACACTCAAACCCAGTCAAAAGATCTGGGTTTAATCCATCACCGTTCTTTACCCAACTCAGCCACCCAAGTTCAGACATGGCTATATGCAAATCAGTCTGACCCTGTGCCTCATGTGAACAGTCCAGCCCGAACTGCGAAGCCATGTCTTCCCTGGACCGGAAACAAGCTTCCGAGGACCAGTTTCTTGCATTCCAGCCGTCTTCAGCCTGGCTTGCTTGAATCCAGTGGCAAAGTGAGCAATGGACCCACGTCTGAGCATATCCTGCCACACTCTTCGCGGCCAAAAGCGGTACAAAAGGGGGTGGTGATGGAAAGAGCATCTGAATCAATCAAACACTCACACCCAGTCAAAAGATCTGGGTTTAATCCATCACCGTTCTTTAGCCCACTCTGCCATCCCAGTTCAGACATGGCTATATGCAAATCAGTCTGACCCTGTGCCTCATGGGAACAGTCCAGCCCGAACTGCCAAGCCATGTCTTCCTTGGACCGGAAACAAGCTTCCGAGGACCGGTTTCTGGCAATCCAGCCATCTTCAGCCCGGCTTGCTTGAATCCAGTGGCAAAATGAGCAAGGGACTCACGTCTGAGCATGCCCTGCCACACTTATGGCGTCCAAAAGGGGGTGGTGATGGACAGAGCATCTGAATCAATCAAACACTCACACCCAGTTGAAAGATCTGGGTTTAATCCATCACCGTTCTTTAGCCGACTCTGCCACCCCTGTGCAGACATGGCTATATGCAAATCAGTCTGACCTTGTGCCTCATGGGAACAGTCCAGCCCGAACTGCCAAGCCATGTCTTCCCTGGACCGTAAACAAGCTTCCGAGGACCGGTTTCTGACATTAAAGCCGTCTTCCACCCGGCTTGCTTAAATCCAGTGGCAAAGTGAGCAAGGGACTCACGTCCGAGCATACCCTGCCACACTTATGGCGGCCAAAAGGGGTTACAAAAGGGGGTGGTGATGGACAGAGCATCTGAATCAATCAAACACTCACACCCAGTTAAAAGATCTGGGTTTAATCCATCACCGTTCTTTAGCCCTCTCTGCCACCCCAGTTCAGACGTGGCTATATGCAAATCAGTCTGACACTGTGCCTCATGGGAACAGTCCAGCCCGAACTGCCAAGTCATGTCTTCCCTGGACCAGAAACAACCGTCCGAGGACCGGTTTCTGGCATTCCAGCCGTCTTCAGCCCGGCTTGCTTGAATCCAGTGGCAAAGTGAACTAGAAACTCACGTCTTATCATACCCTGCCACACTTATGGCGGCCAAAAGCGGTACAAAAGGGGGTGGTGATGGACGGAGCATCTGAATCAATCAAACACACACACCCAGTCAAAAGATCTGGGTTTAATCCATCACCGTTCTTTAACCCACTCTGCCACCCCAGTTCAGACATGGCTATATGCAAATCAGTCTGACCCTGTGCCTCATGGGAACAGTCCAGCCCAAACTGCCAAGCCATGTCTCCCCTGGACCGGAAACAAGCTTCCGAGGACCGGTTTCTGGCAATCCAGCCATCTTTAGCCCGGCTTGCTTGAATCCAGTGGCAAAGTGAGCAAGGGACTCACGTCTGAGCATACCCTGCGACACTTACGGCAGCCAAAAGCTGTACAAAAGGGGGTGGTGATGGACGGAGCATCTGAATCAATCAAACACTCACACCCAGTCAAAAGATCTGGGTTTTATCCAACACCGTTCTTTAGCCCACTGTGCCACCCCAGTTCAGACATGGCTATATGCAAATCAGTCTGACCCTGTGCCTCATGGGAACAGTCCAGCCCAAACTGCCAAACCATGTCTTCCCTGGACTGCTAAAAAAAAGCTTCCGAGGACCGGTTTCTGGCATTCCAGCTGTCTTCAGCCCGGCTTGCTAAAATCCAGTGGCAAAGTGAGCAAGGGACTCACGTCAGAGCATACCCTCCCAAACTTATGGCGGCCAAAAGCGGTACAAAAGGGGGTGGTGATGGACAGAGCATTTGAATCAATCAAACACTCACACCCAGTCAAAAGATCTGGGTTTAATCCATCACCGTTCTTTAGCCCACTCTGCCACCCCAGTTCAGACATGGCTATATGCAAATCAGTCTGACCCTGTGCCTCATGGGAACAGTCCAGCCAGAACTGCCAAGCCATGTCTTCCCTGGACCGGAAACAAGCTTGCGAGGACTGATTTCTGGCATTCCAGCCGTCTTCAGCCCGGCTTGCTTGAATTCAGTAGCAAAGTGAGCAAGGGACTCACGTCTGAGCATACCCTGCCACACTTATGGCGGCCAAAAGCGGTACAAAAGGGGGTGGTGATGGACAGAGCATCTGAATCAATCAAACACTCACACCCAGTCAAAAGATCTGGGTTTAATCCATCACCGTTCTTTAGCCCACTCTGCCACCCCAGTTCAGACATGGCTATATGCAAATCAGTCTGACCCTGTGCCTCATGGGAACAGTACAACCCGAACTGCCAAGCCATGTCTTCCCTGGACCGGAAACCAGCTTCCGAGGACCGGTTTCTGGCATTCCAGCCGTCTTCAGCCAGGCTTGCTTGAATCCAGTGGCAAAGTGAGCAAGGGACTCACGTCTGAGCATACCCTGCCACACTTATGGCGGCCAAAAGCGGTACAAAAGGGGGTGGTGATGGACGGAGCATCCAAATCAATCAAACACTCACACCCAGTCAAAAGATCTGGGTTTAATCCATCACCATTCTTTAGCCCACTCTGTCACCCCAGTTCAGACATGGCTATATGCAAATCAGTCTGACCCTGTGCCTCATGGGAACAGTCCAGCCCGATCTGCCAAGCCATGTCTTCCCTGGACCGGAAACAAGCTTCCGAGGACCAGTTTCTGGCATTCCAGCCGTCTTCAGCCCGGCTTGCTTGAATCCAGTGGCAAAGTGAGCAAGGGACTCACGTCTGAGCATACCCTGCCACACTTATGGCGGCTAAAACCGGTACAAAATCTGGTGGTGATGGACGGAGCATCTGAATCAATCAAACGCTCACACCCAGTCAAAAGATCTGGGTTTAAGCATCTGAATCAATCAAACACTCACACCCAGTCAAAAGATCTGGGTTTAATCCATCACCGTTCTTTAGCCCACTCTGCCACCCCAGTTCAGACATGGCTATATGCAAATCAGTCTGACCCTGTACCTCATGGGAACAGTCCAGCCCAAACTGCCAAGCCATGTCTTCCATGGACAGGAAACAAGCTTCCGAGCACCGGTTTTTGGCATTCCAGCCGTCTTCAGCCCGGCTTGCTTGAATCCAGTGGCAAAGTAAGCCAGGGACTCAAGTCTGAGCATACCCTGCCACACTTATGGCAGCCAAAAGCGATAAAAAAGGGGGTGGTGATGGAAGGAGCATCTGAATCAATCAAACACACACACCCAGTCAAAATATCTGGGTTTAATCCATCACCGTTCTTTAGCCCACTCTGCCACCCCATCACAGACTTGGCTATATGCAAATCAGTCTGACCCTGTGCCTCATGGGAACAGTCCAGCCGGAACTGCCAAACCATGTCTTCCCTGGAACGGAAACAAGCTTCTGATGACCGGTGTCGGGCATTCCAGCCATCTTCAGCCCGGCTTGCTTGAATCCAGTGGCAAAGTGAGCAAGGGACTCACGTCTAAGCATACCCTGCCACACTTATGGCAGCCAAAAGCGGTACAAAAGGGGGTGGTGGTGGACAGAGCATCTGAATCAATCAAACACTCACACCCAGTCAAAAGATCTGGGTTTAATCCATCACCGTTCCTTAGCCCACTCTGCCACCCCAGTTCAGACATGGCTATATGCAAATCATTCTGACCCTGTGCCTCATGGGAACACTACAACCCGAACTGCCAAGCCATGTCTTCCCTGGACCGGAAACCAGCTTCCGAGGACCGGTTTCTGGCATTCCAGCCGTCTGCAGCCAGGCTTGCTTGAATCCAGTGTCAAAGTGAGCAAGGGACTCACGTCTGAGCATACCCTGCCACACTTATGGCAGCCAAAAGCGGTAAAAAAGGGGGCGGTGATGGACGGAGCATCTGAATCAATCAAACACACACACCCAGTCAAAAGATCTGGGTTTAATCCATCACCGTTCTTTAGCCCACTCTGCCACCCCAGTTCAGACATGGCTATATGCAAATCAGTCTGACCCTGTGCCTCATGGGAACAGTCCAGCCCAAACTGCCAAGCCATGTCTTCCTTGGACCGGAAACAAGCTTCCGAGGACCGGTTTCTGGCAATCCAGCCATCTTCAGCCCGGCTTGCTTGAATCCAGTGGCAAAATGAGCAAGGGACTCACGTCTGAGCATGCCCTGCCACACTTATGGCGTCCAAAAGGGGGTGGTGATGGACAGAGCATCTGAATCAATCAAACACTCACACCCAGTTGAAAGATCTGGGTTTAATCCATCACCGTTCTTTAGCCGACTCTGCCACCCCTGTGCAGACATGGCTATATGCAAATCAGTCTGACCTTGTGCCTCATGGGAACAGTCCAGCCCGAACTGCCAAGCCATGTCTTCCCTGGACCGTAAACAAGCTTCCGAGGACCGGTTTCTGACATTAAAGCCGTCTTCCACCCGGCTTGCTTAAATCCAGTGGCAAAGTGAGCAAGGGACTCACGTCCGAGCATACCCTGCCACACTTATGGCGGCCAAAAGGGGTTACAAAAGGGGGTGGTGATGGACAGAGCATCTGAATCAATCAAACACTCACACCCAGTTAAAAGATCTGGGTTTAATCCATCACCGTTCTTTAGCCCTCTCTGCCACCCCAGTTCAGACGTGGCTATATGCAAATCAGTCTGACCCTGTGCCTCATGGGAACAGTCCAGCCCGAACTGCCAAGTCATGTCTTCCCTGGACCAGAAACAACCGTCCGAGGACCGGTTTCTGGCATTCCAGCCGTCTTCAGCCCGGCTTGCTTGAATCCAGTGGCAAAGTGAACTAGAAACTCACGTCTTATCATACCCTGCCACACTTATGGCGGCCAAAAGCGGTACAAAAGGGGGTGGTGATGGACGGAGCATCTGAATCAATCAAACACACACACCCAGTCAAAAGATCTGGGTTTAATCCATCACCGTTCTTTAACCCACTCTGCCACCCCAGTTCAGACATGGCTATATGCAAATCAGTCTGACCCTGTGCCTCATGGGAACAGTCCAGCCCAAACTGCCAAGCCATGTCTCCCCTGGACCGGAAACAAGCTTCCGAGGACCGGTTTCTGGCAATCCAGCCATCTTTAGCCCGGCTTGCTTGAATCCAGTGGCAAAGTGAGCAAGGGACTCACGTCTGAGCATACCCTGAGACACTTACGGCAGCCAAAAGCTGTACAAAAGGGGGTGGTGATGGACGGAGCATCTGAATCAATCAAACACTCACACCCAGTCAAAAGATCTGGGTTTTATCCAACACCGTTCTTTAGCCCACTGTGCCACCCCAGTTCAGACATGGCTATATGCAAATCAGTCTGACCCTGTGCCTCATGGGAACAGTCCAGCCCAAACTGCCAAACCATGTCTTCCCTGGACTGCTAAAAAAAAGCTTCCGAGGACCGGTTTCTGGCATTCCAGCTGTCTTCAGCCCGGCTTGCTAAAATCCAGTGGCAAAGTGAGCAAGGGACTCACGTCAGAGCATACCCTCCCAAACTTATGGCGGCCAAAAGCGGTACAAAAGGGGGTGGTGATGGACGGAGCATCTGAATCAATCAAACACACACACCCAGTCAAAAGATCTGGGTTTAATCCATCACCATTCTTTAGCCCACTCTGTCACCCCAGTTCAGACATGGCTATATGCAAATCAGTCTGACCCTGTGCCTCATGGGAACAGTCCAGCCCGATCTGCCAAGCCATGTCTTCCCTGGACCGGAAACAAGCTTCCGAGGACCAGTTTCTGGCAATCCAGCCATCTTTAGCCCGGCTTGCTTGAATCCAGTGGCAAAGTGAGCAAGGGACTCACGTCTGAGCATACCCTGCGACACTTACGGCAGCCAAAAGCTGTACAAAAGGGGGTGGTGATGGACGGAGCATCTGAATCAATCAAACACTCACACCCAGTCAAAAGATCTGGGTTTTATCCAACACCGTTCTTTAGCCCACTGTGCCACCCCAGTTCAGACAAGGCTATATGCAAATCAGTCTGACCCTGTGCCTCATGGGGACAGTCCAGCCCGAACTGCCAAGCCATGTCTTCCCTGGACCGCAAACAAGCTTCCGAGGACCGATTTCCTGGCATTCCTGCCATCTTCAGCCCGGCTTGCTTGACTCCAGTGGCAAAGTGAGCAAGGGACTCACGTCTGAGCATACCCTGCCACACTTATGGCGGCCAAAAGCGGTACAAAAGGGGGTGGTGATGGACAGAGCATCTGAATCAATCAAACACTCACACCCAGTCAAAATATCTGGGTTTAATCCATCACCATTCTTTAGCCCACTCTGCCACCCCAGGTCAGACAAGGCTATATGCAAATCAGTTTGACCCTGTGCCTCATAGGAACAGTCCAGCCAATACTGCCAAGCCATGTCTTCCCAGGACCGGAAACAAACTTCCGAGGACCAGTTTCTGGCATTCCAGCCGTCTTCAGCCCAGCTTGCTTGAACCCAGTGGCAAAGTGAGCAAGGGACTCACGTCTGAGCATACCGTGACACACTTATGGTGGCCAAAAGCGGTACAAATCGTGGTGGTGATGGACGGAGCATATGAATCAATTAAACTCTCACACCCAGTCAAAAGATCTGGGTTTAATCCATCACCGTTCTTTAGCCCACTCTGCCACCCCAGTTCAGACATGGCTATATGCAAATCAATCTGACTCTGTGCCTCATGGGCACAGTCCAGCCCGAACTGCCAAGCCCTGTCTTCCTTGCATTGGAAACAAGCTTCCGAGGACCGGTTTCTGGCATTACAGCCATCTTCAGCCCGGCTTGCTTGAATCCAGTGGCAAAGGTAGCAAGGGACTCACGTCTGAGCATACCCTGCCACACTGATGGCGGCCAAAAGTGGTACAAAAGGGGGTGGTGATGGACGGAGCATCTGAATCAATCAAACACTCACACCCAGTCAAAAGATCTGGGTTTAATCCATCACCGTTCTTTAGCCCACTCTGCCACCCCAGTTCAGACATGGCTATATGCAAATCAGTCTGACCCTGTGCCTCATGGGAACAGTCCAGCCCGAACTGCCAAGCCATGTCTTCCCTGGACCGGAAACAAGCTTCCGAGGACCGGTTTCTGGCTTTACAGCCGTCTTCAGCCCAGCTTGCTTGAATCCAGTGGCAAAGTGAGCAAGGGACTCATGTCTGATCATAACCTGCCACACTTATGGTGGCCAAAAGCGGTACAAAAGAGGGTGGTGATGGACGTAGGATCTAAATCAATCAAACACTCACACCCAGTCAAAAGATCTGGGTTAAATCCATCACCTTTTTTAGCCCACTTTGCCACCCCAGTTCAGACATGGCTATATGCAAATCAGTCTGACCCTGTGCCTCATGGGAACACTACAACCCGAACTGCCAAGCCATGTCTTCCCTGGACCGGAAACCAGCTTCCGAGGACCGGTTTCTGGCATTCCAGCCGTCTGCAGCCAGGCTTGCTTGAATCCAGTGTCAAAGTGAGCAAGGGATTCACGTCTGAGCATACCCTGCCACACTTATGGCAGCCAAAAGCGGTAAAAAAGGGGGTGGTGATGGACGGAGCATCTGAATCAATCAAACACACACACCCAGTCAAAAGATCTGGGTTTAATCCATCACCGTTCTTTAGCCCACTCTGCCACCCCAGTTCAGACATGGCTATATGCAAATCAGTCTGACCCTGTGCCTCATGGCAACAGTCCAGCCCGAACTGCCAAGCCATGTCTTCCCTGGACTGGAAACAAGCTTCCGAGGACCGGTTTCTGGCAATCCAGCCATCTTCAGCCCGGCTTGCTTGAATCCAGTGGCAAAATGAGCAAGGGACTCACGTCTGAGCATGCCCTGCCACACTTATGGCGTCCAAAAGGGGGTGGTGATGGACAGAGCATCTGAATCAATCAAACACTCACACCCAGTCGAAAGATCTGGGTTTAATCCATCACCGTTCTTTAGCCCACTCTGCCACCCCTGTGCAGACATGGCTATATGCAAATCAGTCTGACCTTGTGCCTCATGGGAACAGTCCAGCCCGAACTGCCAAGCCATGTCTTCCCTGGACCGTAAACAAGCTTCCGAGGACCGGTTTCTGACAATAAAGCCGTCTTCCACCCGGCTTGCTTAAATCCAGTGGCAAAGTGAGCAAGGGACTCACGTCTGAGCATACCCTGCCACACTTATGGCGGCCAAAAGGGGTTACAAAAGGGGGTGGTGATGGACAGAGCATCTGAATCAAACACTCACACCCAGTTAAAAGATCTGGGTTTAATCCATCACCGTTCTTTAGCCCACTCTGCCACCCCAGTTCAGACATGGCTATATGCAAATCAGTCTGACCCTGTGCCTCATGGGAACAGTCCAGCCAGAACTGCCAAGCCATGTCTTCCCTGGACCGGAAACAAGCTTCCGAGGACTGATTTCTGGCATTCCAGCCGTCTTCAGCCCGGCTTGCTTGAATTCAGTGGCAAAGTGAGCAAGGGACTCACGTCTGAGCATACCCTGCCACACTTATGGCGGCCAAAAGCGGTACAAAAGGGGGTGGTGATGGACGGAGCATCTGAATCAATCAAACACTCACACCCAGTCAAAAGATCTGGGTTTAATCCATCACCGTTCTTTAGCCCACTCTGCCACCCCAGTTCAGACATGGCTATATGCAAATCAGTCTGACCCTGTGCCTCATGGGAACAGTACAACCCGAACTGCCAAGCCATGTCTTCCCTGGACCGGAAACCAGCTTCCGAGGACCGGTTTCTGGCATTCCAGCCGTCTTCAGCCAGGCTTGCTTGAATCCAGTGGCAAAGTGAGCAAGGGACTCACATCTGAGCATACCCTGCCACACTTATGGTGGCCAAAAGCGGTACAAAAGGGGGTGGTGATGGACGGAGCATCCAAATCAATCAAACACTCACACCCAGTCAAAAGATCTGGGTTTAATCCATCACCATTCTTTAGCCCACTCTGTCACCCCAGTTCAGACATGGCTATATGCAAATCAGTGTGACCCTGTGCCTCATGGGAACAGTCCAGCCCGATCTGCCAAGCCATGTCTTCCCTGGACCGGAAACAAGCTTCCGAGGACCAGTTTCTGGCATTCCAGCCGTCTTCAGCCCGGCTTGCTTGAATCCAGTGGCAAAGTGAGCAAGGGACTCACGTCTGAGCATACCCTGCCACACTTTTGGCGGCTAAAACCGGTACAAAATCTGGTGGTGATGGACGGAGCATCTGAATCAATCAAACGCTCACACCCAGTCAAAAGATCTGGGTTTAAGCATCTGAATCAATCAAACACTCACACCCAGTCAAAAGATCTGGGTTTAATCCATCACCGTTCTTTAGCCCACTCTGCCACCCCAGTTCAGACATGGCTATATGCAAATCAGTCTGACCCTGTACCTCATGGGAACAGTCCAGCCCAAACTGCCAAGCCATGTCTTCCATGGACCGGAAACAAGCTTCCGAGGACCGGTTTTTGGCATTCCAGCCGTCTTCAGCCCGGCTTGCTTGAATCCAGTGGCAAAGTAAGCCAGGGACTCAAGTCTGAGCATACCCTGCCACACTTATGGCAGCCAAAAGCGATAAAAAAGGGGGTGGTGATGGAAGGAGCATCTGAATCAATCAAACACACACACCCAGTCAAAAGATCTGGGTTTAATCCATCACCGTTCTTTAGCCCACTCTGCCACCCCATCACAGACTTGGCTATATGCAAATCAGTCTGACCCTGTGCCTCATGGGAACAGTCCAGCCGGAACTGCCAAACCATGTCTTCCCGGGAACGGAAACAAGCTTCTGATGACCGGTGTCGGGCATTCCAGCCATCTTCAGCCCGGCTTGCTTGAATCCAGTGGCAAAGTGAGCAAGGGACTCACGTCTAAGCATACCCTGCCACACTTATGGCAGCCAAAAGCGGTACAAAAGGGGGTGGTGGTGGACAGAGCATCTGAATCAATCAAACACTCACACCCAGTCAAAAGATCTGGGTTTAATCCATCACCTTTTTTAGCCCACTTTGCCACCCCAGTTCAGACATGGCTATATGCAAATCAGTCTGACCCTGTGCCTCATGGGAACACTACAACCCGAACTGCCAAGCCATGTCTTCCCTGGACCGGAAACCAGCTTCCGAGGACCGGTTTCTGGCATTCCAGCCGTCTGCAGCCAGGCTTGCTTGAATCCAGTGTCAAAGTGAGCAAGGGATTCACGTCTGAGCATACCCTGCCACACTTATGGCAGCCAAAAGCGGTAAAAAAGGGGGTGGTGATGGACGGAGCATCTGAATCAATCAAACACACACACCCAGTCAAAAGATCTGGGTTTAATCCATCACCGTTCTTTAGCCCACTCTGCCACCCCAGTTCAGACATGGCTATATGCAAATCAGTCTGACCCTGTGCCTCATGGCAACAGTCCAGCCCGAACTGCCAAGCCATGTCTTCCCTGGACTGGAAACAAGCTTCCGAGGACCGGTTTCTGGCAATCCAGCCATCTTCAGCCCGGCTTGCTTGAATCCAGTGGCAAAATGAGCAAGGGACTCACGTCTGAGCATGCCCTGCCACACTTATGGCGTCCAAAAGGGGGTGGTGATGGACAGAGCATCTGAATCAATCAAACACTCACACCCAGTCGAAAGATCTGGGTTTAATCCATCACCGTTCTTTAGCCCACTCTGCCACCCCTGTGCAGACATGGCTATATGCAAATCAGTCTGACCTTGTGCCTCATGGGAACAGTCCAGCCCGAACTGCCAAGCCATGTCTTCCCTGGACCGTAAACAAGCTTCCGAGGACCGGTTTCTGACAATAAAGCCGTCTTCCACCCGGCTTGCTTAAATCCAGTGGCAAAGTGAGCAAGGGACTCACGTCTGAGCATACCCTGCCACACTTATGGCGGCCAAAAGGGGTTACAAAAGGGGGTGGTGATGGACAGAGCATCTGAATCAAACACTCACACCCAGTTAAAAGATCTGGGTTTAATCCATCACCGTTCTTTAGCCCACTCTGCCACCCCAGTTCAGACATGGCTATATGCAAATCAGTCTGACCCTGTGCCTCATGGGAACAGTCCAGCCAGAACTGCCAAGCCATGTCTTCCCTGGACCGGAAACAAGCTTCCGAGGACTGATTTCTGGCATTCCAGCCGTCTTCAGCCCGGCTTGCTTGAATTCAGTGGCAAAGTGAGCAAGGGACTCACGTCTGAGCATACCCTGCCACACTTATGGCGGCCAAAAGCGGTACAAAAGGGGGTGGTGATGGACGGAGCATCTGAATCAATCAAACACTCACACCCAGTCAAAAGATCTGGGTTTAATCCAACACCGTTCTTTAGCCCACTCTGCCACCCCAGTTCAGACATGGCTATATGCAAATCAGTCTGACCCTGTGCCTCATGGGAACAGTACAACCCGAACTGCCAAGCCATGTCTTCCCTGGACCGGAAACCAGCTTCCGAGGACCGGTTTCTGGCATTCCAGCCGTCTTCAGCCAGGCTTGCTTGAATCCAGTGGCAAAGTGAGCAAGGGACTCACATCTGAGCATACCCTGCCACACTTATGGTGGCCAAAAGCGGTACAAAAGGGGGTGGTGATGGACGGAGCATCTAAATCAATCAAACACTCACACCCAGTCAAAAGATCTGGGTTTAATCCATCACCATTCTTTAGCCCACTCTGTCACCCCAGTTCAGACATGGCTATATGCAAATCAGTGTGACCCTGTGCCTCATGGGAACAGTCCAGCCCGATCTGCCAAGCCATGTCTTCCCTGGACCGGAAACAAGCTTCCGAGGACCAGTTTCTGGCATTCCAGCCGTCTTCAGCCCGGCTTGCTTGAATCCAGTGGCAAAGTGAGCAAGGGACTCACGTCTGAGCATACCCTGCCACACTTTTGGCGGCTAAAACCGGTACAAAATCTGGTGGTGATGGACGGAGCATCTGAATCAATCAAACGCTCACACCCAGTCAAAAGATCTGGGTTTAAGCATCTGAATCAATCAAACACTCACACCCAGTCAAAAGATCTGGGTTTAATCCATCACCGTTCTTTAGCCCACTCTGCCACCCCAGTTCAGACATGGCTATATGCAAATCAGTCTGACCCTGTGCCTCATGGGAACTCTACAACCCGAACTGCCAAGCCATGTCTTCCCTGGACCGGAAACCAGCTTCCGAGGACCGGTTTCTGGCATTCCAGACGTCTGCAGCCAGGCTTGCTTGAATCCAGTGTCAAAGTGAGCAAGGGACTCACGTCTGAGCATACCCTGCCACACTTATGGCAGCCAAAAGCGGTAAAAAAGGGGGTGGTGATGGACGGAGCATCTGAATCAATCAAACACACACACCCAGTCAAAAGATCTGGGTTTAATCCATCACCGTTCTTTAGCCCACTCTGCCACCCCAGTTCAGACATGGCTATATGCAAATCAGTCTGACCCTGTGCCTCATGGGAACAGTCCAGCCCGAACTGCCAAGCCATGTCTTCCTTGGACCGGAAACAAGCTTCCGAGGACCGGTTTCTGGCAATCCAGCCATCTTCAGCCCGGCTTGCTTGAATCCAGTGGCAAAATGAGCAAGGGACTCACGTCTGAGCATGCCCTGCCACACTTATGGCGTCCAAAAGGGGGTGGTGATGGACAGAGCATCTGAATCAATCAAACACTCACACCCAGTCGAAAGATCTGGGTTTAATCCATCACCGTTCTTTAGCCGACTCTGCCACCCCTGTGCAGACATGGCTATATGCAAATCAGTCTGACCTTGTGCCTCATGGGAACAGTCCAGCCCGAACTGCCAAGCCATGTCTTCCCTGGACCGTAAACAAGCTTCCGAGGACCGGTTTCTGACATTAAAGCCGTCTTCCACCCGGCTTGCTTAAATCCAGTGGCAAAGTGAGCAAGGGACTCACGTCTGAGCATACCCTGCCACACTTATGGCGGCCAAAAGGGGTTACAAAAGGGGGTGGTGATGGACAGAGCATCTGAATCAATCAAACACTCACACCCAGTTAAAAGATCTGGGTTTAATCCATCACCGTTCTTTAGCCCTCTCTGCCACCCCAGTTCAGACATGGCTATATGCAAATCAGTCTGACCCTGTGCCTCATGGGAACAGTCCAGCCCGAACTGCCAAGTCATGTCTTCCCTGGACCAGAAACAACTGTCCGAGGACCGGTTTCTGGCATTCCAGCCATCTTCAGCCCGGCTTGCTTGAATCCAGTGGCAAAGTGAACTAGAAACTCACGTCTTATCATACCCTGCCACACTTATGGCGGGCAAAAGCGGTACAAAAGGGGGTGGTGATGGACGGAGCATCTGAATCAATCAAACACACACACCCAGTCAAAAGATCTGGGTTTAATCCATCACCGTTCTTTAACCCACTCTGCCACCCCAGTTCAGACATGGCTATATGCAAATCAGTCTGACCCTGTGCCTCATGGGAACAGTCCAGCCCAAACTGCCAAGCCATGTCTCCCCTGGACCGGAAACAAGCTTCCGAGGACCGGTTTCTGGCAATCCAGCCATCTTTAGCCCGGCTTGCTTGAATCCAGTGGCAAAGTGAGCAAGGGACTCACGTCTGAGCATACCCTGCGACACTTACGGCAGCCAAAAGCTGTACAAAAGGGGGTGGTGATGGACGGAGCATCTGAATCAATCAAACACTCAAACCCAGTCAAAAGATCTGTGTTTCATCCAACACCGTTCTTTAGCCCACTGTGCCACCCCAGTTCAGACATGGCTATATGCAAATCAGTCTGACCCTGTGCCTCATGGGAACAGTAGCCCGAACTGCCAAACCATGTCTTCCCTGGACTGCTAAAAAAAAGCTTCCGAGGACCGGTTTCTGGCATTCCAGCTGTCTTCAGCCCGGCTTGCTAAAATCCAGTGGCAAAGTGAGCAAGGGACTCACGTCAGAGCATACCCTCCCAAACTTATGGTGGCCAAAAGCGGTACAAAAGGGGGTGGTGATGGACAGAGCATTTGAATCAATCAAACACTCACACCCAGTCAAAAGATCTGGGTTTAATCCATCACCGTTCTTTAGCCCACTCTGCCACCCCAGTTCAGACATGGCTATATGCAAATCAGTCTGACCCTGTGCCTCATGGGAACAGTCCAGCCAGAACTGCCAAGCCATGTCTTCCCTGGACCGGAAACAAGCTTCCGAGGACTGATTTCTGGCATTCCAGCCGTCTTCAGCCCGGCTTGCTTGAATTCAGTGGCAAAGTGAGCAAGGGACTCACGTCTGAGCATACCCTGCCACACTTATGGCGGCCAAAAGCGGTACAAAAGGGGGTGGTGATGGACAGAGCATCTGAATCAATCAAACACTCACACCCAGTCAAAAGATCTGGGTTTAATCCATCACCGTTCTTTAGCCCACTATGCCACCCCAGTTCAGACATGGCTATATGCAAATCAGTCTGACCCTGTGCCTCATGGGAACAGTACAACCTGAACTGCCAAGCCATGTCTTCCCTGGACCGGAAACCAGCTTCCGAGGACCGGTTTCTGGCATTCCAGCCGTCTTCAGCCAGGCTTGCTTGAATCCAGTGGCAAAGTGAGCAAGGGACTCACGTCTGAGCATACCCTGCCACACTTATGGTGGCCAAAAGCGGTACAAAAGGGGGTGGTGATGGACGGAGCATCCAAATCAATCAAACACTCACACCCAGTCAAAAGATCTGGGTTTAATCCATCACCATTCTTTAGCCCACTCTGCCACCCCAGTTCAGACATGGCTATATGCAAATCAGTCTGACCCTGTGCCTCATGGGAACAGTCCAGCCCGATCTGCCAAGCCATGTCTTCCCTGGACCGGACACAAGCTTCCGAGGACCAGTTTCTGGCATTCCAGCCGTCTTCAGCCCGGCTTGCTTGAATCCAGTGGCAAAGTGAGCAAGGGACTCACGTCTGAGCATACCCTGCCACACTTATGGCGGCTAAAACCGGTACAAAATCTGGTGGTGATGGACGGAGCATCTGAATCAATCAAACGCTCACACCCAGTCAAAAGATCTGGGTTTAAGCATCTGAATCAATCAAACACTCACACCCAGTCAAAAGATCTGGGTTTAATCCATCACCGTTCTTTAGCCCACTCTGCCACCCCAGTTCAGACATGGCTATATGCAAATCAGTCTGACCCTGTACCTCATGGGAACAGTCCAGCCCAAACTGCCAAGCCATGTCTTCCATGGACCGGAAACAAGCTTCCGAGGACCGGTTTTTGGCATTCCAGCCATCTTCAGCCCGGCTTGCTTGAATCCAGTGGCAAAGTAAGCCAGGGACTCAAGTCTGAGCATACCCTGCCACACTTTTGGCGGCTAAAACCGGTACAAAATCTGGTGGTGATGGACGGAGCATCTGAATCAATCAAACGCTCACACCCAGTCAAAAGATCTGGGTTTAAGCATCTGAATCAATCAAACACTCACACCCAGTCAAAAGATCTGGGTTTAATCCATCACCGTTCTTTAGCCCACTCTGCCACCCCAGTTCAGACATGGCTATATGCAAATCAGTCTGACCCTGTGCCTCATGGGAACTCTACAACCCGAACTGCCAAGCCATGTCTTCCCTGGACCGGAAACCAGCTTCCGAGGACCGGTTTCTGGCATTCCAGACGTCTGCAGCCAGGCTTGCTTGAATCCAGTGTCAAAGTGAGCAAGGGACTCACGTCTGAGCATACCCTGCCACACTTATGGCAGCCAAAAGCGGTAAAAAAGGGGGTGGTGATGGACGGAGCATCTGAATCAATCAAACACACACACCCAGTCAAAAGATCTGGGTTTAATCCATCACCGTTCTTTAGCCCACTCTGCCACCCCAGTTCAGACATGGCTATATGCAAATCAGTCTGACCCTGTGCCTCATGGGAACAGTCCAGCCCGAACTGCCAAGCCATGTCTTCCTTGGACCGGAAACAAGCTTCCGAGGACCGGTTTCTGGCAATCCAGCCATCTTCAGCCCGGCTTGCTTGAATCCAGTGGCAAAATGAGCAAGGGACTCACGTCTGAGCATGCCCTGCCACACTTATGGCGTCCAAAAGGGGGTGGTGATGGACAGAGCATCTGAATCAATCAAACACTCACACCCAGTCGAAAGATCTGGGTTTAATCCATCACCGTTCTTTAGCCGACTCTGCCACCCCTGTGCAGACATGGCTATATGCAAATCAGTCTGACCTTGTGCCTCATGGGAACAGTCCAGCCCGAACTGCCAAGCCATGTCTTCCCTGGACCGTAAACAAGCTTCCGAGGACCGGTTTCTGACATTAAAGCCGTCTTCCACCCGGCTTGCTTAAATCCAGTGGCAAAGTGAGCAAGGGACTCACGTCTGAGCATACCCTGCCACACTTATGGCGGCCAAAAGGGGTTACAAAAGGGGGTGGTGATGGACAGAGCATCTGAATCAATCAAACACTCACACCCAGTTAAAAGATCTGGGTTTAATCCATCACCGTTCTTTAGCCCTCTCTGCCACCCCAGTTCAGACATGGCTATATGCAAATCAGTCTGACCCTGTGCCTCATGGGAACAGTCCAGCCCGAACTGCCAAGTCATGTCTTCCCTGGACCAGAAACAACTGTCCGAGGACCGGTTTCTGGCATTCCAGCCATCTTCAGCCCGGCTTGCTTGAATCCAGTGGCAAAGTGAACTAGAAACTCACGTCTTATCATACCCTGCCACACTTATGGCGGGCAAAAGCGGTACAAAAGGGGGTGGTGATGGACGGAGCATCTGAATCAATCAAACACACACACCCAGTCAAAAGATCTGGGTTTAATCCATCACCGTTCTTTAACCCACTCTGCCACCCCAGTTCAGACATGGCTATATGCAAATCAGTCTGACCCTGTGCCTCATGGGAACAGTCCAGCCCAAACTGCCAAGCCATGTCTCCCCTGGACCGGAAACAAGCTTCCGAGGACCGGTTTCTGGCAATCCAGCCATCTTTAGCCCGGCTTGCTTGAATCCAGTGGCAAAGTGAGCAAGGGACTCACGTCTGAGCATACCCTGCGACACTTACGGCAGCCAAAAGCTGTACAAAAGGGGGTGGTGATGGACGGAGCATCTGAATCAATCAAACACTCAAACCCAGTCAAAAGATCTGTGTTTCATCCAACACCGTTCTTTAGCCCACTGTGCCACCCCAGTTCAGACATGGCTATATGCAAATCAGTCTGACCCTGTGCCTCATGGGAACAGTAGCCCGAACTGCCAAACCATGTCTTCCCTGGACTGCTAAAAAAAAGCTTCCGAGGACCGGTTTCTGGCATTCCAGCTGTCTTCAGCCCGGCTTGCTAAAATCCAGTGGCAAAGTGAGCAAGGGACTCACGTCAGAGCATACCCTCCCAAACTTATGGTGGCCAAAAGCGGTACAAAAGGGGGTGGTGATGGACAGAGCATTTGAATCAATCAAACACTCACACCCAGTCAAAAGATCTGGGTTTAATCCATCACCGTTCTTTAGCCCACTCTGCCACCCCAGTTCAGACATGGCTATATGCAAATCAGTCTGACCCTGTGCCTCATGGGAACAGTCCAGCCAGAACTGCCAAGCCATGTCTTCCCTGGACCGGAAACAAGCTTCCGAGGACTGATTTCTGGCATTCCAGCCGTCTTCAGCCCGGCTTGCTTGAATTCAGTGGCAAAGTGAGCAAGGGACTCACGTCTGAGCATACCCTGCCACACTTATGGCGGCCAAAAGCGGTACAAAAGGGGGTGGTGATGGACAGAGCATCTGAATCAATCAAACACTCACACCCAGTCAAAAGATCTGGGTTTAATCCATCACCGTTCTTTAGCCCACTATGCCACCCCAGTTCAGACATGGCTATATGCAAATCAGTCTGACCCTGTGCCTCATGGGAACAGTACAACCTGAACTGCCAAGCCATGTCTTCCCTGGACCGGAAACCAGCTTCCGAGGACCGGTTTCTGGCATTCCAGCCGTCTTCAGCCAGGCTTGCTTGAATCCAGTGGCAAAGTGAGCAAGGGACTCACGTCTGAGCATACCCTGCCACACTTATGGTGGCCAAAAGCGGTACAAAAGGGGGTGGTGATGGACGGAGCATCCAAATCAATCAAACACTCACACCCAGTCAAAAGATCTGGGTTTAATCCATCACCATTCTTTAGCCCACTCTGCCACCCCAGTTCAGACATGGCTATATGCAAATCAGTCTGACCCTGTGCCTCATGGGAACAGTCCAGCCCGATCTGCCAAGCCATGTCTTCCCTGGACCGGACACAAGCTTCCGAGGACCAGTTTCTGGCATTCCAGCCGTCTTCAGCCCGGCTTGCTTGAATCCAGTGGCAAAGTGAGCAAGGGACTCACGTCTGAGCATACCCTGCCACACTTATGGCGGCTAAAACCGGTACAAAATCTGGTGGTGATGGACGGAGCATCTGAATCAATCAAACGCTCACACCCAGTCAAAAGATCTGGGTTTAAGCATCTGAATCAATCAAACACTCACACCCAGTCAAAAGATCTGGGTTTAATCCATCACCGTTCTTTAGCCCACTCTGCCACCCCAGTTCAGACATGGCTATATGCAAATCAGTCTGACCCTGTACCTCATGGGAACAGTCCAGCCCAAACTGCCAAGCCATGTCTTCCATGGACCGGAAACAAGCTTCCGAGGACCGGTTTTTGGCATTCCAGCCATCTTCAGCCCGGCTTGCTTGAATCCAGTGGCAAAGTAAGCCAGGGACTCAAGTCTGAGCATACCCTGCCACACTTATGGCAGCCAAAAGCGATAAAAAAGGGGGTGGTGATGGAAGGAGCATCTGAATCAATCAAACACACACACCCAGTCAAAAGATCTGGGTTTAATCCATCACCGTTCTTTAGCCCACTCTGCCACCCCATCACAGACTTGGCTATATGCAAATCAGTCTGACCCTGTGCCTCATGGGAACAGTCCAGCCGGAACTGCCAAACCATGTCTTCCCTGGAACGGAAACAAGCTTCTGATGACCGGTGTCGGGCATTCCAGCCATCTTCAGCCCGGCTTGCTTGAATCCAGTGGCAAAGTGAGCAAGGGACTCACGTCTAAGCATACCCTGCCACACTTATGGCAGCCAAAAGCGGTACAAAAGGGGGTGGTGGTGGACAGAGCATCTTAATCAATCAAACACTCACACCCAGTCAAAAGATCTGGGTTTAATCCATCACCGTTCTTTAGCCCACTCTGCCACCCCAGTTCAGACATGGCTATATGCAAATCAATCTGACCCTGTGCCTCATGGGAACAGTCCAGCCCGAACTGCCAAGCCATGTCTTCCCTGGACCGGAAACAAGCTTCCGAGGACTGATTTCTGGCATTCCAGCCGTCTTCAGCCCGGCTTGCTTGAATTCAGTGGCAAAGTGAGCAAGGGACTCACGTCTGAGCATACCCTGCCACACTTATGGCAGCCAAAAGCAGTACAAAAGGGGGTGGTGATGGACAGAGCATCTGAATCAATCAAACACTCACACCCAGTCAAAAGATCTGGGTTTAATCCATGACCGTTCTTTAGCCCACTCTGCCACCCCAGTTCAGACATGGCTATATGCAAATCAGTCTGACCCTGTGCCTCATGGGAACAGTACAACCCGAACTGCCAAGCCACGTCTTCCCTGGACTGAAAAACAGCTTCCGAGGACCGGTTTCTGGCATTCCAGCCGTCTTCAGCCAGGCTTGCTTGAATCAAGTGGCAAAGTGAGCAAGGGACTCACGTCTGAGCATACCCTGCCACACTTATGGCGGCCAAAAGCGGTACAAAAGGGGGTGGTGATGGACGGACCATCCAAATCAATCAAACACACACACCCAGTCAAAAGATCTGGGTTTAATCCATCACCATTCTTTAGCCCACTCTGCCACCCCAGTTCAGATATGGCTATATGCAAATCAGTCTGACCCTGTGCCTCATGGGAAAAGTCCAACCCGATCTGCCAAGCCATGTCTTCCCTGGACCGGAAACAAGCTTCCGAGGACCAGTTTCTGGCATTCCAGCCGTCTTCAGCCCGGCTTGCTTGAATCCAGTGGCAAAGTGAGCAAGGGACTCACGTCTGAGCATACCCTGCCACACTTATGGCGGCCAAAACCGGTACAAAATCTGGTGGTGATGGACGGAGCATCTGAATCAATCAAACGCTCACACCCAGTCAAAAGATCTGGGTTTAAGCATCTGAATCAATCAAACACTCACACCCAGTCAAAAGATCTGGGTTTAATCCATCACCGTTCTTTAGCCCACTCTGCCACCCCAGTTCAGACATGGCTATATGCAAATCAGTCTGACCCTGTGCCTCATGGGAACAGTCCAGCCCGAACTGCCAAGCCATGTCTTCCCTGGACCGGAAACAGGCTTCCGAGGACCGGTCTCTGGCCTTCCAGCCGTCTTCAGCCCGGCTTGCTTGAATTCAGTTGCAAAGTGAGCAAGGGACTCACGTCTGAGCATACCCTGCCATACTTATTGTGGCCAAAAGCGGTAAAAAAGGGGGTGGTGATGTATGGAGTATCTGAATCAATCAAACACACACACTCATTCAAAAGATCTAGGTTTAATCCATCACCGTTCTTTAGCCCACTCTGCCACCCTTGTTCAGACATGGCTATATGCAAATCAGTCTGACCCTGTGCCTCATGGGAACAGTCCAGCCTGAACTGCCAAGCCATGTCTTCCCTGGACCGGAAAAAAGCTTCCTAGGACCGGTTTCTGGCATTCCAGCTGTCTTCAGCCTGGCTTGCTTGAATCCAGTGGCAAAGTGAGCAAGGGACTCACGTCTGAGCATACCCTGCCACACTTATGGTGGCCAAAAGCGGTACAAAAGGGGGTGGTGAGGGACGGAGCATCTGAATCAATCAAACACTCACACCCAGTCAAAATATCTGGGTTTAATCCATCACCGTTCTTTAGCTCAATCTGCCACCCCATTTCAGACATGGCTACATGCAAATCAGTCTGACCCTGTGCCTCATGGGAACAGTCCAGCCCGAACTGCCAACCCATGTCTTCCCTGGACCGGAAACAATCTTCCAAGGACCGGTTTCTGGCATTCAAGCCGTCTTCAGCCCAGCTTGCTTGAATCCAGTGGCATAGTGAGCAAGGGACTCACGTCTGAGCATACCCTGCAACACTTATGGCGGCTAAAAGCAATACAAAAGGGGGTGGTGATGGACGGAGCATCTGAATCAATTAAACACTCAAACCCAGTCAAAAGATCTGGGTTTAATCCATCACCGTTCTTTACCCAACTCAGCCACCCAAGTTCAGACATGGCTATATGCAAATCAGTCTGACCCTGTGCCTCATGGGAACAGTCCAGCCCGATCTGCCAAGCCATGTCTTCCCTGGACTGGAAACAAGCTTCCGAGGACCAGTTTCTGGCATTCCAGCCGTCTTCAGCCCGGCTTGCTTGAATCCAGTGGCAAAGTGAGCAAGGGACTCACGTCTGAGCATACCCTGCCACACTTATGGCGGCCAAAACCGGTACAAAATCTGGTGGTGATGGACGGAGCATCTGAATAAATCAAACGCTCACACCCAGTCAAAAGATCTGGGTCTAAGCATCTGAATCAATCAAACACTCACACCCAGTCAAAAGATCTGGGTTTAATCCATCACCGTTCTTTAGCCCACTCTGCCACCCCAGTTCAGACATGGCTATATGCAAATCAGTCTGACCCTGTGCCTCCTGGGAACAGTCCAGCCCGAACTGCCAAGCCATGTCTTCCCTGGACCGGAAACAGGCTTCCGAGGACCGGTTTCTGGCCTTCCAGCCGTCTTCAGCCCGGCTTGCTTGAATCCAGTTGCAAAGTGAGCAAGGGACTCACGTCTGAGCATACCCTGCCATACTTATTGTGCCCAAAAGCGGTAAAAAAGGGGGTGGTGATGTATGGAGTATCTGAATCAATCAAACACACACACTCATTCAAAAGATCTAGGTTTAATCCATCACCGTTCTTTAGCCCACTCTGCCACCCTTGTTCAGACATGGCTATATGCAAATCAGTCTGACCCTGTGCCTCATGGGAACAGTCCAGCCTGAACTGCCAAGCCATGTCTTCCCTGGACCGGAAAAAAGCTTCCTAGGACCGGTTTCTGGCATTCCAGCCGTCTTCAGCCTGGCTTGCTTGAATCCAGTGGCAAAGTGAGCAAGGGACTCACGTCTGAGCATACCCTGCCACACTTATGGTGGCCAAAAGCGGTACAAAAGGGGGTGGTGATGGACGGAGCATCTGAATCAATCAAACACTCACACCCAGTCAAAATATCTGGGTTTAATCCATCACCGTTCTTTAGCTCAATCTGCCACCCCATTTCAGACATGGCTACATGCAAATCAGTCTGACCCTGTGCCTCATGGGAACAGTCCAGCCCGAACTGCCAACCCATGTCTTCCCTGGACCGGAAACAATCTTCCAAGGACCGGTTTCTGGCATTCAAGCCGTCTTCAGCCCAGCTTGCTTGAATCCAGTGGCATAGTGAGCAAGGGACTCACGTCTGAGCATACCCTGCAACACTTATGGCGGCTAAAAGCGATACAAAAGGGGGTGGTGATGGACGGAGCATCTGAATCAATTAAACACTCAAACCCAGTCAAAAGATCTGGGTTTAATCCATCACCGTTCTTTACCCAACTCAGCCACCCAAGTTCAGACATGGCTATATGCAAATCAGTCTGACCCTGTGCCTCATGTGAACAGTCCAGCCCGAACTGCCAAGCCATGTCTTCCATGGACCGGAAACAAACTTCCGAGGACCGGTTTTTGGCATTCCAGCCGTCTTCAGCCCGGCTTGCTTGAATCCAGTGGCAAAGTAAGCCAGGGACTCAAGTCTGAGCATACCCTGCCACACTTATGGCAGCCAAAAGCGATAAAAAAGGGGGTGGTGATGGAAGGAGCATCTGAATCAATCAAACACACACACCCAGTCAAAAGATCCGGGTTTAATCCATCACTGTTCTTTAGCCCACTCTGCCACCCCATCACAGACTTGGATATATGCAAATCAGTCTGACCCTGTGCCTCATGGGAACAGTCCAGCCGGAACTGCCAAACCATGTCTTCCCTGGAACGGAAACAAGCTTCTGATGACCGGTGTCGGGCATTCCAGCCATCTTCAGCCCGGCTTGCTTGAATCCAGTGGCAAAGTGAGCAAGGGACTCACGTCTAAGCATACCCTCCCAAACTTATGGCAGCCAAAAGCGGTACAAAAGGGGGTGGTGGTGGACAGAGCATCTGAATCAATCAAACACTCACACCCAGTCAAAAGATCTGGGTTTAATCCATCACCGTTCTTTAGCCCACTCTGCCACCCCAGTTCAGACATGGCTATATGCAAATCAGTCTGACCCTGTGCCTCATGGGAACAGTCCAGCCCGAACTGCCAAGCCATGTCTTCCCTGGACCGGAAACAAGCTTCCGAGGACCGGTTTCTGGCATTCCAGCCGTCTTCAGCCCAGCTTGCTTGAATCCAGTGGCACAGTGAGCAAGGGACTCAAGTCTGAGAATACCCTGCCACACTTATGGCAGCCAAAAGCGGTACAAAAGGGGTTGGTGATGGATGGAGCATCTGAATCAATCAAACACTCACACCCAGTCAAAAGATCTGGGTTTAATCCATCACCGTTTTTTAGCCCACTCAGCCACCCCAGTTCAGACATGGCTATATGCAAATCAGTCTGACCCTGTGCCTCATGGGAACAGTCCAGTCCGAACTGCCAAGCCATGTCTTCCCTGGACCGCAAACAAGCTTCCGAGGACCGGTTTCTGGCATTCCAGCCGTCTTCAGCCAGGCTTGCTTGAATCCAGTGGCAAAGTGAGCCTGGGACTCACGTCTGAGCATACCCAGCCACACTTATGGCGGCCAAAAGTGGTACAAAAGGGGATGGGGATAGATGGAGCATCTGAATCAATCAAACACACACACCCAGTCAAAAGATCTGGGTTTAATCCATCACCGTTCTTTAGCCCACTCTGCCACCCCAGTTCAGACATGGCTATGTGCAATTCAGTCTGACCCTGTGCCTCATGGGAACAGTCCAGCCCGAACTGCCAAGCCATGTCTTCCCTGGACCAGAAACAAGCTTCCGAGGACCGGTTTCCTGGCATTCCTGCCATCTTCAGCCCGGCTTGCTTGAATCCAGTGGCAAAGTGAGCAAGGGACTCACGTCTGAGCATACCCTGCCACACTTATGGCGGCCAAAAGCGGTACAAAAGGGGGTGGTGATGGACAGAGCATCTGAATCAATTAAACACTCACACCCAGTCAAAAGATCAGGGTTTAATCCATCACCATTCTTTAGCCCACTCTGCCACCCCAGGTCAGACAAGGCTATATGCAAATCAGTCTGACCCAGTGCCTCATAGGAACAGTCCAGCCAATACTGCCAAGCCACGTCTTCCCTGGACCGGAAACAAACTTCCGAGGACCGGTTTCTGACATTCCAGCCGTCTTCAGCCCAGCTTGCTTGAACCCAGTGGCAAAGTGAGCAAGGGACTCACGTCTGAGCATACCGTGACACACTTATGGTGGCCAAAAGCGGTACAAATGGGGGTGGTGATGGACGGAGCATCTGAATCAATTAAACTCTCACACCCAGTCAAAAGATCTGGGTTTAATCCATCACCGTCCTTTAGCCCACTCTGCCACCCCAGTTCAGACATGGCTATATGCAAATCAGTCTTACCCTGTGCCTCATGGGGACAGTCCAGCCCGAACTGCCAAGCCATGTCTTCCCTGGACCGGAAACAAGCTTCCGAGGACCGGTTTCTGGCATTCCAGCCGTCTTCAGCCCGGCTTGCTTGAATCTAGTGGCAAAGTGAGCAAGGGACTCACGTCTGATCATACCCTGCCACACTTATGGCGGCCAAAAGCGGTACAAAAGGGGGAGGTGATGGACGGAGCATCTGAATCAAACAAACACTCACACCCAGTCAAAAGATCTGGGTTTAATCCATCACCGTTCTTTAGCCCACTCTGCCACCCCAGTTCAGACATGGCTATATGCAAATCAGTCTTACCCTGTGCCTCATGGGGACAGTCCAGCCCGAACTGCCAAGCCATGTCTTCCCTGGACCGGAAACAAGCTTCCGAGGACCGGTTTCTGGCATTCCAGCCGTCTTCAGCCCGGCTTGCTTGAATCTAGTGGCAAAGTGAGCAAGGGACTCACGTCTGATCATACCCTGCCACACTTATGGCGGCCAAAAGCGGTACAAAAGGGGGAGGTGATGGACGTAGGATCTGAATCAATCAAACACTCACACCCAGTCAAAAGATCTGGGTTAAATCCATCACCTTTTTTAGCCCACTTTGCCACCCCAGTTCAGACATGGCTATATGCAAATCAGTCTGACCCTGTGCCTCATGGGGACAGTCCAGCCCGAACTGCCAAGCCATGTCTTCCCTGGACCGGAAACAAGCTTTCGAGGACCGGTTTCTGGCATTGCAGCCGTCTTCAGCCCGGCTTGCTTGAACCAAGTGGCAAAGGTAGCAAGGGACTCACGTCTGATCATACCCTGCCACACTTATGGCGGCCAAAAGCGGTACAAAAGGGGGAGGTGATGGACGTAGGATCTGAATCAATCAAACACTCACACCCAGTCAAAAGATCTGGGTTAAATCCATCACCTTTTTTAGCCCACTTTGCCACCCCAGTTCAGACATGGCTATATGCAAATCAGTCTGACCCTGTGCCTCATGGGGACAGTCCAGCCCGAACTGCCAAGCCATGTCTTCCCTGGACCGCAAACAAGCTTCCGAAGACCTGTTTCTGGCATTCCAGCCGTCTTCAACCAGGCTTGCTTGAATCCAGTGGCAAAGTGAGCCTGGGACTCACGTCTGAGCATACCCAGCCACACTTATGGCGGCCAAAAGCGGTACAAAAGGGGGTGGGGATGGACGGAGCATCTGAATCAATCAAACACACACACCCAGTCAAAAGATCTGAGTTTAATCCATCTCCGTTCTTTAGCCCACTCTGCCACCCCAGTTCAGACATGGCTATGTGCAATTCAGTCTGACCCTGTGCCTCATGGGAACAGTCCAGCCCGAACTGCCAAGCCATGTCTTCCCTGGACCGGAAACAAGCTTCTGAGGACCGGTTTCCTGGCATTCCTGCCATCTTCAGCCCGGCTTGCTTGAATCCAGTGGCAAAGTGAGCAAGGGACTCACGTCTGAGCATACCCTGCCACACTTATGGCGGCCAAAAGCGGTACAAAAGGGGGTGGTGATGGACAGAGCATCTGAATCAATCAAACACTCACACCCAGTCAAAAGATCTGGGTTTAATCCATCACAGTTCTTTAGCCCACTCTGCCACCCCAGTTCAGACATGGCTATATGCAAATCAGTCTGACCCTGTGCCTCATAGGAACAGTCCAGCCAATACTGCCAAGCCATGTCTTCCCTGGACCGGAAACAAGCTTCTGAGGACCGGTTTCTGGCATTCCAGCCGTCTTCAGCCCGGCTTGCTTGAATCCAGTGGCAAAGTGAGCAAGGGACTCATGTCTGATCATAACCTGCCACACTTATGGTGGCCAAAAGCGGTACAAAAGGGGGTGGTGATGGACAGAGCATCTGAATCAATCAAACACTCACACCCAGTCAAAAGATCTGGGTTTAATCCATCACAGTTCTTTAGCCCACTCTGCCACCCCAGTTCAGACATGGCTATATGCAAATCAGTCTGACCCTGTGCCTCATGGGAACAGTCCAGCCCGAACTGCCAAGCCATGTCTTCCCTGGACCGGAAACAAGCTTCCGAGGACCGGTTTCTGACTTTACAGCCGTCTTCAGCCCGGCTTGCTTGAATCCAGTGGCAAAGTGAGCAAGGGACTCATGTCTGATCATAACCTGCCACACTTATGGTGGCCGAAAGCGGTACAAAAGGGGGTAGTGATGGACGTAGGATCTAAATCAATCAAACACTTACACCCAGTCAAAAGATCTGGGTTAAATCCATCACCTTTTTTAGCCCACTTTGCCACCCCAGTTCAGACATGGCTATATGCAAATCAGTCTGACCCTGTGCCTCATGGGAACACTACAACCCGAACTGCCAAACCATGTCTTCCCTGGACCGGAAACCAGCTTCCGAGGACCGGTTTCTGGCATTCCAGCCGTCTGCAGCCAGGCTTGCTTGAATCCAGTGTCAAAGTGAGCAAGGGACTCACGTCTGAGCATACCCTGCCACACTTATGGCAGCCAAAAGCGGTAAAAAAGGGGGTCATGATGGACGGAGCATCTGAATCAATCAAACACACACACCCAGTCAAAAGATCTGGGTTTAATCCATCACCGTTCTTTAGCCCACTCTGCCACCCCAGTTCAGACATGGCTATATGCAAATCAGTCTGATCCTGTGCCTCATGGGAACAGTCCAGCCCGAACTGCCAAGCCATGTCTTCCTTGGACCGGAAACAAGCTTCCGAGGACCGGTTTCTGGCAATCCAGCCATCTTCAGCTTGAATCCAGTGGCAAAATGAGCAAGGGACTCACGTCTGAGCATGCCCTGCCACACTTATGGCGTCCAAAAGGGGGTGGTGATGGACGGAGCATCTGAATCAATCAAACACTCACACCCAGTCGAAAGATCTGGGTTTAATCCATCACCGTTCTTTAGCCGACTCTGCCACCCCTGTGCAGACATGGCTATATGCAAATAAGTCTGACCTTGTGCCTCATGGGAACAGTCCAGCCCGAACTGCCAAGCCATGTCTTCCCTGGACCGTAAACAAGCTTCCGAGGACCGGTTTCTGACATTAAAGCCGTCTTCCACCCGGCTTGCTTAAATCCAGTGGGAAAGTGAGCAAGGGACTCACGTCTGAGTATACCCTGCCACACTTATGGCGGCCAAAAGGGGTTACAAAAGGGGGTGGTGATGGACAGAGCATCTGAATCAATCAAACACTCACACCCAGTTAAAAGATCTGGGTTTAATCCATCACCGTTCTTTAGCCCTCTCTGCCACCCCAGTTCAGACATGGCTATATGCAAATCAGTCTGACCCTGTGCCTCATGGGAACAGTCCAGCCCGAACTGCCAAGTCATGTCTTCCCTGGACCGGAAACAACCGTCCGAGGACCGGTTTCTGGCATTCCAGCCGTCTTCAGCCCGGCTTGCTTGAATCCAGTGGCAAAGTGAACTAGGAACTCACGTCTTATCATACCCTGCCACACTTATGGCGGCCAAAAGCGGTGCAAAAGGGGGTGGTGATGGACGGAGCATCTGAATCAATCAAACACACACACCCAGTCAAAAGATCTGGGTTTAATCCATCACCGTTCTTTAACCCAGTCTGCCACCCCAGTTCAGACATGGCTATATGCAAATCAGTCTGACCCTGTGCCTCATGGGAACAGTCCAGCCCAAACTGCCAAGCCATGTCTCCCCTGGACCAGAAACAAGCTTCCGAGGACCGGTTTCTGGCAATCCAGCCATCTTTAGCCCGGCTTGCTTGAATCCAGTGGCAAAGTGAGCAAGGGACTCACGTCTGAGCATACCCTGCGACACTTACGGCAGCCAAAAGCTGTACAAAAGGGGGTGGTGATGGACGGAGCATCTGAATCAATCAAACACTCACACCCAGTCAAAAGATCTGGGTTTTATCCAACACCGTTCTTTAGCCCACTGTGCCACCCCAGTTCAGACATGGCTATATGCAAATAAGTCTGACCCTGTGCCTCATGGGAACAGTCCAGCCCGAACTGCCAAACCATGTCTTCCCTGGACTGCTAAAAAAAAGCTTCCGAGGACCGGTTTCTGGCATTCCAGCTGTCTTCAGCCCGGCTAGCTTGAATCCAGTGGCAAAGTGAGCAAGGGACTCACGTCAGAGCATACCGTCCCACACTTATGGCGGCCAAAAGCGGTACAAAAGAGGGTGGTGATGGACAGAGCATCTGAATCAATCAAACACTCACACCCAGTCAACAGATCTGGGTTTAATCCATCACCGTTCTTTAGCCCACTCTGCCACCCTAGTTCAGACATGGCTATATGCAAATCAGTCTGACCCTGTGCCTCATGGGAACAGTACAACCCGAACTGCCAAGTCATGTCTTCCCTGGACCGGAAACCAGCTTCCGAGGACCGGTTTCTGGCATTCCAGCCGTCTTCAGCCAGGCTTGCTTGAATCCAGTGGCAAAGTGAGCAAGGGACTCACGTCTGAGCATACCCTGCCACACTTATGGCGGCCAAAAGCGGTACAAAAGGGGGTGGTGATGGACGGAGCATCCAAATCAATCAAACACACACACCCAGTCAAAAAATCTGGGTTTAATCCATCACCATTCTTTAGCCCACTCTGCCACCCCAGTTCAGACATGGCTATATGCAAATCAGTCTGACCCTGTGCCTCATGGGAACAGTCCAGCCCGATCTGCCAAGCCATGTCTTCCCTGGACCGGAAACAAGCTTCCGAGGACCAGTTTCTGGCATTCCAGCCGTCTTCAGCCCGGCTTGCTTGAATCCAGTGGCAAAGTGAGCAAGGGACTCACGTCTGAGCATACCCTGCCACACTTATGGCGGCTAAAACCGGTACAAAATCTGGTGGTGATGGACGGAGCATCTGAATCAATCAAACGCTCACACCCAGTCAAAAGATCTAGGTTTAAGCATCTGAATCAATCAAACACTCACACCCAGTCAAAAGATCTGGGTTTAATCCATCACCGTTCTTTAGCCCACTCTGCCACCCCAGTTCAGACATGGCTATATGCAAATCAGTCTGACCCTGTGCCTCATGGGAACAGTCCAGCCCGAACTGCCAAGCCATGTCTTCCCTGGACCGGAAACAGGCTTCCGAGGACCGGTTTCTGGCATTCCAGCCGTCTTCAGCCCGGCTTGCTTGAATCCAGTGGCAAAGTGAGCAAGGGATTCACGTCTGAGCATACCCAGCCACACTTATGGCGGCCAAAAGCGGTACAAAAGGGGGTGGTGATGGACGGAGCATCTGAATCAATCAAACACACACACCCAGTCAAAAGATCTGGTTTTAATCCATCACCGTTCTTTAGCCCACTCTGCCACCCCAGTTTAGACATGGCTATGTGCAATTCAGTCTGACCCTGTGCCTCATGGGAACAGTCCAGCCCGAACTGCCAAGCCATGTCTTCCCTGGACCGGAAACAAGCTTCCGAGGACCGGTTTCCTGGCATTCCTGCCATCTTCAGCCAGGCTTGCTTGAATCCAGTGGCAAAGTGAGCCTGGGACTCACGTCTGAGCATACCCAGCCACACTTATGGCGGCCAAAAGCGGTACAAAAGGGGGTGGTGATGGACGGAGCATCTGAATCAATCAAACACACACACCCAGTCAAAAGATCTGGGTTTAATCCATCACCGTTCTTTAACCCAGTCTGCCACCCCAGTTCAGACATGGCTATATGCAAATCAGTCTGATCCTGTGCCTCATGGGAACAGTCCAGCCCAAACTGCCAAGCCATGTCTCCCCTGGACCAGAAACAAGCTTCCGAGGACCGGTTTCTGGCAATCCAGCCATCTTTAGCCCGGCTTGCTTGAATCCAGTGGCAAAGTGAGCAAGGGACTCACGTCTGAGCATACCCTGCGACACTTACGGCAGCCAAAAGCTGTACAAAAGGGGGTGGTGATGGACGGAGCATCTGAATCAATCAAACACTCACACCCAGTCAAAAGATCTGGGTTTTATCCAACACCGTTCTTTAGCCCACTGTGCCACCCCAGTTCAGACATGGCTATATGCAAATAAGTCTGACCCTGTGCCTCATGGGAACAGTCCAGCCCGAACTGCCAAACCATGTCTTCCCTGGACTGCTAAAAAAAAGCTTCCAAGGACCGGTTTCTGGCATTCCAGCTGTCTTCAGCCCGGCTAGCTTGAATCCAGTGGCAAAGTGAGCAAGGGACTCACGTCAGAGCATACCGTCCCACACTTATGGCGGCCAAAAGCGGTACAAAAGAGGGTGGTGATGGACAGAGCATCTGAATCAATCAAACACTCACACCCAGTCAACAGATCTGGGTTTAATCCATCACCGTTCTTTAGCCCACTCTGCCACCCCAGTTCAGACATGGCTATATGCAAATCAGTCTGACCCTGTGCCTCATGGGAACAGTACAACCCGAACTGCCAAGTCATGTCTTCCCTGGACCGGAAACCAGCTTCCGAGGACCGGTTTCTGGCATTCCAGCCGTCTTCAGCCAGGCTTGCTTGAATCCAGTGGCAAAGTGAGCAAGGGACTCACGTCTGAGCATACCCTGCCACACTTATGGCGGCCAAAAGCGGTACAAAAGGGGGTGGTGATGGACGGAGCATCCAAATCAATCAAACACACACACCCAGTCAAAAAATCTGGGTTTAATCCATCACCATTCTTTAGCCCACTCTGCCACCCCAGTTCAGACATGGCTATATGCAAATCAGTCTGACCCTGTGCCTCATGGGAACAGTCCAGCCCGATCTGCCAAGCCATGTCTTCCCTGGACCGGAAACAAGCTTCCGAGGACCAGTTTCTGGCATTCCAGCCGTCTTCAGCCCGGCTTGCTTGAATCCAGTGGCAAAGTGAGCAAGGGACTCACGTCTGAGCATACCCTGCCACACTTATGGCGGCTAAAACCGGTACAAAATCTGGTGGTGATGGACGGAGCATCTGAATCAATCAAACGCTCACACCCAGTCAAAAGATCTAGGTTTAAGCATCTGAATCAATCAAACACTCACACCCAGTCAAAAGATCTGGGTTTAATCCATCACCGTTCTTTAGCCCACTCTGCCACCCCAGTTCAGACATGGCTATATGCAAATCAGTCTGACCCTGTGCCTCATGGGAACAGTCCAGCCCGAACTGCCAAGCCATGTCTTCCCTGGACCGGAAACAGGCTTCCGAGGACCGGTTTCTGGCATTCCAGCCGTCTTCAGCCCGGCTTGCTTGAATCCAGTGGCAAAGTGAGCAAGGGATTCACGTCTGAGCATACCCAGCCACACTTATGGCGGCCAAAAGCGGTACAAAAGGGGGTGGTGATGGACGGAGCATCTGAATCAATCAAACACACACACCCAGTCAAAAGATCTGGTTTTAATCCATCACCGTTCTTTAGCCCACTCTGCCACCCCAGTTTAGACATGGCTATGTGCAATTCAGTCTGACCCTGTGCCTCATGGGAACAGTCCAGCCCGAACTGCCAAGCCATGTCTTCCCTGGACCGGAAACAAGCTTCCGAGGACCGGTTTCCTGGCATTCCTGCCATCTTCAGCCAGGCTTGCTTGAATCCAGTGGCAAAGTGAGCCTGGGACTCACGTCTGAGCATACCCAGCCACACTTATGGCGGCCAAAAGCGGTACAAAAGGGGGTGGTGATGGACGGAGCATCTGAATCAATCAAACACACACACCCATTCAAAAGATCTGGGTTTAATCCATCACCGTTCTTTAGCCCACTCTGCCACCCTTGTTCAGACATGGCTATATGCAAATCAGTCTGACCCTGTGCCTCATGGGAACAGTCCAGCCTGAACTGGCAAGCCATGTCTTCCCTGGACCGGAAACAAGCTTCCTAGGACCGGTTTCTGGCATTCCAGCCGTCTTCAGCCAGGCTTGCTTGAATCCAGTGGCAAAGTGAGCCTGGGACTCACGTCTGAGCATACCCAGCCACACTTATGGCGGCCAAAAGCGGTACAAAAGGGGGTGGTGATGGACGGAGCATCTGAATGAATCAAACACACACACCCAGTCAAAAGATCTGGTTTTAATCCATCACCGTTCTTTAGCCCACTCTGCCACCCCAGTTTAGACATGGCTATGTGCAATTCAGTCTGACCCTGTGCCTCATGGGAACAGTCCAGCCCGAACTGCCAAGCCATGTCTTCCCTGGACCGGAAACAAGCTTCCGAGGACCGGTTTCCTGGCATTCCTGCCATCTTCAGCCCGGCTTGCTTGAATCTAGTTGCAAAGTGAGCAAGGGACTCACCTCTGAGCATACCCTGCCACACATTTGGCGGCCAAAAGCGGTACAAAAGGGGGTGGTGATGGACAGAGCATCTGAATCAATCAAACACTCACACCCAGTCAAAAGATCTGGGTTTAATCCATCACAGTTCTTTAGCCCACTCTGCCACCCCAGTTCAGACATGGCTATATGCAAATCAGTCATACCCTGTGTCTCATGGGAACAGTCCAGCCTGAACTGCCAAGCCATGTCTTCCCTGGACCGGAAACAAGCTTCCAAGGACCGTTTTCCGGCATTCCAGCCGTCTTCAGCCCGGCTTGCTTGAATCCAGTGGTAAAATGAGCAAGGGACTCACGTTTGAGCATACCCTCCCACACTTATGGCGGCCAAAAGCGGTACAAAAGGGGGTGGTGATGGACGGAGCTTCTGAAACAATCAAACACTCACACCCAGTCAAAAGATCTGGGTTTAATCCATCACCGTTCTTTAGCCCACTCCGCCACCCCAGTTCAGACATGGCTATATGCAAATCAGTCTGACCCTGTGCCTCATGGGAACAGTCCAGCCCGAACTGCCAAGCCATGTCTTCCCTGGATCAGAAACAAGCTTCCGAGGACCGGTTTCTTGCATTCCAGCCGTCTTCAGCCCGCTTGCTTGAATCCAGTGGCAAAGTGAGCAAGGGACTCACGTCTGAGCATACCCTCCCACACTTATGGCGGCCAAAAGCGGTACAAAAGGGGGTGGTGATGGACGGAGCTTCTGAAACAATTAAACACTCACACCCAGTCAAAAGATCTGTGTTTAATCCATCACTGTTCTTTAGCCCACTCTGCCACCCCAGTTCAGACATGGCTATATGCAAGTCAGTCTGACCCGGTGCCTCATGGGAACAGTCCAGCCCAAACTGGCAAGCCATGTCTTCCCTGGACCGGAAACAAGCTTCCGAGGACCGTTATCTAGCATTCCAGCCGTCTTCAGCCCGGCTTGCTTGAATCCAGTTGCAAAGTGAGCAAGGGACTCACGTCTGAGCATACCCTGCCACAATTATGGCAGCTAAAATCGGTACAAAAGGGGGTGGTGATGGACGGAGCATCTGAATGAATCAAACACTCACACCCAGTCGAAAGTAACCCTGGACGAAGCACTACGCTACGCTTGCGTAGTTCGCGAAGTTTGCGCAACTTCGCACTACGCGAGCTACACGAAGCACAGTGCGAACACGCGTAGTGCAGCAGTAATTTTTTGCTTGTTCGCGGTCCTCAACGTCATTTTCGCGACTGGGAGCAAGCAAAATGACATCCCGGCGAGATTCTCAAAGCGGGGATGTCAGGTTTCCCATTGCGAGTGGTTGCGCATGCTCGCGACCGCTCGTGATGAGAAACTATCAGTTCGCATAGAGAAAGCTGCCGCTCGAGTAAAAATCTACTCGAGCAGCAGAAAACTATAACTCACACTGTGCAAGATGCCGTTTTCAATGATTGCACAGTGCCGGATGCTTGTCCGTACTGTGCAATCATTGAAAACGCATCTTGCACAGTGTGAACATGCTACTACGCAGCTCGCGTAGTGCTACGTGAAGTTCGCGTAGTGTGAAGTGCACTTCGCCTAGCTTCGCGTAGCGCTACTTCGCGAACTACGCCCACCCTTAGTCAAAAGATCTGGGTTTAATCCATCACCATTCTTTAGCCGACTCTGCCACCCCAGTTCAGACATGGCTATATGCAAATCAGTCTGACCCTGTGCCTCATGGGAACAGTCCAGCCCGAACTGCCAAGCCATGTCTTCCCTGGACCGGAAACAAGCTTCCGAGGACCAGTTTCTGGCATTCCAGCCGTCTTCAGCCCGGCTTGCTTGAATCCAGTGGCAAAGTGAGCAAGGGACTCACGTCTGAGCATACCCTGCCACACTTATGGCGGCCAAAAGTGGTACAAAAGGGGGTGGTGATGGACGGAGCATCTGAATCAACTAAACACTCACACCCAGTCAAAAGACCTGGGTTTAATCCAACACCGTTCTTTAGCCCACTCTGCCACCCCAGTTCAGACATGGCTATATAAAAGTCAGTCTGACCCTGTGCCTCATGGGAACAGTCCAGCCCGAACTGCCAAGCCATGTCTTCCCTGGACCGGAAACAAGCTTCCGAGGACCGGTTTCAGGCATTCCAGCCGTCTTCAGCCTGGCTTGCTTTAATCCAGTGGGAAAGTGAGCAAGGGACTAACGTCTGAGCATACCCTGCCACACTTATGGCGGCCAAAAGTGGTACAAAAGGGGGTGGTGATGGACGGAGCATCTGAATCAATTAAACACTCACACCCAGTCAAAAGATCTGGGTTTAATCCATAACTGTTCTTTAGCCCACTCTGCCACCCCAGTTCAGACATGGCTATATGCAAGTCAGTCTGACCCTGTGCCTCATGGGAACAGTCCAGCCCAAACTGCCAAGCCATGTCTTCCCTAGACCGGAAACAAGCTTCCGAGGACCGGTATCTAGCATTCCAGCCATCTTCAGCCCGGCTTGCTTGAATCCAGTTGCAAAGTGAGCAAGGGACTCACGTCTGAGCATACCCTGCGACAATTATGGCGGCCAAAATCGGTACAAAAGGGGGTGGTGATGGACAGGGCATCTAAATCAATCAAACACTCACACCCACTCAAAAGTAACCCTGGGCGAAGCACTACGCTACGCTCGCGTAGTTCGCGCAACTTCGCACTACGCGAGCTGCACGTAACACAGTGCGAACACGCGTAGTGCAGCATACAGTAGTGCAGCAGTCATTTTTTGCTTGTTCGCGGTCCTCAACGTCATTTTCGCGACCGGGAGCAAGCAAAATGACATGCGGGTGAGATTCTTAACGTGGGGAGGTCAGGTTTCCCATTGCGAGTGGTTGCGCATGCTCGCGACCGCTCGCGATGAGAAACTATCAGTTCGCATTGAGAAAGCTGCCGCTCGAGTAAAAATCTACTCGAGCAGCAGAAAACTATAACTCACACTGTGCAAGATGACGTTTTCAATTATTGCACAGTGCCGGATGCTTGTCCGCACTGTGCAATCATTAAAAACGCATCTTGCACAGTACGAACATGCTACTACGCAGCTCGCGTAGTGCTACGTGAAGTTTGCGTAGTGCGAAGTGCACTTCGCGTAGCTTCGAGTAGCGCTACTTCACGAACTACGCCCACCCTTAGTCAAAAGATCTGGGTTTAATCCATCACCGTTCTTTAGCCGACTCTTCCACCCCAGTTCAGACATGGCTATATGCCAATGAGTCCGACCCTGTGCCTCATGGGAACAGTCCAGCCCGAACTGCCAAGCCATGTCTTCCCTGGACCGGAAACAAACTTCAGAGGACCGGTTTCTGGCATTCCAGCCGTCTTCCCCCCGGCTTGCTTGAATCCAGTGGCAAAATGAGCGAGGGACTAACGTCTGAGCATACCCTGCCACACTTATGGCAGCCAAAAGCGGTACAAAAGGGGGTGAAGATGGACGGAGCATCTGAATCAATCAAACACTCAAACCCAGTCAAAAGATCTGGGTTTAATCCATCACCGTTCTTTAGCCCTCTCTGCCACCCCAGTTCAGACATGGCTATATGCCAATGAGTCCGACCCTGTGCCTCATGGGAACAGTCCAGCCCGACCTGCCAAGCCATGTCTTCCCTGGACCGGAAACAAACTTCAGAGGACCGGTTTCTGGCAATCCAGCCATCTTCCACTCGGCTTGCTTAAATCCAGTGGCAAAGTGAGCAAGGGACTCACGTCTGAGCATACCCTGCCACACTTATGGCGGTCAAAAGGGGTTACAAAAGGGGGTGGTGATGGACGGAGCATCTGAATCAATCAAACACTCAAACCCAGTCAAAAGATCTGGGTTTAATCCATCACCGTTCTTTAGCCCTCTCTGCCACCCCAGTTCAGACATGGCTATATGCAAATCAGTCCGACCCTGTGCCTCATGGGAACAGTCCAGCCCGAACTGCCAAACCATGTCTTCCCTGGACAGCTAAAAAAAAGCTTCTGAGGACCGGTTTCTGGCATTCCAGCTGTCTTCAGCCCGGCTTGCTTGAATCCAGTGGCAAAGTGAGCAACGGACTCACGTCTGAGCATACCCTGCCACACTTATGGCAGCCAAAAGTGGTAAAAAAGGGGGTGGTGATGGACAGAGCATCTGAATCAATCAAACACTCAAACCCAGTCAAAAGATCTGGGTTTAATCCATCACCGTTCTTTAGCCCTCTCTGCCACCCCAGTTCAGACATGGCTGTATGCAAATCAGTCTGACCCTGTGCCTCATGGGAACAGTCCAGCCCGAACTGCCAAGCCATGTCTTCCCTGGACCGGAAACAAGCGTCCGAAGACCGGTTTCTGGCATTCCAGCCGTCTTCAGCCCGGCTTGCTTGAATCCAGTGGCAAAGTGAGCAAGGGACTCACGTCTGAGCATACCCTGCCACACTTATGGCGGCCGAAAGCGGTACAAAAGGGGGTGGTGATAGACGGAGCATCTGAATCAATCAAACACTAACACCCAGTCAAAAGATCTGGGTTTAATCCATCACCGTTCTTTAGCCCACTGTGCCACCCCAGTTCAGACATGGCTATATGCAAATCAGTCTGACCCTGTGCCTCATGGGAACAGTCCAGCCCGAACTGCCAAACCATGTCTTCCCTGGACAGCTAAAAAAAGCTTCTGAGGACCGGTTTCTGGCATTCGAGCTGTCTTCAGCCCGGCTTGCTTGAATCCAGTGGCAAAGTGAGCAACGGACTCACATCTGAGCATACCCTGCCACACTTATGGCAGCCAAAAGTGGTAGAAAAGGGGGTGGTGATGGACAGAGCATCTGAATCAATCAAACACTCACACCCAGTCAAAAGTTCTGGGTTTAATCCATCACCGTTCTTTAGCCCACTCTGCCACCCCAGTTCAGACATGGCTATATGCAAATCAGTCTGACCCTGTGCCTCATGGGAACAGTCCAGCCCGAACTGCCAAGCCATGTATTCCCTGGACCGGAAACAAGCTTCCGAGGACTGATTTCTGGCATTCCAGCCGTCTTCAGCCCGGCTTGCTTGAATCCAGTGGTAAAATGAGCAAGGGACTCACGTCTGAGCATACCCTCCCACACTTATGGCGGCCAAAAGCGGTACAAAAGGGGGTGGTGATGGACGGAGCTTCTGAAACAATCAAACACTCACACCCAGTCAAAAGATCTGGGTTTAATCCATCACCGTTCTTTAGCCCACTCCGCCACCCCAGTTCAGACATGGCTATATGCAAATCAGTCTGACCCTGTGCCTCATGGGAACAGTCCAGCCCGAACTGCCAAGCCATGTCTTCCCTGGATCAGAAACAAGCTTCCGAGGACCGGTTTCTTGCATTCCAGCCGTCTTCAGCCCAGCTTGCTTGAATCCAGTGGCAAAGTGAGCAAGGGACTCACGTCTGAGCATACCCTCCCACACTTATGGCGGCCAAAAGCGGTACAAAAGGGGGTGGTGATGGACGGAGCTTCTGAAACAATTAAACACTCACACCCAGCCAAAAGATCTGTGTTTAATCCATCACTGTTCTTTAGCCCACTCTGCCACCCCAGTTCAGACATGGCTATATGCAAGTCAGTCTGACCCGGTGCCTCATGGGAACAGTCCAGCCCAAACTGGCAAGCCATGTCTTCCCTGGACCGGAAACAAGCTTCCGAGGACCGTTATCTAGCATTCCAGCCGTCTTCAGCCCGGCTTGCTTGAATCCAGTTGCAAAGTGAGCAAGGGACTCACGTCTGAGCATACCCTGCCACAATTATGGCAGCTAAAATCGGTACAAAAGGGGGTGGTGATGGACGGAGCATCTGAATGAATCAAACACTCACAGCCAGTCAAAAGTAACCGTGGACGAAGCACTACGCTACGCTTGCGTAGTTCGCGAAGTTTGCGCAACTTCGCACTACGCGAGCTACACGTAGCACAGTGCGAACACGCGTAGTGCAGCAGTAATTTTTTGCTTGTTCGCGGTCCTCAACGTCATTTTCGCGACTGGGAGCAAGCAAAATGACATCCCGGCGAGATTCTCAAAGCGGGGATGTCAGGTTTCCCATTGCGAGTGGTTGCGCATGCTCGCGACCGCTCGTGATGAGAAACTATCAGTTCGCATAGAGAAAGCTGCCGCTCGAGTAAAAATCTACTCGAGCAGCAGAAAACTATAACTCACACTGTGCAAGATGCCGTTTTCAATGATTGCACAGTGCCGGATGCTTGTCCGTACTGTGCAATCATTGAAAACGCATCTTGCACAGTGTGAACATGCTACTACGCAGCTCGCGTAGTGCTACGTGAAGTTCGCGTAGTGCGAAGTGCACTTCGCCTAGCTTCGCGTAGCGCTACTTCGCGAACTACGCCCACCCTTAGTCAAAAGATCTGGGTTTAATCCATCACCATTCTTTAGCCGACTCTGCCACCCCAGTTCAGACATGGCTATATGCAAATCAGTCTGACCCTGTGCCTCATGGGAACAGTCCAGCCCGAACTGCCAAGCCATGTCTTCCCTGGACCGGAAACAAGCTTCCGAGGACCGGTTTCAGGCATTCCAGCCGTCTTCAGCCTGGCTTGCTTGAATCCAGTGGGAAAGTGAGCAAGGGACTAACGTCTGAGCATACCCTGCCACACTTATGGCAGCCAAAAGTGGTACAAAAGGGGGTGGTGATGGACGGAGCATCTGAATCAATTAAACACTCACACCCAGTCAAAAGATCTGGGTTTAATCCATAACTGTTCTTTAGCCCACTCTGCCACCCCAGTTCAGACATGGCTATATGCAAGTCAGTCTGACCCTGTGCCTCATGGGAACAGTCCAGCCCAAACTGCCAAGCCATGTCTTCCCTAGACCGGAAACAAGCTTCCGAGGACCGGTATCTAGCATTCCAGCCATCTTCAGCCCGGCTTGCTTGAATCCAGTTGCAAAGTGAGCAAGGGACTCACGTCTGAGCATACCCTGCCACAATTATGGCGGCCAAAATCGGTACAAAAGGGGGTGGTGATGGACAGGGCATCTAAATCAATCAAACACTCACACCCACTCAAAAGTAACCCTGGGCGAAGCACTACGCTACGCTCGCGTAGTTCGCGAAGTTTGCGCAACTTCGCACTACGCGAGCTGCACGTAACACAGTGCGAACACGCGTAGTGCAGCATACAGTAGTGCAGCAGTCATTTTTTGCTTGTTCGCGGTCCTCAACGTCATTTTCGCGACCGGGAGCAAGCAAAATGACATACGGGTGAGATTCTTAACGTGGGGAGGTCATGCTTCCCATTGCGAGTGGTTGCGCATGCTCGCGACCGCTCGCGATGAGAAACTATCAGTTCGCATTGAGAAAGCTGCCGCTCGAGTAAAAATCTACTCGAGCAGCAGAAAACTATAACTCACACTGTGCAAGATGACGTTTTCAATTATTGCACAGTGCCGGATGCTTGTCCGCACTGTGCAATCATTAAAAACGTATCTTGCACAGTACGAACATGCTACTACGCAGCTCGCGTAGTGCTACGTGAAGTTTGCGTAGTGCGAAGTGCACTTCGCGTAGCTTCGAGTAGCGCTACTTCACGAACTACGCCCACCCTTAGTCAAAAGATCTGGGTTTAATCCATCACCGTTCTTTAGCCGACTCTGCCACCCCAGTTCAGACATGGCTATATGCCAATGAGTCCGACCCTGTGCCTCATGGGAACAGTCCAGCCCGAACTGCCAAGCCATGTCTTCCCTGGACCGGAAACAAACTTCAGAGGACCGGTTTCTGGCATTCCAGCCGTCTTCCCCCCGGCTTGCTTGAATCCAGTGGCAAAATGAGCGAGGGACTAACGTCTGAGCATACCCTGCCACACTTATGGCAGCCAAAAGCGGTACAAAAGGGGGTGAAGATGGACGGAGCATATGAATCAATCAAACACTCACACCCAGTCAAAAGATCTGGGTTTAATCCATCACCGTTCTTTAGCCGACTCTGCCACCCCAGTTCAGACATGGCTATATGCCAATCAGTCTGACCATGTGCCTCATGGGAACAGTCCAGCCCGAACTGCCAAGCCATGTCTTCCCTGGACCGGAAACAAACTTCCGAGGACCGGTTTCTGGCATTCCAGCCGTCTTCCGCCCGGCTTGCTTGAAACCAGTGGCAAAATGAGCAAGGGACTCACGTCTGAGCATACCCTGCCACACTTATGGCAGCCAAAAGCGGTACAAAAGGGGGTGGTGATGGACGGAGCATATGAATCAATCAAACACTCACACCCAGTCAAAAGATCTGGGTTTAATCCATCACCGTTCTTTAACCCACTCGGCCACCCCAGTTCAGACATGGCTATATGCAAATCAGTCTGACCCTGTGCCTCATGGGAACAGTCCAGCCCGAACTGCCAAGCCATGTCTTCCCTGTACCGGAAACAAGCTTCCGAGGACCGGTTTCTGGCATTCCAGCCGTCTTCAGCCCGGCTTGCTTGAATCCAGTGGCAAAGTGAGCAAGGGACTCATGTCTGAGCATACCCTGCCACACTTCTGGCGGCCAAAAGCGGTACAAAAGGGGGTGGTGATGGACGGAGCATCTGAATCAATTAAACACTCACACCCAGTCAAAAGATCTGGGTTTAATCCATCACTGTTCTTTAGCCCACTCTGCCACCCCAGTTCAGACATGGCTATATGCAAGTCAGTCTGACCCGGTGCCTCATGGGAACAGTCCAGCCCAAACTGCCAAGCCATGTCTTCCCTGGACCGGAAACAAGCTTCCGAGGACCGGTATCTAGCATTCCAGCCGTCTTCAGCCCGGCTTGCTTGAATCCAGTGGCAAAGTGAGCAAGCGACTCACGTCTGAGCATACCCTGCCACACTTATGGCGGCCAAAAGCGGTACAAAAGGGGGTGGTGATGGACGGAGCATCTGAATCAATCAAACACACACCCAGTCAAAAGTAACCCTGGGCGAAGCACTACGCTATGCTCGTGTAGTTCGCGCAACTTTGCACTACGCGAGCTGCACGTAGCACAGTGCGAACACGCGTAGTGCAGCGTACCATAGTGCAGCAGTCATTTTTTGATTGTTCGCGGTCCCCAACGTCATGTTCGCGACCGCGAGCAAGCAAAATGACATCCCGGCGAGATTCTCAACCCGGGGAGGTCAGGTTTGCCATTGCGAGTGGTTGCGCATGATGAGAAACTATCAGTTCGCATTGAGAAAGCTGCGGCTCGAGTGAAAATCTACTCGAGCAGCAGAAAACTATAACTCACACTGTGCAAGATGCCGTTTTCAATGATTGCACAGTGCTGGATGCTTGTCCGCACTGTGCAATCATTGAAAACGCATCTTGCACAGTGCGAACATGCTACTACGCAGCTCGCGTAGTGCTACGTGAAGTTCGCGTAGTGCGAAGTGCACTTCGCGTAGCTTCGCGTAGCGCTACTTCGCGAACTACGCCCACCCTTAGTCAAAAGATCTGGGTTTAATCCCTCACCGTTCTTTAGCCCACTCTGCCACCCCAGTTCACACATGGCCACATGCAAATCAGTCTGACCATGTGCCTCATGGGAACAGTCCAGCTCGGACTGCCAAGCCATGTCTTCCCAGGACTGGAAACAAGCTCCCGAGGCCGGTTTCTGGCATTCCAGCCGTCTTCAGCCCCGGCTTGGCACTTCGGGCTGGACTGTTCCCATGAGGCACAGGGTCAGACTGATTTGCATATAGCCATGTCTGAACCTGTGGGGCACAATAATAATTTATGCAGATTCACCTGGGGGCCACAGTAATAATGTATGCTGATTCACCTGGGGCAACAATAATAATGTATGCCCATTCACTTGGGGGGGCACAGTAATTATGTATGCTGATTCACCTGGGGGGCACAGTAATATTGTATGCCGATTCACCTAGTGGGCCCAGTAATAATGTATGCCGATTCACCAAGAGTGGCACAGTATAATGTATGCCGATTCACCTTTGAGCGACAGTAATAATGTATGCCGATTCACCAAGAGGGGCAAGTAAAATGTATGCAGATTCACTTGGGGGCCAGAGTAATAATGTATGCCAATTCACCTGGTAGCCACAGTAATAATGTATGCTGACTCACCTGGGAGCCACAGTAATAATTTATGCTGATTCACATGGGGGCCAAAGTAATAAAGTATGCCTTTTCACCTGGGAGCCACAGTAATAACGCATGCAGATTCACCTGGGGGGTACAGTAATAATGTGTGCTGATTCTCCTTGGGGGCCACAGTAATAATATATGCCGATTCACCAAGAGGGGCACAGTATAATGTATGTCGATTCACTTGGTGGGGGGCACAGTAGTGATGTATGCTGATTCACTTGGGGGGCACAGTAATAATGTTTGCCGATTCACCTGGGAGCCACAGTAATAATGTATTCCGATTCACCTGGGGCCACAGTAATAATGTATGTAGATTCACCTGGGGGTACAGTAATAATGGGTGCTGCTTCCACTGGGGGCACAGTATTAATGTATGCTGATTCACCTGGGAGCCACAGTAATAATGTATGCCGATTAGCCTGGGGGCCACGGTAATAAGGTATGCAAATTCACCTGGGGAGCCACAGTAATATTGTATGCAGATTCACCTGGGGTAAAGTAATAATGTGTGCTGATTCACCAAGAGGGGCACAGTATAATGTATGTTGATTCACTTGGGGGGCACAGTAGTGATGTATGCTGACTCACTTCGGGGTCGCACAGTAATAATGTGTGCCGATTCTTCCGGGAGTTTGAAGAATGGGGGAGTCAGGTCCTGGGACGTGGGGCTAGCTGGACCATTAATATAACTAAGTACACAGATTGCCAGCCACACACTTACTTAAATCCTCTATTTTTGAGGGAACAAACCATAAGAAACTTCCTGGTTAGTACGGGTATATCACTCAAACCCTTTTGTTATTTATTTGTTTTTTGTCTTTTTTTAAGTATTGATGTATGAAAGGGACACCTTATCGTTTTGTACACCTTATATACAATTATTTACAATTCGCGATTATTTACAACACAAACACATACACATAACTAGTTGTATTATACAAAGTGAATTGCTCTGATGTATATACACTCAAATATTCATACCATGAAGAAAAAATCATCCGTAATTCCATAAAGACCAGAGTCAAAAGTATAAACTTGATGACAATCATAAATCAATGAACTACAGTTGAATGTAGGCAGTTAAAAAAAGGAAAAATAGACTTAAAATTAATTCATTCAGTCCATTCAACCAATAAATGGCTAATCTTTTTACGCCAACGCGTTTCGAATCCGGTATGTCAACTCCACGGATTCTCATCAGGGCTCTGTCTTAATACGGGATATCTGCAAGTGTATAAAATAAAACTTGTTTTAGCTACATTTCTGACAGTTGTTTAGCTTCCAACTACATTTAACTCGGATTCCTCATATTACCTGTTGAACCAGCAGCCGCCGGTCAAGGGTAGGGTATTAGTTCTGACTGAGTTTCTTTTCTTTTCGGGATCTAAAAACAAACGCAGGTATCATGACCTGTTCTTGCTCACTTTCTAAGACCAGAATCGGGCACATATGTTATCAACATACCTTATTCGATCATGCTCGTGATCCTACGTTTCCACCAAATGGGAGTTAATTTTCAGTCTTGTATTACAGCCTGAAAATAATGAGAATAACGTTTTACGCGCTTTTTATGCACAGACGGAGTGAGTATGGCACTCGTTGCTCTACTCGGGTATGCTTTCTCGAGCGTGAATGCCTTAGAGTCTCTCTCGTATTGTGCGAATTTATTATTCAGTGTGTTATCTTTAAATGTAGAAATTTCTTTGTCTATTTTTTCTAATAGCGCATTAGCGTCAGAAATTGTGGGACTGTCTTTTATCGCCTGGGTTAGTGTTTCTATTTCCTCGAGTTCTTTTAAGCTGATTCTTTGAGCAGTTTCTATCGTATGGACAATCAGGTCCCTACTGCATTTTGTATTAATTCAGCTAAATCCCTTTCTGTATTCAGTGTCCTAGGTAAAGATCACAGGGACATTCTTCACCTGTAACCCCCAGGGAATAGTTCCACCTCTCAAATGTTTTAATAGAAAGTGCCCATGTAGTTCTCTCCGTAAGTGTTTTCTACTCAGCCTTATTAGTTTGTCCGATTCGTTTTGCTGTTGAGCCGAAGAGCTCAAAGCAACATTCGAGAATGCAGAGGAAGCAATCAGATTCTGTATCCTTTCTTCACTAAACGATAAGGTGTCCATCTCAGCCATTCCTTTTTGGAAGGATAGAATATCCCTCCTGTTTTAATCTTAAAGCCAGAAGGCAACCTGAATCTGTGTACTAAGATTCTTCCGGGAGCCACAGTTATAATGTATGCTGATTCACCTAGGGGCCACAGTAATAACGTAATCAGATTCACCTGGGTGGTACTGTAATAATGGGTGCTGATTCACCTGGAGGGCACAGTAATAATGTGTGCTGATTCACCTGGGAGCCACAGTAATAATGTATGCCGATTCACCTGGGGGCCACAGTAATAACGTATACAAATTCACCTGGGGGGGGCACAGTAATAACATATGCAGATTCACCTGGCGGGTACAGTAATAATGTGTGCTGATTCACCTGGGGGGGCACAGTAATATTGTATGCTGATTCACCTTGGGGGGCACAGTAATAATGTATGCCGATTCACCAAGAGGGGCACAGTATAATGTATGCTGATTCACTAGGGGGGCACAGTAATATTGTATGCTGATTCACCAAGAGGGCACCGTAATAATGTATGCCTATTCACCTGGGAGGCACAGTAATAATGTACGCCTATTCAACTGGGAGGCACAGTAATAATGTATGATGTTTCACCTGGGAACCACAGTTATAATGTATGCCTATTCACCTGGGAGGCAACATAATAATGCATGCTGATTCACCTTGGAGACATAGTAATAATGTATGCCAATTCACCAGGGAGGAACAGTAATAATGTATGCCAATTCACCAGGGAGGAACAGTAATAATGTATGCATATTCACCTAGAGGGCACTGTAATAATTTGAGAATGCAGAGGAAGCAATCAGATTCTGTATCCTTTCTTCACTAAACGATAAGGTGTCCTTCTCAGCCATTCCTTTTTGGAAGGATAGAATATCCCTACTGTTTTAATCTTAAAGCCAGAAGGCAACCTGAATCTGTGTACTAAGATTCTTCCGGGAGCCACAGTAATAATGTATGCTGATTCACCTAGGGGCCACAGTAATAACGTAATCAGATTCACCTGGGTGGTACTGTAATAATGGGTGCTGATTCACCTGGAGGGCACAGTAATAATGTGTGCTGATTCACCTGGGAGCCACAGTAATAATGTATGCCAATTCACCTGGGGGCCACAGTAATAACGTATACAAATTCACCTGGGGGCCACAGTAATAACATATGCAGATTCACCTGGCGGGTACAGTAATAATGTGTGCTGATTCACCTGGGGGGGCACAGTAATATTGTATGCTGATTCACCTTGGGGGGCACAGTAATAATGTATGCCGATTCACCAAGAGGGGCACAGTGTAATGTATGCTGATTCACTAGGGGGGCACAGTAGTGACGTATGCTGATTCACTTGGGGTGGCTCAGTAATAATGTATGCGATTCGCCGAGGGGGGCCGAGTAATAATGTATGCTGATTCTCCTTGTGAGGCACAGTAATAATGTATGCCGATTCACCAAGGAGCACAGTAATAATGTATGCTGATTCACCAAGGGTGGCACAGTAATGTTTGCTGATTCACCAAGGGTGGCACAGTAATAATGTAGAGGTGGGCCTCAGCCAGGCCTACCAGTGCTAGGGCTTTGCCCTTCTCTGCACACAAGTCCTCAAACCAGTAAATAGACGTTGGCACGGAAAATGAAATGTCAAAAGAGATATTTATTAAACCTCATGAGGTGGAACTACATTCACACAACACCCTTCGGTAGAGTATGAAGTAGCACAAGGAGAAGAAGAACCATGGGACTTTTATACCCACACAGGGGCTCAAAAGAAGACAGTACAGGGACACATAGGAGAGTTATGTACATAAATGGTCATACAGAAATGCACAGAAGGAGGAGCTAATGATTGCTGACTTCAGTAGAAATATCCTGACAGTAACCGACCTAAACATGTGCATGGGAAGCTACAGACTTCTCTGCGCATGTGCAGAGTAGCAGAAGCTAAGTATAGCCAGTTCTTTGAGCAAGGCACAAGGGCAAATGACAGAGAATAAGGAATGTTAAGGGTAATAAGGGTAGTTCGAACTAGACTGTTCCCATTGGGCACAGGGTCAGAGCTGATTTGCATATAGCCAGTGTCTAACCCAGGGTGGTGTGGAGTGCAAAAAAACGATGGATTTAGGCCCAGATCCTTGTACTGGGGTGAATGTATGACATTGTTCTACATTCTGTCCATCAACTGTGCTTTTTGCAATTTTCACCCCGAGTGTGCTGGGTATACTCAGACGTGAGTCCCAGGCTCTCCACACCACTGGAGTTAAGCTATCTAGGCTGAATGAAGGCTGATAGCCAGAAACCGGTCCTTGGATGCTTGATTCCGATCTGGGAAAGACATGGCTTGGTAGTTCGGACTGGACTGTTCCCATGGGGCACAGGGTCAGAGCTGATTTGCATATAGCCAGTGTCTAACCCAGGGTGGTGTGGAGTGCAAAAAAAGATGGATTTAGGCCCAGATCCTTGTACTGGGGTGAATGTATGACATTGTTCTACATTCTGTCCATCAACTGTTTTTTTTGCAATTTTCACCCAGAGAATAAGGAAAGAGCACATGGCGAGCACATGGCAGACAAAATGGCTGCCAGAAAAAGATGGCTTCAGCTAAATGCTAACATCGATATCTGCTAAATTTCCACAGATTACCCTTTTAGAATTAGCTGAAGACATTCACCTTCTAGAGGAGTCTAAATAGACGTCATGTACATTGATTTACATCAATTGATCAATTTCTTTCACTACTATGTGCTGGGCATTCATTTGTGTAACATTACATTTAGCAGGTGTACAGGCAGTAATACAGATAGAGCAAAGCATTGGACCACATTCTATACATAGGCAGCATGTCAGCAGAATTGCAAATAGTAACACTTTCCAGCCCCAGGTAACAAGTAATGTCTTAAACCAGCTGGCAAACGTCGATGTGCCAGTATCTGGGTGGATTTCAGCAGCAATTTTATGCAATTTGGAGATCGCATCAAAAACTGAAGGGGCATGGTCCGGAATGTACACACAGCAACTATTTCCGATAATGCAACATGCACCACCTGGATCAGCCAAGACTACATCTAGGACCATACGTGTTTGGAGTGCCACAATCCTTGCAATTTGCAGTTCCTCTGTGATGTTTCCAAGTGCCATAGCTGTCTGGTTGGTCACAGCTTCTACGACACAAGTCAATCGTCTGATTTTCCTACTGTTCAAAGCAGCACCAACAAAGAAGAACCGTCTCAAATCGAAATCATCGTATTGCTGTAGTGCAGTGTCAGTCTGATCTACCTCATCATTACTTATTGTTCTTTTGTATCTGTTTTTAGAAATATCATCAAACAATCTAACGTCCTTGTGCTATGATGCAGGTGCCAAAATCACAGGAGGTAGCAAAAAGGACACATAGCAGACTCCCGACCATCCAACAGGTAGATGATAGTATCCCTTGTTCCCAGAGATGAAATACGTATTATGGGAAGGCGTAAAGCTGCTATTGTTGCTACCCTCAATGGTCAAAACCCTAGTCCATTCTCTTCTTCCTACTGGAATTTTTCCAACACTGCTCACACACAAGTCAGCTCGGGCTCTAGTGACAGCTATTAAAAATGGCCCATTACCCTTGGTAGTTCGTGTATTTGGGTAAACATAAAGTGTAGAAGCATTTCCGGGTCGGTACTCCTCCATCTCCCACTTAGTCCCTTTAGCTTGTGGATCAGCTTTTTCATCAGGGTAACACGCTTTGTTAAGGTAATAGTTTATTCTTCCTACAGCCATATCAGTGATATTAGCCACTTGAGAAGACAATAGAAGTGCGAACAAAGCTAGACAAGAAGAGGAATGAAAGATGTACCTCCCTTTTTCTGATGAGCTGGCATCATTCCACACACCCAACAGTCAGTAATGTTCATAGCATTGTGCGTGTGGTGCAACATCTGGATGAACGTATTGTTCAGATAAGATTGTCTATGCTTCTGCTCATAATTAGGGAGAGTAAAATAGTGGTGTTCAATGGGTGCTGGAGTAGTGGCAGTCAGAACTTGGTCGAGCAGGAGCCACTTCCTCTACAACCCAAGTTTTCACTGCCATAGTGACCACAGTGACAATACAGCCAGAAATGCACATTATCTTCTTATCACAGATTCTTGCGGCAGTTGATGTTTTCTCCTTAGGCATATTCATCTCATTGTCGAAGTAACAAAAATCATTGGACCTCTAAAGTCCTGGGCAGCCGTTGGTTTCTTCACTGTGGGTTAAGATGGGTGTCACTACCCCAAAAGATCCCCCCCTTCAGCTCAGTCTCTCCCCAACCCAGGACGGTTGCTCAACCAGTCTTTTTTGACAAGGAAGTTTCTTTCCGGGGTCGCAGTTGGTATTGGGATACACCAGTCATCGTGTGGTCTGGGAAGAATTCCACAGGTTCTTCAGGTGATATGACTTGGCCTTTCTCGGTATCCAGGATGTCTTGATGGTCGATCAGGGCAGCTGGTTCCACCAGGGTAGACAGCACCTTCTTGCAGTGAGTAGAATGCACCCAGTTCCTCCTGTTCGTCTCTCGAACCTCAGTTCTTGTTGCAAGGAGTACTTGCTCTGGGCTGCGCCACCTGGGCTCCAAGCTGCTCAACCACTGGAAGGATCGGACCATTACATGACCCCCAGGTCGGATTCCATGGCCCTCACCTGCAGACCTGTCAGCAAGAGCTTCTCGAACCTATTGATAAATAGAAATCAAACTGTCAGTTGACTGTGATAGATAGTCACTCATCAAAACACATGGTACCTCATGTATGGTGCGTGGCTTAGGAATTCCCCAAATATTCATAGGTCTTCCAAATACCACCTCATATGAAGTAAGACCAGATCGTGAATGTGGCACTGATCTAATGGACAACAAGGCCAAAGGTAATGCATCAGGCCATTTCAAGGATGTGGAAGCCTGCATTTTAGCTAGCTTCAACTTGAGATTAGCATTGTATCTCTCCACTAGCCCTGCTGATTGTGGTTCAAAGGCAGCATGAAACTTCTGCTTAATCCCTAATCCTTTCAGGACATATTCATAACTTGCCTAATAAAAAAATGGGGTCCGTTATCACTCCATAAAAGTTTGCAAACACCAAATCAGGTGAAGAATTCTTTCAGAAGCACCTTTGTTGTAGTAAGAGCTGTATTATCCTTCGTAGGGTATGCCTCTATCCACTTACTGAAGGCACATACCACTACTAGAACATACTTCAGATTGTTACAGCGTTCAAGCTGGATGTAATCCATTTGCAAAACTTCAAAAGGTGCAGTTGGTGTAGCAAACCCTCCTGTAGGAGTTTTTCTCCCTTTACCAGGATTGTACTGGAGGCAAATCAAGCAGGAATGTACTGTCTTTTTAGCTGTGCCGACAATTTCTGGATGCTCCCATACTTGTGTGAGCAATTTAGTTATCAAGGAAGCTCCAACATGTGCCGGCCCATGTGCCATATGAATTATAGATTGTAAATAGGCTGTGGGCAGCTTCAACCTAGTAATGTCTTTATTTCGCCAACAGCCCTCATCATCCAATGTTCCCTCTTTAGACCATTGCTCAAGTTCTTAATCAGAAGCAGATCTCTGCAAATCTAGCACTTCCTGCCTAATATCATGCCAATGTTCAGCCTGTGACTTCATTACGTACATGGATGTGGTGGTTCGCTGCATTGCAGTTTCACGGGCTGTGTGATCTGCGAAGGCATTGCTTTGTCCTATTTTATCGGTCACTTTCTTGTGTGTGCTAGATTTACCAATTGCTATTTTCTTCGGGTATGTCAAGGCAGTCAGAAGATTATGCACCAATTCTCCGTGCATTATGTGCATCCTGTGGGATGTAAGGAACCCTCTTTCCTTCCAGAGTAACCCAAAATCATGAGCCACTCCGAAAGCATAGCGACTATCTGTATAAATGTTCACATATAAGTCAGTACTAAGTTCACATGCTTGTTTCAAAGATATTAGCTCAGGTGCCTGAACTGACTTCTGTGGAATACGAGCTGTCTCAACTACCGTCAGAAGTGTTGTAATTGCATAGGCAGCTGATGTCTTGCCATCTGGTAATTTCAAACAGGACCCATCAACCCACATTTCCCCATCAACATTTGAGAGGGGCGTATCTTGCAAATGGACACGACCCTTTGTCTGTTCCTTAGTAAGGAATATACAATCATGAGGCTCCTGTGAGTGAGACTGAGTCACTGGGTATGGCAACACAGTAGCTGGATTCAGGGTTTAACATCTTTGCAAAGTGATATGAGGGGCCAAAAGTGTCAATTCATATCCTGTCAACCTAGCACTAGTTAAATGCTGTTTTTTGTTTGGTTCAAAAGGGCATCAACTGCATGGGGTACTAAAACTACCAGTCTATGTGGCAAGACTCTGACGTATAGACACAGCTACCGCTGCAACAGGGTGGAAACACCCAGGCAATGCACAGGCAACTGGATTGAGACCAACTGAAAAATATGCACAAAGACGTTGCTTGTCACTGTGTGTGAGAACTGAGAGTGCACACCCATCCCTCTCTTGTACATAGAGTGTAAAAGTCTTAGTATAATCTGGAGCTCCTAGCACTGGTGCAGAACAAAGATCTTGACGCAACTGATGGAAAACATTCTGACATTCATTGGTCCATGGAAGGGGCATTGGGGTGTCTTTAGTCAGAAGAGCCAACAAGGGTTTAACAATGTGTGAGAAGCCTAAAATCCATTGCCTACAAAAAGAAGTAAGACCAATGAATGCACAGACATCTTTCTGAGTACGAGGCACTGGTGTGTCTAAAATGGCTTGAATGCAGTCTGGTGTAAGTGCACGCCCCTCCTTAGACAGGAGGTGACCTAAATAGGTAGCCTTCTGTCTACAATATTGCAATTTCTTCTGTGAAACCTTATAATGGTGTGATGCAAGGAAGGAAAGCAATGACAGCGTTCCGTCTTCACACTGTTCAGGCGTATCAGCTGCCAACAAGATGTCATCACTATATTGTATGAGAGCCACTCCAGTCGGCACAGGGAAAGAATCAAGTTGTCTTTTCAATGCTTGGCTGAAAATATCAGGACTCTCTGTATACCTTTGGAGAACTCTACAGAATCTAAGTGATTGTTTATTCAAAGTGAAGCCGAACAAATATCGGCTACCAGAATGAATAGGGATTGAGAAGAAAGCATTCTTCAAATCAATCACGGTGAAGGTAGTAGCAGTCATAGGAACCAAAGTAAGAAGTGTTGTGATGTCAGTGACTACCGTGTATTGTGGCACTACAATCTTGTTAACCTCTCGTAAATCAATGATAAACCTGTAGACCTTAGTATCAGTATCTTTCTTCAAAATAGGAATGATAGGGCTATTGCAAATATTGTAAGGGACTTCTTCCACAACCCCCACTTCAATCAAATCATGAACAATGCGTACAAGTGCCTCTTCACCTTCTTGAGAAATTTTGGATTAAGGCAATCCTGGCAATGAAGCTCCCTCCTTGACATGAATGTGCACTGGTGGAATACCTATGTGCCCCACATCAGTGTCCGAAGTAGCCTAAAAAGTACTAGGAAGTGAGGCCAATGCAACATCCTCCCTAACAAGACAGGACGTCTGAACCACCGGATAGTTATCATTCAAAATAACACTCACACATTCTGGGGAACAGCGTATCGTAGCCTTAAAATACTTGAGCAAATCAAGACCCACAATATTGTCCGGTGTGTTAGGGGAAAGCAAAAATGGACATGGAGCAATAAATGTATTTATTCAGGCCGCGATGTTTGAAATACAGGTCGAGTGAGGGACTCCCCTAAAAACAAATGTTACATGGCGAATAGTAATACACCTCCGCTGCGGACCCCATGACGTGAAGCCATTCCTTTCTTCACATTAGGGCCTTTGGACATGCCAGAAGGTCCCACCGGGTAAAACCGTGAGTTTTAGCACACACACATACTCCCCAAGTTAGGGTACACCTTAGCGTGCGTACACCGCCGGGGATTATTATTCGGTCCTGATGAAAGCTTTGCTAAATTAGCAAATATAAGCAGAAACATGTCAACCACTTTTAACAGTAATTTTAGGATACAACGGACTGATTGCTGGCTGCCCTTCTATTAAAATTGGTATAGGGTGCAGCTCGCCATCTTTTCATCCCCACACTACTCATTTTTCTTTTTTAGCACTATCACACTGTCTAAAAAACCTGTTCCACTGTAATTTAGGCATCGCAGCACACCAGGGAGACACTCGGTTTCCCTGGTGGGAACCCGATGATGAAGCATGTCACCAACCCGGTTGGTGAGTGAGGGTTCTTTTAAAAAACAGATGTTTTTTCCCATCACACCCAGCACTTGCTCTTCCTCCACAATTTGTGTTTTTTTTGCACCACTAGTCACTCTTTTGTTGTTAAGGCATCTTGTTAGGGGGAAGAAGAGTGATTCCCTTTCCCTTACTCTCCAGTTGTTTGATACATGCAATAAATGTATCAACATGGAATGCAAGTGGTTGTGACAGTGGGCTAAGGGAAGGTGTCCCATCGAAACCTATCAATTTAATGTTTAAACCAGACAGGGGAGCCCTTGGAACCAATTGTTTAGACAAGGCACTACGAATAGCTCCTGTATGAACCAGAAACTGACCAGTAGAACCCAAAACATGTGCTTGGACGTAGGTACCCTACTGATCGACTGGGACTTCAACTGATTCCTTACCCCTTCCTAGGCATTCCTATGCATAAGCAGAGTCCTTCAAATACGAATTCAAATAATCAGATATTTGGTATTGGTTACGCCTATCAAATGTATTTGAAGAACTTGGAGGATGCTCAACAGTCCCAAATGTAGCACAATCATCCATACCTCCCTATGTCCTGGATTCCCCGGGCGGCCTCTCATTTGTCCCCCACCACGCTGATACTGCTGAGTGCGCGAACGAGGATATTCAAAAGCCCCCCAATGTCAAATCTCTCTGCAGTAAGCGCACTAATCAGCAGACAAAGTAGCTCGGGAAAAAGAGGGTGTACCTGGATGATACATTGTACATCCGTATGGACCACTATTTCCGTAAGATGGACCATAAACCTGAGCAATCATAACCTTAGTTTTCAGCTCCTTATTCTTCGTATCCTCATAGCCCTTAGCTTCTAATTATTGACGTTCATAATACTGGGCCATAGTCAAAAGAGAGACTGGGGAAGACGTAGTCCACGAACTTTCGCTGGCATTTAGGTGACTGGCTATTCCTGGCACCATGTTCGCGACAAATTTGTCGAACAACAGATGCCTGCCTGTTTCATCTGTCAATGCCTATCCACTAAAGTGGTTGAATGCCTCCTCAACACATGTGAAGAAGTCAGAGACCGATTCATCTACCTTTCGCTTGCAGGATGCTAACACAGTCCAATCTATCTTTTTAGAAGGAATAAGAGTTTTCAATTTAACTAGTATAGCTTTAGGGAGATCTAAAATTTCTTGCTGAGGTTTCTGTGCGGGTTCCCTTTCCGCATCAACCCATTCTAGTTCCTTCCAAACATCCCCAAAAGTTGTACAATCAGCAACTTTACGAATAGATCTCCAAATATCAGGGGGTCAAATAAGCCCAAAAACATATCAATATCTGATAAAGCCATGGTACAAGAACTAATGACTCCTTCAACTTCTTCATAAAAAGTGGCCAGATTTTTCCGCGAGTCAGGCAAAGCAGCTTTAAGAGCCATGACATCTGCTCTACTCCAAGGAGTATAAACCCAATTATGAATAAAATATGTAAATGTAAATGTGGCGTATTTGTATAGCGCGAACAGTGACCCGGAGGCATCCCGGCGCTTGTACTCCTACCACAAGGGAACCCCTCCTGGCTTTTCCTTGTGGGGTGTCCACTCCTGGGCATCCCATGGTGAAACCAGGCATCCCTTGTGTATCAGGTGGCCTTTGTGGAGACTAAGCAAGCTATTGCCCAGAGTTGCAGCGTGGGACCCATGCTTAGAATCGGCACTGAGGCGAGAATATCCGGTCAGAGGAATTTAAGCCCGAAACCCGCCGAGGCGGGAATCGAACCCTGGTCCCTGGCCAGCGTTCTGCATCAAGGTCTGCCGCTCTAAACATTGAGCCACACTTCACATCCACTGAACTTTTATTATCATCTGTTCCCGTACCCCTAGGAGGGAAACACAAAGGTGCCGCTTCCCACATGGGTCTCTCATGAACTACAACAGTCTTATCTGTCTCCGAAGCGTTGGCGTTCGGCATGGTGGTCTGAAATATTTGTGCAGCTGCCTTTTTCTCCACTCGCAAACGGAATGCATCAGCTCGCAGTTTAACCACATGTCCTCCTTAAGCCACCTGAGGGAGGAGAAAAAGACCATCACGCAATTGTTTATAATCCTCTGCTATATCAGCAGGCTCTAACTCTATGGAATGCTTCCTAAACTGGTCAATTACTTCTATGTCAAACCTTTCTGTAAAATATAACTGCTCCTTTTCCTGCCATTGATGTACGTCAGCTAAAAGATCAGAAGCAGAAATGCTATCACGGGCAGCTTTACGAGCAGCAGATCTAAGGGTAGCAGCACGATCAGCGGTCAGCATAGAGCGAGGCTCTCGCTGATCCTGGCTTATCCTGATCCGAATGAGAAATATCATCATCAGAATCAGGGACAGGAGCAGAAAGAAAAGTATGTGGAGGCAGAGAATGATCTAGCAAAATTGAATCCTCCTGTGGTTTATTAAGAAGAGGGTAGAGGGGGCACCGGACAGGGTATTGGCCATTTAACTATAAACGACACTCCTTATCCTCTCTCTCCGTTATCTCCTTCATTTCTTTATTTTCCAATTCCAGCTCTTTCGCATGGATATTTTTGCGTTGTTCCTTATCTATCAAAGCTTGTTCTCTTCTCACTCGTTCACACGCTTCTTTCTCCCACATTCGTTACACAGTCGAACATATCTTGTCTACTTTTGCGCTTAAACATATATTGTTCCACATACCGAATTTTTCTAAGATCAAATGACCCGTGTGTAGGCCATCGCAACTCAGGATACTTGCTAGTATATTTATTCCATAACGTGCTGTACATTGTAGAAGAAATACCATTTATAATATACATGTTTCTATTGGGTGTCCCCTCGGGGGGAGCCAACTGACTTCGCTCAATACTCACATTGGTACCTCCAAAGAGGCAACACATTCTATGAAGTGTGCTTGAAACAGGCTTGCCAAAAGATGCAGCATATACAATACTATACAGCAGTGGCACTTAACCTGATGTGTGCTGTTACATATTATTCATAAGTTGGAGAAAAGTCCTCTCATTCCCTGCCTAAATTGCAATTCATAAATATCCAATCATTCCATATATTGGCCAATTTCCATTTCCATATACATAGTGTCGCATCAAACATCCTCACCAAACAAAAAGTCTCCAGATTCCAACTGCCAAGTTCTCAATTGTCCAAATGGTCTCTGCACGGGAACACCAGAAAAGATCTCGGTCGAGGACCGGCACCATCTGGAGGGTCAGATCCGACAGAGAGGAACAACTCCATGGATGCCAAGACGTGGGTCTCCTCGGGCAGTGATCATTGGCAGCGAGATTCCAATCCTTCGTTTCAACCACTCCTTCGGGCATCCGTGTCGCCTATGAACCCCACTTGGTTGGGCGCCCATCTGTTGAGGTGGGCCTCAGACAGGTCTACCAGTGCTAGGGGTTCGCCATTTTCTGCACACAAGTCCTCAGACCAGTAAATAGACATTGGCACGGAAAATGAAATGTCAAAAGAGATATTTATTAAACCTCATGAGGTGGAACTACATTCACAAAACACCCTTTGGTAGAGTATGAAGTAGCACAAGCAGTAGAAGAACCATGGGTCTTTTATAACCACACAGGGGCTCAAAAGAAGGCAGTACAGGCACACATAACAGAGTTACATACATAAGTGGTCATACAGAAATGCACAGTCAACAAAGAAGGAGGAGCTAACAGTTGCTGACTTCAGTAGAAATATCCTGACAGTAACAGACATAAACAGGCGCATGGGCAGCTACAGACTTCTCTGCGCTTGTGCAGAGTAGCATAGGCTAAGTATAGCCAGTTCTTTGAGCAAGGCACAAGGGCAAACGACAGAGAAAAAGGAAAGAGCACATGGCGAGCACATGGCAGACAAAATGGCTGCCGGAAACAAGATAGCTTCAGCTAAATGCTAACATCGATCTCTGACAAATTTCCACAATAATGTATGCTGCTTCACCGGGGTGGGAACAGTAATAATGTATGCCAATTCACCTGGGGGGGCCACAGTGACATTGTATGCCGATTCACCGGGGGGGGGCACAGTGATATTGTATGCCGATTCACTTGTGGGGCATAGTAATAATTAATGCTGATTCACCTAGGAAGGTACAGTAATAATGTATGCCGATTCACCTGGGGGGGCAGAGTGATAATGTATGCCAAACACAACCTCAACATCATCTTCTACGCAGACGACACCCAGCTGATCCTTTCCCTCACCAAAGACCCTAACACCGCCAAAACCAATCTTCATGAAGGCATGAAAGAAGTAGCTGAATGGATGAAAAACAGCCGCCTAAAGCTTAACTCAGACAAAACGGAAGTTCTCATCCTAGGATCTTCACCCTCTGCCTGGGATGACTCTTGGTGGCCATCGGCACTGGGCACAGCACCCTTACCCACAGACCACGCACGCAACCTGGGATTCATCCTCGACTCCTCCCTCTTGATGACCAGACAAGCTAACGCCGTCTCATCCTCTTGCTTCAACGTACTCCGTATGCTCAAAAAAATCTTCCGTTAGATCCCCACCGAAACAAGAAAGACGGTAACCCACGCACTGGTCACTAGCCGACTGGACTATGGAAACACTCTCTACGCCGGAACCACAGCCAAATTACAGAAAAAACTCCAACGCATACAAAACGCATCAGCCAGACTCATATTGGACATCCCTCGCCAAGCTAACATCACCGGCCACCTGAAAGGCCTCCACTGGCTTCCCGTCAACAAGAGAATAACGTTCCATCTCCTCACCCACGCTGTTAGACCTGACATCATTGGCTTGAGTCTCTCCTCCATTTTTTCTGTTTGCCTCCACTGTTTTTCGATGTTTTGCTGGTATATGCTTTGGGCGCCGTGCCACTGCTGATCAGTGCCACAGCGCAAGTGCTCCCGATGTTAAATTGTTGTATCGATTGTATCCATGTTTGGCTTATTTGTTTTACTGTCAGTCCCTAGTCTAGTGCACCGGAGTGCCGGGGCTTGTAAATACAAATGCCGCTCGTGGGCTTGCAGCACGTGTTGTGCCACCCACAAGAGCGGCCTCGTAAAAGAATGTCTACGGGTCGGTCATTGCGAGACCCACGTGCAGCCTAGTGCTGTCACGCAGGCTGCACAAGTATACCTACTTGCCAGCCCCTCAAACCTTCCCTTGACTTCATGTTAGTCACCCCTATGGTAGGCCCACGGGCAGGGTGCATTGTAAGTATAAGGTAGGACACGCCTGACAAAGTTGGCATGTCCTAATAGTGAACTACCGCCATCTTCGTTCTTCACTATTGCGAGGTAACCTGCTCTCCATTAGTTAGAATGGGCCGCCGGGATTATTAGTGCTATGATCCTAGCTGGCTCGGGGAGCATGGTGCAATGTCAAGTTTGGTATCCCTGAACTCGGGGTTTAATTACGCATCCGTTGGTGTGGATGGTTTTTGGACTCTGGGTTCGAAAATAGCACTTTTAGAAAGTGTCTATTTTCTTGTCTAACCATTTCTGGTTTCTGCTGGTCTTGCGTGTGTGTGACAGGAGCTGGGTGGCTCCGGAGGTCTGGATGAGTCAGTGTGGGATGAGTGGGACATTTGCGTTGAGAGTGGGGGGAGAGTAGTTGCTGATAGCCTGCCCTGCCTGATACAATGCTGGCTCCACCTCCTGCCAAGCGGCTGATGGCTCTGTGCCTGCCATGGACGATCGTAGCCCCACCTCCTGCCAGGAGGCCGATAGCTCTGCTCCTGCCAGTATCAATGCTGGCTCCACCTCCTGCTGGGCGTCTGAGGACCCAGCCCTGCTCAGTGAATGAGCCAGGTACTTCTGCCTGGCTCCACCCACAACGGACCCCGGATGTTGGGAAAGTCCCCGGCATGGACAAAGGGATCAAAGACGAAAAGGGGTATAAGAGGAGGACCCCTGAACCAAGAATTTAGATCACTTCAGACAAGGAACCTTGTAACCAAGGACAAGAGGCCTGCTGATCTGAGGACTTGCCTACCCCTTCTGCCAGTGTGCTGTTGTTGGGGGAATCCTGCAGTGCTTCTTTATTTTTGCCAAGGAACCAGAAGAGAGGAACTGTGTGTGTACTCTCACGCTTGCTAAGAAAATCTCCAAGGACTGGAAGAGTGCCAGTCTCCTGCTGAAGTCACAGGGCTAAAGGACTTCATCTGCTTACACGTGCTATTGGCTGGAACCTGTGAATCCAGCACCTCTGAAAGTACCAGCAATCTCGACGCCGACGGACGTCGCCGAATCCAGCCCGACGTAGTGGATAACGGCCCCAGTGTCCCGCTTCCTCGACGACCGGCCGCCGGGCCCGAACGACGCCAGCAGCAACGCCAGTGAGTAGGAGTACGGCTCCAGCTCCAAGGGACCTCGTGTCTGAACCGCTGCTGATCGCATCGCCCTCGTGCCCTCTCGACGCTGTGAGCGCTGCTCACACTTTGCAACCGCCTCATCGACGACGACGCCTGCTGAGGCCTGATCGACACCGAAGACGCGACGCCGGATTGCTCGACGCCGCTGACCATCGTGTGCTTCATTTTCCAAGGTACTGTGTTGTTGGGGGTCCGTGTGACTCCGGGCTCGACGTAGCGCTCCTCGCGGTCGACGCCGAACCTTTGGATTAACTTTGCCTCGACGTCGTGTAGCCCCCATGTGGGTTACCCTGTTGCTACAAACTGTGTTTCCAAGAAGAAGATTTACTTTGAAAGACTTTGTGCTAAAGAAGAAACTACCTTGAACTATTTTTCCTTCCTAAAGTATTTATTAAGATTGTGTACATTTTTGTCGTTAATTGGTCTTGTGCTAAGCCTTATATAAAAATACTTATTTTTATAATACTACTGTGTTGTGTCCATTTGTAGTGTATTCACTTTATTACTGTATGTGGTCATTAATGCTTAACACACAGCCTCTGAGATAAGCCTGTTCTGCTCTGCCAAGCTACCAAGGGGGTGAGCAGGGGTTATCAAAGGGTGATCCCCTTGCCCTGACTAGAAAAGGTGTGTCCCTATTTGTCAGAAGTGCATACCTCTGCCAACTAGAGACAGCCGGTTCTAACATTGGATGCAGCGGTGAGGATTTGAACCTTGCATTTATGACCCATGTGCAGTGATTAGTGTGCGCTACATAGTGAAAGCAGACCATAGCGCAGTCACAATCTAATTGGGAAGGATCCTATTTTTGGTTCTCCGCTTTTCTGAAACTTGATTTTTTTTTTAACACTGCCAGTTTTGACCATGAGTGACAACGGAGTCACTACCCCTGTTGTTGTTGAGGAGGAATTCGACAGAGCGAAGATAAACGACTACGGCTTGAAGAAACTGAAATCTTTCTGCAAGCAGTTTAAAGTCCCTACCAAAGGCCTCTCGTTGAAGGAGGAATATCTCAAAGCCCTGGAGGCCTGGTTAGAATCCAGAGAGCCCACTGATCCAGTGGTGGTACCGCCAGTGGAAGGGGAAGAGGAGGCGCCAGTGAATGGGCCTGAGTCCTCTCCCGGAAGCAGTGTTTCCTCCAAAGGTCTTTCCCCTGAAGAACGGGAAGAAAGGGCGAAGGAGCGTGCATACAACATGGAAATGGCAAGGCTGAAAATAAATGGGCAGTTGGAGTTAGAAAATGCAAGAGGTAGAAGAGAAGCTGATTTGGAGACCAAAAGGTTAGATTTTGAAAGAGAGAAGTTAGCTTTGGAGCGTGATACCAAGTTGAGGGAGTTGGGCATCCAAGCTAAGAAGTTAGAGTGGAATCCCTCTGGTGGCAGCATCCCATCTGGGCCTGCGGAAAGTAGGTTTTATTTCCCGAAAGATGTGATAAAAGATTATCAGAGGAATGAAGATATTGGTCAATGGTTTAAAGCATATGAGTTAGCATTGTTGGCCCACCGGGTCCCTGAGAAGGATTGGGGAGTGGGGTTGTGGGGTCGCTTTGTGAATGAGGGGAGAGATACCCTGTTAGACATGCCTGTTGAGGATAGGGTGTCGTATGCTCATATGAAAGATGCTTTAATGTTACGGTATGGCCTAACCCCCGAGAAGTACATAGAAACTTTTAAAAAATGTAAGAAGTTGCCTGGTACGACGTGGGTTGAATATGTGTCTTATTTTTGCAGAGCCATGGATGGTTGGGTAAAGGGCAGCAAAGTGGAAAGTAATGAAGCTCTTTATGATTTATTTGCTTGGGAGCATTTGTCTAATAACTGTTTTCCAGAGCTGCGCCAGCACCTTATTGATAGCAAGATATCTAACCCTAGAAAACTTGCTGAGGAGGCGGACTGCTGGGTCAGTACCAGGGTCCACAAGGGTCCAGTGGGAGACTCAGCCAAAGGTGGGCAGGGTCCCCAGCCGAAGAGTGGGGGGGACAAGGGTAAACAGAAGGAGTCTCAGAAAGGGCCCCAAAGTAATCCCCAAGGGAACCAAGGGAAAGGTTCCCAGCCTCCCCCTGAGAAGAAGCCAGGGGCCCCAACGGGTAAACCTGTTCATAGGGGCCCCCTAACCTGCTACGGTTGTGGGCAGGTGGGACACCGGTTTTATGACCCCCAGTGTCCCAAAAAGGATTCGAATGCACAGCCGCGTGCACCCCCCCGTCAGTTGGCGAGTGTAGCCCTGGCAGGGGAGGAGATGGTTGTCCATGGTGGGAGGGGTCCCGCAGAAATGTCCCTGGTCTCGCTAGGAGACATGCAAATGGTCCCTCCACCCCCTCTGCCTAGTAACACTAGTAAATATAGGCAGTGGGTGACCATTAATGGCCATAGAGTGGAAGCTCTCAGAGACACCGGAGCGAGTGTGACAGCTGTCAAGTGTCACTTAGTGTCCAGAGAGCAGGTGGTTCCCCACGCATTCTACCCTGTGATAGCTGCTGACAACTCGCAGAAAGAGTGTGAGGTAGCTCAGGTTTCCTTTGAATAGGGGGGAGTTTCAGGTACTCTTCAGGTTGCTGTGAGGCCCGCCATGCCTGTCGATTGTCTCCTGGGCAATGATTTAGAAGACTCCCCTTGGGCTAAGGTGGAGAGAGAGGCGCACTTGAAGATGTTGGGCGTGCCGGAGTGGGTGTGTGCAACCACTCGATCGATGACAGCGAGTAAGGGTGTTGATGGGGTCCCAGAGCCTGAAAGTACGGCCCAGGACCCAGCTGTGACGAGAAGAGGCAGGAGGCACGGGAAACCAGCCCCCGTAGTTCCCGTGGTCCAGGAGGAGGTAGACCCTGCGGGGGATGCCCTGGAGCCCACAGGGGAACAAATTGCCGAACTGGGAGACCTGCCCGAGCTGACCCATTGGCAGCAGGATGGTGGTCCCTCCAGGGAGGAATTCTGTGCGGAACAGAAAGTGTGCCCTTCTCTTGTGGGCATGAGGCAGCAGGCCTCAGCCCAATCCTCAGGTGATCAGTCAGGGTCACATTTTGTGTACTGGGAGAACGATCTCCTGTATAGCGAGCCTAAGGCTGCTGAGCCTGGGTCAGCCCGTGTGCTGGTGGTACCCCAGCGCTTCAGAGCCTTCCTACTGGGTTTGGCTCATGACGTTCCGTTAGCTGGACATCTGGGGCAGGACAAGATCTATGACAGGCTTGTCACCCATTTTTATTGGCCTCAGATGCGAAGGGATGTAGACATCCATTGCAAGACATGTCACACTTGCCAGGCAAGTGGGAAAAGCGGAAGGAAGCAGAAGGCTCCCCTCCAACCTTTTCCAGTGGTCAGTACCCCCTTTGAACGGGTAGGCATTGACATTGTTGGGCCCCTGGACCCCAAGACAGCCCTGGGCAACAGGTTCATCCTGGTCTTGGTGGACCATGCCACAAGGTACCCGGAAGCCATCCCTCTCAGAACAGTGACGGCCCCCGTGGTGGGACGGGCACTGATGGGTGTTTTCTCCCGGATGGGGTTCCCCAGAGAGGTGGTGTCGCACCGAGGCACCAACTTCATTTCGAACTATATGAAGTCTCCGTGGAAGGAGTGTGGGGTAACCTACAAGTTCACCACTCCTTACCACCCCCAAGGAAATGGGCTGGTTGAGAGATTCAACCGGACCCTTAAAAACATGATCATGGGTCTTGAAGAACCAATGAGGCGGAAATGGGACGTCCTCTTGCCATGCCTGTTGTTTGCTTACCGAGAGGTGCCGCAGAAGTCTCTAGGGTTCAGCCCCTTTGAGCTTTTGTACGGTCACCCGGTAAGAGGGCCTTTGAGTCTGGTCAAGGAAGGCTGGGAGCAATCTCCCAGGAAACCTCCGCAGGATGTATACAGCTACATGCTGGCCTTTCGGAACCAGACTCGGCGCTTCAGAGAACTTGCTCAGGCAAATCTGGAGGCCAGCCAGGAGGAGATGAAGCGTTGGTACGACCGGAATGCCACTCTGGTAGAGCTTCAGCCTGGTCAAGAAGTATGGGTCATGTCCCCTGTGGAACCTTGTGCGCTCAAGGACAGGTGGACTGGACCGTTTAAGGTTGTGGAGAAGAAGAGCGATGTCACCTACTTGGTGAACTTGAAATCTCCTAGGAACCCCTTGCGGGTCCTACATGTCAACCGTTTTAAGCCCCACTTAAAAAGGTCCGAAGTGGGCATGCTCCTAGCTACGGATGATGGAATGGAGGAGGAGAGTGAGCCTCTTCCTGACCTCCTGTGTGCTAAAGAGCAAGACGAGTCAGTGGATGGTGTGGTCCTCTCTGACACACTGACCCTTGAACAGAAACAGGATTGTCGCCATCTGTTGGGACAATTCCCGGATCTGTTTTCCTTGGTTCCGGGTGTCACTCATTGGTGCGTCCATGACGTTGACACCGGAGACAGCCCTCCTGTGAAGCACAAGGCTTACAGGGTGACTGACAAGGTCCGAGCATACATTAGGGAGGAGGTCTCCAAAATGTTTGCGTTAGGGGTGATTGAGTCCTCTAGCAGTCCTTGGGCCAGCCCAGTGGTCTTGGTCCCAAAGGCTGCAGCGCCTGGTGCTTCACCAGAACTTCGGTTCTGCGTGGATTACCGAGGACTCAATTCAGTCACGAAGACTGACGCGCACCCCATCCCCAGAGCTGATGAGCTCATCGATCGGTTGGGGGCTGCCCGGTACCTTAGTACGTTTGATTTGACGTCTGGGTACTGGCAGATCGCCTTGACTGATGGGGCAAAGGAGAGGTCAGCATTCTCCACACCAGATGGGCTATACCAGTTTTGGGTGATGCCCTTTGGGATGAAGAATGCCCCTGCCACCTTCCAGAGGTTGGTCAATCAGGTCTTGGCTGGACTGGAGGATTTCAGTGCCGCCTACCTGGACGACAACGCAGTGTTCAGCGCCAGCTGGGAGGAACACTAACGCCACCTCCAGCAAGTGTTGTTGGCCCTGCGCGGAGCAGGCCTCACAATCAAAGCCAGTAAGTGCCAGATTGGGCAGGGTTCTGTGGTGTACTTGGGGCACCAATTAGGGAGCGGCAAGGTTGCCCCCCTGCAACCCAAGATTGATACCATCCTGGATGGGCACTGCCCAAAACCCAAACTCAGGTTAGAGCCTTCTTAGGACTCACGGTTTATTACAGGAGGTTTGTCAAGGATTACGGTAACATTGTGCACCCCTTGACTTCGCTGACTTTCAGGAAGCAGCCACGAAACGTGATCTGGACTGATGCCTGTCAAACGGCCTTCGACACCCTGAAAACTGCAATGTGCACAGCACCTATACTCCAGGCACCCGACTTTTCGAAAGAAGTTATTGTCCAGACGGACGCTTCAGAGCATGGCGTGGGGGCTGTTCTAGCTCAGGTAAATGAAGAGGGCCGAGACTTGCCTGTAGCCTTCATCAGTAGGAGGTTACTTCCCAGGGAAACGAGGTGGAGTGCGATAGAGAGAGAAGCATTTGCTGTGGTCTGGGCACTGAAGAAGCTAAGACCCTGCCTGTTTGGGACTCACTTCCGGGTTCAGACAGACCACAGGCCCCTCAGATGGTTGATGCAAATAAGGGGTGAGAATCCGAAACTGTTGAGGTGGTCCATTTCCCTACAGGGGATGGACTTTACGGTGGAACACCGCCCTGGTACCGATCACGCCAATGCTGATGGTCTGTCCAGATTTTTCCGCCTTAGTGATGAGGACTCCCTAGGTCAAGGGTAGTTCTCCCCACATTTCAGCTGGAGGGGACACGTGTTAGACCTGACATCATTGGCTTGAGTCTCTCCTCCATTTTTTCTGTTTGCCTCCACTGTTTTTCGATGTTTTGCTGGTATATGCTTTGGGCGCCGTGCCACTGCTGATCAGTGCCACAGCGCAAGTGCTTCCGATGTTAAATTGTTGTATCGATTGTATCCATGTTTGGCTTATTTGTTTTACTGTCAGTCCCTAGTCTAGTGCACCGGAGTGTCGGGGCTTGTAAATACAAATGCCGCTCGTGGGCTTGCAGCACGTGTTGTGCCACCCACAAGAGCGGACTCGTAAAAGAATGTCTACGGGTCGGTCATTGCGAGACCCACGTGCAGCCTAGTGCTGTCACGCAGGCTGCGCAAGTATACCTACTTGCCAGCCCCTCAAACCTTCCCTTGACTTCATGTTAGTCACCCCTATGGTAGGCCCACGGGCAGGGTGCATTGTAAGTATAAGGTAGGACACGCCTGACAAAGTTGGCATGTCCTAATAGTGAACTACCGCCATCTTCGTTCTTCACTATTGCGAGGTAACCTGCTCTCCATTAGTTAGAATGGGCCGCCGGGATTATTAGTGCTATGATCCTAGCTGGCTCGGGGAGCATGGTGCAATGTGAAGTTTGGTATCCCTGAACTCTGGGTTTATTTACGCATCCGTTGGTGTGGATGGTTTTTGGACTCTGGGTTCGAAAATAGCACTTTTAGAAAGTGTCTATTTTCTTGTCTAACCATTTCTGGTTTCTGCTGGTCTTGCGTGTGTGTGACAGGAGCTGGGTGGCTCCGGAGGTCTGGATGAGTCAGTGTGGGATGAGTGGGACATTTGCGTTGAGAGTGGGGGGAGAGTAGTTGCTGATAGCCTGCCCTGCCTGATAGAATGCTGGCTCCACCTCCTGCCAAGCGGCTGATGGCTCTGTGCCTGCCATGGACGATCGTAGCCCCACCTCCTGCCAGGAGGCCGATAGCTCTGCTCCTGCCAGTATCAATGCTGGCTCCACCTCCTGCTGGGCGTCTGAGGACCCAGCACTGCTCAGTGAATGAGCCAGGTACTTCTGCCTGGCTCCACCCACAACAGACCCCGGATGTTGGGAAAGTCCCCGGCATGGACAAAGGGATCAAAGACGAAAAGGGGTATAAGAGGACCCCTGAACCAAGAATTTAGATCACTTCTGACAAGGAACCCTGTAACCAAGGACAAGAGGCCTGCTGATCTGAGGACTTGCCTACCCCTTCTGCCAGTGTGCTGTTGTTCGGGGAATCCTGCAGTGCTTCTTTATTTTTGCCAAGGAACCAGGAGAGAGGAACTGTGTGTGTACTCTCACGCTTGCTAAGAAAATCTCCAAGGACTGGAAGAGTGCCAGTCTCCTGCTGAAGTCACAGGGCTAAAGGACTTCATCTGCTTACACGTGCTATTGGCTGGAACCTGTGAATCCAGCACCTCTGAAAGAACCAGCAATCTCGACGCCGACGGACGTCGCCGAATCCAGCCCGACGTAGTGGGTAACGGCCCCAGTGTCCCGCTTCCTCGACGACCGGCCGCCGGGCCCGAACGACGCCAGCAGCAACGCCAGTGAGTGGGAGTACGGCTCCAGCTCCAAGGGACCTCGTGTCTGCACCGCTGCTGATCGCATCGCCCTCGTGCCCTCTCGACGCCGTGAGCGCTGCTCACACTTTGCAACCGCATCATCGACGACGACGCCTGCTGAGGCCTGATCGACACCGAAGACGCGACGCCGGATTGCTCGACGCCGCTGACCATCGTGTGCTTCATTTTCCAAGGTACTGTGTTGTTGGGGGTCCGTGTGACTCCGGGCTCGACGTAGCGCTCCTCGCAGTCGACGCCGAACCTTTGGATTAACTTTGCCTCGACGTCGTGTAGCCCCCATGTGGGTTACCCTGTTGCTACAAACTGTGTTTCCAAGAAGAAGATTTACTTTGAAAGACTTTGTGCTAAAGAAGAAACTACCTTGAACTATTTTTCCTTCCCAAAGTATTTATTAAGATTGTGTACATTTTTGTTTAATTGGTCTTGTGCTAAGCCTTATATAAAAATACTTATTTTTATAATACTACTGTGTTGTGTCCATTTGTAGTGTATTCACTTTATTACTGTATGTGGTCATAAATGCTTAACACACAGCCTCTGAGATAAGCCTGTTCTGCTCTGCCAAGCTACCAAGGGGGTGAGCAGGGGTTATCAAAGGGTGAAACCCTTGCCCTGACTAGAAAAGGTGTGTCCCTATTTGTCAGAAGTGCATACCTCAGCCAACTAGAGACAGCCGGTTCTAACACACGCCCACAAAGCCCTCTACAAACTAGGACCCGAATGCCTCAACACAGGAATGTCCTTCTACACACCCACCCGCCAACTAAGATCCTCCAACCAAGCACTTGCTGCAGTTCCGCGCATTCACAGATCCACCATGGGAGGAAGATCTTTCTCCTACCTGGCGGCCAAGACCTGGAACTCTCTCCCCACTTACCTCCGCCTCACACAGAACCAGATTTCCTTCAGAAAGGAACTTAAAACCTGGCTATTCGATAAATAATGCACCCCCGCCCACAAGCGCCTTGAGACCCTATGGGTGAGTAGCGCGCTATACAAATCTCTGAACTTGAACTTGAACTGTAATAATGTATGCTGATTCACCAAGGGTGGCACAGTAATAATGTATGCCGATTCACCTGGTGGGGGCACAGTAATGTATGCTGATTCACATGGGGAGGCACAGTAATACTGTATTCTGATTACTAAGGGGTGTACAGTAATCATGTATGCCTATTCACCTGAGGGCACAGTAATAATGTATGCCGATTCACCTGGAGGCACAGTAATAATGTATGTTTAGTCACCTGGAGGGCACAGTAATAATGTATACCGATTCACCTGGGGGGGCACAGTAATAATGTATGCTGATTCACCTAGGGGTTGGAAAACCTAAGGAGTCAGGCCCTTAAGGACAGGTGGATAGGCTGGACCCTATTTAAATGAGAAAACACATGAAAGTGCCTGGCCACCTATATTTATATCCACACTTAAGGAATGTCGAAGACGCTGTCTGTCAAGATCGACAAGGTATTTTTATTTATACTGATTATTTCGTATTTATTTGATGATTTTTCAAAAGAAAATTTCACCTAGGGGGCACAGTAATAATGTATGCCGGTTCACCTGGGGGCCACAGTAATAATGCATGCTGATTCACCTGGGGATAAGCATGGGCGGAAAATCCGTTTCGCTCGCGGATTTTGCGGATTTTCGGTAAATTCGCAATCCGCGAGATTCGCGAATCTCCCGCAAAATCCGCAAATCCGCGAGCAGCGGATTTTGCTCGCACTGTTCGCGTGAGTTCGCGGCTTCCCAGTACAACTTCGCGCCCCGCGAATAAGTGCAAAATTGCAGAAATACGATTTTAGCAAAACTGAAACTACTTACCAGGTTCAAAAGTTCAGGCTCATCATTAGTAGCCATTTCCTGTAGTGCTTCCTGAGGGGCCCCTCCAGAGTTCAGTTGCCAGTTGCAACTATTATGTGACCCTGCTCTGAACCTCAGAATAGTTACACATATGCCACAAAGGTCCTGAATTACAGCTAAGGGAGACAAGCAGGAGCCAGGCTGGAGGTTCAAATCCATTAATCAGCCCCTAATTCATTATTGTCAGTTGGGGCAGGGCAGGTGTTGTAACTAATTTTGCAACAATGAAAGCACTTAGCAAGTTCAAAAGATCACTAATCAGGAAGCAGTAAGGAAGCAGGTGCCAGCTAAAAAAATATTCTGTGACACATTAATCAGCCCCAAATTAATTCAGGTCACTTGAGGCAGGGAAGGTGTGCTTGTTGCCACAATAATGTACACTGACTGGACAACCAGAGGGTGCTGTGATGAAACAGAGGGTGGCATGGGTGGGCCAGAGGGTGGCATGAGTAGTCAGAGAGTGGCAGTGGTGACAGAGAGTGGCAGTGATGAAGAAGAGTGTCCCAAACAGGCTGGACACGTAGAAACAACAAGTTCGCGAAACTTGCGACCCGACAGGTAAGTTCGCAATTTGCGACATTGTACAAAACCCTCGCGAACTCGCAGAAACCCGCGCAAACACAAAAAAAAAATCCGCAAATTCGCGAGAATTCGCGGATTTTGCGGATTTGCGAGTTCGCAAATCCGCAAAATTCGCGAACGCGAGATTCGCAAAATTCGCCCATGCTTACCTGGGGACCACAGTTGAAATGTATGGCAATTCACCAAGGGGACACAGTTATAATGTAAGCCGATTCACCTGGGGGGGGGGGGGGTAGTTATAATGTATGCTGATTCATCTGGGGGCCACAGTAATAATGTATGCTAATTCACCAAGGGTGGCACAGTGATAATCTATGCTGATTCACCAAGAGTAGCACAGTAATAATAAATGCCAATTCACCTAGGGGGCACAGTAATAATGTATGCCGATTCACCAAGGGGGGGGCACAGTAATAATAAATGCCAATTCACCTAGGGGGCACAGTAATAATGTATGCCGATTCACCAAGGGGGGGGCACAGTAATAATGTATGCCGATTCACCAAGGGGGGGGCACAGTAATAATGTATGCCGATTCACCAAGGGGGGGGGGCACAGTAATAATGTATGCCGATTCACCAAGGGAGCCCAGGAACAATGTTTGCCAATTCACAGAAGGCCGTAGGACCTGGGTGAGAATTGGTACAGAAAACAGTTGGTCCCAATGGTAATATTCAAGACATGTATTACTTTGTACCCAATATCATTAACTCCAAAACACCTTAATGAATTAATATTAAAATGATTTATATGGAATATCAAGTAATCACTTCAAAACACATTAAATCATGTGACTCAGTGCTCGTGTGTAGAAAGGAAGAAAATAAGGATTACAAGTGAGTTTATGTACACAGTGTAAACAAACCAGTCAAACAAAGCCTGGCTGATGCTTATTGGGATTTCCACAGGTTGTCAGATACAGCATGTCAATTCTGTGTTATCTAGATGTGGAAGAAATTCTCAGTCCTGGTATGTAAAGTTGGGAATGTCGATATTTCGACCCCTAAAAGGGGGAGAGGCCAATTAAACCGCGCAGGGGGGTCTTTATCAGGACAAGAAGGGAGCAACCTTAAACCCACTGTTGCCTCACACGTGGGGAAGACATGGATAGGGGCTGATGACTCCAATCAGGAGAACAAGGGGGACTTCTTCATGGTCCAGGAAGCTGATGTGCCACACGGTCTATATAATTACCGAATCGGGTGATGGCACTGCGCGAAAAAAACTTTATAATCTATGTCCAAATTCCGAATCAATCAGGTGAAGTATTCTTTGTTCAAGCAGTGAAAACTGGAGATGAGAGACGCGAGATGCTGTGCACAGCCTTTAGCCATAGCGGGCGTGGGTTGGCCATAGAACCTGGCATGTACTAATAACTTTGGTACTGATTGATGACTTGCCACAATATTTGACAAGCTGTTAGCAAGTTTAGCTCAGTGAGGGAATCTCAGGTTTCAGACAGATATATTCAGCCAGACCTACCAGTCGGCCACAAGGCTACCAAAATATGCCACTGGCTTTGCACAAACACAAACCGACGGGCACCCATTGTTTTTTTACAAAGGATGCTAAGGAAAATTAGGGGAGAGGCGAGCACAACATTTCTCAAAGATGTGCAACTTACTACGCTGTGCTGTATTCCCCAGCCACTACACATTCAGCAACTGAGTAGCCCAAATTAATGGCTGATCCCCCAATTAAGTATCTGACGATAGAGGACAGGGAGCTCCAAGAAAGAAACATTACTGTTGAGGAACTTGGAGAGGCACTGGTTCAACTACAGTCAGGTAAGACACTGGACCCCATTGGGTTTCAGGTTGAATTTAAGGCTTCCATGTAACGTCTGGAAGAGACTCTCAGCAAGGTTTTCTTTCCGACCCCGGAGGGGGAGTTGTTCCCCTCAGTATGTCCGAAAAAGACGCATCCCTAAACCTGCCCATCCCCCCAATCGATGCTCCTCCTACTGTCTCATCTCCTTCCTGAACGTGGAGGTCACAGTGCCAAATGTCTATTTAAAGTAATCTACTTGTTTGTTCATGTGACCCAGTCAGGCTTTATGCCCATACGGGCCACCAGGCACAACATCTGATGTGTCCCCCATGCATTGGTTCGTATTTTCCTATAGCTGGGGACATCAAGCACTCTGAACAAAGCACTCTGCCCGGGAAGTAGAACTTAAGTTTTTCCGCCAGGTAGCTCGGACTCCCATCATAGAGTGCCTTGAGGGCTTGGCAGCAAATTTGAAACTTAATTCTCTGCGGGATTGGGAGCCAGTGAAGCTGCCTATTAAATAGATGAATAATCCATTTTGTTTTAAAACTTCCTTTTATTGCAACACGGCAAATGAACAACATGTAGCTTCAAGAATCCAAATACAACTGATTATAACCATAGTTTAAGGCATAGCTCAAACAGGTAGAACTTAAACCATCATTGGAATAATAACATATCGCATGCAGAGGCATGCGACTAGACAACAGGAAAACTTAAAGGGGAAATACATATAACCTTAAACATTGAATGTAACATAGCTCCCTTATTTAATAAAAAAACATTAAGAGAATAACAACAATTGATAAATTACATAAAATCGTCATATCTTTTTGGCACATGTATAGTACGTCTTGAATCCTTGACTCTGCGGGCAACGGAATCATATCTGTTAACATGTATATTAGCATGAGAGTTACTTTTTACAGGAAGATTAAATATGGGGCACTTAGCCATCATGGGGCACTTAGCCATCCTTCCGACATTCCAAATCTTACCATCTTGCGTCATTGCACTATTCGTAAATATTTTTTTTAATTGGATGGCTTCACTAAACTTATTTGTACCTTTGCTTGTCAAACCAGGTTTGATGATTTTCACCCAATCTCCTACCTGAAAAGAATGTTGTTTTGTCTTCCATTTGTTATCATACCAATTTTCGTTTTTTAATTGTTTAACCTCCACTTGTTTTGCAATATCACTTACATGCTCTGTATCAGAAATAAAGTAGTGTGATTTCTTTCTCAGCCACCATGGGAACATTTTTGATGCAGGGTTTCTCCCTTTAAAAAGTTTAAAAGGACTAACTTCAGTGGTGGTGTGAGGTGTGATGGGGTAGATCCACAACAGTTCTCTTAAAGCACTCAACCAATGTGCACCAAATTTAAGGGAATCCACTATGAAACTCTTCAAAACACGATTAAATCATTCCACCTGACCATTTTCGTGTGGTTCATACAGTGATGTTAACCTGTGAGTGACATTACATTCTTTGAGAAACTCTGACATTTCCGAAGAGGTTAATTGTACACCATTATCTGTGACTAACATTGATGGACAACCTTCTCTAGTGAAAATGTCTTCAGCAAAATTAATAACAGAACTTGTAGTAGCCTTTGGAACAAATTTTACTTCAGGCCACTTAGAGTGATAATCAATAATCACTAAGGCATATAGTGAAGATTCTGGCAAAATATGGAAAGGACCTGAAATATCAAACGCAATTTTTTTCCACGGTTCATATGGCCACTTAACCATCTTTAATGGTGGAGTGTGTGTCTTAAGCATTCGTTCACTTGAACCACATTCAGAACATTCTCTAACTACCCAGTCAATAAACTTGTCGATACCAGGCCACCAAAAATATGTTCTAAACCAATGTTTCATTGAAGAAATACCAGGGTGAGTCTTATGTGCAATTTTTAAAATGAATACATAAATATCCTCTGGGGGAATACATTTTCCCGACTTGAAAATAAACTCACTTTCTAATTCCAACTCTTCTGAGATCAGGCCTTATCTTGTTTTTTATAGGCCAACCATTTTTGATGTAATCTTGTAATTCACCCCATTTATCATCTTTCTGTTCACATTCATGCATTGCACTTCAGTAATGTCTTGACATTTTTCTTGGAGTATACCTTCAATGATCAGCAAAAAATCATGTTCATTAATCACACTAACTTTGTTTTCATCACATGGTAAAGGTGGTAGACAATCAGCTGTGACATTTCTCTTTCCAGGAACATACACAGTGACAGAATTGTACTCTTGTAATTTGGAAATTAGTCTGGCAATTCTGGCTGTGGATTTCGAACCCCCACCAGCATACAACATGTTAACCAGGGGCTTATGGTCTGTTCTAAGAGTGAATTTGGTTCATCATACATACAATCTATAGTTTTCTATTGCCCAAACACAAGCTAGGGTTTCATTTTCTATGACAGAATATTTGCATTCACATTGATTTAGCGTTCTGGAGGAAAAAGCTACATTCCATTCCTCTTTTCCCTCTTTGTTTGAGAGGACACCACCTGAATCATACAAACTAGCATCGACCATAATAATACATGCTTTGTTGATGCGGAAAGGTTTGAGCGTGGTGGCATTGATGATATCATTTTTAATCTCTTCAAAAGAACGTTGTTGAATCTCAGACCATTCATATTTGACACCTTGTCTTAAAAAGGTTCTCAAAGGTTCCATTTTTGTGGCAAAATTGTAAACAAATTTGCGGTAATACTCACACATACTAGCAAATGAAAGAAGTTGACCCCTGTTGTCTAGTGAGGGAGCCTTGATAATGACTTCCACATTTGATTTTTTTGGAATAACACCATTTCCCGATAAAGTATGACCCAAGTACTTGACAGATTTTTGAAACAATTTACACTTGTGTGCTTTTAAAGTCAAGCCACTTTGTTCTAACCTTTTACAAACTTCTTGTAAGTGCTTTTATGTTCAACTATATTCGTAGAAAAAACTAGTATGTCATCTTGGAAGCATTTCACGTAATTATCAAGAGCTCTGGAAATGTGGAACATGACTCTTTGAAAGACTGACCAAGCAGATGCCAATCCAAATGGCATGCGTGTTTATTGAAGTAAACCTTGTGGTGTGATAAAAACTGTATATTTTTTAGAACCCTCAGTCAGTTCTATTTGGTGGTAAGCTGGCCTGAGATCAAGTGTAGAGAATAGTTGTGCACCATCTAAAAAAGAAATCAATTCATTTATGTTTGGCAGTGGATGACAGCCAATAATTATGTTTGAATTTAATGCCCTTAATCCACACACACTCTTAATTTTTTATCCGGTTTGCGTACTAAAACTGTGGGAGATACCCATTCGGACGATTCTATGGGTTTAACAATGCCTTCCTTAGATAATTTATCTAACATCATCTTAAGATCTTACCTGATGTTCATGGGAACACCTCTGAGTTTTTGAACTACAGGTGTATGATTCTCCTTTAGCACAATTTTGTGTGAGAAGTTTTTGAGTTTCCCTAATTTGGCACTGAAAACATTCTCAACATTTTTTACCAGAATAGATCTCTTTTCAGTTTGTAATTAATTATCATTAACAGCATATTCCACTACTGTGACTGTATCCATTAGGTAGTCATCCCATGAGGACACAGGCTCTTTGGAACAAGAATTCAACTTGATTCCCAATTTCCATTGATCATGCCACCCTAATACGTTTACTCCCTTCTGAGAAATATCAAGTTTTACATTGGCTTTTCTATGTTTAAAATGTAATTCTACAGGGAAAAAACCAAAAATGTCAATTCTCGTACCACAAAAACTTTCAGCCACAATATCAGATTCTTGTAAGCTATCAAATGAGATAGCATTCACCAAAGTATCAATGAAATATTCATGAGAAATAATGGACCATGGGGACCCAGAATCAACCATTAGAAACAAATCCATACCACACATAACGTACACTTTGGAGATTTCAAATGTACCTGTGTTTTGTTATCTAAAATTGACACCACAAAACCTTTGTGAACATTATGAGAATCATCTCTAATCATGCATATATTTTCTTCAGATAGGAAAGAAACTGCTCCTCGCCTCTGAGATTGTGGCTGTCTATCCCTACACATGTTACTAAAATGTCCAATTCTATTGAAAATTTTACATTCACTTTTTAAAGCTGGACAGCCTGGAAAGGAAACATAGTGAGTCTTGTTTCCACATCTGTAACACATGCCAAAATTGTTAAACCCTTCATTTTATTTCTGATTTGAATATTGTTTCAACCTGTTACCATTGCATTTTCCTAAAATTGTGTGTTATCCTGCTTAGGTTCAAATTTGTGTCCACTGGCACAAACTTCTTCGTCTGAAGATTTATTTTCCGTATTTTTCCTGACAGTGTCCATCTACAAATCAAATTGTTCTTGAGCCTTGGCTGTAGCTATAGTTTCACTTACATTAGGATCACCCATGACCCATAGTTTGCCTTGGATGTTTGTGGTGTCTTACATCATCACGCCACTACGCACACGCAGCCTTGTATTTGTCATCCACAGTGCCTCGCGCAGCTACATATATGCAGCGCTTGTCTTTGTTATTAACAGCTTGTCATGCCACGGGGGCGTGGTTTGAGCCCGACCGGGATGGCGGTGTGAGCGTGCAGCTCCGCGCCGAGTCCCGACATTTATCCTGGTATCCCTGCCATTGGTGTCCCTGGAGGTGCGGATTTACCGCACGAGGTGTTGCTCGAGCGGAGGGGAGAGTCTGAGCGCCAACGGGACTTCGGAGAAAGTGCGGAGGTCCGGTCCCGGAGTTCGGAGGAGCCGGGCCGAGAACAAAGGAAAATGGCGGCGTGAGAGGCCTGAAGGACCCAGGGACGGAGCGCACCCGGACTGAGTCGGAGTTCCGGCGGCTGTCTGGCAGAGCAAGCGGAGCGGGGGCTCGACAGAGGGTACCTTCGGCGCTGAACCAGAGACGCGAGGACATCGTAACCCCAGGGTTCGGTGAGTGCGGCGCCCCTCCCCTCCCGCTCCCCGACATAGTGGCCGAGAAAACAGCGGGCTGCTCCTGGGCAGCGACGCCTACAGCCGGCAGCGGTCCAATACCCGGAGCACTGGCCGAGATCCTTTGGAGGGCGCCGCATGGGAAGGCAGATTCAGCCACCTGCACGAGGAACGGTGCAGGCGGGCGGCGGGCTCCGACGCAGCAGCGAGAGCGGACCCAGTGCGCGAACGCTTCAGGACTCTGGCTACCGAGAGGCGCTGCAACTACAGTGAGTGGCAGGGACCAGATTTGGACCTGCACTGCACACCGGTAGGGACTGCGGGGAGCCATTATCAGCGGCGAACCCCACCCCTCTGGACAGCTCATAGTGTGGTGGTGGAACGAACGCAGAGCGAGGGCTGGGACAGTAACTTCAGCCTACTACAGTGTACTATCTTTGGGCGGCCGGCGGGATCGGCTTTGAAAGGTGCCCACCTGCTCTTTCGGGGTTGTGCTGCTGGCTCGCTGTGGCTGGTTTGGAAGCTCCCTGGGTCTTTGTTGGAGCGCTGGTGGACCCATGCAGCACACGGCCATAAACCATCTATAGCAGCCCGTGGATAACACTGTGCTCTGAGGGTGCAGAAGAAAGGAGGAAGGGGCATGGACGGTCCTTGATGGTGAGTGCTGAGCCCCTGTATTAACAAACACTAGTCCCCACTGGGAGGTGTCAGTGGGCGGTGTGCCTGTGCTAGGAGCTCTGTGAACTGGCGTGGCCTTTGGCGGTGGCCCGCGAGCAATACCTGACACGGTCAAGATGGCCGCTCTTGGCGGTGCTTTGAATAAGCCACAGGGACGAGACGACGCGACCGTCTTAGTCCAAGATGGCGGAACCCAAACCCCATTGGAGGCATCGACGCCAGAACAGAGGCTGAACCTGCGTCTTGACACCATCCTGGAGGCGATCACCGCGACGAAGGAATCGCTGCACCAAGACATAGCGCAGGTCGCAACGGGGCTGGGACTACTGAGGGCAGACCATGCCAAGCTCTTGGACAGAGTGAAAGAGAATGAACAATTGCTTCGGGAGCTGAAACCAGCGGTGGTGACTGCAGAACACAAACTGACGGATATTCTTGGCCGCTTGGCGACTCTGGAACGACGGGCGGAGGATGCTGAAAGTCGTAACTGGAGGAATAACGTGAGGGTGGTGGGCCTACCAGAAAAAATTGAAGGAGGTGACGCTGTGACCTATATGGAGAACTGGTTTAAAACGGTTGTGGCACCGGAGGGTCTGTCTCCCTTCTTCTCCCTGGATAGAGCACATAGGGTTCCGACCAGACAGCCCCTGGAGGGCCGACCACCTCGGCAGATGGTGGTAAAACTACTGCACTATAAGGACCGCGATCTGCCAATACAGAGGGCACGATCTCAGGGCCCCTTCCTAGTGGACAATAATAAGGTTACGGTCTTTCCGGATTATGCGCAGGAAGTTCAGAAAAGCAGAGCGTCCTTCTTGTCAGTGAAAAAAGAACTGAGGGAAGAGGGGATCCAATACTCCTTGCTCTTCCCTGCCAAATTAAGGGTGATCCTGGATGACAAGACCCACTTCTTCCAGACCCCGGATGAGGCATGGTCGTGGCTTGAACTGTACCGTGCTGGAATGGATCGCACGAACAAAAGTGGAAGGGAAAGGCAAAAACCGGTCCAGATTAGGAAGCCGCAGCGCATTCGCACACGAAACAAACTCAAGAGGGCCGTGCGAGAAGCTCAGATGGCGGCTGACAGGAAGGGAGCATTGGCTGCGACGGCGATCATCACGGGTCACAGCAGAAGAGAACATCAGGGGGGTCGGACTCGGAGGAGGAGGGAGAGAAATCTGGAGGAGACAAATCGGACACGGGGAGTGCAAAGGGACCAGCGGTCACCCCGCAGACCTCGCATGGACTGTTTAACGAGTGACGTTTCGGAGACCTGAGCAACTCCTAGATGCCTATTGGGACAGACTCTCCAGATTTTTGGTGGACTATCAGGTATGGGGCTGTGGAAGCAGCATGGGATTGAGGGCGCGGGGTGGGAGCTCTGCCTACCCTGGATCGGCGCTCCTTCACCATCTTGTGGCCCTTAAGGCCTTCTGTGGTGACGACCACAGATTAGTGTAATGTGTGTGGTGTTGATGGTTTGGAACGGGGCTGAAGCTGGGTTATTAGGTCCTGTACTGGGGAGAGGGGTTTGGGGAATTTTGTGGGGTGTTTTGAAGGGGGGATACAACTGCTGCGATGCGGGGGACAACTGTCTGTTAATAATACTGAGCAGAAACGTACATTATGGGGACGTTACCTAATTTAAAATGCATTACATGGAATGTTCGTGGACTTCGAACGATGGTGAGACGTCATAAGGTGCATGCCTATTTGGTGCGGCGTGGCGTTCAGATAGCAATGCTACAAGAAACTCATTAGACCAAGAAGGAATGCGGTGCCCTACAGAAGAGGTGGCGGGGTCAGGTGTTTGGCACTACATACTCAGCATTTGCCAGAGGGGTGCTAATATGGATAAGGGCGGGGACACCATTCCAGGTCACGAACCAGCGGGTTGATCCTGAGGGTAGATATGTGGCGGTTGAGGGACGACTTTACGGTAGGGAGGTGGTCCTGTGTAGTGTATATGCCCCCAATTCCGATCAGGCCCGCTTTTTTGATGGTTTGACAAGCTCGCTGGCCTATTTCCTGGCTGGCCCAGTCTTATTGGGGGGTGACTTTAACTCGATCACTGATGTGCTGGTGGATAGATCGCATCCGCCATTAGCCGACTCCCCAGTGCACAGGCTGGCAGCTCATAGGAAGGATTGGCAGGAGAGGTGGGGACTGGTAGATGTGTGGAGGAAGCAGCATCCTGAGATTAGGGATTATTCCTACTTTTCCACAATACACGAATTGCATGTTAGACTAGACTCGGTGCTGTGTAGTGGCCCCTTGGCGGCTGTGGTGACTCATACTGAATATCTGACCAGGACCATTTCGGATCATAACCCCTTATTGGTGTCAGTGCAGTGGCAGCAGGCGAGGTTGGTGGTTCCATCATGGCGGCTGCGGCCTGATACGCTAGAAGATCTGGTGTTTAGTGACACGGTTCAACAGGGCATTGACCACTATTTTGAGGTGAATGAAGGCTCAGCCACGTCGAGATCAGTAGAATGGGATGCGATGAAAGTGGTGGTGAGAGGCGTGTGCATGGGTAGATTCTCGAATGCGAGGACGGCAGTCTTGAATGATCTGGCGAAAGCGGAAGAGGTATTAAGGGGGCTGGAACAGCAAAGGCCTGAGCGACCGGATCTACAGGAGCGATTGATGGAGGCTAAGGAGGTGGTGGCGACTGAGACTGAACGGCTGCGGGTCTATGATTATAAGTTGTACACCATTAAGGTGCACACGGAACGAGATAAAGTGGGTACACTCCTTGCCAAGCTTGCCGATCCAGAGCCTAGGGGGTGTCCGGTCATGAGTATAAGAACAGAGGAGGGGGAAGTAGTCTACTCGCAATCAGCAGTCCTGGCGCGCTTTCAGTCCTATTACACGGGATTATATGAATGCCAACTGGAAGCAGAGGTCTCTGAGATAGGCGAATACTTGGACTTGATTTCACTGCCGGTGCTGGATGGCGAGGAGGCAAAGGAACTAGGGGGTCCCATAACATTGGCAGAGATTAGAGTGGCTATTAAACAGATGGCTCGAAATAAAACTCCAGGGGTGGATGGCTTACCGATAGAATTCTATGCCCAATTTGTTGATATCCTAGCACCCAAACTATTGGTGGTGTACTCGGAGGCAAAGCGGTTGGGATGCTTGCCTGAGTCAATGAGGATGGCACTAGTGGTGCCACTGTTGAAGCCAGGCAGAGATGCGTTGGATGTGACATCCTACCGACCTTTGTCTATGCTGACGGTGTATTATAAGATATTGAGTCACATCCTGGCCACCAGGTTACTGCCTCACATGACCACATTAGTGCATAGAGACCAAGCGGGATTCATCCCGACTAGGAACACTTCGATGAATATACGTCGACTGGTCCGGATTTTAGATGGTGCTGGGGCCTCGGCTCTTGACCCCGTGGTGTTAGCAGTTGATGTCGAAAAGGCTTTCGATAGCCTCGAGTGGGAGTACCTAGATGAGGTGTTACTGAAATTCGGAGTCGGGGAAGGATTTCGGAGGTGGACAAAAGTGCTTTACTCGTCGGCGAGGACAAGGGTACGACTGGGGCCGATTGTATCTTCGGCTTACCCTGTTTGTAGGGGAACGAGACAGGGCTGCTCACTGTCCCCCCTGGCGGCACAGGCAAGGTCAGGGGCCATGTACAGTGGGATCGCGCAAGGGACAGAATCGCATTATATATCATTATACGCTGATGATATGCTATTGTACCTAGCGGACACTGGACAATCCCTAGAGGGAGCAGTGGATATGCTGGCTAGATTCGGGCAGCTGCCAGGCCTTAGGGTGAGTTGGACCAAAACCTGTGTATTTCCATTGCGGGCAGGTACACCCTGTCCCCCACTAGCGAGAGAGGTGGTGTGGGAGCCCTCCTGCTTCACCTACTTGGGTGTGCGCATTTACCATGAGGCTGCAGACCTATTGGAGGGGAACGTAGGGCGTTGCATTCGCGTGCTAAAGTTTGCATGGATTTTTGGGCCTCCCTCCCTCTGTCGGTGTTGGGCCGAGTAGCATTATTGAAGATGGTGGCACTTCCGTGGCTACTTTATTGTTTCCGAACACTGCCGATATGGATCCCACAGCGGGTCTTTAAAGAACTGAAGATGTTGGTGACTGGCTTCCTTTGGGGTCATGGACGGCGTAGGGTGGCGTTGGGTACCCTGACTAGACCCAAGTTTGAAGGGGGGATGGCAGTCCCCGACTTTGAATTATACTACCTGGCGGCACAACTGCAGATATTAACGCAAAATATTGCTAGAGAATTCAGGGGTCCTGAACCCGACCATGAGACTGGTATTCAGAGGTGTGTCTTGTCATATATAGTCATGCAACAGAAACTGGATACGAGGGACTTTACGGTGGAGGAAAGGACACTTAAATTATGTTGGCACAGGAGCCTAAAAAGAGCGAAAAGAGACCGGCCATATGCACCGGAGATACCGCTGGGGATGCTGACCGCGCTGCCGCATGGGGGCGATTGGTCCCGGCTGTTAGAATGGGAAGAGTTGGGCTTGCAGATGGTGGGGGATCTGTACATTGATGGGGTGTTGGTCCCCTATCAGACGTTGCAGGAGCAGTTTGGCTTGCCAGACGGGACTTTCCTACTGCACGCAGCAGTGGTTGCGGCGATGCAGAGGCATTGGAAGGGAGGGCTGGCCGAGCCGGAAGTGACCATGGCATGCCAGTACGTGGTGATGGCCGGGGGCACTGTTAAAGCGGTAACTTGCCTCCACACTAGAATGTTGAGTGAGGGACTGGTGCCACTGCTAGCACTGAAGTCGCGATGGGAGGACAGTATAGCCAAGCCCATACCGGACACTGTCTGGAGCCATGTGCTGCGACGGACATGGAAGGGTACAAGGAACGCACAATTTCAGCAGGTGCATTTCTTCATCGTACATAGGGCATACCTGACCCCGGAGAGGATAAAGCGGTACTTTCAAGTGCTTGACGCAATGTGCCCGAGATGCTTGGCGCCCGAGGTTGATCTGGATCACCTGTTGTGGGGATGTCCGAAACTAGGGGCGTACTGGCCGGAAGTGGGGGAACTCCTGAATACGGTAACGGATAGGGAAGTGGATTTTGACATGGCGGCATATCTACTGCTCTGGTTCCCCCATACTAAAAAGACGAAAATCACGAGTAAATTTATTGACCTGAGACTCATGTTGGCTCAGAGAGAGATAACTTGGCACTGGAAGTCCAAGGAAGGCCCATCAGTGAGGAGATAGATGAATGAGCTGTTGAAATGGGCAGGCTGTGAAAGTATTATCAGAATGCGACAGGCTACTAGATCTGGCAATGAGAAATGCTTGGAAATGGCCAGAGCCTGGGAGATGGTGGTCCAGGCACTGCGTGACTACATGATAGAGGATGAAGTGGAGGAGCAATGATTGAACAGGGCTCCATGTAGATTAAGTTATTGCAAGCAACTCCTGATAAGTAGATTGCTCCAGGGTTGGAACGGATTATGTATGCCCACGTCAGCAGCAGTGGGGGGGGGGGTGGAGACGGGGGGTGTTTTAAGGGAGGTAGTTAAGCACTGCGACACAGTTTAGGAGAGTACCGGTGGATGGGACTTAGGGCTGGTCCACGATGAGTGGGGCTCCCGAGGACCGCAGGCAGGCACCCGGGAAGTACTACTAGGGAGATCCAGGAGGAGGTCTCTGGAGAGAAATGGGTGGGACTGCATTGGAGTGGGTAAGAGTTGTTGACGATGTCCCCATGAGAAATCTGTGTCTGTTTGAGGGTACATGGAGGGTGGGATTTTAGGGGGGTAAAAGCTGATACTGAATGGTGAAGCTGACCGAACGCCCGGGAAAGGCGGACACTGTGGTATCTTCTTGAGCACGGAAGACTTGGCGCGCCGCCCAGCCTCCGGGAAGTGGGCTAAATGGCTGTGTACGATCTCTATGTCACTTCAACTTTTGTGATGCCGTAAGTGTACTGGTTGGCCTATACTGAGGTCTTGTTTCTAATTCTGCAATAAAAATAAATAAAAAAAAAAAAAACAGCTTGTCATGCCACAGAGCTGTAGTTGGAATGTTGCTGAGTCGCGGATGAAAGGTATTTATTTTCAAAACTTTGCGTACACGGTAAATCCTCGGTGAAAGAAGACAATGAAGGTTTAACATGAAGATATAGCCAGAAGTCTAAATGATCGTAAATAAATTGAAGGAGCATGTACAACCGTATTTAAAAAATATTGTTAAAGTAGGATTTTTAAATATTTGAGAAAATGAATTAAATCAGCCGCAGGTGCGATCAAAACACTTCTTATAAAAAGTTAAATCCAGCCGCAGGTACCATCAGTGTACATTAATGAAAAAAGAATACAAAAAAACATACCATCCAAGTTGAATGTGGTAGGCATGAATTCACGATACTGTCATTTCCGAAAAAACATAAAATGTAAAAATGGGTGGGTTCAAATTACCACTCGATATCCGTGTTGCTGAGTGGCTTCCCTCATTGCCAATATTAAATAGATGAATAATCCAATTTTGAAAAAAGTTCCTTTTATTGCAACACGGCAAATGAAGAACATGTAGCTTCATGAATCCAAATACAACTGACTATACCCGTAGTTTAAGGCATAGCTAAAACAGGTAGAACTTAGAACATCATTGGAATAATAACATATCGCATGCAGAGGCATGCAACTAGATGACAGGAAAACTTAAAGGGGAAATACATATAACCTTAAATATAGAATGTAACACTGCCTCAGTAAAGGCCAGGAAGAATTTCAAAAAGACATATTAAGAGCTAAACGCGCAGCAACGTTCTGGATCATCTGCATTCTACTTAAAAGGGATTCATTGGCCGAGGCTAAAAGAGCGTTACAGTAATCAAGCCGGCTAATGACCAGGGCTTGAATCAAGGTCCTGTGGACTGGTAAGGGAAGCAGCTGGAATACTCTACGAAGAAGACTCAGTGTGTGGTAGCCGGAGCCTGAGGTCACTCATAGATAGATAGTTTTACAGTCGTACTCCCAAATTTTTAGCTGTAGGCTTCGGGATAGGGGCAGGACCAAGTGTGGGAGGCCCCCAATTTGGGTACCAAATGGTGTGAGTGGTGCCAAATAGCAGAATCACAGTTTTGGCAGCATTCAGCTGGGGAACATTGCTAGATACTGCTTGCATACCCTCCTCTTTAGATCCAAATGTGCCTTCCTTGCATCTTATGAGTGAGTGAGCACCGAGAAGAATTTCAATGCCCCAAAGTGAGTGCAACTGGGGATGCACAGTGGGCGTGTGCAAAGAATATTCAGCCCTGAGAAGACTTCAATGAGCAGGGACTAATCACCTGAGCTACCTCTGGGGAGTCCGGTGTATTATTAGAGTTCACAGACACTGCAATTAGAGTTCAGTGTAATCCAAAGTGATAGAACCCCATGGTAAACCATTGCACCACCAAGGCACTGTCCAATCACAATCACCTCCAGTGGAAACTGGAGAACCTAGAGAACATGCATCACACCTCCCACAATATCCTTTCTTACTGTCCCTCTCGATAAGCTGCTGAGAAATAACAGGGGATGCATCGTGATGAAGGATAAAGCTGGAGATCATGGGGGACTACAGACAAATTTCAGAGTGAATGGGCAAGGAGATCCCTGCCTACTGCCGCATGTATGCTTGTCTGTCTCCATGCAAAATATTCTATTAGAAAACTGAACACATTTTTTAAATACAACTTCCTGTCTTTGTGTCTTTGTTTACAGGCTCAGTTGTAGATGTTGCCAAGTTCTGTGCAGGAGAATGCAGGGAAGGACATGGTACTGTAAACGGAGTTAATGGTACAGTTTCTTGTTGCCAAACAGACTTCTGCAATGGAGCACCCAGCATGAAGATTAGCTACACACTGCTCTTCCTTGTAGCTGGCATCCGCGCCCTTCTTCTCAAAGGAGGACTCTAAGGTGAGAATTAGAAAGTGATACCTCTTTCTGTGTTGGGCCCGGGCTTCCTGATATGTTCCCAGAGGTCCTGCAGGTCAATCTGCGTGAGCGAATTCCCTGCCGCTAGATGTGAATGTTCTCCTCAAAGCCAGGGTCTGGATGGTGATAGCCAATACCCGTTCCTTGGCTAAAGTGTGGCATCCGGTGAGGATATGATGATTCCGGGGGAATAATAAGACATCTTGGGTCTTTCAGCCGGGATGTTGTCTGTGGCTGCGATGAGGGTGGTCTGAGTACTGTGGTTGGGATGGAAACCAGATTGTGTGGTGTCCAGGAGTTGCTGTGCACTGAGGTAGTGACCAAGCTGCTTATTGCTGACTTAATCCATGACCTTGGCTGTGTAGGGTAAAAGGGAGATAGGGCGGTGGCTTGAGAGTTGAGTGGGGTTTGCTGAAGTTTTCCTTTGCAGTGCATTGACCCTTCTGGGTTTCCAGGCATTCAGGAACATTTCACAGGTGTTGGGGTTGTCCACCATGCGGGTGAGGACTTTGCTGATAGGGGAGGCAGCTATATTATAGATGTGATGGGTGAAGATATCTGTTGGAGAACCAAAGTGGATGGTCATCATGAGGTTGGCTGTTTCTTAAATGGTTACATTTTCCCAAGTGATAAAGGTTTTTCCATGAGTGTTTTTGGGTATGCTCAGTGTGAATGAATAAAGGTCTAGTTGTGAGGTTGAAGTTTTTATAGATGGCTTCTATTCTGTTGATGAAGAGGTTTGAAAGGCTGACACATACTTCATGCTAGGAGATGTTGTTATTTGTGGTGAATGCTCATGAGGGGAAATCTGATGTTTCTGAAGATTTACTTGTCACCATTGAAGCTGTTTTCTCTGTGTTCTGCTAGGACCCTTTTAATTTGCTGATGGTAGCATCTGAAGGTTCCTCTGCATATCTCTTTGTTATTTTCACAGTGGTTTGTTCTCCTTTATCCTCCTAATTTTATGCAGTGTTGTTTTATTGCATGGAGTTCCTCATTATACCAGTTCACGTGCTTTTGTTCCATGCTATGTGGATTGTGTTTATGAGGTGCCTGGGAGTTAGCAGGTGTTGTGATCCATTTGTTGATATGTTTGGTGTCGGTGTTGAGGTCATTGATAAGTTTTGGCTGGTTCAGGTGCAGGGCTTTGAGCAAATTGGATTCTTAGATGCTGCTCTAGCTGTGTCTGGTCAGGCTTCGGATGGCAGGCTTTGTTGGGCAAGGAATGATGATTGGACACTGTATGAAACTATGGTCGGTCCAGGTGAGAGGCTTGGTTGTGATGATTTCAATGTTGTTGATCGTGGTGAAGACAGGGTCAAGAGTGTGTTTGTTGGTGTGTATGTTCAATGACATGTTGTGCTGATTCCAGGTTCTCTAGGCTTTCAAGGAGTGCAGAGATGTTGGTGTCCTTTTTATCTTTCAGATGGAAGTTGAAAACTCATAGTTATGATGACATACCAGTTAGAATTGATGGAGAGGGAGTAAAAAAGTCAGTGGCAATGTGTGAAAGTGGCTCATGGTCCGGGTGGTCAGTATACAACGGTTTCACTGATGGGTGTAGGATGCTGTGATTTGTAGTTTGTAGTGTAGGTGCTCCGTTTAGGCTGTAGCGTTCTTGGTGTAATGCAGTTTAAAGAATCTTGGAATAATATTGCTGTTCCTCCTTCTGGTTAGTGGTCCAGTTGTGCAATCGTGTTCTCTGTTGGGAAGACTATGGCAATGCAAGGTGCCAACTCAGAGGTCAGCCAGCTTTCCATACAGAGAAAAGATCTGGGGTGTCTGTGTCCTGGGTGTACCCGATTTTCATGGTATGTTTACTAGGTGATTTGGTGTTGTTGAAGGGCATGCATGAAATGTTGTCCTGGGATGTGTGTTTGTTGGTGGGCGATGAGGGTGTGCTGTGTGTTGTTTTGGGTGATGCAGGCATGGTGTGTGGGACGTGGTATATTAGTCAGCAGTCGGTGCAAGCAAATGCACCCTCTGTGTAGTGTGGTGTAGCGGAGCAGCCATGAGTGGAAATACACCAATGTGGCTATTTCATGTCTGATTTCCTACAACCACAGCACCTCCACATTGCAAGCTGTATGAGCATTGGGGAAATGAGATCATATATTTTTATCCAATCTAATTGATGTTAGAAAGTAAGTGGATTCTAGGTCAAGACAAGGGTCATACCACAAGACATGTTTAATGGACACTATTTAGGGAGTCTTGCTCCTGCAGCTCTTCAACCACTTAGGACACCAGTTAGTCTAAAACTGTGAGTGCCAACACGGCTCATTTAATGTGATGTGTCCCACAGAATCTACCAGTTTTGATCTGAATAGTTTGTAAAATAGCTGAAATGCTGCAGCATAAACAACGCTAGTCAGATGTCCTTCAGCTGTAGATTGAGACCTTTTCAATTTTAGCCTGCGGTTCTTGAGCAGGTGACTAGGGCCTTCAATGGTTGACTGTGGCATTGCCCTTGTTAGCCTAGAGCCTTTAGTGATAGAGTACAGCCTTGCCAGTGGTAGCCTGCTGTTCTTGAGCTGTAGGCGTGGGCATTCAATGGTTGACTGTGGCATTGACTTTGTTAGCCTAGGGCCTTTAGTGATAGACTACAGCCTTGACAATGGTAGCCTGCAGTTCTAGAGCAGGAGACGAGAACCTTCAATGGTTGACTGTGGCATTGCCTTTGTTAGCCTAGGGCCTTTAATGAGAAGTGTGGCTCAATGGTTAGAGCGGGCAGACCTCGATGCAGATCTCTGGCCAGGGACCAGGGTTCGATTCCTGCCCCGGCGGGTCTCGGGCTCATTAATTCCCCTGACCGGATATTCTCGCCTCTGAGGAAATATAGATTTTTGGTCAAGAAATGTTCCCTAACGTGTACCCCACCGTCTCCATGTACTAGCTTGAAGTGCATGTAATTTCCCTCCTGTGCCAGCTATGAAGACGCAAATACATTTGCGTCCATCTTTAACATGTCCTCTTTCAGATCCGCCATGAACGGATTGAATATTCAGTTTCTAAATATGCTATGCCAACGTCTTTTTGTGGTATGTTTTACACGTTTTTCAGCTCTGGCGAAGTAGGCCCTGATTCTGCCATCGAGCCTCTTTTTCCTGCCTTCTGACTCTGAGGGCCTCAGCCCAGGCTCCCTCTGTACCAGTGACCCCTGCCTTACTTCTTGCGCGGCTCACGGCGCTTAGCTCAGCCTTCTGCCTGCCAAGACTGTATTCAACCTTCGAATTATCTGTTCCACTCCTCGAAAATACATTCCTGTCTCGTCGTTCAAGTAAACATCCTCCCAGCTGCAAGAGCAATGGGCCCGGCTTTTCTGTCTCCGTGCAAGTAATTCATAGACTCCGTTGCCATGGTAGGCTCATGCCCCCTCACCTCTCATGCAGACACGTAGACACGTAGACACAAGACGCTTATACACGCATTCACAACTAGTATAGAATAGCCTCCGTTCGAGAGACCTTTCCCTTCCAGATACTACAGTTCCTTTAACATAAGATATCAGATACGATTTGGGATTAGGTTGGTCTGACATCCCAGACTTATGTCTGCACTTGTAGAGCTAAATGTCAAGTCCCCTTCACCCTCCAGTTATACGTCAATCGCACGTCATGCTGCTGCGCGCGCATCTCTGCCATGTAATTCTGCTGACACTGTGGGATTCTCTTATGGATCCACCTACTTGTGACCTCATGATAAATGACGTTTCTAGTACACGCCTATTGCAACGCCTTTATTCTGTTACGTATGAGCATTTTATCTCTTTTCTCAGCTGTTACGCCTTCCACATATGTCTTTACTGTAATACATTGACTATATATATGAATAACTGTCAATAAAATGTTGTCTGTCAGTCCCTTCCCGAACCTGTGTGGTGACGGAATGGTATGCCACCTTGGCTCGAGCCAAATACCCAATTCCTCTTTAAGGAATAAAACCCTTTTGAGTAAACCTCAATATCACGGATTTTGCCTCTTATTTATCTGAGTTATTCGTATTGACTTTACCGTATAAATTAAGCATGGGTAATTAGATTTTACCACAGAACTGGCGCCCGAATAGGGACCCCTCCCCCATCTCACGCGCCGGCGGTGCGTTGCAGGCCTGGCCCCCTGCCACAGCCGGACGGACAACTACGCGTACCCGCAGGATTTCCTGTATCTCCCTCAGGCCAACGGAGGTGACTGAGGCTGCGATCGACACCCAGACGAGGCGGTGAGGAGTGCGGAGGATCCCGACCAGAGCCTAGCTGAGAGAGCAAGATCCGAGGTATACGGAGGCCCACCAGGTTCCGAAGTTCCGAAGTATCTGCGTCACGAGTCGAGTCCGAATCCAGTCCGAGTCCAGTCCAGCCCAGAGTTTCCGAGGCCTTCTGTTTCCGTGCTTCCCGGTGAGTACCGTTGCTAGGGACGCATCTAGACGTGCGCATTAGTTTGCGCCGGTCAAGACAGGTTTGGGTACACAGACCTGGTCTGCACTGTTTAGCAGTGTATCTGTACTGTTTAGCAGTATATCTAGTTTCACGCAGTTAGTAGGTTTGGTTATAATCGTTGTTCGTTGTGAAATGTTTTAATGTGTCATTCAGATGTCGTGGTATGAGTGAATGTCCGATCTTCTTTATTGTGGTTATTGTGTTCAGTGTGTTCATATCTGAGTAAGGACCAAGCAACTAGATTTCAGGATGCCGTTATTCTCCAAATTAAGACAAATTAAAACTAGAAAAGGAGTACTAGAAGAAGCCGTCCCCATTCCACCTAGGGACACTCCAGGGTACTTTGTGTACCACAAACATGGCCTAGATGCCGTTTTATTTCTCGACTTATGGGTGGATTACACTAAAGACCTATCAGAGAATCAGAGATGGCCCGCTGCTGGGACATGGGATGCAGATTGCATCATGAGAGTCGAGGAAGCATTATGGAAAAAGAAAGCCAGACAGTCACAGAAAGATGCCATTGAACTATGGCGTAAAGAATCGCATAGGCGCACAGAAAAAGCACACAGACTAGAAGAGAAAAATAAGGAGGAGCCTGAAAAGACCCGAGAAAACGCATTAGTTGAGGAAGGTATCCGAGCAAAATTAGAACAAGTAGACAGACAGCGAAACACACTCATGAATGGCATGTATCCCCTCTTGACTGAGGGTTTGCCTAAAGCCACCCCGGAAGTCCCGAAAAACCTACCACCCCCACTGCTCCCGACTAAAAAGCACCCGAAAACAGCAAAGGACGTTTTCCTTTCTTCCTATCTAGACGATGTAGCTCCTGTATATGTTAATACCGTACCGCCACGCACACCTCCGCCTGGCGGTCAAGATGGTCAGCCCCCACCTCCCCGACAAGCTACTCCTCCTCCCGCTGTTCCTCCTGGTCTTCCAATCCTCCTTCCACCTCTCCCTGGACCTGCACCCCTTGATATGGCCCCAACTAACCCCTTCGGAGCCGGCGCCTCAGGTGGCGCGTCCGGAGGATCCGTAGGTTTCCAGACCCCGCCACTCGCCCATCGGATGACTTTTAGAGAACAAGCACAACAACGTACACCTAGAACAGGCGATATTACCATCTATGGAGATCGTCTTGCAGACTGTAGATATGATCCAGTACCTGGTAAAAAGAATGATGAAAGAATGTTGCTCGCATCAGTACGATTGCGGAGAGTCACGAACTTCTTATTAACACTACCTGGTATGATAGATCATCTAGATCGAATATATCGGTTTGTCCAGACAGGAGTAGGGCCCGAAAGTATTAAGGAGGCCATGGCCTACCAGAAAGTAGATACTCAAGCCAAGATATTACGGTTTCTTATAAACTGTTTCATAAGAGAAGTGGATAGGCCGGGTATGAACCCGGATGACGTAAAAGCACTCCACAGGTGGGGCCAGAATATAGCAGATGGGAATCATGACAAACAGGCCTGTATAGAAAATATGTACCGAAGAATCAGAACTGCAATAAATAAAATGCATGAGAAAAGACAGCCACTACCGGAAGTAGATTCAGACAAGGTTGAATCCTCTGAGGAGGAGAACGAACAAGAAGAGACACCAGAGCACACACAGTTACCAGCTAGAGAACTGATAGCTTATGTAGGTAAAGGAAGGCCATTCAATAACTCAATGCGCCCAGTACGTCCAGAAAGTAAAAGGGTTTTTCAGGAAGCCATGTGTAATCCGAGAACCCCCGAACACTTATTCCAGGCCACTGATAAAGTACTTCAAGAGCGAATGGGGTACCATGTACTCGATTCTATGGACGAACAAGAACTAGCTAGGTCAGCCGTGCAATGGGCTGACAATTCTGAGAAATATGGTGACGATGCGTTAGCACATACGTTTTTGAACCTGACACCGAGTGAACAGCGTTTAGCTGGTATATACATGATACAACACTTGCTCTTATTGTATAGAAGCCAACATTCCGATCCAGGCCCCCTTCCTGATATATTAATAGAACTGCTCATGAACAGATGGAGTGGTCTAGGTACTGACCTAATTAAAGTAATTCTAGAACATCGTCACAAGTATAGTACCTTCTTATGTCCACAGATCAACTCAACACGTGTCATGGAAAGAAAAATGTATTACATGGACAGACAGAATCCGTTGCGAGAAGTGCACCCAGTACAGAACGCAGACAATACGCTTAGACGCGTGTTTGTGTACACACCCATAACTAAAATGGAATTATTGGAGATGAAGAAACTAGTACCTAGTCATGATAAAGATCCCGCAGGTTTTCACCGTGAAATAAAGGATATGTTATTAATGGGCGATTACACTTTTCCAGACCTTATGAAAATATTGAAAGTATTATTGCCTCCAGGTATATACGAGAAACTCAAAGAAAAAGAGTGGGAGGTGGGAGACACAAAGATTGATTGGGCTGCATTAGAAGATGAAGAAAATACTCGAGTTCCAGGCCTAGGGCTTGGAGACAAAGTCAAGGCGTTACCAGGGTTGTTAGTACAAGTATTGCCACGTTTATTGAGTACGAAAAAGGAAGATTGGGGTGCAATCTCAGCCTGCAAACAGAAACCAGATGAAGACACTAGTGATTTCTACACCCGATTTGAGAAATGTTTTGGTATTAACAGCGGTCTGAAAGCAAGTAGCGAGTCATATCCACATCTTTTTGTAACGAAATTAGTCGAGAATTCCCTGCCGCAGGTTAAGAACAGAGTACTGAAAGTAGAAAGCACTTGGCAAGCTAATACTCCTTCACAAATGTTACAAATGTTACAGTACCATCAGAATAGACTTAGAGAAGAACAAGAACACGAACAAAGACGTATGAAAGATACGAAAATGAAAATGTTAGTTGCTCAGTCGGTTCCTGCCGACGGTCACAAAAAGGGTGCGACCCAGCCCGGTAATTCAACGGTTCCTGTAAAGGGAACATGTAACTACTGTAAGCAGCCAGGTCATTATATAAACGATTGTGCAGTTCTGAAACACAATATCGCCACGGGTAAGACCAAGGAGAGGCCGCGTCCACCTAGGCAAGATCAGGTTCAACAACAAGTACCCCAGAATATACAACATATTCCGCCTATGCCAGCTTCATCACAGACCGTAGCGATACCCCAACAACAGCCTATCACTGCAACACAAAACACGACACAGCAGATGTACCAGTATGCACAAAATGATTACCCCGATTATCAACGATACACATGAAACAGCCTAGAGAGGGAATTCCGCTTGCCTCTTATTGAGGTTCCTGTAGATCAAAGGGGTCCTTATGTACACAGTCAAGTATTGGGACAAGACAGAAAGTTTCTCATTGATACAGGGGCAAGCAGAACCACGATAAGTCACAATGAAGTACCAGGGGCACCCCTCTCAGGCTCACAGAACGTATCCCTTGGATTTTCAGGAAAACCCATTATTAATGAGGTATCACAACCTCTTCCTCTTGCAGTTGGTCCTTTGACACGGACTACAGATTTATTGCTCACGAAATCATGCCCAGAAAACCTGTTAGGCATAAAGACATTAAAAGCTCTAGGAGCTATTATATGCTGTTCTCCGGAAGGAGTGCGATTGTTTTTGCGAGATTTCAAAGGCCATTATGTATTGAGAGACATGGATCGCAGGTTACAGGATGTCCCTGCACATTTGTGGGCGCAAGGCCCCACTGATGTAGGTTGTATGCACATTACACCATATCGAGTCACACTCAAAGCAGGAGTGATATTACCACGTATTCGACAATACAAGTTACCTCCAGATGCTGTAGTGGCTTTGCTGAGAATCATTGACGAGCTCATTGCACAAGGAGTGGTTGTGGAAACTGACTCCAATGTATGTAATTCTCCTATTATTCCAGTTCTTAAACGTACTGACCCAAATGCACCACCTGTTTATCGATTAGTTATTGATCTGCGCGAATTGAATAAATGCATTGTACCACAGTATCCTGTGGTCCCAGATATCTCTTCATTACTGACAGCTATTGATTCAGAAGCGACGTTCTTCACTGTAATTGACCTCAAGAACGCCTTCTTCAGTGTCCCGATTGATCCGGAAAGCCAATACTTGTTCGGATTCAGTTTAAATGGACGATCTTTCAAATTTGCACGCGCACCTCAAGGATTCACAGAAAGCCCCAGCATTTATAGTCAAGCATTGAAAAAACAACTCGACAGTATTCACATGCCAGTTAACACTGCCCTGCTTCAATATGTCGATGATCTGCTGATCACCGCTCGAAGCGAACCCGAATGTGAACATGCCTCACTGACTGTTTTGAACTTCCTGGCGGACAAGGGGCACAAGGTGTCCCCTTCGAAGCTGCAATTCTGTGTTCAGCAAGTTGTGTACCTAGGTCACTTGCTGTCCAAAGTGGGGAGACAGCTCACTCCTGATCGCATTCAGTTAATTGTAAACATGTCACCACCCAGAACACAAAAGGAGGTGCGGGCTTTCATAGGCCTCACTTCATACTGCAGACAATGGATACCCCAATATGCATTTCTAGCAAAACCACTCATTCAGTTGACAACACAGGAGGCAGCGACTTCGACTGTCCTCCCTTGGACTCAGGAACATACACAAGCTTTTGAAGACTTGAAGAAAGCCCTATGTCAAGCACCTGTTTTAGCAACACCATGTTACAGTAAACCTTTTACACTTTTTGTCACAGAACGTGAAGGTACTGCCTTGTCAGTCCTCACTCAGGAACAAGCAGGTTCACACAAACCGTGTGCTTACTTTTCTAGCACATTAGATCCAGTAGCCCAGGCCCTCCCGGCGTGTTTGAAATCAGTCGCAGCGACAGCTTTAGCAATTAGACAGAGTGATTCCATTGTATTAGGACATCCATTGACAGTACAGGTTCCACATTCCGTGGAAGTCCTTTTGAATCGAACACAGACTCAACACCTGACCATAGCAAGATTGTCAGGTTATGAATTGACATTGTTTCAACCACACATAGAAATCAGACGCTGCAGCACATTAAATCCTGCCACGTTATTACCACTCAATGGAGTAGATCCATTGGCACATGATTGTATTGAAGTCATTACTATTACAACAAAACCCAGACAAGACTTGACAGATGTTCCATTATCAGATCCAGACCTGACACTTTATGTGGACGGTTCATGTATGAGAACAAATACAGGAGAGTTAGTGGCAGCCTACGCTGTCACGACAGACACCGAAGTTATTGAAACCAACTGTATCGACACCTTGTCAGCTCAAGCAGCAGAGCTCATCGCTCTGACACAAGCATGTATTCAAGCCAAGAATAAGAAAGTCAATATATATACTGATTCACGTTATGCATTCGGAGTCGTTCATGACTTTGGAGTCCTCTGGCGAGAGAGAGGTTACTTAACTTCTCACGGTGCCAACATCCAACACGGTCCCCTCATTCAAGCTCTGTTAGATGCAATACATCTACCCACTGAAATCTCTATCATGAAATGTAAGGCACATACAAAAGTTACCGATACCATCTCCCAGGGTAACGACCTGGCAGACCGAACAGCAAAACAAACTGCTCAAAACCGAACTCATGTAACTGACCAGACACAAACAATTGTACCGACACACTGTATGACAGTCAGGGATCCCGCACGTGATGTAATTGACATACAAACACATGCCACTCCAGATGAAATTAAGAAGTGGACTGAATTAGGAGGGATCCAAACAGACCAGGGATGGATGACGAAGGGAAAATCTACATGGTTTCTCCCCGACTCTATGGTTCAGGTTATCATTAACACGATACATAGTCCTGCACACCTAGGAGAGAAAGCAATGCTCGACAGCATTCAACACATATGGTTCAATAATAACTTACGAGCAGCAGCCAAGCAGAAAGTGCGTACTTGCATGATTTGTGGTCAGTTTAATCCAGGTAAAAGCATCCCCGTAGAGAAAGGTGGATTTCAGCCTCCCGAACATCCTTTTGAAGTCCTCCAGATGGATTATATCCAGATGGAACGCTGTCGAGGATTCAAATATGTCCTCGTAGTCGTATGTGCTCTTTCCCGATGGACAGAAGCATACCCAGTCCCGGATTATACTGCTCCGACCACTGCCAAGCAGCTGGTTCGTGAATTCTTCCCACGGTATGGTTTGCCCCGTATCGTGTACTCAGATAACGGTCAGCCATTCTCATCCGAGCTTGTGAAACACATTACACTCCTGTTAGGCTATCAGTGGAAGTTCCACTGCGTCCGGCATCCCGAGGCAGCAGGTCTCGTGGAGCGCCATAATCAGACTCTAAAAATCCGACTTTCCAAGATCTGTAGAGAGAAGGGTATTGACTGGATAGTTGCTTTGCCGGTTGCCCTCTTCTATATGAGGATGGTGGCCCATTCTCGAACTGGGCTATCCCCGTATGAAGTGGTCTTTGGCAGGCCACCGAATATGTGGGGGACGCCTATTCCTCGTAAAATCACAGATGTTGATTGTATTATGCTGACAGATTACCTTGCCTCCTTGATGTCTGCACTACAATCTTGTCGTTCACAGGTAGCTGCAGCCTTTCCCGACAACACCGAGGTGAAACCCCACGAAGTGGTCCCGGGGGATTTTGTCTTCGTGCGCAACTTCGATCGGAGAAGTCCGTTGGAGCCCCGCTGGCAAACCCCGAAATTGGTCCTTCTAACAACCAGGACAGCGATAAAAGTAGAGGGCAGGAAAGGGTGGCTGCATTCCAGCCACGTCAAGAAATTTCACGGACTTCCTTCGGACTTGGACTCTAAGCCCTGCCCTCCTCCACAAACTGATTTGAAACTCCCTTTGGTTGAGAAAACTGCCTCCGAAGAATATAGACTGAAATTACGATCTAGCAAGTCAGACAGTTTAATTGTTTAAGTCCTCCCCTAGGTGAATCGGTTAAATTAGTTTCTGACATGTATCCCCTAGATCGAGATAGAGAGAGAGATAGACAAAGACAACAAAAGAAGCGTGCATATTGTAAATCACTTCGTAGTCACTGTATAGTGACGCTATTGATTATGTTTTTCTTAAGCCTTCTGATTATTGCTGCTAGTATCTTGCTGCACATCTACTACCCTATTTTCAGGCATGCACAATCTGCTTATAACGTCACTGCTGAACATTCTTTTAGCGAATTACCCCCCCATGAATTGTCTTATAGACTTGCGCTGCGCAACAACACTTTCATTAGTATGTTACATCACTCCCATCAGACTAATAACGCTACCAATTGTTGGATATGTGGCCGACTCCCTCCCTACCAGAAATACAAGGGAGTTCTGCCCCTCTTTCCGTACCCTTTTACTCACAATGGTTCGTGTGGCGCATGGTTTAAATTGATTAATTCCCTAGATCCTGATACCGCTGTATATGAAGGAAGCTGGGTTTGGGGAAACCTGAACTTAGTCTTGCTTAAAGCCTGCTACCCTGACAAGGAGGGACTTCCCGTTGGGACAGGAACAGATTTAGAAAATGAAGTGTATGGGTTAGGTAATTACACCGTTAATTTCATGATTCTAACTATTGAATCTGAAGCTGCACCAGTCTTACCAGCTATGTCAGTATTACCAGTCACAGGCGAATTATGTGTCCGGAAAAATGGTTCAGTACATTTAGGTCATAGCAAATGCACTACTGTGGTCGAATTCAGTGACCAAGGCAAATCTACATTTAGAGCTTCACGTCATTCCTATTTTGTTTGCGGCCATACCGCATACATACGCTTACCTCTAGATTGGGATGGTACCTGTTACATTGCATTCCTTTTGCCACCTGTTTTCCTAGCCCCACCTGATTATCATAGAAATATCAATCTAGTAAACCATCGACTCCGAAGAGATCTCCCGCTTGTCGATTACACTGAAACTGCATGGGAGCAATATACAGATTTCAATAAAGGTTTCTTCCCCTATCTAGGTGCTGTTTTTAATAGTAAACTGATACGCAGATTAACCAGAACTCTCGAAGCAGTAGTGAATGAGACTACTTCAGCTCTAGGTAACCTAACGGAGGAGCAGTCCGCCATGCGGGTTGTTGTTCTTCAGAATCGTCTCGTTATTGACGTCATCTTGGCAGATAGGGGTGGAGCTTGTAAGGTCATCGGGTCAAGTTGCTGTGTTTTCATTCCAGAAAACGCGCCAACTGTATATAAAGCTATCACACGTCTTCATAAAATTGCAAGTTTGATACACCAGAATCCAGGCACCTGGACTTGGTCCGGTTGGTTTTGGACAACGTTGACCGCTTGGGGATGGAAGATCCTATCCTTCCTAGGCATTGCCCTTCTCATAGTATTCAGTTGCTGCCTGTGTCTACAATGTGGACCGGCGATTTGCGGCCTGTGTGCCACATCATGCGTTCCGCAGTCAATTTCTCATTCAAAACGCGAAAAGAAGAAAGAAGAACAAATGATGTTACGTGAACAGATTGATCGATTCATGAGGATCGATGTATCATGAAGGGTCCGTAGGGAACAAGGAGGGAATGAGGAAATATAGATTTTTCGTCAAGAAATGTTCCCTAACGTGTACCCCACCGTCTCCATGTACTAGCTTGAAGTGCATGTAATTTCCCTCCTGTGCCAGCTATGAAGACGCAAATACATTTGCGTCCATCTTTAACATGTCCTCTTTCAGATCCGCCATGAACGGATTGAATATTCAGTTTCTAAATATGCTATGCCAACGTCTTTTTGTGGTATGTTTTACACGTTTTTCAGCTCTGGCGAAGTAGGCCCTGATTCTGCCATCGAGCCTCTTTTTCCTGCCTTCTGACTCTGAGGGCCTCAGCCCAGGCTCCCTCTGTACCAGTGACCCCTGCCTTACATCTTGCGCGGCTCACGGCGCTTAGCTCAGCCTTCTGCCTGCCAAGACTGTATTCAACCTTCGAATTATCTGTTCCACTCCTCGAAAATACATTCCTGTCTCGTCGTTCAAGCAAACATCCTCCCAGCTGCAAGAGCAATGGGCCCGGCTTTTCTGTCTCCGTGCAAGTAATTCATAGACTCCGTTGCCATGGTAGGCTCATGCCCCCTCACCTCTCATGCAGACACGTAGACACGTAGACACAAGACGCGTATACACGCATTCACAACTAGTATAGAATAGCCTCCGTTCGAGAGACCTTTCCCTTCCAGATACTACAGTTCCTTAAACATAAGATATCAGATACGATTTGGGATTAGGTTGGTCTGACATCCCAGACTTATGTCTGCACTTGTAGAGCTAAATGTCAAGTCCCCTTCACCCTCCAGTTATACGTCAATCGCACGTCATGCTGCTGCGCGCGCATCTCTGCCATGTAATTCTGCTGACACTGTGGGATTCTCTTATGGATCCACCTACTTGTGACCTCATGATAAATGACGTTTCTAGTACACGCCTATTGCAACGCCTTTATTCTGTTACGTATGAGCATTTTATCTCTTTTCTCAGCTGTTACGCCTTCCACATATGTCTTTACTGTAATACATTGACTATATATATGAATAACTGTCAATAAAATGTTGTCTGTCAGTCCCTTCCCGAACCTGTGTGGTGACGGAATGGTATGCCACCTTGGCTCGAGCCAAATACCCAATTCCTCTTTAAGGAATAAAACCCTTTTGAGTAAACCTCAATATCACGGATTTTGCCTCTTATTTATCTGAGTTATTCGTATTGACTTTACCGTATAAATTAAGCATGGGTAATTAGATTTTACCACACCTCAGTGCCTATTCTGATCATGGGTCCCACGCTGCAACTCTGGGCAATAGCTTGCTTAGTCTCCACAACGGCCCCCACAACGCGAGGGATGCCTGGTCTGCACCATGGGGGTGCCCAGGAGTGGACACTTCACAGGGAAAGCCAGGAAGGGTTCCCTTGCGGTATTCGTACAAGCGCCGGGAAACCCACAGCGGGTAGCTGTCCGCTATACAAGTACAAAAACATTTACATTAACATTTACATTGCCTTTGTTAGCCTAGGGCCTTTAGTGATAGAGTACATTCTTGCCAATGCTAGCCTGTGGTTCTTGAGCAGGAGACGAGGACCTTCAATGGTTGACGGCGGCATTGCCTTCGTTAGCCTCGGGCCTTTAGTGATAGACTACAGCCTTGCCAATGGTAGCCTGTGGTTCTTGAGCAGGAGACGAGAAACTTCAATGGTTGACTGTCGCATTGCCTTTGTTATTCTAGGGCCTTTAGTGATAGACTACAGCCTTGACAATGGTAGCCTGCAGTTCTAGAGCAGGAGACGAGGACCTTCAATGGTTGACGGCGGCATTGACTTTGTTAGCCTAGGGCCTTTAGTGATAGAGTACAGTCTTGCCAATGGTAGCCTGCGGTTCTTTTGCAGGAGACAAGGGTCTTCAATGGTTGACGGTGGCATTGCCTTTTTTAGCCTAGGGCCTTTAGTGATAGACTACAGCCTTGATAATGGTAGCCTGCAGTTCTAGAGCAGTAGACGAGGACCTTCAATGGTTGACGGCGGCATTGCCTTTGTTAGCTTAGGGCCTTAGTGATAGACTACAGCCTTGCCAATGGTGGCCTACAGTTGTTGAACAGGAGAGGAGGGACTTCCATGGTTGACTGTGGCATTGCCTTTCTTAGCCTAGGGCCTTTAGTGATAGAATACAGTCTTGCCAATGTTAGCCTGTGGTTCTCCAACAGGACACTAAGTCATTGGCAAAGTTAGTCTGGGAGTAGGATGGCCAAACAAGTCAGCCAGCCGAGTGTGGTGTGTGGCGTGCAGCTTATGGTGGCTGTCAGTTGACCACTGGACCACCTCAACGCGAGAACCATCCGTTGCGGCTTTACCTGCCTTCCCCATTTGCCTCTAATTCTTCTCTGCTGCTTTCTAGTGGTTGGAGCTGCAGTGGAGGCTAACAGCAGTTGGTGATAAGTATGTTTTTGGTTTTGTTTCTTTATATAGAGCAAACTTGAACCGAAGATCTCAGGTATCAGAACACTTTACATGAGCCCCAGTTGCGTTACATGAGTACACATTTGTTTTTAGGTCAAGCCTAGCGCAGCGCGCATGCGCTTCACTAGGAAAGGGCCTCTTGGAATCACTTCAGATATTCAGAAAGCTTTCAGATAGCTTGTGCCTGTGGTTGTCACATTCTATTGGCCTTTCCGTTTGGCTTTCGAAAAATAAATCCACGCAATTGGACAAAGGCGGGTGCATGTCGCACCTCTTCTTAAAATGTTCAATCCCATGGTGTTTTGCTCTTGGGAGCAAGTAGGCTGGCAGCTGCATTCCTCCTTGGTCACGCACTTTTGCTTTTGCTTGTTTTCTGCTTAAGCTATTTATTGCCTTTCCGAACAATGCCACCCTGGCTTAACCCTTGCTTAACCTAATATCCTAGTATCCTGTTACTAATTGATTTTAGCTCGCCACCCTTCTTTTCTTTGAAAGGCTGGTTATTGCATTCTGCCGACTGGATGTGCCTTCTACCACACAAAGACTTCCAGACAATGGAATAAAAGATACAATAGTTTGCCTCTCTGCAGGACCAGATGAATTCTGAGTCGGTGTTGAAAGATCGTAGAAATGGCCAACTGGCGGCATTTAAAGAAGCTGTGTTCGCCCGAAAGCCACGACTCCAGTTTCCTCCACTGTTATGAACGCCCCTTGTGTGCCTAGCTGTTACTTTTCCAAATCCTTTTCTGTAATTCAAAATAAGCAGCCCTACTGGTTTAAAAAGCAGGCTGCTACTTTTCAGTAGAAATAAATACGTCCTATGGATTGAACCTGTAGCTGGTGCCCAAAAAGAGGGTGAACTTCTATAGTTATTACCCTGTAATTATTATAATAATACATAGGTTGAGTGATTGTAATGCTTGGATGCCAATGACATATCTCCTGAACAGCAAACACACCCCTGGAGTGAGACCAGTGTTGTCAGCCACTACCACCGAGGTGCACAAACACAGCATTACAGGATTACAGGCCTGTGGCCAGCACACAACCCTGTGCACGTGCTGCCACTGAGGTGCACAAAACACGGTATCCCGGGCCCGAGGCCAGCAGACAACCCTGTGCACGTGCCACCACCGAGGTGCACAAACATGGCATTCCAGGCCTGAGGTAGCACACAACCCTGTGCACGCACCGCCACTGAGGTGCAAGCTGGTGCCCACATAGAGGTCGGGCCCTTACTGCAGGCGGCTCAGAAACCCCCATTTTACCATCTTACATCCTATGCAGCTCATACACCCCCAATCTACCATCTTATATCGTCACACTAGCCAGCATCGCAGAGCAGTCTGACTCCTACATTACTACAATACTGCATCCATTGTGTGCCAAGGTGGAGTGGGCACTAAAGAAAATGCACTAAATGAAGACTGAATACAGGTAAACTGTCCAGGAGTTTCTGGGAAGCAGCACCCCATTTCCTGTCACAAGCAGTGCAAGCCAATCCCAGCCATACCACTGACACTCAATAGATAGTACATGTGTCGCTGAGAAGGAAGCATAGGACGGGGACAGGTAACGGCATGGCGCACACCACAAACTCAGATGTGTCTAGGTGCTGAAATGAAAGGTGAGGTTGTAATCCAAATCAATCACATGGTCCCCAGAATGACAGAAGACCGGGCCAGTAAACCTTGGATTTAAACAGGTGTCTGGGTAGGTTCTGATCCATGGGCAGCACTAATCCTTCTTGGATACCGGAGTAACGTGCTACTCACCGAAAAAGCGTTTTAACGCCTCATCAGGGGTAGTAAGCGCTATATAAATGCAATTACAATACAATCGTAACCGACCCTGTTTACCGTGATAATTACTTGTTTTATAGCACATATTCCACCAGACCAGTGACTTCTCAGCGCTGTCAATCACATATGTTACTGCCCTTCAACGTAACTGGGCACACGTGTCCAGGCAGGGAGGATGAAAGGCTGCGTGTATCCCGCTTAAGTGCGGAACCTTTAATCTTACATGTCACACCGAGGCGTCTGCGGACCTCACCTGTCTTCTCAAAAAGCGCAACAGTGACGCTTACAGTGGTTCTGACACTTGTGGGACAGGCGGCAGTTCTTAAACACACAGATGGCATTTTTCTTTTCCGTTGTGAGCTGTGTAGCCACTGAGTAGTGAGAGGTTCACACAGTACGTACCCCCACCCCCTCTAAAGGCAAAAGCACCTCATCTCAAGCCACCGTTGGACTTCGAGCATAAAGGTCAGCGCAAAGCTGGCTATAAAAAGCGGACAGGCTGAACGTCTTTTTTTTTTTTAAATGTCATCTCCGGCCCAATAACATGCAGACGGGATGGACCAGATACGACTGGAACCATTGGCTGCTGTGAAACGAGGGTGCGAAGACCCCCCGAAAAGCATATTAACCCTTTGCTGCAACAGTTTGGACTGATAATTGCCTTTCCCCCAAAATACTAATTTTCTGGTCTAAAGTTATTTCTGGACTTTCCCAAAAAGACGTTTTCGCATAGTTTGTCAAACTTTATTGGTGTTACTCGGTTTCCCTTTCAACCCAATCAATGTCTATTGTACTTTTGTAAGTTTTAAGCGCTAACCTAACCCAAAGGCGTCTGAGCGCTGTATACTCGACTAGGCAGTAACACGATATTATAGTCAGGGTTAGAAGACCGAGCTGTAACATTTCATCATCACCGAGACGGTTCTGCATATAACTGATTGACGAGGCAGGGCCCTGCCAATGCCCCACTCAGAGACCCTGACCCAGTGGCGTAACAAAACATGAGGGGGCCCCCCTGCAAACTACATGGAGGGGGCCCCCCTCCCATTCTCCGTGCCAGTCTAGAGCTCTCAGGCCAGCGACCCGCCATACTGCAGGGGATGCGGGGCGATTGTTATGCCACTGTCACCAATACAGCCGTTATAAGTAACACTTACCTTGCATCCTTCTCCTCTCTGCCTTGCACCCTTCTCCCCCGCCGCCTTGCACCCTTCTCTACCCTGCATCCTTCTCCTCTCTGCCTTGCACCCTTCTCACCTCTGCCTTGCACCCTTCTCACCTCTGCCTTGCACCCTTCTCCCCCTCCGCCTTGCACCCTTCTCTACCTTGCACCCTTCTCCTCTCTTCCTTGCACCCTTCTCCCCTCTGCCTTGCACCCTTCTCCCATCTCCCATGCACCCTTCTCCCCCTCCGCCTTGCACCCTTCTCTACCTTGCACCCTTCTCCTCTCTGCCTTGCACCCTTCTCCCCTCTGCCTTGCACCCTTCTCCCCTCTGCCTTGCACCCTTCTCCCCTCTGCCTTGCACCCTTCTCCCCTCCGCCTTGCACCCTTCTCCCCTCCGCCTTGCACCCTTCTCCCCTCCGCCTTGCAGCCTTCTCCACTCTGCCTTGCACCCTTCTCCCCTCTACCTTGCACCCTTCTCTTCTCTGCCTTGCACCCTTCTCCTCTTTGCCTTGCACCCTTCTCCTCTTTGCCTTGCACCCTTCTCCCCTCCGCCTTGCACCCTTCTCCTATCTGCCTTGCACCCTTCTCCCCTCCGCCTTGCACCCTTCTCCCCTCCGCCTTGCACCGTTCTCCTCTCTACCTTGCACCCTTCTCCGCCTTGCACCCTTCTCTACCTTGCACCCTTCTCCTCTCTTCCTTGCACCCTTCTCCTCTTTGCCTTGCACCCTTCTCCTCTGTGCCTTGCACCCTTCTCTTCTCTGCCTTGCACCCTTCTCCTCTTTGCCTTGCACCCTTCTCCTCTCTGCCTTGCACCCTTCTCCCCTCTGCCTTGCACCCTTCTCCTCTCTGCCTTGCACCCTTCTCCTCTCTGCCTTGCACCCTCTCCCCTCTGCCTTGCACCCTTCTCCCCTCTGCCTTGCACCCTTCTCCCCTCTGCCTTGCACCCTTCTCTACCATGCATCCTTCTCCCCCTCTGCCTTGCACCCTTCTCCCCCTCTGCCTTGCACCCTTCTCGGCCCCCCATTTCCCTCTCCCTGCGGACGCCCATGGTGTGTTCTAACAAGCGTGCTTACCTGAGGGCACCATTTTGCTGCCTCGTCCCTTCTCATGTGAGCTTTGCCCTGGAGAATACTCTGTCTGGGGGCCCCCACTCCCACCCTTGTCAGGGTCCCGAGCACTGCTCTGTGCTGTCTCTTGCTCTTGCTCTCTTAGGCCCCCACCCCATTCTTGTCCCTGTCTCTTCTCTTCTCTTGTGGGTGGGCCCCCCACTCCATCCTTGTCCCTGTCTCTTCTTGTCCCTGTCTCTTCTCTTCTCTTGTGGGGTGGAGCCCCCACCCCATCCTTGTCCCTGTCTCTTCTCTTCTCTTCTCTTGTAGGGTGGGCCCCCCACCCTCTCTTCTCTTCTCTTGTGGGGTGGGCCCCCCACCCCATCCTTGTCCCTGTCTCTTCTGTTCTCTTGTGGGTGGGCCCCCCACCCCATCCTTGTCCCTGTCTCTTCTCGGATGGGGGCCTGTCCCTTTCTCTTCTCTTCTCTTGTGGGGTGGGCCCCCCACCCCATCCTTGTCCCTGTCTCGTCTCAGATGGGGGCCTGTCCCTGTCTCTTCTCTTCTCTTCTCTTGTGGGGTGGGGCCCCCACCCCATCCTTGTCCCTGTCTCTTCTCTTCTCTTGTGGGGTGGAGCCCCCGCCCCATCCTTGTCCCTGTCTCTTCTCTTCTCTTGTGGGGTGGGCCCCCCACCCTCTCTTCTCTTCTCTTGTGGGGTGGGACCCCCACCCCATCCTTGTCCCTGTCTCTTCTGCTCTCTTGTGGGTGGGCCCCCCACCCCATCCTTGTCCCTGTCTCTTCTGTTCTCTTATGGGTGAGCCCCCCACCCCATCCTTGTCCCTGTCTCTTCTCGGATGGGGGCCTGTCCCTTTCTCTTCTCTTCTCTTCTCTTGTGGGGTGGGCCCCTCACCCCATCCTTGTCCCTGTCTCTTCTCGGATGGGGGCCTGTCCCTGTCTCTTCTCTTCTCTTGTGGGGTGAAGCCCCCACCCCATCCTTGTCCCTGTCTCTTCTCTGGGCTGGGGGAGGAGAGGAGAGAGTGGGGGCCGGGCTCTGTGCTGCCTCGGAGGAGCAGTGGAGACTGCTGTCTCTGGGGCCCCCATCCTCTTTCCGGGACTGCCTCTGGGTCTGACTGAAGAGAAACAATGTATATTGATACTTTGTTTCTCTTCAGTCAGAGGGAGGGGGGGGGCGAGGGGCTCCGAGCAGGCTGCACCTGCTTCAGATGCAGAGAGAGAGAGGCTTGCTTCAGCGCAGACCTCTCTCACAGCTCTCAGAAGAGCTGAGGGGGCGGGGCCCCCCTGGGGGCCCCTTCATTAACTGTAGAGAGTGAGGCCCCCCGCACTGCGGGGTCTGCGGGGGCGTTTGTTACGCCCCTGCCCTGACCTGCTGCGGATGTCACAGGGGGTCTCCTGTATACTGTAAAAGGGTCTGCGCCTTGGACTCTGGAACCTGGGGGCTGGGCTCTAATACCTGCTTTAAAGAAAAAGGAACAATAACAGGAGTAAGGCCCGTTAATTCAGGTGAGACCAGGCACAATATGCAACAAACAACAATGTCTCAACTGGAAATCATTAAAACAGGACAATAAAAACACATTGGGGACAGGGAAAAAGGAAGGAAGACCACAACGAGAATTGTATGGTGAAAAAAGTTACTATTTGTAGGTAGTTAGGCAGCACTACAGTACAAATTAATATACAATGACCACAACACACACAATGAGCACTGAGCGTGCTAGTGATGGTGAGCGGCGCAGTGACAAAGGGGTGAAGAGAGCAGCGCAAACGTCGATAATTATTAAAAGGAAGAAATGAGGTCAAATGTACAAAAAATGATATACAGTGTTGCTATTCAGAATTTAATACAAATCAAAGTTCTTGGCTGGGTAGTCGACGGTGTTTCAACCTGAATGATTTCAGGTCTTCATCAGGACAATGGTCAATAGTTTGGAGGTAGTGCTGTTTAGAGTAGGAGAAGAGAATATAGATCAGTAACTGAGAGGCCAAAGAGAGAAGAAAGGAGGACAGATGTCAAGGCAATGGGAATTACCTAAATTGGACATGGATTGAATCACGCGTCCGGGTATAGGCATCCAGCATGTAGTGCGTACAGCACAGTGTCTGGGGTCTGTGTCTGTGCTGTGGAGGGAAAGATGGGTGAAAAGGGGACATTTATGGCCTAGTTTGGGAGGCTCAAGGACCAAGCCAGTATCGTAAAAGTATAATTACCCAGTGGAGTAGGTCCAACTGCATGAGAAATCGGTCCCCAGGAGGTAATGATCCCCAGTTGAGACATTGCTGTTTGTTGCCTAATACCTGCTTTAGCACTGGACTAATGGCATGTGATTCTAGGCCAATCACTGTGCCGAAAAGTGCCAATATAGCAAATGTAATTCTGTGACTGAAATATTCAAATCCAGACATGATGTACGCAATCTTTACTAATCTCCATCCGACATTATTATAGGATGCACTTTGCTAGACGTTGCTCGTGATAAACGGGACAGTACTTCCCAGCTCCACCTGCAAGTAATGCGCCTTTAACGCATCGGTCTCGCCTTTGGGACCTTACATGTATTTAGCGGTGCAGCATATTAGCCTGGGTGCTGACACATGTACTGTTCTTTAATATGGAGGGAAAGTAAATACCAAACTGTGTCACACGCCAAGTATGGGAACACACGGAGAGAAATATTGCCTTCGAGCAGGAAATGGTATAGTCCAAAGCTCCGTTTTTAATATAGAATTATTTGCAATGCATTGGTTTCATATTTGTCAGAGTTGGCATTGTGAATGACAACGCCTTTTACCAATGTCTTTTGGTTTGGAGAGGATTTGCAATGCAATCAGTCTCGCCTTTGGGAACTTGTATGTATTGAGCAATGCAGCGCATTAGCCTGGGTGCAGCACTTAGTTATGCTGGTCAAAGCACGGGCCAATAGGAACTTTGTTCTCCAAGGGCCCCTTCTGTCTAGCCTCTGGGAACTAGGATTCTAAAATACAGGTATAGGAGGGCAAGATCTGTGCGAAGCGAGGCTGCCTTGGCACTCTGTGCTATCGTGATGAAGCAAAAAGAGAAATTACTTTCTTCTTGGTCAATAAAAAAGGAACAGGTGTCCAGTGTAGTCTGTGTAGTATCCAGTATTTTGTTTGTGCTAACTGTGGTGTGATCTTGTTTTTGGACGCTGATGTCCATAGTCTGGCCTTCTCTTCTTCACTTTGCGGTCTGTTGATGGTCTCTTTCCAGCTGATGCAATAAAACCCCCCCTCCCCCCCCCTTTTCTCTCTTCTTCCTTCTTACTCTCTTTGCCACCACCGGGCCAAGCATACATGTACAAGCAGCCCAAGAAAGACAACTGTATACAATGTACATGTGAAACTTATTCAATTCAATACAAAATTTTGAAATAAAAAAAAAAAAAAAAAAAAAGAACAGGTGAAAGCTCACAGCCACCGTCGTGCTGCTTCGAAGCACTGAAAAGAGCAGCTGAATGAGGAGCCTTGACATGCAAAGGCAAGTTGAGACAAGATATTCGCCCAACTGAAATGAAAATTCAGCATGGCAGAGAAAACGCTGTTTTTCATCGCCCATACCTTGTTCCAAGGGGAAACGCTGTGAACCCCTGAAATGTGGCACAAAAAATGCTACTATCAAGTTACCGGAGTCAAACTTCCCCTTAGAATTCTATATTTGGTCACAGAAGAGTGTGAGACGCATATGTTAGCCTGATGTGCCCAGGATCACGCAATTCTGCAAACTAGGGAGCTGAGAATTAGAACTCTGGTGCCCAGCTTCAAAAGTCTCAGACACCGCCGCCCTCGTTTCGAATTACCTTTATTCCCAAAACTATGCCCTGTGGGTGGGGGGGGGGAGATTTATGTTTCCTGGCGCATCCCTGCAAATCAGCAGTCCAACCTGGTGCATCAAGCCTTATGCCTGCTTCAAGCAGGTGCAAGGTTTTGACACATCGGGTCGAAAAAAGTGACTGAATCAAATCTTGTAGATTTCACTCAGCCACTTTTGCAAGGCTTTCCTGCGCCAGAACGCCCACATGAAACCTGACGCAGGTTTCATGTGGCGCATTACTTTACAACGTGACACATCTCCCTAGATGCGTCACGTTGTAAGTACCACGTAGCATGGCGCTGGCTCACAGAAGTGATGCAACGGCGGCGCAAAAGTAGCGAACGGGGCTTGTAAATCTGCCCGCGTTGTGGGCCACGCAAGCAGACTTGATTCCCGCCTAGCTGAAGAAAAGGTGTTTTAGACACACGAGCTCCATTGAGGTCCACGCCTCATGCGACCACTTCTACACTCTTCGTCTGACTTTCCGAGGCAGCTGCACACTCTGTAGTGACCCCACCTCGTCTGCAGTTTGGGGTCAGCTTCGGTGAAGTGTCTGTGTGGTGAGGCCCATCCCAGCCACGACTGGCACACAGACCCAGCTGGCCAGTCCAATAAAACTGACCACGAAACACTGCTTACTGTTTGCGGACTCGCACCCGCAAATTTCGAAGGAAGAAACGCAGGACGCATTCCGACCTCAGCAGCAGGAACACAACCCATCCGAGCTGCCTTTTCGGTTGACAGCGTTTTCCCAAAGTCTCCAGCCAGAAACACTGTCACCCCCCACAATAACTGCAGCCCTTCGACCCTCCACGCACCGCTTCTTGCAAACAGACATCAGAAACAGTTGCCACAGATAAACCGCAGGCAGTTACCTTAGCCAATCACAAACACCGTAAGTGCAACACCTTCATCTTTCCGAAGAGTTTTTATTTTAGTTTATAGCAAACGAAAGCGGAACACGTTCAGTTTTCCTTCTGTCTTTTTAGCATTTGTAGGTTTTGCAAAAAGAACGAGAACACGTCACGAGCATAAAAAAAAAAGAAATAGGGTTTGAGGTTGCATCAGCCCAGGTTTTCGAAACAAAAACCTGTTTATACAAAATAAAAACAAAAAGACAACAATTCAACGAGATGCAGTGTTGGCAACCACGAGAAACACTGCGACTGCATTGCATAAAACCCCCACTGTGCACCAGCTCACAAAGGTAACCTGTTTTCCAATACATTTTTTTTAAATCACTGTTCACCTCCCAGTGAGACTTTAAATTGCACAAGCAGGCCTGGTTTAATCCATAAATACCGGCTCGACAGCATTCCTTGTAGGGCGCCCTGTTATGAACCATATTTGTAACTTGGATCATTCTGCCGCCCCCTCCTCCCTCCGGCTCGAATACGGGCCCCCGCCCCCCTACAGATGTGTTAGCATGGCAGCCCTTCGAAGGTGGGGGGGGGGGGCACTTTATTAAATAGTCACTCCACTCTATCCATGCTGCAATCAAACATGAAGGGGCAGATTTACAAGATTTTTAACATGGGAAAAGTGACGCAAAAGTGGCGCAAGGAGCTTGTAAATATGGCCCGAAATATGTTATAGCTTGAAGGGAAGAAGTACCTTTTTTTCATTTTACCTGAAAGCTCTGGATATATTTGAAGTTGGTAAGGATGAGGGGGCACCTCTCCCCAGGTTTGTTATTAAAACTTGATTAAAAACCTATTTATGAAGTGAGCCGGAATGCTCTGTCTGCTCGGAATGGAATTGTAGTTGAAAGCAGCATTTGTAAAAAACCTCAACTGCCTGCTTTTGGAACCTTTCCATTGGGGTGGGGACCACAACTTTATTACTAAGGTTGAACTTGCAGCCGCTACCAGGTGTTACTGGATCTTGGAAGGTACCTAGGGATGAGAGGCTCTGTGTCCTTTGTGTGAAACATGACTTAAATCATGTGATATTTGTCTGTCCTGTCCTACATTCGTTGTGACTCTAAGAGCATTGTTTACAAAGTACCCTACAACTTGGGCAGTGGAAGCTTGCCAATGCCTATTTGCCCCTCTATCTGAAATAGATTGCACATATTGTTTTACATTTTTAATCACTTTTAAAACATTTTTAACAATGTTTGTATACTGTAAAATGAGTTCTTACCGATTTTGGTTCTGTGCCTGTTTGAATATGGTATCCTCGGTAATGTGAAATGATACATATGCTATGTATTAAGTAGGTTGCTTGTTAGGTATGAAGAGTGCTGGGATTGCATTGATTTTTTGCACTTTTTTCATCCCTTGATCTTATAGTGCTTTGTTAGTTTCTTTCTCACTTTAAAGATTACAGATTTCATAAAAGAATGATGGTATCAGTGGTGCTTCATAGAGCTGAATGAATTTCGTTTTTATTTGTTTAGCCTTTTCTCTTCCTTTTATGCTCTTTTTATCCACTGGACCTGTCAGCCGCCTTCGACACAGACTGCCGCCGCACACTTCGAACACGTCTGCACGACGCCGGGATCCCAGAGAAGGCTCTGGACTGGACCACCTCCTTCCTCTCCGGCAGAACACAGAGCGTCCGCCTCCCCCCCTACCGCTCCGATTCCACCGAGATCATCTGCAGCGTACCCCAGGGCTCATCCCTCAGCCCAACGCTGTTCAACATCTACATGGGACCCCTTGCCCACGTCACCCGACAGCACGACCTCAACAGCATCTCCTACGCCGACAACATCAAGCTTATCCTCTCCCTCACCAAAGACCCTCACACCGCCAAAACCAACCTCCCCAATGGAATGAAGGCCGTCGCCGAATGCATGAAGATCAGTCGACTGAAACTGAACACAGACAATACGGAGGTCCTCATCCTAGGCTCTACCCCTTCAGCTTGGGACTACTCCTGGTGTCCAACAATACTAGGAAGAACCCCGACACCCACCGACCACTCACTCAAACTAGGGGTCAACCTCAACTCCACCCTTTCCATGACTAAGCAGGTCAACACCGTCTCCTCAACCTGCTTCAACACCTTCTGAATGTTCGGCAGGATCTTCAAGTGGCTCCCCACTGAAACTAGACAAACAGACACCAAGGCCCTCGTCAGCAGCAGACTGGACTACGGAAAAACCCTCTACGTAGGAACGTCAGCAAGCTCCTGAGACGGCTGCAACGCATCCAGAATGCCTCGGCACATCTAATCCATGACATCCCCCGCCCTAGCCACATCACACCCCACCTGAGAGACCTGCACTGGCTCCCCGTCAACAAGAGGATAACCTTCAAGCTCCTCATCCACGCACACAAAGCTCTCCACAACAACGGCCCAGCGTACCTCAACAGCCGACTCAGCTTCATCACCCTCACCCGCCAGCTCCGCTCCCCCGGCGGCAGATCCTTCTCCCACCTCGCCCCCAAGACCTGGAACACCCTCCCCACCAACCTATGGCAGACCCAAGACTTACTGGCCTTCCGAAGACTCCTCAAGACCTGGCTCTTCGATCACTGGCAGCACCACCCCCCCCCCCAGGGCCTTGAGAACCTCACGGGTATGTAGCACGCTTTACAAGTGTCCTGATTGATTGATTGATTGATTGACTGCATTGTATCAAGGATGCATAGCTTCCTGCAATGTTCAAGAATTGCACGGCAAAGCCTAATTGATTGGTCCTATCATTCCCCAAGATCCAATAAAAAATGTTTGCTAACTATACATCCAATGTGCACTTTATATGTTTTTGGGTAGAGCATGATACTGAGGTGTATGGCATCTTTTTGTATTTATAAAATTGTATATCTTTAATTGAATGTGTTTCTTCATTGCTACTTTCATACGACTGCTTGTATTTATGTGGACCTCTTTGGAGTTAAAAATCATAATAACTTAAAATACTTGATACTAGGGGGGTCATTAGGACAGTGTGCGGATCGCCAAAAACCACCGCCTGCATAGAAATTTCCCCCGGCACATTACCATGGCAGGGAGCACCCCGGCGGATGGAAAGACCCTTGGCTGTTTTTCCGCCTGGTCGAAGAGTCAACCTGGCAGAAAAGCTGTTAACATGGTGACGGTATCCGGGAGACACCGCCATCCATATTAGCATATCTGCGGGGACATGCGTTGTCGCCACAGAAAGGCATGCAGTCTTCGACATTAGGGGCCTGTAGCGGGCCCCCAGGGTTTCTGGGGGGTGGGGGTGCACATGGAGAGTACCTATGGTACCCCCTGCATTTCAATGCACAACGTGGCTGGCACCGCGCGGTGCCTGTCACGTTGTGCATTGAAACGCACAATTTGCATTTGCGGCATTGCGTCGGGCGGTGCGGGATGGGCCTGCCAGTGTGGCGGGCACATCCTAATTGTTGGTGCGGGACCGCTGCACGCATTGCAGGCAGTCCCATTTCCCGGTGGACCGCCCGCCATACTAATGAGCCCCTAGGCTGGGTTTTTTCAATAGAAGAATGTAGCATTGTCTATAGTAATCCAGTTCTCTGTCACCAGTAGGTAAGGGCGTTGGCATGGCAATGGGAGCTCTGGGTTTCCAGTGGTGCACTAGGTCATTGCCCCAATTAGTAAAATATTCTTTAATGGCCTAAGGTAGCCTGAGGTCCGATAGTGGCAGTCTAGGTATTTACCAACAATAATGTACTTTCTCCCTAATGATACCCGATGCCATTTCTAAAAATAGCCTAGGGCTCTTAGATATTAGAGTAAGGAATTGACAAATGTAGTCTAGGCTTCTTTAATTGTGTAATAAACTACTAATGCACTGCCTATGGCAGATAAGGGTCGAAAATAGCATGGCCAATGCCAGCCTGAGGTCCTACAGTGGTAGCCTATGACGTTGCCCATATTAGTCTAGGGACTTTCAATGTGATATGAGCACATAGCCGATGGTAGCCCTGGGACCTCCAGAGGAGGAATACAGCATTGGAAATGGTAATTTGGGGATATTCAATGGCATTGCCAAAGTTAGTCTAGGGTTCCTCAATGGCAGATTAGAATATTGTCTACAAAAGTAGACAGGGGATTGCCAATGTCAGCCAGGACCCTTTTTTGGTAGTATAGGGCATTTCCTATGAGAGCCTGGGGTCCTTTAGTGGTAGACTGGGGCATTTCCGATGAGAGCCTGGGGCCCTTTTTTGGTAGTTTAGGGCATTTCCTATGAGAGCCTGGGGTCCTTTAGTGGAAGATTAGAGCAGTCATAAGAGACACAGGGGTCTTTCAGTGGAAGCTGGGGCATTTCCTATGTGACCCTGGAGTCCTTTAGTGTTAGATTGGGGCATTTCCTATGTGAGCCTGGGGTCCTTTAGTGGAAGACTGGGGCATTTCCTATGAGAGCCTGGGGCCCTTTTTTGGTAGTTTAGGGCATTTCCTATGAGAGCCTGGGGTCCTTTAGTGGAAGATTAGAGCAGTCATAAGAGACACAGGGGTCTTTCAGTGGAAGCTGGGGCATTTCCTATGTGACCCTGGGGTCCTTTAGTGGAAGCTGAGGCATTTCCTATGTGACCCTGGAGTCCTTTAGTGGAAGACTGGGGCATTTCCTAAGAGAGCCTGGGGTCCTTTAGTGGAAGCTGAGGCATTTCCTATGTGAGCCTGGGGTCCTTTAGTGGAAGATTAGAGCAGTCATAAGAGACACAGGGGTCCTTTAGTGGAAGCTGAGGCATTTCCTATGTGAGCCTGGGGTCCTTTAGTGGAAGCTGAGGCATTTCCTAAGAGAGCCTGGGGTCCTTTAGTGGAAGCTGAGGCATTTCCTATGTGACCCTGGAGTCCTTTAGTGGAAGACTGGGGCATTTCCTAAGAGAGCCTGGGGTCCTTTAGTGTTAGACTGGGGCATTTCCTATGTGAGCCTGGAGTCCTTTAGTGTTAGACTGGGGCATTTCCTATGTGAGCCTGGGGTCCTTTAGTGGAAGACTGGGGCATTTCCTATGAGAGCCAGGGGTCCTTTAGTGGAAGCTGAGGCATTTCCTATGTGACCCTGGAGTCCTTTAGTGGTAGACTGGGGCATTTCCTATGTGAGCCTGGGGTCCTTTAGTGGAAGACTGGGGCATTTCCTATGAGAGCCTGGGGTCCTTTAGTGGAAGCTGAGGCATTTCCTATGTGACCCTGGAGTCCTTTAGTGGAAGACTGGGGCATTTCCTAAGAGAGCCTGGGGTCCTTTAGTGGAAGTTGAGGCATTTCCTAAGAGAGCCTGGGGTCCTTTAGTGGAAGCTGAGGCATTTCTTACAAGAGCCAGAGGTCCTTTAGTGGAAGCTGAGGCATTTCCTATGTGAGCCTGGGGTCCTTTAGTGGAAGATTAGAGCAGTCATAAGAGACACAGGGGTCCTTTAGTGGAAGCTGAGGCATTTCCTATGTGAGCCTGGGGTCCTTTAGTTGAAGATTGAGGCATTTCCTAAGAGAGCCTGGGGTCCTTTAGTAGAAGATTAGAGCAGTCATAAGAGACACAGTAGTCTTTCAGTGGAAGCTGAGGCATTTCCTAAGAGAGCCTGGGGTCCTTTAGTGGAAGCTGAGGCATTTCCTATGTGAGCCTGGGGTCCTTTAGTGGAAGATTAGAGCAGTCATAAGAGACACAGTAGTCTTTCAGTGGAAGCTGAGGCATTTCCTAAGAGAGCCTGGGGTCCTTTAGTGGAAGCTGAGGCATTTCCTATGAGAGCCTGGGGTCCTTTAGTGGAAGACTGAGGCATTTCCTAAGAGAGCCTGGGGTCCTTTAGTGGAAGACTGAGGCATTTCCTAAGAGAGCCTGGGGTCCTTTAGTGAAAGATTAGAGCAGTCATAAGAGACACAGTAGTCTTTCAGTGGAAGCTGAGGCATTTCCTAAGAGAGCCTGGGGTCCTTTAGTGAAAGATTAGAGCAGTCATAAGAGACACAGTAGTCTTTCAGTGGAAGCTGAGGCATTTCCTAAGAGAGCCTGGGGTCCTTTAGTGGAAGCTGAGGCATTTCCTATGTGAGCCTGGGGTCCTTTAGTGGAAGATTAGAGCAGTCATAAGAGACACAGTAGTCTTTCAGTGGAAGCTGAGGCATTTCCTAAGAGAGCCTGGGGTCCTTTAGTGGAAGCTGAGGCATTTCCTATGAGAGCCTGGGGTCCTTTAGTGGAAGACTGGGGCATTTCCTATGAGAGCCTGGGGTCCTTTAGTGGAAGACTGAGGCATTTCCTAAGAGAGCCTGGGGTCCTTTAGTGGAAGACTGAGGCATTTCCTATGAGAGCCTGGGGTCCTTTAGTGGAAGCTGAGGCATTTCCTATGTGAGCCTGGGGTCCTTTAGTGGTAGACTGGGGCATTTCCTATGAGAGCCTGCGGTCCTTTAGTGGAAGCTGAGGCATTTCCTAAGAGAGCCTGGGGTCCTTTAGTGGAAGCTGAGGCATTTCCTAAGAGGGCCTGGGGTCCTTTAGTGGAAGCTGAGGCATTTCCTATGAGAGCCTGGGGTCCTTTAGTGGAAGACTGAGGCATTTCCTAAGAGAGCCTGGGGTCCTTTAGTGGAAGCTGAGGCATTTCCTATGTGAGCCTGGGGTCCTTTAGTGGTAGACTGGGGCATTTCCTATGAGAGCCTGCGGTCCTTTAGTGGAAGCTGAGGCATTTCCTATGTGACCCTGGAGTCCTTTAGTGGAAGACTGGGGCATTTCCTAAGAGAGCCTGGGGTCCTTTAGTGTTAGACTGGGGCATTTCCTATGTGAGCCTGGAGTCCTTTAGTGTTAGACTGGGGCATTTCCTATGTGAGCCTGGGGTCCTTTAGTGGAAGACTGGGGCATTTCCTATGAGAGCCAGGGGTCCTTTAGTGGAAGCTGAGGCATTTCCTATGTGACCCTGGAGTCCTTTAGTGGTAGACTGGGGCATTTCCTATGTGAGCCTGGGGTCCTTTAGTGGAAGACTGGGGCATTTCCTATGAGAGCCTGGGGTCCTTTAGTGGAAGCTGAGGCATTTCCTATGTGACCCTGGAGTCCTTTAGTGGAAGACTGGGGCATTTCCTAAGAGAGCCTGGGGTCCTTAAGTGGAAGTTGAGGCATTTCCTAAGAGAGCCTGGGGTCCTTTAGTGGAAGCTGAGGCATTTCTTACAAGAGCCAGAGGTCCTTTAGTGGAAGCTGAGGCATTTCCTATGTGAGCCTGGGGTCCTTTAGTGGAAGATTAGAGCAGTCATAAGAGACACAGGGGTCCTTTAGTGGAAGCTGAGGCATTTCCTATGTGAGCCTGGGGTCCTTTAGTTGAAGATTGAGGCATTTCCTAAGAGAGCCTGGGGTCCTTTAGTAGAAGATTAGAGCAGTCATAAGAGACACAGTAGTCTTTCAGTGGAAGCTGAGGCATTTCCTAAGAGAGCCTGGGGTCCTTTAGTGGAAGCTGAGGCATTTCCTATGTGAGCCTGGGGTCCTTTAGTGGAAGATTAGAGCAGTCATAAGAGACACAGTAGTCTTTCAGTGGAAGCTGAGGCATTTCCTAAGAGAGCCTGGGGTCCTTTAGTGGAAGCTGAGGCATTTCCTATGAGAGCCTGGGGTCCTTTAGTGGAAGACTGAGGCATTTCCTAAGAGAGCCTGGGGTCCTTTAGTGGAAGACTGAGGCATTTCCTAAGAGAGCCTGGGGTCCTTTAGTGAAAGATTAGAGCAGTCATAAGAGACACAGTAGTCTTTCAGTGGAAGCTGAGGCATTTCCTAAGAGAGCCTGGGGTCCTTTAGTGAAAGATTAGAGCAGTCATAAGAGACACAGTAGTCTTTCAGTGGAAGCTGAGGCATTTCCTAAGAGAGCCTGGGGTCCTTTAGTGGAAGCTGAGGCATTTCCTATGTGAGCCTGGGGTCCTTTAGTGGAAGATTAGAGCAGTCATAAGAGACACAGTAGTCTTTCAGTGGAAGCTGAGGCATTTCCTAAGAGAGCCTGGGGTCCTTTAGTGGAAGCTGAGGCATTTCCTATGAGAGCCTGGGGTCCTTTAGTGGAAGACTGGGGCATTTCCTATGAGAGCCTGGGGTCCTTTAGTGGAAGACTGAGGCATTTCCTAAGAGAGCCTGGGGTCCTTTAGTGGAAGACTGAGGCATTTCCTATGAGAGCCTGGGGTCCTTTAGTGGAAGCTGAGGCATTTCCTATGTGAGCCTGGGGTCCTTTAGTGGTAGACTGGGGCATTTCCTATGAGAGCCTGCGGTCCTTTAGTGGAAGCTGAGGCATTTCCTAAGAGAGCCTGGGGTCCTTTAGTGGAAGCTGAGGCATTTCCTAAGAGGGCCTGGGGTCCTTTAGTGGAAGCTGAGGCATTTCCTATGAGAGCCTGGGGTCCTTTAGTGGAAGACTGAGGCATTTCCTAAGAGAGCCTGGGGTCCTTTAGTGGAAGCTGAGGCATTTCCTATGTGAGCCTGGGGTCCTTTAGTGGTAGACTGGGGCATTTCCTATGAGAGCCTGCGGTCCTTTAGTGGAAGCTGAGGCATTTCCTAAGAGAGCCTGGGGTCCTTTAGTGGAAGCTGAGGCATTTCCTATGTGACCCTGGAGTCCTTTAGTGGAAGACTGGGGCATTTCCTAAGAGAGCCTGGGGTCCTTTAGTGAAAGATTAGAGCAGTCATAAGAGACACAGGGGTCCTTTAGTGGAAGCTGAGGCATTTCCTATGTGAGCCTGGGGTCCTTTAGTGGAAGATTAGAGCAGTCATAAGAGACACAGGGGTCCTTTAGTGGAAGCTGAGGCATTTCCTATGTGAGCCTGGGGTCCTTTATTTGAAGATTGAGGCATTTCCTAAGAGAGCCTGGGGTCCTTTAGTGGAAGATTGAGGCATTTCCTAAGAGAGCCTCGGGTCCTTTAGTGGAAGACTGGGGCATTTCCTAAGAGAGCCTGGGGTCCTTTAGTGGAAGATAAGAGCAGTCATAAGAGACACAGGGGTCTTTCAGTGGAAGCTGAGGCATTTCCTATGTGAGCCTGGGGTCCTTTAGTGGAAGATTGAGGCATTTCCTATGAGAGCCTGGGGTCCTTTAGTGGAAGACTGGGGCATTTCCTAAGAGAGCCTGGGGTCCTTTAGTGGAAGACTGGGGCATTTCCTAAGAGAGCCTGGGGTCCTTTAGTGGAAGATAAGAGCAGTCATAAGAGACACAGGGGTCTTTCAGTGGAAGCTGAGGCATTTCCTAAGAGAGCCTGGGGTCCTTTAGTGGAAGATTGAGGCATTTCCTATGAGAGCCTGGTGTCCTTTAGTGGAAGACTGGGGCATTTCCTATGTGAGCCTGGGGTCCTTTAGTTGAAGATTGAGGCATTTCCTAAGAGAGCCTGGGGTCCTTTAGTGAAAGATTAGAGCAGTCAAAAGAGACACAGGGGTCCTTTAGTGGAAGCTGAGGCATTTCCTATGTGAGCCTGGGGTCCTTTAGTTGAAGATTGAGGCATTTCCTAAGAGAGCCTGGGGTCCTTTAGTGGAAGATTGAGGCATTTCCTATGAGAGCCTGGGGTCCTTTAGTGGAAGACTGGGGCATTTCCTATGTGAGCCTGGGGTCCTTTAGTTGAAGATTGAGGCATTTCCTAAGAGAGCCTGGGGTCCTTTAGTGGAAGATTGAGGCATTTCCTATGAGAGCCTCGGGTCCTTTAGTTGAAGACTGGAGCATTTCCTAAGAGAGCCTGGGGTCCTTTAGTGGAAGATTAGAGCAGTCATAAGAGACACAGGGGTCTTTCAGTGGAAGCTGAGGCATTTCCTATGTGAGCCTGGGGTCCTTTAGTGAAAGATTAGAGCAGTCAAAAGAGACACAGGGGTCCTTTAGTGGAAGCTGAGGCATTTCCTATGTGAGCCTGGGGTCCTTTAGTGGAAGACTGGGGCATTTCCTAAGAGAGCCAGGGGTCCTTTAGTTGAAGATTGAGGCATTTCCTAAGAGAGCCTGGGGTCCTTTAGTGGAAGATTGAGGCATTTCCTATGAGAGCCTGGGGTCCTTTAGTGGAAGACTGGGGCATTTCCTATGAGAGCCTGGGGTCCTTTAGTGAAAGACTGGGGCATTTCCTATGAGAGCCTGGGGTCCTTTAGTGAAAGACTGGGGCATTTCCTATGTGAGCCTGGGGTCCTTTAGTGAAAGATTAGGGCATTTCCTAAGAGAGCCTGGGGTCCTTTAGTGGAAGATTGAGGCATTTCCAATGAGAGGCTGGGGTCCTTTAGTGGAAGATTGAGTCATTTCCTATGAGAGCCTGGGGTCCTTTAGTGGAAGACTGGGGCATTTCCTATATGAGCCTGGGGTCCTTTAGTGAAAGATTAGAGCAGTCATAAGAGACACAGGGGTCTTTCAGTGGAAGCTGAGGCATTTCCTATGTGAGCCTGGGGTCCTTTAGTGGAAGACTGGGGCATTTCCTATGAGATCCTGGGGTCCTTTAGTGTTAGACTGGGGCATTTCCTACGAGAGCCTGGGGTCCTTTAGTGGAAGACTGGGGCATTTCCTAAGAGAGCCTGGGGTCCTTAAGTGGAAGATTGAGGCATTTCCTATGAGAGCCTGGGGTCCTTTAATGGTAGTCTGGTCCATTTCCTATGAGAGCCTGGGGCCCTTTAGTGGAAGACTGGGGCATTTCCTATGAGAGCCTGGGGTCCTTTAGTGGAAGACTGGGGCATTTCCTAAGAGAGCCTGGGGTCCTTTAGTGGAAGATTGAGGCATTTCCTAAGAGAGCCTGGGGTCCTTTAGTGGAAGATTGAGGCATTTCCTATGAAAGCCTGGGGTCCTTTAGTGGAAGACTGGGGCATTTCCTATGAGAGCCTGGGGTCCTTTAGTGGAAGATTAGAGCAGTCATAAGAGACACAGGGGTCCTTTAGTGGAAGCTGAGGCATTTCCTATGAGAACCTGGGGTCCTTTAGCGGAAGATTGAGGCATTTCCTATGAGAACCTGGGGTCCTTTAGTGGAAGACTGGGGCATTTCATATGAGAGCCTGGGGTCCTTTAGTGGAAGACTGGGGCATTTCCTATGAGAGCCTGGGGTCCTTTAGTGGAAGACTGGGGCATTTCCTATGTGAGCCTGGGGTCCTTGAGTGGAAGATTAGAGCAGTCATAAGAGACACAGGGGTCTTTCAGTGGAAGCTGAGGCATTTCCTATGTGAGCCTGGGGTCCTTTAGTGAAAGATTAGGGTATTTCCTAAGAGAGCCTGGGGTCCTTTAGTGGAAGATTGAGGCATTTCCAATGAGAGGCTGGGGTCCTTTAGTGGAAGATTGAGTCATTTCCTATGAGAGCCTGGGGTCCTTTAGTGGGAGACTGGGGCATTTCCTATGTGAGCCTGGGGTCCTTTAGTGAAAGATTAGAGCAGTCATAAGAGACACAGGGGTCTTTCAGTGGAAGCTGAGGCATTTCCTATGTGAGCGTGGGGTCCTTTAGTGGAAGACTGGGGCATTTCCTATGAGAGCCTGGGGTCCTTTAGTGGAAGACTAGGGCATTTCCTAAGAGAGCCTGGGGTCCTTTAGTGGAAGATTGAGGCATTTCCTATGAGAGCCTGGGGTCCTTTAGTGAAAGATTAGAGCAGTCATAAGAGACACAGGGGTCCTTTAGTGGAAGATTGAGTCATTTCCTATGAGAGCCTGGGGTCCTTTAGTGGAAGATTGAGACATTTCCTATGAGAGCCTGGGGTCCTTTAGTGGAAGACTGGGGCATTTCCTATGAGAGCCTGGGGTCCTTTAGTGGAAGACTGGGGAATTTCCTATGAGAGCCTGGGGTCCTTTAGTGGAAGACTGGGGCATTTCCTATGAGAGCCTGGGGTCCTTTAGTGGAAGACTGGGGCATTTCCTATGAGAGCCTGGGGTCCTTTAGTGGAAGATTAGAGCAGTCATAAGAGACACAGGGGTCCTTTAGTGGAAGCTGAGGCATTTCCTATGAGAACCTGGGGTCCTTTAGCGGAAGATTGAGGCATTTCCTATGAGAACCTGGGGTCCTTTAGTGGAAGACCGGGGCATTTCCTATGAGAGCCTGGGGTCCTTTAGTGAAAGATTAGAGCAGTCATAAGAGACACAGGGGTCTTTCAGTGGAAGCTGAGGCATTTCCTATGTGAGCCTGGGGTCCTTTAGTGGAAGATTAGAGCAGTCATAAGAGACACAGGGGTCTTTCAGTGGAAGCTGAGGCATTTCCTAAGAGAGCCTGGGGTCCTTTAGTGGAAGATTAGAGCAGTCATAAGAGACACAGGGGTCCTTTAGTGGAAGCTGAGGCATTTCCTATGTGAGCCTGGGGTCCTTTAGTGGAAGATTAAAGCAGTCATAAGACACACAGGGGTCCTTTAGCGGAAGATTGAGGCATTTCCTATGTGAGCCTGGGGTCCTTTAGTGGAAGCTGAGGCATTTCCTATGTGACCCTGGAGTCCTTTAGTGGAAGACTGGGGCATTTCCTATGAGAGCCTGGGGTCCTTTAGTGGAAGCTGAGGCATTTCCTATGTGACCCTGGAGTCCTTTAGTGGAAGATTAGAGCAGTCATAAGAGACACAGGGGTCCTTTAGTGGAAGCTGAGGCATTTCCTATGTGAGCCTGGGGTCATTTTAGTGGAAGATTAAAGCAGTCATAAGACACACAGGGGTCCTTTAGTGGAAGACTGAGGCATTTCCTAAGAGAGCCTGGGGTCATTTTAGTGGAAGATTAAAGCAGTCATAAGACACACAGGGGTCCTTTAGCGGAAGATTGAGGCATTTCCTATGTGAGCCTGGGGTCCTTTAGTGGAAGTTGAGGCATTTCCTATGAGAACCTGGGGTCCTTTAGCGGAAGATTGAGGCATTTCCTATGACTGTCTGGGGTCCTTTAGTGCTAGACTGGGGCATTTCCTATGAGAGCCTGCGGTCCTTTAGTGGAAGATTAAAGCAGTCATAAGACACACAGGGGTCCTTTAGCGGAAGATTGAGGCATTTCCTATGTGAGCCTGGGGTCCTTTAGTGGAAGTTGAGGCATTTCCTATGAGAACCTGGGGTCCTTTAGCGGAAGATTGAGGCATTTCCTATGACTGCCTGGGGTCCTTTAGTGCTAGACTGGGGCATTTCCTATGAGAGCCTGCGGTCCTTTAGTGGAAGTTGAGGCATTTCCTATGTGAGCCTGGGGTCCTTTAGTGGAAGCTGAGGCATTTCCTAAGAGAGCCTGGGGTCCTTTAGTGGAAGCTGAGGCATTTCCTATGAGAGCCTGGGGTCCTTTAGTGGAAGCTGAGGCATTTCCGATGTGAGCCTGGGGTCCTTTAGTGGAAGATTGAGGCATTTCCTATGAGAACCTGGGGTCCTTTAGTGGAAGACTGAGGCATTTCCTATGTGAGCCTGGGGTCCTTTAGTGGAAGCTGAGGCATTTCCTATGTGAGCCTGGGGTCCTTTAGTGGAAGATTAGAGCAGTCATAAGAGACACAGTAGTCTTTCAGTGGAAGCTGAGGCATTTCCTATGTGAGCCTGGGGTCCTTTAGTTGAAGATTGAGGCATTTCCTAAGAGAGCCTGGGGTCCTTTAGTGGAAGATTGAGGCATTTCCTATGAGAGCCTCGGGTCCTTTAGTGGAAGACTGGGGCATTTCCTATATGAGCCTGGGGTCCTTTAGTGGAAGATTAGAGCAGTCATAAGAGACACAGTAGTCTTTCAGTGGAAGCTGAGGCATTTCCTATGTGAGCCTGGGGTCCTTTAGTGCTAGACTGGGGCATTTCCTATGAGAGCCTGCGGTCCTTTAGTGGAAGATTAAAGCAGTCATAAGACACACAGGGGTCCTTTAGCGGAAGATTGAGGCATTTCCTATGTGAGCCTGGGGTCCTTTAGTGGAAGTTGAGGCATTTCCTATGAGAACCTGGGGTCCTTTAGCGGAAGATTGAGGCATTTCCTATGACTGCCTGGGGTCCTTTAGTGCTAGACTGGGGCATTTCCTATGAGAGCCTGCGGTCCTTTAGTGGAAGTTGAGGCATTTCCTATGTGAGCCTGGGGTCCTTTAGTGGAAGCTGAGGCATTTCCTAAGAGAGCCTGGGGTCCTTTAGTGGAAGCTGAGGCATTTCCTATGAGAGCCTGGGGTCCTTTAGTGGAAGCTGAGGCATTTCCGATGTGAGCCTGGGGTCCTTTAGTGGAAGATTGAGGCATTTCCTATGAGAACCTGGGGTCCTTTAGTGGAAGACTGAGGCATTTCCTATGTGAGCCTGGGGTCCTTTAGTGGAAGCTGAGGCATTTCCTATGTGAGCCTGGGGTCCTTTAGTGGAAGATTAGAGCAGTCATAAGAGACACAGGGGTCTTTCAGTGGAAGCTGAGGCATTTCCTATGTGAGCCTGGGGTCCTTTAGTTGAAGATTGAGGCATTTCCTAAGAGAGCCTGGGGTCCTTTAGTGGAAGATTGAGGCATTTCCTATGAGAGCCTCGGGTCCTTTAGTGGAAGATTAGAGCAGTCATAAGAGACACAGGGGTCTTTCAGTGGAAGCTGAGGCATTTCCTATGTGAGCCTGGGGTCCTTTAGTGAAAGATTAGAGCAGTCAAAAGAGACACAGGGGTCCTATAGTGGAAGCTGAGGCATTTCCTATGTGAGCCTGGGGTCCTTTAGTTGAAGATTGAGGCATTTCCTAAGAGAGCCTGGGGTCCTTTAGTGGAAGATTGAGGCATTTCCTATGAGAGCCTGGGGTCCTTTAGTGGAAGACTGGGGCATTTCCTATGAGAGCCTGGGGTCCTTTAGTGAAAGACTGGGGCATTTCCTATGTGAGCCTGGGGTCCTTTAGTGGAAGCTGAGGCATTTCCTATGTGAGCCTGGGGTCCTTTAGTTGAAGATTGAGGCATTTCCTAAGAGAGCCTGGGGTCCTTTAGTGGAAGATTGAGGCATTTCCTATGAGAGCCTCGGGTCCTTTAGTGGAAGATTAGAGCAGTCATAAGAGACACAGGGGTCTTTCAGTGGAAGCTGAGGCATTTCCTATGTGAGCCTGGGGTCCTTTAGTGAAAGATTAGAGCAGTCAAAAGAGACACAGGGGTCCTTTAGTGGAAGCTGAGGCATTTCCTATGTGAGCCTGGGGTCCTTTAGTTGAAGATTGAGGCATTTCCTAAGAGAGCCTGGGGTCCTTTAGTGGAAGATTGAGGCATTTCCTATGAGAGCCTGGGGTCCTTTAGTGGAAGACTGGGGAATTTCCTATGAGAGCCTGGGGTCCTTTAGTGAAAGACTGGGGCATTTCCTATGAGAGCCTGGGGTCCTTTAGTGAAAGACTGGGGCATTTCCTATGTGAGCCTGGGGTCCTTTAGTGAAAGATTAGGGCATTTCCTAAGAGAGCCTGGGGTCCTTTAGTGGAAGATTGAGGCATTTCCAATGAGAGGCTGGGGTCCTTTAGTGGAAGATTGAGTCATTTCCTATGAGAGCCTGGGGTCCTTTAGTGGAAGACTGGGGCATTTCCTATATGAGCCTGGGGTCCTTTAGTGAAAGATTAGAGCAGTCATAAGAGACACAGGGGTCTTTCAGTGGAAGCTGAGGCATTTCCTATGTGAGCCTTCGGTCCTTTAGTGGAAGACTGGGGCATTTCCTATGAGATCCTGGGGTCCTTTAGTGTTAGACTGGGGCATTTCCTACGAGAGCCTGGGGTCCTTTAGTGGAAGACTGGGGCATTTCCTATGAGAGCCTGGGGTCCTTTAGTGGAAGACTAGGGCATTTCCTAAGAGAGCCTGGGGTCCTTAAGTGGAAGATTGAGGCATTTCCTATGAGAGCCTGGGGTCCTTTAGTGGAAGACTGGGGCATTTCCTAAGAGAGCCTGGGGTCCTTTAGTGGAAGATTGAGGCATTTCCTAAGAGAGCCTGGGGTCCTTTAGTGGAAGATTGAGGCATTTCCTATGAAAGCCTGGGGTCCTTTAGTGGAAGACTGGGGCATTTCCTATGAGAGCCTGGGGTCCTTTAGTGGAAGATTAGAGCAGTCATAAGAGACACAGGGGTCCTTTAGTGGAAGCTGAGGCATTTCCTATGAGAACCTGGGGTCCTTTAGCGGAAGATTGAGGCATTTCCTATGAGAACCTGGGGTCCTTTAGTGGAAGACTGGGGAATTTCCTATGAGAGCCTTGGGTCCTTTAGTGGAAGACTGGGGAATTTCCTATGAGAGCCTGGGGTCCTTTAGTGAAAGATTAGAGCAGTCATAAGAGACACAGGGGTCTTTCAGTGGAAGCTGAGGCATTTCCTATGTGAGCCTGGGGTCCTTTAGTGAAAGATTAGAGCAGTCAAAAGAGACACAGGGGTCCTTTAGTGGAAGCTGAGGCATTTCCTATGTGAGCCTGGGGTCCTTTAGTGGAAGACTGGGGCATTTCCTATGAGAGCATGGGGTCCTTTAGTGGAAGACTGGGGCATTTCCTAAGAGAGCCTGGGGTCCTTTAGTGGAAGATTGAGGCATTTCCTATGAGAGCTTTGGGTCCCTTAGTGGAAGATTAGGGCATTTCCTATAGGAGCCAGAGGTCTTTTAGTGTAGATTAGGGCATTTCCTACGAGAGCCTATGTTCCTTTAGATGAAGATTAGGGAATTTCCTACCAGAACTTGAGGTCCTTTAGTGATAGACTGGGGCATGTCCTATGTGAGCCTGGGGTCCTTTAGTGTTAGAATGGGGCATTTCCTATGAGAACCTGGGGTTTTTTAAGGGTACACTGGGTCATTATCTACGAGATCCTGGGATCCTTTACTGGAAGACGGGGGCATTTCCTACGAGAGCCAAGGGTCCTTTAGTGTTCGAATTGGGCATTTCCTATGAGAGTCTGGGGTCCTTTAGGGATACATTGGGTCATTATCTACGAGAGCCTGGGGTCCTTTACTGGAAGACGGGGGCATTTCCTATTAGAGCCAGGAGTCCTTTAGTGGTAGAATAGGGCATTTCCTACCAGAGCCTGGGGGCCTTTAGTGGTAGACTGGGGCATTTCCTGTGAGAGACTGGGTTTGTTTAGTGGAAGCTTAGGGCATTTCCTACGAGATTCTTTGGTCCTTTAGTGGAAGACTGGGGCATCTCCAATGGGAGCTTGGGGTCCTTTAGGTGAAGACTGGGGAATTTCATACGAGAGGCTGCAGTCCTTTAACACCTTGACTGCTGCAGCAATTCCCCCTGGGTGCTGAACTTCCTTAAATTCCATTGTTCATGACGAGCTGAGCTCGTCATGAGCAGCGAAGGGGTTAATGGACGTTGAGGCATTTCCTATGAGAGCCTGGGGCCCTTTGGTGGTAAATTCGGGCATTGTATATAATAGTATTGGGTTCTTCAGAAGTAGACGTGCTGTTTCTATGATGGTCTGGGGAGGTCTTTTAATAATGGACCATGACATGTCCTACAGGATCCTGAGTGGCCTTCTGCGGTAGATGAGGGCACTGCCAAAGTTACTCTAGTGTTCTTGATGTTTAATCCACAGGCCTGATTTCTAGAGTGGCATACAGGTTATGCCATCACAAACAAGGTGGCTGTCCAGTTCACCTTATTACAAATGCATTTTATCCTCTGCCACTTTTAATAAGGCAGGTAGGACAGCCACCACATTTAGGATGGCTTAAATCTGCTTGTAAACTCTAAATCACTACCGATGGCATTTCCTAAAATAGCCCAGGTTCTTGATCTTGGGTTATAGCACTGCCAAGGCAGTTCAGGGTTCTCCAGTAGTAGACCAGGGCACTGCCGCTGGTATCTAGGGTATGTCAGGGGTAGACTAGGGCATTGTCTAATTTTGACAAGGGGCATTAAAAAAAAAGACTAGAAAATTGCCCAGGATAGCCTGATGGCTTTCAGCGGTAGATTAGGGCATTTCCAACAGTAGCCCGAAGACCTTTAGTAGTAGTCCATGGCATGCCCTACCATAACCTGTGTCTTTTAACAGTAGAATAAGACATTGCATACCGTCGCCTGATGTCCTTCAATAGCAGGATAGGACACTCTTAGGTAGACTAGGATCCTTCAGTGGTAGGCTAGGACACAAACTATCGTGCCATGGGGCCCGTCAGAGGTAGAGTAGGGCACTGTAAGTGGTAGCCTGGGGTTCTTCAGTGGTTTACTAGGGTATTGCCAACAGTAGCTGAGGGTCTTCTAATGGTTTTCTAGGGCATTTCCTATGATAGTCTGAGGTTTGCTGCATTTGCCTGGTGTATGTTGGCTGCCTTCAGTGGCAGAGTACACCCTTGCCTTTCATTGCCTGGTGCTCTTCAGTGGTAGACTAGAGCCTTTTCAGTGGTATCCTGGGTGCTTAAGTGGTTTACAAGGGCTATGCCAACAATAGCCTAGGGTCCTTCAGCAGTTGAGTAGGGCATCACATATGGTAGCCTGGGGTTCTTCAATAGTAGAATAAGGCATTGCATCACAAAGCCTGATGTCCTTCAATAGCAGTATAGGGCATTGACTACCATACCTTGAGGTGCTTCAGTAGCAGGATAGGGCATTGCTAGGGAGCCTACAATCCTTCAATGGTAGACAGAGACATTGCCTATGGTGCCATGGAGCCCATCAGAGGTTGAGTAGGGCACTGTTAGTGGTAACCTGGGGTTCTTCAGTAGTTTACTATGGTTTTGCCAAAACAGTTGAGTAGGGCATCGCATGTGGTAGCCTGGGGTCTTTAATAGTAATCTGGAGCATTTTATGTAGCAAGCTGGGGGTCTTTAGTGACAGAGTAGTACATTGCCTACAGTAGCCTGGGGTCTTTCATTTGTGGACTAGGGCATGGCATTACGTATGTTAGCCTTGCGTTCTACAATGTCTTTTGGGGGGAGTTTGAATGCACAATCTGAAATAAACACTAGTCGCTTCATCAGAAAGGTGGTAAGTTGACCGGTTCAGAAGAAAATTGCTCAAGTGTGGAAGATTTGATAAATGTGTGCAATAAACTAAGGGGAAAGTTAGTACCTACATGTTACCATTTGATGAAACTTATGCTTTTAGTAAATCACTGATTTTTATTGTTGGCCTACGAAGTAACACATTTTCCTTTTTGTGCGTTCTATCTTGCCAAGGTGGAAATGTTCAAGATCTTCCTTCTCAGATTGCCTGGCATCAGCCCTGCCAGCTCCCCAGCCCTGGAACCGCTATGAAAGTGAGGAAATCAAGGAAGAAATATAAGCCCTCTCAAGACCTTAAAATATATGAACTGCAAAAAACAGAATATGTTAGAAAGTTTTTTAATGTTCATGCCATCTTATACATGGATCCCAGTAGTGATTTCTTTTGAAATCCAATGTGATGTCTGTAGTAGGAGCACAAATACCACGCACAATAAGAAATGGTATAACATTCTAGTGGCTTCAGTAAGCCCAAAAAATTAGAAATAACAGGACCAAGTGTGAGACAGTGATGGTAGGCTAATCTGTGCTATGCCTTTTTACAGTATGTTCTGAGCAAAACAGCGGGGAGATATTCTGTATGGTACTGTTGGATAGCAATAAAGATTCTGTACATCCCATGAAAGAATTAGAGATGGCATAGAGTAAAAATGTTGTGATTGACATGAGAACTGACATGCCCTTTTTTGCATTTAAATTCAATGAAACTATTTTTTATGACCTGAAGAAGGTGGAACCAATAAACATCACCGAAACGCTGTGTCGACTTTTTAAATAGTTTTTATGTGTACTAATGAGATTGTAACCCATTCGGGGAGGTATCAATAGGTAATTCTCCTAGCAAAGAGGGTTTTTATGTAAATTGATTATTCTACGAATCAAATAAAATGTTTAATTTTTTTTTCTTATATGAGTGTTGAATCTGATATTATTTGTGTCAAATTTTATGCAAATCGGAGTGCTTGATTCGTGTAAATTGCATTTGGTAGCCATTGTAGAGTAACTGCCACCCTGATATTCTTGCTGTAGCACTGACACTTGGTCCAGGGGAAGGTTTCTGGCCCCTCTTTTTGTGAATATAGGGACTTTTGTACCCCATCCCTTTGTCTTGACATTGGGGTAGCTCCCTTTTTGTTTGAATAGGGAGCATATTAGTTGTCACAGCGGATGGGTATCACAAGATAAACGGGTCCATGCGATTGCTGAGGCCTCATTGACACCTTGTCATAGCTGTCCGGATCACACCACAGGGGGTGAAGACTAGGCCATGTCACCGGACAGAAGATGCTGATTTTAGTTGTATGGATTTGGTGCTTGCAATCTCAACCCATTTCGCAGTCAGAAACAGGAAATGTAAAGTAATAAATGTGAATCGACTGGGCTCTCTAAGCAGTGAAGTAAGCAAAAGATTTAGCACATTTCTATAATCCTGAAGTGCGACACAAGCAACAATTTTAACACAGCCAAAGCAAAGTACTTATTGGCTGAAGTACAATAGATGAACATTCACTGAAACCAGATTTGACACTATTAATTGTTTGCAAAACAACAGTTGATGGACTAAATGCAGAACAATGTCATACATTCACCCCAGTACAGAGATCTGGGCCTAAATCCATCGTTTTTTTGCACTCCAAACCTCCCCAGTTCAGACATGGCCATATGCAAATCAGCCTTGACCCTGTGCCTCATGGGAACAGTCCAGCCCGAACTGCCAAGCCATGTCTTTCCTGGACTGGAATCAAGCATCCAAGGACCGGTTTCTGGCTATCAGCCATCATCAGCCAGGATAGATTGACTCCAGTGGCGTGGAGAGCCTGGGACTCACGTCTGAGCATACACGTCGTACTCGGGGTGACAAAATGCAAAACAACAGTTGATCTCTGTACTGGGGTGAATGTATGACATTGTTTTGCATTCTGTACATTAATTGTTTACCATAGTTTTGCAATAAAACTGTGGAACAGTCTGGTCAATTCAGCAAAGTATGTGCATTCTGTAAACAAGTGCATGTTTGAGGTTGATTCAGTTAAACTAAAATGTACCCTCCTTATCGCAATTGCAGCCAGTCAGGTTGTGCAAGTTTCCTCTATCAAGTGTGGAGGTTCCAAAGTTGGGGAAACACGGGATTAGAGCATAAATAGGCTACAATGTATAAAAAACATTGGCTATTTCAATATTCAAGAAAGGGTAGGTAAATTGCGCTTTTAACTATAATCAGTTGCCCTTTTAAATTAGGCTGCTATTGATGGTCTCACGCACTATGAGCTGTGTTTAATGCTCAGAGTGGGGGCAATTTCTAAAACTGTATTTTAATTGAAATGGTGTTTGCACTTTATTTCACGCTGTTAATTGACCCTCGCACTGTAAGGACCTGTGTTTAATGCTACAGTGGGCCTGGGTTGAAAGATCGGTACCATCATAGGTCAGCGTTCTAGTGTAGAAATGCTGACGCGCTCCTCCCGGTCTTCAAAGGAAACCAATGACGCAACCGCACAGCGGAAACGTGCAGCGGTCGTGCGCAGCGGGCACACCGCTGGCGTGCCAAAGGCGCACCTAAGGCCAGCTCCTCCGTGACCGGCCAGGACCAGGGGCCACATCCCCTGCCGGCTCCACCAGAGAATTCATTGCCTACACCATAGACCAACTCATCTCCTTTAGAGGATCACTGAGTAATAAGTGTTTAGACACAATGTCCCCAAACAGTGTTAACAAGCACTGTCACATTTGTGGTTTTAAACTTCGCACCTCACTTGAAAAATCTTTACCCCTTCCAACCACAGAAACTATTAAAATGTTTCTATTGATCTGTCGTTCCTTAACTAAACACTCATTAGAAATGTACCTCTTATTTGAAGAGGAAATCCCCAATGTTCTATTGTTAACAGAGACTGCGCTGAATAAGGAAGCCGACTCCAAGATTGTCCAAGCACTCCCCCCAGGATTTGTAATATTAAGGCTAGATCTCGTTACGGGTAGAGGAGGCGGTCTAGCTATTATGTACAATAATACATTTGAATGTGGTTCTACTAATAACCCCCTTCCAGACTCTGAAAGTATCAATTTCATCTTGAGCATTCCCCACATTAAGACCTTTTCATAAATTCTTATTTATCGACCACCCGGTGCTGTAGGCAACTTTTGTAAAGACTTCCCTCATGTGGTTGCCAATTTAGCTAGCTCTCTACCCAACCTAACCCTTCTTGGGGATCTTAATCTCCATTTTGACAACACCTTGTCTCCATCTAGACTCGAGCTAAAAGAAGGATTGGAGATTCTCCAATTTACCCAATTAGTTAAAGACCCCACTCACTGCAAAGGCCATTTGTTGGACCCAATCTTCTCAAATATTTCTGATCTTTTGGTCAATTATCCTTTACCACTACCTTGAACTGATCATTTTTTAATACCAATTTCCTGGATAATACAGACTGGAACTGCTCCGCCCAAAAGACCTAGTAAGCTGGGGTGGATCTGGTCGAAATCGCCCATAAAAGCATGGGTGACTAGCTTGGAAAATACGACCCTCAATCCAGAAACTGACCCAGTTATCGCGAATGGAAACCTAGTAAATAGACTTGAATCATCTCTTGACAAAGTTTTACCAAAAAAATTGATCCATAACAAACTGGGATCCAAACAAAATACGTGGTATACTCCAAAAAGCTGGAAAGAATGTGGAGAAAACCTTCCTCACTAATTAATAAAAATAAATATCGAGAGGCTAGAAAGATTCATAAAATAGGAATTAAGGCAGCCAAAGCTCTCTACTATAAGGAAAAAATCACTCTGTCGACAAATTTTCCACGTTAAATTTTCCAGACTGTAAAGGCTCTTATCACCCCTCCTACGACCCAATATCATTGTACACATACCTAAATGGTGTAATGATATGGCAGAATTCTTTTTCAATAAAATTCAAACGTTTTATAGTTCTTTTCCTCAAGTGCTGGCTTTACATAACCTTCCAGTACCTGAAGAGATAGGTCAAGATGGAAATCTGTTATTAAAGGTTATTCCTCCTTTAAGTCTTTCCTCTCTCCTTAATCAGCCTAAATCTGGAGCACCATCAGATGTATCACCCCCTAATATTCTAAACCTAATTACTGAGACGGTGTCTCCGGTTGTTTTAAATGTGATTTATGCTTCTTTAGCAACTGGAAGAGTGCCTTCTCAATGGATACAGGCCATGCTGAAAGCACTTTAAAGAAAACTAATATGGACCCCGATGTTTTGGCTAACTATCGTCCTATTTCTTGATTACCAGGCATTGGTAAATTAGCAGAAATGCGTGTAAATTTGACATTATCCTCCTTCCTCAAAAACAACTCTTGTCTGCATCCATCACAGAATGGATTTAGCCAACAACATGTTACTGAAACTGCACTGTTGATAGCAGTGGAAGAACTGAGGACAATCTTAGATGGAGGGGGCTGCGCTGCACTCATTCTATTAGATCTCAGTGCAGCCTTGAACACGGTGAGCCACGAATTTTTGGCCCAAATACTGAGAATGATTGGAGTGGCAGGAACTACATTAGAATGGCTGCAATCCTACCTAGAAGACCGATCCTTCGCTGTCTTTGAAGAAGGAATTATTTCCAAGAGAATGCCACTCAGATGTGGGGTGCCTCAGGGCTCGTCCCTGAGCCCACCCTATTTAATGTCTATATGATTTCGCTAGCGGATATAGTTACTCCTTTTGGTATCCAGATTATCACCTACGCTGACGACACTCAGCTTGTGGTTGCACTTAACGAAAAAGATTTTGAGTTCAAATCTAGCTTTATGCCTGGAAAAGGTGTCCAGCTGGATGGCCGATTCTTATTTGAAGATAAATGGAGCTAAGACTGAGGTCATGATCCTGGGTAATTCCACTTCACTTACTATAGGATCCTTCTCGCCCAGTTGTTTGGGGACTCCCCCGCCTCAAAGGGCCATATTAAAAGTCTAGGTGTATGGCTTGACTCTAAGTTCGATCTTGAAGAGCAAGCAAGTAAGGTAGCAGCCTGCTGCTTTGGAATCTTAAGATGATTAGGAAGATCCACCCTGTGCTTCCTTTTCTAGCCATAAAGATTTTAGTCCAAGCGTTGATTTCATCACGCCTGGACTATGCTAACGCCTTATAACTAGGAACCCCAGCCAAAACTATTAAAAAACTACAGATTGTTCAAAATTGTGCTGCTCGCTTGCTTCTTAACACACCCAAACACCTTACAGCTAAACCGGCACTTTATCTCTACATTGGCTGCAGATTCAAGAAAGAGTTCAATTCTAAGCCTTGTGTATCATGGGAAAAAACTCTTTCAGGCAACGGCCCACATATTATCAGAAGCATTCTTCATCCCTATCACCCCAAGGGATCTCATAGGTCAGACAATAAACTACTGGCGGTAATTCCAAAAATAAAAAGAACTCGAAGCGGGGGAAGTCGCATCTCACTCAATGCTGCTAAATTATGGAACCACCAACCGACCAATATCTGCCTTGAGTTTAAACATTTGATTTTTAGAAAACAACTTAAAACGTATCTATTCCCGTAAGGCTGTCTATAGTTGGAATGCAATGCTTTTAGCGCTGGAATGCTCCAGAGTAGCCATGCGCTCTATAAATGCCTTTCTATTCTAATCTATTGCTCTCCTCCAGGTCCTACCTACTTGTCTGCACCCCGGTATACATTAGCAGAAGTTTGGAATTGGACAACTTACTCTAGGGTGGGATGATCAGCACGGCGACTCAGCATCTAAATATTGTAGTCAGACGGTGAGGGGCTTGCATACAATATGGACATGAAATGAAGCAGAATAACTGGGGGGTGGAGGCCCGCCCTACTTATTGCATTAGGGCAGTGGGATCCGCAATGCTGTAGGCATTTCATTTGCCCATATCGGGCCAGAAGGGTACATATGCAGGAACCTGTAACAGAGTGGGTTTTAAAGAGGTTTTCATTTTGCCCATTGCTATCAAAGATGTAGACTCTGTAAACATGAGAGTCATTCAGCCTGGCGGATGGCAGAAGTTTGTCATTCCAAAAAGTGTCATTTCAAAAAGTGTTCTGTGACGGCAATAGGGTGGAGAAACAAGGGTTCAGATCACAAATGCAGACAAGTACCAGAACACATTTTGAATTTTGCATTCATATTTAAGAAGGTGCAGGTAAATCTGCTAACATTTCCTCACAAATCCAAAAGCAGATAATCCCCACATAAATGGTATCACCGGTAAGGTTGGCCACGGTGCAGTTTGGCTCATCAGGGCAGCTTAGGTTAGTCATCATGGTGCTTTGAGGGTTTGAGCTTTTTGATGCCGGCTCGCTTTATCATTGTTCCGCCTTCTTCAGCTTCGCATGCCCATGTGGTTAAGGATTGACGCCCTCAATAAAGAACTCATGGGTGATCATGTCTTGTCCTAATTCTTTAAGCAGCAAGACGCATGATGGGCACTGTGTTGTGTAGTGGGGGGCTGTTGTATGCCCGCAGGAATCTATGTAGGAATACTTCAAGATCAAAGCCTTCATCAACTGCTAGTCAGCCACTAGTCTCATCGCTTTATCAGTGCACACAGAAATCATTAAACATCCCCACTGGCCTTAGGCTAATGGGGAGTGAGTCTCGATGAATTCTTTAAAATATACGCCCTGAAAGTAGGACCCATAGTCTGTATTTCTTTGGAAATGCCAAATGTTACAAAAAACTATTCAAGGAGAGGGCTGACCTTGCAGAAGCTGTTGTAAGCTCTATTACTGGGAACATGGAATATCAAACAACCATCACCATTGCCAAGCACCCATCCGGGAAGCTGCTGAAGTCGAGGCTGACTTCAATGCAGGGGAATTAGCAGCTTTCCTCTGTGGCACCTTGCTGCACTGCCCTACACCAAAGTAAAAGGGCAGGAAAGCACTATCTTTATGCAATACGGTGCATTCCAGTCCTTTCTTCCTGCTCTAGTCCTGTTTTGGAAGTCTAGCACCAACGTGCCCACCCTTGCACCGTGGTGCAAGTGTGCCTCCATTGCATGCAGCATTGTTTTTGTGCAGGAAGGGGCACATTCTAAGAGGTGTCTGTCTAGGTGGGCAACATTTCTATAGGTACATTTCTGACTACAGCCTATTTGCTTCACTTACATTAGAATTGGGCTTTTCCCGGGGGTTCAGGATACAATCGAACAATTCACTGCATGAATCTCCTCCGACCACTGGTAGGTCTTCAAATGGTGGCACTATGGTAAATACATTTTGAAAATGTTCTTCATCAGGCTTCAAAAAATATATAGCACTGAAACAACACTTATCCTGGCCACCAATGACATTCAAATCATCATGGACTGTACAGAAACAGCAGACATAATCTTGCTTGATCACTCCGCAGCCTTTGACTCTGTCTCCCGTAACACCCTCATCACAAGACTCCAGAATATTGGTATACTAGGTTCAACTCTAAAATGGATCTGTTCCTTCCTTAAGGGAAGAGACCCAAGAGTCAGGCTGCCACCCTTCATATCAGAGACCAAGAGATTTATATGAGGAGTCTCACAGTGATCATACCTCAGCCCCACCCTTTTCAACATATACATGACCCTGCTCGCCAACATTATCCGATAACAAAACATCACCGTCATCTCCTACGGTCATGACACACAACTCATCCTCTCCCTGACGGAAAAGACAACCACCACCAGAACCAAGTTCACCAACTGCATGAGCATGCTAGCAAACTTGAAGCAAACCAACTGCTTGAAACTCACCTTCGACAAGACAGAAGTACACGTCTTTCACAACAAGACCCCCCAATGGGTGGTCATTGGAGCTAGGACAGATGACTAGCTCAACATCTAGTGTGCTCCTTTTGCTTCTACATCCTACTACTACTACTAATGCTGCGGAAGATCTTCAAACAGTTCACAATTCATTCAATTTATTTACAACCTCCACTAAAGGTTATAAAATACATCAACAAACTTCTTAAACAGGAGGTCAGAAAAAGAGTTAATAATCAGAATAAAATTAAATGTACAATAACAATCCAAGCCGTAGCTGGCACCATAATCAATGACACTCTAACTTGGTTGCAACTAAGCAGATTTTTGAGGATCAGTATATGTGACATATGCAACATGGGAGAGGCAAATCAAACATGGTTCACACCCTGAATACTGGTGTCAGAACAATGTTGTCTTATATCTGCCCATAGTAATTTTCAATAACATATTCCCCCTTCTCTTTTTCAAGAAAAAGTATTACAAAGTAGTAGCTGCTTCCCCCTTTCATGCCCCGTTGTGCTGTGCTCATGGTAACCTCACCTGACCCTGGCTAAGGATCTTCATTGCAGACCAGCAAGCTCCATTACCAGTGAGCAGAGTTCCTCAAGCAATAAGGGACATGCAAAAGCAACTTGTTTTACGTGACTTCAAAATTTAATGCGGTAAGGTGAACACCAACACTGAAATGTGTTATATTCAAGCCTGACGCATGCCACTTGACAGGGCTACCTCACCACACTTTTAAGCATTCCCTCAGATAAGGGAGTGGACCCTTAGTCCTTAGTACCAGCACCAGACCAGGAGGGTCAGAACAAGATGGACCAAACCTCAATGGATCAGGACCAGTTGGGGCCAAACCAGGAAGATGTGAAGTAGTAAACCCGGGGGATCAGAACCAGATTGTGGAATATGAAGTGTACAGGTAGAGAAGGACAGGAAGGAAGAGGAAACAGGAGAACAAGCTACAGTAAATGTAAATTGATACTTGTATAGCGCACTACTCACCCACAAGGGTCTCAAGGCGCTTGTACGAATACCAATGTGGAACCCATCCTGGCTTTCCCTGTGAGGCGTCCACTCCTGGGCACCCCCAAGGTGGAGGCCAGGCATCCTTAGCGTTGTGGGGGCCGTTGTGGAGATTAATCAAGCTATTGCCCAGAGTTGCAGAGTGGGACTCCATGATTGGAATAGGCACCGAGGCGAGAATTATCAGGTCCGTGGAATTTTGAGCCCAAGACCCGCCGAGGTGGGGAATTGAACCCTGGTCCCGGGCTAGACCTCTGCATCAGGGTCTGACGCTCTAATCATTGAGACAAATAATAGAGTTGGGATGCACAGCTGCTTATTGCGATAATCCGTGTTTGCCCTAATTTCATAATCTGTCACTGATGCGTGCTCATTGGCTAGGTGACATGCCCACATGTCACCTGAATAAACAACAATGTAGGGTGGGGCACCCTTGTACCCCAAGCCAATCGCACTGCTAGGGCACCTCTGCCACCTTTTTTTTGTTGAAAAATATTCTTCTGTTTTAACTCACTTTGTTCCATGTACTCATTTATTTCTTTTTTTCTCATTGTTATTTTCACTTCCATATCATCCAGAAACTTAACAACTCCACACACGGGATAATTTGCCATTTCCCAAGGTTCTCATGCCCAAGTTGTGTCACTCCAGGCCTCTTACAGGAACACGAACAATGCAAAAGTCGATACCAGCGTTTATTAAAAGACCCAATGCATTTCAAGCTCCGAGAGCCCTTCGTCAGGGGGAGCTATAAACAACAATAAATTACAATGAGGCTATAACCATTAACATTGTCTCTCTATTTGCACATATTATTTAGTCTTACTTCACTGCGTAATGGCAAATTGACCCTGTTTACCATGTTAAATACACTAATCACTGAGGCACACTTCTCCACAGTAGTGTCAGGGGACAGCAGGAGAGGGAGTATGAAGACCACTAGGTCTAAAGGTACCTTTGGGATCAGAAGACCAGAACAAGGAAGATCAAGTGGACTAGATAGATCACGGCCAATGGTATCAGGAATTGGGATAAGAGTGCCAGGGGGACAGGGTACAGGATACTGTTTGAAGTATTCTGCTGTAATGATACCAGGGTACTTAGCCAAGAGTACCAATTGGTATGAATGAGGAATCAGAAGAGGATCATGAGCACGATGACCAGGTCAGTAGGGCTATAACCAAAAGGACCACACTCAGTGGATAATGTACCAGGTGGATCAAAAAGGCAGGGACTAGGGCAAGGAGGACCAAGAGGACCCAAACCAAGAGCATGACTAGGAGTGCCCCTTCTAGGAGAACTAGGGCAATGAGAAGACAATGTGAATAGGTCCAAGAAGGGAGGCAGGGCTAGTGCAAGGACAAGGAAAATCATAAGGACTAGAAATAGGAGAAACTAGAAAGGTTAAGACTTTATGAATTAGGAAGGACCAGGATGGACAGGTGATCAGGTGTAGGGTGACCAGAACATGAGGGCTATAATATTTATAACTAGGAGGGTCACCATTGAGAAGATTAGAACTACAATAGCTATGGGTTCCAGATTTAGGAGAGCTAGAAATAGAAGAGCCTGAAGAAGAAAGATAAGGTAACTATAAGATAAGGTTCTGTGGGTACCGAATATGGAGGAGGACAAGGACTGTGTAGACCAGGAATAGGTTGTTGAGGCTCAGAAGGGCCAAAGACAGGGTGATGAGGACTGTGGAGACAGAGGCCAGAATAAAAAGATCTTAGAGATCCATGGAGGATTAACACAAGGGCTTGTGGAACCAGAGACAGAACTGTAAGATTCAAGAGTACATGCTTTAAACCAGATTCCCGGGATGATTACAAACAAGCTTGCCAACCTTACGAGAGTGAAGAACCAGAAAAACAAGGAGCACGAAGGCACAGGCCAGAAGGATCAGGGCCATATCAATAAGGAACTGAGGGACTAGATTATGAGAAGGAGGAGAAGGTCCAGCAGGATGAGGGAGAGATGATTAGCAAGGGATGGCATTAAAAGACTAGACAAACAAGGACCAAAGATACATCGTGGCCAGGGTGGCTACGTCCAGAGAGAGAAAGGCTAAGTTGAGTAGAAAGGTCAGGACCAAGAAGACTATGGACAGGGCTAGGTGGGCCAGGAGGGGCCAGGTCCAGGAAACCAAAAAGAATTAAAGGACAAAGACTAGGATGAGGAATATCAGAGCAGCAAGACTTGGAAGGCTGAGGGTACTGGACGAAGGTGTACAGGAGCCCCAGGACCAAAAAGACCAGAAATAAACAGGGGAACAGAAGCGGAATGAGGACCAAAATCACAAAGAAGAGAAAGGCAAGGGTGACAAGGAAGAGGTCCATTATGAGGAGGGGAAGGCCTGGGTGATTCTAGGCTATGTATCAGAGCAAATGCTTGTAATTACAAAGGCCATGTCTCTTAAGCTAATCCCATTGGATACCTCACTTTTTATGCCCACCTAAAGCACAGATGGACTCGAAAATCACGGCTTACAGATTGCAAAGGGCTGTGTTAGTAAAAAGCCAGAACTCTCACACATGAACTATGCTGAGGCCGCCAGAGGGGCCTTAAGAGACAACACAGGAAAGAGCTCAGGGAGATGCAAAAGTGCTCTGAAGGATGCTGACACAGTGGACCTGAGGGAGATGAGGGTCAGAGGGACTGAAACTTGAGAGAGGGGTTAATCTAGTTTTGTGAAAATGGTAATGATCTGAGAAGGATGGCAAAATGGGCTACCATAACTCATAACACTCAAGTTAGCGAAAAAGGCCAAGAGCTAACTGAAAAAGCCAAGGGTCTATTTGAACAAACAAAGAGGAGTTCAAGATTTGGAGAAGGCTCTGACGACTGAAAGTGTGGCACTGAGAAGCAGCATTTAGATGGTTCATATGTCTAGCTTTGTATTCACTGAGAACAGAGGCCAGCAACTGTTTGCTGAGCACCAGATGAGTAGCCTGCAAAGCTATGAGTGAAAGTTCAAGCGTGGTGAAGGCTTATATGGAACAGATGTGTTTAGATTGTCAGTAAAAGGGATTCTGTGTTTCAAGAGGGGCAGAGCCAATGGAATTAAACTTTTTTTTTTATGACTGTGGCGTTTTCCGCATCATTATAGATTTGCCTCATTTGCCACATAATCCATCATGGGATGCATCATCTGCAGAATATAACACCCAAAAATTGTTTCTAGGTCGAATGGATCAAAAGTCACTAAAAGACGTCGCCGTGCTGCTGTGCAGTGGGAGGCCCTTCACAAAATTTGAATAGTCACATTTCTGTTGCTTTCTGCTGTATTTGGGGTGGTGGGGGAAGGCTGTTAGTAATGAGGTTAAACATTTGCCCCGATAGTGTTAACATGTGTACAAATTCTAAAAGGCGAGTTAATAGTATCCCAAAAAGTGATGCATTATCCCACATTCTTTGCCTTTTCTTGACACTCGATTTAGTCAATCCTGCCGCATAATTTGGTTCTTTCCTGTCCCTTATGTGCAGTGGCTATAATTAATTTATGGAATGGTCTGTGAGGCCTGGGTGATTCTGGTCAGACCAGACTTCTAGAGGGTCTGTTACAGGTCACTACTTTTGCCCAACTCACCAGTACTTATTTTAATGACTACAGCAGGATGAATTGTCACAGATCTGGGTTTAAATCATCGTTATTTTGCTCACCACACCACCCAAGTTCAGACATGACCATATGCAAATCAGTCTTGACCCTGTGCCTCATGAGAACAGTCCAGCCTGAACTGCCAAGCCATACTTTCCCTGGACTGGAAACAAGCTTCCTAGGACCGGTGTGTGGCTATCAGCCTTGTTCTGCCAGGATAGCTTGATTCCAGTGGTGTGGAGAGCACGGGACTCACATCTGAGCATACCCGTCCCACTCAGAGTGACAAATGCAAAAACAACAATTGATGGACGGAATGATAGACAGTGGCAAAACATTCACCCCCAGTCACAGATCTGGATTTAATCCATCGTTATTTTGCTCACCACACCACCCCAGTTCAGTTCAGACATACCCATAGGCAAATCAGTCTTGACCCTGTGCCTCATCGGAACAGTCCAGCCTGAACTCCCAAGCCATGTCTTCCCTTGACTGGAATCAATCATCCTAGGAATGGTGTGTGGCTATCAGCAGTCTTCAGCCAGGATGGCTTGATTCCAGTGGCATGTAGAGCATGGGACTCTCTTCTGAGCATACCTCATTTGTCACTCGAGGTGACAAATGTAAAAACAGCAGTTGATGGACGGAATGTTGCACAATGGCAAAATATTCACTGCTGGCGCGGCAGGTTGCCCCACAACTAGAGACTGCAAAATAGCTGCTCTTGAACTAATGTCACGGAAGTCATTACTCCTGTGAAACGGATCAGGATGCCCAAAAAGAGCATGGATTGCTCAGCAGGAAAGGCTCGACAAAGCTGCAAATTTTACAAAAGTACTGAACGTCAGGTAAACAACTATGAATATTCTGGACCTCATGATTTTATGCCAAGAATTTGTAGCCAGTGGTAAATGTTCAATAAATGAGAATCCAGACTCAGAGCTGCATAAGTGGTGTGAATACAAAACCAACTTAACACTTGGACCTGTATGGCACAGGCAGAATCAAATCCTGGGAAAGCTTTGCATGTGACAGAAGGGTGATGCAATCAGAACCAGCACCCCTGTGTTCCTGTCAGTGTTTCCACATCCTAGAGGGGGTTTAGTGAGTCTGGACCCTGTAAGCGTCCTAGTGTCTGCCTGGGCTCTTTATCTATCCTTGTCTATCTGAAAAATGAACATGTCCCTCAGTCTCGTCTTGTGTTCCCTGTATCAACCTATGTGTCTCTCTCTCTCTGTCTTTTTTGTCTCACAGCAGAGCTTAATTTGAGCTGGTAGTTGCTAGTGGGACCCTCTGGTACTCATGTTTTAGGTCGAGCATTCGAAACCTCTTGTATACATGATGGAGCAAGGTTGCACATGTAAAGCGACTTGCTTGTATTCAACCCTCTGGAAAATAATATTAATGTACTAAGTAACATGTTTTGTCATATTAATATTGCATTACATGACATTTTAGGTATCATGGGAAAGCTCGACAATGTGCTTGTACTAACTATAATCCGCTTGCATTAAAATTACTGCTGCTACGTGGGATTTCCTATTGCGCATGCGTCTGTCAGACTCATGTGACATGACGTGTTCTCACGCTTGGTGAGAAACCTTTTGCTACTGCGCACTAGAACTAAGATGGCTGTTCTGTGTCCTAACGTGCAAGAAGCTTGCATCGCTGCTTTGGTAAGCTGTTCTTTTTGCCTAACCTTTAATGCAATAGTTTAAAATAAATAATGGGGAATACAATAGAGAGAAGTGGTATACAGTGCATTCATTTTATTCTGTGTCTCTAAAACTGTTTCTCTTCTATTTTTGCATGTATCGTATTTGGGCCTGAAATGTACCTCTGAACTCCATCTTTGGAGAGACTGCGCCTGTGCTAAAGAAATCCCAAGCCATTGAAGCTGTGGCATTGAAACTGCCAAATCTGACATGGATTGAGAAACTATGAGATGAGTAACCTCCTCACCCTGCCAGAGGAAGCTGAATTGTATAATTTGTTAAAAGATTTTATGTTATTGTAACATTCACTGACGGGTGGAATAAAAGTACATGAGAATATAAAGTTATGGGAGGGAACATTTAAATACATGATTGACATGTTACCTCATATTAATATGGTGAGATGACAACTCCTTGTCTTTTTGTCCAATAAAATTTGTGGGATTCACACATTTGCAACATCGGGGGTCGGTACACTGACCTGGAAAATAGTATAACTAGGATAGGCTTAGCTAGTTAGATAGTCCGACTTATCCCAATAGCTGACCTGTAAGCATGGGCGGAAAATCCGTTCCGCTCGCGGATTTTGCGGATTTTCGGTAAATTCGCAATCCGCGAGATTTGCGAATTTCCCGCAAAATCCGCAAATCCGCGAGCAGCGGATTTTATGGCTTGCTCGCACTGTTCGCGTGAGTTCGCGGCTTCCCAGTTCAACTTCGCGCCCCGCGAATAAGCGCTAAATTGCAGAAATACGATCTAAGCAAAACTGAAACTACTTACCAGGTTCAAAAGTTCAAGCTCATCATTAGTAGCCATTTCCTGTAGTGCTTCCTGAGGGGCCCCTCCAGAGTTCAGTTGCCTACTTGCAACTATTATGTGACCCTGCTCTGACCCTCAGAATAGTTACACATATGCCACAAAGGTCCTGAATTACAGCTAAGGGAGACAAGCAGGAGCCAGGCTGGAAGTTCAAATCCAGTGACACATTAATCAGCCCCTAATTCATTATTGTCAGTTGGGGCAGGGCAGGTGTTGTAACTAATTTTGCAACAATGAAAGCACTTAGCAAGTGCAAAAGATCACTAATCAGGAAGCACTAAGGAAGCAGGTGCCAGCTAAAAAAATATTCTGTGACACATTAATCAGCCCCAAATTAATTCAGGTCACTTGAGGCAGGGAAGGTGTGCTTTGCTTTGCCACAATAATGTACACTGGACAACCAGAGGGTGCTGTGATGAAACAGAGGGTGGCATGGGTGGGCCAGAGGGTGGCATGAGTAGTCAGAGAGTGGCAGTGGTGACAGAGAGTGGCAGTGATGAAGAAGAGTGTCCCAAACAGGCTGGACACGTAGAAACAACAAGTTCGCAAAACTTGCGACCCGACAGGTAAGTTCGCGTTTGCGAAATTGTACAAAACCCTCGCGAACTGGCAGAAACCCGCGCGAACACAAAAAAAAATCCGCAAATTCGCGAGAATTCGCGGATTTTGCGGATTGCGAGTTCGCAAATCAGCAAAATTCGCGAACGCGAGATTCGCAAAATTCGCCCATGCTTACTGACCTGTCACTGATGCACTCAATAGGTGATCGAGAGCAGAGGTGATGGCAGAGCACTCTGTCAGAAGATTCGATAACCCAATCGGGGTTCTGGAAAGGAGTTCGATGACCCAATCGGGTTTCGGCTGTTTGCTGCAGAGAGGGTTTAAAACACTGGCGTTTTGAACTTTAGCTGTGGTACAGGTCTTAGCTTGTGCATGGTCCTGTCCTGATCCAATTTGGTCCGTAACCTGTCCTGATTCTGGTCCGCACCTGTTTTTTTTTGCTGGCATCTGCACTTTGGGGTTCCTATCCTTTATCTCAGCCCGTGGCCAGGGTTGGTCTTCACACCTTTCTAGGTAACTATAAAGTGTGGGTTTGTCATTGTATTGTTTCCTCTTTCTACCCATCCTATGTTTTAAAATGCTTAATGACATTTCTTTCCAATTCATTGCATATTTGTTTCAAATTTCATCTTTCTAACTGAAGGAACAATTGTTGATTTATTATGGCTTCAGACATTTAAGAATTTACCTTAGATAAAGAACTTAAACTTTTCCCGAGTTTGTGGTTATTTATGAAACGTTATGTTATTCTACTACCTATTTTCTTGCTAACTCCCTTGATCCTCTAGGACTTTAGGTATCGGTGACTTGGATTGCTAAGTTTAATGATAAAGGACCGGAATGGTAAAATTATAATTGATTGAGTGTAAGTTTACCTGTTTAAGTATAAACATAGTTTATGGGCCCAGGTGAGCATGTTGAGCAGGTGAGCTTGCGCTCTATCATACACTTTACTATATACTTATATATCAGTTTTGTAACACAGGCCCCTGCATATCCTACAGTGCAGGGGTGGGGCCTGAGCTTCAGGAGGCCCCCTCTGCACAGTAGTCAGGCCTGGGAGCTCTGGATTCAATCCAGAGGGGTGGCCCTCCATGTACCTAGCAGGGAGGCCCTCTCAACTTTTGTTACGCCAGTGTTATATATACTTATATGTATTTCCAACAATGGCCCGAAAGCAACGAAAGTGCACTCGACAGCCGATGATAATTAAAAGTGGAAGCCAGCATCTGCATTCGGGTGTCTTTCTTCATCTAGCCTGATGTGTTTCGAGGCTTGGCACCCCATATTTATATTTTTTTTTTTACCCATTCTAGTAGAGCACAGGGGTAGGGATACAGAAAGTCCACCATGCCTTAACTGACACTATACTATAGTGTTGGCCTTTACCAGCCCACAATGTCGTTTTCCGCATGACTCAAACAGGGTTGGCTTATAGATCTGCCAGTACCACTTTTAGGGTGCTGTATGGGTGGTCATATATGTATCTCACTGAGGTCCTGACCATTACCAAAAAGTGTAGGTAGATCATTTCTGGTTATGAGGAATTGCCATCAATAGATAAAAGGCAAGAAACATGTTGACCTATTACACCAGCACATATTCCTGCATACCTTAGAGTTGGAGTGTGCGTCCATTAAGCTTTAAAATTCACAGTCATACACAGTATCACCACCTACACTCTTATCATACACTAGGGCCCTCACACGCACTGCACCCAAGGGCTGAAGGAATAAAAGATCTCCGATAAGTAGGCCCCGTTACGGGCGCCTGATCGGGTATTGCAGCACCGACACGAGTAGGAGCAGACCCAATGATGAAGCAAGACACCTGCCTGTTGGGTGTGTAAGGGTTTCTTTTCCGATAAGGAGGAATCCCTTATCCTGCCCTTGTAAATATCCACACACTAGGGTTCACTTGTGAGATCACTTACCTCAGCCTGCATCTATTATTAGGAACCGCATACCTTTGTTGTTTATACTAGCCTCTTATTCATAGGCAGCTTGAGTGCGAGGTTTCACAGAAGAGCTATAATTACTGATTAAGTGCATGTGGTTTCAATTTATCTGGACCCCCAGTGGGTCACGCTGAGTGCGTATAATTTACACATGCTGGGACTTGTAGTCCTTAAAGCCATAGTTATACTTTGGTAAGTTCTGTATGCTCACATCCATTAAGCAGAATAAAATACCCCAGTGAGCCTCAGAATCAAAAATTAGCTAGCATTCACGCCAAGAATTTTCAATTCTATTAGGGACACGGAGGCGAGGATTATGCTTCTCTTTCTTATATTTGCTACTCACAGCAGCCAATGAAAAACGTTTTGTATGCAAATAAAACTATATTTCCCATGATGCTTGTCCATACATCACATCCTGTATAGCCCAATAAGAGCTGCTGCACCCTGTGTCTCCTCCTCTTTCTTTGCTCGAACTTATAGTCCACACATTAATAAATCCAGTCCAATCCACGGAATATGAGTCCCAATAAACATCCTTCACATTGAAGAAACCTCTTCATACTGGAAAGTTTACGTCTTCTAAGCCAGAAGAACACCTGCTCCTTCTTCTTTACTCGAAGCTGAAAGTAATGAGACAGGAAAAACCCGTAACTTCTGCTGATACAGAATATCAAGTACATGCGGGTGGGTAATTATTACCAATACTGTAATAAACCGGGTGGGATAATCCTCGCCTCCGTGTCCTTAATAGAATTGAAAATTCTTGGCGCGAATGCTAGCTAATTTTTGATTCTATTACAGGACCGGAGGCTTCGAATTATGCTAGTTTAACGCTTATCAACACAACTACAGTCTTAAAACTCCCACCGGTACATAATATACTGTTTAAATAGAGTCTGAGAAACTCCATCAGAAGAATTAAAACTTGCTCAAAAATGGGAATTATCAAAACAAGAATGATAAGTATTGTACTTGAACATACTGCGTCTCACAATTGGTTCTAAACACCCATTCTGGCAAAAGGCCCTCAACCATCGGCTGTAATAGCCTCGTACTCACATATAAAATGTCAATAATCATTAACAATCATATGAGCAATTATACGCGAAAACCTCAGATAGTAAATCTGAGAATCATCGTTGTAAGTCATGAGGCATGGGAAGAAACACCCATAAAGTGCATTATCTCGAATTCGTGTGACCAGGCCCTGACCACATGCAGTTCAGACCTCGCTTACAGAGCAACTTCCTAGAGTATATACTGTACCTGTAAAACGCAGACTTGCCTCGCCATAGGAACACCTGAAGGTGGAATGCTTCGTAACACAGCCTGACAATATTTCATGTCCAGTCGACATACTATTATATGTCTATTAATTAAAAGGAAATCACAAGAATTATTCCGGTTCGGGATATTTACGCCACCAAAAAGGATTCGAAAGAAAAACCCAACGCAAGTTCAGCAACCTGCCCTGAACCGAGAATTAGCCGCAGAAAAACGGCCAAAATGGACGCTATAAGGTGAACGTTACTGAAGTCCCCGTACATTATTTGGTAAATAATTCACAAGTAGAGAAATCAGTCCTCACAAAGCCACCACATGGCGTACATATCAACAAAGCGACCCTCTATCGCCGAAACGTATGTCGGGAATGGAAGGACCCAGAAATACGAAATCAACGCCCTCAGCGCGTTCGAAAAACCTGGAAAGTATTGTAGATACCAGAAACTTGATCGTTACTAAAGCAAAGTCGGAATACATACCACCTGGAGAAAACTGTACTTACCACATTGCTATATGTCCAACCCAGACCCGTGCCTACTAAACGGCAATGATGAATCTGCGAGCCGTACCTCCCTGGTGAACCATAAAGGCATCTGACTTGATCTACATGAGTGCTATTACATGAGAAAAAAGGGAAAATTGTAAGGTAAGGCAGGAAACCGAGCCGGCCTCCGCCGACCCAAGGAGCATTGGAATTTCAAAGTGGAGTCCACCATGCACGAAAGTTGCGACCCAGTCGCTGGAAATACAAGGAAACCGGATGGAACAATCCTTTACTGTCATGTACGCTAAAGAGGTATACCGCAACAACCTAAATATTAAAATTTCGGCAGAATGGCGTGTGTCCTGGAACAAGTCCACTAAGAAGATGACCTATATGCCCATACCCGCTGATTTTTCTCGCAGTCGAGATATTGCGCATGCTGAACAGTAAGCCTCAGAGGCGTGCACGATAAAGAGCCCGAATAACTGAAGATCGGAAAAACTGTTTGAATGACGGTGCCCAACGCACCGCTACTGTGGCACTCACCCGAAGGGAAACACTTGCACTGATACTATTGGAAAGTCATCCTCGCATTGTAGATTGGGTCGTACAACAACTGAGTCGCGTAGGATTGAGATAAACCTGGAAATCTAATCTAAGAGCCACAAATGTATGAAGGTTATAACCGGGCTATTCCAGCACATCATAATCCGATGTCTGAGAATGCGAGGCCAAGGCCTGTTAAGATAGACCTATCCATACATATATATCCCACTAACTAGAAAGGTAAAATAACTCAGTACTCAGAGGGTACTAGAGAGCTGAGAGCTTGGGATAACCTATACCCAGCCTCAACCATTAGAACCGCCACCGGAACAACTGCCAATGTAGGGAAGGAGGAGACCTCCAGACTCTCTTCTGAACGCTATGTGCCAGAAGCTGCGGAAAACGATGGAACAGAACCGATCAACTAGTAGGAATGTGACCACAGGCAAAATACGTCTACCCTTTATACCCGCAACAATAATATTCTGTCCCAGAGGGCCCTGTCGCAAAAAGGCCTACCTGGATTGGGTGTCCTAGTGCCCAACCTTATGAAAGGCTTTGCGCCTCTCGGACGATCTGGCGCAAATGGCGTCATACCGAGGCCTATCGCTGATCGTGGCTGACTAAGACATTGATTTGCAGCCTGTCAAATCTGGGAATCCCTTTCTAAGACGACTAAAAAAAAAAGAAGCCTGGAGACGCCGTCGGGCAATTCCTCAGCTATACCCAAAAAGGGGGGGGTCGCAACGCCCTGGGCTGAATCTCGTCACAAGCGCGCGGCTGCCTTACGTATTGGCGAAAAGGAAATACGAAATAAAAATAATAAATAAAATAATAAAATAGAAAATAATAAGTAAATAGATAAAAACAAAATCATGCTCAAGGATTTGTGGTAGCAGAACGATAATGGGCGTCAATCAAGCCATGTCACTCTGAGTTAGAGAAAGTCATACTCGAGGCCCTGTTGACCACACATGAACGTGAAGAACCTGGGTGTCAACATAATTAGTTCAGGTGGCTCTTGCGCTCCTATCGGTTAGTTGTCATCCTCCAATATATATATATATATATATATATATATATATATATATATATATATATATATATATATATATATATATACCACCATCACCCTCAAGGGATATCTGTATTCAATATATAGTAGTGCAAAGCACAGCGCAATGGAGGAGTAGAGGGGGAGCCAACCCTGTGCACACTAAAACAGAGAAATGAATAATGTATAGGCTCCTCAGCAAAGCTGTAGTCGTTATACCAGTCCAAAGGGCGTTGGAGTCATTGTAAAATACAAGGAGCGTGTGCGCACTCCGAGGGTCAGCCTATTGTTAAAGCCTGGAGGCTACCAGGCAATCTGCTCAGGTAAAGCAGGAGGCACTGAGACCTTGAACCAAAACAAACATGGGACGCGTGCGACGTGCGTAGGCCAAAGCGCCCAAAATTAAGCCCAAGTGGGTTACGCACACCGGAGTGTTATGACTCCATAACCGCACTCGGCTACTAGGGAAAGCCTTTGGCGGAGAAAGCGCGAGGCCGCACAATAATTCAAACAACCCTATGGAAATGACAGGAAAATCTTTGCAATGTGGAAACAGCATCGTTGGAACCTAATCTAGGAGAAAAATACTAGACACAAACCACAGTTACCCATTTCATCATGGAGCAACGCTAGCGCTGCATTTCAGCTCCAGAGGGAGCGTTTGATTCAGTTTGCGGCCGAGCCCAGGCCTCTCATGAGGATCAATGTCGCCGGCAAAAGCAGAGCGACCTCTCCACTCCCGCAGGAGCGATCTGAAAGTTGTATCGGTGGGTGAAACCAAAAACGCTACCAAGCGCACACTGCCGTCCAGTATAAATAGTGAAAACAAACACCAGGAGAATATTAAACTTAAAATTGTAGGAAAATATAAATTATAAACATTATTTGATAATTGGAAAAAACATGACTCGGGGCACCTGGGATCGAACCCTGCACCATGGAGATAAAAGGCAACAGCCTTGCCCCGAGGCCACGTGTAAACCAATAATCTCAAAGCTGATGAGGCCTGAAGACCCCGGCAGGGAAGCGTGGCATTTGAGGATCAGCGGGAGTACAGAGAGCCTGATAAGGCCACCCGCGTAGAGGATACACCGCCGTACCCACAGTCCCAGGATGGGGCAACGAGGCGACGAGCGCCTGCCTTTATTTAAGTGAGCCATGAAGCTGTGCGGTGTTCAGCGGCCAACAGGGACTGAAACTGCGCCCGAACGGGCTAACAGAGCAATCTACAGACTCTGCTGCGGGAGGAGGCGCAACACCTGTATGCCGTACGCCGTTCCCCGCTATAAAACACTGCCATGCCCACAGGCCATCGGGGAACGTAAAGCCTGGCCGGAGAGGCCGAACCGTTAAGTAAGCCAAAGCGTCCACGGAGTACGCCGCTCCCAGCGGGAGCCGCTCTGCCCTCATTAACGGTAAAACAACCAATGGCGCCCGCGAGTGCTGACTCAAGAAAAGTATGGCAATGCTGCTTAAGTCGACAAATACACACTCCTAGTACCAAAAACCACCTTCTTGCCACAAGCATTAAACATAGCGCGACATAAGAGCAAAGCATTTTAACATTGTGCGATCTAAACGCAAAGCATTTAATATAGCGCGATATGAGCGCAAGCATACTGGTAATAACATCAAAGCTAATCCAACAGTCAACTAAGACATTAATCATAGCATAATGTTGTGAGCACTTAACTGTCTGCGTGAGCAGCAAAGGAAGAGGAGGAGACACAGGGTACAGCAGCTCTTATTGGGCTATCCAGGATGTGATGTATGTACAAGCATCATGGGAAATGTAGTTTTATTGGCATACAAAACGTTTTTCATTGGCTGCTGTGAGTAGCAAATATAAGAAAGAGAAGCATAATCCGAAGCCTCGGGTCCTGTAATAGAATACTGCGCTGGTCATGTAACTCCCATCTGCTCTGCTGAACATCGGGTGTAGGCATAGTTACCCCTAGCAGCCTCTCCATTATTTCTAGGGATGGTGCAGCTTTCCAGGGCAGGGCAGCCTTACCTTACTAAGAGAGCTGTTGATGAGTGGTTTGAGCCTGAGAAGAAGAGGCGTGTCAGCCTCAAAACGCGTCGCTTGTTTGAAAAATATTGGGCAATTACGGATGCGAGCAGCAGCGAGGCAAGGAATCCTTCATGGTGGGGAGCGCTGGGAGTGCTCTTTCAAAGCTTCAGGGCATCTTTGTTTCCATACTTATACGTATATGTACTTTGTGGGCTCTGGAGATCAGCCCTAGGACTTGTCTGCTTCCTCTTAGAGACTTTCTTCTGTTCAACTGCCTCTATTTAACTGTCTTGATAGAAAACGACCAGCAGAGGTCAGTAAAATATTAGAATCACTTTAGCATTCTTTAGATTTTGGCCCATGGAAATTGTCTTCCACAATGACCTTGAGCTCGAGCAATCTTGTATTTTCAGTGGTATGACCACCAAAGACCCTGATTTTATATTAAAAACAGAGGTTGTACTAAACCAGTTCCAGCTGAAAGGCAACATTTCTCTCCATGTGTTCCCATACCAGGCGTGTCAAGCAGTTTGGTGATTACTTTCCCTCCATGTTAAAGAACATTAGATGTTTCAGCACCCAGGCTAATGTGCTGCATATCTAAATACATATAAGGTCCCAAAGGCAAGAACAATTGCATTGCAAATGCTTGTTTTGTTTACCATAGCTTTTTATTAAATTTCACAACACATCAACACACAAAGCATAAGGACCACTCGTCAACAATTGTATGCAATTCCAGGTGACACCGGCAGCAGAGATATAAAAGTAACAGCAAAATCACCTACATTAGGTGCATCTGTTTAAAAACTGCAGCGCTGCCTTAGATCTAACAATAACAAAAGCCCTTCAAGTGCATTGTGTTGTGGAAGTAGTTGAAGTATTAAGAGTAATAGTGGAGTATTTGTATGGTGTTGAGCATTTTGCTGCAGTCGGCATTGTGATGCCATCCTCCCCTAATCAACAGTCCCCATCTATGCAAACCTGTGCTCGATCTATCACTACAGTGCACCTACTGCCATGGAGGGCACATATTTCATCTAGGTCCCAATTTTTCCTGGGTAAGTTTCCCATTCAGCAAATCGGGAGCCTCTACCAGGCATCACGTTATTCTTGGCTTGGGCCCATTTCCAGAGATCCATCACCTGGTCTCCGAGTGTCGGTTGCATTATGGCTTTCCATGCCATCGCAATACTTCGCTTAGCAAGCACCAATGCCAGATCAACAATCTGTTTCTTCGTGCTGGTCATTAACCCCAACAAACACAGCAAGACATCTGTAGGCATGAAGATCAGTTAAGTATTTAAGTTTTGCGCCCAAGAATCCCACTATAACTACAGTGCCATACCATATGCAGGAAATAGGCGGACTGCTCTCCACATCCTGGGCATGCTGTTTCGGCTTCCGGAGACATGAAGCCTATTCTATGGGGGTTAAATACGTGTGATGGGGGTAATATACCTCATATTAGCAATTCTGGAGACCCCGTTCATCATTTTTAAGCTTTTCTCCCATTGTTGGTCTGATAAATCCAAGCCTAGCAATCACTCCTGCCATTCCCTGAGATGTCTCAGTGACTGTGCAGTGTTATGCAGCAGTGCTTTGTAAAGCAACTTGACAGCATACCTGCTGAAGCCAAGTGTCAATGATAATTTTCGTGGTTTTGAGTAGGGGTGGGCAGAGAACTCCGCTCCACCAGCAGAGCGGAGTAAGCCAGCCACCCCTCCCACACCCCAGGTGCCTGCCCAAAGCCCAGGCCCCGGGCCCGGTCCCTGCTTCTCAACCCAGCCAGGCTAGAGGGATCCGGGAGCCTGCCTGGCACAAGGGACCCTTGTCCAGGGCACACAGACTCTCGGCTGGCCACAGGATGAGGGCTCCTATTCCACAGATTTTTTTCATAATTCAGTGGAACTCTGCGTAGTGCCACTACGCCAACTCCACCCAGGGTTAATTCCTATAACCTTGCGGCAATCAACAGAACTGTTTTTGAGTGCTTAAAGTGCTCAATGAGGTCAAGTACTGACTTTTGGACACTATTTTTTGAAAGAAAAATCCATTGGAGATACAAATGTGGTTTTGTATGTTTTGCATACGATATTGGTCATTATTGCCATGCCATGCATGCATTGTACAGCAAATGTGCATGTAGCACTGTTCAAGTGTCTGTAATCTAAGACTAAATGATGTGAACAGAAACAAAGGATTAATCATTGTGAGGCGCAATTTTCTATTACACCCTAATATTCAAGTTGTGTGAGCATTTCTCTAACTTGTTTTTTGGCCTCATGTTTAATGGGATATTTTCTTTGTGGTTGTGGGCTGGACCTCACAGGTATGGTCTGGTAAGAGAATCCTTTGTCACAGCCCACGTGGTTGTGATATAATGTGGGAGCTTTTGCTAAGGATCACTCCTTGGCATGGGTGAGGGTGTGTTTTACTGATTTTGAAATGAGGTCAGAAAAAGCTGGGAAGATTACTGTTTCTCATAGTGGGCAATCCTTAACAAATTTAGATGGCCAAACATTTTTAGCCGAGAGAATGTCATAGCCGATTGAAAAGTTCTCTGAAAGGAAAACATTGATAATACATGGTATATTCCCCCCTCCATTTAAAGGTGCAATTCCACCTGGACGTAGTCACTCATTGCTGCTTCCACCAGACTCTCCATCAGATTCTTTTCAATTATCAGGACTTCTGCCAAGCTGTTCAGCATGGTCAGAACCAATTCCATGGTCAGAAGCAGAGTAGTCCTCAATATCGATGGCATGCTTGACTTCAATCCCAGCCACTTTCTTCTTTTTAAATCGAAGCTTTTTCTGTGTAGGTTTCTCTTCTTTCTTTATTATGAAGTCAGAAGAGCATTGTGAGTCTTTCTTTGGTTTCACATACTCCTCTGATCTGCGCTCTGATCATCCTCCTTTCTCTGAGTGTTTTTTGGATGGTTCCTGGCAGGAACAAGAAGGGCCTGTATCAGTATCCTGATATCCATCAGGCTTCTTGATTGTATCACAGTTGCACAAATTGTAGTGCTTATTAAAGGACTCCTGTTGAGGAGATCCACCCTGTGTTTTAGTCTTTTATTTTTTATTAGTATTATCCAATTGTTTTTTAGAAGACTCCTATGCCTGTTATACTTTTTAGAGTTTCCCTTAAGTTGTGCTTTATTAAGTCTGGCTTCTGAATGATCTCCACCTACGAATTTCTAGGTTTCTTCAATAATTTTAGGTAATTTGCACTCCTGATCTACCTGAGCAAACTGCGTGAGCTGCTGGCATATAGCTGATGCTGCCACTTCCCCTTTTACATTACTAAGTATTATAGAGGATAATGTAGAATACTTGCCTGTTAGTTTCATCCCCCAAGTCCAGAGCAGGGGCTGCCCCATTCTGAATCTGGTTAAGTACCTCAGGCAAAACATCTAATGATGGTGCACCATGCATTCTGGTATAGATGGCAGCATAAACTGTGTCCCGAGTGATGCAGTCTTCCGCTGGGTGGGGTATGTTCCCCATTGGCAGGCATATTATGTTTTTCTTGGGGTCCTGTATGGGGAAATACCATTTTAAGCTGATTCATTTTTTGTGCAATCCAGAATGGAATCTCATCCAGTCCGTTGGCAGCCTTACCCAATATTGCATTAATGGTTATTGGGCTAATTCCAGGCATATTCAATTGTGTTTGCGAAGCTTGAGAAGCCCTTTGTAGGATAGCCATTATGGTTCACATAATGAATTGTACTAGACGTCTAGAGAGTATAACTCAATCTGTGTGTAGTTCTCCAAGCTCTATATTTGTAATGTTTACTATGTCTGGATGTGGTGTATAATCAGTTAGGACTGGTCATGTTGCTCCCTCAATACTGAGAGGACATAGTCTGACCTTTTCTAATGTATGTGGTAGGGTGCCTAGGAACCAGTTCATGTGTTCCTGATAACTGAGTGGGATTTCTAAATCCTCATATTGCGCTATATTGGTTTGCTACTGTTACTTCAGTGTATGTGTGAAATATTCCCTGTGTTGGCATCTACTGCTGGGAATGTGACCCATGAATTGAATATCCCTGCTTTGTACAATTCATTAGCCTCAACCAAAAAAGTAACTTCCCTTCCTATTTGTCGGAGCTCATGTTATGTTAACATTTGTGTTAATGCATGTCTCTAAATAAGTGGCAGAACAACTTGTTATAGATAAGCCATTGAAGTATTTGGAATATCCGGAATTTACAGTAGGTACCTTCGTGGGGTGATTCATTTAAAGGTTCAATCAGGAACAACCTACATCTAGTAACAGGGGTTCCCTAAATAACTTAGGAGGATTTTTTTCCTAACACCACAGATGTCTCCAGTTAATTGGTGAGTGGGTGTTTGGGCACACAAAAGAAAAAACAACTCGGGAGACCCATTAAATAGGTACTCAAGCTAGTTTGTTGGTGGCGCCATTTTGTATGGTAGATACTTTCTCAGTAAAACTGAGCCTTTTTTTAGATAACATGAAAGTCAAAATTGCACTGGACTGAGCCCACGCAATCGATCAGTATATGTTGTCTTAGTCCTGGCTAGATCAGAGTGCACCATCTGTACCCCTAAACATGACAAGGTAGCAATTGTATTGTGCAACCTCAGTACATGACAACCCTGTATCCCCAAGTAAACCATGAAAACAGATTTAAAGCTGTTTCCTTTGATAGCTCAGGCATGACCAAAGAAAGACACAAGTAATACTGGAACTGACATTACAAGATTTATTGAAGCAATAAGATTCACATGTAAAATACGTGCACTGCAATTATCAATATAAGGAAACAGAACAGAGTAATCAGCATCACAAGAATGGTAACAAAATGAACAGTTCAACCATTATACTGTTATATAGATAATATGCTTGCATATAACTTTGCGCTCCCTTTCCTAGTGTGCCTAGGGTGAGGGAATTTGCCAGAATCCTATGTGATCTAAAACCTCAGTTACGTGTGGGTATGTTTCATCTGGAAGCCCGTCTTGGTGTAGAGCTGGGAACCATCCTTCTCAGGATGTAAATCGGATTCAGCTGGGCAGAAATTCCAGCCTGGGGAGACCTCAACAGTGTCAGCGAAATGCTCTTCTTCATCAATAAAGTAACCCTGGGCGAAGAACTACGCTCCGTTCGCGGAGTTTGCGGAGTTTCGGCAATTCCGCGCTCCGCGGAGAACGCGAAGTTGTCGAAAACTCCGCAAACTGCTGCGTAGCGTAGTTCTCGCGCGCTCAATAGCATTTTCGCGTGCGCGAGGATGCTTGTTGGTAAGATCGAGTTGCCGAACACGCAGAAACTGCAATCTGGCACAGAATAACTCGCGAACACGTTAGTAGTGACCGGAAATAAGGGGACGCGAGCGGGCGGGACAAACCTCATGGGTAACTTCGCGTGCTACACATCCCAAGCATGCAGGCAATCAATCAATCAATCAGGATATTTGTATAGCGCGCTACTCACCCAGAGGGTCTCAAGGCACTTGGGGGAGGGGGGTCCGCTACTGCTTGAACAGCCATGTCTTGAGTTGCTTCCTGAAGCAGAGGTGGTCTTGGGTCAGGCGGAGGTGGATGGGGAGGGAGTTCCAAGTCTTGGCTGCCAGGTAGGAGAAGGATCTTCCTCCCATGGTGGATCTTCGGATGCGTGGCACGGCAGCGAGGGCGTGGCTGGTCGATCGTAGCTGGCGGGTGGGAGTGTAGAAGGTCAGGCGGTTGTTGAGGTACCTGGGGCCCAGGTCGTGGAGGGCCTTGTGTGCGTGGGTGAGGAGTTGGAACGTGATTCTCTTGCTGATGGGGAGCCAGTGAAGGTCTCTCAGGTGTCCGGAGATGTGACTGTGTCGGGGGATGTCCAAGATGAGTCGTGCGGAGGCGTTCTGGATGTGTTAGAGTCTTTTCTGGAGTTTGGCTGTGGTTCCGGTATAGAGGGTGTTTCCGTAGTCCAGTCGGCTGGTGACGAGTGCCTGTGTGACCGTCTTCCTGGTTTCGGTGGCAAGCCATGGGAAGATCTTTCGGAGCATGCGTAGGAAGTTGAAGCATGATGATTGGACGGCGTTGACTTGTCTGGTCATCGAGAGGGAGGAGTCCAGGATGAAGCCCAGGTTGCGTGCGTGGTCCGTTGGTTTGGGTGCGCTGCCCAGGGCAGGGGGCCACCAGGAGTCGTCCCAGGCGGAGGGTGATGATCCAAGGATGAGGACTTCCGTCTTGTCTGAGTTAAGTTTCAGGCGGCTGTTCCTCATCCACTCGACTACGTCTTTCATCCCTTTGCGTAGGTTGGTTTTGGTGGTTCCTGGGTCGTTGGTGAGGGAGAGGATCAGCTGGGTGTCGTCGGCGTAGGAGATGATGTTGAGGTTGTGTTGGCGTACGATGGCTGCGAGGGGGCTCATGTAGACGTTGAAGAGGGTGGGGCTGAGTGATGATCCTTGTGGTACGCCGCATATGACTTCGGTGGCCTTGGATCTGTATGGGGGGAGGCGGACTCTCTGGGTTCTTCCGGTGAGGAACGAGATGATCCACTCCAGTGCCTTCTCTTGGATTCCGATGTTGCTGAGGCGCTGCACTAGGGTGCGGTGGCAGACCGTATCGAATGCTGCGGAGAGGTCCAGGAGGATGAGGGCCGCTGTTTCCCAGTTGTCGAGCAGGGCTCGGATGTCGTCAGTGGCTGCGATGAGGGCGGTCTCGGTGCTGTGGTTGGCGCGGAAGCCGGACTGCGAGTGGTCGAGGCTGGTTGGGCGAGCGCAATTGGTGATCCACTGTGTGAGGTTGTTGGCTGCTTGGTTGGGGTCCTTTGAGCTGGCGGGCGGGTTCTGGCTCAGTGAAGTGGTGAGCTGGTCGGTGGTGATCTTGTTCCAGTTCCTGCGGGGAACCTGTTGCGGGTGGTGGTGAGTCGTGGTCTTTCTGAAGCTGAAGTGGACGCAGCTGTGGTCTGTCCAGTGGAGTCCGGTGGAGTGGCTGAAGGAGATGTACTTGCTGGAGGAGAAGACTGGGTCTAGCGTGTGTCCGGCGCAGTGGGTGGGGGTGTTCACCAGTTGCATGAGTCCGAGGTTGGCGAGGTTGTCCAGCAGGGTGGTGGTGGTGTTGTCGTTGTTGTTCTCCAGGTGGAAGTTGAGGTCCCCTAGGAGGATGTAGTCAGCGGAGGCGAGGGCGTGCGGGCTGATGAAGTCTGCGATGTCTTCGCTGAATTGTGTGCGAGGTCCTGGGGGTCTGTAGATGAGGGTGCCTCCGAGTGTGGTCTTGGGGTCGGTGTGTATCTGGAAGTGAAGATGTTAAGCGGCTGTGAGGGTGTCGTCTGAGTTGGTCGTGATGCGGATGGTGTTCTTGTGGACGATGGCGATGCCTCCTCCTGTCTCGTTGACGCGGTCTCTCCGGATGATCTTGTATCCGTCCGGGATGGCGACGGAGATGTCGGGCGCTGAGGAGGCGTTCATCCATGTTTCCGTGAGGAAGGCGACGTCTGGAGATGTGGTGTTGAGCAGGTTCCAGAGTTCCACGGCGCTCCCGAAGACGAAAAATGGCTTGCGAACGGGTCAAGCAAGCTACTACGCATGATCGCGGAGCTATGCGTAGTTCGCGGAGTGCAAGTGCATCTTCGCGTAGCTCGCGGAGTGCGGCTACGCGAACTACGCCCAGGCTTACAATAAAGGAGTGAAGTCCCCAGAGTTAAGAAAGCATCATGGGGTGGTAGCAGTTTTGTCCACAATACTAGTCAATTTTAAAATAAAATGCAGATGCAGCTTAAAAACCAGACGAACTTCCTCTGCTTTAGCAAACGGTGAAAATCGTAGTCGTTTTCACTTGCTCTATAAACTTCTGTGGCATTTAAGATCTACAGGAGCCTTTGATTGAGGAATGTGCTAGTGTCAAGACACCTTCAGACAATTGCACCCTTTACAGAATTTTAATCAAATCACATTTAAACCAAATGTCGTTTGATTAATAAACTTTACCCATGTTACCATGCCAAAGGACCAGTCAGGCCGCAATTATTGATTCTACCTTTACAGAGCTGTCACTGAGCTGACAATAAAAAACAACACTTAGCCCTCACACAAAATGTCCACGGCTCTGATAATATGCCTATGATGAAATGTAAATGTAAGCTAAGTTATTTCATAAAATATTATCCCATACAGGCATGCAAGCAAATGTGTGTCAAGTGTCAGCTTTCAAGAAAGATGTCAACTTTAAACGTGAGTGTGTAAAATGGTGGCATTCCAGCCAGGTCCTAATGTGACCAGATAACAAATCCAGACCCATGGCGTGGCTCACCCAATTCATTGGCTGGGTGCCCTCCTCCATTTACAACTCAGACTTAGTACATGGGGCAGTCGGTCACTTGATAAAATGATTTGTAAAAGCCATGGATGTGAAACAAAGAGCCATATCAACATGCACAAATTTGTCAACACTACCTTCAAGGCTTCTCGTAGCAAAAAGGAAGGAGAGTGCTGACAATGAAAGAATGTTTAAAACAAGTGATCTCTTGGCAGGGACTCCCGACCATTGTTTTGTACATGAACATAGTCATGAGTTACCAGAGAGAACTACTGCACACAGGTGGGAAAGAGGTAGGCACATAGCTACAGGCGGGGGTGGGGGGGAGGTGTTTGCGTTATGACACCTCTCAAAATGCATTTTTAATTTGGTAGTTGGGCCCAGTGGCCAGATTTAGTTTGCTAGGTCCATACTGGTTGTTCTTGTTATCATTTCACAGAGGTTCTAGTTTGTTAATTTTTTGGATAGGGATATTAAATCTGTATCCTGACAAGTTTACAAAAAATATAGTAAGTCTGCACCCATTTAAAGACCCTCTGAATGGGTGCAAGGGTACTACTGTTTCAAATTTCCAAACTTTGGCAGTAGTAGTCTTGGAAAGCTGTAGCAATTTCAAGACTCCAGGCATGTTAATGATAATCAGACAACCAAAGGTGATGAGATGAATGCTTGGAAATAGTCTAACCAGTGGCAATTGCTGTGGGCAGCAGACCAACCCATTGTTTTTTGCTCACTGTGCCGCTCCAGACAGAGGCTGACCGAATGCAAATCAATATTGACCCTTTTCCTCGTGGGAACGGTCAATCCCAAACATCGGTCATCTGACCCACCACCTTGCAACCCACTGCAGTTTTAGTTCGAAAACTTGAGATTCATGTGCCCTGAATTTCACAGACTAAGCTGCGTCCCGCATATTAGACCGTTTCCTTCACCATCTAGTGAGTGGTAGAACCACCACATGTGTGGCTCCCTCTAGTTTGGTATTTATTAAGAAATTTCACAATAGAAACCAACAGAGCTGCAAAGTGACTGTAAAGCTTGCTGGCACCAACAAGCACCAAAGTAAACAAATAGGTAAACAGAGAGGAGAGAAATCCGTATTCAAGAGTTACACAGAAAGTTAAGTGTTCTGTACATCTTTATTTACAAAGTAAAGACTGAGAGGAAGTCTTTAAACATTTCATCCAGAGACAGCAGGCAGTGTCTATTCATCTTTATTCATTTAAAAACAGAGTCAGCTTTCTTCACCCAGGAGGCAAGACCTGCCTTCCATGTGTCCTGAGATAATGTCTTCTTCATGTGGAGTCGGTCAGGAGTGTGCAGCCTGGAGCCCCTGATCCACATCTGCAGAAAACAACAGAAACAAAAAAATCACCTTCTAGTAGGAGATACCTCATTGATCTTTTGTGAACAACACGTTTTACTTAAAAACCAAAGGCACAATATGTGCCCGGATACATCAATGAGACTTTCGACAAACACACCTCACTTCGATATTCCCATGCTCCCTTGCAAGCCAGGGGTGTAGCTTCCATTGGTGCATCAGGTGCAGTAGCACCCGGACACTGAGGCCTGAGGACCTCTCTGAATTCTGATGATTTCTGTATTTCATAGCTAAAACAGATGTTCCATCAACTTCCCAGTCCTCAGGTGACTCAATGGCTTCACAAATAGTTCACAAATGTATCAAACACATATTACACATACGAGCGATCAAGCCTGAAATGGATTCCTATGTTAAATAATGGGTGATTTGATTTTCTTGGACAGTGAACCAAACACCTTTCAACTGACACAAGGCAACCTTTTTGGCGGTATTTGGATCAGACTGTGATGAACTGTGCAAAGTTGGCTGGCATCACCGCGCTGCACCATAGCAGCAGCACTTCTGTGAGTTAGAGGTGTGTGAGTTGTAAATTCCAATCTTTTGTGACAAAGATTGTTGTAATGGCACAAGTTCCTACAAGAAAAAGATGGGAATGGGGAGTTCTTTCTGCAATAGAAGTCTGCAACAAAAAGTTGATATGGCAGGTTTAAAAAAAACTTGGAATGGGTGAAGTTGGAGAGTTAATTCGGGGGAAGGATTTCTCTTGTGACCCCCTACTGTCGCCAAGGCTCCTTTCTTGAAGGCAAGTGGAGCTAAAAAAAGGTTAATAGTCCTTCTACTTGGCCACACATGCTAAACACCAAACTAAATGCACAAACTAACCCATCCCTTTTACGCTAAACAGTACCAGTGGCAGCTGGCTTCAATACAAAATGGTGAGGGGTGAAGGTGCTCGACTCTCCGCTAATGCGGAGCTGGAACTCGACCGGTGCAGCACTTCTGCTTTCCACAAGCAGGAAAAAGAAGGTCTTCCTTCCAGCTTGTGGAACCCAACTCCCACCAATCTTGGAGCTGCCTGCATGCTGTGAAAGCTGTTCCAGGATTGGTGGGAGCAGGCTCACCCAGTGCTCCTTTTGAGGCTGGGAGCCAGAGCCAGCAATCCCCAGACTGTTTCACAACCTTTGGATTGCTAGATCTACACATCGCATGTCGGGCTGGCCGTTGCAAGACGGCTGGCCACTCTGACATGCCCACTGTAGACAAGTGCTGTCATCTTGCCTTTGCAGGATTCAGCCCCACCCTCACGTTGTACACAGCACAAGCTGGTGGGGTACTTAATAAATAAAATGGGATTGAATCGCCATTCTATTTATTTGTGTTTGTCTGCTGCACTCACAGCAGGCGGGGCGACGCTCCTGACTACGAGCCGCCCTTGCAAATTACCCTCCCTTTAAGGCTGCACAGAGCAGATCCCCTCCCACCTTTAAATTTCCATGTCTTAACAAGTTTAACTAAGAAATCCTATTTCTTACTCTTTTTCCTTCAAGCTTCAATGTTTCCTAATCTTCTCAGGCTACCTCCAGTTCCTTCTCCAATCAGTCCATTACATCTCTTCTCTTGCCCTCCAATCTCTTTCCTTGCCTTATCCTCGGCTATCTCTTTTCCATCACCAGAGAAACCCTCCGCAGAGGTGTTCTTTCTGACCCCCAAAGCCCTTGCCATCTTCTTCCAAACTTCCATTGTCCTCTTGAATGAAACTGTGTTCCCCCACCAGAAGCAGTGCCCTCGGAATACCGGAAATAACCTCGGCCATTTTATTGTCCAGAGAAGGAGTAGGTTACTCATTTGCTCACAGACAGACAGTTGGTAGACAGGCATCGAGGAGTCAAAATCCCTGGTGTGGAGTAATGGGCAGGAGCTGCAGCCAACGATATGCAACGTCATGTGCGACAAAATGTGATACCCAGCTTTGGGTTAGATGCTTGCGGGGGGTTAAGCCACCTTCATGTGGGTGGCCACAGGGCCGGGCCCTGTAGACAAGGCCCTGTGTGCATTGCTGAAGGCCATGGAGTGGGAGTTTGCGCAGGGCCTGGCCACAGACGAAACATGGGGGATAGGCTTTACGAATGACAAATTATATTAGGTTAAAGTAACATTAAAGTTAGGTATGATAAAAAATATTTGTTTTTGTTTACGAGAAACCTCAGATATTCTCAAAAAACAGAAGGTTAAAGGATTGTTATAGTTAGGTGAATATGTCAGTGACTACATTAATGGTTTGAACTAAAAAAACACAGAATTTCACCAGTTATAGTTAGCAAAGATAACTATAACTTGCACCCCCGCCATGCACCGCTTGTAACCTCTCATATTAGCTCACTCATAACATGTTCTATCACATAATTTATGACATCACTGATGACATCTCAAATTACATCACTGATGGCATCACATATTACATCAACCAATGAGTGTGCTAGTGTGTTGTATAGTTTACATATTGGCAGATAACTACCATATTACTTTTCTATCTATTTCGGTTATGCCTGCACAGCGTGAAATCTCTTGTATTTAATATATCTTAAAAGGGAATCTTATCAGTTCCCCGTGCTGAATTACTGTGTTCATTGGCTTTTGTGTGGAACATTTTTTTGTTAGCTTCCCCTGGCTGCATGCATTTACAATACTTCGACAAAAGCTGTACACACTGTTTTAGCCCAATTCACTGTTATGATGAGACCTCTTCCCACGGAAAAAGCAGAGATCTTCTAACAGTATGCTGGAATGTTTGCTTTTTATTACTTAGTTGTGTAAAGCAGGTAATTTAGCCTTAGGTCGTTTGTGGCATTTCCTATTCATGCCTCAGTACACTTCTTTGCACTTTGTACGCTCTATCGGATTGCTTTTTTCAACGTAGTCTATTTGGTCATTATGATCAAGTTCTTAATGTTGTAATAAACTTTGCATGTTGAAAATAAAGTTAGTATACAAGAGCTATGCTAAACACATAATATCGCTATATTTGACTACTAAACAGGCAGTCACAATTGCAGTTACTACGCAGTTAAAGGGACTTGATTTGACAGATGCAGTAGATGCAGTAACACCAGGACCAAAAGCTCTAGGCACCCCACTAAACCCACCTCATTGCTAAATTTTATGACTAAACAAGGCAGTCAAAAGTGCATTTATCTAGCAGGCAATAGGGTCATGAGTTCAATGGTGCAGCAGGTGCAGTAACACCAGGACCAGAAGCTCTGGGCACCCCACTAAACCTAGAATATTGCTATATTTTACTACTAAACTGGCAGTCACAAGTGCAGTTACCTTGTTGGAGCTCCAGGCTTCTACCAGCCATTATAAGCCCAGAGCACTCCATTGTTTTCAATGGAGCTCCCAACATTTCAGTGTTCTAATTATGCTTTGACTAGGCATTTTACCTCTAAATGTCTATACAGAACACTGGAGTGACTCAAGTGAAAAGACAGGAAAACGTGAATTATGTAGAGGAGGAGTCCACGATTTAGCCCATGTGCTGTACATTTATCCCAATAAAGAATTGGGAGAAGCCAGGCATCATTCTTTAAAACCTACATGTTTTAAATATAATCTGCTAACTATTAATGACCAGATTGTCTTAATTAAAACCCCCCAGATGAATTTGGCTGGCACAATTTCCATAGATTCTTAAAGTATTTTTTATCATTATTTTAAAAATAAATTATGTATATGGTCTGTTAACATTTTATAAAAATTTATAGATGCTGTATTTATCTTAAATTGACCATCTGTGAAGAGGTCTAAATCAATAGAACTGAATTGAAATTGACTGGAGGTTCTTCCTCATGTTTCCAGGACAAAGGAGTAGCTTTGAAGGGTCATTTGTCAGACCTCCTCATCATGCCATAGAGACACTTCAAGACAAAAGACGGTACCCAGCTGACCAGTGGCATTTCCATGTTAGAAATTAGCAGAGTGGTGTATCCTGGGATAGCCAGATGCCACACATCGCAGAAAGTGGTCATCATGAAGGAGGGAACCTGTTTATCCATTGGCTAACAACTGCATTCTCCCAAGTGTTCACAATTTGCTCTTCAAATGATGCTTCACCTTTGAAGATCACCTTTTGGGCTAAAACCTGTGTGGTTCCAGCCTGGGAGAGGTAAAACCTCTCTCCGTGAAGGCTGCTAATGTTGTTTTTTCCTGGGAGTTACTTGCAAGTCTCCCCAGCAGGGCAGAATGTTGTCTGAAGAGGAAAATCCCTGTGTGGCTGTGAATGGGCAAAGGGAATTTAAGGCCATAAAGTGGTAACTTTGTAAAAATATTTACATTAATTTCAATTTAGGCATCAAATTCAGCTGGTCTAAGCCATAAAGACTCAGCAAGAGATAGACAGGCTCCTGTGCCCCTATTACATACAGTGCCCTGGAAGTGCAATGGGATTGTGCTTCCATTTTTGCACCCCTGGGTTTCTGCCAGTGAGAGGTCCAGCTGCTGGGATTCGTCAGTAAGAGGTGCACCTGCTGGAATTCTGCCAGTGAGAGGTCCAGCTGCTAGGATTCTGCCAGTGAGAGGTGCAGCTGCTGGGATTCTTCAATGAGAGGTCAAAACTGGTGGGATTCTGCCACTGAGAGGTGCAGCTGGTGAGATTCTGCTGTGAGATGTTCAGCTGCTGGGATTCTTCCAGTGAGAGGTGCAGCTGCTGGGATTCTGCCAGTGAGAGGTGCAGCTGCTGGGATTCTGCCAGTGAGAGGTGCAGCTGCTGGGATTCTGCCAGTGAGAGGTGCAGCTGCTGGGATTCTGCTAGTGAGAAGTGCAGCTGCTGGGATTTTGCCAGTGAGAGGTGCCAATGAGAGGTGCAGCTGCTGGGGTTCCTCTGTGAGAGGTGCAGCTGCTGGATTCTGCCAGTGAGAGGTGCAGCTGCTGGGATTCTGCCAGTGAGAGGTGCAGCTGCTGTATTCTGCCAGTGAGAGGTGCAGCTGCTGGATTCTGCCAGTGAAAGGTGCAGCTGCTGGGATCCTGCCAGTGGGAGGGGCAGCTGCTGGATTCTGCCAGTGAGAGGTGCAGCTGCTGGATTCTGCTATGGGAGGTGCAGCTGCTGGGATTCTGCTGTGAGAGGTGCAGCTGGCGAGAGGCCTCAAGCCGCCAATGCCAAACTGAACAGAGCAGTTGTGATGGAGGCTTGGCACCAAACCTGGCTCTGGACTGGTGTGAGCCCCGTGTGCCCAGTGCATTGTGGTCCTCATTGCATCAGTGAGCCGCATACATTTCTATCTTTACAAGGAGGGCTGCGAGGAGACAGCACCAGGACCCTGGCAGGGTGCAAGGATATATCGACAGGCATATGGATGCCAGCTGTGAAAGGTGCCGCTTGTAAAAAACACCTGAATTCACGGTGTGGATTGTATGGGAGGGCTGTCCCTTCCGGAGGCTGCAAGAAGCCACAAATGATTGCTTGTGATGGCACGTGATGGAATGGAATGCAGCTCCGAGCAATTGCTAGTGGCTGAGATTCATGCAAACATCTTAGCCATATCTTTTTGTCTAAATAAGTGTTTGCAAGTTGTTTATATCAGATGTGGCCCCGAGCTCACCAATGAGGCCCAGAAAAGATGTAGTTGGGCTAGCAAGGCTTGGGCTCTGGGTCAGAAGGGGCTGGACTGTCTGGCCTGTCCCTATTGGAGGAGGGAAATGAAATGAAATGAAATGAGAGTTTATAAAGAGCGAACTACCACTCCTAGCGGAGTCTCCTGGCACTATCAACAACAGATCAAGTGAATAAAATAGGCCTAAAGGAGCTTTTGGCAGCAAGCAACTGATAGACCAAAGATCCACGTCTTTAACTGTTTTCTGAACTGCCCCTCATGTTCAATGGCTCTAAACTCATTGGGCATGCTGTTCCAGGCTTTGGCTCCCAAGACGGTCGCTGGTCTTCCGCTTCTGGTGACTAGCCATGCTGGAACACTGAGCAGGTTGGCCGTGGTGGACCTTAGCGTTCTTGTCGTGGTGTACGGCCTAAATCTTGCTGAAAGATATCCTGGGCCTAGATGACGATGGGCTCTAAATGTTGTCAGTAGGAGTTTGAACAGGACCCTCTTACAGACCGGGAGCCAGCGAAGGGTCTTCAGTGGAGCTGAAGCCAACGCCCTGCGTGGTAGTCCTAAGACCAGTCTGGCCGCTGCGTTCTGGACTACCTGAAGTCTCCTCAGGAGGATTTTGTTGGTTCCTGCAAGGAGACTATTACAGTAGTCCAGTCTCGATGATATGAGGGCCACTGCTACAATCTTTTTAGCCACAAGGGGAATTTAATTAAAAATCTTTCTCAAAGTTTTTTGAACCCAAAACAGGTCCCGGTCAGTTTCAAAACATGGGGCTTGAAGGAAAGGGCAGAATCAAACCACCCGCCTATGTTTTTGGCCACTTCCACCGTTGATGGCGGTGCTGTGGTGTCGTCTGGCCACCAATCCTTTGCATGAGGGGACAGCGAGAACCCCTTTAGTTGTAGTGTGTCCCTGTAAGTCATGGCACTGAGGAGACAAATGATGATGGAATGGAATGTGATCCATAGTAATTAACACTGCCTGAGATGAATACACCCAGCCAACCTTCTTTAATTGAGATTACTAGTCCTGTTTAACCCACAACGCAAAGCGGGGAGTGGTTTTCCAGGTTACAACGGTACTAATGAGGTAACGTTGTACCCCAGGCCTATGGATGTCTCTATCACTGCAGCACCTTCACCACAAAATGCAGCTATGTTATGTTATGTTATGTTATGTTATTAAAGCTTCTAGAGTGCACGGTTACACTAGGGTGTACTGTCGCTGAGCACTGCCTACATGATTACAAGAAATGATAAGACTGTTCAGGAAAGAGCCCGGTTTTACCTCTGGGGAGCCGACCCTGGCTTCAGGTCTCCTCCCTGGACAACTGGAACCGAGCCCAGTTCGCCCACTCACCATTAGTGGATTCACAGAGGCACTGGTTAACTCGTTTGGTTAACTAGTCCTCCCAATAACTTGGGATGCTCTTCAGATGGACACTGGTCACATTTGTTAACCAGAGAACATTAAAGGAACACACTGCAGGTGTAAGGGCTCGTGGAAAGCAAGTTAGCTGGACCTGACGTACATCCTTGGAAGGTAGGAATGACCTTTGGCCGTGACTGCTGCGTCCCCGCCCCAAACATTTGGAATGACCCCTGCTTGAAACCAGAGGAGCCTTAACTGAGGTCCGTCCCAGGACTGAGGATATAGAATGTGGCAATGCACTGACTGAGCTGACACCAGGGGGCAGGGTCAGGGCTGAAGCTGCCTGAGCATAACAATGGCCCCTGCAGACTGAAATCAGGGTCTGATCACAAGCTGCAAGGCAATGGGGGTGTGAAGTCAGCACTGGAATCACCTCTTTTGTGCAGTACCACCCTACCAATACACTGCCAATACATGTCTGACCTTACATGTTTCTTTTGAACTCATTTTAAGGCTGGAAAGAGTAAACCAACTGAGCCAGGTGGGACGCATTTCTTTGCGTGGATGACGTTTGCGTCAGAGCTCCTGTGTTACCTAAAACTTTAAGACCCATCATGGCGCAGTGCCAGTTTTAGGACTGATTGTGCTGGCCAGGGTTTTAAGGACTGTCTCAGCTCCATCTTTCCCGTTGGTGCATCTGGTTCAGCGCCACTGGTCACCTTGGCGTAAACAAAGACCTGGGCACTCAGTTCATGGAGAGTGCCATGCCCTGGAAACTGACTGCACCAACCAACTCATTGCCCAGCAGCCACAGACTCACTCACTCTGAGCTCAGGGGGGTAGCTTGGTCAGTGAGATTGGGGAGGGGATCTGGGGTGGGCAGGGGCTTCAGATTCCCCTGCAATCTCGCTGGCAAATAATGTTCAAATACATACACGACAAGATGGGCGCAAGAGAGAGGCTAAAAGGACACAAGTGCGGATTGGCAGGGGGAGTAAGTGAGAGAAAATACAATACTTTGTGTAAAATAACCAATGTTTTTGAAGACTTTCAATGTAAAGACGGAGAGTGTGTGTGCGTTTTTGTTTGTCTTTATGTAAAACTTCCTGGTGAAATTCGACAGACATCTCACCAAACCCGACCGAAAGCACCTGTGCCCAACATAATGCTAGAAAATATATGTATTAGGGGGTGTAGCACCCCAAAAACCCCCCCTAAAGCTACGCCGCTGTCTGAACTGAGGTCGTACTGCCACGGACATACCTTAGAGACGCACTCCCAGCAGCAGGGCAGTGACACCCACTGCGACGTAGAGCACTGCGTAGCTGGACCTCACACTTGGAGCCCCAGTGGACTTGGCGGTGGTGCTGGGTGCAGTTGTGACCGCGGGTGCTGGTGTTCCGTTGCACAGGTCGGTGGTGCAGCAGCTGTTAAAGCCAAAAATGTCGATCGTAGAGACTTGGTAATTTGAGCAGGCTGCAATACAGCCCTTGAGGAGCAGGCTTCCGGCTAGAAGACAAAACACAGAGGGGTATTCAGGCCCGGTTGTAGCGGGTGGGACAGGCCCACCCAAACATGAGCCTGGCCCCCCCAAAACATGAGCCTGGCCCACCCAAAAATGAGCCTGGCCCACCCAAACATGAGCCTGGCCCACCCAAACAGGAGCCTTGGCCCTCGCAGTGAGGGCTTGAAGGCAGGTGCCCACCGGCAGTGACCTCAAATAGTGTCTGTGTGTGTGTGCGCCCGGGCTGAGACAGCTTCCCGAGGGCGCACACACACACAGACAGTTTTTGAGATTATCACAGCCGCACCGAGTGCTTCACAGGTCTATAAAAAACCATTTACATATAAACGCGGCTTTGTTTATTTTTTCACCCCTTCACATCTCCACATGGCGAAATGCAACCAATCCTTTCTTTGACATGGGTCACCTTTGCCTACTGTTCTGCTGCTGGATAATTCTTTTTCTATGCAGCACAGGAGAAAATAAGTTTGTTTATTCCTCTTCACCTTTCCTGACCCCTGCAGCTGCTTATCACACCAGGCTGCCTGTGACACAAAGTTTGACTAATGGAGTAGTAGGTAAGAGAACGTGTTACTATTTGTTTTTCTTTTAAAAATCTGCACAGGCCCAGCACAACACATACTTCATGTGTGCTTCATTTAAACAGTGTTATCATTATCATGGCTGATGCAGGACAACAATTAGACAATACAAAATGCCCAGATAACGCTGGTGATGAAGGATCCTCCTGGAGAGCAATCATTTGTCTGTTAGTAGTTTTTAAATGCAGATGAACTGTATTTTATGTGGATAGCTCGGTGGGTTACTGCCTTTCTCACAGAGATCCTTGTGTTACTTGAAGTTCAAAAGTTACATTCCTAACATAGGACAGTGACCAATGAACTGTCAAAAAAGAGCGACATACAAACATGAAGGTATAGTTAGAACTTGGCTTTTTTTGTTTTGTGATATAGTTAGCATTTCCTCAGTCTTTCATTATTCTAATGTTGCTAATATGAGTATGTTTGGACAGATATACATTTTTATCAGTAAAGCTGACCCCCATGGAATACTTTTTAAATCCTAAGGTTGGGTTTCCACAGACCAAACCCTTTTAAAATATACTGCCCACCAGAATGGGTGACGTGATTCCTACACCTTGTAATCCTCATTGGCTAATGTGACATGCCCTGTAGACTGATTTACATACTTGTATGATTAATTGTCTCTGTATAATGTGTGCATGGTGTAAAGTACTGACACACACTACACTGATATGAGTAGCGCTATACAACAAATGAAATGCATATGAGAGAGTGACTATGTAGAGATGAGGGAACTGGAGGAGGGTGGCAGTGAGGGAATCAGAGGAGGAGGTCCATGGGGGGCTATGGAGAGATGAGGGGCGCTGGTGAAGGCTGGCAGTGAGGGAATCTGAGGAGGAAGTCAATAGGGGGCCATGGAGGGATGAGGGGCACTGTTGGAAGGTGGTAGCAAAGGTATATACGGAGAAAGAGGATATTGGTGTGGCGCCAAAAAAGACTTTCGCATCAGCGCTGAAGCTGGCCCTGTCATGGCCTTTCTGTTTTTGTTTATTTAATTAGCAGAGGGGTTACTGTGGAACATGCTTTAAAGTGCCTGCTAATTATATTTACTGCTATATTCAATGTTTTAAGTTTGAAGGTGATTTTACTAATGTTTTTACCAAGAAAAAATTAAGTGGAGCCCGATGGTGCCTGATATGGGGTTGGGGCCCAATGTCAGCTGTGAGATAAGGTGCACTGGAGAGGAGTAGTGGATAATCAAGCCTGTAAGAGAGTGCGTTGCAGAGTCCAGGGTCAGGTGGAGGTAGGTTTGAAGAGTGATTCTTCCACAGAGGAAGCCCGTGAAGGGTCACTTGCCTGATACTCCCACCTCAGAAACCTCCTCTTCCCTTCAAAGGAACATTACATGGAAAAAGCACTTTTGAGAGTGACAATATTTAGAAAGAGATTTGGAAAAGAGTGTGTTGTACTGGGCCTTGTAAGACTAAGAAGAAATAACGGAGCGCCCTGAAGCAGGTCTGCCTAGACATATATCCGACAAATCATGCCCGCAGTGGCCCATCCAAATGCACCCTTGGCCCACCCAAATACAAATTCCTGGAGCCGGGCCTGGGGGTATTCATAGACTGCCCATGCGAGGAGTGACCAGATGGACCATCTACGCAGCGCGGGTCCATCCTCCAGAGGAAGGGGACGCATGGGCCAGGTGGCTCCTGAAGCCTTACCCATACCTGTACATGAGGTGAATCAGGAGTTTAAGGGGCGTCGCAGGCCCCCAAAAGGGAGGGCAGGGAAGGGTGCAGTGGGGCAGCGAGTTCACATGAGCAGTCACATTCATGCAGACGCAGAGGCAGGTTTTAGTATGAGAACGGGTGCATGCACATGAGGCAGAGAGCACAGAAAGAGCTGCCAGAATTACAAATATGAAGAGGCACAGAGAGAAGGGTGCACATGACGCTGAGAACAAAAAAAGAACTGCCAGAATTACACATATGAAGAGGCACAGCGAGAAGGGTGCACATGAGGCAGAGAGCACAGAAAGAGCTGCCAGAATTACAAATATGAAGAGGCACAGAGAGAAGGGTGCACATGACGCTGAGAACACGAAAAGAACTGCCAGAATTACACATATGAAGAGGCACAGCGTGAAGGGTGCACATGAGGCAGAGAGCACCGAAAGAGCTGCCAGAATTACACATATGAAGAGGCACAGCGAGAAGGGTGCACATGAGGCAGAGAGCAAAGAAAGAGCTGCCAGAATTACACATATGAAGAGGCACAGCGAGAAGGGTGCACATGAGGCAGAGAGCAAAGAAAGAGCTGCCAGAATTACACATATGAAGAGGCACAGCGAGAAGGGTGCACATGAGGCAGAGAGCAAAGAAAGAGCTGCCAGAATTACACATATGAAGAGGCACAGCGAGAAGGGTGCACATGAGGCGGAGAGCACAGAAAGAGCTGCCAGAATTACCATATAAAGAGGCACAGCGAGAAGGGTGCACATGAGGCAGAGAGCACAGAAAGAGCTGCCAGAATTACACATATGAAGAGGCACCTAGACAAGGGTGCACATGAAGCAGGGAGCATGTAAAGAGCTGCCAGAATTACAAATATGAAGAGGCACCGATAGAAGGGTGCACATGAGGCAGAGAGCACAGAAAGAGCTGCCAGAATTACACATATGAAGAGGCACAGCGAGAAGGGTGCACATGAGGCGGAGAGCACAGAAAGAGCTGCCAGAATTACCATATAAAGAGGCACAGCGAGAAGGGTGCACATGAGGCAGAGAGCACAGAAAGAGCTGCCAGAATTACACATATGAAGAGGCACAGCGAGAAGGGTGCACATGAGGCAGAGAGCACAGAAAGAGCTGCCAGAATTACTATATAAAGAGGCACAGGGAAAAGGGTGCACATGAGGCAGAGAGCACAGAAGAGCTGCCAGAATTACACATATGAAGAGGCACAGCGAGAAGGGTGCACATGAGGCAGAGAGCACAGAAAGAGCTGCCAGAATTACACATATGAAGAGGCACCTAGACAAGGGTGCACATGAAGCAGGGAGCATGTAAAGAGCTGCCAGAATTACAAATATGAAGAGGCACCGATAGAAGGGTGCACATGAGGCAGAGAGTACAGAAAGAGCTGCCAGAATTACACATATGAAGAGGCACAGCGAGAAGGGTGCACATGAGGCGGAGAGCACAGAAAGAGCTGCCAGAATTACCATATAAAGAGGCACAGCGAGAAGGGTGCACATGAGGCAGAGAGCACAGAAAGAGCTGCCAGAATTACACATATGAAGAGGCACAGCGAGAAGGGTGCACATGAGGCAGAGAGCACAGAAAGAGCTGCCAGAATTACTATATAAAGAGGCACAGGGAAAAGGGTGCACATGAGGCAGAGAGCACAGAAGAGCTGCCAGAATTACACATATGAAGAGGCACAGCGAGAAGGGTGCACATGAGGCAGAGAGCACAGAAAGAGCTGCCAGAATTACAAATATGAAGAGGCACCTAGACAAGGGTGCACATGAAGCAGGGAGCACAGAAAGAGCTGCCAGAATTACTATATAAAGAGGCACAGGGAAAAGGGTGCACATGAGGCAGAGAGCACAGAAGAGCTGCCAGAATTACACATAGGAAGAGGCACAGCGAGAAGGGTGCACATGAGGCAGAGAGCACAGAAAGAGCTGCCAGAATTACACATATGAAGAGGCACAGCGAGAAGGTTGCACAGGAGGCAGAGAGCACAGAAAGAACTGCCAAAATTACCATATAAAGAGGCACTGAGAGAAGGGTGTACATGAGGCAGAGAGCACAGAAAGAGCTGCCAGAATTACAAATATGAAGAGGCACGGAGAGAATGGTGCCCATGAGGCAGAGAGCACAGAAAGAGCTGTCAGAATTACAAATATGAAGAGGCACCGAGAGAAGAGTGCACATGAAGCTGGTAGCACCAAAAGAGCTGCCCGAATTACTCATATGAAGAGGCACAGCGAGAAGGGTGCACATGAGGCAGAGAGCACAGAAAGAGCTGCCAGAATTACACGTATGAAGAGGCACAGCAACAGACGAATGTTCTGCTATAAAGAAACATACCCCCAGCATTAGCCTGTCTGCAAATATCAACAACACAGGTAAACTGACATTTTCTACATTTAACAAAGAAAGTGTGTTAAGGGTTTGAAGCATTGAAGACATTCTGTGTTTATGCCCGGACAACGTCGGGACAGGGGGCTAGTTGCATATATAAACAGGCACAGCGAGAAGGGTGCACATGAGGACGGGAGCACAAAAATACACATATGAAGTGGAACAAATAGAAGGGTGAACATAAGGCTGAGAGCACACAAAGAGCTAGCAGAATTAAGCATATAAAGTTGAGCAGGAAGAAGTGTAGTGTAGTTCCTATTTTCCCAAAAGGCTCTGCGCATTGGAATAACATAAACAGCAGTGTAGACGTAGGACTGAGGTCATCTAGGTCTCTACTGACTATGTTAAACTTAATTTAGGTTTGCGCCAGCTAGCTCAGAGGTCACTGGAAACTTTCTTGAATGAATAGGGAGGGACAAGCTCCCCTGGCTCAGACAAGAAGGGATTCAGTTTCCGACAACCGCATAAACATGACAACTTTGCTCTCTCAGAATAAGAGTATATCTCTAGAGTCGTGTGAAAACAATAGACAGCTATTTCACTCAGTCAGCAGTGCATACTTAGTTTCACCAGAGTGCAGATAAATAGAGAGACGGGCGTTTTTCAATAAAAGGTGTTATTTATTGAGCAGTCATCTTTCTCATGCAAGAGAAATGAATTGCCACAATTGCAATAATTAAAGTAAAGTAAATTGCGTACAGTAAAAGTAGTATTATGAAATAATACTGTAAAAGCATTGATACGGTTTCTTAGCCATATGATACTTTAAAATGGATAAAATATATACATACATAAATACACTGACTAACGTACTCAACTGGTGCTTCTAACTAAGCCTACCCCGGTGTACCTGACCTAAGCCTAATACGTGGGATGGGACGACTAAGTATCAGTTTTTAGTTAAGTTGGTTAAGATAATTTTGCCAAGAATCTGCATCAAGAATTCTCCTAAGGGTTTAGTCAGCTCCGTACCTTGGTAATAGAATGTGGGAGGTCTGGTATCTCTTTCTTCAGGACTCGATATCCCAGCAACCCGCAAGGGTAGGCTGGAAACACCGGAGCTGGATTTTCTCAGCTGGAGAAAAAGACAGCGTCTCTCTCAGTGCGTCAAACGGGAGGGGCGGCTTCCGTGGGCACTCGCATCAGTGGGCTCTCGGGCAAGTAGATGGCCACTCTGCTCCAAACCACTGTGTGTTTGCTTAAGGCAACTGTTGGTATTTTATACCTGGAAGGTGCCAAGTTTGACGTAAGGTTGGACATAAGACGTCACTAAGAACTAACAGTTCTTTCTGGACTTCAGGACTTCTTGTTCAAATCAAAACAAAAGCAGGGGGGGTTTTCCGGGCTGCTGGAGGCTTGGTTTGTTTAAAGAATGCGTTGTGCTTTCTAGGAGTCAATGGGAGTAGCCGTGCTGTGCTTTGGATTGCATGGGCTATTACTGAATATGGATCTGATTCTTATGCCTTTATCAGGATATTATTGATTATAACCTCACAAGGGCATAAATCGGGAACATAGAATTAGGGTCCTAGATAGGAACACGACAGAAGGGTGCCATGAGGGGGCAAGTCAAAGGGTGCACATGAGGGGCAGGAAGTTCTAAAGCACAGTCACTCACAAGAAGGAATTTTGCGAAGCGTTTATTGGACAGGGTGCACATGAAGCAAGGAGCTGATGAAGAGACATCACAACCAGGGTTATAAATGGGAGGAGATCGGCAACCACCTGTCGAGGGCACATGGCTCTTTCTCAGTCCCTCACAGGTAAAGAGGGTGACTGTAGACTGGTCAGGCACCTCACCTAACACCGCTACAGGGGAAGGCTTTGCAATTTGAGTTAGGGTGGGAGCGTGATGAGGACGCTGGCCAAGGACGGTCAGGTGGCCACAGCATCCTATCCACAGGTTACCGCGGAGGGAGAGGGCGGACACCTGGTACGCAAGCTCACAGGGTCATGCTGCAAACAACAACACATGATGTACCCAGAACAATACATTTGTCAAAGTCCTTACTCAATGTGGTTGTCCCGTTGAATTTGAAACAGTTCGTTTGTCCATCTGGGCAGGTACTCGCAGAGTTGCAGTCTGCGTTGTTGGTAGAAACACAGCTGTGGCACTTCAGCGAATGAGCTGCAAAGATGAGAAAACAGCGAATAATACGGAGATCCCCCAATGAGACGGTGTCTTTTGTGAAAAAGGCAGCTTTCCTCTGAAGCAGGCTGAGCTCACAAACTCTGTCATATTTTAGTTCAAACACGCGCTGTAAAAGCCTCTGTTGTGGACTGACAGTTATCACTACCCCATCTCACTTCTTCTAAGCATTACCCACCCCTTACCACTCAAAGACCACTCCCCCACCTGCAAATATCAACATTACACAACATATCTATCTCAGATCCTTGTACCCCTGCTGCCTTCTCCTGAATCCCTTCTGATGGATGGTTCAGTCTGCTTGCACTGGGCTCAAAGAGGCTTGTCTTTCACTCTTTCATCACAGACACAGGCTGCCTCTGCTATCAGTCTGTAATCTTGCTCTTTTCACCCTGATTTTTCTGCTCCATCAGCAGGACCAGAGCTCTCTTCTTCCACCACAAGAACACCTTTCCCCTAAAGGTATCCTCTCTGCTAGAGGTGGGCGTAACTCGTGTCATTACGTGTAGCATAATCACGTAGAATTACCTAAAGATTCCACAAGATTCTGATCAATTATGTGAATATGCAATTCTGCATTTAGCTCTATTTCCGTAGCATGAAAATCCCCCCTTGCACCCAAAATGAATGTGAGGATGGATGTTGCACTATGAAAGTAAAGCTAAATGCAACAACATGCAAACAGCTGCGCGAGCAACCACTTGGGCCCGCTGAATGTGCTCTCACCGTGGAATTTATTGCCTCCAAATGATTCTTAATTACACAAGCGGGTGTGTTATTATCTGCATTTCATGCCAAAAACTAATGTAAAATGACTAAAATTACTCTAATGACCCCTGCATAAAATTTAAAAAAGCTCAGAGGCTGTTGCCAGTAGAGACGTTAGGAGTTTAGGATATGGGTTGGTTCACATTGGGGCAGCCTGGAGCTCAGGGGTTGTTGCTGGTGGAGGAGGTAGGAGTAAAGGATATGGGTTGATTGACACTGGGACAGCCTGGAGCTCAGGGGTTGTTGCTGGTGGAGGAGGTAGGAGTAAAAGATTGGGGTTGATGGACACTGGGACAGCCTGGGGCTCAGGGGTTGTTGCTGGTGGAGGAGGTAGGAGTAACGGATATGGGTTGATTGACACTGGGACAGCCTGGGGCTCAGGGGTTGTTGCCAGTAGAGACGTTAGGATTAAGGATATGGGTTGATGGACACTGGGACAGCCTGGGGCTCAGGGGTTGTTGCTGGTGCAGGAGGTAGGAGTAAAGGACACGGGTTGATTTACACTGGAACAGCCTGGGGCTCAGGGGTTATTGCTGGTGGAGGAGGTAGGAGTAAAGGATATGGGTTGATGGACACTGGGACAGCCTGGAACTCAGGGGTTGTTGCTGGTAGAGGAGGTAGGAGTAAAGGATATGAGTTGATGCATATTAGGACAGCCTGGGGCTCAGGGGTTGTTGCTGGTGGAGGAGGTAGGAGTAAAGGACATGGGTTGATTGACACTGGGACAGCCTGGAGCTCAGGGGGTTTTGCTGGTGCAGGAGGTAGGAGTAAAGTATATGGTTTGATGGACACCGGGACAGCCTGGAGCTCAGGGGTTGTTGCTGGTAGAGGAGGTAGGAGTAAAAGATATGGGTTGATGGACACTGGGACAGCCTGGGGGTCAGGGGTTGTTGCTGGTAGAGGAGGTTGGAGTAAAGGATATGGGTTGATGGACACTGGGACAGACTGGAGCTCAGGGGTTGTTGCTGGTAGAGGAGGTAGGAGTAAAGGATATGAGTTGATGGACATTGGGGCAGCCTGGAGCTCAGGGGTTGTTGCTGGTGGAGGAGGTAGGAGTAAAGGATATGGGTTGATGGACACTGGGACAGCCTGGGGCTCAGGGGTTGTTGCTGGTGGAGGAGGTAGGAGTAAAGGATATGTAAATGTAAATGTACAAGTATTTATATAGCGCAAACCACCCACATCGCAGGCATCTAAGCGCTTGCTTAGGGAACCCGTCCTAGTATTCCCCTGTGAGATAACCCCGGCAGGGTATCCACAAGGTGAAAGCCAGGCATCCCGCCGCGAGGGGCCGTTGTGGAGATTAAGCAAGCTATTGCCCAGAGTCGCAGAGTGTGAACCCGTGAGTCGAGAAGGCACCGGAGCGAGAATTATCGAGACCGTGGAATTATTGAGCCCAAGCCCCGTCGAGGCGGGGAATTGAACCCTGGTCCAGTGCCGATCTCAGCTTCCGGGTCTGCCGCCTCTAACCCCTGAGCCACACTTCTCCATATGGGTTGATGGACACTGGAACAGCCTGGGACTCAGGGGTTGCTGCTGGTAGAGGAGGTAGGAGTAAAGGATATGGGTTGATGGACACTGGGACAGCCTGGGGCTCAGGGGTTGTTGCTGGTGCAGGAGGTAGGAGTAAAGGACATGGGTTGATTTACACTGGAACAGCCTGGGGCTCAGGGGTTATTGCTGGTGGAGGAGGTAGGAGTAAAGGATATGGGTTGATGGACACTGGGACAGCCTGGGACTCAGGGGTTGTTGCTGGTAGAGGAGGTAGGAGTAAAGGATATGAGTTGATGCATATTAGGACAGCCTGGGGATCAGGGGTTGTTGCTGGTGGAGGAGGTAGGAGTAAAGGACATGGGTTGATTGACACTGGGACAGCCTGGAGCTCAGGGGTTTTTGCTGGTGCAGGAGGTAGGAGTAAAGATATGGTTTGATGGACACTGGGACAGCCTGGAGCTCAGGGGTTGTTGCTGGTGGAGGAGGTAGGAGTAAAGGATATGGGTTGATGGACACTGGGACAGCCTGGAGCTCAGGGGTTGTTGCTGGTAGAGGAGGTAGGAGTAAAGGATATGGGTTGATGGACACTGGGACAGCCTGGAGCTCAGGGGTTGTTGCTGGTGGAGGAGGTAGGAGTAAAGGATATGGGTTGATGGACACTGGAACAGCCTGGGACTCAGGGGTTGTTGCTGGTAGAGGAGGTAGGAGTAAAGGATATGGGTTGATGGACACTGGGACAGCCTGGGGCTCAGGGGTTGTTGCTGGTGCAGGAGGTAGGAGTAAAGGACATGGGTTGATTTACACTCAAACAGCCTGGGACTCAGGGGTTGTTGCTGGTAGAGGAGGTAGGAGTAAAGGATATGGGTTGATGGACACTGGGACAGCCTGGAGCTCAGGGGTTGTTGCTGGTAAAGGAGGTAGGAGTAAAGGATATGGTTTGATGGACACTGGAACAGCCTAGGACTCATGGGTTGTTGCTGGTAGAGGAGGTAGGAGTAAAGGATATGGGTTGATGGACACTGGGACAGCCTGGGGCTCAGGGGTTGTTGCTGGTAGAGGAGGTAGGAGTAAAGGATATGGGTTGATGGACACTGGGACAGCCTGGAGCTCAGGGGTTGTTGCTGGTAGAGGAGGTAGGAGTAAAGGATATGGGTTGATGGACACTGGGACAGCCTGGGACTCAGGGGTTGTTGCTGGTAGATGAGGTAGGAGTAGAGGACATGGGTTGATTGACACTGGGGCAGCCTGGAGCTCAGGGGTTGTTGCTGGTACAGGAGGTTGGGGTAAAGGAAATGGGTTGATGGACACTGGGACAGCCTGGGGCTCAGGGGTTATTGCTGGTAGAGGAGGTAGGAGTAAAGGATATGGGTTGATGGACACTGGGACAGCCTGGGGCTCAGGGGTTGTTGCTGGTAGAGTAGGTAGGAGTAAAAGATATGGGTTGATGGACACTGGGACAGCCTAGAGCTCAGGGGTTGTTGCTGGTGGAGGAGGTAGGAGTAAAGGATATGGGTTGATGGACACTGGGACAGCCTGGGACTCAGGGGTTGTTGCTGTTAGAGGAGGTAGGAGTAAAGGGTATGGGTTGATGGACTCTGGGACAACCTGGAGCTCAGGGGTTGTTGCTGGTAGAGGAGGTAGGAGTAAAGGATATGGGTTGATGGACACTGGGACAGCTTGGAGCTCAGGGGTTGTTGCTGGTAGAGGAGGTAGGAGTAAAGGACATGGGTTGATTGACACTAGGGCAGCCTGGAGCTCAGGGGTTGCTGCTGGTACAGGAGGTAGACGTAAAGGATATTGGGTTGATGGACACTGGGACAGCCTGGGACTCAGGGGTTGTTGCTAGTAGCGGAGGTAGGAGTAAAGGATATGGGTTGATGGACACTGGGACAGCCTGGGACTCAGGGGTTGTTGCTGGTAGAGGAGGTAGGAGTAAAGGATATAGGTTGATGGACACTGGGACAGCCTGGAGCTCAGGGGTTGTTGCTGGTAGAGGAGGTAGGAGTAAAGGATATGGGTTGATGGACACTAGGACAGCCTGGAGCTCAGTGGTTGTTGCTGGTGATGGAGGTAGGAGTAAAGGATATGAGTTGATGCACATTAGGACAGCCTGGGGCTCAGGGGTTGTTGCTGGTGGAGGAGTTATGAGTAAAGGACATGGGTTGATGGACACTGGGACAGCTTGGAGCTCAGTGGTTGTTGCTGGTGGAGGTAGGAGTAAAATGTATGAGTTGATGCACATTAGGACAGCCTGGGGCTCAGGGGTTGTTGCTGCTGGAGGAGGTAGGAGTAAAGGACATGGGTTGATTGACACTGGGACAGCCTGAGCTCAGGGGTTTTTGCTGGTGCAGGAGGTAGGAGTAAAGGATATGGTTTGATGGACACTGGGACAGCTTGGAGCTCAGGGGTTGTTGCTGGTAGAGGAGGTAGGAGTAAAGTATATGGGTTGATGGACACTGGGACAGCCTGGAGCTCAGGGGTTGTTGCTGGTGCAGGAGGTAGAAGTAAAGGATTTGAGTTGATAGACACTGGGACAGCCTGGAGCTCAGGGGTTGTTGCCAGTAGAGACGTTAGGAGTAAATGATATGGGTTGATGGACACTGGGACAGCCTGGGGCTCAGGGGTTGTTGCTGGTGCAGGAGGTAGGAGTAAAGGATATGAGTTTATGCACATTAGGACAGCCTTGGGCTCAGGGGTTGTTGCTGCTGGAGGAGGTAGGAGTAAAGGACATGGGTTGATTGACACTGGGGCAGCCTGGAGCTCAGGGGTTGTTGCTGGTACAGGAGGTAGAAGTAAAGGATCTGGGTTGATGGACACTTGGACAGCCTGGGGCTCAGGGGTTGTTGCTGGTGGATGAGGTAGAAGTAAAGGATATGGGTTGATGGACACTGGGACAGCCTGGGGCTCAGGGGTTGTTGCTGGTAGAGGAGGTTGGAGTAAAGGATATGGGTTCATGGACACTGGGACAGCCTGGGGCTCAGGGGTTGTTGCCAGTAGAGACGTTAGGAGTAAAGGATATGAATTGATGCACATTGGGGCAGCCTGGGGCTCAGGGGTTGTTGCTGGTAGAGGAGGTAGGAGTAAAGGATATGGGTTGATTCACATTGGGACAGCCTAGGGCTCAGGGGTTGTTGCTGGTGCAGGAGGTAGGAGTAAAGGATATGGGTTGATGGACACTGGGACAGCCTGGAGCTCAGGGGTTGTTGATGCTGGAGGAGGTAGGAGTAAAGGATATGAGTTGATGGACATTGGGACAGCCTGGAGCTCAGGGGTTGTTGCTGGTGGAGGAGGTAGGAGTAAAGGATATGGGTTGATGGACACTGGGACAGCTTGGAGCTCAGGGGTTGTTGCTGGTGGAGGAGGTAGGAGTAAAGGATATGGGTTGATGGACACTGGGACAGCCTGGAGCTCAGGGGTTGTTGCTGGTGGAGGAGGTAGGAGTAAAGGATATGGGTTGATGGACACTGGGACAGCCTGGAGCTCAGTGGTTGTTGCTGGTGATGGAGGTAGGAGTAAAGGATATGAGTTGATGCACATTAGGACAGCCTGGGGCTCAGGGGTTGTTGCTGGTGGAGGAGTTAGGAGTAAAGTATATGGGTTGATGGACACTGGGACAGCCTGGAGCTCAGGGTTGTTGCTGGTGCAGGAGGTAGAAGTAAAGGATATGAATTGATGCACATTAGGGCAGCCTGGGGCTCAGGGGTTGTTGCTGGTAGAGGAGGTAGGAGTAAAGGATATGGGTTGATTCACATTGGGACAGCCTAGGGCTCAGGGGTTGTTGCTGGTGCAGGAGGTAGGAGTAAAGGACATGGGTTGATGGACACTGGGACAGCCTGGGACTCAGGGGTTGTTGCTGGTGCAGGAGGTAGGAGTAAAGGATATGGTTTGATGGACACTGGGACAGCCTGGAGCTCAGAGGTTGTTGCTGGTAGAGGAGGTAGGAGTAAAGGATATGAGTTGATGGACATTGGGACAGCCTGGAGCTCAGGGGTTGTTGCTGGTAGAGGAGGTACGAGTAAAGAAAATGAGTTGATGGACATTGGGACAGCTCAGGGGTTGTTGCTGGTGCAGGAGGTAGGAGTAAAGGATATGTTTTGATGGACACTGGGACAGGTTGGAGCTCAGGGGTTGTTGCTGGTAGAGGAGGTAGGAGTAAAGTATATGGGCTGATGGACACTGGGACAGCCTGGAACTCAGGGGTTGTTGCTGGTGCAGGAGGGAGAAGTAAAGGATATGAGTAGATGGACACTGAGACAGCCTGGAGCTCAGGGATTGTTGCAGGTAAAGGAGGTAGGAGTACAGGATATGAGTTGATGGACACTGGGACAGCCTGGGGCTCAGGGGTTGTTGCTGGTGCAGGAGGTAGGAGTAAAGGATATGAGTTGATGCACATTAGGACAGCCTGGGGCTCAGGGGTTGTTGCTGCTGGAGGAGGTAGGAGTAAGAGAAATGGGTTGATTGACACTGGGGCAGCCTGGAGCTCAGGGGTTGTTGCTGGTGGAGGAGGTAGGAGTAAAGGATATGGGTTGATGGACACTGGGACAGCCTGGGGCTCAGGGGTTGTTGCTGGTAGAGGAGGTTGGAGTAAAGGATATGGGTTCATGGACACTGGGACAGCCTGGAGCTCAGGAGTTGTTGCCAGTAGAGACGTTAGGAGTAAAGGATATGAATTGATGCACATTGGGGCAGCCTGCGGCTCAGGGGTTGTTGCTGGTAGAGGAGGTAGGAGTAAAGGATATGGGTTGATTCACATTGGGACAGCCTAGGGCTCAGGGGTTGTTGCTGGTGCAGGAGGTAGGAGTAAAGGATATGGGTTGATGGACACTGGGACAACTTGGAGCTCAGGGGTTGTTGCAGGTGGAGGAGGTACGAGTAAAGGATATGGTTTGATGGGCACTGGGACAGCCTAGGGGTCAGGGGTTGTTGCTGGTGCAGGAGGCAGGAGTAAAGGATATGGGTTGATGGACACTGGGACAGCCTGGGACTCAGGGGTTGTTGCTGGTGCAGGAGTTAGGAGTAAAAGATATGGTTTGATGGACAGTGGGACAGCCTGGAGCTCAGGGGTTGTTGCCAGTAGAGACGTTAGGAGTAAAGGATATGGGTTGATGGACACTGGGACAGCTTGGAGCTCAGGGGTTGTTGCTGGTACAGGAGGTAGGAGTAAAGGATATGAGTTGATGCACATTAGGACAGCCTGGGGGTCAGGGGTTGTTGCTGGTAGAGGAGGTAGGAGTAAAGTATATGGGTTGATGGACACTGGGACAGCCTGGAGCTCAGGGTTTGTTGCTGGTAAAGGAGATAGGAGTAAAGTATATGAGTTGGTGGACTCTGGGACAGCCTGGGACTCAGGGGTTGTTGCTGGTAGAGGAGGTAGGAGTAAAGGATATGGGTTGATGCACATTGGGAAAGCCTGGGGCTCAGGGGTTGTTGCTGGTACAGAAGGTAGGAGTAAAGGATATGAGTTGATGCACATTAGGACAGCCCTGGGGCCCTTGGGTTGTTGCTGGTAGAGGAGGTAGGAGTAAAGGATATGGGTTGATGGACTCTGGGACAGCCTGGGATTCAGGGGTTGTTGCTGGTAGAGGAGGTAGGAGTAAAGGATATGGGTTGATGGACACTGGGACAGCCTGGAGCTCAGGGGTTGTTGCTGGTAAAGGAGGTAGGAGTAAAGGATATGGGTTGATTCACATTGGGACAGCCTGGAGCTCAGGAGTTGTTGCTGGTGCAGGAGGTAGAAGTAAAGGATATGGGTTGATGGACACTGGGACAGCCTGGAGCTCAGGGGTTGTTGCCAGTAGAGACGTTAGGAGTAAAGGATATGGTTTGATGGACACTGGGACAGCTTGGAGATCAGGGGTTGTTGCTGGTGGAGGAGGTAGGAGTAAAGGATATGGGTTGATGGACATTGGGACAGCTTGGAGCTCAGGGGTTGTTGCTGGTAGAGGAGGTAGGAGTAAATGATATGGGTTGATGGACACTGGGACAGCCTGGAGCTCAGGGGTTGTTGCTGGTGAAGGAGGTAGGAGTAAAGGATATGGGCTGATGCACATTGGGACAACCTGGGGCTCAGGGGTTGTTGCTGGCAGAGGAGGTAGGAGTGAAGGATATGGGTTGATGCACATTGGGACAGCCTGGAGCTCAGGGGTTGTTGCTGGTGGAGGAGGTAGGAGTAAACAATATGAGTTGATGCACATTGGGACAGCCTGGGGCTCAGGGGTTGTTGCTGGTAGAGGAGGTAGGAGGAAAGGATATGGGTTGATGGACACAGGGACAGCCTGGGACTCAGGGTTGTTGCTAGTAGAGGAGGTAGGAGTAAAGGATATTAGTTGATGCACATTGGGACAGCCTGGTGCTCAGGGTTGTTGCTGGTGGAGGAGGTAGGAGTAAAGGATATGGGTTGATGGACACTTGGACAGCCTGGGACTCAGGGGTTGTTGCTGGTGGAGGAGGTAGGAGTAAAGGACATGGGTTGATTGACTCTGGGACAGCCTGGAGCTCAGGGGTTGTTGCTGGTAGAGGAGGTAGGAGTAAAGGATATGGGTTGATGCACATTGGGACAGCCTGGGACTCAGGGGTTGTTGCTGGTAGAGGAGGTAGGAGTAAAGGATATGAGTTGATGCATATTAGGACAGCCTGGGGTTCAGGGGTTGTTGCTGGTGAAGGAGGTAGGAGTAAAGGACATGGGTTGATTGACACTGGACAGACTGGAGCTCAGGGGTTGTTGCTGGTAGAGGAGGTAGGAGTAAAGGATATGAGTTGATGCACATTGGGACAGCCTGGTGCTCAGGGGTTGTTGCTGGTGGAGGAGGTAGGAGTAAAGGACATGGGTTGATTGACACTGGACAGCCTGGAGCTCAGGGGTTGTTGCTGGTAGAGGAGGTAGGAGTAAAGGATATGGGTTGATGCACATTGGGACAGCCTGGTGCTCAGGGGTTGTTGCTGGTAAAGGAGGTAGGAGTAAAGTATATGGGTTGATGCACATTGGGACAGCCTGGTGCTCAGGGGTTGTTGCTGGTGGAGGAGGTAGGAGTAAAGGACATGGGTTGATTGACACTGGACAGCCTGGAGCTCAGGGGTTGTTGCTGGTAGAGGAGGTAGGAGTAAAGGATATGAGTTGATGCACATTAGGACAGCCTGGGGGTCAGGGGTTGTTGCTGGTAGAGGAGGTAGGAGTAAAGTATATGGGTTGATGGACACTGGGACAGCCTGGAGCTCAGGGTTTGTTGCTGGTAAAGGAGATAGGAGTAAAGTATATGAGTTGGTGGACTCTGGGACAGCCTGGGACTCAGGGGTTGTTGCTGGTAGAGGAGGTAGGAGTAAAGGATATGGGTTGATGCACATTGGGAAAGCCTGGGGCTCAGGGGTTGTTGCTGGTACAGAAGGTAGGAGTAAAGGATATGAGTTGATGCACATTAGGACAGCCCTGGGGCCCTGGGGTTGTTGCTGGTAGAGGAGGTAGGAGTAAAGGATATGGGTTGATGGACTCTGGGACAGCCTGGGATTCAGGGGTTGTTGCTGGTAGAGGAGGTAGGAGTAAAGGATATGGGTTGATGGACACTGGGACAGCCTGGAGCTCAGGGGTTGTTGCTGGTAAAGGAGGTAGGAGTAAAGGATATGGGTTGATTCACATTGGGACAGCCTGGAGCTCAGGAGTTGTTGCTGGTGCAGGAGGTAGAAGTAAAGGATATGGGTTGATGGACACTGGGACAGCCTGGAGCTCAGGGGTTGTTGCCAGTAGAGACGTTAGGAGTAAAGGATATGGTTTGATGGACACTGGGACAGCTTGGAGATCAGGGGTTGTTGCTGGTGGAGGAGGTAGGAGTAAAGGATATGGGTTGATGGACATTGGGACAGCTTGGAGCTCAGGGGTTGTTGCTGGTAGAGGAGGTAGGAGTAAATGATATGGGTTGATGGACACTGGGACAGCCTGGAGCTCAGGGGTTGTTGCTGGTGAAGGAGGTAGGAGTAAAGGATATGGGCTGATGCACATTGGGACAACCTGGGGCTCAGGGGTTGTTGCTGGCAGAGGAGGTAGGAGTGAAGGATATGGGTTGATGCACATTGGGACAGCCTGGAGCTCAGGGGTTGTTGCTGGTGGAGGAGGTAGGAGTAAACAATATGAGTTGATGCACATTGGGACAGCCTGGGGCTCAGGGGTTGTTGCTGGTAGAGGAGGTAGGAGGAAAGGATATGGGTTGATGGACACAGGGACAGCCTGGGACTCAGGGTTGTTGCTAGTAGAGGAGGTAGGAGTAAAGGATATGAGTTGATGCACATTGGGACAGCCTGGTGCTCAGGGTTGTTGCTGGTGGAGGAGGTAGGAGTAAAGGATATGGGTTGATGGACACTTGGACAGCCTGGGGCTCAGGGGTTGTTGCTGGTGGAGGAGGTAGGAGTAAAGGACATGGGTTGATTGACACTGGGACAGCCTGGAGCTCAGGGGTTGTTGCTGGTAGAGGAGGTAGGAGTAAATGATATGGGTTGATGCACATTGGGACAGCCTGGGACTCAGGGGTTGTTGCTGGTAGAGGAGGTAGGAGTAAAGGATATGAGTTGATGCATATTAGGACAGCCTGGGGTTCAGGGGTTGTTGCTGGTGGAGGAGGTAGGAGTAAAGGACATGGGTTGATTGACACTGGACAGCCTGGAGCTCAGGGGTTGTTGCTGGTAGAGGAGGTAGGAGTAAAGGATATGGGTTGATGCACATTGGGACAGCCTGGTGCTCAGGGGTTGTTGCTGGTAAAGGAGGTAGGAGTAAAGTATATGGGTTGATCGACACTGGGACAGCCTGGAGCTCAGGGGTTGTTGCTGGTAGAGGAGGTAGGAGTAAAGGATATGAGTTGATGCACATTGGGACAGCCTGGTGCTCAGGGGTTGTTGCTGGTGGAGGAGGTAGGAGTAAAGGACATGGGTTGATTGACACTGGACAGCCTGGAGCTCAGGGGTTGTTGCTGGTAGAGGAGGTAGGAGTAAAGGATATGGGTTGATGCACATTGGGACAGCCTGGTGCTCAGGGGTTGTTGCTGGTAAAGGAGGTAGGAGTAAAGTATATGGGTTGATCGACACTGGGACAGCCTGGGGCTCAGGGGTTGTTGCTGGTAGAGGAGGCAGGAGTAAAGGATATGGGTTGATTGACACTGGGACAGCCTGGGACTCAGGGGTTGTTGCTGGTAGAGGAGGCAGGAGTAAAGGATATGAGTTGATGCACTTTGTGACAGCCCTGGGGCCCTGGGGTTGTTGCTGGTAGAGGAGGTAGGAGTAAAGGATATGGGTTGATGGACTCTGGGACAGCCTGGGATTCAGGGGTTGTTGCTGGTAGAGGAGGTAGGAGTAAAGGATATGGGTTGATGGACACTGGGACAGCCTGGAGCTCAGGGGTTGTTGCTGGTAAAGGAGGTAGGAGTAAAGGATATGGGTTGATTCACATTGGGACAGCCTGGAGCTCAGGAGTTGTTGCTGGTGCAGGAGGTAGAAGTTGAGGAAATATAAATTTTATGGTCAAGTAATGTTCCCTAGCGTGTACCCCACCGTCTCCATGTACCAGCTTAAAGTGCATGTAACTTCCCTCCTGTGCCAGCTATGAAGACGCAAATACATTTGCGTCCAACGTTAACATGTCCTCTTTCAGACCCACCCTGAATGGGTTGAATATTCCGTTTCCAAGTATACTATGCCAACGTCTTTTTATGGTGTACTCTACGCGTTTTTCAGCTCTGGCAAACTAGGCCCTGAATTCTGCCATCAAGTTTTTTCCTCTGTTTTCTGACTCTGAAAGCCTCAGCCCAGGCTGTCTCTGTACTTATGACCTCTGTCTTACTCCCTGTGCGGCTCATGGCGCTTAGCCCAGCCTGCTGCCTGCCAAGACTGTATTCAACCTTCGAATTATCTGTTCAACTCCTCGAAACTGCATTCCTGCCTACTAGTTTAAGTAAACATCCCCCCAGCTGCAGAGCAAAGGGCCCGGCCTCACTGTCTCCGTGCAAGTAATTCATAGCCTCTGTTACCATGGAAGGCCCATGCCCCTCGCATCCCATGCAGACACTTAGGCGCTTATACACGCACTCACAGTCAGTATAGAATAGCTTCTGCCCCAGAGACCTTTCCCTCTAGATAGTATGGTTCCCAAACATCAGATATCAGATATGATAGAAGTACGAGTTGATCTGACATGCCAGACTTCTGTCTCTTTCCGCCAGTGTAAATGTCAAGTCCCCTGCACCCGTCTGTTTCACGTCAATCATACGTCATGCAGCTGCGCGCGCATCCATGCCTCAGATTTCTGCTGACATTACAAAATTCTGCTTTGTTGCCACCCCCTTGTGACACCTATCTGTGACGTTTCTAGTACACACCTCCATGTTCACGCCCAGTTCACGCCTTCTAATTACGTATCACTACCACGTGGATGCTGTTATCTTGTTTCTCTCAGCTGTTACGCCTACTGTATTGGTTTCTATAATGCAACTTAAGTATATAAGCTATGTATTGTCAATAAAATATGGCTCTATCCCTTCCTGCACCCCAGTGGTGGCAGGAACAAGATATCCGGTCTTGACCATTCCTTTTTAAGGAATAAAACGCCTAAGAACTCTAACACCACGGACTCTGCCTCTTTCTTTCCGATTGAGTTATTATTGATTAAGTACTTACCTGCATAGAAATTAGGACGGTAAACCAAATATTTACCACATTATTTTGGCGCCCGAATAGGGACCCCTCCCCCACCCCACGCGCCGGTTGGTGCGTTGCAAGCTCTGTCCCCTGCCATCAGTTAGACGGAAACTACGCGTACTGGCAGGATTTCCTGTATCTCCCTCTGGCCCACGGAGGTGACGAAGACTGCGATCAGCACCCAGACGAGGCGGTGAGGAGTGCGGAGGATCCCGACCAGAGCCTAGCCGAAAGAAGCTACGTCCGAGGTGTCAAGAGGCCCACCAGTTCCCGAAGTATCCACGTGTCGAGTCGAGTCGAGTCCAGTCCGGTCCAGTCGAGTTTTCCGAGGCCTTCTGTTTCCGTGCTTCCCGGTGAGTACCATTGCTGGGACGTATCAAGACGGGTTTGGGTACACAAACGCGGTCTGCACTGTTTTAGACAGTGTATCTATACTGTTTAGCAGTATATCAGTTATTTTCAAGTTTTTGCACTGTTCTCAGCAGTGTATCTGTGCTGTTTAGCAGTACATCCGATATAGGGGGTAGTCATATATGTCTCAAATGTCTTCCATGTGATTAATGTTGTGGTATGAGTGTGACTGTTTTTTTTTGTGCATTATTGTGTTCTTGTGTAACTAGCTGTATTCAGTATTAAGTAGCAAGGATTGAGCATTCAGTATTAAGTAAACAAAATGCCGTTTTTCAACAAGTTAAAGCAGATAGGAACTAGGAAAGGGATACTAGAGGAAGAAATTCCTATCCCCCCTAGGGACACTCCTGGAAATTTTATGTACCACAAGCATGGCTTAGACGCCATATTGTATCTAGATTTATGGGCCGATTATACTAAGCATCTAGACGAAAGACATAGATGGCCTGTTACCGGAACATGGGATGCCGAGTGCATCATGAAAGTAGAAGAAGCACTATGGAAAAAGAAAGCCAGACAATCTCAGAAAGACGCCATAGAATTTTGGCGTAAAGAATCACATAAGCGTGCTGAAAAAGCACTCCGTAGAGAAGACAGACTTAAAGAATCAGATAAGGCCCAAGAAAACGAATTAGTTACTGAAGGGATCCGAGTAAAATCAGAGCAAATAGACCGTGCACGAAATAATCTCGTAAATGGCATGTATCTAGTAGCCGAGGGTTCGCCTGAGGCCACTTCAGGAATACCGAAAAATCTGCCGCCACCACTGGTTCCAACTAAAGTAAATCACAGGACTACTAAAGACATATTCCTGAATTCCTATCTAGAGGATGGAGCACCCGCTTACACCAATCTGCCTGTCCGCGTCCCGCCTACCGACGGTGACGGAGGTGGCAACCGGCCTACAGACCCTATCCCACCAATACCGCAACAAGGTTTCCCCGTTCGACAGTCCTCCGTACCTGCACCTCCACCACTTCCTGCACCTAAGATTGATATACCGAAACCACTTCTACCTGATCTTACTAAAAGACAAGTCCAAGTACACATACAGACTCCACAGAGAGATAATGTCCAAGCTTCCGCCTCAGGAGGTGCGACAGGGGGTCTTCAGACCCCACCAGCAACACACAGATTACACCTTAGGGATATACAGAACCACTTTACGCTCCAATCACCCCGTCTTGACCTACTCAAAGAACCGCTTCCAGTTTGCAGATACGATCCAGTACCCGGCAAAGACGATAGGATGTTGATAGCATCACTACGATTGCGACAAGCTACAGATTACCTAATATTATTCTCAGGAATGAAAGAGCACTTAGATAGAATATACCATTTTGTCCAGACTGGGGAAGACCCTGAAAGTATTAAAGAGGCCATGGCACATCAGAAAGTGGACACTCAAGCATATATATTACGTTTTTTCATAAATTGTCTAATAAGAGAACGAGACAGGCCTGAGACAGAACAGGATGAAATAGAGGCACTCAACAAGTGGGGTCAAAATATATCCGAAGGAAAACATGATAAAGGGGGTTGCATAGCCAGTATGTACAAGAGAATAAGAAAAGCAGTGATAGAAATACACGAAAAAGAGAAAGAAAAAGCTTCCTCCGAGGAGGAGGAAGAACCTGAAGAACAAGAAAAGACTACAGACACGATAGCGTATGTAGGTAAGGGAACTTACCTTAGGAAAGGCATTCGTCCGGAAAGCAAGAGAGTTTTTCTCTCTGGCATAACAAAACCGAATTCTCCGGAACATCAGTTCCAAGAGACTGATAAAAGGCTTCGAGAACGAATGGGGTACCATGTACTCAATTCTATGGATGAACAAGAACTAGCCCGGTCAGCAGTACTATGGGCTGACAATCCGAGCATATACAATGATGACACAGTAGCGCAGACATTTCTGAACCTCTCCCCAGACGAACAGAAATTAGAAGGTGTATACATGATTCAGCACCTCCTCACGTTATACAGAAACCAACATTCTGATCCAGGTCCCTTACACGAAACATTAGAGGCATTACTCATGGACAGATGGAGAGGTCTAAGTACCAAGTTAATACAAATAATTCTAGAACAACGACATAGATACAACACTTACTTAAGTACAGAATATGTTCCCGCTCCGCCCCCAGAAAGAAAAATGTATCATATGGAGCGTCTGCATGGCATTGAAAGTCAGAACCCCTTACGAGAAGTGCATCCAGTTATGGGTACCGATAATAACCTGAAACGTGTGTATGTACACACGCCTCTGACCAAGTTAGAATTATTGGAAATGAAGAAACTAGTACCCTGTCATGATAAAGACCCTGCAGGTTTTCACAGAGAACTTAAAGATATGTTGCTGATGGGGGATTACACATATGAAGATATCATGAAAATGTTAAAAGTCCTGCTGCCCACAGGCATCTACGAGAAACTCAAGGAAAAAGAATGGGAGGTAGGAGACAAAAAGATTGTATGGGCAGAAATAGAAGACGAGGAGGAAAAACGTACCCCAGGGCTAGGCCTTGGGGAGAAAACTAAAGCATTACCAGGTTTAATAGTACAGGTTCTGCCAAGATTACTGACAACTAGAAAGGAAGATTGGGACGCAATTTCGGCCTGTAAACAGAAGCAAGATGAAGATACTAGTGACTTTTATTCAAGATTCGAAAATGTTTCATTATTAATAGTGGTCTTAAACCAAGTAGCGAGTCGTACCCGCATCTTTTTGTATCAAAGTTAGTCGAGAACTCCCTGTTAGCAGTTAAAAACCGTGTATACAAGGTTGAGAGTACATGGCAAGCAAATACGCCATCACAGATGTTACAAATGTTACAATACCATCAGAACAGAATCAGAGAAGAACAGGATCATGAACAGAAACGCATGAAAGACACGAAAATGAAAATGTTAGTGGCCCAATCAGTTCCAGCCGACAGCCAGAGAAAGGGTACGACCCAGACAGGTCACGCCGCAGCTCCCGTTAAAGGGACATGCAACTATTGCAAGCAGCCAGGTCACTACGTACATGAATGCCCAGTCCTGAAACATAATATAGCAACAGGTAAAACTAAGGAAAGACCGCATCCACCTAGACAAGACCAGGTCCAGCAACAGACTTCACAGAATACACAGCCTACGCATGTTTCATCTCATACAGCACAGACGGTAGCCGTACCACAGCCACAGCCCATTGCCGCGACTCAGCAAGTTTCACAACAGATGTACCAGTATGCCCAATCTGCTTACCCCGATTATCCACGATACACATGAAACAGCCTAGAGAGGGAAGTTGGCTTGCCTCTTATTGAGATTCCTGTAGATCAAGAGGGTCCTTATGTACACAGTCAAGTATTGGGAAAAGACAGAAAGTTTTTAATTGACACAGGGGCAAGCCGCACAACAATCAGCCATGAAGAAGTTCCAGGGGCACCCCTCTCAGGCTCACAGAATGTTTCCCTTGGTTTTTCAGGACAGCCTATTGTAAATGAGGTATCAGAACCAGTCCCCTTGACTGTGGGTCCATTATCACGTGTTACAGACCTATTACTTACAAAATCATGTCCAGAAAATCTGTTAGGAATAAAGACATTGAAGGCTCTAGGAGCAGTGATATGTTGTTCTCCGGAAGGAGTTAGACTCTTTTTGCGAGATTTCAAGGGTCACTATGTATTACGAGAGTTTGATATCAGATTGAAAAATGTACCAGATCACCTGTGGGCACAAGGCCCAACCGATGTAGGCTGCATGCACATTACCCCATACCGTGTTACACTGAAACCAGGTGTTGTTTTACCGAGAATCAGACAATACAAGTTACCGCCCGATGCTGTAGTGGCTTTACTGAAAATCATTGAAGAGCTCATTGCCCAAGGAGTGGTCGTAGAGACCGACTCCAATATCTGTAATTCCCCTATCATTCCGATTCTTAAACGTACTGATCCCAATGCACCGCCAGTATATCGGCTGGTGATTGATTTACGAGAACTGAATAAATGCATCGTTCCACAGTACCCTGTGGTTCCCGACATCTCTTCCCTATTGACTGCTATTGATTCAGAAGCAACGTTCTTTACTGTAATTGACCTCAAGAACGCCTTCTTTAGTGTGCCTATTGATCCAGAGAGCCAATATCTTTTCGGATTCAGTTTAAATGGACGAAGTTTCAAATTTTCACGCGCACCTCAAGGATTCACAGAAAGCCCCAGCATCTATAGTCAAGCACTGAAAAGACAACTAGATTGTATTCAAATGCCAGTTAACACCGCCTTACTGCAATACGTCGATGATCTGTTGATCACCGCACGAAATGAACCCGAATGTGAACAAGCATCATTGACAGTTTTACACTTTCTGGCCGACAAGGGACACAAGGTGTCTCCTTCGAAGCTACAATTCTGTGTTCAGCAAGTTGTGTACTTGGGTCACTTGCTGTCCAAAGTGGGGAGACAGCTCACTCCTGATCGCATCCAGTTAATCGTAAATATGCCACAACCCCAGACACAAAAGGAAGTGCGGGCCTTTATAGGCCTCACCTCGTATTGTAGACAATGGATTCCTCAGTATGCATTTCTAGCTAAACCACTCATTCAGTTGACAACACAGGAGGCAGCAACTTCGACTGCCCTTCCGTGGACTCAGGAACATACACAAGCCTTTGAAGAATTAAAGAAAGCTTTATGTCAAGCACCAGTTTTAGCGACACCATGTTACAGCAAACCTTTTACACTTTTTGTTACAGAACGTGATGGTACGGCGTTGTCTGTCCTCACTCAAGATCAAGCAGGTTCACATAAGCCTTGCGCTTATTTTTCAAGTACATTGGATTCAGTAGCCCAGGCGCTCCCTGCGTGCTTAAAGTCAGTAGCAGCAACAGCACTAGCAATCAGACAGAGCGACTCAATTGTTTTAGGACATCAATTAACAGTACAAGTTCCACATTCTGTAGAGGTTCTTTTAAACAGAACTCAGACTCAACACTTGACTATAGCACGACTGACAGGTTATGAATTAACACTATTCCAGCCACACATAGAAATCAGACGCTGCAGCATTCTGAACCCCGCTACATTATTACCTTCAATAATGACAGATCCAGCCCCGCATGATTGTATAGAGATCATTAATGCAGTAACAAAGCCCCGACGAGACTTAACAGATGTTCCATTGACAAATCCAGACCTGACACTTTATGTGGATGGTTCATGTATGAGAACAAGTACAGGAGAATTAGTGGCCGCATATGCAGTGACCACTGAAACTGAAGTCAAAGAAACATATCGTATTGATACGTTGTCTGCTCAAGCGGCAGAGCTTATTGCTCTGACCCGAGCCTGTATATTAGCCAAGAACAGAAATGTTAACATATACACTGATTCCTGTTATGCGTTCGGAGTCGTACATGACTTCGGAATGTTGTGGCAAGAACGAGGTTTCTTGACCTCTCACGGTGCCAAGATCCAACACGGTCCCCTCATTCAAGCACTGTTAGAAGCAATACATCTGCCTTCAGGCATATCCGTCATGAAGTGTAAAGCACATACTAAAGTTACAGATTCTGTTTCCCAGGGTAACGACCTGGCAGACCAGACAGCAAAACATACAGCATTGACTCACACTCAGACAACTGACATAACAAAGACAATAGTACCGACACACTGTATGACAGTTAGGGATCCCGCCCTAGATGTAATCGATATCCAGACACATGCTACTGCAGATGAAATAAATAAATGGACCGAACTAGGAGGGATCCAGACAGATCAAGGATGGATGACGAAGGGAAAATCTACATGGTTTCTCCCCGACTCTATGGTTCAAGTTATAATCAATACAGCACATAGTCCAGCACATCTAGGAGAGAAAGCGATGTTAGACAGTTTACAGAATCTCTGGTATAACAAACACTTACGAGCAGCAGCAAAACAGAAAGTGCGTACTTGCATGATCTGTTGTCAGTTCAATCCAGGTAAAAGCGTCCCCGTAGAGCAAGGTGGATTTCATCCTCCCGATCACCCTTTTGAAGTCCTCCAGATGGATTATATCCAGATGGACCGTTGTTGAGGATTCAAATACGTCCTCGTAATTGTTTGTGCACTTTCCCGTTGGACCGAAGCATATCCAGTCCCAGATTACACTGCGCCGACCACTGCCAGGCAGCTGGTTCGAGAATTCTTCCCACGATACGGCTTGCCTCGTGTCGTGTACTCAGATAACGGACAGCCATTCTCATCCGAACTTATGAAGCAGGTTTCCTTGCTGCTAGGATATCAGTGGAGATTCCATTGTGTCCGACATCCCGAAGCCGCAGGCCTTGTAGAGAGGCATAACCAGACACTAAAGACCCGCCTCGCTAAAGTTTGTAAAGAGAAAGGGGTCGACTGGATAGTCGCCCTGCCAGTTGCATTGTTCTATATGAGGATGGTCGCCCACTCGAGATCAGGACTATCCCCGTATGAAGTGGTCTTTGGCAGACCACCGAATATGTGGGGGACGCCCATACCAAAGAAAATTACCGATGTTGATTGTAATATGCTGACAGATTACCTTGCCTCCTTGATGTCTGCACTCCAATCATGTCGTTCACAGGTTGCCGCAGCCTTTCCTGACAACACAGATGTAAAGCCGCATGATGTCCGTCCAGGAGATCTGGTCCTAATTAGGAACTTCGACAGGAAAAGTCCGCTGGAGCCCCGCTGGAAAGAGCCGAAGACCGTCCTTCTCACAACGCGGACCGCTATCAAAATCGAAGGCAGAAAGGGGTGGATCCATACAAGCCATATAAAAAAGTGCAATGAACTAATGCCAGGAAAAGACTCGTCCACCCCTTCCAAAGACTGTATCGAACCTAGTGACTTTAAAGTTCCGAAACAAGAGAAAACTCCCCAAGAGGAGTACAGATTGAAACTCCGATCTAGCAAGTCAGACAGTTTAATTGTTTAAGTCCTCCCCTAGGTGAATCGGTTAAATAGTTTCTGACATGTATCCCCTAGATCGAGATAGAGAGAGAGAGAGACAACTCAAGAAACGTACATATTGTAAATCACTCCGTAGTCACTGTATAGTGACACTATTGATTATGTTTTTTCTAAGCCTTCTGATTATTGTTGCTAGTATATTGCTTTCTATATACTACCCTATTTTCAAGCGTGAACAATCTGCTCATAATGACACTGCCGAACATTCCTTTAGTGAATTACCTCCCCACGAACTTTCTTACAGACTTGCGCTGCGCAACAACACATTCATTAGTATGTTACATCACTCCCATCAGACTAACAACGCTACAAACTGCTGGATATGTGGCCGACTCCCTCCCTACCAGAAATACAAGGGAGTTCTGCCCCTCTTTCCGTATCCGTTCACACACAATGGCTCCTGTGGTGCCTGGTTTAGAATAATTAATTCCGTAGATCCTGATATTGCTGTTTTTAAAGGGAGCTGGGTTTGGGGAAACTTGAACTTAGTTCTGCTTAATGCCTGCTATCCTGACAAGAAGGGACTTCCCATTAGAATAGGAACTGATCTAGAAAATGAAGTATATGGATTAGGTAATTATATAATTAACCTTATGATTCTTACTGTTGAATCAGAAGCTGCACCAGTTCTCCCTGCTATGTCAGTGCTACCAGTCACTGGTGAATTATGTGTCAGTAAGAAGGGTTCAGTACACTTAGGTCATAGCAAATGTACTACTGTGGTCGAATTCAGTGACCAAGGCAAATCTTCTTTTAGAGCTACTCGTCATTCCTACTTTGTTTGTGGTCATACCGCATACATACGCTTACCTCCAGATTGGGATGGTACCTGTTACATTGCATTCCTTCTGCCACCTGTTTTTTTAGCTCCTCCTGATTATCACAGAAATACAAATCTAGTAAAGAATAGACTCCGAAGAGATCTCCCGATTGTCGACTATACTGAAACGGCATGGGAGCAGTACACAGATTTCAATAAAGGATTCTGGGTTGATTGACACTGGGACAGCCTGGGACTCAGGGGTTGTTGCTGGTAGAGGAGGCAGGAGTAAAGGATATGAGTTGATGCACTTTGTGACAGCCCTGGGGCCCTGGGGTTGTTGCTGGTAGAGGAGGTAGGAGTAAAGGATATGGGTTGATGGACTCTGGGACAGCCTGGGATTCAGGGGTTGTTGCTGGTAGAGGAGGTAGGAGTAAAGGATATGGGTTGATGGACACTGGGACAGCCTGGAGCTCAGGGGTTGTTGCTGGTAAAGGAGGTAGGAGTAAAGGATATGGGTTGATTCACATTGGGACAGCCTGGAGCTCAGGAGTTGTTGCTGGTGCAGGAGGTAGAAGTAAAGGATATGGGTTGATGGACACTGGGACAGCCTGGAGCTCAGGGGTTGTTGCCAGTAGAGACGTTAGGAGTAAAGGATATGGTTTGATGGACACTGGGACAGCTTGGAGATCAGGGGTTGTTGCTGGTGGAGGAGGTAGGAGTAAAGGATATGGGTTGATGGACATTGGGACAGCTTGGAGCTCAGGGGTTGTTGCTAGTAGAGGAGGTAGGAGTAAATGATATGGGTTGATGGACACTGGGACAGCCTGGAGCTCAGGGGTTGTTGCTGGTGAAGGAGGTAGGAGTAAAGGATATGGGCTGATGCACATTGGGACAACCTGGGGCTCAGGGGTTGTTGCTGGCAGAGGAGGTAGGAGTGAAGGATATGGGTTGATGCACATTGGGACAGCCTGGAGCTCAGGGGTTGTTGCTGGTGGAGGAGGTAGGAGTAAACAATATGAGTTGATGCACATTGGGACAGCCTGGGGCTCAGGGGTTGTTGCTGGTAGAGGAGGTAGGAGGAAAGGATATGGGTTGATGGACACAGGGACAGCCTGGGACTCAGGGTTGTTGCTAGTAGAGGAGGTAGGAGTAAAGGATATGAGTTGATGCACATTGGGACAGCCTGGTGCTCAGGGTTGTTGCTGGTGGAGGAGGTAGGAGTAAAGGATATGGGTTGATGGACACTTGGACAGCCTGGGGCTCAGGGGTTGTTGCTGGTGGAGGAGGTAGGAGTAAAGGAAATGGGTTGATTGACACTGGGACAGCCTGGAGCTCAGGGGTTGTTGCTGGTAGAGTAGGTAGGAGTAAAGGATATGGGTTGATGCACATTGGGACAGCCTGGGACTCAGGGGTTGTTGCTGGTAGAGGAGGTAGGAGTAAAGGATATGAGTTGATGCATATTAGGACAGCCTGGGGTTCAGGGGTTGTTGCTGGTGGAGGAGGTAGGAGTAAAGGACATGGGTTGATTGACACTGGACAGCCTGGAGCTCAGGGGTTGTTGCTGGTAGAGGAGGTAGGAGTAAAGGATATGGGTTGATGCACATTGGGACAGCCTGGTGCTCAGGGGTTGTTGCTGGTAAAGGAGGTAGGAGTAAAGTATATGGGTTGATCGACACTGGGACAGCCTGGAGCTCAGGGGTTGTTGCTGGTAGAGGAGGTAGGAGTAAAGGATATGAGTTGATGCACATTGGGACAGCCTGGTGCTCAGGGGTTGTTGCTGGTGGAGGAGGTAGGAGTAAAGGACATGGGTTGATTGACACTGGACAGCCTGGAGCTCAGGGGTTGTTGCTGGTAGAGGAGGTAGGAGTAAAGGATATGGGTTGATGCACATTGGGACAGCCTGGTGCTCAGGGGTTGTTGCTGGTAAAGGAGGTAGGAGTAAAGTATATGGGTTGATGCACATTGGGACAGCCTGGTGCTCAGGGGTTGTTGCTGGTGGAGGAGGTAGGAGTAAAGGACATGGGTTGATTGACACTGGACAGCCTGGAGCTCAGGGGTTGTTGCTGGTAGAGGAGGTAGGAGTAAAGGATATGAGTTGATGCACATTAGGACAGCCTGGGGGTCAGGGGTTGTTGCTGGTAGAGGAGGTAGGAGTAAAGTATATGGGTTGATGGACACTGGGACAGCCTGGAGCTCAGGGTTTGTTGCTGGTGAAGGAGATAGGAGTAAAGTATATGAGTTGGTGGACTCTGGGACAGCCTGGGACTCAGGGGTTGTTGCTGGTAGAGGAGGTAGGAGTAAAGGATATGGGTTGATGCACATTGGGAAAGCCTGGGGCTCAGGGGTTGTTGCTGGTACAGAAGGTAGGAGTAAAGGATATGAGTTGATGCACATTAGGACAGCCCTGGGGCCCTGGGGTTGTTGCTGGTAGAGGAGGTAGGAGTAAAGGATATGGGTTGATGGACTCTGGGACAGCCTGGGATTCAGGGGTTGTTGCTGGTAGAGGAGGTAGGAGTAAAGGATATGGGTTGATGGACACTGGGACAGCCTGGAGCTCAGGGGTTGTTGCTGGTAAAGGAGGTAGGAGTAAAGGATATGGGTTGATTCACAATGGGACAGCCTGGAGCTCAGGAGTTCTTGCTGGTGCAGGAGGTAGAAGTAAAGGATATGGGTTGATGGACACTGGGACAGCCTGGAGCTCAGGGGTTGTTGCCAGTAGAGACATTAGGAGTAAAGGATATGGTTTGATGGACACTGGGACAGCTTGGAGATCAGGGGTTGTTGCTGGTGGAGGAGGTAGGAGTAAAGGATATGGGTTGATGGACATTGGGACAGCTTGGAGCTCAGGGGTTGTTGCTGGTAGAGGAGGTAGGAGTAAATGATATGGGTTGATGGACACTGGGACAGCCTGGAGCTCAGGGGTTGTTGCTGGTGAAGGAGGTAGGAGTAAAGGATATGGGCTGATGCACATTGGGACAACCTGGGGCTCAGGGGTTGTTGCTGGCAGAGGAGGTAGGAGTGAAGGATATGGGTTGATGCACATTGGGACAGCCTGGAGCTCAGGGGTTGTTGCTGGTGGAGGAGGTAGGAGTAAACAATATGAGTTGATGCACATTGGGACAGCCTGGGGCTCAGGGGTTGTTGCTGGTAGAGGAGGTAGGAGGAAATGATATGGGTTGATGGACACAGGGACAGCCTGGGTCTCAGGGTTGTTGCTAGTAGAGGAGGTAGGAGTAAAGGATATGAGTTGATGCACATTGGGACAGCCTGGTGCTCAGGGTTGTTGCTGGTGGAGGAGGTAGGAGTAAAGGATATGGGTTGATGGACACTTGGACAGCCTGGGGCTCAGGGGTTGTTGCTGGTGGAGGAGGTAGGAGTAAAGGACATGGGTTGATTGACACTGGGACAGCCTGGAGCTCAGGGGTTGTTGCTGGTAGAGGAGGTACGAGTAAAGGATATGGGTTGATGCACATTGGGACAGCCTGGGACTCAGGGGTTGTTGCTGGTAGAGGAGGTAGGAGTAAAGGATATGAGTTGATGCATATTAGGACAGCCTGGGGTTCAGGGGTTGTTGCTGGTGGAGGAGGTAGGAGTAAAGGACATGGGTTTATTGACACTGGACAGCCTGGAGCTCAGGGGTTGTTGCTGGTAGAGGAGGTAGGAGTAAAGGATATGGGTTGATGCACATTGGGACAGCCTGGTGCTCAGGGGTTGTTGCTGGTAAAGGAGGTAGGAGTAAAGTATATGGGTTGATCGACACTGGGACAGCCTGGAGCTCAGGGTTGTTGCTGGTAGAGGAGGTAGGAGTAAAGGATATGAGTTGATGCACATTGGGACAGCCTGGTGCTCAGGGGTTGTTGCTGGTGGAGGAGGTAGGAGTAAAGGACATGGGTTGATTGACACTGGACAGCCTGGAGCTCAGGGGTTGTTGCTGGTAGAGGAGGTAGGAGTAAAAGATATGGGTTGATGCACATTGGGACAGCCTGGTGCTCAGGGGTTGTTGCTGGTAAAGGAGGTAGGAGTAAAGTATATGGGTTGATCGACACTGGGACAGCCTGGGGCTCAGGGGTTGTTGCTGGTAGAGGAGGCAGGAGTAAAGGATATGGGTTGATTGACACTGGGACAGCCTGGGACTCAGGGGTTGTTGCTGGTAGAGGAGGCAGGAGTAAAGGATATGAGTTGATGCACTTTGTGACAGCCTGGGGCTCAGGGGTTGTTGCTGGTGGAGGAGGCAGGAGTAAAGGATATCGGTTGATTGACACTGGGACTGCCTGGGACTCAGGGGTTGTTGCTGGTAGAGGAGGTAGGAGTAAAGGATATGGGTTGATGGACACTGGGACAGCCTGGAGCTCAGGGGTTGTTGCTGGTAGAGGAGGCAGGAGTAAAGGCTATGAGTTGATGCACTTTGTGACAGCCTGGGGCTCAGGGGTTGTTGCTGGTGCAGGAGTTAGGAGGAAAGGATATGAGTTGATGCACTTTGTGACAGTCTGGGGCTCAGGGGTTGTTGCTGGTGGAGGAGGCAGGAGTAAAGGATATGGGTTGATTGACACTGGGACAGCCTGGAGCTCAGGGGTTGTTTCTGGTGGACGAGGTAGGAGTAAAGGATATGGGTTGATTGACACTGGGACAGCCTGGAGCTCAGGGGTTGTTGCTGGTAGAGGAGGCAGGAGTAAAGGATTAGGGTTGATGGACACTGGGACAGCCTGGAGCGCAGGGGTTGTTGCTGGTGGAGGAGGTAGGAGTAAAGGATATAAGTTGATGCACATTGGGAGAGCCTGGGGCTCAGGGGTTGTTGCTGGTGGAGGAGTTAGGAGTAAAGGATATGGGTTGATGCACATTGGGACAGCCTGGGGCTCAGGGGTTGTTGCTGGTGGAGGAGTTAGGAGTAAAAGATATGGGTTGATATACACTGGGACGGCCTAGGACTAAGGAATGGTAGTTGGTAAGAAAGGTCGGAGTATAGGTCAAGGCTTGCTGGACACTGGGACAACCCAGGGCTCAGGAATGGTAGCTGATAGGGAAGGTAGGGGTAAATAACATGTCTTGATGGGCACTGGGACGACCTGGGGCTCAGGATGGGAATTGGTAGAGAAGGTAGGAGTAAAGTAAAGGGGTTGATACACACTGGGACTGCCCACAACTCAGCGATGGTAGCAGGTAGAGATGGCTTGATGGACTGGCTTGATGGACAGGGCACAGGTATTGTAGCTGGTGGAGAAGGTAGGAGTAAAGGACATGGCTTGATGGACACTGGAACACCACAGGGCTCAGGGATGGAAGCTGGCAGAGATGGCTTGATGGACAGGGCACAGGTCTGGTGAAGAAGGTAGGAGTAAAGGACATGGCTTGATAGACACTGGAACAGCCCAGGGCTCAGGCATGATATCTGTTGAAGAAGGTAGTAGTAAAGGACATGGCTTGTTGGACACTTAGATGGTACGGGGCTCTGAGGTGGTTATTGGTAGATAAGGTAGGCATAAAAGACATGGCTTGATGCACATTGGGACGCTCAAGGCTCAGGCATGTTAGCTGGTAGACAAGGTAGAAGTAAAATACATTGCTTGATGCACATAGGGAGACTCAGGGGTTGTTGCTGGTGTACACGTTAGGAGTAAAGGACATAGCTTGATGCACATTGGGACAGTCTGAAGCTCAGGGGTTGTTGCTGGTAGAGGAGGTAAGAGTGAAGGATATGGGTTGATGGACACTGGCACACCCAGGGCTCACGGATGGTAGCTGGTGGTCATTGTAGGAGTAAATTACAAAAATAGTACTTTGCTGACCTTTACATCCAAGCAGGAGATAATGATAATAAGTAGGGTTGAGCAATGGTTCTAAAGGAATAAGTCACATATTGGGTAAGTATTGTGCATATAACAAGACCTGAAGTAAGTCTAAATCACATTTCTGTCACAGGAAGCAGGACAAGGTTGTGAGCATCAACATATGTACTTACCGGAAACCTACATTTGTGATGTTATGTGAATTTGTATAGCGCCACAAATCACCCATGAGGGTATCCAGGCGCTGTTGGCAACCGATATGGTGTATATCAGGTGGTGATTTACGTTTCATATTGTAAAGTGTTTTGGTGCTGTGCCGCATGAGCACAGGTTCGAAGACAGCGGCTGGGCCAATATGGCGGATTCTTCCCATATAAAAAGCGCCCATGAAATGTCTGCATAAATATCTCACCGGTAGTGGTGGGCGGAATTTGTGTCGTTGCGCTACGCAAAGCTCCGTGAAACGGTAAAAACTCTGCACGCAAAAGTTCTGCGAACAGGCGAAATTGCTTGTTACGCCCGTTCGCAATACTTTTTTCTTGTTTGTGAACGATGTTTGCTTGCTCAGGGAGAAATATCTTGCAAATACGCATTTTGAAAGCAGAATTTTTGGCAACTCCGCATTCTCCGTGGAACGCGAAATTCCGCAAATTCCGTGAGCGGGACGGAATTTACCGCCCAGGCCTACTCAATAGATGGAGTATTCCGCCCCGGTATGATTACAGATTACAAGTGGCCCGCGGTATTCCAGGAGGAGACTGCTCCAGTTCTCTAAGGGGTACCCAGTGTCGCAGGGCCCGAATACTCAATTCTGGAAACTCTGGAGCCGACCATTCTAGGCGCAGACTCCGGACCCAGGCTTGTAGGGGGATGTAGTAAGTGACCAACACGCACTGTTGTAAGTAACACTTTATTCAAGTATAGAAATACAGGACGACATCCATAGCCTGCCAGTCAGGTACTGACAGGGAGTGTGTCTTGGAATGTTGACAGCACATGGGTCAGCCCAAACGGAGCCGGAAACATAGGGGGAAACGGAATGTACCAACTTACATTTTAGGTAATTACAACAGGGGAGCTGTGGGGGCAGTGAATGGTTGGGAGAGGGAAGCCCAGAAACTCCCATTCTGCAGAAAATAGACCCCACAGCTGACACCAGGCCACTCACAGCAGCCTGGGGGGGACATAAAAACAATCAACCCTCAGCTGACCGCAGTTGGGGGGTGTCGGGGGCAGAAAAAAACAGCCCACAACTGACCCCGGGACACTCTCAAACTACAGCATGGGGGGGGCAGAAAAAAACACCCCCACAACTGACCCCGGGACACTCATACTCCAGCATGGGGGCAGAACCCCTTCCCCCGCACAGCTAACCCAGCTACACACATACTGCAGTATGGGGGAACAGCAAACAACTCCCAACCCCAGGACTCTCGTTTACAGCACTCGCATCTAGAGCGCGCGCGGGCGGGGGGGGGGATTTGAAGGTGGGCACGCGGCGCCTCATGCCTCCCAGGCCCCCCTCACAGCTCCATCTTCACCTGCAAACCTTACCGAGTCCGACGAGCAGCGCCGCGGCCAGGAGGGAGCCCAGGACGCCCCGCATGTCTTCCGAGGCCGGGCGGGCACGGGGTCAGTCTGTGCGTAATGTCTGTGCGTGAGGACTGTGCGTGATGACTGTGAGTGATGTCTGTTAGTGAGGTCTGCGCGTGATGTCCTGGTATTTGTGCTTAATGTCTGAGAATGACACTATGCGCGTGATGTCCGTGTGTGTTGTCTGTGCGTGATGTTTGTACGTGAGGTCTGAGATTGATCTTGTGTGCGTGATGTCTGTGCGTGATGCTTGGATGTGGTGTCTCTGTCCGATGCCTGCCTGAAATCGTTACCTAAGGTTCGTGCGTCTCTGCGCCTGCCCGAGGCCACGCAGTGGCCATTGAGAGGGCGGGCTCCTAGTCGCGGAGGGCTGTCCCGCCCCCAGCAGGATGTCCAGCTTACCCTCCTCACTGGTTGGAGGAGGCGGCTGGCCGTGAATCTCATCCGGGGCGGCAGGGAGGGGCCTCCATGGGTACTTAAGCTCCTTTACCCCGCAGGAGAGCCTCTTTGCTGCTCCGGACGCCGTCGTGTGCTATCGGGACACTCTTTTCGCTATTTGAGGTGAGCGAGGCCTTGGCCTAATCTCCCCCCCCTTTCTTCCGCCTGCTCCCTCCCCGGAGTCGTGAGCCTGGCGAGGCGGCCCATTAGCGTGGGCTGCTGTGGGGGGGGACGTCCGGTTCCCCGAGGTGGTCCCTCGTCAGGCCCAGCCGCGGCAATCGAGCGGCCTTGCTGATGGCGTGTCCCCATGCCTTCGGATATCTTCCGATCTGGGTCCTGCAGTATTTCTGTTCCTCCCCTTCGGCGTGGCCCGCGTTGCGGCGAAGCGGCGTCGCTTGGTTCGCAACCTCTGGGGGGTGGGGGGCCCAACCTCGCGGTGGTGGGGGTCCACGTGCCGGTTCCTAAACGTAAGGTTTTTCCCCTTAGCCCCGGCAGCCGAGAGTAAAGGCATACCCACAATCCAGCCCCCCCCACCCCGTATCCGGCTTCCAGCGGCCATCTTAGGCGGGGGTATTTCAGACGGCCATTTTCTGCAGATTTGTTTGGGCGGGCATGTGCGCTCGCGCCCTTTCTGTGAATAAGTGAACGTTGGCTATTTCAGGAACATGGGCTCCGGTACACGGGGAGTGTTTTGTTGTCACTTTCAGGGAATGTGGTGCGTGTCGGTGTTCGGTCCAAGTGGGCGCGGGACCCGACGAGCACTTCAGGCTGTGTTTAACGTATCTACTGTGCACATATTCTGTATTGCCTGTTCATTGCCTATTCATTGTGTGGGCTCGGGACCCGACGAGCACTTCAGGCTGTGTTTAACGTATCTACTGTGCACTTTCTCTGCTATTGCCTATTCATTGTTGCCTATTTGCCTGACTATTTAATGAGTTGTCACTATACGTCCTGCTCGTGTTTGCGGTGCGCGTGGGGGGACAGGGCAATTAGTGTACATGCCTGGTTTGCAATGTTCGGTAGGCGGTCACTTGTTGCTTATTTGACCCGATCGCTCCGCGTAACCCCCCCCCCCTAACCCTCCCAGCCCGCCGTGCGCTTTGCCTTTGAACGTACGGCGATGCATCCGGGCACCCAGCCAGTGTGAGTGGAGGTGTGGGGCGATCTGTTCTGGAGGGGGGGGCGAGCACGATGAAGGCGGATCGGGCTTGGGGGGAAGGTGGCCACATCTCTTAGGCCCAGTGGGGGCGCACAAGGGTTTACCGTGCGTGGGGCGTTGTGGTCGATGTCTTGAGAAGAGAATGCCCCCCCTGGCTACCACCTGGTTTTCCCGCGTCCTGCTGCTACATGCTCCCGCGCAGTGCCAGTAGCGTATGTACTTAATAACGTGTCTCATATAAGTTTCGTTTCTCTAGGAGCCGCCTGTGTGCGTTGGTCGCTTGGGTCAGGCCCAGACCCTACCCATTCCATTGGTAGCGTTGTAAGTTGCCAGCCCGGCACCCCCCAATGACGGTGCGGGGGTCCATGCGCAGGCTGGTCCTTAACTTGTTCCTCTGTGTGTGGACATGTTTTCATTCCAGGTTGTGCGCACCAGTCCTAACGTTCCTCTTTCTGTTGTAGGTGCGCAAGGCCATTGAGGCTTAGGGCGCGGGCATCTGGTAACCTGTCGTACTTTGTTTTACAGATTTCAGTTCAGTTTCGAATTCGCTTACCGCATCTCGGCCCTTGTCAGAGCCGCCGTCAGAAACCCCCCCCCCCTCGCCAGGGCTAGCGCAAGGTATGTATTACATAGAGTGATGGCGCTACTTTGGTTTCTTCAAGGGGTAATGCCCGCTTCCGGCTGGGTACAGGCATGGGCAGGGGGACGCTTGTTGTCAAATTTTGGTTGTCTGGGCATTTGCTTTCCGGTTACAGCCGGTAGTATGTTCCAGGTCCAGTGGCTTACTCTCCTTTGTCCTACGCAGTGCACTCAGTCGTTGGAGCAACATCCGGGGGCGCCCCCCTTAGACACGAAGCTCGTAGCTTCATCAGGAATAGTTGAAGAGGTATGCATGTCTTTAGAGTGGGCCTGTTCTATGGGGGGGTGCTGGTTTTGGCCCCCCCTCATTTGCAATATCGTTCTCGTTTTCTCGACAGGTCCTGAGCGTGCATTCCCTCCCATACCTCCTTCCCGCCCTCTCCTTACATGCCTTGGCTGGGGAGTACCTCATGGGGGTGGAAGGATTGGGGGGCGACCAGTCATTGGGTGGGGTGTGTGTGCTTTCCTGGAAAAGATGTTGGACATGGAGGCTCATGGTTATCTCTTTTTCAGGATACATTCGAAGGCACCATGGAAAGTCAGGGGTCCCCCGCACTTTTTACGCAGACGTCCCAAGTTGATGATTCGGGTCTAGGACCTTCCCAGGATCCACAGATGAAGGCTTTGTTGGATATGATAAAGGTTAATGGGGTGGCATGGGCCAGTGGCCTCTTGTTGGCAGAACGAGGCCAGAAATAGGAAAAGCAGCCGAACAAACACGGATCCAGACGAACATCATTCTGCCTGACCCCCAAATGGCACCCAAGTTGGGTCACCGCTCTGAAAAAATCTCTGTATTCCCTATCTGCCTGGGAGATAGAGGGGATTAAAGCACACATCCTCCCTCCACAGGACTTACAGGGTTAACCAATCCTGCTATTTCCACGCATTAGAATCAAGATGAAAAACTGTGCTGGGGGAATTTATGGCTTTCAAAATAACGAGGTTTCCTGAAGTTTGTCACGTGACATGACCACTGCGAGCCACCTAAATCCATAGTACTAGTCTATCATCAAGCGCGGAGAGAAACTTGGAGACAGAGAGCTTACTCGGTTGCTGCTGGGATTATGACCTCCGTCATGACTTCAAACAAAGTAGTTTTAAAGGGACAGCTGAAATTCCAGGAGCCTAGTCCCGACAGGTCGACGATTTCGAAGGGCTGGAAGAGGTCCCCCGCTACACGGTGGAGGAGGGCACTGGACATTCCAGGAGCCTAGTCCCGACAGCTCGACGACTTCGGAGGGCTTGAAGTGGTCCCCCGCTACACGGCGGAGGAGGGCACTGGACATCGAATGCTGTCTTATTTAAAGCGCTTTGATAACCTATTCGGTTCAAGTTACTGAAATGTGCAACGTAACTGATTCTATGTAAATTGCTGTGTTAACATGTAACGAAACTTGTGCTATGTAAAGCGCTCTGATAACCTAATCGGTTCAAGTTCGCGCTATAGAAAACTCTAAAAATAAAATAAAATAAAATAAACCCCCCTAATGCCCCCGGGCCGGCCCCCGCACCGCAAATAACTGAGATAGAAGTGGCAGAGGACCCGGCCACAGTGAGGCCTAAGCACACTAGGAAGCCGTCAGTAAAGGACTTCCCAGCGGAACCTCCCACTAAGACCAGGGCGGCGGACCCGGTCAGGAATGTCATTGTGCACGCCCCGGCATCCCCGCCGGCGGTGATCCGGGTGTGCCCTCCCTCGCCCCTTTGCCCGGCGGTGCCTAGCATGGAATTTGCTACCCGGGAAGATCTGGGTAAGATTACAGACTCGCTAGCTTTGTTCATGTTGGAAATCAGAGCCGGCCTGCGAGCTGCCCCTGTGCAGTCGCCCGACTTAATGCATCCTCAGACTGTAACACCGTTAGCCGCGGCGCCACTTCTTGCCGCTAAGGAGGCAGACGTGGTCCAAGTGTGGGGGGGATTGTCTGTGCAAGGGGGGGATAATGCAAGTCCCCTCTCGGGGGTGGTTGCACTGCCTGTCAGCACGGCTCCAAAGTCTGTTTCCTCACCGCCTCTTTCCCAGGTGTTGCCGTTGGCCCCGAGTGTGTCCCAGGAGGCCCTCTCTCCCGCTGCGACTACGGCTCCGCTACAGGTTGTCACCCCGGCCGCTCCCCTTCCTCTGCCAGCTATTGCCCCCCCGGCTACCCTGTCTTCTGAGGTGGCCATTCCTGCGCCCACAGTTTTGATGACTATGGCGCCTCTTTTGTCTGGCAAATGTTCCCTTGCCTGGCAGGTCCCGCAGGCAGCGAAGGAGGGCATCTGGCGTAGGGAATTTATAGACATTTTTTCCCTCCTCATGTTGGGGGCGGATGGGGTGGATGTGAGAAGAATTGGGTCCAAGGATGAGGAGAAGAAGGCCCGCTTTCAGACTTGGCCTGAAAAGACTATTAAAAACTGGCGTCAGGCATTTACCATCCTGGCAGGGGTAATCACGGAGCGTTTCCCTGAACAGGCACAAGGTCTATTCCAGTACAACAGTGTCATAATCAATGAAGCTGAAGCATCCACTGGGATGGGGTGGTACTTATATGATTGTGAGTTCAGCAAAAAAATGTCTGTCTGTCCAGAACTGGAGTGGGACCAGGTTGAAGTGAGACTGTGGATGGTACACATGGGTAGAGGAAAAATAGAGAGTGGTGCCAACAGTGTTGTCCAGGTTAAGAAGACAGAAAATGATAAGGCGTTCACTCAGAGGAAAAGTAATTTCAGACAGTCCTTTCGAGGGGGGCAGTTTTAATAGACAGTACGCCAAGAAGAATGTGTCCTCCACTTGCAGGATGTACAATGCCGGGAATTGTACTTGGGGGAAAGCATGCAGATTCTCCCATGTTTGCAATAAATGCGGAGGGTCCCACCCGGAGTCCTCCTGCGAGAAGCGGTCTTCCTCTGCCAGCGCTGCCAATAAAGATAAATAGTGCCCCAGAGATCTCATCCCCCCCCTTTCCCCCGCCTGCTGCGCCCCCCCTGCCAACTCGGCTCTCCACTCCTTCTGCTCCAGCGGGGGGTTCAGTCTCTGTGCTGCCCGGGGGGGACCCTTACCCCCTTTGTTCTAAAGGCCCGTCTCCAGTCTTCATACCCAGCCTGCTGCCCCTCCTTCATGCCTATCCCAATGAAAAGGATAGGGATGTTCTGACTTCTGGTTTCTTGGAGGGTTTCAAGATCCCCTACCAGGGTCCTAGGGTCAGCAGGGATGCTGAGAATCAAAAATCTGTCAGGGAGCTTCCTGAGGTGGTCGACAAGAAGATTAGCAAGGAGGTAGCCTTGGGGAGGGTGGCAGGCCCTTTTCCTTCTCCCCCTTCCTGACTTTGTGGTGTCCCCCCTGGGTGTTGTCCCCAAAAAAGAACGTGGGGCTTACAGGCTGATTCATAACTTGACCTTCCCAGAGGGGAACTCTGTCAACTCCTGGCTGCCAGAGGCGGCCTGCTCTGTCTCCTACTGTTCCTTAGACATGGCCATCGACTTAGTGAGAAGAGCAGGGGAGGGGGAATGGCTAGCTAAGGCAGACATTGAGGCAGCCTTCCGCTTGTTACCTGTACACCCTGACAGCCAGCACCTGTTGGGTTTCAAGTGGAAGGGGGGGTACTACTTTGATAAGTGTATGCCAATGGGTTGCGCTGTCTCGTGTGCCTTCTTCGAGGCCTTCAGCACCTTCCTGCAGTGGGCCCTCACTGAGGAATACAAAGTGTCAGCAGTTTCGCATTACCTAGATGACTTACTCTTTATCGGGAGGGAGGGCACGCAGGAGTGTCAGGAGGGCTTGGACTGTTTCATTGAACTAGACAGTCGCTTGGGCGTGCCGCTGGCACCAGGTAAGACCGAGGGCCCTGCTCAGGTGCTGACCTTCCTGGAGATCGAGCTCGACACGGTCCAGGGGGTGTCTCGTCTCCCGGCAGAGAAGGTGGTTGGCTTGAGAAACAACATTCATGCATTGTTAGGCAGGGATAAGGCGCCTCTGGGGGTCATTCAAAGTCTGCTAGGTAAGCTGAATTTTGCTGCTAGGGTCATTCCTGTGGGGCGAGTTTTTGCGAGACGCTTAGCCAAGGCTACTGCCAAGGTCCACAAGCATTACCACTTTGTTAGATTGACCTCTGGACTCAAGAAGGATTTGCAAATGTGGGATGACTTCTTATCTGATTTTAATGGCAGAGTGATTTGGAGGTCCCCGTGGGTGGAGAGTCCTGAGTTGAACATGTTCACGGACGCCTCGGGCCGCGAGGGCTTCGGTGCCATTCTGGGTGAGCTGTAGTGTGCGCAGGGATGGCCCAATTCTTGGCGCAAGCGGGGTATTACTGCTAACATTACTGTCCTGGAACTCTTCCCCATTGTGATTTCTCTACACCTTTGGCCTGAGACACTGTCTAACAGAAAGGTCCTGTTCTGGTCGGACAATATGGCGGTGGTGCAGGCAATCAATGGTCTATCTGCCAGTTGTCCGTTAGTGCTGTCTCTACTCCGGGAATTAGCTAGCAGGTGCCTGCGCTGCAATGTTGAATTTAGAGCTAGACACATTGCAGGGGTCACTAATGTCGCAGCTGACGCTCTTTCTCGTTTGCAGTTGGACCGTTTCCGGGCAGCTTGCCCCCAGGCGAGAGAGGAGATGACCCCCTTTGCACCAGGGCTTTGGCACATCTTGGAGTGGAACAGCAATTAAGAGAACTAGGAGAGAAATCTTTAGCGCTGGGTACAAGGAAACGCTATGCGAGTCACCGCGCTACTTTCAGTAAAGTCATCTCTGACCTGGGATTGCAGGCTTTGCCGTTGGAGACTAGAGTTCAGGCATTCGTTGTGTGGGCAAAGAAGCAGAAAAAGTCTCATTCCTGGGTTTGCGGCCACTTAGCGGCCATTAGTCATGAGGCGAGATTGTGTGGGGGGAATGATCCTGCCAAATCCTTTGTGAATAGGGCCGCTTTGAAGGGTTGGGCTCGAGAGGATCCCAGGGTCCCAGATGACAGGTCCCCCATTGATTTCCCATCGCTTCAGGCTATGTTACAAGTGTTGCGGGCAGTCGTCCACTCGCAGTATGAAGCAGCCTTTCTCCTAGCATTCTTTGGGGCCTTCAGGAGTAGCGAGCTGGTGGCCCGTTCTAAGACTGATATCTCTGGAGATGCGCTGGGAGTGGAGGATATCGCTTTGGTGAGTGGGTTGTCCATTACGCTGAGGCGGTCTAAGACAGATCAAGCTGGTAAAGGGTCTGTTATCAGACTCTCCCCCCTTGGGGATCCCCGTTTCTGTCCGGTGGCAGTCCTAAGGGCCTTCCTTGCTGTGCGGCCTGCTGGGCCGGGTTACCTGTTTGTACATGCTGACCTCACCCCCTTGACAAAATACCAGATGGACAAAATCATGCTGGCCTGCCTGGACAGGGCTGGTCTGTTGGTACAGGGGAAGAGGTTTTCTAGCCATTCCTTCCGTATAGGGGCGGCCACATCAGCCTTTCGTGCTGGAATGTTGCCAGTTCAGGTGCAGTCTGTTGGGCGTTGGGAATCAGCTTGCTATAGACGTTACATTAGGCCTTGATTCCGATTGTGTTTGATTTTGCATTTTGTTTGCTGTGTTTTGTGATGGCTTTTGTTTTCTTGTGATTTACTGAATAAACACCCTTGAACATATTGCGTCTTTCTTTGACAGGTTCGCGTGCATGGGTCTTGGGGCATTCTATGGTTGACAGATTGGCACGATGGGCTGCCGTCAGGCAGTGGACTAGTACCTTCACGAGTATAGACTGTGTGTGGTGGGGTTTCCGGGGCATGCGTTGGCATAGCTTACTCTTCCGGCTTCGGGAGGCCCTTGCCTCGGGTGGACTTCCTCCCCATCACTTGATAATCCACCTGGGTGGCAATGACATTACGTACTTGGGGAAATCCACTCTACTTCGCAAAATGAAGACTGATTTGGGCATCATCTGTGGCCTTCTGCGGGAATGCGAGGTCTGGTGGTCCGAAATAGTGCCCAGGAGAACCTGGCGTGGGGCTAAGTCCGGTGAGGCTATTGAGAGGTCTAGGAGGCGGATCAATGCGGCCATGAAAAAGTTCACCCAGCGCAGAGGTCTAGGCTTCATCAGACATGACATGATTCAGGACAAGGTGAAGGGTTATTTTGAGGTTGATGGTGTTCACCTCACGCCCGTAGGCTTAGACCTCTTCCTGCTGGACTTGAAAGAAGCACTCATGAGCAAAGGTTGCAGGTAGCAAAGGTAGCAATGGTGGGGGGGCCTGTGCGGCAGCGGGTACCACCGCACAGGCTGTGGCGGAGTTACTGGGCGATCCGGAAGAAGAGAGGTGCAAACGATGTACTTCAGCGGGCACATAGGGGTGCCAGAGCCTAACCTGTAACCTCATGGGAGGTGCAGGAATTCCTGTCGGCGCCCCAGTAGTCCTTCGGGCGGTTGTGGGCCTGTGCAACCGGGGGTTTGCCTAGTCACGCCCCGCAATGGGCATGTCAGTAGTTATATGTTTATTGTACAGCAGTTGGGTGGTTCGCCACTGTGCTGTTTGGCTCAACAGGCGGGCAGGTGGCGAGAATGCGGCCTGCCCAGGATCGCCCGTAAGCTAACCCACCGTCATTACATATGTTGTATGTAATAAACCTGCAGCAATTTTTTCCCAAACCTAACACGGTGTCTGTGTATCATTTGCGGGTTTGGGCATGTGGGGGCGGGAGACCTCTTGTGGCCCTGATGTGACTATGCGCCTGCCCGAGGCCACGCAGTGGCCATTGAGAGGGCGGGCTCCTAGTCGCGGAGGGCTGTCCCGCCCCCAGCAGGATGTCCAGCTTACCCTCCTCACTGGTTGGAGGAGGCGGCTGGCCGTGAATCTCGTCCGGGGCGGCAGGGAGGGGCCTCCATGGGTACTTAAGCTCCTGTACCCCGCAGGAGAGCCTCTTTGCCACTCCGGACGCCGTCGTGTGCTATCGGGACACTCTTTTCCCCTCCCTTCCTCAAACCCAGAGTGTCAGTATGAGGGGATTGTGGGGGAGTTTAATGTGTTTATTTCTCGTTGCAGGCGGAGTTACTGGGCGATCCGGAAGAAGAGAGGTGCAAACGATGTACTTCAGCGGGCACATAGGGGTGCCAGAGCCTAACCTGTAACCTCATGGGAGGTGCAGGAATTCGTGTCGGCGCCCCAGTAGTCCTTCGGGCGGTTGTGGGCCTGTGCAACCGGGGGTTTGCCTAGTCACGCCCCGCAATGGGCGTGTCAGTAGTGTTTATTGTACAGCAGTTGGGTGGTTCGCCACTGTGCTGTTTGGCTCAACAGGCGGGCAGGTGGCGAGAATGCGGCCTGCCCTAGGATCGCCCGTAAGATAACCCACCATCATTACATATGTTGTATGTAATAAACCTGCAGCAATTTTTTCCCAAACCTAACACGGTGTTTGTGTATCATTTGCGGGTTTGGGCATGTGGGGGCGGGGGACCTCTTGTGGCCCTGATGTGACTATGTGCAGTGAGGGCGTGTTATACCCTCTCAGTCTGGGGGCAGTGCCACACCCGCACTGGCCTGACAGGATTCCTGCACCGACGTCTGACTGAGGATGAGGGTGCGAGGACAGACACCACCTCATGCGGTAAACACCCCCCCGGACTGGTGGCTGGTTACCGCCTCTGATGCATCCCTCTTCGGCAGAGTTTTCACCTCGAGGCCCCGGGTCCGAGACGAGTGCCCGGCCCCAGGGGGCATTGCACCGGATACATGCTGACGCCCCTGCTTTGGAATATTAAAGGCACTGGTGAGGTGTTTTTACCACCTAAGGGGCGTATAGCAATGCGGTCTTCTGTGCTGTCCGCGGGTACTTGACGCACATGGGGCGGGGGTGGCAAAGGCGACCCCTTGTGTCTGTGACTCTGGTTTTCGGGTGGGCGTGGGGACATTGCACCAAGACAAGCGTAACTGGCAATAAAATGCAGTATTCGGGGCCTGATTTCAAACCTCCCGCATGGCTTGGTGAGTCACGAGGCCTTTTTTCCAAGAATGAGGTTTGGCGGAGACTTTTCAAGAAATGGGCAAAGAGGCCCCGGGCCCCTGGCTCCAGCCTTTCAGGGGCCCCAGATAGAGCCAGCCTTGCAGAATCTTTCCCTAATGCCCTTGAATATTTCTTAAGACAGACTGCTTAAATTACAGCTTTCCTTCAATTTTGAATGTGGGTGTATCGGAGTCCATTTACAGGCATTTTGCAGAGAAATATTTACATTTTTTCAACACCCTGAAACCTCCATTGTGTGGGTGATCGACGCTGTAAAGTAGTAAGTCAGAATCAATGATCACCACACACAGGTTAGACCGTTCATCGTCCCGGCCACACCAGGACCCTTTTCTTTCAAACAAAACCCCACCCCCCATTTAACCAATCACCTCCCACAACACATAATGAACAGGTGAGTCAGCGCGGTCCCTTTGGGCACCGCCTGTCAGACTAAGGTAAGAGAAGCGACCACATCACACTCCTCCAAAAATTCAACAACAATTGAGAAATAAACACAAATTCAATTTAAACATGTCACATAATTCATCAAACGTGTAGAACGAGCAGGACTTGGCCGTAACTGATACCTTCCAACACCCTGTTGTTGAGAATCAGACTCAGGTATCAAACGTTCAATGGGGGAGACATAAGAACAGGCTCAGGCTCCACACCAGATGGTGACACAGAAGGGAACTCACCCTGCTGCCCAGATGTCACATTGTCGGTTAGTGGAGCAAAAGGTGGAATTGAACCCATATCATTAAATTCATCATCTGAACCTACAGAGTCCACATCAGATGGTACCACATGGTCATAGCTTTGAACATCAGCAGGAGCTTGATACTATTTGAAAAAAGACACATTCCGCGAAACAACCACCCCATCCCTCACAGCAGGGACCTTTGTCCCGTGAACAGATTGCACAACCCAGGGCTTAGGCTCAAAAGGTAAACTGAACTTCCCCCTAAGGCAGAGGTCTTCAAACTTTTGGATGCCGAGACCCTCCAGTCAAAATTTTTAGGCGTAAGGACCCCCTCCTGACAAAAAATTCTAAACCTATAGGCAGAGGTACTGGAATAATGAGGCAGGTGAGGACCAAATTATGCGGCAGGCTCGACAAAATTATATGGTAAGAAAATATAAATAATGCTATCTGATGCTGCATATTTTGGGATAGTATTGCTTTATTTTTTTTAAATTGTTTACACACAGTAACACTGAGGAAATATTTCACCTCAACAGTACCAGTTTATAATGAAAATGTAGCAATAAACAACAAAAAGATGTCTAGTCAACCTTTTTGAAGGGCCTTCCACTCCGCAGGAATACACGTAGCCACATTAAAAGCTCACCTGGCCCTGGCTGGGAGCAGCAGGGGTCCCCCAAAAACCCTGGTGGTCTTATGCAGAGTTAAACAGTTTACCCACACCACTTTCCTCTCACCCCTCCCTACACCATTCCTCTCTCCTCTTCCAAGCCCAGATCCCTCTCTCATTTTGCAAGCCTTTTTCTTTCACCCCTTTTTACAACTTCTGAACTCTCCCCATTCAACCTCTCACTACACCTTTTGCCATTCTGTCATTTCACTGCCCAAATCTCTTGCATTTATCTCATGGCCTCTTTGGACCCGTCACCTCTCTCGCCCCTCAACACTTCTCATTCACCTCAAGTCTCTCCCTTCAAATTTCAGTCTATTTGTATTTTACACCTCTCCGGTCCCCAATTCATCTTTCACATCTCCCCTTTGTTCTTCCACACCTTCTTGAACCAATGTCCCTCTCCCTTGTTACCTCAGGACTCACCTCAGTACTTCCTCTCTTCCCCTACTACTGCTGTCACTCACCCACGTTGCATCAAATTCTCTTTTTACGCCACAGATCATCTCTCAGCTATTTTCTCTCACAGTTTAATAGTATCCCTCCTCTGTTCCCTCACCTTTGCTCACACTCACTTCTCAGTTTCCGCACATCCTTCAGCGCTACACATTTCTCCTAATCCCTGACCTCTTAAATCGAATTCTCTGGCTCCCTTGCTGGCCTCTCTCATGCCATCTACTTTCACCCTCTCATCTCTCCTCACCGCCTGTGCCAATCTGCTTATTGTTCCCTAATTCAGGAAGGCATGAATAGTCGTCCTCACTGTTTTGGTGCAGGCCGCACAGTTAAGGGAACCTGCACCCTCCTTTGCTTCGCTCCACCAAGAATCTATGGGGCATATTACCAAGCAATAGCGATAATTATCGCTATTGCTTGGTTAGCGTGAAAAATGTACCGCTGAGCTGCGGCGATTTTTACCGCAAATAAACCTTGGTATTACCAAGGTTTATCGCAAATGCGATAAAAATCGCCGCAATGCATGAATATCGCTGAAAAGTCAGCGATATTCATGCATTACCGAGCTAATGCTCTTAGCCATGTTATCCACCTCCCATTGGATAACATGGCTGAGAACTGCTCAGGGCAGGTGTTAGCTTTTGGGGATATTCGCGCTTAGCGCAAATATCTCCAAAAGTTGGTAATAGGAGATAGCGATGTTAGCGACTGTTTTCAGTCGCTAACATCTTGGCACGCCCACTTTGCATGTAATTAGTGATAAATATCACTGACATGCAAAGTGGGGCCCAAGATGGTCGCTATCTCCTACTGGCTGTCGCTAACTGGTGTTAGCGACAGCTAGGTAATAGGGAGATAATTTTATCTCCGCGTTCTTGGCTTTTAAAGCCAAAAAAGCGGAGAAAATCCCCCTTGATAATATGCCCCCATATCCGTTAGGAACCTATAAAAACCTGGCTCTACGCCCTGTAAGTTACCCCATTTGGCTGTTTCTCCTTCCCCTTCTGTGCGTTTCTCATTTGCCATTTCAGGCAACAGATGGTTATTAGCCCCAGGACACCTTTTTGTAACAGTAGCACACTACTAATGGAAATAATATTAATAGACAGAAGTGTGACCAGGAATGTGAGACCCCCCTTTCTATCACTTCACGAACCCCCTGGGGGTCGGGCGCCACAGTTTGTAGACCCCGGCTTTAGAAGGATGTGAATGTTTGCCCATTTGCACCGGGATGCTAACATCTGTTATGTTATTTTAACTTAATATCACGCCAGAATCACCCCAACGGGGTATCTCGGTGCTGCGGGTAAACACCAGCAGTAGGACCATAGGGCAAATTTAGAATAAGTAAGTCTTTAGTAATTTTGTGAATTTGGCGTAGTCTTTGCAGGTGCAAATATAGAAGGGCAAATGATTCCAATAGGTAGGGGCCAAATAATAAAAGCGCTTGAAATGCAATCCCCCCCCCTTCTCTATTTCACTGAATAACCTTTCACTGTCACCAACAAAAAAATGTAGAAAATCACAAATTGAAACTTTTATTTATTTTACTTTTTACATAGGGGAAACATCCGTTACAACGCGGATGTTTCAACGCGGTGCTGTTACGACGCGTCTGTAACAACGCAAGTCGTTACCACGACTTGCGCTGGAGGGCGCTAGAAGATTAAAAATAGTAAATTTACTATTCCAACACCTTCCCTAGTGTCCACGGGGACTGGTGTTAGAATAGTAAATTATACTATTGGATATCCGCGCCCCCAACGCAAGTCGTGGTAACGACTTGCGTTGTAAGGGACGCGTTGTAACAGCACGCGTTGTGACGGAACGCGTTGTACCGTCACCAATCCTTACATAGTTGCCAAGTGACACGTTAGAAATGTGACATTATCAACTGGTGACTCTTCAGGCAACAGCATGTTGCATTCTGGGACTCGTCATTTATTGACACTGTAAGCAAGTGTTTAACATCCCAACAAGCAAAGTGTTACTGACTAAAAAGCTATGATTGGCTTAAGGAATCACACAAGACTAATGGAAATAATATTAATAGGCAGAAGTGTGACCAGGAATGTGCGACCCCCTTTCTATCACTTCACGAGCCCCTTGGGGGTCGGGCCCCACAGTTTGAAGACCCGTGCCCTAAGGTGTCGGTTCTTTACCAGTACAATACCACCAACTGAAAATGTCCGGGGCTTAGCCCCATGCCTGGAAGCCACTTTGTCATTCATCACCTGCCGATTTGTCAGCTCCTCAGCCACAACAGCATAGCTTGCAGGAACCGCCTCCATTTGGGGCACAAAATCACTAATAGGATGATTCATGCAGAGATACATCGGACTGACTTTCGTGGTGGAATGAGGAGTCATCCGATATTCCTTCAAAAACAGAAAAATAGCACAGTCCAGATCCTGGCAGTCAGTGACGGCAATCCTGATTGCTTTGTTAAGAGTACGCATAAAGCGTTCTGCCTCACCATTGGCCTGAGGCCATAAAGGGGTGACTTTACGATGGACAATACCCCTAGCTTGCAAAAATGCCAAAAACTCATGGCTGGAAAAGGGAGGTCCGTTATCAGTACGCAATTCAGAATTCAAACCGTTTGTTGCCATGATCTTATCAAACAGCGGTACAGTGCGACATGCTGTGGTGGTGTCCAATAGTTCCACTTCAGGATATTTAGAGAAGTCATCAATCACCACCAGCATGTGGCGCCCATCAGGTACACAACCAAAATCGGCACTTGCCCTCTGCCAAGGGAACGAGGGGATGCCTTCTGTAAGGATGGGAACCACCCCCAGCAGCCTGACACAGCGCACAACTCAACACTGTATTTTCCACCAGGGTGACCAATCCGGGAAACCATACCTTAGATCTTAAACAGGACTTGGTCTTCACAACCCCCTGATGTTCCAAGTGGGCAAATCCACCACACGCTGTTGAAGACAGGCAGGAATCACCAACCGTGGATTTCTCATAAGACACCCCTCTGGGGAACAAGCCAGTTCATCCTGCACACGAGATAGAGAAGCCAAGGTAGATCTAGCGTCCCCAGAACGGCTTTTGGGGGAGTACATGATCTTGGCCCACTTCCCAGTACCAACAGCGGACAGGCACAGTTGAAGACACCCATCCTGAGCTGTCGAAACCACAATTTCCTCCATAGAAGTAGGGAGAGGCCTGGAACGCTCCATAACCAGACGCACCTATTCCTCAATGTCCCGGGCATCATTTTCCTCAGCAAGAGTAGCAGGACGAAAGTGCCGGGAAAGATAATCAGCAGGGTTCATAACCCCAGGGCGAAAAACTACTGTAAAACAGTAATCCTGCAGCTGTAAAATGCAAGTCTCAATTCGGGGAGGGGGCTTTGAGGAGGAACCCATAAACAAAGGAATAAGTGGCTTATGGTCAGTATGCACAACAAAAGGCTGGCCATACAAATATAACTGAAAATGACGGCACCCCCAATGAACTGCAATGGCCTCCTTTTCGATATGGAAATAACGCTGTTCAGTGGCAGTCAAAGCACGGCTAGCATACGAAACTGGAGCCAATTCACCATTCCTCTGTCGCTGGGAAAGTACAGCCCCCAGGCCGCCTGGACTTGCATCAACGGAATGCTCAGAGTCCAGCAACGGGTCAAAGTACACCAGAGTAGTATCAGCGGACAGGGCCTGCTTGGTAGCTCGAAAAGCAGATTCCTGCTCCGGGCCCCAGTCCCAGGTAACATTGGATTTGGTAAGTTCTCGTAAAGGAGCCATCAAAGCAGACAAATTACGAATGAAGCGGCCACAGTAGTTGACCATTCCCATAAAGCTCCTCACACCAGATACATTAACAGGAGCAGAGGCGGTCTGGATGTCGCACACCTTCAGAGGATCAGGGGACACACCGTTTTGAGAAAAATGATAACCAAAGAATGAGATATCGGTTTTTAAAAACTCACATTTCTCCTTATGTAGGGTTACTCCATAATCTAACAACCTCTGAAACACACCTTTAAGGCGGCTAAGATGTCCATCCAAGGTAGGGGCATGCACTGGAATGTCATCGCTGACATTTATTACACCATCCAGTCCAGACAAAACCCCAGGATACGTATCCTGAAAGACCTCCGCAGCACTGGAAATGCCAAAACGTAAATGTTTATATCATCGTAGGCCCACATTCTTTGAAAACGTGGTGATTACTCGTGAAGAAGTGTCAAGCATCAACTGGTGGTAACCAGCACGGGGATCCATTTTGGAAAACCACCTACACCCGCTTACGTCTACCACGATATCATCAACAGTAGGGGTGAGGTGCCACTAGCGTTTGATTGCCAGATTAGGCAAACGCATGTCCACGCAAATACGGACCTCCCCAGCTGCTTAGGTTTACGAGCAATCACTATAGGTGACATCCAGGGAGTCGGCCCTCCACCTTTTCAATGATATCAGCCTCCTCCAGCTTTGCCAATTCTGCCTCCACCTTCGGCCGAAGATGAAATGCTATCCTCCTGTGACGTAACACCACCAGTTGAATGGACTCATCAATATGCAGCTTGATCATCCAGTCCTTTAGACAGCCTATACCATTGAATAATGGTGAAAACTGAAACAGCAAGTCATTAAAAGTCCTTTGATGGATGGCCAATGCAAAGACAACCAAGTGCAACCTTTCAGCCGTCTGACAACTCAGCAACATCCCTTAACCACCTTTTGTAACATAAACCAGCGTCTTCACCACATGAGACCCATGTGAAACTTCAGCGGAAAAAACACCGGCCAGTGGAAGTGGTTCACGAGCACCAAAAGCAAACCCTTTGGCAGAGGTCCCACTCAGAACAGGAATAGTTGGCAGTCCCATCATCATAGACTCGGCCAGCACATTAATGGAAGCCCCTGTATCGATCAAAGCAGGCACTGAAGGACCGTTCACCAGTACACAACACTTAGGCAGACCTCTCCGCACAGCACCCCCAGGTTGCAAAGTATGTAGAACATGGACAGTTTCCTCATCATCATCCATATCCCCATCCGCCAACAATGGAGCGGCTGAATACACCTGGGAGGAAGACGAAGGAATAGAACCTCGGGCAGTAGTAGAATGGCACACCTTTACAAAATGGTTCACTTTATTGCAATTAGAGCACCGCTTCCCAAACGCAGGACAAGTCCCTTTATGAGGAAACAAACCCCCACAGCCGTAACAAGTCCGGGGTCACTCCATTTTGCCTCGGTGCTGCATCTTTTATCTGTGAAACACCCTGCCTGAAACAGCATTTACCGGCTCCACCTTTATTGCATGTTGAAGGGCTGCATCCATGTGAGCGGCCCTGACCTTTGAAAACTCCTTAGATCTACCACGAGTCAACATGTCAGCCATAGGCATATTTGGCACCTGCAATATTGCCTCACGGAGCTTACTAGAATAACAGCCCTGTATGAATTGGGCCCTGATTTCGTCCGCAGCATCGGGCAATCGACAAGTACTGGCCAAAGTGCATAGACGAGCAAAGAAAATGTCCACAGATTCATCACCCAACTGCTGAGCCTGACGTAACAGGAACCGTTCATAATCAGGGTTTTCCAGGGGTTCAAAATTAGCAGTCAGGGCTTGTTTCAAAGTGTCATAGGTCTGTGGAGTACCTTCCACCACTGACCATCCCAAACGATGAATCGCCACCCCTCCGAGAAGCAGCAACATCGGGCGCCTCCGTTCCTCCACCAGATCAAAGGCATCAAAGTAATTCTCCGAACGGTCCACCCACTCCTTCCAGCGGGCAGATGGTGGACTATCCAACAGAACATTTTTCACTGGAGGTATAGTTGCCATAATAAACCCTGTATAAATATGTCACAGCGGCCAAACCTCTGGCTGCAACACCACTCAGCAAGCCATAGATGGTAACCACAAAGCTCCTTAAGGTACTAGTACCCTCCGTAGTAGGCCCCTGTCCACAGCAACTACAATAGCCCACAAAGGTCTTTCCTGTGAACAAGTATTCTACTGCTGATATGCAGGTATTCCACTGCTGACAGGTAATCCAGAGCAATAGCAGGGCAATACACTATTATCTGCAGCCAGAAGATCCACTTTGAATGACCCAAAGAGCGCTCCTGCCACGAGACGCTCAGGAATCACTCTTCTTCTCACACTGTGCAGCTGCCTGAGGCCACCCGGTGGCCATCAAGAGGGCGGCACCTTAGTCGCCGGGGGGCTCCCCCCCGCCCCCCTTGCATGCAGGTACTCCCTCCTCCCTCGGGCAGGAGGGGTCCAGCAGGGAACGGGGCTGGCCCAGTGACGTGCTTCGGGGGCGGCAGGCCGGGCGAGGGGTACTTAAGTCCCCCTCGCCAGGTTCAGGCCTCTTTGCCGCCCCTCGCCACGAACAGACTATCCACTTGGACGCACTTCGCCCGCACTTCGCCAGGATCGTCGTGTGTTGCGGTGAGTGCAGGCCTAGTGGCCGGTACCCCTCCTCCGCCCACTCCCTCCTAGCGGAGGTCGATCGGGGCCAGGCGGCCTGCTTAGATAGCGGGCCACTGTGGAAGTGGGGGGTGCCACCATACTGAGCACCGCTCTGGGGGATTAGCACGGAGGGTTGAGGTCGGGGGTGTTGGTGGGTCCAGTGGCGGCGCGGCGACCGGGGCGGGCGAAAGCACGAGGCGTGGGCTTTGGGACTGGGGAAGCCCGACAGTGGGTCGCCCGCAAGCTCTCGCCCACGTGGCTTGGCCCGCGCATCCTGGTAGGCCCCCATCACCGGCTCTCCCCCACCACCTCATATCCCCTCCCTCCACGGGCCTCGCATGGGGGGAGCGACAGGCGTTTTGCCACGGCCTCCCTCGCCGTCGACATTGCACCGGATCACGGGGTCCCGAAGGGAGTCCACAGGCCGCAGTGTCCGGCGGGTCACAGGCCATGCATGCGGCTGACCACAGAGCACGCCACCCATTACCCGAAACGGCAACCCGAGGCGAACAAACATTGCGTTTGGCGCCATCTAGTGGTAAGGCTTTGTCAGCGGCCTCGTTATTAATGGAGACTGGGGCATACGTTCCTTAGTTGGCCCAACCTCTTCATGTCGTTCCTATCTACAGGCTACAGGTTACTGGATGTAACTTTGGTATCTCAGGGGTTTCTTCGACTGGCACCGCGGCTCTCTGCTCCATCCATCGCCACAGACTCGGAGCACTCTCTCACCAATGCACGGGGAGACAAGGGAGTCGCCAGTCGCGGCAAACGTCACTGCTGCTTTGGGCTGAACTTCATGGCCATAAGTTTTGCTTAACATTCCGTGCGCAATCTTTCTCGCCCTCTATGGAAAATGACAAGAGACGGGATAATGGCGCCCGGGCAGAGGAGTCCTTGATCGCCACAGACAGCCACATTATGGCGCCCAGGTGGCTAATGCTGCAAGACTGGCTTCTGTGATGGATTCTTACCTCTGTGTTAAAGATGGGCCCCTGCCACGATAAATTACGCGGCTGGAACATCTTGTATTTGCGTGTGCAGATTCAGAAAGACTCTTTAGCAGCTTTGGGGATTTGAATGGACAGGGATATGAAGCAGTGAGGTGGGAGCCCGTCTTTTGGCTACTGACAGCACAGTTTCAGTCTCGTCCATGGCCCATGCACCTTCCACTGTGACTGCTGTTGTATTGTGCCGATTGCACACCAATACCGGCTTTCGCATAGGATGGACAGAGTCGATTTTCCAACTTCAGAGGGGGTTCTGAGAATGCTCCTGGAAAGATTACGGGTACGAATCTCTTTATGGGGGAGACCACGTGGCCTCATGTCTGCCGCTGCCAACTATAGTCATTATAGTATAGCCAAGATAGTAAGGCCGCCGGGGGGCCTTTGGCAGCGGCATGGCCGGGACATTGCCATTTACGCGATGGCGCGCTCATCATTTATGTTATTTTTATTTCAAGTATGCCAGTTTACATAGCAAGCGGCCGAAATAGCTCTGTTGGGAGAGCGTTAGACTGCAGATCTAAAGGTCCCGGGTTCGATCCCGAGTTTCGGCAGAAGCGTTTTAATGACAAGATAATCACTTATCACGCTTATAAACGTGAAAAATATAAAACGTGGAGTTGACAGCATTAACTTTTTGCGTACTTTACCCGAAGGTGTCAAAGCGCTTCACAGAAGGACCAATAAAGAAATACAGAAGCAAATGCAAACAGTAAGTTGCATCTCTCGTGCCAGTCATCCCACACACCATGCCCCTGTTCTAGCCAGGCGGGCACGGAGCTCCAGACACTCACCGAGGCAGCCCTGACGCCGGCGCACCAGTGCGCGCGGCTGCCCAGCCGTAGGATACCCGCGCTCCATTGCAATTGGCCCGGGCCTAGTTACTGGCAGCGCACTCTCGTGGCGGTGCCTCCTACGCACCAGGCCCGGTCTCAGTCAGGTGGCGCACCGAGGGCAGCCCTGACGCCGGCTCGGCAGTGCGCACGGCACCGCCAGGGCGGGCTCCTTTCACCCCTGCTTGTAGGATCGCGAGGGGTCCGCTGCTGTTGCATCTGCAGGGGCAGCACCTTCAACGGGGAACAGGATGTCACCAGGGTCCCCTGTTCACATGGCCCAGCGATAGGTCATCTCTCCGGGCAGATAGCATGTTGCATTACATTGCCGCGATCCATAGCGATCCTTGCCGGGGGTGTCTCAGAGGGACGGGGAACGGGGCTCATCACGAACAGCTCCCGCATTCACTGATCGGCCGCCACGATGGCCGACGCGTTATTCACCAGTCCGTTTAAATGAGAGTCATTTAAATCACGGACAGGTACAATGGTGGGACACAATGATGGATTTGGTGTTCCCGTGGCGTCGCCTCCCTCGGGTCGGGCAAAAGCTCGACGCTGCGGGCCAGGGGGCAGGGGAAGCCCGACAGTGGGTCAGCCCGCCAGCTCCCTCCCACGTGGCATGGCCTGCGCCTCACAGAAGGTTGCCACCACGTGGAGGGCGGGGCGGAGGCCATCCACACCATCTACCATGCACACCCTTTCCATCCCTTAACGGCGCCGGGGTCCCCAGGCCGCGTGTCCGGCGGCTCCCGGGCCACGCAGGACGCGTGAAACTTGGCATGCGGTTTTGGTTTTGGGGAGGGCGGCGGGTCGTCCCTGACCAGCCCTCCCGCACCATACCCCTCGAGGTGTACTGCGTGAATTGATAGCTCTGGTAGCGTACTACCTCATCTGTCCTTCCATCGGGCTGGGAGCCAAGCGCTCCAACCCCATGGCCCGGCATCTGCTTAGCTGTAAGTAGGGGAGGCACTCGCGGCGCCGGCGGTAGCACGCTGGCTAATCCCGGGGGTTTAGTGGGTATGAGTGTTGGCCTCTTGCATTGCGGGTGCACGGTTTATTACGGTTTCACCTCCGCTTGGTGACACGTGATGCACTTATACCTCTACATGTACAAAGAGGCATATGTAACTTGCCCATCAGTCACATATCCACTTGTAATGGCAGGTTAGCTATACCCTGAACATTACCCCCACGTATGTCACTAATCTACCATACAGAACTTGCCAACTCGCAACGCGCTCGTTTGAGACTGTGTTATTACTCGCCCACATCTGGGCCCTGCCAGTAAAGCCTAGGCAAATAAATCGCAGGCCCTCCTGTTACGCACCCTAAACTGGGCGTAAGCATGCCAATAAGTGTCCAAGTTAATCTGGGCACCAGATTTAAACCAACCGCAAACTTAAATAAATGCGAGGTCACCAGCGATCTTGGCCTACTCCGTGGCTGAGTAGCGGTCCTCTCTGAAAGCCAGCCAGTGCTAATAATGACAATTGAGGGACGGTGCCGCGCACCAGACACAACCACCCTATAAAGCTAGAGCGCCGATGCGCTAGCTGCCGAAAATGGCAATGGCGGGCCATAGCCGCACCTCCGGACGTTAAAAGGGGGTGTAAAAGGTACCAGTTTGACAAGTGTGTACCCCGCAACTAACTAGGTTGGAAAATTAATGAGGGCCCCTCCCCCTTGTGTGACACAGGTGGATGCCATGACAGAACATTTAACTAAAATTTGTTGCAAGTCTCGGTGTACTCTCGCACAGCAAGTTGAGGAGCTCAACAATCGCCGAATTGAACAAATCCAATAGCTTCTAACACAATTCTACAGCTGTACCTAGTAATGTAAGCATTCCTACGAGCTCCATCAAGTGAATGCAAACGCGTTGCCTGTCAGTACATGTGCATGAGCTAATTTGCCACTTATATCGAGTAACTACCCTTTAGTCCATGTCAAAAGGACATGCCCCTTAACACTATAATGCAATCAGTTTATATCATGCCCTCATAGTGAGGTTCCCTGGTGCAACCGGGCCAGAGCAACAAACTATTTTGCTATACAGGAGGCTGTATAGACGGGTCTCTTCCCTGCAACATTCCAATTCATGATGTAAACAAGGTCTAATTCGGTGGCACATGAATGAAGAGCCGCCTTGTAGTCACAAAGTACAATGTCGAAAAAAAGACAGGGCAGTCACTGCATTCCCTGTGGAGTGACACATCCAATTCCCATAAAGCATACTTGCTGTAGTCCTCTCCCAGGTAACCCTACCTGCTGCCCAAAGGAGACCCTAGGTGTTGAACCAACCATGCCCTTGTTTGCTTAGTAGCCCCCAGCCTTGCTAGCCCACCACCGAAATGTGTGCAGTGGGCATGCCTGACTCCTGGAGGTACTGGTGGACATATGTAATATGCGGTTCTTGCGATATCACATGCCCTTACATCCACATGCATGAGAGTTGCACGCTGAAAACAGCACGGAGCATACCCAAGTAACTGCCCCTTGTAATGAGACTAGAGGACATGCCACACCCCCTATGGTGACCTACGCACAGCCCCCGCTGTGCCCACAGCCCCACACAAACCCAGTGTGTTATGGCCCTTATACTGTTGATGCTTCAGGTGGCATCCTATGCGAGTAAGGTGGTTCCAATGTTGTTCCTGCATGCGACAAAACAACCATTAAAAGCCCTGCCCCCCTCGATAACAAATGACTTCACTGCAATGGGGCAGGGGCCAACAATGCACCACGCAACTGAGGCCAAGTTTGCTGGTCAGTTCCGAGAACTTGGTCAACCACACACATTCTCGTAAGGAGTTGGGTGAGGCAAATACTAAGTAAATATTCAAATGCTAAGTCGAAATGCTGACCTCAACCTTCTCCTCCTTCAAGGAGACTTCCAACTTGTCATGCCATCTCTATTCTCTGAAAGAAGACCTATTATTATAGAGATTTTTATTCTCCTTGACTATGAAAGTATCCTCCCAGTGTGTTCCTGTGGATTGAGAGACAGCTATTTACGAAGAAAAACCTTCTACCTGTGTTTGGTACTCTATTGAAACATGCCCACTTCACTTTTCTCTTGTAACACGCTGCTTGCGACCTCTTACATTGCGTTTATACAGGTAACAAGCTACTGTATAATAGTAGGGTGGACAATCGCAGCACTATCGCAAGACCCGGGGCGACATTCACCATAGAGGGTAAACTCCAGGAGGCTGTACTTAGAACGCCTGAAGCAACTATTAAAAAGTGGCTCCCTGAGAGGGGACATTTATGCGAGTCCCTCCCAGTAACCACTCCATGGAAGTTACTTCCTCCGTGGCTATCCTAGACTGTAGTCCACGAAGGAACATGTAAGACATCTCCCAACCTGTCCGCCCACCCCGCGAGCCCCGGCAGGAAACTACCATGGACCCCACAATGGCCGCTAATCGGGAAAAGGAATCGAAAATACACAGGATATATTAATGGCGTCTAAAGGCAGATGCAGGTATGGTGCTGAGAGCCTCCACTGTACATTTACCGGACTCACTATGTCAACTGTATTCGGGGATTTGTAGTCTTGGGTCAGTTTCGTCGATCCTGTCGATGGTTAAATAAAGGCACAGCATTGCGTCGGGACATCAGGCATGCAGCATGCTAGAACTGTATGAGGTGACGCATGTGTACGTGTATCTGTGTGCCCATACTAGAGAATTGTGTTCTTCCAGACAAACAGTAAGTCAACTAGGCGCGAGGTGATCAGCAGTGCGCCAAAGGTGTTAATTCTAAGTCACTTTTCAGGTATTTGGTGTCTTGGGGTCTGTGTGACTCTTTAATGGCGGTGTGGAATTTTATATTGGCACCTTATCTCATACATATGGCAGATTTGCTGCGGTGCTTACTCCTGTGGCGCTCAATTGAGAGGGGTCCTCACTTTGGGTTTTATCTTACTGTACTGTCACGGCAGGTATGACGGTTGGGTAGTCAGTCAAAGATGTGCCAAAATTAGGATAGTTTGCTAATGCTAGGTCTAGCCCTAGGCTAACAGGTTCATATATCCCCCTTGCAGATCGATCTTCTGGGGCCTTTCCAAGAGGCATAGTTAGTCTTGTGTATGAACATTCCTGGGACCTGCACTGCTGTTAACTCAACCATGTGGATAAGGTAACATGGCAATAGTCAATTTGCTCTTCCATAATACTGCTGTTGTCTGCCTGTGAGTCCAAGACTCTGGAACCTGGCAGACAGCCTATCCTCTGAGCCATCAGATCGAGAGCTCCTGCTACCTTTCAGTAGCTGGTAGGGTCTTTCAGCCTGTAGTGTTACACTCTTTGCACGTGCTAGTGGGGCAACTGTGCAACCACAGCCTGAGCCACGACTGCCAATAATACTAAGGAGTGGGCCTCTATAAGACTCATTATAGAATTGCTCATGAAGTCACTAACAGCTGTTATGGAAACTCAGGATGTCTATCAGGTAGTCCATCACCCCTATTGTTCGTTTCACGATTATGGGTGGTGGCTTTGCACGTTGGGCTCCTATCAGGATTGGACACACGGCTTTCTTTCAGGGTTATTGTGGTTGGGCTCCCCTGGTTTGCATTTGAACAGCTTCGGGTTGCACCTGAGTAACCTCCAGATTCCTTTGCACTCTTCCCAAGGTGAGAAGTTGGCCTGAGGTGGGATATCGCCAATTTCAGGAGTGCCTGGGTGCAGCTTATTAAATCTGTTAGACGGGACCTGGAGGGTCGGCCGAGGACAAGGGGAGAGGTCTCCGGGGAGAGCCGTCTCCAGCGATCGTACAGACAAGTAACTTCCCCCCCACAGATGTACACCACACAAGGATAAGGTTCAACGTTCTTTATAAGCAAAACTTCAAGTACGGTGAAATGGTACAAGGAGGTCTGGACTCAGGGGTCCCCTCTATTCTAGTCTCTTGGTTGGGGAAAGGGTAGCGGGACAGTCTCGTTACCAATCTGGTAGATGAAATAGCTCACAATCCTCGAGCTCGGCGTTCTAGATGGTCGGGCCGCGGCGGAGCCAGCAGGTCCCGGGATGGTTGAAGGTAGCGACGGTCCGCGGCCGAGCCAGCAGGTCCCGATGAAGGAGGTGGTTACAAACGGTCCGCGGCCACGCCAGCAGGTCCCGACGACGAGGAAGGTTTCAGAAGGTTGCGGCAGCGCCAGCAGGCAGGTCGATAGTTCGCAAGGCAGGGCTACGGCAGCGCCAGTAGTCCGTCAAGGATGAGTTCTTCACTGCGTCTCTCGACTCCAGGATACAACTGCCTTCCTGCTCTGGAGCTGCCCCAGTTATAGGTCTGGCGCCCTTTGATGTCCGGACCCTCGCACTTGGAGGTCGGGAGGTCCAGGATGAGGGAGTCCAGACACCCAGCAGGGGGGTGGAGCCAGCGCCCGGGGGAGCTGGGGCGATCGGCACCTGGCGGGGGAGAGCCATCGACACCTCTTTCTCCCATTGACCCGCCAAGTAGTCCGCTCACCTCCTGGGTGGATGGTGGTGCCGGGATGTCGGGGCCTGGCCAGGCCCAGGGTTGGGGTCGATCGGAGGCCATGTGGCCTCGTGGTGCTGTGTCCAAGATGGCGCCCAGGCCGGGCGAGAGGGCCGGTAGGGAATCGGGCCCATGATGGGGAGATGTCCAGGAGCAGGGGTCCCATATGAGACGGGAAACGGGGGGTTGTTGCGTGTAACACCTGAAGAGCCAGGCTCGGGCCTGGTCGTGCGGGGAGGGAGCAAGCCTTTCACGTGGCCTGTCCAACATGCGTCCCCCCCAGCTGAAGGCGGGGAGAGTCACCCATCCTCTTGGGGACTCTCTTCGTCGAGGCGGAAAAAGCGTGACAGGCCATCTGCGTTGGCGTGGTCTTGCCCTGGTCGATGTTCCACAGTGAAGTCCATCCCCTGCAGGGAGATGGACCAACGCAAGAGTTTCGGGTTTTCCCCCCGCATCTGCATTAGCCACTGCAGGGGCCGATGATCGGTCTGTACCCGGAAGTGGGTACCGAAGAGATAAGGCCGGAGCTTTTTGAGGGCTCACACCACGGCAAAGGCCTCCCTCTCGATGGTGCTCCAGCGTTGCTCTCGGGCCAGGAGCCGTCTGCTGATGAAAGCCACTGGCTGGTCAAGTCCTTCGGGGTTCAGCTGGGAAAGGACTGCCCCAATGCCATGGTCGGAGGCGTCCGTTTGGACGATAAATTCCTGACTGTAGTCGGGGGCCTGGAGCACAGGGGCGGAGCACATGGCGGCCTTCAGCTTCTCGAAGGCCGCTTGACAGTCGGGGGTCCAGTTGACTTTCGTTGGTTGGTTTTTGGATGTGAGTTCCGTGAGGGGCCCCACAATGCTACCATAGTCCCTCACGAACCGCCGGTAGTAGCCTGTGAGTCCCAAGAAGGCGCGGACCTCGGTCTGGGTGATGGGGGGCTGCCAAGCCTGGATGGCAGCGATTTTGAGTTGCAGAGTGGCCACCAGACCGCTTCCCACCTGGTGCCCGAGATAGGTCACGGACCCCTGGCCAATTTGGCATTTGCTGGCCTTGATCGTGAGGCCAGCTCGTTAGAGGGCCTGTAGCACCTCTCGGAGGTGGTGGAGGTGGTCGGACCAGTGGCGGCTGTACACAGCGATATCGTCCAGGTAGGCGGCGCTGAATTCTTCGAGTCCCGCCAGGACCTGGTTTACTAGCCGCTGAAAGGTTGCTGGGGCATTCTTCATGCCGAATGGCATGACCTTGAAGTGGTAGTGGCCATCAGGAGTGGAGAAGGCAGATCGTTCTTGGGCCCGGGGTGTGAGGCCGATCTGCCAGTAGCCCGCTGTCAGGTCGAAGATGCTGAGGTAGCGGGCAGCTCCCATGCGGTCGATTAGTTCATCTGCTCGGGGAATGGGGTGTGCGTCTGTCCTGGTGACCGCATTCAAGCCCCGGTAGTCAACGCAGAACCGGAGTTCAGGCGTGGTGCCGGGGGCGGCCGCTTTGGGGACCAGTACCACCAGGCTGGCCCAGGGGCTGTCGGAGGGCTCGATGACCCCGAGCGTGAGCATCTTGGCCACCTCCTCTTGGATGCAGGCCCGTACCCGATCTGGTACGTGGTAGGCCCGATGGCGGACAGGGGGGCTCTCCACGGTGTCCACGTCATGTAAGCACCAGGGGGTGACCCCTGGGGTGAGGGAGAACAGGGTAGCGAACTGCAGCAGGAGGTCTCGGCAGCCTTGGCGCTGTTCCGGGGTGAGGGCCTCCGAGAGTCGGACCCCGTCCACGGAGCCGTCCTTCTCCTGAGTTCGTAGGAGGCCAGGAAGTGGTTCAGAGTCCTCCTCGGCTCCGCTGTCTGTTGCCATCAGGAGGCTGAGCTCCGAGCGCACAAAGTGGGGTTTCAGTCTATTGGCGTGGAGGACCCGGAGAGGGTTCCGTGAAGATTCCATATCGATGAGATAGGTGACAGGGCTCTTGCGCTCGACTACCTTGAAGGGCCCTGTCCATTTGTCGTGCAGGGCGCATGGTTCGGTGGGAGACATTACCCACACTTGTTGGCCAGGTTCAAATTCAATGGAGGAGGCATTTTGATCGTACCACCGTTTCATGTCTTCCTGACTGGCCTCCAAGTTTGCTTTTGCCATTTCCCTGAACCGTCTGGTCTGGTTGCGGAGGGTTAGGAGGTACTTGAAAACATCTGGAGGGTTCTTTAGAGGGGGCATTTCCCAGCCTTCTTTGACTAGGCTGAGCGGCCCACGCACCGGGTGTCCATACAAGAGTTTGAACGGGCTGAAGCCGAGGGACTTCTGGGGGACTTCTCGGTAGGCAAAGAGGAGGCACGGCAGTAGCACATCCCACTGGCGACGGAGGGGCTCTTCCAACCCCCCAATCATTCCTTTGAGCGTGCGGTTGAACCGCTCAACCAGTCCGTTTCCTTGGGGGTGATAGGGGGTCGTGAATCTGTAGGTGACTCCACACTGTTGCCAGAGGGACTTCATGTATTTTGAAATAAAGTTTGTGCCCCGGTCGCTGACGACTTCTCTGGGGAAGTCCACCCGGGAGAAGATCCCCATCAAGGCCCGGCCGACTACCGGGGCTGTCACAGTTCGCAGGGGAACAGCCTCGGGGTAGCGAGTGGCGTGGTCCACCAGTACCAGGATGAACCGATGTCCTTGGGCTGTACGGGGGTCCAGGGGCCCCACAATGTCTATCCCCACCCTCTCGAACGGGGTGGTGACCACCGGGAAAGGTTGCAGAGGTGCTTTAAGCTTGCGGCCGCTCTTCCCGCTGGCCTGGCACGTGGGGCAAGACCGGCAGTGCTGGAGTACGTCGTTCCTCATCTTGGGCCAGAAAAAGTGAGTCACCAGGCGGCTGTAGGTTTTGTCCTGACCCAGGTGGCCAGCCAGGGGGACATCGTGGGCCAGGTTTAGCAAGAAGTCTCTAAAGCGTAGGGGCACCACTAGCATCGACTGGCCCCTAACTCTGCGATTCTCTGTTCGCTGTACAACAGGTCATTGTCCCAATAGACCCAATGGGTTCCGGAGGTATCCCCTGCACTCTGGGCGAGGGCTTGTTGGCGGAGTCCCTCGAGGGAGGGACAGGTCTTCTGCTCGTGGCGAAACTGTTCCTGGGTGGGCCCCCCCTCCTGACGCCACTGAGCCAGGCCGGGAAGGTCCTGAGGCTGAACGAGCCCCTCGGGAGTTTGCTCTGGGGGGACGGCGCGGTCGGTATCTTCTACTGGAGCGACCGGGGGAGGAGGTGCCGGCCATTCATGTTCTTCGGGTCGGGGGGTGGCACGGGCAGCCATGGACCGGGTGGTTACGCACGCCCAGTCCGGGATGCCCAACATCCCCAGGTGCTCTCTCCTCTCTACGGCGGCCCACGGGGAACTCTCAAGATCATTTCCCAGGAGGCAGTCTACGGGGGCGTCATCTCGTACCGTCACCTTCAACATGCCGGAGACTCCTCCCCACTCGAAGGGGACGCAGGCCATCCGACATAGACTCTCCGAATTGTCGACTGAACGGACAGGGCAGAGAACGTTCGGCAGGATCTGTTCTGGGGTCACCAGGTGACAGCGGACGGCCGTTACACTGGCCCCGGTGTCACGTAGGGCTTCGGCCCGGCGTCCATTAATGTTCACCCACTGACTGTACTTCCGGGTGTTGGCGGGCAGGGGGACCCGCGGGACCATGTCTCTTCCCCCTAGGCACGCTAGAACCATGGCGGCGGGTTCCCATTCTTGGTGTTCTTGCTCACATTCCTCGTGTTCTTCGGAGATTTGTTCTTCCCCCAGGGCGGCGGCAGCCATCTGGCGGGGTCTCGGCGTCTGGCTCTGTGGACAATTCGGGTCGTTTGCGTAGTGGCCGACTCGCTGGCATCGGTGACAGGTGACATTGGCTCTGTATCCCGGCCGCGCCGGGGTGTTGCCCCGGTTGGCCGGGGGCGGGGTGCTGGTAACGGGAGCGGCCGGGGCGTTGTCTCTTCCTCGGCCCTGGCCCCCTCCTCCTCCTCGGGGACGGTGCTGACCGTGGTTGTTCCGGTTCTGTTCATGGGAACCATTTCGGCCCACTCGGGTAATTTCCCACCGGTCAGCCTCGGCGGCGAGCTGCCGCGGATCAGTCAATTTACTGTCGAGGAGGTGCTGCCTGAGCTCGACGAAGCAGTTGTTTGACAGATGCTCCCATACCATGAGATTGAAGAGTTGCTCGTAGGTCGTTACGTTGCTTCCCTTGATCCAACCCTCGAAGGCTCGGCTGAAATAGTTCACGTATTCCACCCAAGTTGTACCCGGGATCCGGGTGCAGTCTCGGAACCTCTGGCGGTACATTTCGGGTGTGAGCCCATAGCGGGTGAGGAGGGTAGCTTTCATGTGGTCATAGGAGGTCATCAGATGGTCGGGAAGCTGTAGCAGGGCATCGCGGCCCTCATTGACGAACCTCCCCCATAGACCGGCTCCCCAGTCGCTGCGATCGATCCGGTGGGAGGTCATAGCGATCTCATAGGCCTTGAACCACTGCTGTATGTCGTCATCTCGGAAATATTCTCGAACGACATCCTTGGGGATGTGTACCTTCTTTTCTGTTGCCCCCGGGGTGCGCGGTTGCTCGGGCACCCCTAATTCTTTGTTCTGTTTGCGTAAGTCTATCTCAGCCAGTTTGCGCTCGTGTTCATACGCCAGTCTCTTCTCTTCGAGCTCTCTTTGTCTCTGTTTCTCTTCCCGTTCTTCTCGGAGCCGCAGGTGTTCCAGGTTCAGTTTTTGTTCGGCTAATTTGAGTTCGCCATCCATTTTGAGCCGGGCCATTTCTAGCTCATGTAGTCGGTTTCTTTCTCGTTCTTGGATCTCATCTTGCGAGAGACCCGTTCTTTGCTCCTCGGGGGCCGTGGTGTTTTTCTCTGCTGCTGTGACATTTTGGTCCGGGGGTCTGACGGCCCCGGTTTCTGCCCATGACTCAATGGCGTGCTTGAAATCGTCTTTAGTACTCAGACCGGTGGTAGCGATACCTAGTTCAATGCAGAATTGTTTCAACTCACGATGGCTGTACTCTTCCAATTTCTCCATCTGGAATTTCTCGGTGGATCCGCTCTCTTTAGTTGACATTGTGGTTTTGTTGTGGGGTGAGCTACTCTCTGTACGATTACACGTCGATTCGGATCGCGCCGCTGGCCACCAATGTTAGACGGGACCTGGAGGGTCGGCCGAGGACAAGGGGAGAGGTCTCCGGGGAGAGCCGTCTCCAGCGATCGTACAGACAAGTAACTTCCCCCCCACAGATGTACACCACACAAAGATAAGGTTCAACGTTCTTTATAAGCAAAACTTCAAGTACGGTGAAATGGTACAAGGAGGTCTGGACTCAGGGGTCCCCTCTATTCTAGTCTCTTGGTTGGGGAAAGGGTAGCGGGACAGTCTCGTTACCAATCTGGTAGATGAAATAGCTCACAATCCTCGAGCTCGGCGTTCTAGATGGTCGGGCCGCGGCGGAGCCAGCAGGTCCCGGGATGGTTGAAGGTAGCGACGGTCCGCGGCCGAGCCAGCAGGTCCCGATGAAGGAGGTGGTTACAAACGGTCCGCGGCCACGCCAGCAGGTCCCGACGACGAGGAAGGTTTCAGAAGGTTGCGGCAGCGCCAGCAGGCAGGTCGATAGTTCGCAAGGCAGGGCTACGGCAGCGCCAGTAGTCCGTCAAGGATGAGTTCTTCACTGCGTCTCTCGATTCAAGGATACAACTGCCTTCCTGCTCTGGAGCTGCCCCAGTTATAGGTCTGGCGCCCTTTGATGTCCGGACCCTCGCACTTGGAGGTCGGGAGGTCCAGGATGAGGGAGTCCAGACACCCAGCAGGGGGGTGGAGCCAGCGCCCGGGGGAGCTGGGGCGATCGGCACCTGGCGGGGGAGAGCCATCGACACCTCTTTCTCCCATTGACCCGCCAAGTAGTCCGCTCACCTCCTGGGTGGATGGTGGTGCTGGTATGTCGGGGCCTGGCCAGGCCCAGGGTTGGGGTCGATCGGAGGCCATGTGGCCTCGTGGTGCTGTGTCCAAGATGGCGCCCAGGCCGGGCGAGAGGGCCGGTAGGGAATCGGGCCCATGATGGGGAGATGTCCAGGAGCAGGGGTCCCATATGAGACGGGAAACGGGGGGTTGTTGCGTGTAACACCTGAAGAGCCAGGCTCGGGCCTGGTCGTGCGGGGAGGGAGCAAGCCTTTCACGTGGCCTGTCCAACAAAATCCCTTTGGCGGGGGTCGTAAGTCAACTTTATAGACAAGCTATTCTTGGTAGCATGGTCTAAGCAGCCTCCAGGCTACTAGGGGGCATGCGTCACCAGCGGTGTACCTTTCAATCTTGTTTATAAAATGTAAGTCCACCCGCAAGTCATACTAATTTTGCATTGCGCACTGAATTATCCCTCTGTGCCTTGCCTGTGTACAGTTGCGCAAGCGTTCTCAAAGCTCAGTTCACAGTTGAAGTTGTAGAACTACACTCCGGCAGAAGTTATACATATCTGGGTGTAGTCTGCCGTGGCTTTGGGTGCAGGGGTGTGGTGTCTCAGTGTCAGGCGCTGGTTCTCCTATTGTTTTGATTAGGGAGCGATATCAGCAGGGGGGGTCCCCTCATCGTTTGGGCTCTTTCCAGGGGTATGTCCTGCACAAATGTAAACAAAGCACAAGTTACAGTTGAATCTCGAGAACGGCGCTTCGGCAGCAGTCGTACATCACTGGGTGTAGTCTGCTGATGCTGGGTGTGAAGGTGTGTAGTGGGTCTCAGTGACAGGGGCCGGTCCTCCTATCGTATGATTAGGGAGGGATACTAGCATGGGTGGCACTCTCATCACCTGGTCTTTACCTGGGGTATGACCCCTCGAACCTGGGATAGTCTACACTATGGCAGGAGGGGGATTGCATCCGGGGGTGTAGGCTGATTGGTGTCAGAGGGGCATTGGTTTCTGCAGCGTGTCTTATGCAGGGCAGGATCTGACAGGGCACTTGGGTTCAGTCAGCAAACCCTTGGTGGTGGTCGCAAGTCAACCTACAGACAAGCTATCGTAGTGGTAGCATGGCCTAATCTGCTTCTAGACTAAACCACAAGAGGGCAGGTGATGCCTGCTGTAACACTTGTTAAATACTGGCTTTAGCATATGGTGGGACTTCGCCCAAGTTACATAGTATTTATGTATCATTCCAGCCAATGCCCCTGTGCTCTTTAGTGTATAGCAGCACAAGCGTGCAACGTAAGCACGCCTTCTCGATGAGGATGCAGAGGACGGCGTTGCAGCAGTAGCTGTAACTTCACCTGGGTGTAGTCTTCTGACGTTTTATGTATGTTTAGAACCCAGGGAGGGCTGCAGATTAGATGCAGAGGGGCCTTGGTTCCTTCGGGCATGTCCTGTTCATGTCAGGAGCTAGGGTCTTTTGGAATTGAAAAGCGTCCCCTGTCATTTGGTCCTGTCCATGGACTGACGAGAAGCTCTGCAGAGCTAGAGTCGTAGGTCAGGGGTTATTTGAGGCAGAAGCATCTCCTCTCCCGGGCAGTCTTTCCCGGTTGGAGGAGGCAGGACTATGACGCGCGTCCGGGGCGGCTGGGAGGAGCCTCCAGGGGTACTTTACTCCTCTGCCCTTGCTGGAGGGCCTCTTTGCCGCTCCGGACGCCGTCGCGCAGTCTCGCCAGGACACTCTTGTCTAGACTCAGGCACTCCCTTGCGACAGGTGGCGGTCCGCCGCATCAATTGGTCATTCACCTGGGGGGCAACGACATCACCAACATGGGAAGGTCCGCGCTGCTGCATAAAATGAAGGCGGACCTGGTGGAGGTTTGCAGAATGGTGGGGAGCTGTGAGGTCTGGTGGTCCGAATTGCTCCCACGCAGAGTCTGGCAAGGCGCGAGGTCATGCGAAGCCATAGAAAGGTCTAGGAGGAGGGTAAACCGTGACATGCGTAAAATCACTTCGCAGAGAAGCATTGGTTTCATCCGCCATGAGATGATTCAGGATAAGATAAAAGGTTACTTTGAGTTAGATGGTGTGCATCTCAATCCAGTGGGATTGGACCTTTTTCTCCTAGATTTGTACGAGGCTTTGCAGGAGAGAGGCTGCAGGTAGAAAGGAGCATAGTGGATGGGGGGCCCGGGCGGCGGCGGTGGCCGCCGGCCGGGCTGTGGCGGAGTTACAGGGTGATCTGGAAGCAGAGAGGTGCAGCGGTGTACCTCAGCAGGCACATAGGGGTGCCAGAGCCTAACACCTGGACTTCATGGGAGGTCCGGGTACACGTGTCGGCACCTCAGTAGTCCTTCGGGCGGTTGTGGGCCTGTACAACCGGGGGTTGCCGAGTTGCGCTCCGCCCCCTCGGGGCGTGAGTCTAGTTAATTAACATATGGGGCAGCACACAGGTGGTTCCACACTGTGCTGCCCGGCTCATCAGGCGGGCAGGTGGCGAGAATGCGGCCTGCCCTTGGATTACCCGTAAGATAACCCATCTTGATTACATATGTTGTATGTAATAAATCCTGCAGCATTTTCTTTCCAACCAAACACGGTGTCCTGTGTATTATTCATGTTTGTAGGGTATCCATGTGTGGGGCGGGGGGTCCTGTTGCCATGAGGGGACTATGCAGCTGCCCGAGGCCACCCAGTGGCCATCAAGAGGGCAGCACCTTAGTCGCCGGGGGGCTCCCCCCGCCCCCTTGCATGCAGGTACTCCCTCCTCCCTCGGGCAGGAGGGGTCCAGCAGGGAACGGGGCTGGCCCAGTGACGTGCTTCGGGGGGCGGCAGGCCGGGCGAGGGGTACTTAAGTCCCCCTCGCCAGGTTCAGGCCTCTTTGCCGCCCCTCGCCACGAACAGACTATCCACTTGGACGCACTTCCCCTCCCTACCTCTTACCCGTGCGCCAACTGAGGGTGGGGTGGTTTGAACTTTATAATATTGTCATTTTTCGTTGCAGGCGGAGTTACAGGGTGATCCGGAAGCAGAGAGGTGCAGCGGTGTACCTCAGCAGGCACATAGGGGTGCCAGAGCCTAACACCTGGACTTCATGGGAGGTCCGGGTACACGTGTCGGCACCTCAGTAGTCCTTCGGGCGGTTGTGGGCCTGTACAACCGGGGGTTGCCTAGTTGCGCTCCGCCCCCTCGGGGCGTGAGTCTAGTTAATTAACATATGGGGCAGCACACAGGTGGTTCCACACTGTGCTGCCCGGCTCATCAGGCGGGCAGGTGGCGAGAATGCGGCCTGCCCTTGGATTACCCGTAAGATAACCCATCTTGATTACATATGTTGTATGTAATAAATCCTGCAGCATTTTCTTTCCAACCAAACACGGTGTCCTGTGTATTATTCATGTTTGTAGGGTATCCATGTGTGGGGCGGGGGGTCCTGTTGCCATGAGGGGACTAAGGGCAGCCCCACAGCTCCGTACTGCTCACTGCAGAACAGACAGCAAACGCGCTGTCACATCGGCGAGCCAGCCGGCCCACCGCAGTATATCACGTAATGCAAGCCGGCCATGCCCCCAAACACAGCCGGAGCGGGCAGGCAGCAACTGGGACCACCGGGCACAGCGAATTCACCTGGAGAACACCGCTCTTTCCACAGGACAGTAACTCGGCAAGATGGCACAAATTCGCCTGGAGGACACTGCTCTTTCCACGGGACAGCAACTCGGCCAGATGGCACGCCGGAATACAAACACCGCCAAAGGAGTGCCGCGGCCCCACAGCAACACCGGTAACAAAGCGGGAGAACAGCCACGGGATCCCACCTTCATCACCAAAGATGTAATGTAGTAAGTCGGAATCAATGATCACCACACACAGGTTAGACTGTTCATCGTCCCGGCCACACCAGGACCCTTTTATTTCAAACAAAAAACCCACCCCCCAATTAACCAATCAACCTCCCACAAGACTTAATGAACAGGTGAGTCACCGCCAGTCAGACTAAGGTAAGAGAAACGACCACATCACACACTCAACTCTCCTGGCTTTTGCCTCATTCCCAGATTTATAAGAACTTGGAAACAGGAGCATGCATCAACATCTTACACTGTACCAGGAAAGGAGTAAAGAAGATAAATATATCTATTTCTCTTTGTTTTTTCGTCTTTCTATTTGTGCTGCATTTTGTAGCACAAAAAAGAGAAAGGGAGGGCTATGTCTCACAGGGTTGTTTTTGTGTATCATGGTACAAGGGTACCAGAGTTGGTGCTAGGCATGCAAAAGTGCACCAGTGGAGGGGAAAGGACAGGGATTCTCCATATTGCCCGAAATACAGCACATTCCTGCCCTTTCCAAGGTGACGTGACACATTGCACGGCATGACCTCCATACAAATAGGCCCCTGAGTCCTTTGCACTGACTGCTGGGAAAGACTCCTGAAGCCGTCTCATCTCATGTGAACGCCAGAAGTGGCTGGTGAACTTTGGAAGTGGTGGGTGTAATATTTAGCCTGAATTTGAGCGAGTGAAGCAAGCAGAACCGACAACTTCTTGAAGGGGTTGATAGGTTCTGGCCCCTCCCCCAAAACAAATTTGAAATATGGGTCAAATAGTAAATTTAAAAGCAACATTTTCACATGCATTTGGTCAAAAGACATATGCAATAAAAAAACATTCTTTAAATATTCACGCCCTTTCATGGTGCGCCTAGACAATAAATCCTGGCACACCCTGGAGTTTGGCAGTATTTTTGCAAAGAAATATGCAGTGGACACACCCAAATATGAAAAATGATATCCTCTGTGTCTGGGCCAGCACGTAGTCATGTGGGATGTATGACATTACAACACATGCTTTTACCACGCATGCCGTTACAACTCAGTTTTTACAACACATACCATTACAACGCATAGCGAGTTGGGGTGCTGGATAGTGAATAGTTTAATTTACTATTCCAACTCCAGTCCCCGTGGATAGTAGGGAAGGTGTTGGATAGTAAATTAAATCTATTCCCTATCTTAGAGCGCCCCCCAGCGCAATGCGTTGTAATGGTTTGCGTTGTAATGGTTGCGTCGTAATGGTAGTGCGTTGTAAAAGTTTCGTTGTAAAGGTTGTTCACCGTCATGTGTGCCTCCCATATGCCACTGGCGCCTACTTATGCCAAGAATTTCATACAATATGTCAGTGCCTGAACTTTGCTACATAAGACGTCCACATACCACGGATGACCCTTATGTGACCTTGCATATGTGATGGCAGACATTTTGGTATGGTTGCCTCTGTCCCATATACAATGCTCTTCCCAATATGGGATGAACTATCTCCAGTGGGCCAGTGCCGGCATTTTACCATCGGTCCCCATTTACCGCGGTTGTCCTCATGCATTTCAGTGACAGCAGCTACCCCTACAGCGACATCAGTGTGCTGCCACTGGCATCATATGTGCCAAAAATTGCATGCAGAGTTTCCCCAGAAGCATTACCATGGGTTTTCCAAATGCCAAGAATTAATGCTAGAAAACCACTGCCAAGTTTCAACTCTACTATGCCAGTGCCAATATTTTGTCAGCTGTGCACTTATGCTAAAATATAGCCCGTGAATGCCAGTGCTATCCTTTTCCGATGGATGTCTCTGTAAGCCAAGAATTACTTACAGTATGCCAGGAACAACAGCAGACTTGAAAGCACAGCACCACAGTTTCAACCTCTTAAGATCACTTATATTCACTCACTCTCTATTTCACTCACTTACAGTAACCCTCACACTTGTCAGTCACTCATTCTCACATAATTAGTCACTCACTCACACTCATCACTCACTCACTCTTACTTATTCTTTCACTAACTCTCACTAATTCATTCTCACTTGCACTTAATATCATTCATTCTCATTCACACTTGCTTGCGGTAACTCTTACACTCACTCATTCATATTTTCTCACTTACTCACACTCACTTGAACTTACTTGTATTCTCATTATGACATCCATTTTCGTTTACATACTTTCATTCATTCTTCCTTATTGTCACTCATGCTTACTCACTCTCAGTCATTTTTTTTATTCACTCTGTCACTCACTTACTCTTTTCTCACTCATGCTTACTCCATACTACTTCTTCACACTAACTTGCACTTACTCTCAAATATTCTCAGTCATTCATTTTCAAGCACTCAGGCTTACTCTCAATCTTACTGTCACTCATGCCCATTTCCACTGACTGACTGACTCATTGTCTCACTCACTCATTCCTTTTTTTCTCACTCACTCTCCCCACTCCCACATGGACTCACTGGTATTCTCATTCATTACCATTCATTCATTCTGGAACCTGAAACTGATGGAAGGAACTTGCACAATTGCAGGTTCTAACTTTTGTGGCTTTTACCCCAACCTTTCCTTACTCTATGGTCAGTTGGAAAAGGTTGGGAATTACTTACTGGTTGATGTGAAGTCCTCAGCTCTATAGGGTTTCACTTCACTAGATGGATTCCCACCTTTTCCTACAGTGCCCAGGGATACCTTTAGCAGTGATGCTCTTTCACCTCACAGACAGGCCTGGGCCGAGTTTGCAGAGTTTTGCTACGTGGATCTCCGCGAAGTTATGAAAAACTCTGCGAAGTTCTGCACGTGGCAGAATGCTGTCCGAACTGCAGTTGGTGCTGGTATTCCTGCTGCTCGGGTAGAAATTCTACCCGAGCGGCAGCTCACACTCGCCAACATACCGTTTGCGATTGGGGAAAAAACTCTGCTGCACATCATGAAGCGTTGTTTTTTTAGCTCTGTGAGCTATGTAGAGTGTGGAGTGCAGAAAACTCTGCAAACTCCGCGAATAGAGCGAAGTTCACCCCCCAGGCCTTCTCACAGATATGGGTACCTGAGCCTGCCGGGCATCACTGGGCGGGGCTAGAGCTTCACCCAACTGGAGGACAATATCGCTGTTGGCTGGTGCTGGCACTGTCATGGCATTGTCAGCCTACATACATGTGTCATGGCCTCATGATGCTTCTCAACAGCAAGTTTGTCATTAACATTCTTTATACCAAGAGCAAATAATAGGCTTGTACCAAACAGATTTACCAGGTACTAATGTCCAGTACTCTCAGTGCTTTTGGCTGCTGCTCATAGATTTCCAGTCTAGATACTTACTTGTACAACATGTCTGCATAGATGCCCAACATAACATGAACCGTGGACCAGCAAAATGTCAACACCACAAGGCCACCACTCTCTATCTGGGGCTGACAACATCTTTGCGGATCACTATACTGTTCTGTTATCCAGCCCACCACGGTGAGCCCTTCTAGGTTAAGGGAATATAACACAAATGCTTGGGGGCGGCACAGTAACTCAAAACCAGAAGGAAATGCTGGAGGACTTCCTACCATTGAAGGTCTTAAGTGTGTCTTTGAATAGTTAGCCCATGGTAAGATCCCAGGGATTATAGGGGTGAGCTACCACACTCAACTGTAGCTCGTTAGCTGGCATCTCATGGTACCCGCTATCCATGCTCAGTCTGGATACAATAATATTGGGTAGGCCTTCAGATGGGGCACAAGGATGCATCTCTGGATCAAGGCAGAAGGTAACTTACCCTTATCTCAGGGCATCAACTAAAACCCAGAGAGGTTTCATCAAGGGTCTACCAAGGCTTGCCAAGATGACACCAATGCTCAGAGATAGCCACGGGTTTCTTTGCCTCACGTATATTGTTTATTTCCAGGAAAGCAGTCAATGAGGGCACAGCTCCTGGCTTCCAAGATCAACAATTCTCCAAGGCTGTATAAGGGCCATCGCAGCTTCACCGGATTAGGGCCCAGGAACCACAAGAAGTGTAAAGACTAGAACCCAGGGCTTTGTGTGCTATGCCATACACCTTCAAGGTTCTGCCAGAAATCCCCTTCCCTCCTACCAGATACAACCCTTAATGCTGCATACTGCTTACCCTTCCAATACATAAACACCTGCTGGATGCCTCCCTCCCACACCTTCACAAACCCACTCTCCCTGCTTCTTACCTAACTCCCTGTCCTCACTTCTTCCCAAGTTACCTCCACCCACCCTGACCTTCACAGCCCCCACAGCACACAAACACTCTGTCCTTTCCATTGTATTGCCTTCTGATGTTAATGTTCTATTTAAATCTCACATACAGGCATACAAGAGGTATTTGACAAATTATTTTCTTTGTTCCATTGCTGGGAAAGATGTGCTGCTGGCTTTGTAATTGGTTATTCTGAAAGTATGTAAACAATCCAGCTTTTCCTGTTTTAGCTGGTATACTTACACTGGCTATGTGATGAATTCGATTGTAGAACAGCATGTTTTACCCTTAGTTTGCTCTTTACCGGATTTTACTAGGCATGGGTTCCGGGTAGAGGGTTTATATATGAGACAGAATTTGAGACTTTATTTTCTTTTTTCTCAAATAGATTGACATCTTTCTGCAGTTTTTTATGTTTTCAAACCATTACGGTAAATGGAAATTCTTGAAAAAGCGATTTATATAACAAACAAACCAGTGAGGTTCTTTACTAAGGTAAGATTACACATAAGTAAATGAACTACTGTCAGTATACTCTTACGCTTCATAGAAAACTTTGGGGAATTTATAATTTTTAGTGTGTACATTTACTAAAAAGTGTAAACTTATATGTCTCCATCCCCAGAATTCAGGTGGTTGATCTGAATATACAAGTGTGGAGTGGTGAATCTAGGTGGAGGTCACGGGGCAGAAATCTCCCTAGGATAAAAAATAATGAAAACGTAAAAAATGTATTAAACATTGAAAAGACCAGAACATGTACTTTAATGTTTAATATAAATAATTCATTTTTTATATGTATTTTAAAGGTGGAACAATATAAAAGTCTAGTTTTAATAATTTAATTTTAAGGACAGTGTATTTTCTGTTGTGTAAGTGGTTCACTGCTGATAACTCAGCAGACTCCTCTGTTGACCGTCATTATTCTGTTGCTGTCAGAGTGGTTGGATATCGGCGAGAATATTTAGATCTCACAGTTGTGCTGACTTTGTCCAAGCGGTGGATTTCCAATAGAGGGATTCCGTCGGGGGACGCATTCAACAATGTACCATTCCGCTGGATTTTGGATGGATGCTAGCATCACACACCTGATGTGTTTTGGCTAATTGCTTTCATCTGCATACCACACTGTAAAACATGCTGCATTCCAGACCATCAACCTTTGCCATTCCACTGCAGCACCACATTGTGAAGCGTAACTTTTGTAAGTGAAGTCAGGTTTTGGTTTTTTTGCTGCTTTTTCTGTTTTTTGTCCATTTTTTTCTTTCATTTATTTTCTCGTTGGTTATTTAGTGAATTTTATGATATCTTTTGGATAACAGCATGGATGAGAAATCTCCGTTTTACTGAGGGAGAACTGTCAGCCATGGTGGATGAATGTGTTAAAATACAGCCACAATTGTTTGGAGCTCAAGCCCAAAATACAACAATAGCTCACAAAATAGAAATGTGGGCCAGAATAGTTGACAGAAGGAATGCTGGAGCAAACACCCTGGGAACACAGGAGGAAATTACGAAGAGGTGGAATGACTTGCTGAGAAGAGTGCGTTCTCTGCCCTCCATGCATCAATTGGCAGACCAGAGGACTAATGGTGGTTCTCCCACCCACCCTTTTAAATCTTTTCCGGGGAGGAGAAGGTTTTGCAGATCCTACATACTGAGGGCTTGGCAGAACTCCCTGGTGGAGTGGAGACGGGTATGTTTAACTTTTGAATGTGTCACTGAACCTAAATGTTGTTTTTGCTTTTCATTTAGCTGTTGCTAATGTGTTTTGCTTTTTAGGTCTCGCATAAGCAGCGCATGCGCTGCTTCAAGACATGGTGTATCTCCTTTCAGGGGCATGCAGCATGACCCCCAGATGCTATTTGTTTCTGTGAGTGCTTCTCAAAATTCATTTCCTTGGTTAATTGATGTCATTTGTCCCTCCTCTCTGTGTGTGTTTCTTGCCCAAGGTGACTGACCCTGTCTCATGTATCATTGCCCCTTTGTCTATTTCTTTTTCTTTGGTTGCACTCCTTTTTCCGTTTTGATTTGGTTCTTTTCTTTGGTAGGCACGGGAGAACTTGAGTAACACTAGACTTGAACCAGGTTCCCCAGTTCCATGTTACGCCACATCCTCTCTCCAAGAATTGCTGGTTTTCTTTTGATTTATCTCCTCTAGAAATGTTACATCTTGTTGGTTTTTGGATTTCAAATTAGGAACAAGTGCTGCACACGCTTCACGGAATCCTGCTTCATTTTATTCCATCATTGCGGATGCATTGGAGGGATACGTCCTTCTCTTTTATATGCATCAGTTTTTGGGGGGCCGGGGGTTGATTGTATGTTTTAAGCACTTCCCAAGAGGGAGCAAGCTTTGCTTGATTTAATCAACATTGATTGCGCTTTACTGCTGCTGCACTTCAACTTCCATTATTGCAGTCGCCATGGGACACTGTGCACCTTCTTCCATTTAATTTCACATGTTGGCAACAATAAGCACCCACAAGCATATATGCAACAAGCAGAACCACTTCACAAATGAAGACACACGTTTCCAACAGTAAATAATAAAATAATTTCTTCACGTGTTATTCTTCATGTGGCATGCATAGTTTTTATATGGAACGCGTTTGGGAGCTTCAGCGAAAGAAAAGCTGTACAGAGGTGGAGTTGACGTCGGATGGCATGTATATGTTACGATATTTTCACTTTTACACCGTTTATCCAGAAGAAACTCAATACAGAGGTGCTGTTGTGGCCGCTACAAGAACTTACCTTTTTTTTCCTTAGAAGCTACCGTTTGGCGATTGCCAGAGGAATACAACAGAATGTCATTGCTTCACACTAGCCTGCTAAATGTTAAAAACTCAGCCTTACTGTTGGACCTGGGGTTACCAGTCCACCTAGGGTAGCCTGGCTCAGAGTGGAAAAGACTTTCTCAAAGGAAACAGTGTCATACTTGCATCATACCTAAGTAGTAACCAAATGCCCATCCACCAAAAAGGAAACGCCACACAGTGTTTAGAAAAGTACAAAATCTTTATATTTTCTATTTAGATGGTTTCTTGTTTTGTTCTTAGTTTTAGATCTAATGCCACATGTACATTTAGATTATTACATTCAAGCTACTTGCTTTTATAAACTTTCCCAGTTTCATAGAATCATAGTACTCTGGCAATTCTTGTTTAACAACACATTCTGTAGTGGGATAGCAGTGTCATTAGGCTCAATTCACTATCCCTTCCCTCCCTCCACTGGAAGAGAAACAGGCTCTAGACAGTTCTGTTATATTCTGTTACTATATCTAGACCTTTAACATTAACAATCCTAAATTGTCACACAATTGTGGTTCAGTTCGCGTTTCCCGTCAATTACGCAATGTTTTTACTCTTTTAGAAATCCGCTCCAGGGCATAAGATTTTACAGTTTGCTGTTCACAGTGCTTTTATGAAAAACCCTGGTGTATTCGACAATTCTCCCACAATGACCCCTCTACTGCTGCTTAATGCTTCCCTCCTGCAGGTCTGTGTAGAATTAGTAGGGTTCCAAAGGCCTCCCTCCCCATTCTCTGCTGTACTGCTTCGTGTCTCTCAGCAGGACTCCGCTAACCCCGGAGGTGCCAACAATGCCCTTAAAGTACTTGGGGCTCCCAACCACACTTTCACGATCTTACCTAGTGACTGCTGTGTGGTTCTTGAGCCGCTCACTCAGCTCGCTCTCCTGTTGCTTCAATCGGCCGCCAGCCCAGAGATTTCAGGCTCCCGGCAGCTGCTTGGGCCAGGAATACACAGCGGTTTGCTCTGCGTTGCTCTCGGCTTCCGATCGCACCCTCCTCTCGCTCGTCAGAGAGGGTGGGTGTGGAATGCAGGTCGGCCACCTCTTCCTTCTGCCCACTTCTTCTGGCGTTCGCCTGACAGAGCGCGCAATATCCCGCGGTGCCTCCTCAGGGGGAACCCACACTCTGCGGACCAAAACCGGGCCCCCTCCCTACCACCAAATCTTCTCAATGAGGGGCCCGTTGATGCTGTCAGTTCTCCGCAGGGGTACCGCTCGGCGGCGGGGATCTCAGCGGCCAGCCGCCTTAAGGTAAGTTTAACTTTCCCCCTCCGTTTTGTCCAGCAAAGTCCTGGGGACAGTGGCGGAGATTCGCCCGACCTTCCGCACCACTCGTACTATGTCCACAGGATAATTAGGATTAGGGCCAGAGGGTCAAGACCGGTCTGTCACTGGGCCCGATAACTCCGGACAACAGCCACGTTACAAGGGGCCCTGGGTGGGGGGGTTTTTTAGGATCTTACCCCACAACCACCCGACCAGTGTTCGCCCTCCTTTCCTCCCAGGTCAGACGTCCCTCACCGGCCTGGTTCCTTACAGAATTTCTGCTCAAGTGGTGAAAGGTACAAAAGGGGAAGTAACGGGACAGTCTCTCCCCAGTTTGATGACTTTCCTGATGTAATTCCTAGATCGGCAATGTCCTGCTTTTTACCGGGAGATCAGTGACGTTGCTTCTAGGGAAATTACTAAGGTTGGATGGTATAAAGTCAATGAACCAGTTGTGGGGCTCAGTCAATAACTAGGGGGTGACATCTACAACCAGGACAGCCGACCCTAGGGACGATCTAACCAGGATCAGTGTGCCTTCCTCCCTTTGCCACCGCTTTACTCCTCACCAGGTTCCCTCCAGACTCTCTCTGGCTACTCCAAAATGGCCGCCCTGGTTCTGGCCCTTTCATAGACTTGGCTCTGGCTACCAGAACCAGCCAGAAGGTTCTAGAACCTCCCCATACAATCCTATGGCCCTAAATCCCAAGGTAAAAGATGTGGCAGTTACCAGCCACCATTTTGTGACTCTGTACCCACCATTTTGTATGGGCAGCTAGGTCATAATAAAAAAATTAGAGGCGCAAGGTAGCACCTAACCCCTAGGACAACGCCAAAAATTCCAGTGGACAAAAAGGAAAAAAAAGTTAGGAGGCAAAAGTGGACCAAAATAAATAATAATTGGAAGGGACCACCCAAAGGGCTGACAGGTCTAACACTTACCGACTCTATTACTCCAAATTTTAAAGTTGTAAGCGTGCCACACATTTCAGGGAATGTACACTTCATGTTGAGTTAGTTATTTATCCCTATTATTATGTCTGCTTTGGGAGCCTTTATTGAATCTTGTTTTTATTGTTGTCCCTATTTTTAAGTATTACAAAGTACATAACATTGGAGGATGTGTTCTGTGAGGTTGCACTAGGTAATTAACTTTATGGCTTTTTGCCTTACAAAAACACAAATGCAGCTCGTAACTGCAATAGCAATATTTACTAGCATGCTAATGTTGTGCCTTGTATATTTATGCAGGTCAGTTTCAAAACAAAAACGGCAAGTACTCTTGTTTCTTAGTCCATCTCTGGCTTCCATCCTGGCTCCTACTTCAGACAAAAGGTTTTCGTCCGTGACAAGATTTCATGATGCTAAAAGTTGTCCAAAGGCTACACTGAAACTATAGTATTTTACAAATCCATGTACCAAATCTTTAACCTTCTTTTTACTTCAAGGTGGTCTGTCGGTAATTCCACATTCTAAGTCCTCTAGACAGTCCAGCAGCTACTTGTAAATGTAAATGTAAAATAGCTTTTCTATAGCGCATTTTATCACTCCAAGGAGCATCTTGGCGCTGTATGCCAACCTAGAATAAAAAACGGTGGTATAGCTGGAACAACTCCTGAGCACATAAACCTTACACTAGAGCCCTACAGGCAGCATCAGTAAGCGTAAAGACCCAGGTCTTTAAGGCTTTCCTAAAAAGAGATTCTGATGGAATTTGACGGAGCACGGGAGGAAGTTTGTTCCAGGCTCTGGAGCCTAGTACCACAATGGATTTTCCACCTTTGGTAGCTAGCCTGAATTTTGGGACAACTAGCAAGTTGAGGTGGGAGGATCTCAGATTCCGGATCGGAAGGTGCCGTTTGAAGTTTTTTGAAAGATATCTACGTCCTTGTGCATGATAAGCTCTAAAAGTGATGATCAAAATTTTAAACGGTAAGCGCTTATGAATGGGAAGCCAATGGAGGGTATGAAGTTCAGCCGAAGCAGATGATTTCCTGGGCCAGCCCAGAACTAGGCAGGCGGTGGCATGCTGGACCATCTGCAACCTGTGGAGCACGGACTTATTAGCTCCCGCATACAGGCTGTTGCAGTAGTCCAGTCTTGATGTAATGAGTGCCACTGCTACCGTCTTTCTTGTGGACAAAGGAAGGAGGTCGAAAAACTTCCTTAACATTCTGATGATATAAAAACAAGTGCTGGCTACCCCAATAGCTTGTTGCTTGAAGGATAGCGCATCATCAAACTTCACACCCAAGTTACGGGCAGAAGAGATGGTGTTTGGAGGAGCTTCAGCAGCTTCAGGACACCACTGCTTGGGGGAGAACAGATTTTGCGGGCCAAATGGTAGTATTTCTGTTTTTCCAGAATTGCACTTTAGGTGATTAGTTTTCATCCATTCGAATGTCGCTGTTAAACAAGTTTTAAGATTTTCTTCTGCTTGTAGTGACTCCCTGTCAAGTACCAGGATGAGCTGCGTATCGTCAGCGTAAGATATTGTGCTGATCTGATACGAGGAAATAAGCTCAATCAGGGGTACCATGTAAAGATTGAAAACTACAGCGGGTACACAGACAAAATATCGAGTTTTAAATTTCGATATATACAATTATATCGAAGTTTAAATATCGATGGGACAAAATATCGAAGGTAAGTAATATCGACAGTCTTAATATCGATATTAGTATGATATCAGTAATATCGAAGTTTTAAAATATCGATGTCAATAATATCCAAATAAATAACTTCGATGTTACTAATATCAATTTTTAAATACATTTAGTGTATATTATATTGTATTTATTATGTTTTATTATTTATTTTAATGTAATTTAATTAAATATTGTCTTTTACTACTGTAGCGGGTTGTGGGTTTATAGGGGAATAGGGTGGAAAGTAATTTAATTATGTTAAATTAATTATTAATTAGTAGGAATTATTAATTAATTAATTGAGAATTAATTTTTAATTAATTTTAATTAATTGATTACTTGATAAATATGTTCTGTAGCGGGTTATGGGTTTATAGGGGAATAGGGTGGGAAGTAATTTAATAATAATTAATTAATTAATATATGTTTGTACATATTTTAATTAATAATTAATTGGTAATTAATTTATAATAATTAGTTAATTAATTAATATAATTTTGTACATATTTTTAATTATTAATTAGTTGGTAATTAATTAATATTGATTAGTTAATTACATTAATTAGAGTAATTTTTTTTATATATAATTTTTTGTTATTCTTAATTAATTAATTGGGAAAATAATATTAATTATTAAATTAAATTAATTACAGCTAATGTGCTAATATATTTACTTTATTGTTATTGTTAATTAATAATTAATTGGTAATTAAATAATATTAATTAATTTTGGGTTAAGGAGTATTTTTAGGGTTCAGGGTCAGTTTTCAGTTTTTGGGTAAAGGGGTATTTTTAGGGTTCAGGGTCAGTTTTCAGTTCTTCGGTAAAGGGGTATTTTTAGGGTTCAGGGTCAGTTTTCAGTTTTTGGGTAAAGGGGTATTTTTAGGGTTCAGGGTCAGTTTTCAGTTTTTGGGTAAAGGGGTATTTTTAGGGTTCAGGGTCAGTTTTCAGTTCTTGGGTAAAGGGGTATTTTTAGGGTTCAGGGTCAGTTTTCAGTTTTTGGGTAAAGGGGTATTTTTAGGGTTCAGGGTCAGTTTTCAGTTTTGGGGTAAAGGGGTATTTTTAGGGTTCAGGGTCAGTTTTGGGCTTTTGGGGTACAGGGATATTTTTAGGGTTCAGGGTCAGTTTTGGGTTTTTGGGGTACAGGGATATTTTTAGGGTTCAGGGTCAGTTTTGGGTTTTTGGGGTACAGGCGTACAGGGTAAAAATAATTTTTTTTTACATTAAATCAATTAAATGAAATTTTAAAAAAATACATTAAATTATTAAGTGTTTTATTTATTTTAAATGTATATGTATTCGTTTTAATTTTGTTTTAATATTTTTATTTAATATTTGTAAAATTATATGTATTTTAAAATTATTTTTACATTATTATTAATACATTTAAAAAAACGATATTTTTAATTGACATTTTTGTACTACGATATTATTTTTTCGATTTTTTTATACTTACCTTTATGAAGATATGACTCCGATATTTTTGATGTCGATATTTTTGTGCTGATATTTTTGTATTTCGATATTCTGTCTGTCGATATTATGTCAGACATTCCTACAGGGCTCAAAGTAGAGCCCTGAGGTACCCCTGTTCTGATCGGTTTTTCATCAGATTTAAAGTCACCCAGCACCGTGATTTGTCGTCTTTGGCTCAGGAAGTTTTTAAACCAGTCTAGCACTACTCCTCCTATCCCTGCGCTCAGGAGACGGTCAATCAAGATGGTATGGGAGACCGTATCGAAGGCCGCCGATAGATCGAGTAATATCAAGACGGCCTTCTTCCCTTGATCCATAGCGGAGCGCAGGGATTCAGCAGAGAAAAGGAGTGTAGATTCGGTCGAATGTTTGGACCTAAAGCCCGACTGATTAGAATGCAGGATGTTATTATCTTCCAGGTATGAGGTAAGTAGACTATTGACGAATGACTCAGTGAGTTTAGACAGCAAAGGCAACAATGAAATGGGCCTCAAGTTATCATAACGTATCGTATCGTAAGGGGTGCTTGTAAAGCGCACTGACACCATGGGTTTCCTGGCGCTGGTTGGAGGTAAAGAAGACAGAAAGACTAGCCAGATTGGGGGAAAAGCCAAGTTTTTAGAGATTTACGAAAAAGAATCAGGGAGTTAGAAGTTTTAAGAGAGAGGGGGAGAGAGTTCCAGAGCTTGGGGGCCAGGTAGGCAAATCTCCGGCCTCCAGATCTGCAGAGCTTATAGGAAGGGACGGTCAAGAAATGGAGGTGAGAGGATCTCAAATTGCGGGATGGGCAGTAGGGTCTGATGAGGGATTTCACAAAGGCGGGGCAGGGGCCAGCTAATGACTTAAAGATAAGGCAGCCGATCTTGAAGGCTGCCCTAGAGATGACAGGGAGCCAGTGGAGTTTGACAAGGAGGGGCCTGGCGGATTGCCACTTCGGAATCCCTAGGGCCAATCTCGCCGCCTGATTTTGGACCACTTGCAGTCTAGCCGTCGATGTTTTAGGCAGACCATTGTAGATCGAATTAGAAAAATCTAGGCGGGAGAGGACGAGGGCCATGATAACCTGCAGGAGGGCATCAGGTGTAAGAAGGTATGCCACTTTCCCGATCCTGCGCAGTTGGTAGATACAGGACGAGACCACGGTCCCCACCTGCGGCCCTAGGGATAGGGCGGAGTCCATAGTGACCCCCAGGCTCTTCACCGAAGCTACAGGAGTGGCCCAGTTCCGCCGGCCAGAATTGTGGCCCCCAGAAGGTGGCGCTCCTACCAGGAAGAAGGAGCTCCGTCTTCCCGGGGTTCAGCTTTAACTGGTTATGGCCCATCCACTGGAGAATGTGGGACATGACTGCCTGAAAGTTGGAGATAGCAGAGGGGGAATTAAGAGAAAAGATGAGTTGCAGGTCGTCCGCGTAATTAAATACGGTAACGTCCCACTGCCTCAAAGAAAAAAGAAGGGGGCGAAGATAGAGATTGAAAAGAAGAGGAGACAAAGAAGAACCCTGGGGGACCCCGCAGAGCGAGTGCTCTCTGGGAGCCCTGAAGGCGCCCAGGCTGAGGGTCTGAGACCTGCCAGTCAGGAAGGATCTGACCCAGGCCAGTGCCAGGCCCTGGATGCCAGCCTGCTCGACACGGCGGAGAAGGATGTTATGATCCACCGTGTCGAAGGCGGCTGACAGGTCTAATAATACCAGGGCCTGGGGGGCACCCTTGTCGACACCGTCTCTCAGGGCATCCAGCACGGCCAAGATCACTGTCTCCGTAGAGTGGCCGGGTCTGAAGCCCGCCTGGTTGACCTCGAGAAAGTTGGAACTCTCGATAAACTGTGAGAGACAGGTGGTGACGTGAGCTTCCAGGATTTTCGAGAGAAAAGGTAAGAGAGAGATAGGACGGTAGTTTGCCGGGACGGCGGGATCAGCCCCCGGTTTCTTCAGGAGGGGCACCAGCACGGCCTCCTTGAAAGAGCCCGGCACCGTCCCGGAAGAAAGAGAAGAGTTTAGCAGGGGAAGAATGCAGTCAGGTAAAGAGTGGCAGATGTCCCGGAGTATGGAGGGGGGGCAGCAGTCATCTGGAGATCCCGACTTAATGCGGGTCGCAAGAGTGGCCAAAGAAGTAGAGTCTAGAAGAGGGAATTGTGTGAAAGAGGAAGTATTGTGAGGGGTGGGGATAGATCCAGCGCCAGGAGACGTGACAGGGATGGTGTCCTTAATCAATACGATTTTTTCAACGAAAAAAGTGCTAAGGGCATTGCATGCTTCCTGTGTGGGGGCTTGAGTAGGGAGCGTCCTGGAGTCGGAGGTAAATTCGTTAAGGACCTTGAAAATTTCCTTAGACTGACAGGGGGCAGAAAGGATTTTACCTGAGGCATACGTTTTTTTGCAGCCAAGATGGCGAGTTTATACCTATTGCGAGCAGCCACATAGGCGTCTCTGCTTAAGGGGCAGTAGTCCCTCCTCCACTTGCGCTCAAGCTGGCGGAGTTCCAAATGGAGAGCTTTTAAGTGGGGGGTATACCATTTGTGGGAATTACTGTGCCGGGATTGAGGGAACTTGGTGAGGGGGGCAAAGATGTCACTGGCTGTGGTAAGCCAGTCTGCCACAAGTCCATGAAGCTCATCGGTACCAGTGTACTTGGGAGGTAGGGGATAAGTTTGGGACAAATGAGCCAGTAGCTTGGAGGGATCGACAGCCTTCCACTTGCGAGCCGTGCCACCCTCCCGTGGGGGGACCTTGATCTGGCCAGCCGCCGAAAATGTGGTGTCGATCAGACAATGGTCCGACCACACACAAGGTGTTATTAGTGGGTGGGAGGACGTGACTCCATGGGTCCAGATGTGATCGAGGATGTGGCCACCCTTAAGGGTGGCCGACCTGACAAGTTGGATGAAATTCAGGCTCGTGAGACCCTCGAACAGTTCGGAAGCATGTGGGCCAGCGTCCTCGTGCTGAAACCAGTAATTAAAGTCACCGATGATGACAGTGCGGGGGGAGCCGGTAGCAATGTTGGTCAGCTGATCGAGGAAGGAAGAGGGGAAAGACGGCATAGAGTGGGGGGGATGATATAATAGCACAAGAGTGACTGCACCTACCTCGGTCCCCAGGCTAAGGACCAGGGAGTCAACTTCCGGTAGGGTCATGGCCGCAGAGGCGATGATCTTGAGATCCTTGCGGATTACCGCCGCCACCCCTCCCCCGGTGCGACCCCCTGATCGGTTGGAGTTCAGCAGAAAGTAGTCGGGGGGTAGCGTGGCCAAGATGTCTGGAAGAGAGTCGTCAGTAAGCCACGTCTCTGATAACAATAAGACGTCGGGGCTGTCAGCCATGAGTAAGTGCAGGATGTCGACTTGGTGCTTGACCATTGAACGGGTGTTTAGGTATAGGACCCGAATTGACGACTCGATGGGAGCCGGAGCGATAAGTGGTGGTGTCGGCGCAAGATTAGGGCTTGAAATGCCTGCGATGCCGAGTGATGTAATGCGAGTCCAAGTATCGGGGGAGAGAGGGCTAGCCGAGGCATGTAGGCACTTAAGGGCAGTGGGCGTGTAGGATATAGGAGTAGCAGCGTCCCTGGCCCCTGGGCCCGTCCGGCCGCGGACGGGCGCAGACGGGCTGGACTTAGGCGCGACTTCGGCGCGCTGACGGCGTGCCCGCTGTGCCCGTCCGCTGCGCTCCCTGTAGGGGGGCGCCATTTTATAGGTCAGTTGCGGTGCTGGTCCGAGCGCTGCACCGCTCACCCACACACCCTCCTCACCCAAGATGGCGGCCACCAGCGCGTCCCAGCAGGGATCGATCTCCTGCGTGGGCGCCCGTGTACCTGAAGCGACGAGCTGCAAGAGGCGAGAGGGAGACTGCTGAACACGCAGTCAAGGTCAAGGTGAGCCCTGGATAACAAAAGGGGGGTTAGACAAGCGCGAGCGAGCATGCACAATAAGTGAAAATAAAATGCTTTTAAAAAGACTTTAAAAGAAGCGCAACAAGCGCGTTGCACAGCGCGAGTCTGGCAAGTTTACTGGAGTCCGACTGACTCTCACATCCAAGTTAGAGAGAGTAGTAGGGTCAGGTAAAGGTTTCTTCTAAAGGGGTTTAACCACGGCTAATTTCCATTCTGGTGGAATCTCTGCCGTCGCCAATGATAAATTAATAATCCCATTAACTATGGGATTAACCTCATTGACCAGGGCTCTTAAGAACATGGGGGGACATGGATCAAATGGTGATCCTGACTTGCTAGATAGAATGGCCTGATGTGATCCCTCCAAAGAGATAGGAGCAAAAACATTGAGATGGGGTTTATTTGGGTCGCTCTTTCCACTTGCTTCTATAATTTTATTTTCGATGGAGGTCGAAGTTGAGGTTGAAGGTGGAAATTTCTTGACGATGGCTTGAATTTTATTATCAAAGTAATCAGCTATAGAATTGCAAAGTGGAAGGGAGAGTGGAATGTCTTGAGCAAGTGCCCTTGGATTAGTAAAGCTGTTTACAATCTTGAATATTTCTTTTTGATCATTTCCTGAAGAGGCAATAGCCTCTGAGAAATAGACTTTTTTTGCTAGTTTAATTGAGGCATGATACTGCCTACGTGTTGCTTTATAGATCCTACGGTCTTCTTCCGCATACCTTCTACGCCATCTACGCTCTAATGCTCTCACTTTACTTAGTTCATTCTTCAAAATGGGGGAGAACCAGGGGGCGCTCCTTTTGTTTTTATTGCCCCTTGAAGTTTTTTCCTTCAACGAGTCTTGTTGGTTACTTAGAGCTGTGATCCAATCTCAAAAATATTGATTGTCTATTGTAGTGTGGCCAGATGGTATAGGTTTGGTCTCTGTTACATTTATTAGGAAATCTGGTTGAGCAAGGACTTTTTTCCAGTCAGGTTTCTTCCCTCCTGTAGATCTTACTTTAGTATTCCCGTGGATATTATGATTTAAATTAAAAGTCACCTCAAAAGGAATGAGTTTGTGATCTGACCAAGTTTGAACTAATGGGGATGTACAGGTCAGCAGGTTAAAATTTGAACAGATACAGTCCAGTATATGGCCCGCGCTATGCGTAGGTTCATTGGTCAGCAGGGTTAATCAAAGAACATTAATTATTTCCATGAAACACATTACTCCTGGGTCTTTTGGGGAATCTAGATGGAAATTTAGATCCCCTAGGAGTGTGAAATGGGCAGCTCTGAGCGTAAGATTGCTCAGTACATCCCCTATGCTCTCTAAAAAGTCTTGGGGTGCTCCCGGGGGGCGATATACAAAGGCTCCAGAAAATGTCAAGGAATCATGGATGTTTAAACAAAAGGCCATGGCCTCTGCCCCCTTAATATCAGGTAGTGCATAGGTGGTACAGTTTATGGTGTCGCGATGAATAATAGCCAAACCCCCTCCCCTTTGTTCTTGTCTATCTAGACACTGGATTTGAAATCCTTGTGGGAGGGCTACTACTATGTCTGGGTTGCACCAAGATTTTAACCAAGATTCTTTTATGAAGAGCCAGTCTAAGTTCCTTTCTGTAATCAGGTCATGAATGTGTTGTGCATTTTTACACATAGATCTGGCATTAATGAGCCCCCCTCGTAGAGTGATAGGTCGTGGCTTCTTTTTATGTGCTGGCTCTGGCCAAAAGGTTTTCTTGCAGTGTTGGCAGTGGATTGGGCCATACCATGTGTCGGGTTTGAGGGTGTCATGGCAATGCAGGGAGGGATTGTTCAAAGATAGAAGATACGATCTAGACATGTGAAACATTCCTCGTGGCCCTTGGCGCTTCCTTAGCGCTGACGGGCGCAGACGGGCAGGACTCTGGCATGACTCCGGCGTGAGTCCGGCGCGTCCGCAAGACGCGTCCGCTACGCGGAGGGTGGACGTCCCCTTTTTTAGTCAACTAGAGCGCGTCACAGCGCTTACCACCCCCAAGATGGCCGCCGCGTTTCCCTTCGACTACTCGGGACCGATCTCTCAGCGTCTATGTTCAGCTGAGAGTGGCCCGAGTAGCGGAGGAGGGAGGAGAAGCTTCAAAGTAAATTTAAAAGTGCCCCAGCGTGCAAGGTAAAATACACTGCCTTTTCAATCAAGCAGGGTACAGGGTACAGTCAATACGCTAAAATGAAGCAGGATAAGGGAAAGTGCAAGAACCTCCCGGCTTTCGCCTCAGGAGGGAGAAAAATGCTCAGGCTTGAACCTACTTCTCTGGTCCTGTCGGTAACTCTTCCATTCTAAGTCCTCTAGGTAGTGCTGCTGCTATGTTTCTGTTGCCTGTGGTAATTCCTCATTCTTAGTCCTTTAGGCAGTGCTGCAGCTGCTTCTCTGGTCCCAGTGGTAATTCCTCATTCTTAGTCCCCTAGGCAATGCTGCTAGCTGCTTCTCTGGTCCCAGTGGTAATTCCTCATTCTTAGTCCTCTAGGCAATGCTGCTAGCTGCTTCTCTGGTCCAGTTGGTAACTCTGCCATTCTAAGTCTTCTAAACAGTGCTGCTAGCTGCAAATCTGGTCACATCGGTAATTCGTCATATTAAGTCCTTTAGACAGTGCTGCAGCTGCTTCTCTCGTCTCATCAGTAAATCCTCATTCTGAGTCCTCTAAACAGTGCTGCAGCTGCTTCTCTTGTACCAGTGGTAATTCCTCAGTCTAATTCTCCTAGGCAGTGCTGCTTCTCTGGTCCCAGTAGTAATTCCTCATTCTAAGCCCTCTAAACAGTGCTGCAGCTGCTTCTCTTGTACCAGTGGTAATTCCTCAGTCTAATTCTCCTAGACAGTGCTGCTTCTCTAGTCCCAGTGGTAATTCCTCATTCTAAGTTATCTAGGCAGTGCTGCAGGTGTGTCTCTGGTCCCAGTGGTAATTCCTCATTCCAATTCCTCTGAACAGTGCTGCTAGCTGCTTCTCTGGTCCTGTCACTAACTCCCCCATTCTTAGTGCTGGTAGCTTCTACTCTGGTTCTGTCGGCAATTCTTCATTCTAAAAGTTTCAGACCATGCTGCTAGCATCAACTCTGCCCCCCTCAGTAATTCCTCATTCTAGGTCTTCTAGACAGTGCTGCTACTCTGGTCTCATCAGTTACTCCCTCATTCTAAGTTATCTAGACAGTGCTGCAGCTGTGTATCTGGTCTCGTCAGTAACTTCCCCATTCTAAGTCCTCTAGACAGTGCTGCTAGCTGGTTCTCTTGTCCCAGTGGTAATTCCTTCTTCTAAGTCATCCAGACAGTGAAGCTAGCTGCTACTCTGGCTCTCTCGGCAATTCCTCATTCTAAAAATTCCAGACTGTGCTTCTAGCTGCAACTCTAGCTCCCTCAGTAATTCCTCATTCTAAGTCTTCTAGACAGTAACGCTACTCTGGTCTCGTCTGTAACTCCCCCATTATAAGTCCACTAGACAGTGCTGCAGGTGTGTCTCTGGTCCCATTTGGAATTCCTCATTCTAAATCCTCTAGACAGTGCTGCACCTGCTTATCTGGTATAATCAGTAACTCCCCCATTCTAAGTCCTCTAGACAGTGCTGCACCTGCTTATCTAGTATAATCAGTAACTCTCCCATTCTAAGTCCTCTAGACAGTGCTGCAGCTGCTTCTCTTGACCTAGTGGTAATTTCTTATTCAAAGTCCATGATTGGTGTTAGCTGCTTCTCCAGTCCCAGTGGTTGTTAGAAATGGGTTTCCTGGTTGGCAAGGGCTTGCACCTTTGTACAAATAGGGACCCTTCTTTCTAGTCAGTATAAGGGAGTTCCACTCCTAAAATCACCCCTGCTCACGTCTTGGTAGCTTGGCACGAGCAGTCAGACTTATCTTAGAAGCAGTGTGTAAAGCATTTAAACATAACCAACAGTAATACAGTGTGAGCACTAGAATAGGACACCACACCAGTTTAGAAAAAATAACCAATATTTTTATATAATTAAAACAAGATCAAAAACGATAAAAAAAATACAAAATACAGTACTTAAAAAACTTCAGTTATCAAAATAACCTTGAAAAACAGTTCCTTGATGTCGATAGCACCGCCCGGGGCTATCAGGGCTTTGTGAGCAAACAAATCCAAACCATTCCGGCTCGCCGCAGCATCGCGGGGCAGCTACGGTGTCGGGAAGACCCGCAAACAGTACCTTTCAGAAATGCCAAATTCTTAGTCCTCTATACAGTGCTGCAGCTTTGAACTTGAAGAAAACTAAGGTGGTCTGCCTGGTAGACCCCACAAAAAGAATCATTTGTGGTACTTTGAATGGACAAAAGTCGAGGAAGTCAAGTCTTATAAATATTTAGGATTTAACGTGGAGTATGAATTGAAAGGCAAACAACAGAGAGGCAAAGCAGATAAAAGCTCAATCTTTGAACTACGGTTTAAAATTTTAAAAAACAAAAATATGCTGTCCCTCATTCAGACATCTCTTAACTGTGATGAGTGCTCAGTTAATGCCAACAGTGACTTATGGAATGGAAACGCTGAAAGAACAAAAAGAAGGCATTTTAACGCCTTAACCGCGGCGGTTTTTCCGCCGTGGTGCGGGCGTTCTAAAGGGTGGGCGGGGCTGCGTCGGCCGTTGGTAGTGCGCAGCACTGGGAAGGGAGTGCTTGCGACGGCCAACGGCCGATGGCAGCATGCAAAGGGTTAAATAAAATTCAAACAAGATTTTATAAATCGGTGTTTGGTCTATTGAAAACAGCATCCCCAGCACAGGTGCGCATAAAGTTTGGATTGTTGAATCTTGTTAAATAAAAAATATCAATGCAAAGGATCTTTTATAAAACTATGTTGGAGACTACGCACGTCAGAAAGAGGGTCAATCAATAATATTTGCTGGCAGGAAATAAATGAGCAAATAAACTAAAACAAAAAAGATTCCTGGGGGCTACTCTTAAAACAGGCTATAGAGGAACTACGATTACATGACGTCTGGAGCGCAAGTATTGGGAAACAAGCCTTTTATAAGGCAATAAAAGCCCCAAAGAAGCACCTCTCATATTTAACAGATACAATCAACTTGGCACTCAGAAAACATGGTTGGACAGTGATACATTCCTACAAAAAATGAAAGCCCCAGGAATACTGTGCAACACACTTTTCATTCAAAATAAAACAGCAGTTCATGCAGTACCGCTTTGGAAAATGGGAGATAAAAGATCTAAGGCCATCTTGGAAGGAACAGTTAGCGAATAAGGAGTGCCGCCTATGCAAATACAAGGAAAAAAGTATAGCTCATATTTTATGCATTTGCCCAAGGTATCTGAAAGAAAGGAAACAAATGCTGGAAGGAATTTATAGAGAGCAAGAAATACATACATGTAGGCAAGCGGTAACGTTTGCGCTGGGCGGCACGTCAATAACTCATTTGTCGGGAAGTAAAATTTGTAATATTCAATAGGAATGCAATAGAACTATCAATATCAGTTACTTGTACCACAAGAAACTAATGAAAAGCATCAAAGTAAAACAATACATTTTGCACAAAGCATCAGCACTTTAACTCAGGGTCTATGAAATGTACAAGAGAAGAACTAAAACTTCCCAGGACAATAAAATTGACGACCCGTCATCTGGACAGAAATGCATTGCAACATGATAACATCTCACATTTTAATGGATGACTCCATTTCGTTTTTTGATTATATCTTAAAAGGGAGTTGTAAGATGCTATCATTTTAGGTCATTATTAGGCAATGGTCAATTTGCTTAAAGTTTCTGCACTTTAAAATATGGGGTCAATATTAAGAATAAGGGAAAATGGTAAATTATGTTAGTGAAGGACTTGCACTGAAAAATGTTCATAATTTTATTTTTAAGCATATAGCACCTTTTATGATGTAAATTAAGGAGTCTACTTTCGTGTAATGATTTTTATTTATTATATACCTAAATACATAAATACAAATACAGTGATGCAGCTGCATCTCTTTTCATAAATCCACTGTACTCCAAACCAAAACACATTAGATAAAAGACATTGTCATTTACAAGGCCAATAGCTCGAACTCTCAAAAATGCGAGACCTTTTGCATTGCAAATGCTTGTTTTAAATTAGAAAACCATATATGCATTTATTAAATGTATTTTATTCTATACATTTGTAGTATTGTTGTATCTCTCATTTACTAATGGTCAATATGTATTGTCAATATATGTGCAGGTTATAAAACAATTATTCTTGCCTGTCTCATTTAACCTGCTGTCCTGTTATGAAGACAAATCTGTATTAAAATAAGAGTAAAAACTAATATTATTGAAGACTCCTATGGAGTGGACTCATCCAGGAGTCAAATGCTGCTGGTGCAGTCCTGCTTTGATGACTCTCCGTCAAACGATTACCTTAATCGGGGTGAGGTCAGTCCATAGGAGTCCTCAATAATATTTGTTTTATATAGTTATTTAATTGCTTTCTTGTTTTGATTGCAGGACAGCAGGTTAAATGTAACATGCAAGAATAATTGTTTTATACCCTGCACCGTTATAGAGTCATTTCTTGAAAACAGTGGGTATTTATATTTTCTGGCCACTGTTTAAATCAAAAGCACGGGCACTCAAGCATTGTTTCTGTATTTATTTACCACTTTACCTTTATTTTGATCTTTTAATTACATCTAGCTTCTATTCCTATCTCCCACACTAATAGGGAAGGAACCAAGATTCAAACTCTACTGCTAGTGATTTATGCCCTAAGAGAGCTCAGACCTTTCCACCTGGATTTATACCCTGAGCAAGAACAGATCTCTTCATACATTTCTATTGCGCACAATGAGAGGATTTTTCCCGCTACCCCAACGGGATTTAAGTACCCTATGAATCATTCCAGGAGCCTTCATACTGAACAATAGGGAGACCCACAGAGAAAGAAAAATCATCACAGTCTATTGTTATCCTAATACAGTTAGCTGAGAATACCCTTCGGATTACCTGTGATGCTTTCATATTTACGGGTGTCTTTGCCCTGATCAACTGGTGTCTCCCCTTCTTATTCTGTCCGGATGATGACCCAATTTTAAATATGTGTACTAAGGGGTCGAAACGTTGAGAACAATTCTGTGTGGACTGTTTTTAAATTGTAATTAGTAATTGTTTATTTGCATGATTAATTAAAAACATTGCGATAATATACATACAAATAGAGAAAAGATAAAATGTTAACAATTTCTAATACAAGGTTTTTAAAATTACTGACCCGGTTCCTGCGAAGTAATATTAGCAAAAGTTCACATAAAAAGAAATGTTAAAATGAATTGTACAACATGAGGATTTGTGGAGCCGCTAAGATGTTGTGGCCCCAAGTTCCAGTCAATAGTAATAGAAATTACGGTTTAAGGTATGTGCGAAAATAGCAGTAATAGGGATTAAGGGTCCAGCTTGTGTAATTGAAAGGCAATCCTGGATTGATTAATTTTCCGCCCTTTTGGTTAAAGCGGCCACCACGAGTGATTTTCCTTACAATGGCTTAGTCCTTCCTATACATTGTCTTATTTTATTTTGTCTTTTATCTTTGTTTCCAGTACACTCAAGAATTTAAGCAGGTGGCTACTCAGCTGGACATCCTCTCCAGAGAAACTTGCTTTCACCGCTTGTCTGCATGAACATAGTTTTTGCTCTTTAAGAGTGGTCTGAGTAATGCTCGCCGTTCCCTTAGTAGCTTCCTGTATATACATAGCAGGTGCAGAATTACTGAAGCTCTCACTTGTACCAGATGTCTTCCAAAGGCCCATAGACCTAGTTTCTCTATTGAGTCTTCCAGGTAGCACCCGGCTAAGCCTGTCTTTTTGGCTTCCAGTTCTTCCCATACGTGGGCGTTTAGTGTCCCTGGATCCACTCTTAATCTAGTGCCAGCTTTTGACGTACGCTCCTTTCCGAGCGATCTCTTGCCTTTGAGTCTCAAATTCTAGCCTCAGTTGTGCAGGGGATGTGTATCTCGGCAGGCCAAAAATCATTTGTAATGCTCTTGTTATAGTGCTGTCCAGTGTATTTGCCTCCAAACACAATTACCCCTGACACCATCGATCACAAAAATCTTTTTGTAACAGTAGTCCCTTTTATTGACTCTGTATATATTTAATTATTTTTACTTTTCTTTACTGTTTTTTATATATCACATTTCCAATCTTCCTTTTCACTTTACATATGTTTCATTTACAATATTTACAATGTTCTCACTGTACATTCCTATACATAAAACATTCCTATGCATAAATTTTCATATTGTACTGCTGTATATTTACAAGAACACCTCTGGCTATACACAGTGTCCTACTTGATTTTAAGCTGACAAGATATAACTTTTTCTTGGTCTTGTCCACACTTACTGGTGTTGGTCCTATCTCATATGATCATAGCAATATGTCTTTCCAGTGTATTTGCATCACTCCCTCTCATAGCCTCGCTTACATAGGTGATAAGCGATACAGGTTTCGCCTGAATCATCTGAATCAGAAAGGAGAAGCTTGTGCCAGAGATCTTGGGCCTCATTTATGAAAAGTGACGCATCGCTGCGTGAAAACAGCGATGCGTCACTTTTCATTGCGCCCTCTTTGCAACACCTATGATGCGTCACATTTTCAGTACGATGCATCATGTCGCAAGGAGTTACAGATACGTCAGTATTTCTGACGTATCTGAAGGTGCAAAAATGACACATTGCTGGAGTGTGTCACAAAAGTGACGCAACTCCAGCAATGGGTCATTAGACATGGGGAAGTCCCATTTTAAATGTACCTGCGTCAGTCTTACACCTGCCATGAGGCAGGCGTAAGATAGAAACGCATTTGCGTACTAGAATTGGAGCAGTGAAATCTCATAGATTTCACTGCGTCACTTCTACGCACTTTCTTGCATCAGAACGCCATCCACCCTGCATACATTATTCTCTGTGCAGGAATAATGTGGCACAGGGATTTACAAAGCGACGCATCTAACTAGATGCGTCACTTTGTAAATATGACGCAACACTGGTGCATCACAAAAATTGACGCACCAGCAGCATAAAAGTGACGCAAGCCCTCATAAATAAGGCCTGTGTGTTTTAGGTTTCTTAGTGTCATGGCAGTTGCTGTCCCCCTCCTTTTTATGGCCTGTCTTTGGGTAGCAAAATTTTCTTTGTTGTCAATTCAATTCAATAAAACTTTATTCGATCTAGTTAAATGATAAAGATCATAAAAGTATACAATAAAAAACAAAACAGTTTAAACATCCTTTTATATAATCAATACAAACTAATGATAAAAAAGGACCTTTGTGACTCTGCCAGGATAGACTCAAAGTAACTCTGGGTGCATTATTTAATCATACAGCAAATCCTACCCAGCCTTCTTCCATATGATTAGTAAAAACATAAAACCACATTAAAAAAAAGATGATCTATTTAAAATCATACAATTAAAATATAACAATAGTTTTGTCTGTATTGTTAATATTAAAAACTCAGACCTAAGAAACATGCTTAACCGTCCTATTAACAGTGAGACTTCATGGGAGGCTATTATTTAAAAATGACATAGTTTTTCCATTAAATGGCGTCTTTTGAGCAGGCAGGCCCACAAAAAGGATGCTACACAAAAACAAACATAGGGATCACAAAGCTTCTTCCTAAAAAGAGCAATTTGACATTGGCTAAAGTTGTACTGCCTTAGGAGAGGTTCAATGTAGCTGAATCTCTGATCCATGTTATATTTACAAAACATTAAAAGATGAAGGTCAGATTGCATTGACAGATTATCATAGGGACATTGGTCCAGATCACTATGACAGCTCATTCTTACTGGAAAGGCCAACATCAAGGGAATCAATTTGGTGTCAAATCTTAAAAGAATAAACCTATGTTGGGGGTTATTCCTCCGGATAGTAGTAATCCCCTTTGCTTATACAATTAGAGAATTTGGAGCAAGAATCTGGGATTGTATACAGTTCTGGGATGCCTAAGGTGTATAAAGTTGTCTCAACGTAGTCTAGCCAGGCAATTTTGTGAGCATTGTCTAATGATAAACGGTTTTGTAAAATGGCCTGGTTGACATACACAGTATTTCTTCTCCAAATTGAATGCCTCAACATAATCGGTGCAAGTTTTATTATGTCTGTTATGTAAGGCAGACCCAATTCTAAGTGACAAACATAATTAGAAAAGGATCCGTGAAGTTAGGCGAACCTTTTTAAAAAACCATCCTCTTTTTTGAATGGGGTCTATTGGAACAATTCCCCATATTCCAGCCCTGTATGTTGTTACCGAGATTGCTTTTGCATTATAAATCTTCCTTATCATCCCTATAGGTTTAGATCCCAGTTTTTTCCAAAAACTGGTCATTGTAACCTGAGTTCTCTCCATTGTTGTGGCCTCACACTTCCCATATGCGCCAAGATTGTTTATTATGGAATAAAACTCCCTAATAGGAAAAGGTCTCCACTATTTCTAATTTTCTTGTCCCTATGTAAAAAGATGGTAGCCCATTCGGGGGTAAGGTGTCTGACATCATAAAAAAAGATTTAGACTTATTCACTTTTAAGTCTAATGATGACATGAACCATAAATAGGCGTTTATCATACATTGGAGCGCGACTCACGTCCAGGCTATTAGGACTGCATAAGTCCGTATATGCCAGGATCAGTAGTGAGGCTGGTGGGAAAATTGGGATGTCTGCCGTGGATCCTGCCACCCCGTTTGTATATAGCGAGAACAGGAATAGGCCAAGTACACAGCCTTGCCTTACGCCTCACATGGTATGTAAAGATCTCATTTCTCGATTCTCCTTCACTGCCATACCAAATGCTTGCAGTCACCTGTGAGCACAATTCCCGAATGATGTTAATTAATTGGGGCCAATGCCCATCTCCAACATTATATTCCATAGCTTCACATGGCTTATGCAGTCAAAGGCTGCTGATAAATCCATAAAAGCCATGTAAGTGCATCCTCCCACGGCTGCTGTGTACTTTGCAAAGGTCATAGTAAGATTTAGGCATTGATCAATTCTACCTCGTCCTTTCTCGAAACCATACTGAGTTGGCATCAAAATAGCTTTTTCTCTCGCCCACTCTTCCAACCTTTTCAATAGAACATGGCCTAGCAATTTCCCAGTACAATCCATGAAGAGAAATCAGTTATAATTCCGGGGATTTTCTTTATCACCTTTCTTATGTATTGGAACTATGAGGCTTGTTTTCCATGACTGAGGGGGTCCTTTCTTGGCAATTTCATTAAATACAAAGTTTAAAAAAGGAACCCACAATTCTTGGTGTTCCAGAAAGAAGTCAATGGGAAACCCATCCGGTGCCGGGCGCTTTGGCTCGGCTAAACTGAAGCAGGGCAGTTCTCACCTCCTCTAAGCTAAAGATCAGAGGCTCATCTGAGGGTACCATGGTTTCAAAAGAATCATCACTCATCATACTAGTACTTCCAAAATTACCTTCAAAGTGCCGTACCCAAGCATCCTCGTCTACATGGTTATCCAGATTTTTATCCAAGCTATTTTTAAAATAGGGAGCGTACACAACATTGCGAAAATGCCTGCAAGTTTTAGAGGAGGATGCTTTTGCTAGATTTTCCCACTCCTAATGTTTTATCTCTACTTCCCTGTTTTTCCAGACTTTCTTATATTTCAGACTTAAGTCCTTAGTAAGGGGCTTTTCTCTAGGGGATGCCTTAAGGGCCTTATGAAGATCTTGCAGGACCTGGGAGCACGTCTCATCAAACCAACCGAATACCCAACTTTTCTTGTTTGCATTAGGTCGGGTTAGAGATAATTTAACTTTCTTAAGAAAGTCTAAAAAATTAGGAATCAAAGTGCCGGGTTCTAAGTTCAGATCTAGACATTTCATAATCACGTCTAATTTGTTAGCTATAACCTGCTGTATAATTTCTTTCTTGTCTAGTCTGTCCCACTTTGACTAGTACCCATTTTGTCTAGCTAAGAATGGTTTGGGGCCCTTTCTGGTTGCCTTTGACAAACACCTACACCAGTGACCTCGAACATCAGCAACGCATGGTCACTAAAATTGGAAAATTGTGTAACTGTAAGAGCAATATTGACACAGGACTGGGCAAAAGGCAGTTATAAAGTCAATTGTCGACCCGTGATTGCTGTGAAAAAACTTTTTATCTGAACCACCTCCAACTATGTCAAAGTGAGTTGTTCACGGTCACCGTCTGCATAGCCGATATGCCAACCCACTGCTGATTCAATCTGGGTCGTACAAGGCAGTGCCTCCGGGATGTTAAAAAATTCCCTAGGGCTGTTAGCATTTATTAATGAACCATCATTGAGAAGTCACTCACAGGACTCTAGATCAGCCAAAGGCAAAAATCCTTTTTACAGCTCATGCATTCTCTCAGATCTTTGGTGGATTAAACTGTCCTGAGTTGCAGGCGTTAAGGGGCCTGTGGGTTGATCTAGCATTCTCCAATTGTTGGCTTCTTGACGCTGGCAGAGTATGGGTCGTGATGTGGGTCTATAAAAATATGCTTAGTGGGAAACAGTAATTTTTGAATTAAGAAGGGGGAACTATTATAAATTTCCAGCAAATTTCTTACCACATGCTGATTATTTAAATTCACAACCACACAATCCCCGCTTATTACTTTAGGGAAAAGCCCCACCCAGTGAACCCTCCTATCCATAATAATATGTGTATCTAGTCTTATTCCCCATAGGTCAAGCCCTTTGGTTCAAAAGTGAGGAACTTTAGCCATTAGTTGGTAGGTTGATTCTCCCTGGACCCTGTTTAACGGGGGCACATCGGCTAGAACCTGGATGTATGGGGGAGCTGCTGCAGGGAGATCTAAAGTGTGGAACTCCTTCAAATCGGTCATGGAGGGCAACTAACTGTAGGCTTTAGACAAAGGTGAGAATGTTGAAGGGAATAAATATAGACTAAATAGAACTATAGTCTTTTAAGACGTGTCCAGCCGGACAGTTTTAATGTCTTGATAAAAAAGAATCACAACGCAATTTTAACACAAGGTGTGATGGAAGTGGGACACCAGCCGATGTCCGACTAACCCACTGGACAAACGTACAGAACTTACACAAATAATAGGCAAAGAAAAGTCATCTGAATATCATAAATTATAAGCAGATGATCCACAATATACACATATGCATGAACAGTTATTGTCAACTATGCATTTAGTGCATTTCTGGTCGACGACGTTTCGAACCATACAACATTTTGGTTCATCCTCAGGACAGACAATGATTGCCTAAAGAAATAACAATTGCAATTTGTTCCCACTATGAGAAAATACATATGCCATACAATAACAAAAAATGGATGGGGGGAGAGAGAGGAGACATAAAAAGATTAAACATGTCTGTTAATTAACCGCTTATCACAACTGTTATTGCTGTGCCAGACTCATACCGTGCCATGCCATGGTGACAACGGCGACTGTGTGGGGTGCACGCTAATTGCATGCAGTACCCGTGGTGGTAATTTACAGCAGCTACTTAATAAGGAAGAACTGCGTTGGATACTGAAGACCAAGAGCCTGCACACTGGCTTGAACCGCACGGAGGATTGGACCTCTTTGATCTAGACTACTGTACTTTCATTTATAAAGGACCTTTTTTATGACCTCAGTGCAACTTGATAACTTCTGACCTTTTACATAACAGCTTGTGTCTTTGACCGGTCTTCTCCACCACCACTGTTATTACTTCCACCTAAATGTGAATTGTAAAGCAGCATGACATTGTTTATTTGCTGTCTGTGGAGAAGTGTGGCTCAGGGGTTAGAGGCGGCAGACCTGGAGCTTGAGTTTTGGCCCTGGACCAGGGTTCAATTCCCCGCCTCGGCGGGTCTTGGGCTCAATAATCCCACGGACTCGATAATTCTCGCTCCGGTGCCTTCTCGACTCACGGGTTCACACTCTGCGACTCTGGGCAATAGCTTGCTTAATCTCCACATTGGCCCTTCGCGGCGGGATGCCTGGCTTTCACCTTGTGGAATACCAGGACGGGTTCCCTAAGCAAGCGCGGAGATGCCCCAGGGTAAGTCCTGCGCTATATAAGTTTCATACATTTACATTTACATTTACTATGAAATTGTCACTGTGTGACTGTGCAACTATTTTTATCCTTAAATGCACTGCATGCTTGCATCCTGAATATCAACTACTTCGTCATTAACACACAGAAGTGGTTTGCCCTGGGCACTCTTGTCAACCCGTCGTTTGTGTCTACCCTCACTTCCCAATCGCCCAACCCAAAATGGCCGACCCTTTCCGCTGTATCCCTATTGGGCGCCAGCACCCACGTGACCAGATACTCCACCTTTTCCTGTCAACACGCCGCCAGTGCGAGTCGTGAAGATCCTTCTCGCCACGCTAGGACCCCCATTGTGGACCTGCTTTGTTTATCTTTCGGTAAGCTCTCGTTGTTATGCGTATTCCCGCATCTCGCCGACACGTTACTTCTGGACTGGCCCTTATTATTATTTTTCTGATGGTTTTTCCCCCGCAGATTATTCGTCTAGGGCATCGACCCAGCTGGTAAGCATAATCACTGCCGCTCGTGGATGTTAAGGTGACACCAATTGATTCCCTGGCTCACCAAACCCCCCCCCCTCTTTTTTAACCCAGATCTATTCTGCACCCCAAGTGGACTTCACCCGCAGTAAGTTCTTCCCGCTACCGTGTGGTTTCAATTGAGGGCTCCGAAGCAACCCTCTCAATTTTAATTTCTTCTCTCCATAGTTTCTCAACTCTGTGTGAACACAATATCAGCTTTGCCCCCTCGGTAAGCTTGTTCACGAAGGACCCTCCCTTATGCTTTGTCACTACCCGATAGTCATGCTCATTTGAAACTGTTCACCCCTGCACGTCCTTCAGTCCATCACCCCGTTATTCATGACCCGCATCCATCTTTGTGGCATGTTTCCTCTTTAGTGATAGTTTTCTTGGTTTCCCGCAAGACACATTCACCCTGTGCTCCTCTCGCGCCGCTCTGCCGCGCTGAACACAGACACTTCTTAGCGCACTGCATGCAATTAGCGTGCACCCCACACAGTCGCCGTTGTCACCATGGCATGGCACGGTATGAGTCTGGCACAGCAATAACAGTTGTGATAAGCGGTTAATTAACAGACATGTTTAATCTTTTTATGTCTCCTCTCTGTCCCCCCATCCATTTTTTTGTTATTGTATGGCATATGTATTTTCTCATAGTGGGAACAAATTGCAATTGTTATTTCTTTAGGCAATCATTGTCTGTCCTGAGGATGAACCAAAATGTTGTATGGTTCGAAACGTCGTCGACCAGAAATGCACTAATTGCATAGTTGACAATAACTGTTCATGCATATGTGTATATTGTGGATCATCTGCTTATAATTTATGATATTCAGATGACTTTTCTTTGCCTATTATTTGTGTAAGTTCTGTACGTTTGTCCAGTGGGTTAGTCGGACATCGGCAGGTGTCCCACTTCCATCACACCTTGTGTTAAAATTGCGTTGTGATTCTTTTTTATCAAGACATTAAAACTGTCCGGCTGGACACGTCTTAAAAGACTATAGTTCTATTTAGTCTATATTTATTCCCTTCAACATTCTCCCCATTTGTCTAAGGACCACTGTTCTTTTGAAAATAGGTACCTACCCAAGGTCCTTAGCATATTGCGCCCTGGGTTCCCTTGTTCAGTTTATCTAACCAAACTGTAGGCTGTCAACCCTACTGGTCCCTCAGTTAGGCCTATTGGTTTATGACAGTCCTGGGGTTTCAGTCCACCCTCTATACGTGTGTTGTTGGTGTCCTGAATACTGCTATGCATATATGCCTCTGGCAAAGTGGGTAGAATCTGTGAGGGGTTAGGGATATAGTGTTAATTGCTTTGTGATAATGGGAGGTTTGGTAGAGTAATATAAGCTCTTCTAGTTGACTCCTCCTGCCCCACCAACCAGATTTGTCGACACCCCTGCAACTAATTCAGATGGTGGAGGTTGGACTGCCCTCCCGGAGCTGTTGTCGTTTACACCTCTATTAATAAGGAGTTCTAGTTTCTCCTCAATCCTTCCCAGTCTACTATTCAGTGGCTCTAACAGGCTGAGGACCACTTTTTCCAGTATCACTAGAATGACCCCTTCGGGGGGCACCCCAGAGTCCACCCTTAAATTAGATGACACTGCAATTTCAGGTCCAGGTCTGGATCTAGTGATTTCTTTTTTGCTCTTTGTGCTCTCTGCGTTCTTGGTTTCGGGTTCTGTTGTCCCCAGGGCCTTTTCCTTTTTAACAGCAGGTTCAAGGCGGAGTCATTCGACCCGGGGGATACAGACGGAATGCGCAGTGTATTGGGGGATGCAGGCAAAGTCACAGAGTGATAGGCAGTAGCACAATAGCATCCTCAAGTCCCGATGGCTGCATGGGTGAAAGTGAAGGGGATTGCGACATATGATTGGATCGTCTCCCTTCCTCTAAGGAGAGACGTTGCTCAGTGATCTCGATTTCTTTGGATTGCAGTTTCCCAGCTCTCACCAGGAAGCAATCCAAAGTGTTACCAATCTCCCCTCCTGTCGCTTGTGCTGTGACATTACGCTTACCCATGATGTGAGCGACCGCCTTCACCGGGATTCTTCAGTCCACCAGGAGTTTTCCTCTCTGGTTGGCACAGCAATGCTTAGAGGGGGGGCCCAGCCCAGCCTTTTTTGTGCTCCGAAGGGCGTGGATGGGCCTGCCCTTGGCCCGGGCACGGCCCAGGCACGTCACCGCGGGCTTCGTGTGCTGTGTGGGTGGTGCACACTTTTAAGTGTCTAGTGGAAGCGAAGGAGTGTGGGAGTTGTAGTCCTCCCCAGATGTGTAATCATGGCGTCTAACCAAGGCAGAAGACTCCAGCAAAGGCAAAAAGGACACTTTCGTGTTTTTACTCCTGCACAGCTTCAAGATGGTGTGTTGCCATATGCCAGTATTGGGGTACCTTTGCTCGCCATAAGCTCACACTCATGACCTTTGATTTATCCCAGTTTATGTTCAGTCTGTTTTCTTCTGAGTAGCTAGACATTACGTCGAGCAGGCGTTGACGTCCGGTAGGCGTCCGGCTAATGAGGTCGAGTTCACCTGCATATAGTAGATTTGAGAAAGCCCGGCCCCCCATCTTTGGGGCTTGTGTTTTACACTTGTCTAATCTGACTGACAAATCTGACATTTAATTGTTAATTACTAAATTTATGATTGTGTCTAGTAACACTCATACCACGAGTACCTGCCATAACAACGTATTGTCATAATCAGTCACATGCATATATTTTATATATCACACAAGCACACTATTTAGTGACTTTACTCACTTTCACTGTGTCGATAATCTACAGGAGCACCTTACTCTTTGTAAAACGAAAAAAGGAAAAGATATGGAATTTGTGTTGTTTGGGCCTATAATCTAAATAAACAAATGCACTTATCATATTGTTGAAATAAGATCTGTTTAAATTTATTTAAATCACCGCTGCTGTTGAAGTTCAAGACTTCACTTTCCCCCTAGGGACCAACTTTTTGATAACAAACAAAAGAAACAGGCTTTCAGTTTATGCAAATATTGGTACAACTTTTCAGTAAAACTTAACACGCATTGATTCATATTTTTATTTGTTCAAATGAAAATAAATCAGCAATTTTTGCCTTGTACACACAATGTACAGAGAGATTAATGCTTTATATATTTATTTTTCTGACATAAATTCACTATTCAAAACAACGAATCAAAACCATTCAGAGGTGTTGACCCTTTCCATGCGTAGGACGCGCGGGAGCCCTCCTGCCCAAAAGTGCTCGAGTGCTTCAGACAGCTCCCGCGAAGGCACCAGAGGGATTTCCTTTCCCCCTAAACAGCCTCAGGAGCTGGGGAAGAGCTTCCCCAGCTCCTGTGGCTGTTTAGTTGGTTACCCTCAAATAACAAGCAGTGCCGATAGGCTCATTTCAGCTCAACTTTCTATGTGATCGTGGGGCTATCTGAGCACCCCTAGCATGTAGAAAGGCAGGAGAGGCATCATTGGAAAGGACATTATCTCCCCTTTTCAACGGTAGCCCTCCCTAGAGGATCCCTGCTTAGGGAACACCTCATTAGGGCAATCCCCAAGCAGGGATCCACCCCGCTGGACACCAGGGAGGGGGGAGCAGTCTCTTGGGCAAGGGCCTTTGCTCCCCCTAATGGTTTTGAGGCATAGTGAGTCTTTCTGCGCCACCAGGGGGGAGAAGCCCCCAAGCTGCCCCCTGGGGAGAAGAAAGAGTACTAGGCAGCAGAGATTACATTTTAGGGGATATTTAGGGGTGGGGGCTGCCCGAGATGGGTATGCTAGTGCCCTTACCACCCGCAAAATTCCTCAGTCTGTCTGGCTTCCCCCCTCCCCTGGGAGGCAGATTGGGGAAAGAGCCCCTGATATGCCCCCCAGGGGGCAGAAAGCCCACTGGGCACCAAATATTGTTTTTATATGTAGGTTAGGGGGCCACCCAAAATGGGCAGGCTAATGCCCCCACCCTCCAAAATAATTTCCAAAGTCTTGGCAATAGCCCCCGATCTGCCTCCCAGGGGGGCAGAAAGACCATTAGGCACCAGGGATTGTTTTGTTTTTTTATATGTAGGGGTGGGGGCTGCCTAAAATGGCATGCCAATGACCCCCCCCAAAAAACTGCCACAGTCTTTCTGCCTCCCTTGAGAGGCAGATGGGGGTAATAGCTCCTGATATGCACCCCCAGGGGGGGCAGAAAGAACACAAAGCACCAGGGAATTTATTTTATGTATCTAGGGGTAACGACTGCCCAAAATGGGCATGCCAATGCCTCCAACCCCCCAAAACAAAATCCACAGCCATTCTCTCTTACTCTCGCTCTTACTTGGCTTATCACTTACCCTCCTCGCTCCTCTTGGTGTTCGTGCAGCCGATTTACCGCTGCCACGTCGCCCTAAGCCACACACTCCCTGCCGCCATCCCGGCACTCCCGGAGGCCACGCCCCTTTTTGGAGGCCACGCCCCCCGGCCGTCGCCCTACCCACATATCCATAAAACATGTGCGTTTTCCGGACGCGCAGCGGACGTGCGCAGCGGGCGCAACATTTGCGCGCTGAAGGCGCGCCAAAGGTAAGCCCGTCTGCGCCCGTCCGCGTCCGACCAGGGCCAGGGGCCCTCCACTATGCCCACTCAATACAGTATTCCTCCGGGCAGCTGGTGAAACTCCAAGGCCAGTGGCCTCTGGACGACACTGTGATTGCACGAATCGACAGGCTGGGACTGACTGCCCGCACTTTTCCCCCCAACCCCCTCCCTCATCTTCTCCCCCCACTATCTGTCCTTCTCCTGACCTGTCGGCTTGCCCTCCCCCCACTACTTTATCCGCCTATTACCTCAACACCAGGTCGGCAGTTAAGCACTGCCACGAACTCTTCACCTTATTGGACCTTTACAAACCTGATCTCTTATTCCTCACAGAGACTTGGTTTTGCGACAACTCCCTCCCCTCGCTATTAGCCACGCTCCCTGCCTCATATTATGCCTTACGAGCCGATCGACCCCCTGGCAAATCGGGTGGTGGCGTCGCTCTGATCGCCCGTAAAGAAATCGCCTTCCAACCTCTAGTTTTTTCCTCCCTCGGCTCTTCAGACTTTTTAGTTGCTCGTTCACTCTCCTTTAGTACCCCGCTCACCTGTCTTTTAATGTACCACCCCCCCACTCCGTCTCAACTCTTTCTCCCTAGCTTCCAGGATCTGGTGGCCACCCTAGCAGTTAATAACTCTTCCATCTTGGTGCTAGGTGATTTTAACTTCTGGCCCTCTGACCCGGCTGAATGCTCAACATCGAAAGAGTTTTCGGAGACCCTCTGCTCCCTCAACTTCGTCCCCCTCGTTCACTCCCCCACCCATATTCAAGGCCACATCCTTGACCAGATCTGGTCCATCAATTGTTTAGTTACTTCTCTGGTTATTGCCCCTTGTACCTGGTCCGACCACTTCTTAATTTCATTTTCCCTACTTCTCGGCCCGGCCCTCAAGTCCTCTCTTCCCAAAAAATTCTGGGCACGCTCCTGGAACCATGTGGATGTGGCCTCACTGTCTGCCACACTTTCCGCATCCAGCCCGGATCTCCACGGGCTGTCGTCTTCTGCGCAAGCCGAATCCATCAATTTATGGCTTCGATAAGGCTGCGACTCGGTTGCTCCCTTAAGGCGGGTGTCATCCAGGCGCACCAACAACGCTAACCGTTGGTTTAATGAGGAACTGAAGGCTCAAAAACTTAATGTCCGCCGTGCGGAACGGACCTGGAGGCGAGACTACTGCCCAAACCTAAAAAAACAGTACATCTCCCTCTTGGCCTTGTACAAAAAATCGATCTTGACAGCCAAGAATGCGTATTTCTCCTCAAAAATTCTTACGGCCGAAAATCAGCCAAGAGAAATTTTCTCCATCGTGCATGATCTCGCCTACTCTGATCGGGCCACCCTCAAACCCTCTCCTTCCCAGCACTTATGTGATTCTCTTAACTCCTTTTTTCTAGACAAAATCACTAACATTAAAGCAAATATCCCCCCCCCCTCCTCCTTTGTTGACCCCCAGTGTCCGTCAGTCGCAGCACGCCTTGACTCTATCCCCCCTCTTACAGAACAATCTTTTCTCTCCTTCTTGTCTTTGGTTAAATCAGGTTCCCCTATAGACCCTTGTCCTGCACACATCTTGAAACAGATCTACTCATCCATTGTGCTCCCCCCTCTTACTTTCCTTAATAGTTCTCTGCTACAGGGCACTGTGATTCCACCCCTCAAATCGTCCGTCATCCTGCCCATTCTCAAAAACCTGGCGCTGACCCCTCAGTTCTTGTCAATTATCGCCCCATTTCACTTTTGCCATTTTTTGCGAAGGTGCTGGAGTGCCATGTGACCAGAGCACTTAGCACCTTTGTGGAGGAGAATAGGGTACTAGCCCCCCGTCAGGCTGGTTTCTGCCCCGCACACTCCACGGAGTCCATAGTGCTATCGGTCCTTGACAACCTCAGAGAGGGTATGGACACTAACCATCCCCAGGCCCTGGTCCTCCTCGACCTCTCCGCCGCCTTTGACATGGTCGACCATACCATCTTACTTTCCCGTGCCAGGGCGGCAGGGATTGGAGGGTCAGCTTTGGTCTGGCTGTCCTCCTTCCTGAGAGACCGCACCCAGGCAGTGCGCCTGGGTGACTTTTCGGCGAACTTCCGCGCAGTCCAATGCGGGGTCCCCCAGGGTTCCTCCCTTTCCCCTCTTTTATTTAATTTATATATTGCCCCCCTCATTTTTGCCCTCCAACAACTGGAGGTCTCCATCTACAACTATGCGGATGACCTCCAGCTCATTTTTTCTTTATCCGCATCCCCTGAGTCCATGTCCAATTTCCAATCTGTTATGATTTTCATCCGGGACTGGATGAACTACAACCACCTGAAGCTAAACCCCGACAAAACGGAGCTGGTGCTGACAGGTGGTTGCTCCAGTCCCTGGTCCTCTCTCTTTTGGCCCCCTTCCCTAGGTCCCTCTCCGCCCCCTTCCTCCTCTGTAAAAACTCTCTGATTTAAACTGAATGATCAACTCACTCTGCATACTCAAGTCAGCTCTGTGGTGTCCTCTTCTTTTCTCTCACTCCGCACTATTCGTAAAGTCTCTTGTTTCTTTTCTTTTCCTGCCCTTAAGCTCATAGTCCTGGCGATGGTTATCTCTCGCCTGGACTATGGCAATGCTCTTTATTGTAGCATGCCCGCGTATAGCGTGAGACGACTCCAGCTGGTCCAAAACCAGGCGGCTTGCCTGGTTTTCAATTTGCCCAAATCACATCACGTCACTCCCCTCCTCCACTCCCTACACTGGCTCCCCATCCGAGAACGAGCCCAGTTCAAGATGGGCTGCATCATCTTTCAAGCCCGGACCGGCACAGCCCCTGCTTTTATCTCCGCAAAAATCAACCCCTACGTCCCTGCCAGGGAACTACGCTCCTCAGCTCAACAACTGCTCATAGTACCCCGCTTTAAACGCAAAAAGTGGGGAGGCATGACATTTTCTACTCTTGCCCCTGCGTTTTGGAACTCTTTGCCGGCTCACCTCAGATCCTGTGCCCACTACACACCCTTCCGCAAGGCGCTAAAAACCCTACTTTTTACTCAAGCCTTCTCTTCATAACTGTTTCTCTCTACTCTCCTTGTCTTTCCTGCCCTCAGGATTCAGTACTTTACAGCGCCATGAAACCGCCTGGTGTACGCACGCTTTAGAAGTATTTTAAACTCAAACTCAAACTCTCCTCCCAGGAGGCAGATGGGGGCAATATCCCCTGCCTTGCCCCAATGAGGGGGGGGGGGGGCAGAAAACCCACTACATACCAGTGATTGTGTTTTTTTTATACTTAGGCGGTTGGGGCTGCCCAGAATTGGCATGCCATTTCCCCCAACCCCCCCCAAAAATGTCCACAGTCTTTCTGTACCTTATATACCCCCCGGGGGCATACATCTCACTAGGCACCAGGGATTATGTTTTTTTATTATATGTAGGGGTAGGGGCTGCCCAGAATGGGCATGTCAATACCCCCACCCCCCATGAAAATGAGCTACAGTCTTTCTGCCTCTCCCGGAAGGAAGATGGGGGCAATAGTCCCTGATCTGCCCCCCTGCGGCCCACTAGGCACTAAGGACGTTTTATTTTTATAAGTAGGGTTGGGGGCTGTCTAGAATGGCCATGCTAATGCTCCCACCTCCCAAAAAAGTCTTTCAGCCCCCTGCTGAAGGTAGAATGGTGCAATAGCCCCTTACCTATGACAAAACAACCTGGTTTTGCAAGGAGGGCACCAGCAATTTTGGTCCTGGGCTCGGCAGCCTTCTAGGGGAACCTAGCAAACCCAGACATTTCTGAAAATTAGACACCCTGGGGAGTCAAAGGATGTGTGGCTTGCTTAGATTTCCCAACATTTTCCTTCCCAGAATCCCGTGCAAACCTCAAATTTAACTGAAAAAAAGAACATTTTCCCCACATATCTGTATGGGATCACAGTGCAGTCATAAATATCCTACCACACAGTGGTTCCTTTGTTCTCAGGATAAAAATTGTATCTCACTTATGTGGTGTCCAATGCAGAATCGCCCTTCCCACTTGCAGGCCCTTGGCCCACCCATACAATATTATATTTAATTTGTTTATTTTATTGTTTTATAAGGCGCGAACTTGACCCGAAGGGTATCAGAGCGCTTTACAGGGTAACATAGCAGTGTACAATAGGCAAGGAATCACAATAGGGTAGCGGACACGCATGAACAGTTTACATATAAGTAACTCCGGATAATGCCCCAGATTTCTTGAAGATGTAGGTCGGTATTCCGAAGGTCTGTGTATTGGTCAAGGTCTGTGTATTGGTCAAGGTCTGTGTATTGGTAGGAGGCAGAATTTAGGAGAGGAATTTACCCATAAGGAAAGTTTTAGCCTCCTTTTTGAAACGTGCCAGAGAAGGGATTCTTTTGATGGCGGGTGGGAGAGAGTTCCATATTCTAGGAGCGGTAGAGAGGAACGATTTTAATCAGTAGACTTTGGGGAATGCGGGATGTGTGGAAGATTGTGGATCTACACAGATTCCAGATTTTTCCATCACAGACATGTGAGGAAAAGACGTTATTTTTGGCAATGTTTGAGATTTGCAAGGGATTCGGGGTAATATAACCTGGTGAGAGCCACACAAGTCACCCATACTGGATTCCCCAAGGTGTCTAGTTTCCCAAAAAGTTTGCTAGGTTTCCCTAGGTGCCAGCAGCGCTAAGGTACAAAATCCAAAGCTAGGCAAATCGCTGGAAAAATTTGATGTGTCCACATCGTTTTTTGGGCTGTTACCTGTCGCAAGCATTAGGCCCAACAACACATGTGAGAGACAATTTTTACAGCAGACTTTGGGGAATGCTGCGTGCATAGACGTTTGTGGATCCACGCAGATTTCAGAACTTTCCATCACATAAATTTGTGGAAAATGTTATTTTTTAACAAAGTGAAGGTTTGCAAGCAATTCTGGGTAACACAACCTGGTGAGAGCCACACAAGTCACCCCATTGTGGATTACCATAGGTGTCTAGTTTTCAAAAATGTATAGGTTTGCTAGGTTTCCCTAGATGCCAGTTGGGCAAGGGTTCAAAATCCACAGCTCGGCACATTGCAAAAAAATGGTTGGTTTTCACTGGAAAAATGTGATGTGTCCATGTTGAGTTTTGGGCTGTTTCCTATCTCTTGCACAAGGCCTACCCACACATGTGAACAAATCAAACACAAAGATATGATGGACGAGTGCTGAAACATTTCTAACACTCACCCCCAGTCACAGATCTGGGTTGAATCCATCATCATGCTTTAGCTCATTTTGCCACCCCAGTTCAGACACATCTATATGCAAATCAGTCTTGACCCTGTGCCTCATGGGAACAGTCCAGCCCGAACTGCTAAGGCATGTCTTCCCTGGACCGGAAACAAACATCCTGGGACCGATTTTGGGCTAACAGCCCTCATCAGCCAGGCTAGCTTGAATCCAGTGGCAAAGTGAGAAAGGGACTCACGTCTGGGCATACCCTGCAAACTTAGGGCGAACAAAGCAAACACAAAGAGAGGATAGATGGAGTTCTAAAACTTTTCAAACACTCACCCCCAGTCACAGATCTGTCTTCACCCTGTGCCTCATGGGAACAGTCCAGCCCAAACTGCCAAGCCATGTCTTCCCTGGACCAGAAACAAGCATCCTGGGAGGCACAAGGTCAAGACTGATTTGCATCTAGCCAGGTCTAAACTGGGGTGGCATGTTGAGCAAAAGAATGATGGATTTAACCCAGATCTCTTGACTGGGGGGTTAATGGTTTGTTTTGTTCTGCATTCCGTCCATCTTTTGTGTGTCTTTTGCTTTCTCACCGTAAGTGCGCCAGGTATGCCCAGACGTGGGTCCTAAGCTCACTGTGCCACTGGAATCAAGCTATCCTGGCTGAAGAGGGGTGAAACCCCGAAACCGGTCCTAGGATGCTTGTTTCCGGTCCTGGAAGGACCTGGCTTGGCAGTTCGAGGTGAACTGTTCCCATGAGGCACAGGAGCAAGACTGATTTGCATATGGCCAGGTTTAAACTGGGGTGGCATGGTGAGTAAAAGAATGATGGATTAAACCCAGATTTCTTGACTGGGGGTGAATGTTTTGATTTGTTCTGCATTCCGTCCATCAATTGTGTCTTTTGCTTACCCACACAAGTGGGGCACCATTTTCATCAGGAGAGTTCGAGGAATTTGGAGTGGGTAGACTTTTTTGATGCATGCAGATTCCAGAAATTTCCATCACAGAAATATGAGGAAAATGTGTTTTTTTTGCATTGCAAAGTTTGTGGTTTGCAAGGGATTCTGAGTAACAGAACCTGGTGAGAGGGTCGTTTTTCCCTAGAAAAATTTGAAATTTCCATGTTTGTGTTTTGGGCCATTTCCTGTTGCAGGTACTTGGCCTACCCACACAAGTGAGGTATCATTTTTATCGAGAGACTTAGGGGAACACAGAATTGTAGAACAACTGTTATTACCTATTGACGTTCTATGCATTTCTGCCTTCCAAATGTAAGACTGTGTAAAAAAGAAGTCACTTTGAAAAGAATTCACAGGCTAGAATGGGTACTACACCTATGGCCGATTTTCTATCACCAATAAAATGATAATGGACATAACTTTGGAACACATGCAGGACACAGGCTGGGCACATGCAGGAAACATGCTGGACACATGCAGGACACGGGCTAAACAGATGCTAGACATATGCAGAACACATGCAGAAAATCAGCCGTAGGTGTAGTGACTGACAGATGTTATCAGATATATCATAATGATGCAATCTTTAATGTCAGTGATGTCATCAATGATGTCATTTAACAGTAGTGAGTAATGATCTTAGGTCATGTTAATGCATGGCGGGCGTGCAAGTTAGAGTGAGTTCAATAAAATATAACGTGAATTTCGGTGTTTTTAAAAAGTTAATTATATACAGATTGTTAAAAAATGAAAGCAGTACAGGAAATGTATACCTAGTATTTATTTGTTTAATCCATACCAGACACCTTTGAACTGTTTTGACCACCAGGTTTTTCCCCTCGAGACAGAAGTCCTTTGGGCCCTTCTGAGGCTAAGATCCATGCCCCCTAAAATCCGACTGATGGCCCCCCCAGATCTGTCCTTTAGGTATTTAAATCATTTTTATTAGTTTCATTAAATAGACTTTAGTGCAGTAGTGACAGACATATACTACAGATCATAAATGATGTGCACTACATATACACTAATTTGCTTTAAAAAGGTGTTCAAATAAATATAAGAAATACATTAAAATATGGGTTGAAAAAGAGAAATGCCCAAATAACCCCAGATCTGTCCTTTATTACCGGTGGTATGCAACATCTCCATTGACTCTGCCACTGTTCCCTGTCTGTGGAAAAGAGGCAAAAGTCATCATATTCCTCTAAAGATTTTCAGTGGTCTCTAAGGTTCTTCCAATACTTAGCTATCTAGCTACCTGGAGAGTAACAACCTCCTGGTCAATATAAAGTTTGGATTTAGACCTTCCCATGGTTCTGAATCTACCTTTCTGGTGGTGGCCGTTTCCATTGGGTATCTACAGCCTTGCCTTGGTACTTCTGGACCTTTTGCAGGCTCTCGTACCGTCTCCGGTCCATTTCAATGGCAAGACATGTTGAATTTGGCGTCGGTTGGTAGGCACTTTGTTGGTTTCAGTCCATTGCCTGCGATCCTCCGCGATCAAGCTTAGGCTGTCATCTGCCTACCTGTTCACTCGCATGACCATCCGTTGACTGTGGAGTACTGCAGGGCTCATCCCTGAGCCTCAGACTCATTAACATTAAGTAGTACCTCTTGCAGAACTAGTTAGACCCATTGTCTTCAGCATTTCCTCATATGCAGGCAAAACCCAAATTATCAACTCCAGCTCTGTCTCTCCATGATACCCTCCAACTCACCTTCAATAATTGCATCTCAGCTAGAGCACGATGGATGATCCATAGCTAAATCGTGATCAGACTGAGGTTCTCATTTTTGCCAATCATTGCTGGTCTCGGTCTAATCATCGCTACGCCTGCCTTGCTAACAGGCGATAGCGACGTTAGCGACTGCTTTCACTCGCTAACAGGTTGGGTACGCCCACTTTGCATGTCAGTAGCGATAAATATCGCTGACATGCATTGCGGGCCCCAAACCGCTCGTTATTGCCTACATGCTGTGGCTAACTTCTGTTAGCGACAGCTTGCTAATAGGGCGATAGAATTATCGCCGCTTAGTAGCCGAAAACGGCCGCTAAAGTGGCAATAATCACATATCGCCCTCCTTGGTAATAGGCCCCAAGGAGCCTAAATTCAGGGCGTTAGCAGGTGCCTCTTATATTTAGGCCGGGAGGTGTGCTTCAGTGTCCTCTGAGTCGTACCTATATAAACCCTAAAGGTCACCTCGTCTTACCACTGCGTCCGAAGGGATACACATGTAGGTCTAGATTGCCCTTGGGTTCCTTATTTTTTAGGGTTGCGTAAAGACAGCTTGAGTTATGTGCCAGAACTTAATTCATAAATAAACCAGCATTGGCAAGGTCAAGAAGCTTCTGTGTGCTGATGATTGCAAACAGACATGCACACATGGACAAACCCTATTTGTGTCATTTAACTGGGTGACTTGCTGCTTCTTTCTTATACTTCTACCATGCACCTCAAGTTTAGCAAAGAAAAATAAATCCATCTTTTCTGCCACTTCATGGAATATGTTCACAAATGTGATTACATCCTACAGGGTATTTTGAATCCTTGATGCCCATTTGAAATGTTCTGATGGTTAGCCTATAAAAGTCTTCAGTTTATCAGATCCAGGACTGCTTACACTTTGCTTTTTGTTTCACTCCTTCCTGCAAGTCACTTGAAAGCAGCATCTCACACCATGCACCTGCACTCCTAGAACTGGAACAGGGCCATCCAGTCCCCCCTCCCCCTAGAAGTCCTGTTTTTTTAATGCACCCAGATATCGCTAACATGACACAACATTCACCCTTCGATCCCACATTCATATATACCTAGAAAACAATAATGATTCGCTATCGTCAGCAGGCGATGGGGACTGCAGGCAGTGCTTAATTTGAGTCAGTGGTTGTAGGTGGGGCCACCAGTGTACATTTTTGCAGACTACTGCTTATTTTTTCTCAACAGACTTTGATCTACAGCAAGAGAGGGAAAAACACAGAAGGGGGAAAGAAGGAGGAAGAGAAAGACTGATAAAACAGCGACAAAGGAAGAAAGGAGCAGATATCAACTAAAACCTCAAAGAAAGATAATAGAGAAGGGAGTGTCTGGCGGTGAATGAAAGAGGCATGCGACATCCTGATATTAAGCACCCCCGGTCTTCAATAACACCAATGATAGGCTTAGGAGCAGAACTTTGGTGGCCAGTGTAAGGGGCCTATTTACAAGAAGGTTTGCATCACTTTTGCAACACGCAAATTGCTGCAAGATTAATACAAACCTTAATTCAACTTTTTGAAACCTGCAAAGCCACTTTGTGTGGCTTAAAAAATATGGAGGTACACAACGCAACACAAATCGCTGTGTTGCGTTACTTTGCCCTTTGAAGATGTTCTATGGGCATTGTGTGGTTGATCCACGCAACTCCCTGGTGTTTGCCTCACTCCCAGATTTACAAGAACTTGGAAACATGGGCTGCATCAACATCTTACACCCTCCCAGGAAAGGAGTAAAGAGGAGAAACATATATATATAATTCTATTTGTTTCTTCGTCTTTCTATTTGTGCTTCCTTTTGCAGCACACACAGAGAAAGGACTATGTCTTACATGGTTGTTTCTTTGTACAAAGGGGCAATCCTGCATGCAATGTAGGCTCTCTTGCATCATGGTACAAGGGTGTCAGAGTTGGCGCTAGACAGGCAAAAGGGCGCCAGCGGAGGGGAAGGGACGGGGATTCTCCATATTGCCTTACATAAGGCACATTCCTGCCCTTTCCCTGTCAGGCAGTGCAGTTCAGCAAGCGGAATTGATGCACTGCATGGCCTGACCTCCCTACAAATAGGCCCCCGAGTCCTTTGCAAAGCAAACATTGGCTGCTGGGAAAGCCTCCTTCAGCCGTGCCATCCCATGAGAAAGACAGAAGCGGCTGGTGATCTTTGGAAGTGGTGGGCGTAATATTTAGCCTGAATTTGAGTGAGTGAAGCGAGGAAAACCGACAACTTCTTGTAGGGGTTGATAGGATCTCCCCTCAGACAAATTTGAAATGTTGGATGAAATAGTACATGCTACAGCAACATTTTAACATACGTTTGCAGTGAAAAATGATATCCTTTATGCCTGAGCCAGTATGTAGTCATGTGTGCCTCCCATATGTCGTGGGCGCCTGCCTATGCCGAAAAATACATACAATATGGCAGTGACTCAATTTTGCCTCGTAAGACGTCCACATACCACAGATGACCCTTATTTGACCTTGCACATGTGATGGCAGACATTTTGGTATGGTTGCCTCTGTCCCATATACAATGCTCTTCCAAATATGGGATGAACTATCTCCAGTGGGCCGGTGGCAGCATTTTGCCATGGGTCCCCATTTACCGCGGTTGTCCTCATGGATTTCAGTGACAGCAGCTACCTCTACGGCGACATCAGTGTTTGCCACGGGTGTCATAGGTGCTATGAATGACACGCCGAGTTCCAGCACCAGCTTTTTAATATGGGTCTTCCATGTGCCAAGACTTAATGCTAGAATACCACTGCCAAGTTTCGCCTCTACTATGCCAGGACCAATATTTTGTCAGCTGTGCACTTATGCTAAAATATAGCTGTGTATGCCACTGCTATCCTTATCCAATGGCTGTCTCTGTAAGCCAAGAATTACCTTCAGTATGCCAGGAACAGTAGACTTGCAAGCACAGCACCACAGTCTCAACCTCTTATGATCACTTATATTCACTCACTCTCTAACTCACTCACACACTGACTCACTCACTAACAATAACTCTCACACTTCTTCACAGTTGCCTAATCTCACGAATTTAGTCACTTGCTCACACTCATCACTCACTCACTCTTACTCATTCTTTCACTAACTCTCACTCATTCAATCTCACTTGCAATCACTATCATACATTCTCATTCACGCTTGCAGTAAATCTTACACTCACTCACTCATTCATATTTTCTCACTCACTCACTCACTCACTCTCACTTGAACTTACTTTTATTCTCACTATGACATTCATTTTCATTCACATACTTTCATTCAATCTCCCTTTTTCTCACTCATTCATACTTCCTCAGTCATTTTTTTATTCACTCACTCTCTGAATTACTTACTCTTTTCTCACTCATGCTCACTCCCTACCACTCCTTCACAGTAACTTGCATTTACTCTCAATAATTCTCACTTTTAAAGCACTCTGGCTCACTCTCACTCGTGCTCATTCTCACCGACTGACTGACTGAGTCACTCACTCACATTCCTTTTTCCTCACTCACTCTCCCCCACTCCCAGTTGGGCTCACTGTTATTCTCATTCATTACCACTCATTCATTCAGGAACCTGAAACTGATAGAAGGAACTTGCACATTTGCAAGTTCTAACTGGTAGTTTCTTTCACCTCACCCTTTCCCAACTCTAGGATCAGTTGGAAAAGCTTGGGAATTACCTACTGGTTGACGTGTAGTCTTTGACTCTGCAGGCTTTCACTTCACTAGATGGAATTCCATGTGGGTACCTTAGCCGGGCATGTCTGGGAGGGGCCAGAGTATCACCTCACTGGACAATATCACTGATGGCTGGTGCATGCACCTTCATGGCATTGCGTCAGCCTTCATACATGTGTCACAGCCTCATGATGCTTCTCAACAGCAAGTTTTACATTTTCTATAATTACTACAAAAGCAAATGATAGAATTTTACAAATAGATTCATCAGGCACTAATGTTCAATAGTCTCAGTGATTTTGGCTACTGCTCATACATTCCCAATCGGGGGCCGTATTAGATAAGGTGCTGGGGGCACGAGCATTTGCGCCCACTTTGCACGAACCGGGGCACTTCGGTATTATAGAAGGGGGCGCACACGCTTGTGGGTCCCCTTCTATAATACCGATAGCACTGACGTACTTATTGCACCCGCGCTACCGTCAGAGGGTGTTCCCTCATTTGCATAGGGGCATACCCTATGCAATAGAAGACATTACTTTAACTCTGCGCCTTCACCACATTACAGACGCGGGCACAGAGTCAAAGAAGTCCTCAGGATGCTCACTGACAGTGCGTTATTTAAAAGGTGGTGCACTGTCAGTGCGCCCCCTGACAGCAGTCCTCTTCAGGAGTTAGAAGGGGTCCCCTGGACCCCCGCTATGCATCCCCTTGCAGGCGGGTGAAGTCACTGAATGCACCCACCTGCAAGGGGATCTCTAATCCCCTTTGAAAGTGCAGGTGGGTACCGCCTGCAGTGTGACAACACAGAGCGGCTGCTCCATGGTTTCACCTGAATGCACTGCCCTGTGGGCAACACATCCACCATAATGGAGCTCAGTGGAATTGTTTGTGCCCGACGCACCTTTTGAAAAGTGCACCGGGCACAAACAATGGCAATACGTAATACGGCCCCCGGATACTTACTTGTACAACAGGTCTGCATAGATGCCAACATAACATGAACCTTAGACCTGAAACATGCCAACATCACACCCCACCACTCTCTGCCTGGGATTGACAACATCTTTTGCAGAGCACTATGCTGTACTCTTGTCCAGCCCACCATGGTGAGACTTTCTAGATTAAGGGAATATAACACATATACTTGGGGGAGGGGGCACAGAATCTCCCAACCAGAAGGAAATGCTAGAGGACTTGCTTAGATTGAAAGAACTTAAGTGTGCCACTGCATTGCTAGCTCATGGTAAGATCCCAGGCTTTATAGGAGTATGCAGCCACACTCAACTGTAGCTCGTTAGCTGGCACCTCATGGCACCCGCTATCCATGCTCAGTCCAGATAAAATAATATTGGGTAGGCCTTTAGACGCGTCACGCCAATGCTCAGAGATAGCCATGGGTTTCTTTGCCTCGCGTACATTGTACATTTCCTGGAAAGCAGTCAATGAGGGCACAGCTCCTGCCTTCCAAGATCAACAATTCTCCAAGGCTGTATAAGACCCATAGCAGCTTCACCAGATTAGGGCCCAGGAACCACAAGAAGTGTAGGGACTAGAACCCAGGGCTTTGTGTGCTATGCCATACACCTTCAAGGTTCTGCCAGAAATCCCCTTCCCTCCTACAAGATACAACCCTTAATGCTGCATACTGCTTACCCTTCCAGTACATAAACACCTGCTTGATGCCTCCCTCCCACACCTTCACAAACCCACTCTCCCTGCTTCTTACCTAACTCCCTGTCCTCACTTCTTCCCAAGTCACCTCCACCCACCCTGACCTTCACAACCCCCACAGCACGCTACCATTCTTTCCTTTCCATTGTATTGCCTTCTGTTGTTAATGTTCTATTTAAATCTCACATACAGGCATACAAATTCTTTTCTTTGTTCCATTGCTGGGAAAGATGTGCTGCTGGCTTTGTAATTGGTTTTACAGTAAGTATGTAAACAATCCAGCTTTTCTTGTTTCTTAGACTGTCTATATTTAGTATTAGATTGTAGAACAGCCTGTTTTACCCTTAGTTTGCTCTTTACCAGATTTTACTAGGCATGGGTTCCGGGTAGAGGGGTTATCTATGACACAGAATTTGAGCCCTTACTTTCTTTTTTCTCAAATAGATTGATATCTTTCTGCAGTTTTCTTGTTTTCAAACCATTACAGTAAATGGAAATTCTTGCAAAAAGGTATTTACATAACAAACAAACCAGTGAGGTTATTTACTAAGGTAAGATTAAACATGAGTAAATTTAGTAGTGTCAGTATACTGTTACGCTTCGTAGTAAACTTTGGGAAATTCCTATTTTTTTTGTGTAAATTTACTACAAAGTATAAACATATATGTCTCCAACCCCAGAATTCAGGTGGTGGAGCCGAATTTAGGTGTATGAAGTGATGAATCTAGATGGAGGTCCCTGCCAAGTGGCAGAAATCTCCTTAGTAGAAAAAATAATGAAAACTTAAACAATGTATTAAACATTGAAAAATACAGAAAATTACTTTTATGTTAAATATAAATAGTTCATTTTATATATTTATTTTGAATGTGGAACAATATAAAAGGTTAGTTTTAATAATTTAATTTTAAAGATTGTGTGTTTCCTGTCGCGTAAACGGCTTACAGCTGACTCCATTGCTGGCCGACATTATTCTTTTTCCATCAGCGTGGTGGGATTGCGGCGGGCATATTTATATTTCACAGTTGTGCCGATGTTGTCCTAGAGGCAGGTATCCCACATAGGGATTCCATCGTGGGACGCATTCAACAATGTACCATTCTGGTGGCTATTGGATGGATGCTAGCATCACACAATTTACTTTAATCTTAAATATCAATAATTGATTTTATATATTTACTAGCAGCCCGCCCCAGCGTTGCCGGCGGCAGAAAGGGGCTGGGGGCAGTACACCCGCTCCCGCCCCAACCCCCTCCCGCACCGACTCCCTCCCGCCGGACTCACTCCCGCCCCCCCTCCTGCCCGACTCACTCCCGCCCCCCTCCCACCCCAACTCACTCGCTCCCCCCTCCCGCCCTGACTCACTCATGCCCCCCTCCCGCCCGACTCACTCGCGCTACGACATTTTCCTTTACTGCTGCCTCCTTCTTGCCTCCCCCTGCATCACACAGTCTCGCACGGAACTTTCCCTTTCCTTACCTGTGCCGCCGCTCCTCACTGCACAGCCGCTCGTCACTGCACCGCCGCTCCTCCTTCGTCGTCATCACGCACGTCGCGTCGCGGTCATCACGCACGTCGCGTCGCGGTCAGTCCTAGGTCCCGGCCGGCGCTACTTTCAGGGGACTACTTTGTTTACAAATGTAATTTTTTTTATTTACTTTTTTTAAAATTTATGTAGCCTATGTACATCTACACACCCTGACGTTTTCATAGATGTATCGGGTGTGTAGATTGGCGCTGTGGTTCCTGAGTTTACCTGGCCAAAAGGTGCAAGTTCTCTCTTTATAATAGTAGTATAGATTTTGAATGTGGAACAATATAAAAGGTTAGTTTTAATAATTTAATTTTAAAGATTGTGTGTTTTCTGTTGCGTAAGCGGCTTACAGCTGACTCCATTGCTGGCCGACATTATTCTGTTTCCATCAGCGTGGTGGGATTGCGGCGGGCATATTTATATTTCACAGTTATGCCGATGGTGTCCTAGAGGCAGGTTTCCCATATAGGGATTCCATTGTGGGACGCATTCAACAATGTACCATTCTGGTGGCCCTTGGATGGATGCTAGCATCACACACCTGAAGTGTTTTGGCGAATTGATTTTGCCTGCATACCACACTGTAAAACACGCTGCATTTCAGACTATGAACCTTTGCCATTCCACTTCTGCACCACATTGTGAAGCTTAACTTTTGTCAGTGAAGTCAGGTTTTTTTTTTTTTGCTGCTTTCTCTGTTTCTTGTACATTTGTTCTTTCATTTATTTTCTTGTTGTTTATTAAGGATCACTGAAATAATATCGAGGGACAAAATATCGACTTACCAAAATATCGTGGACAAAATATCAACAGTCAAAATATCGAGTTTGTATCTACAAACAGGTAAGTACAAAAATATCGAGTACAAAATATCGTTAACAATAATATAGATGTAAAAAATATCGACTTTATTAAAAACAGTGTTAAATTAAATTAATATTAAATTTTAATTACTAAAATATACTTAAAAATACTTAAATTAAATTATAATAATTAAATAATAAATGAAAATAATAAAAATAATTTTTTACAATCTTATTTGTTGACCCTGAACCCTAAAATATACCCCTTTACCCAAAAACCCAAAACTGACCCTGAACCCTAAAAATACCCCTTTACCCAAAAACTAAAAACTGACCCTGAACCCTAAAAATGCCCCTTTACCCAAAAACTGAAAACTGACCCTGAACCCTAAAAATGCCCCTTTACCCAAAAACTGAAAACTGACCCTGAACCCTAAAAATGCCCCTTTACCCAAAAACTAAAAACTGACCCTGAACCCTAAAAATGCCCCTTTACCCAAAAACTGAAAACTGACCCTGAACCCTAAAAATGCCCCTTTACCCAAAAACTAGAAACTGACCCTGAACCCTAAAAATGCCCCTTTACCCAAAAACTGAAAACTGACCTTGCACCCTAAAAATGCCCCTTTACCCAAAAACTGAAAACTGACCCTGAACCCTAAAAATGCCCCTTTACCCAAAAACTAAAAACTGACCCTGAACCCTAAAAATGCCCCTTTACCCAAAAACTGAAAACTGACCCTTAACCCTAAAAATGCCCCTTTACCCAAAAACTAAAAACTGACCCTGAACCCTAAAAATGCCCCTTTACCCAAAAACTGAAAACTGACCCTGAACCCTAAAAATGCCCCTTTACCCAAAAACTAAAAACTGACCCTGAACCCTAAAAATGCCCCTTTACCCAAAAACTGAAAACTGACCCTGAACCCTAAAAATACTCCTTTACCCAAAATTTATCAATATTATTTAATTACCAAATAATTATTAATTAACAATAACAATAAAGTAAATATATTAGCACATTAGCTGTAATTATTTTAATAATTAATATTATTTTTTCCCAATTAATTACTTAACAATAACACAAAATTATATATATTAAAATGTACTCTAATTAATGTAATTAACTAATTACAATTAATTAATTACCAATTAATTACTAATACAAAATATGTACAAAATTATATTAATTAATTAACTAATTATTATTAATGAATTATCAATTAATTATTAATTATAAATATTTACAAACATATGTTATTTAATTAATTATTATTAAATTACTTCCCACCCTATTCCCCTATAAACCCACAACCCGCTACAGAATTACATTACGCAATTATTAAAAAAACAAATTTCATTTAATAAAATATTTTATGACATTAATACACACTTTTCACACATATTATTACATAAAAATACACTATAAAATATTATATATTATTACAAATTCGATATTTTTGCTATCTATATTTTATACAGTCGATATTATGCGATACGATAAAATGCCCCTTTACCCAAAAACTAAAAACTGACCCTGAACCCTAAAAATGCCCCTTTACCCAAAAACTGAAAACTGACCCTGAACCCTAAAAATGCCCCTTTACCCAAAAACTAGAAACTGACCCTGAACCCTAAAAATGCCCCTTTACCCAAAAACTGAAAACTGACCTTGAACCCTAAAAATGCCCCTTTACCCAAAAACTGAAAACTGACCCTGAACCCTTAAAATGCCCCTTTACCCAAAAACTAAAAACTGACCCTGAACCCTAAAAATGCCCCTTTACCCAAAAACTGAAAACTGACCCTTAACCCTAAAAATGCCCCTTTACCCAAAAACTAAAAACTGACCCTGAACCCTAAAAATGCCCCTTTACCCAAAAACTGAAAACTGACCCTGAACCCTAAAAATGCCCCTTTACCCAAAAACTAAAAACTGACCCTGAACCCTAAAAATGCCCCTTTACCCAAAAACTGAAAACTGACCCTGAACCCTAAAAATACTCCTTTACCCAAAATTTATCAATATTATTTAATTACCAAATAATTATTAATTAACAATAACAATAAAGTAAATATATTAGCACATTAGCTGTAATTATTTTAATAATTAATATTATTTTTTCCCAATTAATTACTTAACAATAACACAAAATTATATATATTAAAATGTACTCTAATTAATGTAATTAACTAATTACAATTAATTAATTACCAATTAATTACTAATACAAAATATGTACAAAATTATAATAATTAATTAACTAATTATTATTAATGAATTATCAATTAATTATTAATTATAAATATTTACAAACATATGTTATTTAATTAATTATTATTAAATTACTTCCCACCCTATTCCCCTATAAACCCACAACCCGCTACAGAATTACATTACGCAATTATTAAAAAAACAAATTTCATTTAATAAAATATTTTATGACATTAATACACACTTTTCACACATATTATTACATAAAAATACACTATAAAATATTATATATTATTACAAATTCGATATTTTTGCTATCTATATTTTATACAGTCGATATTACTTCACTTACCTGAAAAACGATATTTTTGTAGTCGATATTATGTCCAGTCGATATTTTGTCCAGTCTATATTTAAAACTCGATATTATGTCCAGTCGATATTTTGGAGTCGATATTTTGTCTGTGCACCGTTTATTAAATGTATTTTATGATACCTTTTGGATAATGGCAGGGATGAGACAATCCCGTTTTACTGAAGGAGAACTGTCAGTCATGGTAAATTAAATTGATAAAATAGAGCCACAATTGTTTGGAGCTAAAGTCCAAAATACAATAATAGCTCAGAAAAGGAAAATGTGGGCCACAATAGTTGACAGAGTGAATGCTGTAGCTAACAGCCTGCACACACTGGAAGAAATTAGGAAGAGGTGGAATGCCTTGCGAGGGAGAGCGCATTTCCTGGACTCCATGCATCACCTGGCAGTCCACAGGACTAGTGATGGTTCTCCCAGCCACCCCTTACAAATGTTTTCCTTTGAGGGGAAGGTCTTGCAGATCCTACATCCTGAATGCCTGGCAGGAGTCCCTGGTGGAGTGGAGACTGGTGTGTTTAACTTTTGAATGTGTCACTAAACTTAAATGTTGTTTTTGCTTTTCATTTATGTTACAAATGTGTTTTTCTTTTTACGTCTCGCATAAGCAGCACATGCGCTGCTTCAAAGGTGTATCTCCTCTGAGGGGCATGCAGCACACCCCTCAGTTGTTTTTTGTATTAAAATTCCTTTCCTTTCCTTGGTTAATTGATCTCATCTGTCCCTTCTCCTCGTGCTGGGTTCTTGCCCCATGTGACTGACCCTGTTACATGTATCATTACCCCTTAGTCTATTTCTGTTTCTTTGGTTGCATTCCTTTAGGTCTTGCCTAGCAGCGCGCATGCACTGCCTAGGAAAAAGACCTTAAGCCATGGATTGCCTTTTTCAGGCAAAAACGTGCACGCGTTGCATTGCTTTTAATGGCAACGTGTGCACGCTTTGCTATCACCTTGCAAGAACAAGCTTTACAACCATCTGTTAGTAATTAGCAGATGGTTTCAAAGCTGGCTCTCGCAAGGGAAACAGCCGCTGGCCCCCTCCTCTTTCCCCTCCCCCTGGTGCCTCCTCCTCCTCTCCTCATCAGTGCGAGGCGCGCACTTGTTGTGTATTTAATGCGCATTTCTGCCAAAATAGCTGCAAACACAATTTATTTGTAGAAAACTGTGTTGCAAATATTTGTACTAATATAGAAAGCATCTATTTCTTTTGACATTCTGTACCTGTTTATTCAGAGCGACATTGTTAGAAAACATACGGTGACTTTTTAATTAGCTTTAAATTCTGTCTTGAATCATGCTTTTACTTTTCCTAATGGTATTTCATAAACAAGTCATTAAGGTTTCTTTAGTATCAAACCTTGCAAAAACTTGGAAGTCGATGCCTCGATCACTGCCACCCTGAGGATTGTGGGATTGCAGAAGTCACTGCTTCCACTGTTGACTAATGAGAGGCTCCGTTGGTCGGACCTGCCCCTCTGTTTGTGCCCTATTGCCTCCCGTGCGCATGCGTATAATTGTACGCAAATTCTGTCTGGAAACTTGTATTTCTGGACTCCCCATACGGCAGCAGTGTGCTTCGAACCACCCCCAGATCGTGTGTCAGCACTGGGCGCAGACCTCAGCGAGGGACAGAGACGAATGAGAGGGCTTTGTTTGCGTCATACCCACTATCCTCTGTTTAAAATCTACAAACCAAGTGTTCATGTGGTAATCTAAAACGCTTTGATTTCCTTTTCATAGGAAAAAATACCTTATTTTTGAATATAAAAGGTGAAAATACGTTTTTTTGTCTTGTTTTTAGAGAAGACTGGTGTATGATTGCGCCCCCTAATACAGAAGGGACCATTGATTCAAATATAATGCTCCTTTGGCAGCATAGTTCACTTTGCGTGGACACACTGTGTGCCATTTCCTCAATTTTACTGTACTCTGGGTGGCAGTGATCGAGGTTTCGGGAAACCTAATTTTTGACGGGTTTCTGTTTCAATAGAAACCGATTTAACATGGTACAATTGAGCCCACTTCAAAAAGGAGACCACACATTTCCTAATGGGCAACATTCTCTCCTAAAGCTCACGCTACAATCACCCCCTCAACCTGACCCTACCTATCATCACTGCACTATTCCTTGGCCGCCTTCCCCTATGTTACTCACCCTGCACTATGAACAATCCCTCAGGGTGATGAGACTGCTTTTCTAGTTTATCGCATCATTTTTGCTCCTGTCCCCTATAGTAGTCGAATATTATGACTGTTTGTTTTACCATATACTGTTTCTATATGTTCCCTTATCCCTGGACTCTCCTCCCCCTTTGTTCTGTATCCCACCTGATACTACTGTGAAGCGCTCTGATACCCTCACGGGTCTGGTTCGCACTCTATAAAACACTAAATAAATAAATAATAATAAATAAATAAGGTTCTAGTTCTATTGTTGTCATCGCCAAACCAGCGCCTCTGTGGGGATTTAGTGGACCAACGAATCGTGATGTGTTTTTTTCTTGGTATCACAACCCCAAAGCAACGTTTAGAAATGTACTAAGTCTATATTTGCAGCCATTGACCCTTTTTCTACAAAATCATGTTTAAATTCTGTCTCCTTCAACACCGTAGAAGCAATGTATATGTATATGTCACACCGTCACTCAGTGAGGCCTGCCTTTGAAATTGATATGCTGTCTGCCTGCTCTCACACCCCACACCATTAAAGTGCACATTTCACACATATACAGGTACACTCACACATTTGTATTTTGTTTCTTTTTGCCAGCATTTAGCAGCCACAAACACTCTAAATATTTCACATAATATCATTACTTCACACTTCAGCAGTTTTTTTATCGAGTGCAGGAGAAAGAAAAACGAATTTGCCCCTACAACATACTGTGTTGTCTTACTGGCTGCATTACCTCGGTGGGTTTGCGTTCCCTCTGTAGACATGTGTGTGCAGTGTGCATGACACAGGCTTTAATCGTCATAAGATGCTCGCAGGGTGGGTGTGCAACCTCCGGGTTACAAGTTCCAATCCTGGTTGTATGAGTGAGTACATGTTTGAGCCTGCTGCAAAGACATGCATGTAAACGGGGGGTCGGAAGCATGCACTTGAATCCACGCATGGCTCATTTAAATGGCGCAGAGGTTGGAAAAGTGCCGTTCAATTCAAAATCTGTAATAATTCACACCTATTAAGTGCCAAGGACCCGTTCAGTTTGTCTTCTGTTATATAAATGTTAGTATTTTGGCAGCAGATGTCTCAAACATTGGTTCGGCCACCGTCTCCTTTTGCACGTGACTCTGTACCATGGTGCACTGGGCAGTTATTATTATGGGGTACACACCCTTCACACCCCGTGTGCTCCACCGCACCCCGAGCCACCTTGTTGTCCTCCTCGCCTTCGGTTGCTCTCTCGCTGACGAGAGCCCGCCGTTCCTGGTGAACTCCGTGCCCTTGCTCTCACACACACAATCTTGTACTGAAATCAGTGGGACTTTGTCCACCTATCAATAAACACCTGGTTACAGCAGCACACAGATCCCGCACCGGGGCAAACATGTACAGGTTTTATATTCGAACCATTGTCACAATGAAAGTTGAGCTTTTGAGTACTCACCCTAACTGCAAATGCCTTGCATTAATGGCTGATTCACTCTCGCTGACTATCACACACTCACTGACACTCTCACTCACACTGACTCCCTCACAGACTCACTCTCGCTGACTATCACACTCTCGGTGACACTCTCACAGACTCTCACTCTCTCACACTCCCACTGACAATCTCACTCACACTCTCACTGACACTCTCACTCACACTGACTCTCACAGACTCACTCACTCTCACTGACTATCACACTCTCACTGACACTCCCACAGACTCTCACTCTCTTACACTCTCACTAACACTCTCACTGACACTCACACTCACACTGACTCACGCTCACAGACTTGTAGTGTAGTTCCTATATTCCCAATAGGCTCTGCGTATTGGAATAATATATCCTGTAGCTTAGACGTAGGACTGAGGTCTACTAGGTCTCTACCGGTTATATTAGACTTAATTGTGAGTGCCAGCTAGCTCAGAGGTCACTAGAAACTTTCTCGAATAAACAAGAAGGGATTCGTTTCTGACAACCGCATACAACATGACAACTTTGTTTCCCAAAAATAAGAAATCAAATCTCTAGAGTCGCGGAAACAATAGATAACTATTTCACTCAGTCAATCGTGCATGCTTAGTTTCACCAGAGGTGCAAGAGAAATAGAGAGACAGGCGTTTTCAATAAAAAGGTATTTATTGAACAGTCTTCTTTCTCAAGCATTGAAAATGAACTGCTACAATAGTAAAAGCTTGCTATGAAGTACAATGCATATAATACGAACAGTATTATAAAGTAGTACTGTAAAAGCACGATATGGTTTTTAAGCCATAAAGTGCATAAAATGTATAAAATACATAAAATACATACAACGATAAAAGGATGACTAAAATACTCAACTGGTGCTTCTAAATACACCTACCCCGGTGTACCTAACCTAGGTCTAGTACGAGAGAAGAAGTATACGAGGAGTAGCTTAAGTTTTTGGAGTTCTCTGCCAGGAATCTGATTCCGATAATTCTCTAAGAGGTCTAATCAGCTCCGTACCTTTGGCTCTAGAATGACAGAGGTCTTGTATCTCGTTCTCGGGACTCGATTTCCCAGATACCCGCAAGGGTGGTCTGGAAACACTTGAGCTGGATTTCTCGGCAGGAGAAATGACAGAGTCTCGCAGTACGTCTGCTGGAGGGTCGGCTTCCTTCGGCACTTGCTGCTGCAGGGCGTCGGATAGATAGTCGATCTGCTCCAAACCACTGTGTGTTTGTTTAGGCAAATCAAGGCATATTTATACTTTGAAGGTGCCAAGTTTGACGCATGTTTGGACTTTCTAACGTCATTCAAAGGCTCATTTCTTGGAAAACGCCGGGAGTTCTAGTAGAACTTAATATTCAAGCAGGGGGAAGTCCCGAGCTGCTGAAAGCGGGTTTTTCCAAGAAAACGTTGTTAATTCTTGGAGCTTAGTGGAAGTATCCATGCCGTATTTGGGCTGTATGGTTTAGGCCAAATATGTTAATGATTTCTATGCCTATATAAGGAAATGATAAAGTATACCTATATAAGGGCATGAATCGGGGAAATTTATACTAGGGTCCGAGATTCATTTACAACACTCACTCCACGGATATTAAGTTCAATAAAGCTAACCTAGCAAGCACTGAACATATCTAAAGCTAGTGTTTACAATCCCACCCCAATACAAAGAATGCATTTGAAGTGGGTTGGAGTTCTGGACTTTTTGGTACCGTCCAGAGGTGTCAGGGACAACACCCGAAGACCCCTGAGTTCTACCTGTCTCGGTGCACAAATGAACAGAAACACGGGCTTCTCGATGGTGGCGTCAAAGACCAAAGGTTTATTACTGCAGGGACACAGAAGTCACAGAATCTACACACGGGCAGAATCTAGGAGCCTGTTCGAATTGCATTAAGTGGTTGCTCCTTAAATACAGATTTTTTAGCCTGGGGCAACATTCTTCACATGCTAGTACATTTCTAAACCTTCATGTCCTAAACAATAAATATTTGGCGTTACACAGGAATCGTCAACAATATCTGATGTCAAAACATTACAAATGAGAGGTTCCCACTGTTCCATCATAATCCCATGTCATCTTTTCATTCAAGAGCCGGACCGCCTCATCGTAAATTTCGTTACCTCCCCCTAATAAAGGCCCAGAAGGAAAGGAGCTGAACCAGGTGCAGAAGATAGAAAAACAGGATAAGAGATGTTTGTGGGTCGTAAATGGGCAAGGCTACCAGCTTCAGCCGCCTAATCATGATCAGGCCAACAAACACGAGAACCAGTATAGCAGGACTGGCCTCGGGCAGAGGAGGCAGTTTCTGCCGAGTCATGCGGCCACAGCGTTTCTGTCCTAAGGTGCACGTGTCACTAGAGAGGTGAATCGCCGGTTAAAGCCTACGTGTCCTTAATTGAAATGAATTGATCAGAGGTCACTGCGTGTCCATTGACTATGTGAGGGCAAGAAAACAAGATGGATGCCTTGATCTAAAATGGATGCCATCGGTGTATCGGAAATATGGTTATAACAGGAGTGCTCTTGCTCGTAGCATAGCGAAAACACCAGGATATACTAAATGGATCATTTGCGGTTCATCGGTACCAAAATTATGAATTTACGACAATGTTGAAAACACGGGTTCAAATCGTCACGGAACCTCAGACCCTCCTTTTGCCCTTACATAGGCAATTACTCAGTCTATGTCAGAATCTATCTCAATGTTCATTAGGTCAGTGACATGTTGTTGTATCATCATCCTTTCTCGTACCTTGTCTCCAAATACAGGCGGTTTTCTAAGACAGGTTGCAGCACAGAGGGTACACAAAGCGGGACCACATTGGATAATAAGACAGCACGAGAATAGGAATACTAAGATAATACCAACGACCATCAAAACCTTCCATCCCCACGCTGTGAGTAGAGTCCAGAGCCATTCCATTAAGGACCAGTTTCCCTTGTCTACATGGATAGAGTCGGAAATCTTGTGAAGCTTAGAGATCGCTTCATATACTGTCGGGGCATTATTGGGGATAAAAACACAGCAGCTCGATTGGATCATTCTGCATACCCCACCTCGATCTGCAAGTATTACGTCAAGAACCATACGATTCTGTAACGTCATGAGACGATCCGCCTGGAGCTCAGCTGTTAAATTACTAAGGGCACCCGCAGTTTCTGTAATAGTAGATTCAACTACCCGTGTTAGCTGACGTAGATTTCTACTATTGGCCATAGGCCCCCAGAACGGAAGGAAGCCTTTGAAAAAGTCTCCGGCTTCCTGACCAGCGGTATCTTCTTTGCTGAAAACACCTCTTGCTACTCTGGTCTTGTGATAATCTGGGGAAGCAGTGTATGTTGGAGGCAATAGTCGAGCAATATAGCATGAACCTGAAAAGTCAGCAGGCAACCATGTATATGCCCTATCCTGACAAATGAAGTAGGTACCCTTAGCAGTTAGAAAGGCAGGGGAAGAGATAGACGGATACACATAAGTCTCAACGCAGTCACTCTTCCCCAGCCGAGCTCTTGGATTTCTCCCATTACCTTGCAAACAGACTTGACCTCGGTGAGGCACGACCCAAATTGGAGTGGAGCTCTTACGCTTGCTTTCACCCAAACTAATGCGAAACTCCGTAGAATTCCAACTCAGATATACTCGTAGTTCATCCCTAGGATAAGATGGGGTGTTATTGACGTCTTTAATCATGTCAATAATTCCCTTGACTAAAGCTTTATTAGCGGAGTTATACTTAGCGGAACGTGGTGGACACGGGGGATAGGTCTCAAGGGCATAGACAAATATAGTCTGAAAGGCCTGAAATGATCCATTATAGCTAAAAGGCAAGACCAGATAGGGAATGCCTTTATCCATAGTGTGTGGTATCAGACCACATACCCAGCAGTCTGTTGTGTTAACTACCAGTTGGTGTTGATGCAAGAGCTGTACAAAAGTGTTGTTTATGAATTCTGAGCATCGAGCTTGCTCGTGTTCAGGAAACGGATGAAAGGAATGATACGAAGCAATAGTGGAAGAAACAGGATCAAGGGGAGGTACTGTAGTCGCTATCGGTGCAAAAATCAAATGGATGCCAAATACTATTCCACCCACCAACATTATTAAAACAATTAAAAACGTAATTGCACATTGCATCATAAAACATTTGTTATGAAGAATCTTGTACAGTCTATTTCTGCGAACATAAATTACATTCTCTCAATGCAGCCCAGGAAGCTCCATCTTCTACAACTGCTCGCGACCACTGATGGTATGTACGTAGTTGAAAATGCCTCTACCAGCCATGGGAGTTCCCAGAACTGACAGAAAGACCGACCTTGTGTCTGGCCCCCGCAGATTCAACTAGGCACAAAGCCACGACCCTACGGCTACCCAGACGGCAAGGTATTAAGCACAAAATAGAAATATACAGTGAAATGAAAAATGTTTAGCAAACTTCCTGGCTGGAGGCAATGTATCAGAACAAAATTATTAAAAATAGGCAGTTTCCTGCTTTATTTGTCCTTCGATTGAGAACGTAAGTTGTATCTCAGTTTTCCTGGTGTAGTTTGATCCGGAAATAGACTGTGTTCAGCAGGAGTAACAATGTTCGTGCTCGCAGATGGCAAGTGTTCGTTTGATGCAGAGGACAAATGTTCAGTGTTCAAAGGAGCAGTTTCAGAATGGGAGTCAGAGTTCGGTGAGTCAGTTATCAATTCTGCATCGCTGAAAGGGACGTATCTAGGAACTGGTTCAGTTTCAGAGGCACCAATTCCTTTTCTCACCCAGTTATCATAAGGGAGTGGTAAGGGTACACGCTTGGTGTGCGTCGCGTGGATCCAATTTTTTCTACCGGCCACACGTACAGCAGTCCTCGTCGCCAACAGCACCTGGAATGGTCCAACGAACTTGGGTTGGAGATTTCTGGTTCATCCAAAGTTCTTTACGACGACAAAATCTCCGGGTTTCAGCTGATGACCTGGACTTTCCGGAGGCTTTGGCAATGCATTGAAAAAACCTGTTGATGAATGAGACTCAATTTAGTAGTCAAGTCAAAAAGATAATCGATTAACATTGGGTAATCCAGCTGCTTAAACTCCCTAGGTCTTGGTACCCCCCAAATATTAGCAGGGCGACCGAACACTATCTCATAGGGACTAAGCCCTACTCGGGAATGCACAGTCGCTCTTGTGGATAACAGGGCCAAAGGTAAGGCGTCTGGCCAGGCCAAGCCCGTGGAGGCTTGTATCTTAGCCAGTTTCAGTTTGAGGGTGCCATTGTACCCTTCAACTAAACCTGCTGACTGGGGGTGATTCGCACTGTGGAACTTTTGTTTTATCCCTAAGCCTGCACATACACTCTGCATAACTTTCCCTACGAATTCACTTCCATTATCTGACCATACAATCTGTGGCATGCCGTACCTGGGGAAATACTCTTTTAGAAGAATTTTGGCAGTGGACAAGGCACTTCCATTGGTAAGGTTAGAGATTCCAACAAGTCATTAACTAGCTGACCATGCTGGATCTTAGTCCCATGGGACGTAATAAAACCTCTTTCCTTCCACAATCGACCAAAGCTATCGGCTACGCCGAACGCGTACTGACTATCTGTGAACACATTCACTCTCTTTCCCTTAGCTAAAACACACGCTCTAGTCAAAGCAAACAATTCTGCAGCTTGGGCAGAATTCTGACTCACTCTTGCAGTCTCCACAATCGTACTCAAAGTCGTTACTGCATAGGCAGCTGTTACATCACCATTCTCTAATTTAAAACAAGACCCGTCAACATACAGCGTGCCATCCGGATTTGACAACGGAGTGTCTTTTAAATCAATTTGTCCTTTTGTCTCCTCCTCAGTTCTGAAACAACAGTCATGTGGCTCAGAATCGCTCGACTCCTGACTAGTCGGCAACAATGTTGCTGGATTCAATACATCAATTACAAATCTATAGACCGGAGGTTTTGAGGGATCAGTGCGTTTTAGAATAGGCAGTACAGGGCTATTACAGACATTTCCTCTAGTTTCTTCTATTACGTCTTTCTTGATCAAATCTTGCACTATCAATAGGAGTGCACGCTCACCTTCACTAGAAATTTTTTATTGTGGGATTCGTGGAAATTTGACATTTGCCTTCAAAGTTACTACATATGGTGGGATTTCCAAAAGACCTACATTGTTAGGACCAGTCGCCCAAAGAGTATCAGGGAGAGAACGCAGCTCCAGTGGGAGCGCATCCATTGACAAATACATCGGGGAGATAATTCTCTTACCTAATGTAAGCTGTACTCCTGAAGGAGAACAGTACAATGTCGCATATAGGCGTTTTAACAAGTCTAAACCAAGCAGATTTTCATTACAACCAGTCGTCAAAATTAAAGGTGCTTTCAATTGACGAGGCCCAACAGAAATAGACAAAGGACCAGAAACAGGGTTGTGGACAGGGGCGCCTGAAAAACCTACAGAAACATTTGTTAAGCCGGACAAAGGTGCGCCAGGGAGTTTTGCATGTATGATAGAACTTTTTGCTGCACCAGTATCCAACAGAAACGGTTCGACTACACCTGATGTGGCTACTGCGACATAAGGCCCACTCTGATCTACTGGAACTGATACTACTCCCTCTCTTTGTCCAAGGCTGTCCTAGTACTCGTTTTGCTGAAATTCCTCACCAACTTCACAGTAATCTTCAACATGATACTGTTGAGATCTAGCTGGCTGTGTAGACTGACCATTTCATTGATCAAAATATTTAGAAGGGCGATCATTCGTTTGTGGAGGCATAGCACCTCGTCCTCGACCTCTAGAATTTTGCATAGAACCACCACGACCTCTCTGAGCTGCTGCAGCATTATTTTGTGCCAGTACCGGACACTCATTCTTGTAATGACCTTCCTTCTTGCAATAAGCACATTGATTCCATTGATACTGCGGTCTCTGTGAACTATAGTCGGTCCTCTGATATGACCCTTGCTGTGTATTCGTTTGATTCATGCGAGGCGGATATGCTGGTTGCAAAAGGACTTTAGTTTTTAAATCTTTCGTTTTCTTATCTGATTTTTCCTTCTCTTCTTTATCCCTATTTTCGTAGTACTGGGCAGTTGCAAGTATCTGTGCAGTCGTAGAGACAGCCCACGCACTTTCAGAATTCTTTAATTTATTACTAAGCTCTGGTAACAGGTTGTGCACAAATTTATCAACAAATAATCTCTGACCTCCTTCTGTGCTCATATCCTGACCACTGTGATCTACGAAAGTTTCTTCGAATCTAGTGAAAAAGTCGGAGACGCTTTCGTCTTTCTTCTGCCTGCATGCGGACAACTTGTCCCAGTTAACACGCAATGCCGGCATCAGGGTTTTCAATAAATCGATTATTCTACCGGGTAAATTAGCAATTAAAGGTTCAGGTTTAGAACCCCCAATTTGTTGGCCATCCGCCGCAATAATAGCTGCCCAGTCACCACCTAGAGCAACTGGATGATTTTCTCTACGTATTTTAGCCCAAATTGGTTGCGGTACTACATTACCAAATAGCATATCAATGTCCGCTAGATTCATTACACAAGCTTCAACCGTCTGAGCCAATTCTTTGTAATATCCAGCGGGATTTTTACGCGGATCTGGCAAGGCCTGTTTTACTGCTAACACTTCAGCTCGCTTCCACGGAATGTGTATCCACACTCTCTAGAATTGCGCTAGAGCGGCCGCAATACCATTCACTGCGTCAGCTTGAATGGCTTCGCGCCATATTGGTGGAACCTCCCTCATAGGATATTGGCGACCTTTATTTGCGCTACTTTTCTCCAAATCCCTAGGTGAACGAAGGGAAGGATCAACTCTAAAATCTAGAATCAGTTCCATTGCTTCTTTTATCTCATGACCAACTATCATACCTGCGGCAAACTTTTGTTGAATATGAATTAATTTGTCTGGAACTTGTTCAGAATCATTCTTATCCCATTCCTCACGCAATAGAGAACACATAACATCAAACACATAGCGTTGTGTTGGTTCATTCCATTGCATAAATGTATCTAATACATCTCGTACACTATATCTTCCCACTTTCGAAACCCACCTAAGAGCAGTGGAATCTAATATTCCTCGTTCTTCAATATTAGGAAGCTGACTACGTCTCTGAACAGATTCAGAGGCAGGACTTTTAATCAGAGTTTTGTAGAAGGGAGAGAGAATATTAGAGACAGATTCAGTAATTCTCCGACGAACAGAAAGCGGAGTCATATAGCTAGAGGAAGTTTGAAGTAGAGTGGTAGTTGGGACAGACGAAACAGCAACAGTAGGTGTAGGAGGCAAAGTAGCTTGCGAAACAACAGGTATTAGCGGTACAGGCATAGGCAAAGGAGCAGGAGCTGGCAACCCTGGAAGAGGAGGTGCCGGAGGAACATTGATAACCACAGGGATGACAGGAGCTTGATTCAGGGGAGCAGGAGCAGGTATACCAGGCTGTCCAGCAACCGGTAACACAACATTCGGCAGAGGTGGAGCCGTAGCACCCTGTGCATACGGTGGAGGTGACCTCAACAAGTAAGACAACAGAGGATCATTTTCAGGGTCCTCCACTAACTTAGCTGTACTTGATGGCAAAGCAGGGTAGTACTTGTCTATCGCTAAATTACGCTCTCTATCGGCTACTTCTATCGCTTTCTCAGATTCATTAAGTTGAAGCTGCTTAGCAGACTGTTCTAAAGTCAACTCTTGTTCTTTCTGTTCTTTCTTCAACTTTTTAGTCTCTCTCTGTTTGGATTCTTTTCGCCAAAAACGGAAGGAATCAAACATTGACGGCCGGGCTTTCTTTTTAAACAACTTTCTTTCTAGATTGTCGAGAATTTCAGGTGTGAAGCTACCATGTAGTGGCCAACTAAGGACACCATCTTTCTCCGTATAGCGGATCCATACCGCGTTATAAGAGATAGGGCCCACACCGAACTTGCAATAAAGATCATAAAGAGGAGTTCCAATCGGAGGAACCGAACACGAATCCTCCAACCGGGAATCCCTGTTGCAACCAAAACATGAAAACATACAACTTTTCCGACTTACCATTTTATAAACCGGAACACAGAACAAACACAAACAACAGTGCGCACTCGAACTTAGGCCTACCAAAGTGAACAAATGTATCGATACCCAGACTAAACCAAAAAGATTATCGTAACTAGAACAACCAGTGATAATCTTACAAAACCAAACCAAACCAAGGAACTAAAAGGATTATTCGAATCTTTACGAAGTAACCAAACAACTAGCAACCACTAAATACTTAACTGAGGTACTGAAGACGTCACCAAGGAGAAACCCGTCACGTCTCGCTGTACTAAGGTCTGCACCTCGGGTCCAAGACAGGGCGACGGTCAAGGCAACGGACCACTGCAGCCGTTCAAACGGGAACCCTCGTGGAAGAGAACGTCAGGCCACTTTTGCGATATGCCGGGATCGATGAAGTGGGGCGCCTCCCTCCGGAATCTTCACACGAAGCTTCTCGAACTCTTCGGGATTTTGGACCGGTACCGAATGACGTCGCCCCACGTGGGGCGCCAATTGGAGTTCTGGACTTTTTGGTACCGTCCAGAGGTGTCAGGGACAACACCCGAAGACCCCTGAGTTCTACCTGTCTCGGTGCACAAATGAACAGAAACACGGGCTTCTCGATGGTGGCGTCAAAGACCAAAGGTTTATTACTGCAGGGACACAGAAGTCACAGAATCTACACACGGGCAGAATCTAGGAGCCTGTTCGAATTGCATTAAGTGGTTGCTCCTTAAATACAGATTTTTTAGCCTGGGGCAACATTCTTCACATGCTAGTACATTTCTAAACCTTCATGTCCTAAACAATAAATATTTGGCGTTACACAAGAATCGTCAACAATATCTGATGTCAAAACATTACAAATGAGAGGTTCCCACTGTTCCATCATAATCCCATGTCATCTTTTCATTCAAGAGCCGGACCGCCTCATCGTAAATTTCGTTACCTCCCCCTAATAAAGGCCCAGAAGGAAAGGAGCTGAACCAGGTGCAGAAGATAGAAAAACAGGATAAGAGATGTTTGTGGGTCTTAAATGGGCAAGGCTACCAGCTTCGGCCGCCTAATCATGATCAGGCCAACGAACACGAGAACCAGTATAGCAGGACTGGCCTCGGGCAGAGGAGGCAGTTTCTGCCGAGTCATGCGGCCACAGCGTTTCTGTCCTAAGGTGCACGTGTCACTAGAGAGGTGAATCGCCGGTTAAAGCCTACGTGTCCTTAATTGAAATGAATTGATCAGAGGTCACTGCGTGTCCATTGACTATGTGAGGGCAAGAAAACAAGATGGATGCCATGATCTAAAATGGATGCCATCGGTGTATCGGAAATATGGTTATAACAGGAGTGCTCTTGCTCGTAGCATAGCGAAAACACCAGGATATACTAAATGGATCATTTGCGGTTCATCGGTACCAAAATTATGAATTTACGACAATGTTGAAAACACGGGTTCAAATCGTCACGGAACCTCAGGGTAGCAAAAAAATATTTTTTTGCATTTTCTACAGTACACAATATACTTAAGGGAAAAATTTCTTAGCATACAGTCTTTAGTCTAATTTATGCAATTTGAAAAAGAATCATGAGATTACATTTATGATAATGTCTCTTAAATACAGAAGAAAAAAGTTGAGATCATTTCATAACATAACATGTCATAGTAATCTTTCTAGTAATAGGGATGAGGCCTAAATAATTCTTTTAGTCAGTTTTCAAAGATGACTTGTTCTCTAGGAATAGTTCTACTTTAAGCAGATTAGTCTGTGCCAAAAGTTCAATGTTTTGGAAAGAGAGAAAAACTACAACTTTGTTGTGGAAATATAGTTCCAAATGTTAGAAGTCATTGTTTTGAAAAAATGAAGGCCGAATTTCAGAGTTCAGCGAACACTGTGTGCATGACTCAAAAGTTATTCTCGGTGTCAGGAGAAAACATCAAGTCGTCTAGGCTGGCAAAGAAATTGTCTACCACAGTAGGTGAAAGTGGAACCACTTGATCCAGCAGATCAAATGTGCATAGATGAGAAGCATTGCCGTCAGCGCTTGCTGCCGTGTTAGCAATGGTCATATCAGATGGTACCTGTGTGCCTGGTGTTTCTCGTACCTCACCCTCAATTAGACTTACTGGTGAGATCTCAATGAATGCCGTCATCATGATCTTTAGCCGTTGGGGGTAACACAATGCATGAGCCATTACAGGACCTAGCAAGGCGTCGACATCCGATGGCAGGACTGATGGAAGTGTAAGACAAATGTCTAACACACATTCCTCTCCGCAAAGCAGGCATCGTAGAACAGGTAAGATGCAATCCTGCCAGATTGGTCTGAATGAGAGAAGCGATGTCCTATTCAGATCTCTTAAACGAGCCAAGCCGAGAATCTGTGTTATCCTCTCACAATACCTCTGGGCAAGGACCGTTGTTCCATGAGGTTCTGGGTATCGCCGGTTACTGGACTTGCCATATCGGAGCAGAAGAAATAAAAATAGTATTCCTGCTACGAGTCCCAAGATGAGAGGCAGGCCGCCGAACACAGAGTGCACGAAAATTGGGAAAATGCCGAGGACTGCTTCAAATGGTGCTAACAGTCCTGAAAAAATTGTCTTAAATACATGTGCGATGCCACTGGTATCAGACATGTTTAAGATTTGAGTTAACATTTCTGCGAAATGTACAGGGCAGTTTGTTGATAATAATGCATCTTTCTCTGCAAATGTCATTGCAACTTGCAGATCATACGTTTCTTTTGATGATGTCAGTGGCACAGATTTTTGCAAAAGAATAGGCTTTAGTCAGCTTAAAGTATCAATTCATACAGAAGAGATATTCAATGAAGGCCATATTGCCGTCTGACTTGCGAGCTGGATACAATACTTGCATACAACAAGTGAACATGGACGACACAGTAACCAGATAAACTTTTCCTGGCACCATGCCACAGCAGCTGTGATCATTTAATATAACGTAACTGCCATTGGATAGCTGCCTGAAAACGGGTTCTATCAGTGTGGAGGGAGTACCGTGCGGGTGGCATGAAAAGTTATTCGCAGAACCATCACAGGCTCCGTGTAAATTAATACCCTGGCACAGAAGTGTACCACTTAGTGAATTTTTACCATTTTTCCCACTAAGGAATACTTCTTTCCCCTTATTCCAACAACTGTGTGTATATGGTAAAGTCCATGTTGATTTAATGTATTCTTTACCCAACCTTTCATACAGGCCTTCTGGTATATGCTGTAGACAATACTGAAATTGGAAAATCGTCACTGGAATCATGATGGTGCCATGAATTATCCATTCTATTTCAGGTTTCTCAGAAACTATCAATGGTAATCTTTCCAGTTTTTCAAGCTCAGCACCGTATAGTCTGCTCCTCTTTGTGCCATAGAGATTTGTTTATCTGTAGGGTTAAACCCAGTAAACAATGACATTGTGTTGATAAGCCTCCGTGGCACGTAGCCTGAACGCAGATTTTCCAATGTCCAGCCTAGTTGCATTATAGAACGTAATTGAGACTGGCCATGTTGTAACATTAGCAAGTCTTGTTCCATTATGTCAATTGCAGAGGATACAATGCTGTCCAATGAATATATTCTGGAGGACAGAGTAGTTAACCCATTGTCCACTACAGAGAGAGCTTTATCCAAGTTAATACGATCAATTTCTCGTATTCTTTCTGCAGTTTCTAATTGTGTTATTTTCCAAGCCTCGTTGTACGCAGCATATATACCAGTGTATATGAAACGTTTTTGCTGTGGTTTGCGAGGTCCAATAAGAAATCTTGCAAATCATTGCTTTCTTTAAGTAAAGTCAAGTGTTGTTTAATTTCTGGAAGTGTAGAAGTTTTCAGCCATTCAAGGCATAGTTTCCCTACACTATATGTTGTTATTATCCCTGGATGTTGTCTCTCTGAGTATCTTGGATCTGGCCTGTTAAGAATTAAACCCTGTGTTTTGTTCAGGAATCTATCTTGACCGTTATTGGTGTCTGTGGGCCAGATTAACCATTGTTTCCAATGAGGACTAGTTCTGTTCAATTTCAAAACGTATTATATGTCTATCTCCCATTCTGTTTTTTTGTTATTTTCAGGTATGGGCTTTGGTATAGACGGTTCATTTAAATCTTTTATTTTTGCTATGCCAAGACAAGAGGTTTGTTGCACAGTGTCATTTAAAACATTATTTGTTCAGGTATAATGCAGGCTCTGAATAAAGCTTCCAGACCTTGCACCTGCCATTCTTTTGTGCCCCAGACAGTTTATGTCTCGATGTTGTCTTTCCAGAAGTCGTAACCCAATGTGGACAACTTAGCATAAAAATGTGCAGAATAAATTTGTTTGGTATTAGTCAACATTGTTTTCAATCCTGTCTTATTTACATTTTTGAAATAAAATGTTTCTGGATCTGTAACATTAAACCCTGAGAAATAAGGAAACATTTCATAAAATATTTTAGAGCTGCTTTTTTGTGGTGTTGGACAATGTTCCTATTGATTATACATAAAAACATTTCTCGTGCTTGCAGATTTGTGCAAATAGTGAGGACCTAAATGGTTAAAACAATACATTTGTTCATAGACTGATGACCCTTCTAAATAGTCATGTTTAGTATATTTCGCAGACATTTCTAAATCTGACATCATATTATTAATTGTCTCAAAGTCCCAATCATCAGAGAATCTGCTAGGTGTTACAAAGTCAATCTCAGAAACCTTGAACTGATGTAGAATCCTCAGCATCTCTACCAGGCCATAGATATAATAATCAGTTCTATCCCAAACTATACCTCCTGGTATAGGGATGGCTGTGATGTTTACTGATGACAGTTCTCTTTTTTCAACATGTGATGATTTTTGTGGTTTCAGGACCAAGTTGATTTTCTGACTTGCTGTGTCCATTGGACTGTATTTTCCCTCTATCATTTGTCCCAGGCTTAAAACCAATATTAGCCTGAGCAGGAGGAAAAATGCAGGCTGCATTTCTTCTTCCGGACCCACGGGAGGTGCACGCCACATGGTATATTTAGGATACGTGCCGAAACACTAAACAGGATTCTACATATTAGGGAGCACTGGTACCCTGGTCCAGATCGGCATTTTCAAAGAATACTACATGTCCCTCCAGACGTTGCCAGGGATGATGCACCCGGGCTCTAGCTTTTGAATATACTATTGAGCAAAGCGAGTACTCGGAAAGAGGTGTTGGCTGGACAGAGACCATTTCACCAGCTCTGCTAGATACTAGTGACAGAGTTGCGGAGATTGATGATCATCAATTATACTCCTGCTACAGCCGCCTTTTTATGACTCCCACTGTTTTGTGTAGTTCCGTTAATCCTTGAGGAGTACTGAGTAAATTTGTGCTCATAGATATGCTTCGTCAGGCCCGATTGAGACTATGATCTACTTGATAAATTGGTCTTAAATTACATTTTGGATCTCAAGAGACCGTGCTGATTAACTGATTTATGATATGCGCCCTGATGAAGGAATTCTCTAATGATTCTTTTCCGAAACACGCGTCAGTGCTTTTCTTTACATGTATGATGAAATAATGCTCTGTTTTAGTTTGAGTGTATGCATTGTGTGGGAGTGAGTTAGTGGTTGATTGATGGAATGATTGAATTGTGCGACATTTTTTTATTGCTTAATATAGTTCTGGGCTGATGCTCTTCTCTTCTTGTATTGTTCAAACAAAATGACATTTTATATGTAATAAGATGATCAAAATGAATTTCTCTGTGCTTATCATTGTTATAATGTGATTATTATTTAAAATGACTATAAATATAAATTCTGAAAGGTAAAACAGCTGTTCTATGGGTGCTTTTGGTTGGCTTTATATTTGGAATGCTTTTGTCCCTTTCTTGTACATTGTGGATGCCCCTTTTAATGTTGTTGAATATCTAATCCTCCCTGGTGGGTTGTTCCCCTTGCCTTTATCAACTTTAGGTTTTCTGGGTCCCTCTACTGTTTTTTGCGGAAAAATGCACCTAAACCAATCCAAAATTCAGTCCATGGTGAAACCAGATATATTTTTTCAAGTTCATGAAAAAGTTCTGTCGTTTTTTCTTTGAGACTTTTCTTTGTTGTTGTATCTTCAGGTTCACTTGGATCCTCAGAAAAGTTGATGAAATATCCAGATACAGTTCTGTCAATAGTTTGAATGGCATCGGGGTTTGTTGAAATTGCTGGAACTGATTTCTCCTTTGTCATGTTAGTGTATTCAGGTGCTACATCATTGTAGACAGGTGTTTCTGGCCGAACAGATATTTGGGTCTCAAGAGGCACGAGTTCCATGGCTTTTTTGCATAGTCCTTCTTTTCTTACTGCAGGTTTATCAAAGGTGATAAGTCTTTCAGTTTGAACCTCTTGGATTGTAGCAAGATTAGGCTGTCTGCTACATCTTGGGAGTCCACTTGGCCTACTACTTATTATTGGCCACATGTTGTGGTTTTACCAGGTCGATGGACACAACTCTGTTTAAATTTTTACCTGCAAGGGGCGGTAGTACTACTGATCTTGTTCCGCTGAAAGCTAAGACAGGTACTGCTTTTCTGTAAGAAGGCCCAAATTCCTTCTTCACCGCTATCTTTTCCCTGACTAGATCCCCAATCTTTGGAATCCAGACAGGTCTTGCTGGGACAGGTGGTTTATCTTCAGTGGCTGTTGGATTTTGTGTTGTGTTACTCAGACTTCTTCTTGTTTCATATAACTCCTGTAAGACAAGCCAAACGATCTTTGATATCAAAGGGTTTCTGTTTTACCACTGAAGTCTGACAATCGAGATCCTCGATTATCATTCTAGTACCAAATAGTAGCTCATAAGGAGTGATTCCACCTAGAGAATTTCTTGGCAGATTGTTAAGACTATGTTGGACACTTATTAGATGTTTAACCCACCCATCACCCGAACCTAATACCTTTGCTGTTATGGATTGCTTTATGTCACGTTTTTTTCTTTCCACTACCATACCCTCAGGATGAAAGGGACTGGAAGACCGCAATGCAATGCTCAAACTAACCATGGCCTCCTTGTAAGCTTGAGAGCTAAACGCAGGACCCTGATCAGAATGTAGCGTGCCTATTGCGTATGTGCTGATAAAGACTCGCAAATCCTTTATAACAGTTCTGGCATCAGCCGAGCGCAGGGGTCATAAGCAAATAAATCTCCTCCAGGAATCCACTGCGACCATGATATATTTATAGTTGCCAGCCCGTGTTAAGGGACCACAGTGGTCCAGATAAACACACGCTAGTGGTTTATCTGAAATCAAAAGGGGCATTTGTGCAGGACGTTTCAATGTAGAGATTTTCATTTTCTGGCAGATTTCACATTCCAGTACATCGTCTCTAGTTTGTTTCCTCATGCGTGGCCACCAGTATCTCTGTTTTAATAATGATACTGTGTGCAGAAGCAAGCCCTTCATGTGCTGCAATGATTAGTCCTAACCTGTGTTGCATGTTTGGTATTACCCTATCCCCCACTCCAGGGATTCAAGCAAAAGGAACATTGTTTGCATCAGTTATATATGAGTATTTTACTGGAAAGCCTTTTGGGAGTGTCTTACCACTGTCTTTGATTGAAGCAGTGACAGCTTGCATTATTTTGCTGTCTATTTTTGTTTTTGACCAGGTGATAGCAGCCACGGAAGCCGTTTGCGGCTTCATCAGCCAATGAATTTCCTGCAACGTGAACGCCATCACGCTGATGACTCAGTGTATGTAACTATGATCCAGAGGCCAAAGTTGTTTATAAATCCGCTCTGAGAAAGTTTCTCTCCTTAAAACGGTCAACTATGAGAGATTTTTTTGTCCTCCAAATCGAGAAATCTAGGAATTCCTCCAAATCCCTTTTTAAAATTGTGAAGGACTTTTCGCATCCTGCGGCCTTATCTTCTCAGATCCCGGCCAGCCAGGTACTGTGTAGTGGTCTCTCCGAATACTTTCAGGAGAAGATCGTGACCATCAGGTCCTCCTTCCCCCCAGAGGGTATCTCACCAGCCCCTAGTGAGATAGATAGGGACATCCCTCTCCTCGAATCTTTTAAGGAGATGACTATTGAGTCTTCTCAGAGACTAATTACACAGTGCAAATCCGGCTCTCCTCTTGATCTGATTCCGGCTACCATGATGGGTATTCTTGCCCCTATATTGATTGAGCCCCTTCTCGACATCTGGAATTGTTCTCTGGGTTCAGGCCAGTTTCCCTCCATTTGGAAGGAGGCCATGCTGGTCCCGATCCTAAAAAAGGCGCATTCAGATCCTAGCCTCTTCTCAAACTACCGGCCCATTTCCCTTCTTCCCCAGTCAGCTAAGATCTTGGAGAAAGCAGTCCAACTGCAATTGGCTGAATTTCTGGAGACTAATCTGCTTCTCCATGACTCTCAGTCGGGATTCAGAGCAGGCTTCAGTACGGAGACAGCTCTCCTTGAAGTCTCCGAAACTGTCAGAGAGTGTGTGGATAGGGGCGAGGAGGCCATGTTGGTCCTCCTCGACCTATCCGCCGCCTTTGATACGGTTTCCCACACAATCTTATTGGATCGCCTGTGCCAGTTGGGCATAGGAGGTACTGTGTTGACCTGGATTAGTTCCTTCTTGAAGGATCGTTCTCAGAGGGTCTTTCTGAAGCCTTTTACTTCGACTGAGAAACCTCTTCTTTGTGGTGTCCCCCAGGGCTCGGCCCTGAGCCCTTTATTATTTAATGTATATCTTGCCCCTCTGGCCAAGGTGGTGGAATCTTGGGGAGTCAGAGTGATCTCCTATGCTGATGATACCCAGCTGGTGTTTTCTTTTAGGGATCACTCTGACACCTCTTTTGCCAACTTTCGTCAGTGTTTAAATAACATCTGCAATTGGATGACCACCAACCACCTCAGGCTTAATACTGATAAAACGGAGGTTATGTTTTTTAATCAGAAAACTCCTATTCCATCCAGCCTGTGGTGGCCAGTGGTCCTTGACCCCCCCCCCAATACCAGCTGTCACAGTTCGCAATCTGGGCTTCCTGTTTGATAATACCCTTTCTTGTGCTCCTCACATTACTAAGACTACATCTGCCTGTTTTGCGAAATTGGGTATGATTAAAAAGATTCTGCCTTACCTCCCATTGAATGCTCGTAGAACGGTGGTTCAGTCACTGATCACGTCTCACTTAGACTATGCGAACAGTCTCTACGCAGGTGCCCCTCTGTACCAGATTGAACGTCTGCAAATTGTGCAGAATGCCGCTGCCAGATTGATTGGCAATATTCCGTTTCGACAATCTGTAGCACCCTATCGTAAACAACTGCATTGGCTCCCTATTACTAAACGGATCCACTTTAAGATACTGATTCTTGCTTTTCGAGCCTTGAACAATCTTGGCCCAGGCTATCTGAAAAAACGTCTTGTTCTATCACACTCTGTGAGATCCTTACGATCCAATAGTTTACGTCTCTTGGTTGTCCCACGCTTCCGCCTTTCTAGAGGAGGCGGTAGAGCTTTTGGAGTAGCAGCAGCTAGACTGTGGAATAACCTCCCCTTGGAGCTAAGATTTGTCCCCACTGAATCCATCTTTCTCCGCAAACTAAAGACTTGGTTGTTCTCTTCTTGATTCTCTCCTCCTTCTTTGAGCTCATTAGTTGTTAGCGCCGGGACACCCCCTCGGGGGTAGCCGTGCGCTCTATAAAATTCAAAAATAAATAAAATAAAAATAAATGTATCACGTGAGTCTTTTGTAGTTCTTTCTGCAAAAGAACCTCTTGTTCCCAAAGCAACTTATGCTTGATTGTGCCACATTTAGCGTCTTTGAATCCGTTTTGAAACCAGTTATGCAGTTACTCATTGTAAGATTGGACACTATGAGTGTGGGGAATTCGCGATCGGTATTTTCAAAGCCGTTTTGAAAGCCTGTAGTTCAGCTTGCTGAGAAGTACAGTCTCCGAGTGATTGAGTTTTTGTGATCATAGGTCCAAATTTGCCTTTGCGCCAGCGACCTTTAACAATAGCGCACGCAGCACTATAGGCTTCTTCACCCCCAATTGCGGGCTGTGCTGATCCATCTGTATATATTTTTTTGCAGCCATAATGTTCAAGAGGAAGAATTTCGATCGGCAGAGGACATTCGTGTTCATATTGGAGAAATTCTTGTGTCTTTAGACTAGGGTCAAAAAAGTATTGGACGTCTGTTGCAGCAAGAGAGTTAACCCATTGTATCCATCTCGGATGTAGAGCTTTCGAATTAGGAATGCTTGCTCTTGCCACTGCCTCTAAGGCGGGTACAGGTGTAACGATCATTATGCGTTTATCCTGCGCGAGAGCTCTCTCTTTTGCTACAGCAGTTTGAACTGCTGTCAGAATTTTCTCTTTAGAAGTGAACTTCATTTCTGCTTGTGTGCACAAGTGAGATTTGTAAGCTATTGGTACAGTTTCTCCTTCATTAAATGTTAGGTACGTGAATCTGCATCTTCCTGGAATGACTCGGATTACTAGGTTGCGCACGTTTTCGCGTGTGTCTGGTTTACTTTTTGCTAACATGTCTGTTTGGACTGAAGGCAACATTTCTGTGTGTGTTTGAGTCCAATTTGTTGGTTTAAAATCAGGTTTGATTAATTCGTAGAGAGGTTTAACCCTCTCTGCGTAATTCAGAACGTGAGTTCTTCCAAAATTCAGGAAACGTAGAATTGATTGTAAGTTTTTCAGGGTTTTTTGGGGGTTGGAGCAGCGCACATTTCTCCAGAAAGTTTGCTGCTAGGCTTTTGCCTTCACTTAACAACTCATATCCCAAGAATATGACATTGAGGTGGGCAATTCTTGATTTTTTAAAATTGAATTTATACCTCTCAGAGGCGAACCCAAGTATTATGGTGTTCACTCTATTCAAGTGCTTGTCCAAGTCGTCATTCGTATGATAAATGCCATCGACATAAGATAATGCCTCATCATCGTACGTTTGGAGTAACTCCGTTACTCTTGCTGAAAATGTCCCTGGGCTATTCTTGAATCCTTGGGGGAAATGACAAAATTGTGGCTCTGTCCCCAATATTGAGAAAGAGATAAAATGCCTGCTTTCTGGTGCAATATTTTGACAGAAATATCCATTTGAAATATCTAATGTTGTTTTATATTTTTTGCGCACGATGTTATTCATCAGTGCTGCGCTGTGTGAGTTTTGTCCTGCAAATGTACAAGAGTTTAAGTGTCTGTAATCCAATACTAGACGATATGAATTGTCCGGTTTGGATACAGGAAACAAAGGATTGTTCATAGATGAGGTGCATGTTTCAATTACCCCTTGGTATTCAAGTTGATTTAAAATCTCCATGACCTGTTTTTTAGCTTCTTGCTTAACTGGGTACTGCCTTTGTGTACTGGGCTGGTCCTTTAACTGGATTTTATGGTGAGGAAAATCCTCATCCCATCCTGCGGGATTTTTATATAATGCTGGAGCTTGTGCTACTGCCCATTTTCTGGCATGTGTATATTTTTTATGAATTGGAATGTGATAAGAGAAGGCTGGCATCATTATCTCTTCGCCATGTGGGCACTCCCTGACAAAGTCAGGTGGCCAGTCTTGTTCAGCTAGAAGAATGTCATAGCCCTTAGAGAGCTTCTCCCAAAAGAGTGCTCTTATTTTTCTAGTTATGTCCCCCTCCATCTGGAGTGTTACTTCATATTACTTATGGGGTATACTAACCCTGGTGTCTGCAGTTTCAACCTGAATGCATTCATTCAAGTCCACTCTCTCCAGATGATCCTTCAGGATCTTGCGAACTATGGTTACTTCTGCTGCGCTGTCTAGCATTGTCTGAGCCCACTCCCCGTTCTTGAGTTGTGTCCTCAAGATCCACAGGCATGTCTGACTTTTATGCTGGCTACCTTCTTTTTGGAAAACTGAGCTTTTTTACTTTGGTCAACGGGTTCCTTGTCTTTGGAATTGCCGCGTTCTTCGTTGTGTTCTGACCGTCCTATTCTTTCCGATTTCTGCGAGGAAGTCTGAAAAGATCGAGAGGGACGTGTAACATTATCTTGATATCTATCAGGTATTTTCAATTTATCCCTATTCCTAAGATTATATCTCGTTTCAGAGGGCTCCCTTTGGGGAGACTTGTCTCCCTGTTGGGGAGACCTTCCTCCGGGTTGAGAATATTTTTCTCTAGGAAGAGTTTGTTTATTACTCTCCCACTTCTTCTTTGGAGTAGTGAGATTTTTCTAAATGAAAGTTTTTTTCAGGATTTTCAGTTAGTTGGGCTTCAATGGTTTTCCACCCAAACTATCTCTACCTAATTCTTCATATGATTTTTCAAAAATTCTAGGAAGTTCATATGGTTGGTCTGCTATATCTGTTTCTTGTAACTTCTGGCGGATTGCCACAGATGATGCTTGACCTCTAATAATAGCTAATATTATAGCTGAGACCTGTTTGAAATCTTTCAGTAATTTCATACCAAGATTTAAGGCTGGTTCTGGGCCATATTCATCCGGAATTTGTCTCAGAACGTCTGGTATTACCGCCATGGACGGTACACCATGTGTTTTTGTGTAGATTGAAGCAAAGACTGTACCCCTAGTGTCACAGTTCTCCACATGCGGTGCAATCCCCATTGGTAAACAGATTGTCAGAATTCTGTGTTTTTCATGATGTGCACTATTGGGGAATACTGCCTCTAGTTGAGTAATTTTTTGTGCTAGCCAAAACGGAATTTGTTCCCTTTTGGCGGGTAACTTGCCAATGACTGACTGTATAGTCTGTGGTGTAATTTTGTTTGTGTTCCCTTTGTACGGGGTGTGTTGCGGAATTTTTATTGCTGGTTGGACGGTTAAAGTCCTCATGACATATTGAACCAATTGTCTATGTATTTTTATTAATGGTTTTAGCTGAGCTAAAAGTTCTCTATCTGACACTTTTGTTCAATGTCAGGATGTGGTGTATAGCTGGCTAGAACCGGCCATGTAGCTCCTGGTCTACCTAGTGGATCGAGCCGGGTAATGTAATTTTGATGTTTTAGGACACATTTAAACCAGAGCTGATGCTCTTGGTAAGTTAGTGGAATTTCAACATCCTCGAAAGGAACGTATTCCGCTGGAGGTTCTTCTACTTTGTAGTAGTGGAACTCCTGTGTTACTGGATATGCTTGTGGAAAAGTAATCCATGAATAGAATACCCCTGTCTGCTGATATTCATGTGCCTCTATCACAAATATAACTTTACCACCACTCGATGATACCCCATTTTCTATAAGTTTTATAGTTATGGTTTTCCTTATATTTGCCGGGATGAATAGAGCATCCGGGTCATTTTGTTGGAGAGTTGGGTCATCTAAGACTGCTTGAGCTGCTATTCTAGCTCTCTCCCTTTCGTCATCACTCTCCAACATTTTTATTTACTAAAAGTTCTGCAGAACAATTTTCAAAGAAACAAAGATTAGTTGCACAATATTTTGGAACACTGTATCCTTCGACGTTGACTAAACCAAAAACTAATACATAGGATTCTCGTCCTACTAAGTTTTGGCGGATATCATGCCCTTTCACCCACTCCAGACGTCTATTGGAGTTTTTACGGGAAAGAGGGGTCTGTGTGAAAAGCACGACTGAGTTACTCTAGTATCTAGCGTTAAATTATCGCCTTACCAAATGTTAGGCGCCATGTAGTGTAGTTCCTATATTCCCAATAGGCTCTGCGCATTGGAATAATATATCCTGTAGCTTAGACGTAGGACAGAGGTCTACTAGGTCTCTACTGGTTATATTAGACTTAATTGTGAGTGCCAGCTAGCTCAGAGGTCACTAGAAACTTTCTCGAATAAACAAGAAGGGATTAGTTTCTGACAACCGCATAAAACATGACAACTTTGTTTCCCAAGAATAAGAAATCAAATCTCTAGAGTCGCGGAAACAATAGATAACTATTTCACTCAGTCAATCGTGCATGCTTAGTTTCACCAGAGGTGCAAGAGAAATAGAGAGATGGGCGTTTTCAATAAAAAGGTATTTATTGAACAGTCTTCTTTCTCATGCATTGAAAATGAACTCCTACAATAGTAAAGCTTACTATGAAGTACAATGCATATAATATGAACAGTATTATAAAGTAGTACTGTAAAAGCATGATATGGTTTCTAAGCCATAAAGTGCATAAAATGTATAAAATACATAAAATACATAAAACGATAAAAGGATGACTAAAATACTCAACTGGTGCTTCTAAATACGCCTACCCCGGTGTACCTAACCTACGTACGAGGGAGGAAGTATACGAGGAGTAGCTTAAGTTTTTGGAGTTCTCTGCCAGGAATCTGATTCCGAAAATTCTCTAAGAGGTCTAATCAGCTCCGTACCTTTGGCTCTAGAATGAAGGAGGTCTTGTATCTCGTTCTCGGGACTCGATTTCCCAGATACCCGCAAGTGTAGCCTGGAAACACTAAAGATTGATTTCTCTCCAGGAGAAATGACAAAGTCTCGCAGTGCCTCTGCTGGAGGGTCGGCTTCCTTCAGCACTTGCTGCTGCAGGGCGTCGGGCAAGTAGATAGTCGATCTGCTCCAAACCACTGTGTGTTTGTTTAGGCAAATCAAGGCATATTTATACTTTGAAGGTGCCGAGTGTGACGCATGTTTGGACTTAATAACATCAGTCAAAGGCTCATTTCTTGGAAAACACCGGGAGTTCTAGGAGAACTTAATATTCAAGCAGGGGAAGTCCCGAGCTGCTGAAGGCGGGTTTTTCCAAGAAAACATTGTTAATTCTTGGAGCTTAGTGGAAGTATCCAAGCCGTATTTGGGCTGTATGGTTTAGGCCAAATATGGTAATGATTGCTATGCCTATATAAGGAAATGATAAAGTATACCTATATAAGGGCATGAATCGGGAAATTTATACTCGGGTCCGAGATTCATGTACAACAGACTCACTCACTTTCACTGACTGTCACACTCTCACTGACACTCTTACAGACTCTCACTCTCTCACACTACCACTGACACTCACACTCACACTGACTCTCTCACTCACACTGACACTCTAACTCCCACTGACTCGCTCTCACAGACTCACTCACTCTCACTGACTATCACACTCTCACTGACACTCTCACAGACTCTCACTCTCTCACACTCTCACTGACACTCTCACTGACACTGACACTCACACTGACTCTCTCACTCACACTGACACTCTCACTCACACTGACTCACTCTCACAGACTCACTCACTCTGACTGACTATCACCCTCTCACTGACAGTCTCACAGCCTCTCACTCTCTCACACTCTCACTGACACTCTCACAAACACTGAAACTCTCACTGACACTCTCACTCACACTGACCCTCTCCCTCACACTGAATGTCTCACTCACACTGACTCTCTTATTCACACTGACTCTCTCACTCACACTGACTCTCCCACTCTCACTCTCTCAGTGACTGACTCCCACTCATTCTCTCTCTCTCACTGACAGACTCTCACTGACAGACCGACTCACTCACTCTCACTCACTGACTGACTCTACCACTCTCTTTAACTCCCTGCCTAACTCTCACTCACTGACTGACTCACTCACTTTCACTCACTGTGTCAGTCAGTGAGTGAGAGTGAGTCAGTCAGTCAGTGAGAGAGGGTGGGAGGGCCCTTAAGACAAAATCCTAAATGTACTACTTTTGGTATTCACAGAAGTTAGGACAGACTTAAGTTAGGATTCTGTCTTTAGTCTGTCTTAAGACAAAATCCCAACTTCGGTGAATACCAAAAGTAGTAAGTTTAGGATTTTGTCTTAAGTTAGTTCTGTGAATCAGCCCCGGAGACTCAGTCAGTGAGAGAGGGAGAGAGTCAGTGTGAGTCTGTCAGTGAGAAGGAGCCAGTCAGTGAGTGAGAGTGAGTCAGTCACTCTCACTGACTCACTCTCACTGACATATTCTCACTGACTCTACCCCTCTCTCACTGACTGACTGACACACTCACTTTCACTGTCACTCTCACTGACAGACTCACCCACCCTCTCTCACTCACTAACTGACTCTCCTACTCACTCTCACTTACTGACTCACTCAGTCTCATTGACTGACTCTCTCAGTCTCACTGACTGGCTGACTGACTCAGTCACACTGACTCACTATCACTGACTCACTCTCACTGATGTAAATGTGCTGGATTTGTAAAGCGCACTGTTGCCTGTAAGCGTACTGGCGCTGAAGACCGCTGGGGAACCCGTCCTGGCTTTCCCTGTGAGATGGTCCCTACTGGGTATCTCCAAGGTGAAACCAGGCTTCCCCGGCGTCTGTGAGGGGCCGTTGTAGAGATGAGGCAAGCTTAATGCCCAGAGTTGCCGAGTGTGATCACAGCCGCGTCGGGAATTGAACTCTGGTCCCGAGCTGTTCTCTGCTTCCGGGTCTGCTGCCTCTAACCAGTGAGCCACACCACTCCACTGACAGACTCTCACTGACATACTCTCACTGACACTCTCTTACTCTCTCACTAACTGACTCTCCCACTCTCTAACTGACTAACTCATGCTCACTGACAGACTCTCCCACTCTCACTCTCTCACTGACTGACTCGCCCACTCTCTCACTCACTCACTCTCTCTCACTGACAGACTCTCAACTGACTCACGCTTACTGACAGACTCCCACTCTCTCTCACTAACTGACTCTTTCACTCTCTCTCACTGACTGGCTGACTTACTCACTCTCACTGACAGACTCTCAGTGATAGACTCCCACTGACAGACTCTCCCACTCTCTCTCACTCACTGACTGACTCTCCCACTCTCTCTCACTCACTGACTGACTGACTCACTCTCACTGACTGACTGACTGACTCACTCTCACTCACAGACTGACTCACTCTCACTGACAGACTCTCACTGACTCTCCCCATCTCCCACTGACTGACTCGTCCACTCTCTCTCACTGACTGACTGACTCACTCTCGCTGACCGTGAGTGAGAGAGAGTTGCAGAGTCTGACTCTCCCACTCACTGACTGACTTTCCCACTCTCTCTCACTCACTGAATGACTCACTCACTCACTCACTCTCACTGACTGACTAACTGACTCAGTCTCACTGACTGACTGACTCAGTCACTCTCACTGACTCCCTCTCACTGACTCCCTCTCACTGACTCATTCTCACTGACCCACCCTCACTGACTTAGTCTCACTGACTCACTCTCGCTGACAGACTCTCATTGACAGACTCTCACTGACACTCTCTCACTGACTGACTCCCCCACTCTCTCACTGACTGACAAACTGACTCAGTCTCACTGACTGACTGACTCAGTCACTCTCACTGACTCTCTCTCACTGGCTCATTCTCACTGACCCACTCTCACTGACTTGGCCTCACTGACTCACTCTCGCTGACAGACTCTCACTAACAGACTCTCACTGACACTCTCTCACTGACTTACTCCCCCACTCTCTCACTGACTGACTGACTCACTCTCACTAACAGACCCTCACTGACTGACTCTCACACTGATTCTTCAACTGACTGTCAGTCAGTGAGAGTGAGTGAGTTAGTCAGTCAGTGGGAGTGAGTCAGTCAGTCAGTCAGTGAGAGAGTGGGTGAGCCCATCAGTGAGAGAGAGAGAGTGACAGAGTGTCAGTGAGTCAGTGAGAGTTTGACTGACTCACTCACTCTCACTCACTCACTCTCACTGACAGTCAGTGAAAGTTAGTGAGTCAGTCTGCCTATCACTCTCTGACTGATAAACTTTCTCTCACTGACTGACTGACTTACTCTAACTAACTGACAGACTCACTCTCACTGACAGACTCTCCCACTCTCTCTCACTAACTGACTCACTCTCTCACACTGACTGAAAGACACTCTCACAGACTGATAGACTCTCTCACAGACTGACAGACTCTCTCTCACTGACTGACTCACTCTCAATGACTGACTCACTCACTCTCACTGACTGACAGACTCACTCCCACTGACTGATAGACTTTCACTGACAGACACTTCCACTCTCTCTCACTGACTGTGTGACAGACTGACTGACTCACTCTCTTTCACTGACTGACAGACTCACTCTTACTCACTCTCTCACTAACAGACTCTCTCACTGACAGACTCACTCACTCTCACTGACAGACTCACTCTCACTGACTGACAGACTCTCACTGACAGACTCTCCCACTCTCTCTCACTGACTGACTGACTCTCTCTCACTGACTGACTCTCTCTCACTGACTGACACTCACTGACAGACTCACTCTCACTCTCTCACTGACAGACTCTCTCACTGACAGACTCACTCAGTCTCACTGACTGACAGACTCTCACTGACAGATTCTCCCACTCTCTCGCACTGACTGACTGACTCACTCTCACTAACTGACTGACTCACCCTCTCACTGACTGACTCACTTTTACTGACAGATTCTCACTGACAGACAGACTCTCACTGACAGACAGACTCTCACTGATGGACCCACTCACTGACGGACTCACTCACTGACAGACTCTCTCACTGACAGACTCTCTCACTGATGGACTCTCTCACTGACAGACTCTCCCACTGACAGACTCTCACTGACTCACGCTCACTAACAGACTCTCACACTCTCTCACTAACTGACTCTTTCACTCTCTCTCACTGACTGGCTGACTCACTCACTCTCATTGACAGACTCTCAGTGAAAAGACTCTCACTGACAGACTCTCTTACTCTCTCTCACTCACTCACTGACTCTCCCACTCTCTCTCACTCACTGACTGACTGACTCACTCTCTCTCACTCACTGACTCACTCTCACTGACAGACTCTCACTGACTCTCCCCATCTCCCACTGACTGACTCGTCCACTCTCTCTCACTGACTGACTGGCTCACTCTCGCTGGCCGTGAGTGAGAGAGAGTTGCAGAGTCTGACTCTCCCACTCACTGACTGACTTTCCCACTCTCTCTCACTCAATGAATGACTCACTCACTCACTCTCACTGACTAACTAACTGACTCAGTCTCACTGACTGACTTACTCAGTCACTCTCACTGACTCCCTCTCACTGACTCACACTCACTGACCCACCCTCACTGACTTAGTCTCACTGACTCACTCTCGCTGACAGACCCTCACTGACAGACTCTCACTGACACTCTCTCACTGACTGACTCCCCTACTCTCTCACTGACTGACTGACTCTCACTAACAGACCCTCTCTGACTGACTCTCTCACTGACTCTCCAACTGACTGTCAGTCAGTGAGAGTGAGTGAGTTACTCAGTCAGTGGGAGTTAGTCAGTCAGTCAGTCAGTGAGAGAGTGGGTGAGCCCGTCAGTGAGAGAGAGTGACAGAGTGTCAGTGAGTCAGTGAGAGTCTGACTGACTGACTCACTCTCACTGACTGACTCACTCACTCTCACTGACAGTCAGTGAAAGTGAGTGAGTCAGTCAGTCACTGACTGATAGAATTTATCTCACTGACTGACTGACTCACTCACTAACTGACAGACTCACTCTCACTGAAAGACTCTCCAACTCTCTCTCACTGACTGACTCACTCTCTCACACTGACTGACAGACACTCTCACAGACTGACAGACTCTCTCTCACTGACTGACTCACTCACTCTCACTGACTGACTCACTCACTCTCACTGACTGACAGACACACTCTCACTGACAGACTCTCACTGACAGACTTTCCCACTCTCTCTCTCTCACTGACTGACAGACTCACTCTCACAGACAGACTCCCCCACTCTCTCACTGACTGACTCACTTTCTCTCATTGATGGACTGACTCACTCACTCTCACTGACTGACTCGCTCACTCTCACTGACTGACTCGCTCACTCTCACTGACTGACTGACTCACTCTCACTGACTGACAGACTTTCACTGACAGACACTTCCACTATCTCTCACTGACTGTGTGACAGACTTACTGACTCACTCTCTGTCACTGACTGACAGACTCACTCTCTCACTAACAGACTCTCTCACTGACAGACTCACTCACTCTCACTGACAGACTCACTCTCACTGACTGACAGACTCACTCTCTCACTCTCACTGACAGACTCACTCCTACTGACAGACTCTCTCACTGACAGACTCGCTCAGTCTCAATGACTGACAGACTGACTCACACTGACTGACAGACTCTCACTGACAGATTCTCCCACTCTCTCTCACTGACTGACTGACTCACTCTCACTGACTGACTGACTAACCCTCTCACTGACAGACAGACTCTCACTGACAGACAGACTCTCACTGACGGACTCACTCACTGACAGACTAAATGTTACTGACAGATTCTCACTGACAGACAGACTCTAACTGACAGACAGACTCTCATTGATGGACTCACTCACTGACAGACTCACTCCCTGACAGACTCTTTCACTGACAGACTCTCTCACTGATGGACTCTCTCACTGACAGACTCTCTCACTGACAGGCTCTCCCACTCTCTCTCACTGACTGACTGACTCACTCTCACTCACAGACTGACTCACTCCCACTGACAGACTCTCACTGACTCTCCCCATCTCCCACTGACTGACTCGTCCACTCTCTCTCACTGACTGACTGACTGACTCTCGCTGACCGTGAGTGAGAGAGAGTTACAGAGTCTGACTCTCCCACTCACTGACTGACTTTCCCACTCTCTCTCACTCACTGAATGACTCACTCACTCACTCTCACTGACTGACTAACTGACTCAGTCTCACTGACTGACTGACTCAGTCACTCTCACTGACTCCCTCTCACTGACTCATTGTCACTGACCCACCCTCACTGACTTAGTCTCACTGACTCACTCTCGCTGACAGACTCTCATTGACAGACTCTCACTGACACTCTCTCACTGACTGACTCCCCCACTCTCTCACTGACTGACTGACTCACTCTCACTAACAGACCCTCTCTGACTGACTCTCTCACTGACTCTCCAACTAACTGTCAGTCAGTGAGAGTGAGTGAGTTAGTCAGTCAGTGGGAGTGAGTCAGTGAGAGAGTGGCTGAGCCCGTCAGTGAGAGAGAGAGTGACAGAGTGTCAGTGAGTCTGAGGTAATTGGAATGTTTATGGTCAATTGTGTCCCCTAACGTAGACCCCAACGGCTCCATGTACGAGTTTCAAGTACATGTAATTTCCCTCCACAACCGAATCTGATGACGCAAATACATTTGCGTCCAACGTTAACATGTCCTCTATCAGATCCACCATGAATGGATCGATAATTCCGTTCCTAAGTATGCCGTGCCACCGTCTTTATGTGGTGCACTTTCACGTTTCCCTGGCTCTACCGAGCTAGGCCCTGATTTCTGTTTTCAAGCCACTTCTGCCGCTGCCTCTGCAGCTGCAGCGTGGAGACGCATCCCTGACCTCTGTCTTACTTCCTGCCAAGCGAGCGGTGCCCGGCTCGGCCTGGTCTGCCTGCCAAAAACAGTATTTTGCCTTCAAGTTATCAGCATAGCCAGCTCAGCTCCTCGAAAACACATTCCTGTCTAGTGAAATACGAAAACATATCCCCAACTGCAGAGCAAGGGCCAAGCCTTCCTGTCCTCCCTCATGAAATTCATTGCTCCCGTTACCATGGTCGGCCCCTGTCTTCGAGCATTCGCATCTAGACACGCATACATTCAGTATAGTAGAGCCTCTGCCCGAAAGACCTTTTACTCCAGAATAAACATCCTCCAAACACAAGATATCAGATATGATTTAGGAACAGGTCGATCTGACATGCCAGACTTCTGTCTCTTCTACTAGTGTTAAAAGTCAGACTCTTAGCTTCCTCCAGATGCACGTCAATCACACGTCATATTAGCTGCGCGCGCATCCAGGCCATAGGTTTTAGCTGACTCTGCAAGGATTCTCTAAGCATCCACCCACTAATGACACTTTTCTGTGACGTTTCTAGTTCACGCCTCTGTGCACACCCATATTCACGCCTTTTTGCTATGCACATGTGTTCTTATCATATACATTTCACTTGTCACGCCTACTGTATTCAATGCTATTGTGTCATTTTACTATATATGTCATGTACTGTGAATAAATCGTTGACATCTTTTCCTGCCATCATTGCATACCCGAACCCTTGTATTGATGGACTAGATCTCCATTGACTCGAGTCATTTAGTCATTTATGATTAAAGCCCTTATGACTCAGACACCACGGACTCTGCCTCTCATTTGATTGAGCTATTCTTTTGTAACTTGTCTGAAATTATATGGCAAAAATAGTATACGGTAAAATATTTACCACAAGTCAGTGAGAGTCTGACTGACTCACTCACTCTCACTGACTGACTCACTCACTCTCACTGACAGTCAGTGAAAGTGAGTCAGTCAGTCAGACTCTCACTCACTGACTGATAGTATTTATCTTACTGACTGACAGACTCACTCTCACTGACAGACTCTCCCACTCTCTCTCACTGACTGACTCACTCTCTCACACTGACTGACAGACAGATTGACAGACTCTCTCACAGACTGACAGACTCTCTCTCACTGACTGACTCACTCACTCTCACTGACTGACAGACTTTCTCACTGACAGACTCTCACTGACAGACTTTCCCACTCTCTCTCACTCTCTCTCTCTCACTGACTGACAGACTCACTCTCACTGACAGACTCTCACTGACAGACTCCCCCACTCTCTCACTGACTGACTCACTCTCTCTCATTGATGGACTGACTCACTCACTCTCACTGACTGACTCGCTCACTCTCACTGACTGACTGACTCACTCTCAATGACTGACTCACTCACTCTCTTTGACTGACAGACTCACTCTCACTGACTGACAGACTTTCACTGACAGACACTTCCACTATCTCTCACTGACTGTGGGCAAGACTTACTGACTCACTCTCTGTCAATGACTGACAGACTCACTCTCTCATTAACAGACTCTCTCCCTGACAGACTCCCTCACTCTCACTGACAGACTCGCTCTCACTGACTGACAGACTCTCACTGACAGACTCTCCCACCTCTCTCACTGACTGACAGACTAACTCTCTCACTCTCACTGACAGACTCACTCTCTCACTGACAGACTCTCTCTCACTGACAGAATCACTCAGTCTCAATGACTGACAGACTCACTCACAATGACTGACAGATTCTCAAACTCTCTCTCACTGACTGACTGACTCACTCTCACTGACTGACTGACTAACCCTCTCAGAGACTGACTCACTGTTACTGACGGATTCTCACTGACAGACAGACTCTCACTGACAGACAGACTCTCACTGATGGACTCACTCACTGACATACTCACTGTTACTGACAGATTCTCACTGACAGACAGACTCTCACTGATAGACTCACTCACTGACAGACTCACTCCCTGACAGACTCTCTCACTGACAGACTCTCTCACTGATGGACTCTCTCACTGACAGAGTCTCCCACTCTCTCTCGCTGACTGACTGACTCTCACTGACAGACTCTCACTGACTCATTCTCACTCACAGACTCACTGACTCATTCTCAATGACAGACTCTCACCGACTAACTCTTACTGACTCACTCTCTGACTCACTCTCACTGACTCACTCTCTCACTGACTCACTCTCTCTCTCATTGACAGACTCTCACTGACACTCTCTCACTGACTGACTCACCCACTCTCTCACTGACTGACTGACTCACTCTCACTAACAGACCCTCTCTGACTGACTCTCTCACTGACTCTCCAACTAACTGTCAGTCAGTGAGAGTGAGTGAGTTAGTCAGTCAGTGGGAGTGAGTCAGTCAGTCAGTCAGTGAGAGAGTGGGTGAGCCCGTCAGTGAGAGAGAGTGACAGCGTGTCAGTGAGTCAGTGAGAGTCTGACTGACTCACTCACTCTCACTGACTGACTCACCCACTCTCACTGACAGTCAGTGAAAGTGAGTCAGTCAGTCAGACTCTCACTCACTGACTGATAGAATTTATCTTACTGACTGACAAACTCACTCTCACTGACAGACTCTCCCACTCTCTCTCACTGACTGACTCACTCTCTCACACTGACTGACAGACACTCTCACAGACTGACAGACTCTCTCTCACTGACTGACTCACTCACTCTCACTGACTGACTCACTCACTCTCACTGACTGACAGACACACTCTTACTGACAGACTCTCACTGACAGACTTTCCCACTCTCTCTCACTGACTGACAGACTCACTCTCACAGACAGACTCCCCCACTCTCTCACTGACTGACTCACTTTCTCTCATTGATGGACTGACTCACTCACTCTCACTGACTGACTCGCTCACTCTCACTGACTGACTCGCTCACTCTCACTGACTGACTGACTCACTCTCAATGACTGACTCACTCACTCTCTTTGACTGACAGACTAACTCTCATTGACTGACAGACTTTCACTGACAGACACTTCCACTATCTCTCACTGACTGTGTGACAGACTTACTGACTCACTCTCTGTCACTGACTGACAGACTCACTCTCTCACTAACAAACTCTCTCACTGACAGACTCACTCACTCTCACTGACAGACTCGCTCTCACTGACTGAAAGACTCACTCTCTCACTCTCACTGACAGACTCACTCCTACTGACAGACTCTCTCACTGACAGACTCGCTCAGTCTCAATGACTGACAGACTGACTCACACTGACTGACAGACTCTCACTGACAGATTCTCCCACTCTCTCTCACTGACTGACTGACTCACTCTCACTGACTGACTGGCTAACCCTCTCACTGACAGACAGACTCTCACTGACAGACAGACTCTCACTGACGGACTCACTCACTGACAGACTAAATGTTACTGACAGATTCTCACTGACAGACAGACTCTAACTGACAGACAGACTCTCACTGATGGACTCACTCACTGACAGACTCACTCCCTGACAGACTCTTTCACTGACAGACTCTCTCACTGATGGACTCTCTCACTGACAGACTCTCCCACTCTCTCTCACTGACTGACTGACTCACTCTCACTCACAGACTGACTCACTCTCACTCACAGACTCTCACTGACTCTCCCCATCTCCCACTGACTGACTCGTCCACTCTCTCTCACTGACTGACTGACTCACTCTCGCTGACCGTGAGTGAGAGAGAGTTGCAGAGTCTGACTCTCCCACTCACTGACTGTCTTTCCCACTCTCTCTCACTCACTGAATGACTCACTCACTCACTCTCACTGACTGACTAACTGACTCAATCTCACTGACTGACTGACTCAGTCACTCTCACTGACTCCCTCTCACTGACTTCCTCTCACTGACTCATTGGCACTGACCCACCCTCACTGACTTAGTCTCACTGACTCACTCTCGCTGACAGACTCTCATTGACAGACTCTCACTGACACTCTCTCACTGACTGACTCCCCCACTCTCTCACTGACTGACTGACTCACTCTCACTAACAGACCCTCTCTGACTGACTCTCTCACTGACTCTCCAAGTGTCAGTCAGTGAGAGTGAGTGAGTTAGTCAGTCAGTGGGAGTGAGTCAGTGAGAGAGTGGGTGAGCCCGTCAGTGAGAGAGAGAGTGACAGAGTGTCAGTGAGTCAGTGAGAGTCTGACTGACTCACTCACTCTCACTGACTGACTCACTCACTCTCACTGACAGTCAGTGAAAGTGAGTCAGTCAGTCAGACTCTCACTCACTGACTGATAGTATTTATCTTACTGACTGACAGACTCACTCTCACTGACAGACTCTCCCACTCTCTCTCACTGACTGACTCACTCTCTCACACTGACTGACAGACATTCTCACTGACAGACTCTCACTGACAGACTTTCCCACTCTCTCTCACTCTCTCTCACTGACTGACAGACTCACTCTCACTGACAGACTCTTACTGACAGACTCCCCCACTCTCTCACTGACTGACTCACTCTCTCTCATTGATGGACTGACTCACTCACTCTCACTGACTGACTCGCTCACTCTCACTGACTGACTCACTCACTCTCAATGACTGACTCACTCACTCTCTTTGACTGACAGACTCACTCTCACTGACTGACAGACTTTCACTGACAGACACTTCCACTATCTCTCACTGACTGTGGGCAAGACTTACTGACTCACTCTCTGTCAATGACTGACAGACTCACTCTCTCATTAACAGACTCTCTCCCTGACAGACTCCCTCACTCTCACTGACTGACAGACTCTCACTGACAGACTCTCCCACTCTCTCTCACTGACTGACTGACTAACTCTCACTGACTGACAGACTAACTCTCTCACTCTCACTGACAGACTCACTCTCTCACTGACAGACTCTCTCTCACTGACAGACTCACTCAGTCTCAATGACTGACAGACTCACTCACACTGACTGACAGATTCTCAAACTCTCTCTCACTGACTGACTGACTCACTCTCACTGACTGACTGACTAACCCTCTCACTGACTGACTCACTGTTACTGACAGATTCTCACTGACAGACAGACTCTCACTGACAGACAGACTCTCACTGATGGACTCACTCACTGACATACTCACTGTTACTGACAGATTCTCACTGACAGACAGACTCTCACTGATAGACTCACTCACTGACAGACTCACTCCCTGACAGACTCTCTCACTGACAGACTCTCTCACTGATGGACTCTCTCACTGACAGACTCTCCCACTCTCTCTCGCTGACTGACTGACTCTCACTGACAGACTCTCACTGACTCATTCTCACTCACAGACTCACTGACTCATTCTCAATGACAGACTCTCACCGACTAACTCTTACTGACTCACTCTCTGACTCACTCTCACTGACTCACTCTCTCACTGACTCACTCTCTCTCTCACTGACTGACTCACCCTCTCTCGCTGACTGACTGACTCTCACTGACAGACTCACTGACTCATTCTCACTGACAGACTCACTGACTCATTCTCAATGACAGACTCTCACCGACTAACTCTTACTGACTCACTCTCTGACTCACTCTCACTGACTCTCTCTCACTGACTGACTCTCACTGACTCTCTCACTGACAGACTCTCACTGACTCTCTCTCACTAACCGACTCTCTCACTCTCACAGACTCTCTCACTCCCACTGACTCTCTCCCTCCCACTGACTGACTGACTCTCTCACTCTCACTGAATGACTCTTTCACTCTCTTCCATACATGCATTCCAAACACACCAAGCTTCAAAAGTGACTTTATCTGCCTGCTTCCAATTTGAAGTTGTTAAATGAAAAGCAATAGCCAATAATAAGTCTAAAAGTTTAAAACTTAACAGCGTTTGAGGTCATTGGGGCGATAGAGTACCTAAAAATAAATTTGTGAGGGAGAAGGGGATTTGGACCTTAAATATTATTTTAATTTGAGACCAGACTAACTGCCAAAAATGGTAGATGGAAGGGCACTCAAAAAGCATATGTTTTAAATCTGCGATGGGACAGGGACAGGGCCAGCATGTAGGGGATGATTCAGATGAACAAGAGGCTAAGGATACAGGGGAGAGCAATGTTCTATGAAAGATGAATAATAGGGTTAGTCTGGTGTTTGCAGCCCGAGAGGTCTTATGAAGTTTGGCCAGATTTTGTCCCAAGTAGCAATTGGCCATTCTTGAGAAAAGTATTTTTCCCACATCCTCTGAGTTTTTGATATGAGTCTTTCTGAAGAGAATAGTAAAGATTTGTAAATGTCGGAAGCTGAAGAAAAACCTTCTAAAGTTGAGAGTAAGGATTCAGACCTACAGGAAAATTGGTAGAAGGTGCTAAACTTTGAAGAAATTGCTTGAGAGAGAGATGAAGAACATTATATTGCGGGTTTGAGGATATCGGTAAAGAAAATTTAGATTGAAGATTAGAAAAAGTAAAGGGTTTGTTATCAGAGATAAGTTGAGAGAGCTAGCGTAAGCCCCTGGAATGCCACGTTTTGCAGTATATAGTGGCAATCACAAATCTGTATAGATTTAATATGCCAAATTGGCTGATTATGAAGGAAGTTAATGGAAGGATGAGATGAAGAGAACAGGGGAGATACAAATTTACAAGAGTGAGAAAAGACCGGGGAGCGCAAAGAAGCAATATTGGCAGTAAAGGTTAAAATCTCATGAAAGTCAAAAGAAGCAACAAGTACCTTTTCTAATTGTACCCAAAGAGATGGTTGTAAGGGAAAGTCCGTAGAAATCCACTTAGCAGCTTGTTTTATTGAGAAAGTAGAATGATAAGAATTAAAGTCGGGGAATTTGTGGCCAACGTGAAGTCTATCTTTCTTGAGGGAAGATAAGGCAATACACTTGGATTTACCTCTCCATAAACATTTCGTCAAAGTGGAATCAATTGTTTTGAAATAGTATTGAGGGATATGGATAGGAATCAGAGAAATAATATATAGTACCAAAGGGGAAAGCATAATTTTATTAGAGTTTAACTGACCCCACCTGGAGAGAATAAGTGGATGCCAATGAGTAATAATATCATTTAATTTTTTAATAATGTAATCAAAAATTACTTTGAGTGTGTTGGATAATTAAGGAGTAAACCATAAACCAAGGTATTTTATTTTACTGGGCTGCCAGGAAAAACCAGAGGAATCAAAGAGATGTTTTTGACAAAGAAAATTTAAAAGCAAAACTTTGCATTTATCAGCGTTTAGACGATAACCTGAGCGTTTCGAAAATGAGGACACTTGCAGAAGGAAAGGAGTGAGGGAAGTTTCAGGATTAGAGCAATACAAAAGAATATCATCAGCTTAAACTAACAACTTAATTTGATGAGAATCAAATTGGAAACCTGTAATATGGTCGTCCTGTCTAGTTTTAGTTAAGAAAGGTTCTAGGGCTATTACAAATAATAAAGGAGATAAAGGACATCCTTGTCTCACCCCTCTACATAATGAGAAGTAATCAGAAGTCTTACTGTTAGCAAATATTGAAGAGCGGGGATCAGAGTATAATAAAGAAATTAAAGAAATCTGTTTAGGAGTAAAACCAGCCCATTTCAGAGCTTGAAACATAAAATCCCAACCAATCCTGTCAAATGCTTTCTCAGCATCTAGGGAAATCGCTGCAAACGGTTGATCAAGGAAAGAAACTTTAGCTGGATATTGAAGAAAACTCTGGAATTGTCAGATGCAAGTTGTCCTTTAACAAAACATGCTTGTTCGGGACCAATGAGATCAGGCAAAATAGAATCAATACGGAGTGCCAGAATCTTCGCAAAGATTTTGAAATCTGTGTTGACTAACGAAATAGGGTGATAATTCTTGCAAAGAGTTTGATCTTTGTCAAATTTGGGAATTAAGCAGATTATTGTTTCCTGAAATGTGCCACTGGAGGCGCCAGAAATACCAAAGGACTGAAATAGAGATAAAAGCTTAGAAAGAAGAATATTTGCAAAATGAGAATACAATTCTATGGTAAAATTATAGGGGCCAGGTGCTTTCCAAAGACGTAGTACCGAAAGAGCGTGAGATATATCTGCTAGGGAAATATCAGTTCCCAAAGAGTCAAAATCAATGTAGTTAGAAAGAGGAGATAGAATGGATCAAAAATAGGAAAGAAGGTCAGAATTTTCTGTCAGTGATTCAGGAGTATAACGATTTTTATAAAAGGAATCAAATTCATTTAAAATATCCATATCTTTATAAATAGGCGTGCCAGCAGTACCCTGCAAACATTCTATTTTAGCTCTATCTTTTCTTACTTTTAGGTAACTAGCCAATAGCTTGCCCATTTAGTTTTGGGCACCATAATAACGGGAAATACTTTTAAGGAGGAAATTGGAAGCTGCATCAGTGGACACTTTATTAAAGGGGATTTTGGCGTCAATACGATTTTTCAAAGCAGATTCATTGTTAGAATGATAATACTTGTATTCTAATTGTTTAATTTTATTTAGTAACTGAGAGTACTAAGTTTCCAAAAATGTATTATTATAATAAAACCTCCGGCAGATGCTTTAAAGGAATACCAAACCATCACAAAAGGAGATTCTGAGATGTTGTTGATGGCAAAAAATTCTAAAGCAAAGGAATTACATTTCTGACAAAAATTAGGGTTGAGTAATAGGGAATTGGTAAAACGCCATCTTCCAGGATGCGGGGAAAAGGGGATCCAATCAATATCAACGAAAACAAGGGTGTGATTTGATATTAAGATTGAACCAATTTCAGAGGCATGTTGGGACAGGGATTTACTTAGGAAAAGCTATATTCTCTAGGGCCGGGGTGGCAAAGTCTCCAGATATCGACCAAAGCTTTACGCCGAACTGAGGAGACAATTTGAGCTTGCATTTTAGAAGGTGTAAACTTAAGAGTAGAGTGTTTATCTAGAATGGGATGTAGGAATTGATTTCAGTCAGCCCCGAATATTACGTAATCATCATCAAATGAAAGTAGTTTGTCTGATACAGCAGACTAGAAAGTTTTATCAATTGAAGTAGGACCATACACATTAAAAACAACAATGGGAATCTTATCTATAAGCAATTTAACAATAACCCAACATCCTTTAGCATCAGCTTCTTGATGAACAACAGAGATATAGATTTTTGGGAGACATAAAATCAAAACACCTTTCTTCTTACCTAGAGCCGGAGAATTAAACACATGACCTACCCAAGAAGCTGGGTAGGTCATGTGTTTAATTCTCCGGCTCTAGGTAAGCAGAAAGGTGTTTTGATTTTATGTCTCAAAAAGGGTTCAATATCATAAATATGCGACTCTTGAAGTAAAGCAATGTCAGTTTTCAGCTTTGCCAGGTGAGATAATACCCATTGCCTTTTAATAGGATTATTCAAACCTTTAATATTCCAGGTAGTAACCTGAAATGAAATTTAGTGGCAAAAGTATAAACAAACAGTATGCTTACAAGAAACAAAGCTAAATTGACTTTAAAAGTGTAGAAGGAAACACATTAAAGAAGAAAAAACAATTGTATTATGAAATAAAGTTTAAAAGAAGGTAAAGAGTAAAAAAAGTACAAAAACCTTATTTTAGAGGGAAGAACAGGGAAAACAGAACAGGTTAATAAGAAAGATAAAGAAAAAAGGAAGAATGAAAAATCAGAAGAGGAAAGGTCAACGAAGAAAGAGAAAAAGAAGTAATAGAAAATAGAAAAGAAGAGAACAAAGAACAAAAAGACAGTACAAGTCATACAATAATAGTTGAAAACAAAATGTCAAGCAAGGACGACATAAACACATACCTATAACACAAAACGAGAAATGGAGAATGGCGACACCAGAAGATGATGACGAAACCAGCAGAAACCCGGCGAACTGTGGTGGATTCAGGGATAGTACAATACATGGAGAGACCACAAGAGAGCATTCAATGAGAAATATTACATATGTGAAATAAAATTAAAAAGGGGAAAACAGGTGAGAAAGAAGAAACTAATATAACACATGAGGGCATTATAATGTAGCAAGAAGTAAAAGAAGAAAGAAAACTTTATAGTGCAAGAAGCAAAAAGATAACAGTCAAAGGGAGCAAGACAGACAAAATACAGTCAAATGAAACAAACAATTAGAGAGAACAAGTCAGGTATGTCCTGAATTGTCCATGGCCACAGCTCCTTGTTGACAAAGAAATTCTTGCGAAAGCTTGGGATCTTCATATGACGTAGTTCTGTCCTTATAGGTGACCTTGAAAATGCAGGGATGAAGTAACCTAAATCTGGCATTTAGGGAGCCCAGTTGAGGACAAAGGTCTAGAAATTGTTTGCATCGCTTTGTAGTAGCCTTGGCAACATCTTGGGAAAAATTAATTCAGTGACCCTCCCCCAAAATTAGCTTTTTGGATTCAACCACAGGCATGACTTGCATAAGATCGGTATACTGTAAAAAGAACATAAGTAAGAACATAATGACTCCATGAGGCATAGTTGAAATCTTGGGACCCAGTCGATGAGCTCTTTGAATTTTAAGGGTACGAGAAAGGAGATGTAGGAAATGGGTTTGCCAGGTCCCCGGGGGGTAGCTTGGACCGAGCATGCAGGCACCCGAAGCTTAGGTGTTAAGTGACTATACAACACCCACATCCACTGAGACAATGAGTGCACGCAAAGACTGAGTCCACACCTTAAAAACACATGCTTTCCATTTCTTGGCCATAAATACTTAAATAAATAAATATTAAATATTAAGTAACGGTAGGCCTGGTAACAGCCTTGCTCCTAGTCAGCATCTGCAAGGAATTCCCTTTTAAGACATTTAAATAACATTTCATTACTCAGCAGCAGTCACTTCGTCGCTGCAGTGATCCGCGTGTCAATAAATGGGGGGTAAACATTTCCTAGCTGCAAAGATAAGCCATTTATCAGCAAATGTAGTGCATTTCACAAGGCTGGAATAAAGCAGTTCAATAATTAGAAATAAGTGTTTCTTTTAGGTAAACTCCAACAGTTCATAAGATGGGCAACAGGCACTGATAACCTTTCCTGCCGGCAAAATGAGCGTTTCTTTTGGTCAGAATAGGCAGGACATTACTCTCAGGAGCTAAGCATGACAATTCCAATGACAATCAGGCCAGCACAACAGAATAACCTTTCCCCTACTAAGTGGTTAACTTTTCCCTAGGGGTAGTCACAAGAGCCCCTGGAAGGCTCCTCAAATGTCACAGGGCTCTGGCCCAGTCCACAGTACTTATCGGAGCCAACGGGGCCCAACTACAGTCTCCCACCGGGAGGGCGATCTTGGAGCCTCCCCGGGGGTTTACCTTACTTCTTCAGCCCCTTCTCGGGCCCTTACGGAGGTTCAGCACGTTGGGGATGATACCCGGAGGCATGCTCTCACTAGAGCGCTCTCCGGTGAAGTTGGGGACAGGCGGGGGCTCTGGTACTCTTCCAAGCCCCTTGTGCAGGTGTCAGAGCCGGTCCCGGTCCTCCCTCAGTTCTTGCAGGGACCGGGAACCAAATGGGAGGCCCAGGCGCCCAGCGACCACCAATAACAGAGAGGCTTGCGGGGCACAGCACACGGACTCAATCAGCACACGGCGGGCGGAGTCAACACGGGCGCCCCGTCACGTGATGCCAGATTCAGGCTTCAGGCCTAGCGAGGCCTACTGCGGCCTGACAAAATTTCACGGCGGCCCTCTCCTGGCTCTGGGGGCCGCCGAGGGGATGCAGAAGGCAGCGTTGGCGTCTCGGGGAAAGTGCCGGGCCGCGACAATGTCGGCGAGGCTCAGAGTGCTCCTGGGCTGAAGCAGTAAGTTCAGGGGCGAACTCGGTGGAAAGCGCGAAAAGGGGGCACAGCTGAGAAGCGCCTGGTAGCTAAAGCGCTTGGTCCTCATAGCGCTTTGGGGGCAATTCACGATCGTGCCTCGGGCAGCTCTCTTTAGGACCACAGAGGGTCTCCATGCAGTAGTGCTTCTCAGGGGGGCACAGCGCTTGCCAGTCAGTAGTTCACAGCGCTACTCAGGGGCACCTTAGGAAATTACTGGATAGGGGAATCAGAACAGAGTTGCAGGTCAGATAGCCCAGGACAGGCCACACGACAGTGGCAAAACAGCAGAGGGGACCCAGGTGAAGTCAGGGAGCGCAGGGGGCGACACAGCGCCAATACCTGGTTGATTCTCCACCAGTCCTGTGGGCAGTGAGAAGGTCTTCTTGGCGCTAGCTGGTTCCTACGCCCTTGATAGAAGTTACTTGAAGAGAGGGGGGGTTTGAGTTGAAGGCTTGTCAAGTTTCCTTAGCAGATCACTTCAAGTGGTCCCTGGGTTCCCCTCCCACTGGGCCAGATCAGTGGGCTAGTTCAGTGTTCCTCACACACCTTGGTGGGCAGCGCCTAAACCCTGTCACCCCCAGTTGCATAGGTTCCTCACTAGGCCCTACTGCCTAAGTCTCCTGCCTAGGGTCCCCAAGGTCAGTGATGCCCCAACTGACTAGAAAGTTTCCCTCCCTTTCCTTTTATAGCGTCAGTTGGCAGTGGCAATTGGTGTCCACTTCCCTATTCTGGAAGGTTCCAGGAGCTTCCTCACTCTAGATATGGGCAGGCTGGCAGGCTGGTATTGCAACAATGTTTAAGGGTTCCAGCCACCTCCTGGCTACTAGAGTGGACCTATAAAGACCACGCGGTAGTAGCAGGGGTCAGTGGCAGCCATGTTAGGGGAAGAGAGCACCTGCACCTTGGCATTGATAAGCAATGGGAAGGTGCCCAGAGACCTAAGGCCAACAAAAAGTAGGTGGGAAAAATTAGGCAAAAGCGAAAAAAATGGGGAAGACCACCCTAAGGCTGACAGGTCTAACAGGAGACATTTCCAAAAGTTTTGGCACAAAGTTCTGAAAGAAAGTCGTTGGGTTTGAGCCTTCAATGCTTTCCGGAAGACCATCAATTCGAAGATTATTCCTACGATTTTGATTTTCCAAATCCTTGGTTTGCTTCTTGAGTAGAGATATCTCAGACTCTAAATCAGTGATACAAGAAGAAGAGGACTGAAGGAAGTCCATTTTTTGCTCCACCACAGACACACAGGACTCCAATGAAGACCACTTTTCATCTAAATGGTGAAGAGTTTTTTTAGTGCCTTCAATGAAGGGTTTCAGAGCACGAATTTCCCCAAGAATAATGTCCATGGCAGGTGAGGATGAGCTCACCGGGACGGGAGGGTCTTTCTTTGTTCGTTCCGTTGAAATCTTTGGAACTTTGCTGGGAAGATGCGCCTTTGGAATGGCGCCTGTTGGTAGGTCAAGTTTTTGAGAAGAATATTCCTCCATATCATTGAGAGCGGAGTCAGAATCCAAGTGAACTGCAGTCTTCAGTGGTTGAGTAGAGGAGCTGAGCTTGAGGTTTTTCAGCCTTCCCAAGGGGGGTTCTACGAAAGAATCCAGATAACCGCTACTTTAACACCAGGACTCCTCTGAGGTAAGTGATGCAACAATAAAAGGTAAATCAGCAACTCAGAGGAAAGGTAATGAGTGGTTTAGCAAGCCATGACCAATTCACTAGAACTAGAATTCACTAGAACCCTCGTGTAAGGTCAAAAGATTACTCAAGGTCGTAACATGAAAGGTTAATATGCACAATAGCATTCCAACATTTTCAGAACTTTCAAAGCCTTCAAAACCAGAGGAGGATAGAAATGGAATGAGAAGACAGACTTGTGGTGTATCCAAGAGGAAAAAAAAGAAAAATATTGAGGAAATGGGAGGGTCACAGGAAGGCTTATAGAAATTCCCAAATGCTTCCAGGTGTCAGCAGTGAAAGATGAATAAAAAGAGGAGCCAGGGATATTGAATTGAAATAAATAGATAAATAAATATTGGGCATAGGACAAACGTTGCCGGCGCAAGCTTAGAAATGGCATGACTGAGTGCTCCCGAGGCGAGCGAGGTAATAAGGTGCAGCAGTCACAAGATGGCGTCCGCTCTGAGGAGAACCAACGCAGTAAATAAAGTTGCCAAAAAACGGGCCAAAAGTCCCATTTTCCCGTGTACGAATGTGGCACGCTGTGTCAGGAAGGCACACACCTAATTTTGCAGAGATGACAGGGGCTCAATCAATCTGTGAAATGCTGCGGCCGGAGTTCTACACGTTATTCCTCACTCTTAGTCATTTACACAGTGCTTCTACCTGCTTTCCGGTTGCAGATGTAATTCCTCAATTTAGGTCCTCTAGACAGTGTTGCTAGCTGCTTCTCTGGTCAACATCAGTAAGTCCGTTAGGAAGTGCGTCTAGCTGCTTCTCTCGTCCCGCCAGTGATCCCTATTTCTAAGTCATCTACACAGTGCTTCTACCGGCTTCTCTGGTTTCATTAGAAATTCTTCATTCTAAGTCCTCTAAACAGTGCTGCAGCTGCTTCTCTTGTCCCAGTGGTAATTCCTCATTCTAAGTCTTTTAGACAGTGCTGCTAATTCCAACCCGTTAGCGGGTTATCGAAAGCCAAGTATGGCCGTCTGGTAGTGGGGTAAAAGGAGGAATACGGGCGGGTTCGTCCGTAGTGGAGTGGAACCTGTAATAAAAAAATGAAGCCAGGTATTGGTATGGGCGAGGGTTGGAGAAGGCAATCCTGCATGGTATCGCCTCTCCGACATACTCCTTCGGCGAGAGACGAGCAACAACGTGGACCCTGAACCGCCAGGTATTTCAGCACCTACTAATAGAATGGTGAGGCGATACCATACAGGATTGCCTTCTCCAATCCTCGCCCATACTGATACCTGGCTTCATTTTTTAATTACAGTTCCACTGCACTATGGACGAACCCACCCGTATTCTTCCTTTTACCCCATTACCAGACGGCCATACTCGGCTTTCGATAACCTGCTAACCGGGTTGGAATTATCACTGGTCTTGTAGTAAGTGTGCCTGCCTCCCCCCTGATGAGATTTACAATTGGTGAGACACATATGTGCCAGACCCCCCTTACTGACTGTAGTTTTTTTCTTATTTTTACTCTTTACCCCGAGATACTCGCAGCACGCGCTTTAAATGTAGGCTGCCTCCTTGTCACCTCGCACCATCTCTTATCACATTTTCACTCGCATACGCCATTTTCACCTTGTATCCCACCATCTCTAGCTCAAGCGTAGACTGTGATTATGATCATTTAGCCTTGTATTACCACAAATTATTCTGCCAGTTAGACATTTATGAATTTCAGCTCCTGACTCAATGGACACTTAATCGCATATATCGTCTTGGCATAATGCTGGTCCCTGAACAATGGAACTGTTTTTTCAAAACGTCATTTTATCTTGTATGTCACACTCACCGCGCACGTGCACTCACTGGTACTAGGAATGTTTTCCTTGACAAATTAAGTACTTATATTAGAGACAATTTAGACAGCCAATCGAACTTTCCATTCTGTCATTCTGGTCCCAGAACTCTGGTTGAATCTGTTTTTCTTAACACTAATTGTTCTGTATTCGACACAATCGTCGCAAGCGTACCCCCACTTTTGCACCTCATTCCGGGTTTTAGTAAAATTTTGAGACCTACGTGTTTACCTCCGCTAGAATATTTATTTAATACCTTATTTTGTGATGCCTACATATTCCCTGAGAAGCACTATTTGTGTATGCTGGCCAGGTGAATCACACATTATACCCTGCCCAGTTTTTTCATTCCTTGCGAATAACTACTTTTGTATGCCTTCCAAGCGAATTAAAAACTCCAGATACCATGTTCCCATCCAACTGTACATCATAACATATGCTTTTTCATATTCTGTTAGCTCCTCCCCCGAATTTTGCAGGTCTCCATAGGGTTTCCACTTTAAGTAGGGTGTTACTTAAGCCACCTCACATTAGGTATTCTCACTATGCTTTTCATTAATTTGTTGTTATTTCTGTTTTTTGATAACAACCATATATTCTCTCACGCCATATTGTTTCCCAGCCCTGAAGAGTCACAGGCATTGACCTGTTGACGAAACACGTGTCGGCTGGCGTTGTTTTTCACATGAACATCTTCACATAAAACATCCCTTAAGAAAACCACCGGTGTCGACCACATCATTGTACACAAATATATTAACTTTTGATTCTATACGTGTGCCCAGGATTGTGTTAAAAAAAGCATGTAAATGCATAACAGAGTCAACTGCACAGTAACATGGAGGGAGCCGGAGTAAGGACAAATGTCACCCAATATTCATTCAGGAGGTTCCGTGACTTGCAGTGCACTGAGGTAGGGACACTTAAGATGAGCGCGCTCATGTGCAGGAAATGCTAGGATTTTGTCCCTTCGTGTTAGTCCTGATGCAGATGCAGTGGGGTGTGTTACACCTGCATCGACTTTCTCATTAATGATCCAGGTCTCCAACACTGCCTGAGGTGACAGTTGCGCCAGCAGTCCACAGCGCCATACCTAGTAATGGTTCCGGGTGTGTAGCTTGACTACCACCTCCAGTCTGCATTCCTGCCTTGGGATGTTGCCTTCTGCCCTCCTATTGTCTGTGCCATCTCCCGTCCGCACACTTGACACATCTTCCTCATAATAGTCCCAGGTCTTCCCCACTGCATAAGGTGACATTGCTGTACATTATCTGCACAGCACAAAAGTCGATCACTAACTGACATTGGCTTGCAAGGCACTGAGTCACTGGCACCTGGAGTGCTGAGCAGGTTATCAGGCCCATGATGGCATCCATGACAGGTCTGAGCAATTCCGTAAGTCTGTCACGACCACCGTGTTGACTGTGGCAGATGGCTGTTGGAGGAGGTCCTTGCAGGGGTGGCGTGTGCCTCCTGCAGTGATGCCACGTCCGATTGGTCAAGACTCAATTTGGTGTGTGAGCCCTGGTGAGACGCTGTTGGGACCAGAGGCTGTGTTCAGCGCAGGGCCACAGAGAAATGGCCTTGATGACCCCAAGGCCAATGCTTCAGGGGCCATCCAATATCTCAGAAGAATGGGTCCCTGACGAGTACAGTGTTTGTGGCCCCAGATGCACAGCCGCCGGCACAGGCACCCAGCCACGGGACGGTGACTTGCGGTGCAGTCAGATGGGCCAAGCGACCTTAGCGGGTCACCATCAATGTCTGAGGTGTACGTTGCGGAGGGTTTCAGGGGTCAGTGGAAGGTATCCTCCAGGGCATGACGCCTAAAGGTTTGATTTTATCCGGAAGCAGCAAATTCAGTATCAACTACATGAGGATGAAAACTGCCCCCTAGGGTAGTCCTTGCCCCTTCATCCATGTGTTGCAGGCTGGTGTTGAACAGGGTTAATGGCCCCACGTGTCACAGGCTGGCGTTGAACAGGGTTAGTGGCACCATGTGTTGCAAGTAGCCCTTATGAAATTATGCCTCACTGATCGGGTGTGGCCAGGTGCTGTTGCCGCTGGGGCAGATTTGGGGTCACTGCCATTCATGACTCAGTACACAGTTTCACATATGGGACCTACTGGGCCGAAGAGCAGGCCTGAGGCAGCAGTAGAGTGCGTCAACGAAAAAGTAGTGAAGCGGCCCTATGCCGTGGAGGCCGTGATGGTCTGAGGAGGCTACCAAGGTCACGGGACTCGGGCCTGGAGCTTGCGCTGGCACGTGGTGGGCTCTCCTTGACACACCCCGGTGCCCTGCATAGCCAGTGAGGACTGGCTATGCAGGGGTAAGCCTGAAGGGTTCGTGGTCCAGCGTCTCAGGGTCCGGCAGGGACACAGCGTTGCAGGCAACTCGGCTCTAGAGGACGGTGCCGGCTTCATGGCAGAGTGAGAGGCGTTACCCTTGCAGAGAAGTTGGGCTTACCAGAAGAGGAACATGCCCAGGGCTACGTACTTCTTATTCACACCCCTATGCTGGCCTGGCTTATGCTGGGTCATCTCACTCTGGTGATGCTTAGGGGGGGAGTAACAGGCAAGATTTCCACGAGGTTCCCCACTGACTGTGTGACATGGTTGTGTCCACTGCCCACTACACTCCATACACCAGAGGTGTATGACACCAATAATATGGGTGTGTGCTGCATACTGTGGTTTGTCCAGCACATCTCCGCCACTCTTGGCATTGTGTATTTTTCCAATCATGGTACTACTGCATCCTTCACACATGCCTGGTTGCCACCTCTCTACACCTTTGGCTGTTTTGTGGCTCAGGTGCCGTGCCATTGATGGCTCATGTTCATGGCTTGGCTAGGTGACCATTGTGAGTTGTTCTGCCGTGTCTGGTGGGTGGGCATGTTGTTGTGCATATTGTATGTGATTTTGTGACATGTGTATTCCCAGAGTTGTGATTTGCATGGTTGTGGAGTTGAGGTGAGTGGGGTGTTCCTTTGGAACTTGCCAAGGGGCTGTGCATTTCCCTTGTTCCCATCCTTGGCACGCTGGTTGAGGATCGACTGTCAGAGGAGGATGGAATCCTGCATACTGGCTGTGTATTTGGAGGTGACATTGTTGGAGGTTCCACAGTATTCTGTTGTTGCCTGCACATTGATGTTAGTGTGTGCTTCCTGTTGCAGTTATTGTGTGCTGTGTCACCATGGGGCATGTAGGAAGGGGGAGTCTCTAGTTGGCGCAGTGCAACACTAGCGACAAGCAGGGACTCTCCTCTTCCTCGTCAGGGCTGAGGGTTACCTTCCAGACAACCTCTGCTTACCCTCTAGGTAGTGTGGCTTAAGCAGTCGTAGGCTAATCTTTGGGGCACATAGGGTTAAACACTTGCAATATTACACCTTCACAACCAACCCACCACACAAGGAGACCAAACTGTATTCTGTAAAAATATATATCTTTATATAGATTTTAAGCAGGCTTGTGAATACAGTTAACGCACTTTAAGGTATCGGTTCCAAATTACTTAGTTCAAGTTGCAACAGTTCTTTATAGCAATACGCGTTCTTTAGGGCCTTCAGGCCGGTTCGACAAAGTTCTTGTGGAGCGGGCGGCTTCCAGGGGAGCTGTCCCACGTGGCGTTGCCTTCCCGGGATCGCTGTTCGTTGCGGCTCTCAGCCGAGCAGGTCACGAGTCATCCGGGGCAGCGGTGCTCTGTGGCGGCAGGGTCCTTCCTGTGGCGTTCGCTCCAACCCTGGAGGCGGTGGCTGTGTGGTGGCGGCAAGTGGCAGTACGGTCCTCAAGTGCAGGACGTACCCAGCCAAGTGCTGGTGCAGCTGGGCGCTCACAGCTGAGCTGTCGGGCAAGATACCGACTCAGTGGACTCTCACAGGGCAACTGTCCGTCTTTGCAAGTGGATTGGCTGCTCGTGGCGCAGTCAACTCGAGAGCTCGGACGGGACGGGTCCTCCTTCGCTTTGCTCTCGGGCTCCCGGTGCAGTTGCGGTCACGGTGTTCGGGCCAGCGGCGGCTGGACCTCACTTTGCTTTCGCTGTTGCTTTGGGCCCCGGTCACGGTGGTCAGGTGGATGTCGTTGCCTTGGAGGAGATTCCTCCGTCGGTACTGCAGCGATAAGCAGCACACACAGTCGCGTTCTTCAGGGTGTAGCGCCCACTGGTCCTGGGGCGCTGGTCAGGGGGCAAGTTCACCGCAAGCCCTTGGAGATCTCTTAGCAGAGTTTGGCACAAAGTCTTGTAAAGCAAAAGTCTCTCGTAGTCTTTCCTTTCTCCTCTCCTTCGGCAGCAAGGCACCAGACACAGGCAAGAGACAGCACCCTTCCTTGTCCTTCACGGTCCTTCTCGTAGGGCAGAGTTCCTTCTGTAGCCCAAACCGGATCTAATTTTCAAGGAGCAGGGCTCCTTCTTTTATAGGGCATTTCTTTTGTTCTCGCAGGCCAGGGGGGCCTTTGCATAGCCACTTTCAGTCCTTGAGTACTCCGGCGGGTGTAATCTGGCTTCTGCTTTCAGTGTGAGGGGCAGGCGCATCAGACGCCCTACAGGAGGTGGAGCCAGCATTGTGCGGACAGGGGCAGCCAGAGTACCTTGTGGATGGGGCTTCGCCCTTCCTGGGCCAGATGTCGGCTGAGTCATCAGTCGCTCCCCAGGAGGGTGGAGCCAGCATTGTGGTGGCAGAGCACAGCAAGATCCAGAGTCAAGAGCCACTCCTACCTCCCACTAAGGTGTAATCTGCGCATTCACCACCTGCCCTCTCCCCAGCCCTGTCACTCACACATCCCAGACAGTCAGATACACATACCAGCAGAGGCGGGCTGAAATGGTTAGGCAAGCAAATGCTAACTTTCTAAAAGTATTTGCAAACACAGGATACTAAAACAAACTTGACTACAAGAAATATTTTATCATCCTGAGTTCAGGCATACTAAACTTGACTCACTACCATGCTCTTTGAGCCTGCTGGGATTATAGCGTGTAATAATTCCAACAGCTCAGTCTGGCCTAATGGAGCAGGTAGCCTTCAATAGTGAGCTACGATTTTGGTTGTAAGTCACTACTAGGACATGCCAAACACATCAGGGCTTGTCCTACCTTACACCTACAACGCACCCTGCCCGCAGGCCTACCATAGGGGTGACTAATATGTAGTCAAGGGAAGGTTCGGGGGCTGGCAAGTGGGTGCACTTGCCCAGCTAGCGTGACAGTACGAGACCGCACGCGGGTTCTGCGGGCGCAGTTCCCAGACATATCTTTACGGCTGCTACGGTGGGTGGTGCAACCAGCGCTGCAGGCCCACCAGCAGTATTGGCATCTACAAGCCCTGGCACTCCTAGTGCACTTTACTAGGGACTAACAGTAAATCCAATGAACCAATCATGGATACCAATCACATGTACAATTTACAGTAGGGAGCACTTGCACTGCGGCACGGGTCAGCCGTGGCGCAGTGCCCTGAGTATCGGAAAACCAGCAAAACATCGGAGGCACATCAGCAAAAAGTGGAAGGGAAACTCACGCCAAGGTGCCAGGTCTAACAGGGCACAGGTAGGACATGTGTGCTGTGGATTGCCCCCAACACGTGCGTGCATCCGGATATGGCGTATGTTCCTTGCTTGGTCTCCAGCGGATCCTGTGCATTGTGTAGGACGTATAGGGACTGGGGTACCAGGATGATGGTGATGTCCATGACAGGTGTTTGGGATTTGGATGTGGATGGCGGTGAGACTCCCTTGACTCTAGCGGGTGTTGGTTGGGGGTACCATGGGCCAACAGGTGCAGCCCAGCCAGCAGCTTGGTGTGGGGGGATGTTGTGTTGGTGCCGTAGGCCTGTTAGGGGATGATGGTCAGGATGCATTGGATGGTTGTCCCTTTCAGCCTGTGGTGGACGGTGACTTTATCAGGTGTTGGTTCTGTGTGGCTGGTACGCTTCCTGGGGTTTCGCTGTCTTTGTCTGAGCTGCGTCCGTGGTGGTCCGGGGGGGTGTTCCTAGTGTGGGTTGGGGTCCTGGGGGGGTGTTGTGGCCCTCATGGGTGTCCGGGCCGCATAATGAGTGGCCCCATGGCATCTATTGCCCTTCCGATGTGTCCCTGAGCTGGTCTCCCTTTTGTGGTGCAGGCTGCTGTCCACCTTTACACCAGGTCAGAGCAGGTGTACATTTCCTACTGCTAACGCGCCTTATCGCCTGTTTTGTGTTTTTATCGCTGATGTGGCTGGTTATTGAGAATGTTGTGGTGTGATGTTTTTGTGGCTTTTGGTACGGGAACGCCCACTCCGCATCTCATTAGCGATAGTTTTGCGGGTCCTCTGTGGCTATGTTTTTGCGGCTGCTATTGTGGGTGGGCTGGTGTGTGGGCTGTTTACACCAGCTTGTAAATGGGGAGGTAAATCTATCATGACTTTGGTTGCGATAAAGTGCGGTTAATTTTGCAGAAACTCCTTGTGAATATGGCCCTAAGTCTTCTAGACAGGGCTGCTACTCTGGTCTCATCAGTAACTCCCACATTCTAAGTCTTCTAGACAGTGCTGCTACTCTGGTCTTGTCAGTAACTCCCCCATTCTAAGTCCACTAGGCAGTGCTGCAGGTGTGTCTCTGGTGCCCATTTGTAATTCCTCATTCTAAGTCCTCTGGACAGTGCTGAAGCTGCTTATCTGGTCTCGTCAGTATCTCCCCCATTCTAAGTCCTCTAGACAGTGCTGCAGCTGCTTCTCTTGTCCCAGTGGTAATTCCTCATTCTAAGTCCACTAGGCATTGATGTTAGATCCTTCTCCGGTCCCAGTGATAATTCCTTATTCTAAGTCATCTAGACAGTGAAGCTAGCTGCTTCTTTGGTTCTGTGGGCAAATCCTCATTCTAAAAATTCCAGACCGTGCTGCTAGCTGCAACTCAGACCCCCTCAGTAATTCCTCATTGCAAGTATTTAGGATGGTGCTGCTACTCTGGTCTCGTCAGTAACTTCCCTGGTAAGTCCTCTAGCCAGTGCTGCAGCTGTGTCTCTGTTCCCACTGGTAAATCCTCATTCTAAGTCCACTAGGCAGTGCAGTAGCTGTGTCTTTGTTCCCAGTGGTAATTCCTCATTCAAAGTCCGCTAGGCAGTGCTGCTAGCTGCTTCTCTGGTCCCAGTGGCATTTCCTCATTCTACGCCCTCTAGACAGTGCTGCTAGCTGCTACTCTGGTCCTGTCGGTAATTTATCATCCTAAAAATTAAGAACTGTGCTGCTAGCTGCAACTCTGACTCTGTTGGTAATTCCTCATTCTATGTCTTCTGGACAGTGCTGCTACTCTGGTCTTGTCACTAACTCCCCCATTTTAAGTCCTCAAGGCAGTCCTGCAGCTGTGTCTCTGGTCACAGTGGTAATTCCTCATTCTTTGTACTCTACACAGTGCTGCAGTTGCTTCTCTGGTCCAGTCGGTGATTCCCATGTTTTAAATCCTCTAGCCAGTGATCCAACTGTGCCTCATTTTACGTTCTCTGCGCAGTGCTGCTAGTTGCTTCTTAGGTCCCACTGGCAATTCCTCATTCTAAGTCCTCCAGACAGTGCTACAGCTGCTTCTCTTGTCCCAGTGGTAATTCCTCATTCTAAGTCCTCTAGACATTGATGCAGCGGCTTATCTGGTCTTGTCAAGAACTCCCCCATTCTTATTCCTCTAGAGAATGCTGCTAGCTGCTTCCCTGGTCCCGTCAGTAACTCCCCCATTGAAAGTCCTAGGCAGTGCTGCATCTCTAGTCCCAGTGGTGAGTCCCCATTCTAAGTCCTCGAGACAGTGGTGCAGCTGCTTCTCGGGTTCCAGTGGTAATTCCCAATTCTTTGTCCTTATTACAGTGCTGCAGCTTGAACTTGAAGAAAACTAAGGTGGTCCGCCTGGTAGACCCCACAAAAAAGAATCACTTGTGGTGCATGGAAGGGAAAAAAGTCGAGAAAAGTCAAGCCTTATAAATATTTGGGATTTAACGTGGAGTATGAAATGAAAGGCAAACAACACATAGAGTCGAAGCATATAAAAGCGCAATCTTTGAACTACAGTTTTAAAACTTTAAAAACAAAACTATGCTGTCCCTCATTCAGGCATCTGTTAACTGTGATGAGTGCTCAGATAATGCCAACAGTGAATTATGGAATGGAAATGCTGAAAGAACAAGGCATTTTAAATACAATTCAAACAAAATCGCTGTTTGGTCCAATGAAAACAGCACCCCCAGCACAGGTGCACCTGGAGTTTGGATTGCTGAATCAAAAATATATATGCAAAGGAGCTTTAATAAAACTATGTTGGGGACTACGCGCATCGGAAAGAGGGTCAAACAATATTATGTGCTGGCAGGGCAAAGAGGAGCAAATAAAGAAAAACAAAAAAGATTCCTGGGGGCTACACCTAAAACAGGCAATAGAGGAACAATAGAGGAACTGGGAATACGAGAAGTTTGGAGCGCAAGTATTGGGAAACTGTAGCATACACCAATAAAGCATGGAGAAAGGTGTATTCAAGATTACGTTTATTGTCAACAAGGACCCGCGGTAGCGGGATAACAACCAGCATTAACATGTATCAGCTGTCATCTGTCACCGGTATACCAGTGACGTCACCTATATACAGAATGTGTTACCATGGTGATGAGGTGTGACGCTGCACAATAAACAGTTCAGGTGCTCGCAAACGCTTTACACCGCTTCAGTTGCGAACTAAACTCGAACTTTAACAAATTCACGCGGAGCCGAGCAAAAGCGTTTCCTGTCACTGATCACTCTTCATTAGTAATCTTTTAGTCAGCAGCGCTTGCATCCTCATCGTACTCACTCCGTTATGCCTTAACTTCTCTCCCGCATTTTCTTATCAATCTGGTCACGATCATCAATCATCGCCGACCTCAGTGTTTCCGCCGGCCCTTGTTGAAAGAACCCTCGTCGCCAATTGTAGCATACACCAATAAAGCATGGAGAAAGGTGTATTCAAGATTACGTTTATTGTCAACAAGGACCCGCGGTAGCGGGATAACAACCAGCATTAACATGTATCAGCTGTCATCTGTCATCGGTATACCAGTGACGTCACCTATATACAGAATGTGTTACCATGGTGATGAGGTGTGACGCTGCACAATAAACATGGAAAACATACTAACATGTACGACAGAAACAAGCCTTTGATAAGGCAATACAAGTCACAAAGAAGCACCTCTCATATTTAACAGATACAATCAACCTGGCACTCAGAAGACATGCCTGGACAGTGATCAATTCCTACAAAAAATACAGCCCCAGGAATACCCTGCGGCATACTTTACATTCAAAATAAAACAGCAGTTCATGCAGTACCGCTGTGGAAAATGGGGGATAAAAGATCTAAGGCCATCTTGGAAGGAACAGTTAGCGAATAAGGAATGCCGCCTATTCAAATACAAAGAAAAGAAAATAGCTCATTTTTTTTGTATTTGCCCAAGGTATCTGAAAGAAAGGAAACAAATGCTGAAAGGAGTTTTTAGAGAGCAAGAAATACGTACATATAGGCAAGCAGTGACGTTTTCACTGGACGGCAAGTCAATACCTCTTATTTTTCTGGGAGTAAAATTTGTAATATTAGCCTGTTGGCTGCTGCCGACGGCCAACGGTCGTCGCGTGCACTACCTTGATAGTGCTGCGCACGTCCATTGGCCAACGCTGCCCCACCCGATTTTCGAACGTTCAGCACTGGAGCCGAACGTTCGGTGCAACCAACGGGTTAAATATGAATGCTTTAGAATAATTAATATCAGCCCCTTGTACTACAAGAAACTAATGAAAAGCATCAAGGAAAACAATACATTTTGCACAAAGCTTTAGCACTTTAACTCAGGGTCTATGATACGTACAAGAGAAGAACTAAAACTTCCCAGGACAATAAAAATGACGACCCGTCATCTGAACCGAAACGCATTGCAACATAATAACATCTCACATTTTAATGGATGACTCCATTTCGTTTTTTGATTACATTTTAAAAGGGATTTGTAAGATTTTGTCATTTTAGGGCTTTTTTATTAGGCAATGGTCAATTTGCTTAAAGTTTCTGCACTTTAAAATAAGGGGTCAATATTAAGAATAACAGAAAATGGTAATTATGTTAGTCAAGGACTTGCAAGACTTGCACTGAAAAATGTTCATAATTTCTTTTTAAGCATATAAGACATTTTATGATGTAAATTAAGGAGTGTACTTTTGTGTAATGATTTTTATTGATTATAGACCTGAATGAATCAATATAAATACAGTGCTGCCACTGCATCTCTTTTCATAAATCCACTGTACTCTTAACCAAAACACATAGGTAAAATACATTGTCATTTACAAGGCCAATAGCTCAAACTCTCAAAAATGTGTGACCTTTTGCATTGTAAATGCTTGTTTTAACACAGAAAACCATATATACACATGTATTTAAAGTATTTTATTCAGGAAATTTGTAGTATTATTGTTATAGCTTTCATTTTACTAATGGTCAATATGTATTGTCAATATATGTGCAGGTTATAAAACAAATATTCTTGCCTATCACATTTAACCTGCTGTTCTGTTATGAAGACAAGTCTGTTTTAAAATAAGTGTAAAAAACTAATATTATTGAAGGCTCCTTTGGAGTGGACTCACCTGGGAGTCAAATGCTGCTGGTGCAGTCCTGCTTTGATGACTCTCCTTCAATTGATTACTTCCATCGGGGTGAGTTCAGTCCATAGGAGTCCTCAATAATATTTGTTATATATACTTATTTAAATGCTGTTTTATCTTCATTGCAGGTCAGCAGGTTAAATGAAACAAGCAAGAATAATTGTTTTATGCCCTGCACCGTTATAGAGTCATTTCTTGAAAACAGTGGGTATTTATATTTTCTGACCAGTGTTTAAATCAAAATCACTGGGACTCATGCATAGTTTTATATACGACTTTACCTTCATTTTGAATTTTTTTTATTACATCTAGGTTCTATTCTTATCTCCCACACTAATGGGGAGGGAACCACGATTCAAAGTCTACTGCCCGTGATTTATGGCCTAAGAGAGCGCAGACCTTCCCGCCCGGTTTTATGCCCTGAGAGAGAACAAATCTCTTCATCTATTTCTATTGCGCACAATGAGAGGACTTTTCCTGTTACCCCGTGGAGATTTAAGTACCATATGAACGATTACTTGAGCTTTCATACTGAACAATAGGGAGAACCATAGGGAAAGAAAAATCAACACAGTCTATTGTCATCCTAATAAAGTTAGCTAAGAATTTCCTTTGGATTACTAGTGATACATTCATATTTACGGATCTCTTTGTCCTGATCAACTGTTGTTGCACCTTCTTATTCTGTCCTGATGATGCCCCTGTTTTAAATAATTGTTTTAAGGGGTCGAAACGTTGACAACAATTCTATGTGGACTGGTTTTAAATTGTGAATGTTTCTAGTAACTCTCATAGAGTCCCTGCCATAACAATGTCTTGTCATAATAACTCATATGTATATATTTTATATATCACGCAAGCACACCACCTAGTGACTTTACTCACTTTCACAGCACCGATAATCTACAGGAGACAATGGCGGCTAATCCGCCATGGCGGAGAAGCGTTGCCCACTGCTTTTAAGCAGTGAGAAACATAAAATGATAATAACTTTATGTTATTATCATTTTATGCTTCATTTTCTGCTTTTGCAGGCGGAGGGTGGGCGGGGTGGGGATGCTCTGCTCTCCTAATAGGGCATGGGAGGATTAGTTTGCCCACTCTTAAGTGTGCAATGGCTGTTTGGTTGGCCCTCTCAAGCAGCCCACACCAGTAATGAGCACTTTCCCCCTTCTCTTGCAGGCTGCACTAACCGCCTGTCTGTTGCATCTGCTTCCCAAAGGTGATTGTTTTTGTTTTTGACAGATTTATTTTGAGTAAATTATCTGTTTTGTAGAAAAGCAGCTGGTCAAGTAGTTTCTGTAGACCGACCCTTGTGTGGCTAAGTAGCACAAGGTCATCAGCGTATAACAGATTTCTGGTACGGGTTCTGTCTATTTGAGATGGGTGAAATATAATATTGTCCAGTGAGTGAGATAGATCTGAGATGAAAAGATTAAAAAGGAGAGGGGCCAGCACGCAACCTTGTTTGACTCCACTTGTAGTCTGTATTTTCCTTGAGACGTGGGAGCCCTCTCACAGCTTTATTTGAATCCAGGTGTTTGAGTGGAGTTGAATTATGGCTTTTAAAAGGCCCGGCGGTATTCCCCAGTTCTTTCATTTTTGCCATCGGCGGCACCACGGCTCCCGATAAAAGGCCACTTTAAAGTCGACGAAGCAGCAGTGAAGTTGTATACTTTGACCTGCTGCTTTTTCCATCAACACGGATAATGCATGTAGGTTGCTGGTAGTTCCTGACTTGGCCATGAAGTTGGTCTGGGTAAAGGGGTGGTTCCCTGTTGATTCTGCCTGTGACGACAGCTCTTCCAGTAAAATACTAGCATAGCATTTAGATTCGACATCGAGAAGAGCTATCATCCTGTAATTTTTGGGATCGTTTCTCCTACCACCTTTATAGATGGGATAAATGTGATAGATAATGGGTCCTTTCCACAACTCAAGGATATTATGGTTGAGCTGGCAGTATACAAACAGGGGAGCCAGGTGTCAGGTTTACATCCGATTTGAACAGGGCCTTGGGAAGGCATTTAGGACCGGGAGCTCCTTCTGCCCTGGCTTTAGTAATTGTGTGAACAATTTTGTGTCAGAGAGCTTCTGGGGCTGTCAAAATCTCAGTTGTAGTGTTGTCTGGCTTGTCCTTTCTGTCCTTTCTGTCAATTGTAGTCGCTACCTCAGCTTGGTTGGCTAGATTGTCGTTCCAAGTCTTGCCTATGCTAGTGGTTCGAGGGGTGGTGGCACTGGTTCAATTGAGGCAAGGGGGCTGGGATGAGCTTCCTTTGGTGTGTACAGACACATGTACATCACTCATTCCAACTCCTTCTACCTCCCAAATCCAATTCTCTCCCACCCTTCCTACCTGTACCCTACCTCCTATATTCAGCTCTTCCCTATCTTTAACCCCTGTCAAACCTAGACCCACCCCTTCCAAGAAAGGTCCTTGAGGGGCCTTCTCTTTACCCAATAGTTGCCCCTTCCTGAGGAGGTTACTGTTTGGCAGTATTAGAAGGCATGTTTTGGGCAACAGTACAACAGCCTGTTGTGTGGAAAAACCTTATGTATTACCCTTTTTATGTTTTAACATAAAGAAAAATATATGAGAGAAGTATCTGATTTATTGATAAAAAACAATTTCCATTTGACAAAGTTTGTCCTATCATTATTTTTTATTTATAATTGATTCATTCCTAGAAATGTTACTGATGGAAATGTGAATTATATATTTGTAGTTACAAAATATGACAGGAAATACAACAGTTGTTTTAACTGTCTCATTTGTAAAATCCATACACTAGTGGAAAACATTTTTTATGGACATTTCAATTTTGGTGCAAGCATTCATCATGATAATGGACAGTTACACCAAAAATATATTTTTAAATTATTTGTTAAAGTGTTAATACAGGTGTATTTATTTGAAGTGCTAAAAATAAACACATATGCATATCACCTTACAAAACTAAAGAAACAATTCAAATTTGATAAAATACATAACATGCACAAGACAAGAGGAAATGTTACATTAATAAACCTATTAAATGGTTTAAGTTTAAAATTAACATTAATTTTAAAGTTATTTTTTTTTAAAGTTTCAACATATCTAGTTCCATTTCTATATTATATTACATTTTAACTATCCCAATAATGTGTAATGCATATGTTTATAATTTGATAGTTTACTGAAATTCATTAAACAACCCGGTATGGTCACTTTAGATTTTTTGATTGATGTCAAATTTAGAGTAAGTGTCCGTTATTATGAAGGCAGTTGCAGCAAATTTAAAAACACAATAAACTTATACAGGTGTGTTTCTTTAGATTTCTTAAATGACAACATTATACACATATGAATTACACATTAGTTTTGTATTGCTTGTAAGATAGATTTAAAACTCAGGAGTCCAGAGCTTATGTAAAAAGACAAGTCAAAATGTAACAAGTGAAAAAGAAGCTTACCTTCGATTCCGGCAACAACAGAGTTAATTTGCTTTGTGGTCAAGTAGCAGCCCCGAAGGAAGTCGTTGGGCGATCGGCTTCATGATGGAAAGGGCAGTGGACACATGCTGGACACATAGTATATCTGTGAAGTCACCTACATGTTGTGGATGTAAACCTCTTTTTACTGGCATCCAACCACCTAACAAGCACAATGCCTCCTTAGAGTTTAATGTGGTCATACATTTTAAATGTCAAAAGGAAACCTAGATATTCTAAGAGTACAAAAATGTGAAAATTCATCTTGAAATCTTGCTCGCTTAAGCCTGTCAAAAAATATCTTTCTAACAGTCATACTCCTTCGAGGTTCACTCAACCACTTTTTCAAACACCAATATCTCAACAACTCGTCAATTAATTTACACTAAACCACAATTATAAACAATTTTTAATTAAGTTTTATTTACTGCCACATTTTGTGTAAATCTATCATTTTCTTTCTGCAGCATAGAGCAGAGTTTCCAGGGGGAGCTAAAAGTGGCAACTGCCAGTCACTCCTTGAAAGTCAGACTTTGTGTGATGATTTGATATACAGGGCCAGAGCTAAGGAGCGCTTCGACACACAAGCTGATTCAGAAAAGGGGGTGGTGATGGACAGAGTATCTGAATTAGGCAGAACACTCATACCCAGTCCAAAGATCAGGGCTTGATCCATCACCGTTTTTTTAGCTCACTGCACCATCCCAGCTCAGAACCTGGCTGTATGCAAATTAGTCTGTCCCTGGCCCAGTGCATCATGGGAACAGGGCAGACCAAACTACCAAGCCAATTCTTATACTGGGAAGGAAACAAGCTTCCAGGGACCGGTTTCTGGCATTTCAGCCGTCTTCGGCCCGGCTTGCTTGAATCCTGATGGTGCAGTGAGCAAGGGACTCACATCTGAGTATACCCTTCCACACACAAGCTGGACACTATGGGGCACATTTATCAAAAAATCACTCAGCGCAGCACAGAAACCCACCTTGCTGAGCTGATTGAAAGGGAAAGGGGAGGAATGTGCCATATTTGGTATTGGTATTGGTATTGGCATTTGGTATTTGTAGAGCGCAACTATCGCTCCGGAAGGAGCATCCTGGCGCTAGCTGGAAGGTGTGCATACAGTTGTAGTTACAGAGGCAGGATTAGATGGTGGCCAAGACATACTCGTCTGAGAGACTGAAGATCCATGTTTTTAGTTGTTTCCTAAAATGAATTTCTTTCTGTGCCCTCAGATGGTGGGGCATGGAGTTCCATACTCTGGAGGATAGATGGGTCAGGGTTTTACCCCCTTTGGTTTTTAGGTTGAAATTGGCGAGTTTTAGCAGGTTGTTGTTGGAGGATCTCAGGGTCCTTTGGGGGTTGTAGTGTGGGTAGCGTTTAATTAGGTATTTGGGGCTAGTGTAGTTAAAAGCCCGGAAGGCAACGATTAGGATCTTAAAAAGAATCCTTTTGTGCAGAGGCAACCAGTGGAGGGTTCTCAGAGCAGTTGATGCTGAGGACCTCCTGGGGAGTTTAAGCACCAGTCTGGCGGCGGAATGCTGGACGCTCTGCAGTTTTTTGAGTGTGTTTTTTTTCACACCTGCCATTAGACCGTTGCAATAGTCAAGGCGCGAGAGGATTAGCGCGACCGCTACCGCCTTTCTAGCATCCGTTGGTAGGAAATCAAAGAATTTTTTAAGGGATTTGATAATCCCGAAGCAGCTTCCTGCCACATTCCTGACATGTTGGTGAAAGGATAGATCAGTATCGAATATGACTCCGAGGTTTCTTGCTGTTGTAACGGTCTGGGGGGGAGCGGTGGAGTCCTCTGGCCACCAAAGATTCGGACAGAAGTTGACATTTTTCCCCATGGGGAGGATTTCTGTCTTGCTTGTATTGCACTTCAGGTGGTTAGTTTCCATCCACAGGAAGACGTCTTTCAAGCAGTTTTTAAGATTTTGTTCAGCATTCGTTGAGTTATCATCTAACGGCACTATGAGTTGGGTGTCGTCGGCGTATGATGTAACAGTAATGCCGAATGATTCGATCAGGGAAATGAGGGGGATAAGGTAGATGTTAAAAAGCAGGGGGCTTAAAATGGAGCCTTGTGGGACTCCAGATCGAATCTTTTTCTCTGCAGAGCTGAAAGGTCCTAGTGTGATGGATTGTGATCTTTCTGTTAGGAAGGATGTTATCCAGTCCAGTGCCAGGTCGGAGATTCCAATGTCCTTAAGTCTGTGCAGGAGTATAGAGTGAGAGATTGTGTCGAACGCTGCTGTGAGATCCAGTAAAATCAGCACGGCGTTCTTTCTTTGGTCCTGTAGTAGTTTTATGGAATCAGTCAATTCAATCAGAGCTGTTTCCGTTGAGTGCTGGGGGCGAAAACCTGATTGTTGGGGGTGGAGGATATTGTTAGTTTCTAGATGGTTTTTGAGTTGCCTGTAGACTATCTGTTCCGTAATTTTTCCCAGAACTGGGAGAAGTGAGATTGGGCGGAGATTGGTAAGGTCTGAGGGGGATTTATTCGTTTTTTTCATTAAGGGCTTTACGATGCCTTGTTTCCATTCTCTAGGAACAATGCCTGTGCTGAGGGAGGTATTTACTATTTTGTTTATGATGGGATTAACAACTTCAATCAGCTGGTGAAGAATTCTAGGAGGGCAGGAGTCGGAGGGGGCACCTGACTTGCACGCTAGAATTACTTCCCGGGTTTGGGCTAGACTGACCTGTGAGAACGTTTTTAGATTTCCAGTAATTTTTCCTGCTTGTTCCGAGAGGGTGGGGGACTGGGAGATTTTGTATGGGGGAAAGTCTTTTTGAATGAGGTTGATTTTCTCTTCAAAGAAGTCTGCTATTTGATCGCAGAAATCTTGGGAGGGAGGTATTTCGGGCTGTAATGCTTTGGGATGAGTGAAGGTTTTAACAATTGCAAACAGAGTTTTTTGTTTTTGCTTGGCCTCATTGATGGCTTTGATGTAGAAATCTTTTTTGGCGCTTTTTATAATGGAGTGGTAGCTTTTCCTTAGTTGGACATAGGAGTTTCTGTCCGTACTGTCGTATGTTTTACACCATTTGCGTTCCCCTTTTTTGCAGAGTAGATGGGCTTTAGCTAATTCTGGCGTGAACCAGGGGCGTTAATTTTGCCTTTTTTATCTGTTTTCCTGGTGCGTTTGGGTGGGGCGCGTACTTCGTGTTGTATCCAGTTATGGAAGAGTTTGGAGTCCTGTTCTACGTTACCCGTCAGGCTAGGGATCTGAGTCTCGATGGTAGGCTTGAGTTTAAAGGTGTCTTCTACCGTTTTCCAGTTGACGTGGTTCTCTGGAAGTGGGCTGGGTTTAATTGAGTTTTTAGGGCGCGAGGTTCTGCTGAAGAACGGGATCAAGTTGTGGTCTGTCCAAATATGTGGGACAGGGATTTGGGTTTCTAGAAGAGGAAAGTTAGTACAGACCCCATCTAGTGTGTGTCCGGCTAGATGAGTGGGTTGCTTGACCCTTTGTTGAAGGTTAAAAATTTCCAAAGTTTGGTGGAAATTTAGTGCCTGAGCGTCCTCTGTGGAGTCGAGGTGCAGATTAAATTCGCCCAGGAGGGTGACGTGTGGGTATTGGGTTAGGAGCTGACCAAGGGCGTCACTGAGAGTTTCTAGAAATCTGGTAGCAGTGCCTGGGGGGCGGTAAATAAGTCCTCCTGAGAAGGAAGCGGACTCATTAAGTTTAATAGAGAAACCAAGGGATTCGGCTCCTTTTAGGGAGTCAAGGGTGAAGGTATGGCATTTGAAGGAGTTGCGTAGCAACAAGGCTACTCCTCCGCCTCTCCCCTTCAGTCTGTCTTGCCTGAAAATAGTATAGCCTTGTGGCAGGGCAGTGGCTAAGTCAGGATTACTGTTGTCCGCAGTGGCGGCTGGTGAGATTTGAAAGTGGTGGGCTGGAAATTTTTGGCGTATAATGGCGTGCGAGCGAGCGCAGCGAGCGAGCCCGAACCACCTAAGGAGGGTTCGGGGGGGTTCTCCCCCGAGAAAATTTTGAAAAATTAGCAGCCAAATGGTGGATTTTCAAGACTTTCGGAAGCCATTGTGCTCAACAGAAACAGGCCACTGCCTCCCCTAAAACTATCATCAGTTCCAAGGCCTCATGAATAAACCATTCTAAATTGCAATAAACCACAATTAATTTTAACAATGTTGCATAAATAGGTTGGATCTGGCTACTTGAGATAAAATGGCATTCAAGGTAGCCCATCAGAGTAAAATGCCTACTTTTTCCACATATAATTGAATCACATATTGGTTAGTGTTCATTTTTTGGAACTCAGTAGCATGCATAAAGGCACCATGTATAAACAAAAAACACATAAGCATACAGAGATAAAATATATACATGCATGCAACAAATGTTTCCCCTACCTGTGCTTGTCTGTTTCCTTTATGAATCATTTGTTCAAAGCAAGGTACACAGGAGGTGAATGAAATCTTCATATGATATAATTGGCTACAGATAGAAATATTCATTTGAAGAAAAAAATAATTAAATCTTTAAGACTGTCAACCAAACTTTGAGCCGGCTAGCTTTACAGTTGAAACACGAAACGTAAATATCCCTCACCCCAAAGCCAATTGTTCAAACAGTAATGTAGAATGCTTTATATAGATTTACATTTAAACAATAAAGCATGTTAAAATCCTTTCAAAAAAATTTATAAGGAGCAGGAAGATGACCAAAACCTTTGTGTACAGAATGTTTAATAGTACAAGAAGTATGTTTTATATACTTTAAATTTAAATACTTTGTACATCACTGCTAAAGTGTCTGGTTAACCAGTACTTTAACAAAACTTGTATATTTACATGAAAGATGTATTGGTGTATGGAAGAAACATAACTTTCTCAAAGTTGTATGGGTTCACACATTTATATTATCTAACACCCATGAGGACACCAACAAAATATTACTAGTAGATAACTCTATATGTTCCAACAAGAAAACAAACATGGTTATATCATTTATGAAAGTGAAATGAGCCAACATTCAGACTCCTTGCATGCAAATATAAGTGCTCCCTTACAGATGTTGCATCACTGCAGATGGCAATTCGCATCAGATTCTGCTAAAGTAATGGAGTTGATGAACATGAAGTGCTGCCGCCTTAAAATAATTGTTTGAATTTTTTATGGTGTGTTGAGTAAGTATGAGGTAATGAGTCATGAGTAGATCTAAAGATATGCAATAGTGTCAAATCTAGTATGCTCTTCAGTTCAGAAATGAACCCTATCATTATAAATGAAGTAATATTATTAACAAATCCACTCAGTATCAGTCCATGATGGTCAGTGGTAGAGATCGTTAAAAAAATACGTCTAGGATTCTACAGGCCTCTACCACACAGCAACACTACAGTGTATCAGTTTGCAATTAGGAAAAGAGCAAACAAACTACAGCTTCATCTAACGAATATTTACAACAAGGGGTGGTGATGGACAGAGTCTCTGAATTTAGGAAAGCTCTCACCCAGTCAAGAGATCAGGGCTAGATCCAACACCGTTTTTTAGCTCACTGCACCATCCCAGTTTCAGAACCTGGCTGTATGCAAATTAGTCTGTTCCTGTCCCAGTGCATGATGGGAACAGGGCAAACCAAACTACAAAAGCCAATTCTTACACTGGCCCTGATCTTTGGTCTGCTTAATTCAGACACTCTGTTCATCACCACCCCCTTTTCTGAATCGCTTTTTGGCCACTATAGGTGTGGCAGGGTATACTCAGACATGAGTCCCTTTCTCACTGCTCCATCAGGATTCAAGCAAGCCGGGCCGAAGACGGCTGAAATGCCAGAAACCGGTCCCCGGTAGCTTGTCTCCTTTCTGGTGAAGAATTGGCTTGGTAGTTTAGTCTGCCCTGTTCCCATGATGCACTGGGCCAGGGACAGACTGATTTGCATATAGCCAGGTTCTGAGCTGGGATGGGGCAGTGAGATAAATAACGGTGATGGATCAAGCCCTGATCTTTGGACTGGGTAAGAGTGGTCTGCTTAATTCAGACACTCTGTTCATCACCACCCCCTTTTCTGAATCGCTTTTTGGCCACTATAGGTGTGGCAGGGTATACTCAGACATGAGTCCCTTTCTCACTGCTCCATCAGGATTCAAGCAAGCCGGGCCGAAGACGGCTGAAATGCCAGAAACCGGTCCCCGGTAGCTTGTCTCCTTTCTGGTGAAGAATTGGCTTGGTAGTTTAGTCTGCCCTGTTCCCATGATGCACTGGGCCAGGGACAGACTGATTTGCATATAGCCAGGTTCTGAGCTGGGATGGGGCAGTGAGATAAATAACGGTGATGGATCAAGCCCTGATCTTTGGACTGGGTAAGAGTGGTCTGCTTAATTCAGACACTCTGTTCATCACCACCCCCTTTTCTGAATCGCTTTTTGGCCACTATAGGTGTGGCAGGGTATACTCAGACATGAGTCCCTTTCTCACTGCTCCATCAGGATTCAAGCAAGCCGGGCCGAAGACGGCTGAAATGCCAGAAACCGGTCCCCGGTAGCTTGTCTCCTTTCTGGTGAAGAATTGGCTTGGTAGTTTAGTCTGCCCTGTTCCCATGATGCACTGGGCCAGGGACAGACTGATTTGCATATAGCCAGGTTCTGAGCTGGGATGGGGCAGTGAGATAAATAACGGTGATGGATCAAGCCCTGATCTTTGGACTGGGTAAGAGTGGTCTGCTTAATTCAGACACTCTGTTCATCACCACCCCCTTTTCTGAATCACTTTTTGGCCACTATAGGTGTGGCAGGGTATACTCAGACATGAGTCCCTTTCTCACTGCTCCATCAGGATTCAAGCAAGCCGGGCCGAAGACGGCTGAAATGCCAGAAACCGGTCCCCGGTAGCTTGTCTCCTTTCTGGTGAAGAATTGGCTTGGTAGTTTAGTCTGCCCTGTTCCCATGATGCACTGGGCCAGGGACAGACTGATTTGCATATAGCCAGGTTCTGAGCTGGGATGGGGCAGTGAGATAAATAACGGTGATGGATCAAGCCCTGATCTTTGGACTGGGTAAGAGTGGTCTGCTTAATTCAGACACTCTGTTCATCACCACCCCCTTTTCTGAATCGCTTTTTGGCCACTATAGGTGTGGCAGGGTATACTCAGACATGAGTCCCTTTCTCACTGCTCCATCAGGATTCAAGCAAGCCGGGCCGAAGACGGCTGAAATGCCAGAAACCGGTCCCCGGTAGCTTGTCTCCTTTCTGGTGAAGAATTGGCTTGGTAGTTTAGTCTGCCCTGTTCCCATGATGCACTGGGCCAGGGACAGACTGATTTGCATATAGCCAGGTTCTGAGCTGGGATGGGGCAGTGAGATAAATAACGGTGATGGATCAAGCCCTGATCTTTGGACTGGGTAAGAGTGGTCTGCTTAATTCAGACACTCTGTTCATCACCACCCCCTTTTCTGAATCGCTTTTTGGCCACTATAGGTGTGGCAGGGTATACTCAGACATGAGTCCCTTTCTCACTGCTCCATCAGGATTCAAGCAAGCCGGGCCGAAGACGGCTGAAATGCCAGAAACCAGTCCCCGGTAGCTTGTCTCCTTTCTGGTGAAGAATTGGCTTGGTAGTTTAGTCTGCCCTGTTCCCATGATGCACTGGGCCAGGGACAGACTGATTTGCATATAGCCAGGTTCTGAGCTGGGATGGGGCAGTGAGATAAATAACGGTGATGGATCAAGCCCTGATCTTTGGACTGGGTAAGAGTGGTCTGCTTAATTCAGACACTCTGTTCATCACCACCCCCTTTTCTGAATCGCTTTTTGGCCACTATAGGTGTGGCAGGGTATACTCAGACATGAGTCCCTTTCTCACTGCTCCATCAGGATTCAAGCAAGCCGGGCCGAAGACGGCTGAAATGCCAGAAACCGGTCCCCGGTAGCTTGTCTCCTTTCTGGTGAAGAATTGGCTTGGTAGTTTAGTCTGCCCTGTTCCCATGATGCACTGGGCCAGGGACAGACTGATTTGCATATAGCCAGGTTCTGAGCTGGGATGGGGCAGTGAGATAAATAACGGTGATGGATCAAGCCCTGATCTTTGGACTGGGTAAGAGTGGTCTGCTTAATTCAGACACTCTGTTCATCACCACCCCCTTTTCTGAATCGCTTTTTGGCCACTATAGGTGTGGCAGGGTATACTCAGACATGAGTCCCTTTCTCACTGCTCCATCAGGATTCAAGCAAGCCGGGCCGAAGACGGCTGAAATGCCAGAAACCGGTCCCCGGTAGCTTGTCTCCTTTCTGGTGAAGAATTGGCTTGGTAGTTTAGTCTGCCCTGTTCCCATGATGCACTGGGCCAGGGACAGACTGATTTGCATATAGCCAGGTTCTGAGCTGGGATGGGGCAGTGAGATAAATAACGGTGATGGATCAAGCCCTGATCTTTGGACTGGGTAAGAGTGGTCTGCTTAATTCAGACACTCTGTTCATCACCACCCCCTTTTCTGATTCATCTAACGAATAGCCAGAAGAAAATTGTTATTCCTAAAGGGCACTGCATTACAGCAAAAGTTTGTAAAACGAGACTGTATTCAGGACTGACTATAATACCTGGATCAGGCTGACTATAAAGATGAAACCAATAAACAGTATCCTGTAATTCTTACAAGACTGACTGTAGCCCAGTATGCACCATCTTTAAGTATGTAATGGAAGGTGCATGGTATCAGTGTGTCAGGCTATAGTTTGTAAGTTAATGAAAAGCTTGCCAGAGTGTAGGATATTCACAAAACTGGGTCATGTTTGCTGGGGAACTTTGTAAAAAGGTTGAGAGAGAGGTGCATTAACTAATACCCTGAAACAACACTAAGCTTAGGTGGCTTTATAATGATATGTCTGAATTACTCTCAAGTCATGCAAGGTACTGAAACATAAATTTAACACATGGTGCATTTGCTTTCATAGGTTCCTGGACCTGCAGTATACTTGAATGGCTGCTTGCAATACAAAGTAAACAAAAACTATATTTGTTAGCACCAATGATTCACAGCACCACGTGCATTTCTATGGTTTCTATTTGTACAGAAAGTTTGCACGCCGTTCTTTAATGTGAGCAAACCTTTCAATCGTTCTCTTGTTAAAATCTGGAATCTGATTTATTAGTTCTTTTTCCATTGACAGCATGGCCAATGCATTAAGTCGAGCTTGGGTCATTGTGTTCCTTAAAAATGTTTTTATCCTTTTCAGTGTGGAAAAGCATCTTTCAGCCTCAGATGTTGTCATAGGTGTCGTAATGACAATTCTCAGCAATTTAAGAGTCTCACAAAAAGAAGTATGCAAGTTGTTTTGACATAAGAATATATATAAAGCCATGGCACCACCGGTAGCCTGCTGAAAGTCCTGTCTTCCATACAGGATTGATAGTTCAGTGCGCAATCGTGACTTAATTACTATTGAATATGCTTCCACTGTTTCATTAAGTGCTGCAGTAGGAAAATTGTTGCTATGTTTTTGAAACAGGCCACTATCCAGTAGTGTTGCACTGACTAGATGCCTTGCAAATGCAAAGCGCTCCTTGGCATGCACCACAATAATGTCGCATACTTCCTTTCCTTCCTGATTCAAGGTGTTTATCTGTAGTTTGCGGTTTGTAAATCGAGAATCATCTGGCAATTCAGAGTCCAAATTATCAATGGATTCTCGTACTTTGTTGATGCTGATCATAAAGGCAGAAGTGTTTTTTTGGGCAGATACAGTATCAATGTCTCGTTTTTGTAATTGCTCATACAACAAATTGACGTGTGGCATTATATAGTGGAACAAATAAAGAAAAAAAAGAAACTCCCTGTCTTCCAGAGTCCTGGTAAAGCCCTTAGCTTCACACACAGAAGTGGAATCAAATGTACTGTCTTCTGTAATAGATTTCATGCATTCTAAAAGGTCACCCCTGTGTTCGTGAATTATATTGACAGCTCGGATGTTGAAGTTCCAGCGAGTTGCAGACCCTCTCGGTATTCTTTTTGCCACTATCTGTTGAAGCACTTCAGTCCGTTTTGGCGAACGGGAAAAAAAAGCAGTAATACCACCCAACTCTTTAAAGAAAATTCTGCATCTGGTTATTTTTGAAGCAGCCTGTTCCATGATTAGATTTAGTTGGTGGGCATAGCAATGGACATAGTGCGCATTTGGATAGATGTCTCTGATATTTTTTTGAACCCCACCAGAGGCACCGCGCATGACACTGGCACCATCATAGCTCTGAGCAATTAGCTTCTCTTTACCACTGTGCTCTGGGAAAATATGTTCAAGTTCATTAAGAATAGATGCTGAAATTGTATCTGCAGTTGAATCTTTAAGATTCGAAAAGCACCAAAATCTTTCTACTACCTTGGAATTGCCATCAATGTAGCAGAAAACAAGTACTGACTGCGTCTTGGTAGAGACATCAGTTGTATCATCGGCCTGGATAGCTACGTAATCAGTGCTTCTTATTTGCTGTACAATAATTTCTTTTGTTACCTCCAGCATACAGTCAAGCAACTCATTCTGGATTGTCTTGGAAGTGCCTTTAAATACAGTTGCACTTTTTAAGTGCGCTTCCATTGCACTGTCTATACTGGACACAAAATCAACCAGCCCTTTGAAGACGCCAGGATTTTGGGAATGATAAGTTTCATCGTGGCCGCGCAATGCCAATTCAAAAGCTCCACAAAACTTTACACAGTCAATCAGTTTGGATAATATATAACGGTTCTTATCAACCTCCTCATTGTGTTTGATTACCCCCTTGCGGTAGGCTTCATTTAACTGTAGTGCAATATTTGATTTTCCAAACAAAGACATCTTTAATACATTGGTCAAGTGGGCTTCACTGGAATCATGCCTCTTTATTTTTTCTGCCAGATGTTTAAGGTCAGTAACTCCTGTTTTAGTCCAGCTAACTTCACCCCCAAAGAGCAAGCAGGGGAAACAGAACAAGGCATTCTTAGCAGAGCTGGCAGTTAACCACTCGATTTTATCAAACCAGCTCCGTGTAAATCTACGTGTGTAACCCTTGCCCCGGTCTTTTGTAGACTGTTCAATGTTTATTTCAGGTTTATCAGGTCCAAGTCCTTTCTCCCGAAGTTTATCTTCCTGTGTCATTCCCAAAAATGGTTTTGTGAGTAAACTGTCAACTGTGTTCATTTTAATCAACAATAAAATGAACAGTTCAAAGAAAGCCTAAACTAGATTATAGATGTATCACCTAACAGAGGTCACCCACTTTCCTTGTGCTTATCAAACTATCTCTTGATTTCCTGTTGGTGCCTGTAGAAAACCTTTCTGCCGGTTTCCTCTCTGCTGCCTGTAGTTTCTTTTGATAAACTATCTGTTGATTTCCTCCCTGGTGCTTGTCAAGCTATCTGTTGATTTCCTCTGGTACCTGTTGAAAAGCTTTCTGCTGGTTTCCTCTCTGCTGCCTGTAGTTTCTTTTGATAAACTATCTGTTGATTTCCTCTGGTACCTGTTGAAAAGCTTTCTGCTGGCTTCCTCTCTGCTGCCTGCAGTTTCTTTGATAAACTATCTGTTGATTTTCTCTGGTACCCGTTGAAAAGCTTTCTGCTGGTTTCCTCTCTGCTGCCTGTAGTTTCTTTGATAAACTATCTGTTGATTTCCTCTGCCAAGTGCTTGTCGAACTATCTGTTGATTTCCTCCCTGGTGCTTGTCAAGCTTCTGTTGATTTCCTCTGGTACCTGTTGAAAAGATTTCTGCTGGTTTCCTCTCTGCTGCCTGTAGTTTCTTTGATAAACTATCTGTTGATTTTCTCTGGTACCTGTTGAAAAGCTTTCTGCTGGTTTCCTCTCTGCTGCCTGTAGTTTCTTTGTTAAACTATATGTTGATTTCCTCCCTGGTGCTTGTCAAGCTATCTGTTGATTTTCTCTGGTGCCTGTTGAAAAGCTTTCTGCTGGTTTACTGTCCGCTGCCTGTTAAACTATCTGCTGATTTCCTCCCTGGTGCCTGTGAAAAGGTAAAAAGGACGTAAGCTTTGAGAATAGTGTCCACTGGATACACAGCAGAAACCACTGAACAGCTTGAACAATTGAAACCTACAGTCCTGTATATACTCAGACTAGAGGGTGAAAAACAGTTGAAAAACGAATATCCTGGGGGTTCTTGCATGCTTAATGCACCTTGCATGGGGCCTTTTTAGGTTTCATTACATCAGTGTACTGCAGTCACCTCACCAGCCTTAGTGTCAAAATCTCAATTGCGTGCATTTAGGTGTAGAAATGTAAACAGACATGCTAAAGTATATTCAACAATTTCCATGTCATCACATTCAATACTGCTTTAAAGCTGTCTGAATAATTTTCAGTAGTAGCTTCTTCCCTATCGTGCTTTCCATTAACATACACCTATCACAAAATGAACAGTTTCACTAAGTTAACAATCATGGCCTAGATGTATCAAGCCGTTTGCGATTCGCAAAGGCCGGAATTTGCAGAATTCCGGCGTTTGCGTATCGCAAACTGTATTTTTGCATGCAACAACAATTCGCAAAATAAGGAATCACAAAAATTAGCGATTCCTTATTTTTCTTTAGCATTTAAGGAATCACAATTTTGCGATTCCTTAAATGCTATGTATGTAGCATTTTGGAATTGTGAATTTAGGTTAAGAAATCGCAAATTACCACCAACTTGTAGTTGGTGGTAATTTGCGACTTCTTTTAAAAATGCACAATTTGGCATTTGTGAAGGTGGCATGAGACGCACATACATGCCCATCAGCATGCTTCCAGAAATCCACCTTATGTGCGTTTAGACAGAGACCGTCCAACTCTTTCAACAGGAACTGGAATGAGGCACAAGCACAACACCTTAAATAACGTCAAACTCATTTATCTAATCTTTTAATACACCCAGCACATGCCCAGCCACTTGTATTTTGGAGACTAGTGGGCCTTTCTGAGTGTAGTTTAGTTGGAAGAAGGGATGCTACTGTAATTGACAATCAAAGTATCTGGGATAAAGTTAAACCTACAGCAATATACTCGGCCACATTAATTACAACCCAGACTGCGCCAACAAGGCCCCAAGAGAGGCCTGGGCTGTCAGATGCATTAACGCTTACACGTGCCCAGCCCAGTACCTCACGAACCAGATCCAAAACAGGTTATTAGAAAGCTTTTACAACGTGTCAGAGAATTATTCAGCAGCAGCCGAGGTGGTGGTTTTTCAGGCGCCTCATTAAAACTGCTTTCCTTTTAACAGTGTATAAAATCAAGTATGCATTATATTTCTCATGTTCCACTACATTTCTAGTAAATAATCATAATTAAGAACAAGCAATGGCATAGCCAAGAGGTCTCGCCTTTGGGACCATATATAAGTGTTTAGCCATGCAACAGTTGATGTTGTTGCACCAGGGATATTTTGCTGGATAACTAAACACTTATAAAGTCCCAAAGGTGAGACCTATTGGCTATGCCAATGCTTGTGTGTAATGTCTTTGTTGTTGTTTAGATACATAAACAGCAAACACATTCATGTTGCACTATAAGCATACCCAGAAGAATATACAGACAAAATGTAGAGAGATATACAGTGAGACAATACACAAATGGCAACATGCAAACACAGGTGGTTGTCAATGGATGCGTTGATGGCTGTTAAGAGGAATACATAGTTAAAGAGACTGTTGGATGACTGTATGTGCATATTATGGTGGATCGGTGTTAATCACATAAGTAGCTTGATGCACATGCGAACATATGGGTGAACAGCCGGGTGTTAGAGGATGGATCAATGCGCAGCTAAGAGTGGATGGATATGTGCTTGGTTGAAGGTGGTTCAGGAATGAATAGGTATGGGTGGATATACAACATTACGCAGATCCATGTGGATAACTGAGCAGGATAAGTGTGCGTTCAAGGGTGGTTGGGCCAAAGATTAAGTGAGTGCATAGCTGGGGGCATGGGTAGGGGTAGGATGTGTGGATGTAATTGCATAGGTGAATGGAGGAATGCATAAGAGTGGGAGTGGATGCCTCCAACAACATTTAAATTAAAAGAGTCAAAAGAGTCATGGTTTGCTTGTGACATTCTAAACATAAAAAATTGGGACCCATAGAGGATTAGTGTTGAATTAGTAAAGTATATGAAACATGCAAGTACATTTTAAGTAGTGGATAGGTTAGTCAGTTATTTGGATTTGGAATGATAGCACGCAGAAGGATAGAGGAGGAAAAAAGGTTTGTATTTACAGCACAGGATCACAAAATGGGAACTCTCTTAAAATCATGTAAGTGTGCAATAAGTGGTCTTGAAACAGGCACAAAAACGAAATAGCAATTGATTCATAAAATATAGTAGCATGCCTTAGGGAACAAAGGTGGAGCAAGTGAAGACCCACATACGCGCCCAGCCTACTGAGGAGATGCCAATATGGTAAGAGGGTATGCGTGCTGGAAGGGATTCGTGATAAAGGACATTTATCCACGATCGTGCTGGCAGGATGGTGTTTTATTCACATCATTTGAACACTTACAGCAATGTGCAAGAAATGTTTACTCAGTCACCTGGCTGTCATTGGGTATGTGTCACCGCTATACAGGTATTAACGTTGTATGCTGAGTACAGTAATGAGGACTTCTAGTCTGCATATTTAAATGAAATCACTGTGAAGGCAGCTGAAATCTGCAAAAGGTGCTTTTTCAGTGACACTCTTTTTACAAAACCCTTAATTAATCTTGAGAGATCACCACCAGTACTACACAACATAACACCCATTTGTGTCGTTCAGGCACAGTTAAAGCATGTCTGGAGTCCTATAAGTTATTTTTTCAAGCATTGCAATCTGTATCCATTTTACCTTTATCTTTCATTGACATCTTTATATTTTTTAGTTGACAAATATGTAATATCTAATGTTTTTCACAGTGATGCTTCAGCTGGTTTTGCAGCCATTGTACTGTAATTACCGAGGGCCCGGCTCGTAGTTAAGTGAGTGAAGCATGTTGTCCGACTCATTAGAAGTAAAGGCAACAGTACCCCTACTGAGATTCAAACAGTTTACACATAAACCCCCAAGAAATGTGCATTACTGGGACAGATAGCCACACATATATGCTAATGCATACATACACCTGCTCACCATGTGCATTAAGTGCGACAACATGTGGTTAAATACTCATAGCTGCCAAGGTTTCAGATTGCCATGTGTGACATTTTCATAATTTCTGTGAAATAATTATGAGTGACATTTCAACAACTATGAGTGACACTTTCTCACGAGCTAAAACCAGCCAAGTCTGCCCTGAGATCCCTGCGCCCGGTGTTGTGTTACTAGTGGCTGGGTGTCAGCAAGGCAGACGCACAACAGCTATGTCCTCCCTGCCCTGGCTGCCAGCCTTACCTGGCTGCCCTCACCCCTACCGCCCGCACAAGGTCCTACGCATTTGGTGTTGAAGAATGCACCATGTGTATGTTCAGCCCTGCAGTTGTCTGGCTACCCCAGGCAGATTATGTGCCCCCTCCATGGCAACTAAAAATCCTACCGAACTTGGCAGCCAAGAAATGGGAATGCAGCACTCCCGCTGGGAAGCTATTTTTGAACAAGTGTGTCACCTTAACATTTTAAAACAATGTTCAGGCCAGGGTGCACAATACGAGCCAAGCATGAAATCCTGGAGGCATTTTTTGAAGGCCATTAGTTTCCATGAACGGAGTATTATGCGTGGCTAGAAAAATACAATTGCAAAGTAATAGCACGTTAAAAAAATATATACATATCCACCATAGTAATGTGAAATCGAGTAGATAATGAAAGTTTACACGCCTCATGGCACAATGACACCCTAAGGATGAATGGTATTTAGAAGATCAGAGCATAACCTACCTGCCTCAGTTCGGAAATGTTGAGACTGTGGAATAACTATAACGAGCAGTGTATCTTTGAAGTTACAACCAGTCTCAGCATTTGCTTTATAGAACTGCAGGACCCGGACACTTAAAGCCCCTAATTAGACCACACTTTCAACAGCTTTATTTTTGTCAAAACAATGGGTTCATCAGCATCATCACAGCAGTTTCAAAAGCAGTGAGCACACGAAAAGAATTCCAGATTTCTTTTGTTCAAGGCAGGGTTGTTCTTAATTACATTTAATTTTCCATTAAATTTGCACCAGTAACAACCGCCGGCGCCGGGCCCTGCACCTTTCATCATCATTCATTGCATCTGACTTCTGACCAGCCTGAGCCTGAGCATTTCTTTCACCATTTCTCTCTAAAGAGCCGCGATCCTTGACCTTACACCTTCTTCAACACCATTTCTATGCACCTTTCTAAACTGTAGGCCCGGCCGAGACCTGAAGGAGTTTGCACTCGTCACACCCACGAGGTGGCCGGTGGGTCCCAGTAATTACTAATTTCAGGACAGGCAAACACTGTCTATTCAGCCTCACGCACGCCAATGGCAAGTGATCCATAGAGGGTATACACCTGTTACAACGCAACTTTTACAACTACCTACTGTTACAACGCAACTTTTACAACGCATACCATTACAACGCATTGCGCTGGGGGGCGCTCTAGGATAGGGAATAAGTATAATTTACTATCCAACACCTTCCCTAGTGTCCACGGGGACTGGAGTTAGAATAGTAAATTATACTTACCACTATCCAGCACCTCAAAGCGCTATGCGTTGTAATGGTATGCGTTGTAATGGTCGCGTTGTAACAGTAGGTAGTCGTAATGGTATGCGTTGTAACATGGTACATCCCCATAGAGGATTTAATGGGAAGAAGACGTATTTATTAAGCTCTGCTTTCATTGCTCTTCGAACCGCAGATAATTTATCTGCGGTTCGAAGAGCAATGAAAGCAGAGCTTTGGCCCAAGACATCGACGAACGCGTCCGACCTTGAACTAGCTCTCAGACTGAATCAATGGGAGACTGCGTGTTTTATTTTTCCAATGAATGGTGGGTGACAGGCGTAGTTGCATGATTGTCTGGATCCAGGCACAGTGAGCTTTTTCTGCAGAGAGGGAATCAATCTTTCTAATTTTCGAGGTTCCTTGGGTGAAGGAGATTTTGGCAATGTAGAGGAGGGGTGTGAAGGCATTTCAAGATCGGGATTAAACTACAGATGTCGTCTTGGCAGATGGTTGTCTCGAGGGAAATGTGACAAGAATGCATCATGTGCCATTTGCATGAGAAACACCATCTTAGTTAGCCAGGATGCAAATGCAATAAATGTTTGCACTATCCAAACATAAGTCCAAAGGAGCACTGTGCTTGTTTCCATTGCACACCTAAACAAGACCTATTTACTCCCCCAATTTACACTGTGACTCATATGTATTTAAAATCTGTATGTCCGAACACTTTCAGTATGTGCATAACTTCACTCTCTTCCATTCTGCACTCGGACATTTCACAACCTAATAACAACTCTGAGTCTAAGTCAGGTGGGTTTGTGGTGCTTTGATTAGTTCAATCAAGTCAGTGCCACGTGTGGTGCTGTTGTGATTAATACAACGTCTGCATCATTCATTATAAACATTATACAATGGTTACTACGCGTGTCGCTCTCTCATGTTACACAATACACACACAGCCTCATTTATAGTCGTCAGCCTGGGAAAGGGCCGTTCGGTCGCCCCGAGGTAGGATTTGACTGCACTGTAGTACATTTTTTTGTTTACTGGCAGCCAGGCAGCAAATACAATCATGACAAGGGGAGGAGAGCGCCGTGGCATTAGAAGAAGACAGACAACATTCCTGGCTTAATTACACAGACTGGGATGCATTGCGATGTGCGCAAAATAAATTAAAAACTTGTGGCCACGTGGGTCCCTACCTGCCCGAGTTCACTTCAGTAACAGCACTTTCACAGTCGTCTCAGTACACTACTCGGTGACCGGTCTGCCCAGCCTGCCTGCAACCAACACGGATGGCTAGGCTGCTGCTGCAGGGCACGACCGGTAGAGTCGACTGCTTTTCTTCAGAGGCTCCGGACCGTTAGTGTGAAAGCTAGCTGAAAAACACTGAAGTCCGTCACTCAGTGTAAAATGGCTGCTAGTCTCTTCTTCTCCTACTTGCGCGGCGGCGGGAAGAAGTCAGAGTCTGCACAGATCCCAACTCGTCACACACAGGGTGGGTCTCACCACGCCCTGTAACGAGTTGGGAGGGGTGACACTCCGAGTCCACAGGACAGCAAGCTCTCCTCCTCCTCCACCTGATTGACGTGGAGACGTTAGCAATCCCGGCTTGTGTTAAAAACGCCCGGGGCTAACTTAATCTTCACGCCATCAGGGGGTGGAGACTGGGCTTCCATGCTGTGTCTTGCCGAGCTGATGACATCACAGCCTTCGGGGCTGTGAGGGTCTCAGCCGGCCGTGCAGCGCGGCGGTATTGGCAGTGGGGGGCAGCAGACTTAGTAGTGCCCCGTGTTCTTTGTGTTCGTTCTTTTTGAATTTTTTTTAATTAAAATGGACAATAATAAAGTTATGAAAATATAAAAACCACGTAAGAAACGTGATAAATTGCCTGGGGCTAAATTGCCTGGGGCGGAGCCCCAACGCCCACAAAGAGAAACCGCCACTGGTTGTCCGTAAGCCAAGTTTCGGTTATGAGAAGGCAGTCAAGGTCTAATTCCTGGATGAGATCTTTTATGTCTTGGTTATGGCAGCACATAGAGCGTGCATTGATCAACCCTCCTTTAAAAAGTGGACTGTTGTCCCTAGGGTTTGTTTGGGGGACTATAGTCTTGACTGGGGAAGAGGTCCATCTGCATAGCCTGCAGCTGAATGGCCCCGTGATGGTATTCATGTCAACTTTACAAGCACAATTGTTACCGGTGCGTAGGTTTAGAAGAAAGTTGGCTTGGTAACTTACAGTGGGGAATCCGGGTCCAGAGTCTCCTGCGCCTGTCGCGGTCTTGGCGCGGACGGGCGCAGACGGACTTGCCTTAGGCGCGCATTCGGCACGCAAACGGCGCTCCCGCTGCGCTCGTCCGCTGCGCTTGCGTGGGAGACACATTTAGAGAGAGGGGGTGTGGGCGTGGCCTGTCAGGTGGGCGTGGCCTCGCGTCTGCAGCGATGGGGGCCGTGAACAAACAATGTCACACAACAGCGCTAGTTCCGCTGAATGTGGTAAGCCTGCTTGGCGATTTGGCCCAGAAAAGAGCTCTGGTGAGGGTACAAAGTTTTAAAATATACAGCAAACAAAGGATAAACAATTTTTTTAAATGACGAGTAGCTCCTCTGGCTTCCGCCTCAGAGGTTTAGGTCCCAGTGGGCGCGCTAATAGTCAGCGCTTTTTTATAGGCGGGGGTGTGGGCGTGGCCTGTCAGGTGGGCGTGGCCTCACGTCTGCAGCAATGGCGGCCATGAACAAACAATGTCACACAACAGCGCTAGTTCCGCTGAATGTGGTAAGCCTGCTTGGTGATTTGGCCCAGAAAAGAGCTCTGGTGAGGGTACAAAGTTTTAAAATATACAGCAAACAAAGGATAAACAATTTTTTAAAATGACGAGTAGCTCCTCCGGCTTCCGCCTCAGAGGTTTAGGTTCCAGTGGGCGCGCTAATAGTCAGCGCTTTTTTATAGGCGGGGGGTGTGGGCGTGGCCTGTCAGGTGGGCGTGGCCTCGCGTCTGCAGCGATGGCGGCCGTGAACAAACAATGTCACACAACAGCGCTAGTTCCGCTGAATGTGGTAAGCCTGCTTGGCGATTTGGCCAAGAAAAGAGCTCTGGTGAGGGTACAAAGTTTTAAAATATACAGCAAACAAAGGATAAACAATTTTTTAAAATGACGAGTAGCTCCTCCGGCTTCCGCCTCAGAGGTTTAGGTTCCGGTGGGCGCGCTAATAGTCAGCGCTTTTTTATAGGCGGGGGTGTGGGCGTGGCCTGTCAGGTGGGTGTGGCCTCGCGTCTGCAGCGATGGCGGCCGTGAACAAACAATGTCACACAACAGCGCTAGTTCCGCTGAATGTGGTAAGCCTGCTTGGCGATTTGGCCCAGAAAAGAGCTCTGGTGAGGGTACAAAGTTTTAAAATATACAGCAAACAAAGGATAAACAATTTTTTAAAATGACGAGTAGCTCCTCCGGCTTCCGCCTCAGAGGTTTAGGTTCCAGTGGGCGCGCTAATAGTCAGCGTTTTTTATAGGCAGGGGGTGTGGGCGTGGCCTGTCAGGTGGGCATGGCCTCGCGTCTGCAGCGATGGCGGCCGTGAACAAACAATGTCACACAACAGCGCTAGTTCCGCTGAATGTGGTAAGCCTGCTTGGCGATTTGGCCCAGAAAAGAGCTCTGGTGAGGGTACAAAGTTTTAAAATATACAGCAAACAAAGGATAAACAATTTTTTTAAAATGACGAGTAGCTCCTCCGGCTTCCGCCTCAGAGGTTTAGGTTCCAGTGGGCGCGCTAATAGTCAGCGCTTTTTTATAGGCGGGGGGTGTGGGCGTGGCCTGTCAGGTGGGCGTGGCCTCACGTCTGCAGCGATGGCGGCCGTGAACAAACAATGTCACACAACAGCGCTAGTTCCGCTGAATGTGGTAAGCCTGCTTGGCGATTTGGCCCAGAAAAGAGCTCTGGTGAGGGTACAAAGTTTTAAAATATACAGCAAACAAAGGATAAACAATTTTTTAAAATGACGAGTAGCTCCTCCGGCTTCCGCCTCAGAGGTTTAGGTTCCAGTGGGCGCGCTAATAGTCAGCGTTTTTTATAGGCAGGGGGTGTGGGCGTGGCCTGTCAGGTGGGCGTGGCCTCGCGTCTGCAGCAATGGCGGCCGTGAACAAACAATGTCACACAACAGCGCTAGTTCCGCTGAATGTGGTAAGCCTGCTTGGCGATTTGGCCCAGAAAAGAGCTCTGGTGAGGGTACAAAGTTTTAAAATATACAGCAAACAAAGGATAAACAATTTTTTTAAATGACGAGTAGCTCCTCCGGCTTCCGCCTCAGAGGTTTAGGTTCCAGTGGGCGCGCTAATAGTCAGCGCTTTTTTATAGGCGGGGGTGTGGGCGTGGCCTGTCAGGTGGGCGTGGCCTCACGTCTGCAGCGATGGCGGCCATGAACAAACAATGTCACACAACAGCGCTAGTTCGGCTGAATGTGGTAAGCCTGCTTGGCGATTTGGCCCAGAAAAGAGCTCTGGTGAGGGTACAAAGTTTTAAAATATACAGCAAACAAAGGATAAACAATTTTTTAAAATGACGAGTAGCTCCTCCGGCTTCCGCCTTAGAGGTTTAGGTTCCAGTGGGCGCGCTAATAGTCAGCGCTTTTTTATAGGCGGGGGTGTGGGCGTGGCCTGTCAGGTGGGCGTGGCCTCGCGTCTGCAGCGATGGCGGCCATGAACAAACAATGTCACACAACAGCGCTAGTTCCGCTGAATGTGGTAAGCCTGCTTGGCGATTTGGCCCAGAAAAGAGCTCTGGTGAGGGTACAAAGTTTTAAAATATACAGCAAACAAAGGATAAACAATTTTTTAAAATGACGAGTAGCTCCTCCGGCTTCCGCCTCAGAGGTTTAGGTTCCAGTGGGCGCGCTAATAGTCAGCGCTTTTTTATAGGCGGGGTGTGGGCGTGGCCTGTCAGGTGGGCGTGGCCTCGCGTCTGCAGCGATGGCGGCCATGAACAAACAATGTCACACAACAGCGCTAGTTCCGCTGAATGTGGTAAGCCTGCATGGCGATTTGGCCCAGAAAAGAGCTCTGGTGAGGGTACAAAGTTTTAAAATATACAGCAAACAAAGGATAAACAATTTTTTTAAATGACGAGTAGCTCCTCCGGCTTCCGCCTCAGAGGTTTAGGTTCCATATTTAACATTATACAGCGCATTCCCATGTTGTACTTGCACTGGGCAGAAACTGCTGCCTAGTGCGAATGCAGGCCTCCATACACCGAGGGTGTCTGCGTTGTAAGCAGGATTGTTTTAGGCTTGAAGGGTCACTATCATGCATGGTAACAATCCCTGAGGCATTTACCGCTTTCTATGTGTGCTGCATTCACATATAGAAAGAGTTAATAAAAGCGAGGACAAATAAAGATATTTCACCTGGTTATACCTCACCTGGGGAGATGTGGTACTTAGATCTGGGAATGCACCAAAATCCATGGTTAGATGTGTGGTAACACCAACACTCCATCCATGGAGAGCCTCCTTGGGGCAGAGTAACACAAGGCAGCATTTTGTGCTGTGTTGAGTTACTCTAGATTTATCAACCCACATATTGCCACACAAGCTGGCTTTGAGTGGTTTGGTTAATCTAACTTAGTAGTTGTGACACCCTAGCACCCCAATGCGTGGTGCAGGGGCAATAGAAGTCTTTGATAAATATTCCCCTGTAACAGCTTATTCTCCGGCCTCAGAGAACATGCCAATGACATCTGTGTACTTTCAGGGTGTGGTGGGGGGCAAAAATATGCCTCTGTGCCACAGCAGTAAACTAGATGCTGTTTGACTTTCTTCTTTTCTTCTTACCCCTGGGAAAAAACTAAAGAGTCGTTAGCTCTTTTATTGAGCATCAAAAACACACAACTGGGCTTTGGGCTTTCAGCACATAAGGAAACCTACCAGATATTGCTGAACAATGAAGACCTGGAGGAGATCTGATTGGTGGATGTATTAGGATGTCATCACTTGTTCTTTCCCTGCAGAGATAAAGCATTGGTTAAAAAATAATATCCAGAAAATCAAGGGGAGCGAAACCAGATTTAAAAATTATCACTTTTAATCTATCAGCATTTGTATAGCATATTGCTGTCGCTGTCAACCCTAGGGGTATTTATTTGATTGCTAAGGGAGTTGCGGATCTGTCGACGAGCCAATGACTTTCGTGGGTGTCGGGCTGCAACAATAACACTAGATGTGGCAAGATATGAGGAAAACCCACTCCAAGTGCTTGCTATCGTTCCTCCTCATATCTTGCCACATAATGACTGTGTTAAAAAAGGGGGGATTTTGGAAATTGCATGATGAGTATATAATGAATTTTATATGATGTTTGATTTGAGGAAAGTGCATGCAACTGCTCAGGAAAGTTTGAATATTATGATAATGTACGGTAAATGGGGATAAGGCAAGGGAGTACCCATATCTTCATTTTCATTTTTGAAAGTATCCCATTTTCCAACAAAGTTCCAGAGACAGGGGGAAGATTTACACACGATCTTTCTCAAACACCTGGTACACAAAAGTTTATTGACTTACTGGGTGTACTTAAACAAATTCTTTGTTCTGCTTCCCCTGCTTGCTGTTTGGTGGTGAAAAACCTTAGGCAAAAAACAGGAGTAAAAGACTTGAAGCATTTGTCAGATAAAGTAAAGAAGCATGCACACACAAAATTACATATGGAAAGCTTGACGAGACTGGGAATGTTGGGAGACATAGAGACTGAATCCCACATAAGCGACACGTACCACAATACAATAAAGAAACACAATGAAGCGGTTGACAGGAATAGACACATACTATCAAAAATCATTGATTGCATTCATTTCTGTGGTGTTTCTGAACTGGTATTACGAGGGCATGATGAATCGGAAAGTTCTGAAAATCCTGGGATATTCAGAGGCCTTGTGGACTTAAAAGCAATCTTAGACCATGAAATGGAAGCAAATCTATCAAGTACTACAGTCTTCAAGGGCACCACTAACATAATACAAAATGAACTGCTTGAGTGCATGCTAGAGATTGTAAAAAGCAATATCGCACAAGTGTTGAAAAACAATGACTTTGTGGCTCTTCAGGCTGATGACACCACTGATGTGGCCACTAAAACACAGTCAGTATTGGTCTTTCGGTACCTTGACAGTGACAGCAAAGTTGTGGAAAGGTTCTATGGTTTCAAGCATTTAAGAGAATCTAGTGCAGAAAGCATTTCTTCAGCTATTCTACATGAACTAAACTTGACTTTCCCAGAGCAGCCTCAGCCTACAATCAGCCTTATATACCAATATAGGGTTGACCTTTAGAAATGTTTCGACACCATAGAAGCCAATGAAGACTTTCACTACAAAGGTCGGTATGAGGCCTGTAACTTTGCTGGAACACTGCAAGATAGGGAGTTCCATTTTTTGCTGTTTTTGTTTTATGGAATAATGCCTCATGTTGATGCACTATATGAAAAGTTACAAAGGCGTGAAATAGATACTGTCTATGTGGAAACAGCTAGCACTGACTGTGTCACCAGCATGAACAAAGTCAGAGAAGGGGTTGACAATTTAGACAGCAAACTGTCAAATGATTTTAGTTTCTATAACCACAGAAAAAACATCAGCAGTCTGGTCCAAATTGATAAAGAGGAATGTGACACTATATTTGTTCAGGAAAAGGGACGTTTTTCTTTTACAAAGCATTTGGTGAGTGCCACATTACTGCGAAGTGATCTGTTTACCAAATATGATAATTCCTTCCCTGAGCAAGAAGTGGATACGACTGTGGATGTTTACCCTATGCTCAACAAAGAGGATCTGAGAAAATGTATTAACTGTACAGTATAGAATGCATGTATATCTGCAGGCCACTGCTGCATTTTCTTTGCTTGCTTTAATTCCGAACCTTAACATGGAAAAGTCACTTACAGAGACAGTGGCTTTACTAAAAATAGTCATTACCACGCCAATGACAACAGCAGAGGCAGAACAATGTTTTTCAACTTTGAATAGAATTAAGACATTCCTGAGGAACACCATGATTCAGGAAAGACTGTGATGCTATAGAGAGAAACTTAGTTAAAAGAATACCAGACTTTAATGTTCACGTTATTGGGATGTTTGCTGCTATTAAAGACAGACGTGCTGATTTTATCTACAAAAACTGAACAATGAGCTGAATGCTGCAAGTTTGTGTCCTGTTTAGTTGTTTGTTAAATAAAATACATCTGTGAGGTACTCAGCAATGCATTGGAGATCAAAGTCTATAATGAAGATCTGTGGTTATACTGAATAATCAGCTACCTATGTTATATGACACCTCTTTATTAATGTAATAACTGAACTTTCACATTTGCTTTATTAACCTTCCTTTTTTTCAAATTTGCTTTAAAATGCACCATTTGTCCACTCTTTTTCAAAATTATCTCGGGGAGAGAACACCCCCGAGACCCGCTTAGGTTGTTTGGGCTGGCTCACTATGCTCGCTCGCTACGGTGCAGTATGACAATCATTTTACGCCTCACTACTTTCAAATGTCAACAGCCGCCACTGTTACCGCTAAATGCCAGCAGTTTTGGGAGGAGTAGGGAAGTGTTTGGGGGTGTTAAGGAAGGGCTTTGTGTGGGACATGCACCAACCCACAATAGAGTAAGCCACTGCTATTCACAAACCACACCTTAAGTTACAACAGGAGTAAGTCCAGCATCACACATGGCTAACCACTAGTACTACAATACCCTCCCATATTCATAATTGTGGTAGGGACGTAAAATATTGCTTAATTATTGTATTTAAAAAATTTTAAATATACATAATTGAACTCTAAAAATTGTTAACAAGCATTGTTTAATTTATAATTTAATGTATCATTCTTTTTTGTTAACATGTAATTAATTTATTTTAGTTTATTCATTACATTATACTTAAAATTTTTACTACATAATATATACTCACATTTTTTTCCATGAGGTGGGGATTTTTTTTTTATTTAAACTTCAGAAAATGTTGAAACTAATTAAATATTTAATACACATTCAAATTAATAGTGCTGTGGAATGATTTATTTCGTTCTACATTTAAAACAAATATATGTGTTTAATTCACAGTAATATTTAGCATAAAATATTTTCTATTGCTTATATTTCAGGTGCGGAGAGGACATGGCTTGCAGGTTTGCACTGGACCATTCTCATTGGTGCAGGCCCAAGGCTTATATTCATGTGACCTGGTCTCATCTAAGCTTAGTAGGCAAAAAACAATACACACGGATGCAACATAGAGTAATTATCCCTAGGTGAGATTAATTGAAGCATTCCATTCACCACTTCTTTGTATTCCTTAATGCAATGCCTGAAGAGGCCAGGGGTTTTGCCAATGGGACATGGGTTGAATCCCCAAGATGCCACTGGAACCAAGCTGCACCCGGTTACTGAAGCCCAACAATGCCCGAGCAGCCTTGGGTTGCTGGTGTTACGGTTCGGAGAAGCCTTGGCCTGGCAGTTCGTGCTGGACTGTTCTTAGTGGTACAGAACAAACAGTGGTCTAATCTTAGGTAGTGTGTGGGCAAAAATATGAAGGACAGGGACACGGCCCGAGTAATTGTCAGTGATTGAGAATAATTCCACGTTCCCAGCCACTACTTTTTAGGTCGAGCCTATAGCGGCAGCGCGAGCCATGCAGTATTCAGTATGCATGAAAGCTCCGTGTAAGCTCTGCCCACTCTCCCCCATATTTTTCACTGGCTCAGGTCCTAAATGTTGCATTCTGATTGGTTTTAGGCTTGTTAGTCCCTCCTCATTACAGCCATGTCGTCATTTTTATTCTTCAATGTCTACTGGCCCCTTTACTTTGAACACTATTTTCTTCCTGTGGCTCCCCCCTCCCATCCCACAGTCTGTGACTTCTCGGCCCTCTGCCCGCCCCCCGTAGTCACGTTTGTGCATTTTTGCCCACCCGCACTCCCGTTTCCAATGCAATAGGTCTTGCTTAAATGCAAGTCCAATTGCATTACAAATGCTTGTTTTTAAAGTAGATTGTGCTAAGGAGCAGTAGAGAGCTGGCACAGGATGGTAGAGTGTCTGTGCAGAAGCATGCGCAGTCATTTAAATTTTACATGCACGCGATACCTGGTCGCGAGTTACATCGTACGCATGCGCGTCAGAAGGTCACATTCCTGGGTCTTCTTTGGCTGCCAACATCTGATTAGAAAAACACACAAGATGATGGACAGAATGTTGCACAATGGCAACACATTCACCCCCAGTCACAGATCTGGGTTTAATCCATCGTTATTCGGTTTCTGGCTATCAGTCGTCTTCAGTCAGGATAGCTTGACTCCAGTGGTGTAGTGAGCACGGGACCAACGTCTGGGCATACCCTTCCCACATAGGGTGAACAGCAAAACACACAAGATGATGTATGGAATATTGCACAATGGCAAATTATTCACCCCCAGTCACAGATCTGGGTTTAATCCATCGTTATTTTGCTCACCAAGCCACCCCAGGTCAGACATATGCAAATCAGTCTCTACCCTGTTCCTCATGGGAACAGTCCAGACCGAACTGCCAAGCCATGTCTTCCCTGGTCCGGAATAAAGCATCCTAGGACCGGTTTCTGGCTATCAACCATCATCAGGCAGGATAGCTTGACTCCAGTGGCGTAGTGAGCACAGGACCCACGTCTGGGCATACCCTTCCCACATAGGGTGAACAGCAAAACACACAAGATGATGGACGGAATGTTGCACAATGGGAAAACATTCCCCCCCAGTCACAGATCTGGGTTTATACCATCGTTATTTTGCTCACTAAGCCACCCCAGTTCATCTGGTTAGAAGCAGCGGCGACGGAAGCACAGTCCGCCTAGCTCTGAGTGGCTGCTCCGGGTTATTGGGGACGAGACTGCGGACACAGAGCCAGGGAGGTGGTACAAGAGCGGTGCAGACTGCTTGTTTGTTTTCTTTTTCAGACTTTCACTTTTATTGATCTTTAGTAATAATAAAATAGCTCAGCGAGTTAATACATGTCGCCGAGATGAGACAGCCTGCGGGTTTACAGTCGAGGCAGGGAGTGCTTCCGGTCAGTGTGGAGTGCAGTCTCCTCTGACTCTTCTTCTGCATTTGACAGTCCACTGCCTTCTTCCGGGCTGTGTGGACGGACAGTCACCCCTGCACTCTGTCTTGCCTTTTGAAGGTCCAGACCTTCTATGCTTCCTGTGTACGTCATCTGTGCACTGCACCCATGAACCTCCTGCCTGTCACACACTCCCTTCCTCTGCAGCCCCAGGCTGCCTGCGACGTGCACTGCCAGCGGGACACGTACTCTCACATTCCTGGCTCTTGGACCATCAATTGTGAATATTCTGTTTTGTTTTCATCTTATTAGTGCCAAAAAGACTAGTCATGCCAAACAAGAATTGTACATACTGCGACTCAGACATTCATCTGAGACATACATTGCCTCTTTGGCTAGCCCCTTCCCCCTGATGTTTCAGTGATCTACTGACTCCCTAATAAAGCTGAAAAAGTCAAACTAATACCTCCTATTTAGGAAAGTGGTCGTTCATGCGACCCATTGTTTAAAGATTGTTGGTGGTTGAAGGTGGGTGACACTACCACCCCTGTTTGAGGCTCTTCATCTTCAGGCTGTCTCACGTGAGAGAGAGAAGACAAATAAGAGAGCAAGAGGGAGGAAAACACAGACAAACGGGCAAAGTAGGAATAGGAAAGAACCAACAGGAGTGAGAAAGAGAGGCGAAAAGTTTAGGGTGGCAGAAGAAAGAGGAAGAAGGGGAATTAAAACTAGCAAGAGTAGAAGAAGGGACAATTAAATAAAACTAGGTAATCAGTGACCCCACCATTTGGTTGTACTGTTTGTATGTTATGCTATGCATAACTTGACAGGAGCTAAGGTTGATGTATTTAACGCATCCAATATATAATTCTTGGTTACATTTTAAATACCTTCCAACTCATAATTCCTACCCACCCGTGCGCAAATATGTCTCAGTGAGTTAAACGCTTGCAAATGACATCTGGTGTGATGTGCAGATCACACCCTCCAATTATGAGGAATGCCAATCCAGCCTTCCTTCTTTTTGAGGTTTTGTAACTATAATCAGGGAACTGGAATTATGCAGCAGGGGAGGGCCACATTATGCAGCAAGGTTGAGTAAATTATGAAGAAAGTAAAGGCATATTATGCGGCGTAATGTGGCACATTTTAAGATAGTATTATTACATTTTTTGCCATGTTAAGACTCTGTGGGCATTGTTTGCACCTCATTAATACCAGATTAACACCCCAAATATAGCAGTGAGCAACAGAAGGGTTGCCAGTCAAAGTTTGCAAAGAGCTTTCCACTGTGTGGCAACACGTGTTGCTGCATTTTTAGTAACTTTTTAATTGATGGAACTGGAATAGGTCTCGCATTTGTGAGAGTTTCATCTATTAGCATTGTAAATGACAATGCTTTTTATTTATGTTTTAAAAACTAAAACATAAATTGAAGGCATTGCCATTTACAATACCAATAGCTCAAGCTTGCGTAAAAGCGAGACGTATTGCATTGCAAATGCTTGTTTTTATTCCTCAGTGCAATACGCTAACATGAGGCACAACCTGATCGAGAGGCGGTGCTCGAGGTCGGGAGAGCATTCACTGTGAGGCATCAACACCTGTGACTGATGTGTGCCGGTATTCATCCCAGCAACAATTCCACTTTCAGACACTGCACCTAGAAGATCTAAAACACTAAGGGGCAGATTTACAAGCCCCTTGCGACACTTTTACGCCACTGTTGCTTCACTTTTGTGACGCAGCAGTGGCGTAAACCATGCACCACTATGCGACATACTTACAACGTGACGCATCTAGTAAGATGTGTCACGTTGTAAAGCCCTGCACTACATTATACCTACGTCAGGTATAATGTATGCAGGGTGGGCGTTCCGTCACAAGGAAGCCCCGTAGAAGTGACGCAGTGAAATCTACAATATTTCACTGAGTCACTTTTTCGTCCCTGCTGCGTCAAAACCTTGCACCTGCTAGAAGCAGGCGTGAGGAGTGACGCAGCACAGCAGGTATAGGGCACCCCTGAGCTGTGCTGGAGTTGCGTCGCCTTTGCGTCCTGAGATGCGTGACGCATCTCTCGATCCTTGCCCCACGGTGTGCCGCATTGTAAATGCGGTGCATCCATGGTGGCGCACGGGGTTTCAACCGTCACGCAAAATAACTGATATGCAGGGACGCGCCAGTTATTGCAAATCTGCCCCCAGGGGCCTGATTACGAGTTTGGTTGGTGGGCTCCTCGGTCACAAACATGAGGGTTCGACGGTCCTCCAGATTACAGGTTCCATAGGATATAATGGAATAATAGTTTGACAGGCAGGATAACCGTCACCTTTGTGATGGAGTAACCCTGTCCGCTAAACTCGTATTCAGGCCCTTTGAGCCTCCATCATGACGGTTGTGAGAAGTTGTCCTGGTATGTGGGGTTCACTATTCTAGTGGGCACCCTGTATCAGTCCAAACGACCCTTATGGTGATGGTTGTAAAGTCAACCTTATAGACCAGCTATCCTAGTGGTAGCATGGACAAAGCAGTCTCAGGCTAAAACTTCAGAGAGCATGTGAAGCCAGCTGTTTTACCATATGTACCCCCTTGAATACCAAATGAAAGGACACCACACAAGGTATATACAAAATATATATGTAGTTATTACTAACACAACCCCTTTGCACTCTTTATGAGGTCAGAGTTCGAGATACAGCACAAGTTACTCAATCTGCGTACTATAAGTTGCACAAAATACAGTTATGCCCTAGGGGCCTCACAAACCATATACTAAGTAAGTGGTATAAGACCCACTTCAGAAAAGGTGAGTAGGCCTAGGCCCTAGGAAGTCACTGGGGCTACACTGGACTACCAAATGTTAAGAAGCAGGAGGCCCACGGGATGCGTGTGCAGTGTCTAAACACACAGGCGGGTTACCATAGGGATACAAAGGGGAACATAAAAGTTAGAAACTAGTTGATTTAGGACACTTCCAGATGGACTAGGAGAAACCCACTTTAAACTAGGACACTTGGATAGTTAATACCCACAGGAGTACTCGCGTTACCTCACCCAGGGAAGCCGGGTGCATAGGTGTCTTTTGGTGTCAGGTTTCGTGGATGAATCCTATGGAGATCTACGAAAAGATGCTGCAGGCGACCAGGAGGAAGATGTCCAGGTGGATCCAAGGGTGGATATAGGATGTGACAAACCTGAAAGCAGAGGGGACAGAGTCTGGGTCACTAGCCAGTGACCTGGATGGAACCAGGAAGGAACCAGGCGATGTTGTGCTGCTGTCAAGTGATGTTGTGAAGCTTGTCTCTGCAGCCACGAGGTCCAGGAGGCGTGAACGAAAACCAGGAGCTGAAGTTGAGCTGTCCCATAAAGGCTCTGGCTGTCTGCCATGTCAGTATCCGGATTGGAACCAACAAGCCTTGGCAAACGCAACCCACGCAGGAAGTGATGATTGGCTTCGAGTCAGACCAGCAAGGTCTGGGGAGCTTCTCCTTTGCAGGGAAGCTGGAGCAAGCCTGGAGCAACCAGGCCAGTGGTGGAAATTCAAAGGATCGCCTTCAGGGGGCTTACTAGCCAACGGGCTAGCAACCGGAAAGGCGCGTCAAGCGAAAATGCAGGAGCAGGCCCCACGCAGCACTCTGTGAGTGTGGAGGGCTGTGCATCGGTGTAAATATTGCTCGGGTCTGGCGCTTTTAAAACCCAATGCACAGCTTCGAGGGTGCCTCTGAAGTTGCACGGTTAGCAAAATGCAGGATGTCCAGGGTGTCCGGTCCCACGTCTCTCGTGTCTGCCACGGGTCTCAGCTTTGCTGTGGATGTGCATGTGGGTCAGAGAACTATGGAAGTCTAGTTCCTGAGTAGTTAAGTTCTTGGGCTCCAGCGGGAGCGTCGATGAAGCAAACAGGCAAGTCACTGGTGCTGCCAGTTTGCACAGGGTAGTCACTCCTTGACCACAAGGGAGATTCTTCAGTCTTCTAGTTGCAGTAGAATGTCGAAGGTCCAGAGTTTCCTTTCAGAGTTTCAGTTCAAGATAAAGTCTCTAGACTCAGCTCATAGCTTTATACTGATTAAAGGGGCTGGATTACCTGTTGGGTACCTCCTATGGGTGGGACCAGGGAAGGGGGTAGTTACACCCCTTTCTCTTTGTCCAGTTTCGTGCCAGAGCTGGGGCTGGAATGCCCCAGCAACTGGTTTGAACCGGGCTATGCATGGAGCACCTTGTGTGCCCCAGGCAGTGTCTCATTTCATTCAACCCACCCTGCCCCAATACACTATAGCCTGTCTGGGGAGGTGCTAGATCCTCCCAAGGCAGGAAATCTATTGTCCAGGCCTCCCTCTCTGGAAAGGCTCCCAGCTGCAGGAGGTCAGACTTGTGTCTGTGGCAGCAGCATCCATTTTGTGATGCTGAGGCTCTGTTTAACTTTAACAGGGTAAAGCCACAACTACATGTCTTCTCCCGCTAGATGGGTGGAATGCTACACCCGTCACCAGAACTGGCGAGGGGGTATTATTCCAAAGTGTTTGACACCTTACACAACTTGTTTCGATAAATCCAAACCAAAGTTAGCATTAACCGCGAGGATTATAATGCACTTAAGAGTATATGGTATTGCAATATCATAGAACAGCTATAAGGACATGGTTCCGAAAGCTGCAGACAGGCTCAGCTCATGCTAGAGCACCATCTCACATAAAACCAAGCACTCTGCCTCCCGGATTGTTAAGGCCTGCCATAGGAGAGACTTATATGCATATGTGTGTCTATATATAGGTTAGATATAGGTATACTATATCTAAAGCAAAGGGTGATTACACCACTTTGCCCCAGCTGAGTGATCAGCCAGTGGTGTCAGTTTGGATGGCCAGCCAGGGGTGGCATAATACATGCTGCAGCCCCTGGTAGGCCTTGGATGCACCTATGCCCTGGGTACCTATGGTACACTTTACAGGGACTCACAAAAGTGACCCAATTCCCAATTAGGTATGTACCTAAAGTACATGGATTCCATTTTACAGTGAGAGCAGATAGCCTGGGGCCCTGATTAGAAGGATCCTAGGCCAACTAAGTTGAAAACCAGCTAAACACTAGGCAAAACGTTAGGGAAACCATATAGTCTGATATCCACCTTCCTACACAACCCCCCCCCCCCAACGAAAGGAGATAAGGCTATCCTTGACCAGGTAAGCCTATATTGCCTAAGTGGCCATATAAGGAAGTACCTGCACTAGCATGGTTACCCCGTGTCTCATGGTCCACTAAGCAAACCCTTACCCCAAGGGTATCATAGGGTGTCCACCATAGGGAATCTCTACCTGTGGTGTGTTTTGGCAAAGTAAAAGGCTGGTGTTGAGATGGAGTACTGAAGTAAGGCTCCACTAATGTAGGGCTCAGCTTCCTCCAATCACTTTCCACCATGTATGCCTTTCTTTCCAGGACTGAGTTGCATTGTGCTCTCAGGGTCAACCTCTGGCTGCCTACAGCTGGAGGCTGGGTCCCTTTTGTTGGACTTCTGGAGGGACAGGTCAGGTTTAGGGCCACTGGGTCCCAGGTTTGCCTGTGCCCAACAGAGCTTCTCTGGGGGAGTTTCCTACCCAAGGGTAAGGGGGATTCCTCAGAGGTTTGAGAAATGTGCACCTGGCTAGGGCTGCTAGACTGGGCGCCCCTAATCTGCTGATGGGGGTTCCTCTGGACAGGGGGCCCTTTGGGGTCCACTGTTTTCCCTGATCTCTACACACCTGGGCTGACTGAGGCAGGGTAGAGAGGGGCAGGTTACCTGTTCTAGACTGGATTCCACCTAGGAAGGGTTCACTGACATCAGGTGCTCTGTCAGGTCCGGCCTGGCTACCTCTGGGGTAGTTCCTTCACAAGGGGTAGGGTCAGTTCCCTGAGGAGGCTGACCCTCACCTAATGTCTGGTGGGAGGGAGACTTTTCTTCCTCCCCAATGCTCTTAGTCTGTGTGGAGTAATCCATAGTTTCAGGCTTCACAACACAAAAATATGTTTGAGTTTGGGCTGTGACCATCACAGCCCCACCAAACTTTTCAGGAAGGGACTCGGTTTGAGTGTGGGCTGTGACCATCACAGCCCTGCCAACCTTTTCAGGGAGTCAGCTTGAGCTTGGGCTGTGATTAACCTTTTCAGGAAGGGAATCTGCTTGAGCTGAGGCTGTGGCCATCACAGCCCTACTAACCTTTTCAGGGAGGCCTACCATTTTGGAATGGGTCTCTTGTTCTACTTCAGCCCAGGCTGGGAGCTCTAGATCATTTCCCAGTAGACAATCTACAGGCAAGTTTGTAGACACTGCCACTCTCTTGGGGCCAGTGACACCTCCCCAGCTGACATTTACTACTGCCATGGGATGATCTTTCTTCACGTCTTTTAAAGCTTATCCTGCAATTCTAAACACCCATCTTAATGTGTCTGTACAAGATTACTACGAAGATTACTTCAAAGTTTATCAGGTAATAAATGAAGCTATCTAGTTTGTTTCAGGTTATTAAATATCATTCTTTTTGAAGTTAGGCAGTACTTAATATTCAATACTAGCGAGTGATAATAAAACCGACTATGATCTGTTTCCTTAATATCCATGGATTCGGGAACACAAATCGGTATGCGCTAATAATCTGATGATTGTGGCCTTATCCTACATAGCGCCGTTTAGCTACTCAATTAATAAAGACTAAGACCATGAATAACCCTTATCATAGTGCCACAGAACAGGCCTTAATTAATTTTTTATTAACTCATTATCACAATTAGGACTGAGAGAACAACCTCACTTGTATATTTTTCCTACATTCTTTTGAAAAACTGTTTTATTGAGAAACTGATATATCTATTTTTTTTTTAAAACGTTTTTTTTTTGAGAAGCTAGATATATCCTCATTTATCTTTTCAGCTAGGCTGATGTGTTCAACAACCTATACAACCATGTGTGTCCAAAGTGATTTCACCATATCCATATCTTATATAACTGGATGTTTTTATCAACCAGGAATTAGCCTTTATCAAGTGGCTCCCTTTTGAAATATGAAAATATGAGAAGATGCTATCCATTATCTGATGTACTAAACAAGAACATAGTACTTCTAATGTAAGTTGTTCCCTACATACTCATAGATGCCAAATCAGGGCTCTAACCATCTGTTGTCTCTATCTAAACCGGGTGTGTTATACCACTATATAAAAGAAGACATTTATTTGTTTTGTTCTCTATATACAAATCAGGTTTTTTGAATGTTATCTAACTGAGTACTGTACAATTCTCGAATAAATAATTGTCTATCATATGACTTTAGTGTTCAAATTTAAAGTCTAGAACCTTCAGGTTGAGAAGAACTTTGAAATGAATTTAATATACAGACTGTTAAACTGTTTTATCTTTATAATTGTCTTTTGCCATGTATGTATAAATCTTGTTTTTTTATTAAATTGTATAACATAATAATATTTACTAGTATACTGATATATATCTTTCGTGTGAAATGTATTTCCAGAGTTATCACCAGTGACTCCTGAGGAAGGCGTTTTTTCAGCCGAAACGCGCGTCGAGTTTTTTTATTATAATTCTACTATGACAACTGTGTATGAATTGTTTTACCTGTAATTTGTATGATTTATATGTTATGCATTTATTGTGAATATAATTTGTCTATGTTGTTTTTATTGTATCATATAGTTTCAACTTGTTGCAGTTACTATATGATTTTTATCTATGCTAAATAAAAATATATTTTTAATATATATTCATATTCTATTGTTCTTTTCTCTGTATAGTTTAGACTAATTGTTCACTAACTCTTGCTGATGGCCTAGGTTGTTTTTCGCATAATGATCTTTCTTCACTCCATCATTATTGACCACCTGGTAGGCGAACCCAGATAAAAGCTGTCCTGAGGGGACTAGTCTCTCAGTCACCATAGTGATGCTAGCCCCTGTGTCTCTATAGGCCTCAGTTTTCAGGCCATTGATGAGGGGCTCCTGTCTATACTTGTCCAAGGTATTGGGACAATCTGTAAAGTTGGCAAACCCCATGCCATCCTCATAGACTAGGGTTTCTGCGTTAGAGGTCCTGGTTAGGCCAGAGTCCACCTGAGTTTCCCAAGTATATCCAGCCACAGTTTTGGGGGACACTCCTACTACCTGGGGGTTTACTACTAGTAGTAACAGGAGGTATTGGAGTATTACTTGGAGGAATATTTTCCCTATTGTTGGCTTTTGGGCAACTGCTGTCAGTTTTCCAATGGCCAGGCTGCTTACAGACATGCATTTATTTATTTTTGTTTATTTATAAAGCGCATCATTTATCCCAAAGGATGTCACGGCGCTGAGGACTCTAGTAACAGATGAAAGCTGGATTAGCCAGTTGTCGTGGGTCAGTCTTTAGGGAAAAGATGTGTTTTATGTTTTTTCCTGAAGATGTTATAATTGGTAGTTAACCTAAGTTCCACTGGATGTTCATTCCAATGTCGTGCAGCCAGGTAAGAGAAGGTGCGTCCTCCTGCTTTATTCTTTTTTATTTTCTTTGTTATGGCAAGAGCAAGATGTTGTGATCTTAAAGGTCTGGCAGGAAGATAGAAGTGTAACTTATTCTGAAGGATAGTGGGTCCTTTATTATTGAGTGTCTTATGGGCATGACCAATAAGCTTGAAGCAGGCTCTTTGGCGCATGGGCAGCCAGTGAAGTTGTTTTAAACATTCTTTGGCGGAGTGTATTTGCCATTTCTGCATACTTGTTTAGCTGCAGCATTCTGCACTACCTGTAGTCGTTGAAATAGGTAGTCTGGCATGCCTACAAAAAGTGAGTTCCCATAGTGCAGCCTGCTGACTAATAGGGCCTGTGTGACTGACTTCTTACTTTTCAAGGGGATCCATGCAAATAGTCTTCTTAGGAGTTTTAGAGTGGCAAAAATGTTCCCACACAGGGCTCGAATATGGGCCTGCATGGATAGTGTGTCCTCAATTGTGATGCCTACATTTTTGACTGAATGCTTAGGTGGCAATAAGGTTTCTTAATTGTAGAGGAAGGAGATTGGGACCCACCCCCCTCAGAGGATTTTTGGGGCCCTGTAGTGGATTTATCTTTAGATTTATCCCCACCTTTCTCTTGAGGCTTGGTAGAATCTTTCCGCAGGTCACCACCCTGATTTATAGGCCTAATCCTGGTTCTGACCCATTTGTCTGCCCTCTTACCCAATTCTTGTGGAGAGGTCAGATCTGAGTCCACCAGGTGCTGGTGTAAAAGCTGGTTTTGACAATTACTGAGGATCTGCTCCCTCATAATCAAACTATACAATCCTGTATAGTCATGTACTTTGCTGCCCAATAACCAGCCCTCCAGAGCCCTAGTAGCACAATCTACAAAATCAGTCCGGTCCTGAGTCTGTGTCTTCTAGGTATCCCTGAACAGCAACCTGTACTGCTCAGTGGTTAAGCCAAACCCATCAATCAGAGCACTCTTCAGGACAGTGTAGTTGTTAGCATCCTTATCACTAACTGTGAGGAGCTTGTCTTTTGATTTTTCTGAACAGGCGAGCCACAAGATTGCTGCCCACTGACTTTGGGGTACCTGCTATACTTTGCAAGCCCTCTCCAAAGCAGTTATACACTTGTGGATGCCATCCCCACACTTGTAGGGAGGGACAATCTTGCTCAGGTTTCTAGTATCATAGGACCTGTCTCTGTCCTTAGGGGTTTTGCTGACACCAGTGGGTTCTAACCCACTTAACTTTTGCTCTCTTGCATGAGCAAGTCTCTCTTTGGCTAGGGCAAGTGCTTGCCTCTCAATCCTCAGATTGACTTCTTTCATTCTGGCCTGATGTTCTCTCCTCTGAGGGGAAGTCATTCTCCTCTGAGCAGAGGCATCAGATCCTACTGAGCCCTGAGACAGTTGAGACTCCTCCTTCTGTACTCAGAGTTAAGCCTGCTTGGGGGTCTGGATGGGGCTCTGCCCTCTCCATCCCCATGTAGGCTTAAGTTGATCTGGGTCAGTTCCCTAACTGAGACCTGATCAGTGTCATCATCCTCCTCTTCTACCTCATCTTCATCAATTAGATTGGGATCAGGGGAGTATTCTTTTGAAGGCTGGCCCTCATCTCTATTACCTGAAGGGCCTGTGCTAGAGGTTTTCTGAGCATCATATTCTTCCATGAGCTCTATCAGGTGCTTGAGGGTAGGGTTGGAACCCTGTTTTAACTTCCTAGATGTGCACAAGTGCCTCAAATCATGGAACGTTAGGGTATCATATCTGGAAGGTATCCTTAAAGGATCTATCTCCACTGGGAGAGATCCACTTGGTTCTGCTCTCAGAGACATGATCTAGTAAGGTGTGGTGTGTGCACCTACCTACACTAAGTGTTATCTACTAAACCTCTCTATGAGTTGTAGTCAGGGTGTGCTAGGCCCTTTGCTCTACAACAACTACGTTCAGTAGAACTTAAGTATTCAAAGACTTATTTTTATATGTACCTCAAGGTACCTTAATGTGATCTTTCAAATGATATCTTAAGATTACAATGGTAAAATACCAGCAAGCTCTTATCCCAACTGCTGCACACCAATGTGAGAGTTGTCCTGGTATGTGGTGTTCATTATTCTAGTGAGCACCCTGCACCAGTCCAAATAACCCTTATGGTGATGGTTGTAAAGTCAACCTTATAGACCAGCTATCCTAGTGGTAGCATGGACAAAGCAGTCTTAGGCTAAAACTTCAGAGAGCATGTGAAGCCAGCTGTTTTACCAAATGTAACCCCTTGAATATCAAATGAAAGGACACCATACCAGGTATATATCAAATATATATGAATTTATTACTAACACAACCCCTCTACACTCTTTATGAGGTCAGAGTTCGAGATACAGCACAAGTTACTCAATCTGCATACTATAAGTTGCACAAAATACAGTTATGCCCTAGGTGCCTCACAAACCATATACTAAGTAAGTGGTATAAGAACCACTTCAGAAAAGGTGAGTAGGCCTAGGGAATCACTGGGGTTACACTGGACTACCAAAGGTTAGGAAGCAGGAGGCCCACTGGATGCTTGTGCAGTGTCTAAACACACATGCAGGTTACCTTAGGGATACAATGGGAACATAAAAGTTAGAAACTAGTTGATTTAGGACACTTCCAGATGGACTAGGAGAAACCCACTTTAACACCTTCTGTGCGGCGCCGATTCCCCCCCGGTGTTGAGCTCTAATAGAGCCAGGCATGGTCATGACGGAACGGTTCCGTCATAAGCACAGCTCGACCGATGCTCATGACGGAACCGTTCCGTCATGAGCATGGAAGGGGTTAAACTAGGACACTTGGATAGTTAATACCCACAAGAGCACTTGAGTACTCGTGTTACCTCACCCAGGGAAGCCGGGTGCATAGGTGTCTTTTGGTGTCGGGTTTCGTAGATGAATCCTATGGAGATCTGTAAAAAGATACTGCAGGCGACCAGGAGGAAGATGTCCGGGTGGATCCAAGGGTGGATCTAGGGTGTGAAGAACCTGAAAGCAGAGGGGACAGAGTCTGGGTCACTAGCCAGTGGCCAGGACGGAACCAGGAAGGAACCAGGCGATGTCGTACTGCAATCAAGTGATGACATGAAGCCTGTCTCTGCAGCCATGAGGTCCAGGAGGCGTCGATGACAACCAGGAGCTGGAGTCTAGCTGCCCCACAAAGGTTCTGGCTGTCTGCGGTGTCGGTATCCGGATTGGACCCAACAAACCTTGGCAAACGCAACCCACGCAGGAAGTGATGATTGGCTTCGAGTCAGACCAGCAAGGTCTGGGGAGCTTCTCCTTTGCAGGGAAGCTGGAGCAAGCCTGGAGCAACCAGGCCAGCAGTGGAAATTCAAAGGATCGCCTTCAGGGGGCTCGCTAGCCAATGTGTTAGCAACCGGAAAGGCACGTCAAGCAAAAATGCAGGAGCAGGCCCCACGCGGCACTCTGTGAGTGTGGCGGGCTGTGCATTGGTGCAAATGTTGCTCTCGTCTGGGGCTTCTCAAACCCCAATGCACATCTTCGAGGGTGCCTCTGAAGTTGCACGGTTAGCAAAATGCAGGATGTCCAGGCTGTCCGGTTTCACATCTCTTTTGTCTGCCACTGGTCTCAGCTTTCCTCTGGATGTGGATCTGGGTCATTGAAGTCTGGAAGTTCAGTTTCTGTGTAGCTAAGTGCTCGGGCTCTGGCGGGAACATCGACGAAGGAAACCAGCAAGTCACTGGTGGTGCCTGTTTGCGCAGGGTGGTCACTCCTTGACCACAAGGGAGATTCTTCAGTCTTCTAGTTGCAGTAGAATGTCAAAGGTCCAGAGTTTCATTTCAGGATAATCCAAAGTCTCTAGACTCAGCTCATAGCTTTATACTGATTAAAGGGGCTGGATTACCTGCTAGGTCCCTCCTATTGGTGGGACCAGGGAAGGGGGTGGTTACACCCCTTTCCCTTTGTCCAGTTTTGCGCCAGAGCTAGGGCTGGAGTACCCCAGCAACTGGTTTGAACCGGGCTATGCATGGAGCACCTTGTGCGCCCCAGGGAGTGTCTCATTTCATTCAACCCACCCTGCCCCAATACACTATAGCCTGTCTGGGGAGGTGCTAGCTCCTCCCAAGGCAGGAAATCTATTGTCCAGGCCTCCCTCGCTGGAAGGGCTCCCAGCTGCAGGAGGTCAGACTTGTGTCTGTGGCAGCAGCATCCATTTTGCAATGCTGAGGCTCTGTTTAACTTTAACCGGGTAAAGCCACAACTACATGTCTTCTCCCTCTAGAAGGGTGGAATGCTACCCCCGTTGCCAGAACTGGCGAGGGGGTAGTATTCTAAAGTGTTTGACACCTTACACAACTTGTTTCGATAAAGCAAAACCAAAGTTAACATTAACTGCGAGTATTATAATGTACTTAAGAGTATATGGTATGGCTATATCATAGAACAGCTATAAGGACATGGTTCCAAAAGCTGCAGACAGGCTCAGCTCATGCTAGAGCACCATCTCACATAAAACCAAGCACTCTGCCTCCAGGATTGTTAAGGCCTGCCATAGGAGTGACTTATAGGCATATATGTGTCTATATATAGGTTAGATATAGGTATACTATATCTAAAGCAAAGGGTGATTACACCCCCTTAGCCAAGCTGAGTGATCAGCCTATGGTGTCAGTTTAGAGGACCAGCCAGGGGTGGCATAATATATGCTGCAGCCCCTGGTAGACCTTGGATCCACCTATGCCCTGGGTACCTATGGTACACTATACAGGGGCTCACAGAGGTGACCCAGTAACCAATCTGGTATGTACCTAAAGTACATGGAGTCCATTTTACAAAGAGAGCAGATAGCCTGGGGCCCTGATTAGCAGGATCCCAGGCCAACTATGTCGAAAACCAGCTACACACTAGGCAAAAAGTTGGGGTAACCATATAGTCAGATATCCACCTTCCTACAACGGTGATGGATATTCCGTCCGCTCAAATATAAATCCCATAATATCCTACGGTTTTTGTATTTCGGTGGACGGGATATCCATCACCATTATAAAAGAGTAGCTCATCCACCGAGATCTAAATCAGGCCCTAAGTAATGAGAGAAACCTAATACCATCTGGAGAGGTGTATCCGCTGCCCCTCGGGTGGACATCTGTTTGATTGGGGGGAAGTATGCAGGTGGGCCCGAGGAAGACCCAAGGGGCTAGAAGCCCACAACTGTGAGCGTTGCTGCCTCCAGCGGACCTTTCCTGGGGCCTCTGTGATCCAGCTGTGCTATCGATCCTCTTTGATGTGAAGCATGAACTCTCCTCTTGGGCCTGTTTCCTGAATGAGCGCTCGTTGCTTGTGGGCATTGTGAGTGACCACCATCAAAGGGAGGGGACCCCCAGGAACATTAGTGCTCACAGGCGTCAAACTTCACAAACGTTCCCACTGGGACAAGAAAGGTGCTGTGAGATCGTGTCTCCGGGGGTGACGTAAATGTTCTCGAGTGGGAGATAAGTGAAAGATTGGACTGTGATTCAGAATAAAATGACCCGCAGGCAATACCCCTTCCAGGTGCTATAATCTTTACCTCGCACAGGGCCACCCGCAACAGAAGAGCTTCTCCCGTCATGTAGCACTGGTGCTATTATTGTCAGTGCCCAAGTGAGTTCTCTCTGCTAAACTGTGAACCTTTCCTTTACTGAGTATCCTTTCTAGATGTCAGAGTCCTGGCTGGACATCGATTTATTACTAATCTATCCATGACTGTGAATGCGACTCCCCAACCCCACTCCAGCTCAGTGAGTGACCCTTAGGCTCTCCCTTTCTCTCCTTCTCTCTCTTCTCTCTCTCTCTCTCTCTTTCTCTCTTTAGGTAGATAGATAGATAGATAGATAGATAGATAGATAGATAGATAGATAGATAGATAGATAGATAGATAGATAGATAGATAGATAGATAGATAGATAGATAGATAGATAGATAGATAGATAGATAGATAGATAGATAGATAGATAGATGGATAGATGGATGGATGGATGGATGGATGGATGGATGGATGGATGGATGGATGGATGGATGGATGGATGGATGGATGGATGGATGGATGGATGGATGGATGGATGGATGGATGGATGGATGGATGGATGGATGGATGGATGGATGGATGGATAGATAGATAGATAGATAGATAGATAGATAGATAGATAGATAGATAGATAGATAGATAGATAGATAGATAGATAGATAGATGGATGGATGGATGGATGGATGGATGGATGGATAGATAGATAGATAGATAGATAGATAGATAGATAGATAGATAGATAGATAGATAGATAGA